>NC_059076.1:92801966-94009966 GCF_020497125.1 Mauremys mutica | reverse complement strand
CACAACTATCACATCCTCACTGACAGTCATAAGAAAAAAAGAATCATCTGACTGGACAACCCTATGATTCTAAGAGGATCCAAATGCCAAAAAGCAAGGGGCTCAGTGGTATCAGGTAACGAGTTTTGTGACCAGTGTACCTAATTCACTGTAAAAAATTATATCTAATAGGTGTCATGTAATATATCATTGGAAGACTAATAACTCACTGATCACTAATATTCTTGCATGATGTATATGGTGTGTATTAAAAGTTTTATGGATATATGCTGGAATTATGACTAAAGTGTGTTTATATCAGGCATGTTGGGGGAGTTGGTAAACCGGTCTTAATAGACACAGAAATATGTATTTGCTTCTCTGAGCAGCCCAGTTGTCAGGCAGAGACAATGAAGGTCCATTTACATGTTGGATTGATAGGTGAACAAAACTAACAAACGGGAAGCAATAGCTTCCAGCAGGGAACTGACAGCTCCGAGCAGGGCCGGCTCTAGGCACCAGCTTAGCAAACAGGCGCTTAGAGCGGCCACTCCGGAGAGGGGCGGCATGTCCAGGTATTCGGCGGCAATTCGGCGGAGGGTCCCTTGCTCCTGCTCAGAGCAAAGGACCTCCTGCTGAATTGCCGCAGATTGCGATCGCGGCTTTTTTTTTTTTTTTTTTGGCTGCTTGGGGCGGCAAAACCCCTGGAGCCGGCCCTGGCTCCGAGAATGGGGAAAGGGGATAAAAATCCCTGACAAGGAGAAACTATATCTCTATGCAGCATGGACTCTCAAGTGCAAGGTTTTCTAGGCATAAGCAAGAAATCCCCAGCCTTTAGCCTGGGTTAGTCCTTAGGGACATATTGAGCTTGCTTATTACAGAAGCTGCTATTAGCTTTAGAAACTTAAGAGTGGAACTCATCTGCGTGTATGTTTACCTGCTTTAACCGTGTAAATAACTCTCATTTCCTCGTCCTATTAATAAATCTGTAGCCAATACTATAATAAATTATATACAAGAGTTGTCTTTGGTGTGAGCTCTAAGGGCATGGGGTAACTGACTGGCTCTTTGGGACTGAGATTAACCTGAATATTATTGTGATTTTTGGCATAAGGGATCATCTACCACAAAGGCAAGCTTGCCTAGATGGCAAGATAGATTGGAGTAACTAAAGGGACTGTCTGTGACTCTATGGTTAGATTGTTAGAGTACCTGAAGAGTTTACAAATGATGGTTGGTTGGTGAAAGCTAAGTATGTAACTCGCATCCAATTTGGGGTTTGTGCCCTGCTTCTTAACTGTCTTCCCTGAGGTTGGTGCTCATGCTCTTGAGGACAGTTTGACCAACATAGCTGGGCCCACCTAACTTTTTAGTGTAGACCTGGCCTAATTTTTTATGTATTGTATTTTATCTGTGTAGAACTTAATAACCTGTTTGACAAAAAATGGCAAGGCAAAATCTGCTTCATTACACCACTATAAATGTTGAGTAGCTTTGTTGATTTTTATGCATTTACTTCAGATTTACACCCATGTAACTGAGAGCAAAATTTGCTCCTGAATCTATTTAATAATTTACAGAATTTAAAACAACACAGCATTGAACTTGTTGACACCTACTCATATATGCATTATATATCTAGGCCAGAACCATAAGGTTCAGATCCTGAGTTACGTGCAAGCTTCCTCAGTATTCAAAGGAGTGTTTAGATCCAGAGTTCCAGTTTTGGGTCCATCTGTCATGCTAAGCTTACAACATGAGCTAAAATGTTACCATACTTACCTGAATTTACCAAATTAGTTTTTTTTAAATCTTTAGATAAATTATTTAAGCATGTTTATTTTTATTTTAAGTGTAACAAAAAGCCATTTCACAAAGTATCATTGATTCTAAAATCTCTAATTATAGATGAAAATAAAATAACTGTGGGCCTAATCCTGCAGTCCTTTATTATGTGAGTCATCCCATTCTTGACATTCTTGTATTTCAACAGGACTACTCATGTGAGTAAGGGATGCAGAACTGAGCCTTGAATGGGACACTTTTAGCATTATGTATCTTGAGCTAGATGATACCACAGTTTTTATATGATTAGGCAGGTAAATGACTCATTAGAATTCATTAAACCCTTTGTTCATATTTTCAGGGAACGAGGGGTAGGTGGAAACTTGATGTCTGCAAGAGTCTATTCTCATGACTCATATTTGTCTTCTACTTGCATGGCCCCTCCCTTCCCCCACACACCAAATCTATTGTGTTCTACCCCAGGCATCTGATCTGGTCTTTGATGTCCTTTGCATGGTCATGGAACAGATACCTGCCAATAAAGTCTTATTGAATTGAGGAAAACAGAACCTGACTTTGAAGGCGCTGTCATGGTTCATTAAAAGACGTAACGGTTTAGTCAGGCATTTGTCTGACGATCGAATAAGCAGTTTAGTGGATTTTGTTTGCTGACAGATGGAGGTGGTTAATGATCTTACTTACACATTGTGGGTAACGTCCATGTGCTTAGTTTGATGATGTCTAGAAACCAAAGCGAGGAGTATTGAATACATCTTTTATAAAGATAAATTAGTAAATGATGGAACAATTAGTTTTTCAACGTGCTTTAAATTCAGTTCCATTCTTCCCAAATTCAATATGTCTAGCCATCTAATTATCATAATTATATTTGCATAGCTCTTTTTCATCAAAAGATCACAAATCATTCAGCAACCTATTACAAACTGTACAGAACTCACTTTATTTGTCACTGAGCTCATCACTGATATGCAGTGATACTATGCAAAAGCTTAGAATAGAAAGTGAAGAATATTTTATCCATTTGAAACTATGGGGGAATTTTAGGTAAAAAGAATATAATAAATACCTAGCTAGAATTTCACTTGGACATCAGGATTAACACATGCAAAAAGTTCCATGGAAGCTTTTTTTTTAAACAAAAAAAAAACCCAAACAAAAAAACAAATATGAATGGTCAAGTTTTGATTTTAAGTGTCAGCCAAAATACTTGACCAATTGCTATGTACTGTAGTTAATAATACCCATATTGTGATATTTTTTCCAGCCAATTATGATCTGCAAAGCCAAGTCTATTCTACTGAAACTTTTTCCAAACTTTAAAAAAATTGCAAAAATCATCTTGGGTAGTAGTAATTGCCAAGTTTAGCTGAATCTCCTCACAGGGTATGACTCAGAGACAGCACATTTCCTAACATTTAAGCAGAGCTAGTTGAGCAGTGTGAAAATGTATTATTAAAACAATTATTTTACAAAAGCTGAAGTGATCACTCAGTGCCCGGAGACCTTTCAGTCAAGGTGAAACTCTGTTTAAAAATAGAGAGGGGCACAAACTGGAACACTGTATTCACCCCTGAATTCAGATATGGATTCTTCATAATGGGCCAAGACACCTTCCCTTTTGGAGAAGTTTACATCTCAGGCTGAATCCAGGTCCAAGCTATCTCTGAATTGGGAAGTAGTTATTTCTTTCACAAATAAGAGGGAAAGTTTGTTGACAAAACAAATCTGACTTGTCCAGACTGGAACTTCGCAGGGAGGCATCCACAATGACACGTCACCAGTGACTCATAAACATGTGGCAGAAAGATGACAAGCTTTATGTATCAAGGAATGTAAAATCCAAGTGATAGAGAAATCCACTTCCCTTCCTCTATTTCTTTGGAGATCTAAGCTACCAAACCAACTTGGTGGTTACTTTACATTTATTTCTCCAACAAAATAAGTTGAGCAAACTTAATGCAACATACCAAATATTTGAAAATGAATCAAGTGAAATAATTAGGTATGTTACAGTCTATCCCTCTACTGAAGCCTTAGGTTGCTGCCTCATCAGCTCATTGTCTCATTAGGTATGCCTAATACTAACTCTGTTTCAGAAGTATTTCATGCTAACAGAGCAGGGTGCTACATCATTACACCCTATGGGGAAATAAAACAACTAGAGGTTGTAATCTGTGCCCTGCATTACCAATAAGCCGGTACAGAATAACATCCCCGAGTCACACTGGGAGGTAACAGAAGATCTACTGTTATTGAAAGCAGCCTTTTATTGTAATGAAAAAATAACTCCTACCTTCTGCATCGGATGCAGTGTTCCTAAGCGAGTATGGTCTTTTCTCACTTTTGTTTCAAGGAAAGTGGAAATGTGTCACTGGATGATGTGGCATGCATGTTGCATGTAATACTGTAGAAACGAACACTCCCTGTCTCCAGCTCAAGATTTCATGCACTAAGAGTGAGCAGCCGATACCTCCACTTTAACATTTCTTGTTGTAAAGCATAGCAAGTGCAATGTGAGTGCTAATTATTATTATGAATTGTTAATAAAGCAGCAACACCAGTAAACCAACAGCAGGGAGCATGTGGTGGTGGTTTTTTTGTGGGGGAAGAGGATAAATCAAAAGCTAAAGAAAACTTTTAGGGGGTCCAATTTGAGTCGAAAACCCCAGACACAAACGTAGCCAATTAACATATTGTGAGTGGAGGAACCTGCTATCTGGTAAATGTTTCTCCATTTTGGGGGTGTGGTGGGGGGAGAAGTACTAGAAAAGTCAGTCATAAAACTGTAAATTAAATGATGGTTCTTCCTTTCCCTTTTTCAGGTGAAAACAGACAAAAGTCAGATCTTCAGCTGATGTAATTGGGGAAGTCCATTGGCTTCAGTGGAGCATAATGCTAAACCACACCAGCTGGGGAGCTGGCCCAAAGATTGAGCATGCTGAAATGTATTGGAGCTTTGCCATTGTTTTCCAGGGGAGCAGTAGTGGCCCCTGGATGATTTCTACCTCCTGTGGATGCAGATACAATTGGGATTCAGAGAAGAGCAGCTGCAATCAGAGGTAGCTGACCCTTTCACTAGTAAGATAACGCCTAAAAAGGAGACTGCAATGAGTGACTTTTTTGAGATTTGTCTTGGTGTAGAGGAGGCCTCAAATGTATCAGGAGTGGCACTGTCACTCTTGACATTCCACTCTGACTTGGTAAATATTACCGTAAATAATGTACATTAGGGCTTTATTCTTAAAATACTTTTTTCAGTTGGAAAATGATTATTGGCACATAACTGACAACTTCTGGCAGCTTATCTGCAATGGGAACTGCAGTCAAATGTGCTCTTGAAGAAGGTGAATGAAAATTGTGAGCCAGAACAAATGGTTAAATGAAAGGATCAACATCATGTGGAATATTGACTCCTCCTGTAACTGGAGAGAGCCCAAATATCAAACGTACGCTTTTAAATAGATGAGTTGACTAAAATGTTTTGAAGTAGCTGATCTGAGTATTTGAAATCCATACCTTGAGTAGTATGAGCCCCATCTTGCATTATGCTCCTGCACAGAGGCTTAGGATCACCCGCTATGCTTATGACAGAGTAAGCTTTCATCCAAGGATCTCAATGTACTTTACAAAAGTATTAGCATTTACATTTCACAGAGAAAATGAGGCACAGAGAGGTTAAGTGACTTTCCCAAGATCACAGTGAGGCAGTGGCAGAGTGGGACTAGTTCACCTCCAGATACTGACGTGTCCTGTTTTAATCCAAGGATTGCTGGAGAAGATTTTGTCACTTTTCTTTTTAAGCAGTGTTCTGAGAGCTGTTGAGTGCAGGGCTGCCCAGAGGATGCAGGGGGCCTGGGGCAAAGCGGGGGAGCAGACATAAAAAAGGCACCATCCGCTGCGGTGCTTGTACTCACTGGGCGGCACTCCGAGTCTTCAGCGGTGGTGGTGGCAGGTCCTTCACTCGCTCCACATCTTCGGCAGCACTGAAGGACCCGCTGCCGAAGACCCAGAGCGAGTGAAGGGCCCGTCGCCGAAGTGCTGCCAAAGACCTGGACCGCCACCGGGTAAGTAAAAATTAAAAATGTGCCTCTAGCCAGGGAAGGGACTCTTGGCCAGGCCCCACCCCACCCCCCGCCGGGCAGCCCTGGTTGAGTGTAATTTTACTGAACACTGGCTTTTAAATGTGCAGCAGCAATGATCTAAGGCCAATGTTTAAAACAACAACAAAACCCTAGTGATTTCTCATGCCTCAATTTTTGGGTGCCCAACTGGAGACACCTTATATGGGCCTGACTTTCAGAAGGTGTTGATCACCTAATCTCTGAAATCATGGCAAAGTTAAGGTATATGAAGTTGGGCACCCAAAATAATAGCAGAGGAGAAACTGGAAAAGATGCTAAGTTGATTTCCATAACCTATTTTCATAGTCTGTTTCATGAATAAACGTTTTTCATGTCAGTAAATTAGAACACTGGAGTGGCATAACAGCAGCTCATTGAAGGATAAAAGTAAAACTGAAAGGAGGAAGCTCCTTGGTAATGAGGTGTAGAGTTGAAAGATATGCTGCATATTGGCCTTGGAGAATAAGTGCTGCTGATACCAAGTGCTTGCATTTATAAGATTTACAGCATTGTTTATCATTGACCTGCTATGTCAGCAGGCCCTCTAGCAGGCTGTAATTGAATCTAAGTCCAAACACACCATGTAAAAAAACAATTGATATGCAGCTTAAAAAAAAAGCCTTTGGGAATCCAACATCTGGGTTGGAAAGGGTCCTTGCAGGCCACCCCCCTGTGGGCTGGTGTAGGAGAGGAAAACAGGACGTTTTATTCATCTTGCTTTCTCAGTGTTCCGAGTTACGGTCTCCAGCTGTTTACATCAACTTTGTTTTCTGAAGAAATGACCTTTGTAGAGAACCATAAGTCACAAACTTTCTTTAAAGTAGCCCTTTGTTGAAACCTGCGTTGTCTTTTTTTAAATTCCTGAGTAGTCTTCCTTGCTCTTTTCTTCTTTTCCCAAAACAAACATCTCTTACTTAGCTTCCTTCCAGTCTGAAAGATAGCAGAAGAAAGCAAAGAAAAGAGAGCGAGACTGGGGAAGTAGGTTTGTTTATATTCAAGAAATGTGAATATATAATGCCAGACCTGGGGATTCTGCCACATGTGACAAATGAAAACTCACTAGTGCAACATCTGTTGGCCAGCAGCGAAACTGCAGCAGATGTGTGAGGACTTTTGCCATTGGTCTAAAATTAACAACATTTTACATACAATAGGATATAACATTCCCAGATAAATACAGAAGCAGCATTTATCCTTATTAGTTGGGACCATACGTTCCTTGCCTGCATAAAAATACCATACTTAAAACCACATGGATTAACTGGGCTGCATTCTGTACTTGCTTCCTTTGCTCTGGGGTAAGGAAAGGCTGGGGTCAGAAACTGCAGGAAAAGCTGGTGATTACTAGGAACCTTGTTCCCAACCCTTGTAGAGCAATTGGCTCCTCACCAGCAATTGCAGTCTTTGACACCCCTGATGGAAATAGTTAATGCTGCAGTTTTCTCCCCTCTACCTGTTCCTGTTCCATTTTCTCATGGATCCATGTGAAGTCTGTCTTTATATTACAGAATATCTAGAAGCATCTGTAGGAGGGGTAAAGGAGCAAACTACATAGCTACCTTCTCCTTTTGTATATCCGGTTCACATTTTCCCCAATGATTTTGTTGTTGACTGTGCTATAGAAGATGAGGAAGAGCATGGGGGTCATAGGCTACAATACTCCACTATTTAATCATCCAGTGTTGGGGCCAAACTATAAATTCCCTTGTATGTCATTTCAATAGTAATGCTACACATATAATCAAAGATGAAATATGGCCCTTACTGTTGTATCTGGTTTTTGATGCAGCTTATTGTCAATCTCTTCTTACTGGAGAATGTTTAGATAGTTGGAGATCTCATGCAAGGATTTATGCCTTGGATTTTTATTCATGTTATAGGTAGGGCTGGTAGCATTGTTCAGGTTGCCCGACATTTTCCATTATAGCTGCTTATGAGTTTGCCAAACTTTAACTGTTTGGGCTGAAATTTTCCATGCCAGGTACTTGCCTCAGGCTGAATTATTTTTGGGAAACTTCAGCTAGAACGGTCCAACCATTTCCAAGAATGAGGCTAGGGAAAACCCAGAATGCTGCATACTGTTTTTGTTGCAAACTCTTCCAGTCTAATGTTGCAGCCATATTGGGTTCTACAGGAACAAAGGACTGGAAAAATCTGGCTAGAAACCTGGCATGCCATGAGAAGGCAGCAAATCACCAGAGAGCATTCCATAGGTGGAAAGAGCTTGAGATGAGACTAAGGTTAAAGGTCACCATAGATGATCAGCATCAAGAGAAGATTGCATCAGAGTCTCTTTACTGGCAAAATGTTCTGAAAAGACTCATTGCCATTGTGAGAGTGCTTGCTACCCAAAACCTAGCACTGCGTGGCACTTCAGATCAGCTGTATGTGCCAAACAATGGAAACTTCCTTAAAATTGTGGAGCTGATGGCTGAGTTTGATGCTGTACTCCAGGAGCATCTAAGAAGAGTCACCACCCAAGAAATGTGTACACACCACTACCTTGGAAAAACCATTCAAAATGAGATCATATAGTTACTGGCAACAAAAGTCAAACAGAAGATTGTGGCAGATCTGAAGTCAGCAAGGTATTACTGTTATTCTGGACTGCACACCTGACATCAGCCATATGGAACAAATGACTTTAATGTGTTTTGTAACAACAACAGAACCTAGTGAAAATGTCCCTGCAATGGTGACTGTCAGAGAGCATTTTCTAGAATTTATTGACATTGATGATACTACAGGAGCTGGTATGACAAATGTGCTTCTTAAAAAGCTGGAAGATACGGGAATTGCGATAACTGACATGAGAGGTCAGGGCTACGATAATGGTGCCAACATGAGAGGAAAGAACAGAGGAGTGCAGACGTGGATCTGAGACTTAAACCCTCGAGCTTTTTTTGTTCCATGCAGTTCTCATTCATTGAATTTGGCAGTCAGTGACGCAGCATCAACTTCTAGTGAGGCTGCTGAATTTTTAAATATAATTCAAAGTATCTATGCATTTTTCTCTGTATCAACTCATAGATGGCAAATTTTGAAGCAGTATCTGGGAACATCCTCTCTGACATGGAAATCACTGAGTGCCACACGATGGGAAAGTCGAGTGGAGGCAATAAAGCCTATCAAACACCAAATTGGGAAGGTAGATGATGCCATAGTCTCCTCTGCCTGCCCCCGGTAGTTCTGCCAGGGAAATAGGGTCAGGGCATGATGGCTTCCCCCGCCCGCACATCACTTTCGCTGGGGAGCGGGGTCAGGGTGGAGCACTAGTGGGGGTGTGTGTGTGTGGTGGGTGCAGGCGCCCATTTTTCTGGGGCCCTCCAATTGCCCAGGGCCCCTGGCCCAGTGGCTAATCTGCGCCTACAAGGTACTCTGGTGTAGCTGAGCCTAGTGCAGGGATTCTCAAACTGGGAATTGGGACCCCTCAGAGGGTCATGAGGTTATTACATGGGGGGTTGCGAGCTGTCAGCCTCTACCCCAAACCTGCTTTGCTCCATTATTTATAATGGTGTTTAATATATTTAAGTGTTTTTAATTTATAGGGGGGGGGCACGTATTCAGAGGCTTGCTGTGTGAAAGGACTCACTGGTACAAAAGTTTGAGAACCACTGACCTGGTGCAACCTTGTGCTAATAGTCCTTCATACTAAAGAGCTGTACAAAACAAATTAACATTATGGAGAATGTTTTATTATTTTTGCAAAGTCTTTCATTTGCAAAAACGTGCTACAGAATCCAGGTCTCTTGATATGGTGAGTCTTGACATCTTCCATGTTTTCACTGTCTTGTTGGACAGAAATCAAGAGTTAAACAGATTCATGACTATGATGGTGTGTGTTTTTAGTGTGAGAGTGCTTTTGGCAGGCATGTTTTTTGGTATTTCTAGTCTGTTTTATTGCCTCTCCGTTGCTGTAAACAAAGCTGAAAGGAAAAGGAGAGGCTTTAGATTCTAACTAATGAGCATGAAAGCTAAAGAAAGGAAATGAAGATGAATAGCTGGTGACCTTGCTTTATTCATGCGCTCTTATAAGTCAACAGTGAATTATTCAACTGACAAAACTGCTTCATTATATCAATCCCAGTGGTGGAATTGTACAGCAGTTACTTGGGGGCCCACTGTTTCTAGTAACTCGTGGGAGGCCAATTCATGCCCAGCAGTCAGTGTGGCTTGACTCTATTTTGGAATCTTCTGCAATAATTTTAAGAACAGACTTCTGTTAATTGCCCTTTTGGGTGAAATTGAAGGATCTCAGCACTTTGGATGATTGTTTGGTTTTGAAATAGAGAAAGTGGGAGGATGAGCTCCTCAGCCAAAACACTCTCAAAAGTGGATTTTCACCTCCTGTACTGCATTACAGCTGACTTTCACCATATGATGTAGAGATATCACAACATCTTGTGTGTTTTGTCTAGATTTTATTTGCCAGCTGCTGTAACAGTATCTCCTTGTAATGTGTTGATCCAAGACCATAGCCAATACCCATTTTAAGCTTCAACCAATAGATTAATGATTAAACAGCGTAGGGACTAATGCTCATCTCAGTTATGCTGGTGTGAATCTAGAGCTATTCTATTGACGTCAATGGAGTAACTCCAAGTTTACACTGGAGTAAATGCTATCAAGGATTTTTTTTTGTCCAGTAATTTATTAGTTTGGGTATTTTACTGTACATAAGAGTGGCTATACTGGATCAGACCAATGGTCCATCTAGCTCAGTATCCGGTCTTCCGACAGCGGCCAATGCCAGGTGCTTCAGAGGGAATGAACAGAATGTACAATGTTGTCCAAGAGGTTTCTCTCCAGAATTTCAAATCGTTTGTGGATTAAAATGGTACTGGGATTAATTATTAATAATTATGGCTCAACGAAACAGTAAAAAGAAATAATAAATGATATATCATCGAGGTACATTCTGTTAAATTTCTTTCCCAACTACACAGTAGTTAGTGGAAAAACTGTCTCTGGGCAGTTCCAAAAACCCATTTCCAAATAGTGCATCAAGAGGGCACTATTAAAAAGCATTGCGTTTTTTTTTTAAAGGAGTACCAGGATTTTGTTGTAGAATTTTAACAAAATATCTCCCGTGTTTGCTCTCTCTTTGCCATCAACTGTAGTTTCGTTTGCCTTTATCAAAGTCAACTGATATGAGTTTTTTACAACATTTTAAAATTATTACTCATACTTAGTTCCGAGGAGGACTTGCTGAGTAGCTATATTTTTATGCTAAACATTTTGAGTTATTGGTGAGTAAAAAATTACTTCAGCTGAAAGTGTGTGTGTATGAGGGGGTGTATGTCTGTCTCATACTCCGATAACTCAAAATTGGCTGAAGGACATTTTCTAACAGTTTCCACATATATACTCTCAGTTCATCCCTGAACTGTGACCAAGCATGGAAATGTTCATTCTCAAAGGAGAATCTGGAAAGCTTGTGAGTAATATGTGAAAATAGAGGATATCTGAACATAAACATACAAGTAGAAATATTGTTATAGGAAAATCTGCTTTAAAGTTTTTTTGTTTTTGTTTTTTTAACTGAAATTGTTTTATGTCTAATGGGAAAAAGACCCATATTCTAAAACCAGGGCTGTTCCTAAGGAAATACGTGGGGTAAGCAAAGATAATATGGTAGACCATAGTCTCTGACGTAGTCAGAGTGTGGAAACTATCGAGGCATTGCCTTGCTATCTACAACAGGGAAAATTCTTGCCTGTATCCTCTTAAACCAATTACTTCTCCTTGCTGAGGAAATATTTCCGGAATCTCAATACGGTTTTAGACCATCCCGTGGGACAATCAACACACTCGTCATTGCCTGCCAAATCCAGGAATCCAAATCTCGGGAGCAAAATCGAGACCTGTTCATAGCTTTCATCGATTTGCAAAGGCCTTTGTCACAGAAGCCCTGTGGAAGGTGCTGCCCAGATTTGGCTTCCCTCCAAAATTTATTAAGGTCCTAAGGCTTCTCCATGATCAGATGACTGCCACGGTTCTCTGTAATGGCCTTGAGAAGGAATCTTTTGTCATCAAAACTGGGGTTAAGCAAGGATGTGTTGTTGCCCCAACCCTGTTTTCAATCTATTTAGCAGTCATTTTGGTCCTCGTTAAAGATCACCTACCCAATGGAGTTGACCTTTAATATAGAACGAATGGGCAGCTCTTTAATCTTCAACATCTCCACTCCAAGTGTAAAGTCTTCAGGGCGTCCATTACTGATCTTCAGTATGCTGATGATTGTGTCATCCTTGTGCACACTGAGCATGACCTTCAGTCCATTCTGGATTTTCTTGCACAAGCTTACCAAAGCCTTGGACTCTCACTCAATATTGGGAAGACTAAAGTGCTCTATCAACATGATTCAGGCTTTGCACATGACCCACCACAAATCACCATCAAGGGTCAGACTTTCGATACAGTTGAGCACTTTTGCTACCTTGGTAGCCAACTTCCTCAAAATGCAAAAATTGACAGAGATCCAGCACAGAATCCAGTGCGCAAGTGCTTCCTTTGGGAAATTTCTCCGATGTGTTTTCATGGACCGTAACCTATGGCAGGTCACTGAGATCCAGGTCTATATTATTGTTCCGACACTCTTCTATGGATGCAAAACCTGGGTGACCTACCGACAGCACCTCGAGAGTTTGGACAGGTATCACCAATGATGCCTCCGGAAGATCCTTCATGTCAAGTGGCAAGATTGCTGTACTAACGCCAGCATCCTTGCTAAAGCCACTGTTCCCAGCATTGAAGCAATGATCCTCATGCACCAACTTTGCTGGGCTGGACATTGTGTGTGGATGCCAGACTCTCACCATCGTCAGAGATCCCGGAGTGGTCAGAGGAAAAGCTGTAAAGACACACTGAAAGCGTATCTTAAGAAAACTGATGTGGACATCACAAGCTGGGAAGAGCAAGCCACCAACCGACCCCGGTGACACCATATCCTCCATCATGCAGTGGCCCGCTTCAAGGAGAAGCGCTTTGCCCTCAAAGCTGAAAAGAGAAAGAGGAGGAAGGAAAAAAGAAATAACTTTCTCCCAGCAGGCCGCTGGCCTCTCACAAAATATCGGTACCTACTGTGGGCAGATTTGCGGTTCCAGGATTGGACTCCTGAGTCATCTCCGGACCCATATGTAAATCTGTGGTAGAGATCATCCTCGACTCAAGGGATTGCCAATCAATCAATAACATTTAAAACAACATGTATAAGTAATATTGTACCTCAACACACACTTTATTCGTATACATTATGTGCTCTATTGTTCCTTTCAAAGCCACTCCCTGCATTTAGGGTGTGTGGAGGGGGTGGGTGTGTGGAGGCAACTTGAATCAGCTGTGGTTCCTAGGAATATTCTGGCTTTGTGTTTGAGTTGTTTGAGGGAGATACAACAGCCTCTAAAAGGCTGCAGTGTGCCTGACCTTGCTTCAGTGTCCCAGCCTTGGATCACTGGCCAGTGGCTTTGGCTCTTTTTACGTGTCACAAGCTACCCGCCCCCCCCCCCTGCCCCTTAGCCTTTACATGCCAAGAGAGCAAGGCCTAGGATGGCTGCCCCTTCTTCAAGAGAGGAGGAGGACAACTCCTTACTCTCCATCCACCCATGTACCCACAAAAGGTTAGCTC
The DNA here is from genome assembly GCF_020497125.1 of Mauremys mutica. Lineage (NCBI taxonomy): Eukaryota > Metazoa > Chordata > Testudines > Geoemydidae > Mauremys > Mauremys mutica. The sequence goes on along the minus strand of NC_059076.1, from coordinate 93,996,433 downwards.
TAATCCAGCCTGGTCTTTCAAATAAAAATGAATCCTAAATACAGAGCAGTAGTAGGAACAAAACGGGGAGGGAGGGAAGCTTTAAATGTATTCACCCACCATCCTCCTTCTTTGGACCAAATTAGATTCCCAGCAATTGTAAAAAGGAAACAAATACTTTACAGTGGGCTCTGTTTAAAAAAAAATTAATAAAAAAATATAAAGTTTCCTATTGGTTCCAATGGGAGGTTTCCAGCATAGTCCGTGAAACTAGACATAGTGTTTTAAAATCAGCATTTCTATTTTCTGTATTTATATAATTTCAGGAAAAAAATGGACAATTAGTATATTTAGTTTTTCTTGAGAGCATCTTAAGGAAAAGATCCAAGTGTTATAAACTGATAGGGTTCTGCCTCGATGACTTGCTTCGTTTCTTTATTGGTAAGATTCCAATCTGTTCAATACCATCATAGAAAGATGGACCTCTAGAATCCTGCCCAATATTTGGCCTTTCTGCATTGAAGTACACAATCTAAAGAAAAATCAGGCTTGATCCTGAAACAATATTATCATTGGCTTTAATGTGAATTATGATACAGGATTGGATGCATTGATAGTAACAATAAAATCAAAACCAAAATGTTAAAACTTGTGTTAAGTCTCATACAAATATAACAAAAAGACCGTCTCTGTTCATAAGAATCTGGCTAGTTTGAAGCTTTAACTTTAAATGAATAAAAGGATAAAAAAACAAAAGTCTCTAGTGAGCATGTGCAAACTACAATTTTTCAAAGGTTTATATCTTGGATCAGTTTGGGGAAATATTTACAAGAATAATAAAAGGCAAAGCTCTGAAACAAAGGCCATCCCCTGCCCAAATTTCAAGTCCCTCTTCCGAAGCATGGGGCACTAATGCTGTTCAAATAAAAAGTTGTAAGAATTTTTTAACATGGGCAAATGAATCCATTTCCCCCTCACTTCAGTCTTGGAAATGGCTGAACTGTTTTGGCTGAAATTCCCCAAATAAATTCAGCCTGAGGCACGCCCAGCATCAAAAATTGTAGCCCAAATGGTTAAAGATAGACAAAGTTATAAGTAACTGATATAGGGTCCTATAATGCAAACTCTCAGGCAACCTTAATGAGAGGCAGTGCTACCAGCCACCCTTATAATAAAATAAAAATAAAATCTTTTTATGTATCATTATTTATATTACAGTAGTGCCTAAAAGCCCCAGCTGAGGTCAAGGTCCCATTGTGCAAGGCACTGTACAAACATGTAGTAAGAGATGGCCCCTGCTTTGGAGAGCATAAACGGTGGGAGAAAAGTAGTAATATCTCCATGTTACAGATGGGACGCTGAGGCACAGAGAGATTAAGTGACTTGCCCAAGGTCGCACATGAAATTGGTGAGGGGGAAATTTGACTCCCAATCTCCAAAATCCCAATCCAATGCCTTAGCCACAAGACCATTCTACCTAGTGCTTTTTAATTTTTAATTTTTTTAAGTCAAGATGGAAAGTGTGTTTCATTGGTGTCCAGCTAACAGGCAAAACAATGATAACTGCCTTGCAAATATTCTACACCTTTGTGAAAAATCTAAACATTAGAATGAACATTTTAAGAATCCATTCAATTCTCCACTGCCATCTAATTCTTCATTATGCACTATTACCCTACCCAATTTACACTGCCCACCCAAACATCATAAAAAATATACACAAAGGTCAAAATAATAAATTACTAGGCAAATAAGAAATGTACTTTTTATAATCTCCTCTTATGACCTTTTTATGTATTTGAGCTTCAGGGCATGTTGTAAGATTCACCTGTTTGAAGGTGGCGGAGGTCTTTTTAAGTAGAGTCTTTCCAATGTCTTCACCATGTAGTAGATCTGATTATTGTCTCTCTTCTGATGTACATTTGTATATAGAAAAGCTCTGCTGTAAGCAATATATAAATCGAAATAAGCTGAATGTTGCAGAGCTGCATGTGTCCCAATATTTTCACTGTTACTAAAGACTTCCACACCGCAGATGGGCTGTGATATTTTGTAAGTTTGTGTGTGTTAGGGCACATTTAAAAAGTAACATTAGAAAACTGTACTGCAAAGTAGCCACCCTTCTTTACACAAAGTCATTCCAGTCACCAAATTCATTATAAAAGAAATGGCTTTTGTCAGCGACAAGAGCAAGGTGGCTTCATAGTAAAGGCAAAAGAACTGACTCAACAGGCTGCTAATTGTGATTCTTCTGAAGGAGGCTGCCATTTCTGCTCCCTCTTTGTCCTCCGCTTTGGTGCCACTGAATGCTGCCAGGGTATGGCTCCAAGGAGCACACTATGCAGGGAAGGATTGCTGGTGCAGATGGTTACAAGTATGAAAGGAAAACCCAGAATTTGATCACTAGGTGTTTAAATAGGTAAATAGATACTGATGTTATATTCTTGCATTTCACAAGTATTGGTTGATAAATACCAAAAGAAATTTCAATTTACCTGTGGCTATAAATTCCTGTTACTGCCTGAACCTTATATTTTTAGCAGGGCACATTGCTGATTAAAATCTATGATTTTAATCCCTTTGATTTAAATCAAGCAGAAACCCGTGATTTAAATTATCAATTTTAATCTTGTTTTGCATTTGTACATTTTGGTTATTTTCCTAAAGAAAAGTTGATTCTCACTGGTTGGTAACCATTAAAACATGTTTATTTACAATTAAATATAACCTTTAAACTAAAAATATGGTGCTTTTTTCTGCTAACCATGAATATATATTATATAAATATACATTTATATAAGCAGTTATATAGCTTAACTTACATTTATTGAGATTCTTAGTTTTCATATTTTGTATTATGTTAGAAAATGGTAAATGCACTTTTAAGTTACTTGATGAGGACTTTTTTTTTTTTTAAACTTATGATTTGGTCACCATGTCCTTTCAGATTTTAGAATTAGTAGTTCTCATTCTCTCATTCCTGATTTTTATTCATAGTTGGAAGAGAAAAACAAAGTGTCCTGCATTTATTTAACTCCCAATTGGTGTTTTAAGTCTAAATGAATTAGTCATTGAACTGAACTAGTTGAATAAACTGAAATGAAGAAAATATTCTTCTCAGCTGCAGAAGATGCTACTGCTATCAAAAGCTAGTTTAACACTTCAACAAATGCTGATTCCAGGTGCTTAGCCAGTGACTTCAGTGATTTTACTTTTTCTTTAAAACTTGGTAGTAAACATGTACTGCTTAATATTACTTTTTAAAAAATAATTTAATTTTTAAAGAGTTTATAGTAAATTTAATCCTTAATATAGGTTGCCATAATTTCAAATTTAACTTTAAATAGGTTGCATACAAAACTGTATTCAATTTAAATAAAAATCTGATTTAAATAAACTGTTTTTTTAATTTAAATCATTTTTATCTAACCTGATTTTTAGCAGGAGATGACTAATCCAAGGAGTTTAGGATGCTGAAAGAGTGCAGTTTTCAGTCTGTACATAATTATATTTGCCAAAGAAAAATAGAAAGTTATTTGAACATTTTGTACTCGTGTGGTGGAAATAACTGGATTTATAGTATTGGAAGCATTCAGAAACATTAGCTTCATAACACAAGACTTAATCCTGCTGCAAGGATTCCTGCAAGGTGCTGAATGCTCCCTGCGAGTTCCTAAATGGTCTTGATTCCTAATGAGCTCTCACAGGATCAGGCCTCTAGACAGCAGTGCTTGCACATCCTATGCAAAACCAAGTATTCAGCAAGAAAAGTAGTATATGCCCAGACGCGGGAAAATCTTCAGAGTTGTTTTATAGTAGTTATTTCAAACCATTTTGCTGGCTTTAGAATCTGCTGATTATTTGGATGGACTCAAATAGTAAAGGTTTACCTGCAAGTGAATCTGAATCCCAGCTTCCCCGAAGTTTAGTAGGATTTCGATTTGGTGTTTGGCACAGCACCAGTCAAAGTCTGGGTGTGGATCCAGATCCAAATTTCCCCCACACTTGAGGTTTTCTGATCTGAGCTCATTTCTAACTGAGTGTTTAAAGTTCAGTACGGCCTTGTCTACACTACAAGACTACTTCGAATCAACTTAGTTCGAATTTGTGGATTCGACCTTATGAAGTCGAATTTGTGTATCCATACTAAATACACTAATTCGAATTTCTGAGTCCACATTCACGGGGCCAGCGTCGACTTTGGAAGCGGTGCACTGTGGGAAGCTATCCCACAGTTCCCGCAGTCCCCGCTGCCCATTGGAATGCTGGGTAGAGCTCACAATGCCTGCTGGGGGAAAAATGTGTCGAGGGTGGTTTTGGGAAACTGTCATCATTCAACCGTCACTCACAAACGCCCTCCCTCCCTGAAAGCGCCGGCGGGAAATCTGTTCGCGCACTTTTCTGGTCAGTGACAGCGCGGACGCCACAGCACTGCGAGCATGGAGCCCGCTGCGATCATCGCTGCACTTATGGCCGTTGTCAACTCCTCGCACCTTATCGTCCACCTCTGCAACAGTCAGCTGCTGAGAAATCGGGTGAGGAGGCTCCGGCAGCGCGGTGAGGAAAGTGGCGCAGACCTCTCAGAAAGCAGGGTACGCCGGGCAGTGGAGATCATGGTGGCAATGGGTCACGTTCATGGTGTGGAACGGAGATTCTGGGCCCGGGAAACAAGCACGGACTGGTGGGACCGCATAGTGCTGCAGGTCTGGGATGACACAGAGTGGCTGCGAAACTTCAGGATGCGTAAGGGCACTTTCCTTGAACTGTGTTACTTGCTGTCCCCTGCCCTGAAGCGCCAGGACACCCGGATGCGAGCAGCCCTGAGTGTGCAGAAGCGAGTGGCCATAGCCCTCTGGAAACTTGCCACGCCAGACAGCTACCGGTCAGTAGCGAACCACTTTGGCGTGGGCAAATCTACCGTGGGGGTTGCTGTGATGCAAGTAGCCCACGCAATCGTTGAGCAACTGCTCTCAAAGGTGGTGACCCTGGGAAACGTCCAGGTTGTCATAGACGGCTTCGCCGCGATGGGATTCCCAAACTGCGGTGGGGCTATAGATGGGACTCACATCCCTATCCTGGCACCGGCCCACCAGGCCAGCCATTACATTAACCGAAAGGGCTACTTTTCCATGGTGCTGCAAGGACTGGTGGACCATAGGGGACGTTTTACCAACATCAACGTCGGGTAGGCGGGCAAGGTTCATGACGCGCGTGTGTTCAGGAGCTCTGGTCTCTTTAGACTCCTCCAGGCAGGTAGTTTCTTCCCGGACCACAAAATAACGGTTGGGGATGTGCAGATGCCTACAGTGATCCTCGGGGACCCAGCCTACCCGCTAATGCCCTGGCTCATGAAGCCCTATACAGGCTCCCTGGACAGAGAGAAGGAACTCTTCAACTACCAGCTGAGCAAGTGCAGAATGGTGGTGGAGTGTGCTTTCGGACGTCTCAAGGGGAGATGGCGGAGCTTACTCACTCGCTCGGACATCAGCGAAAAGAATATCCCCGTAGTTATTGCTGCATGCTGTGTGCTGCACAATCTGTGTGAGAGCAAGGGCGAGGCCTTTTTGTCCGGATGGGAGGTTGAGGCAAATCGCCTGGCTGCAGTTTACGCTCAGCCAGACACCCGTGCCGAGAGAATATCCCAGCGGGAAGCGCTCTGTATCCGGGAGGCTTTGAAAGCAAGTTTCCTCGGAGATCAGGGTAACCTATGACTCTCCACTTGCTTTCAAGAGAAACTGACCCTGGGCCTGTCTCAGTTTGTGTCGATTTGGATCTGCGGCTACATGCCGCGTTCTCCAAGTTTCCCCCACTTCCAAAGCACGTTTTTAAGCAAATTAATTGTTACACTCATTATTAATAAATCTTTCTTTTACTTTGCATTTCTGTTCTGGTGTTGAGACATGGACGCATACTGTGCTGGGCACGGTGTGCACTGACGTACAGACCGCTTCCTCCATAGAGGACTGACATCCTCCTGCTCCTACAGAGGTCCCTGGGGGGGGACGGATGACAGTGGTTCTGCATGAAGGGGAGGGTTTGCAGGAAGGGGCGAGTGGTGCCTTCTTTGCATAGGGGTTTGGATGACGGCAGTGGGCTGCGGGTTTCTGCGTGGGAAGGGGTGATGGGTGTGGGAGAAGGGTGACTATCTGTCCGTGGATGAGGGCTCTTGTTGGGGCTCAGGGCAGCGGATAGGCTCGTGGATCCGTTGCAAGTGCATCGTAAGGGCAGCCTGCCTTCACAGTAATGGCGTGGCAGGCGCTAGGACCCTGGACAAGCATACACATTACGAAATGATCAGGGGCAGCATACACAACACAGAATGACCCTGGTGCCTACTGACTGCAGTGTGTGTGTGCCCCGCAGTTGATCCTTTCCCCAAGTCTGTACCCTGGTACTGTAGGCTATACCGTGCAAGTATGAAACCCCTGTCCAACCCATACACCGAAAAATCCTCTGACAGGAAAGACATGACGGAAACAGTGATTAACAGCAAACATCTTTTATTAATCTAATAAACAGTGGGGGGATGAACCTTGGATTTGGGACTGGCTGAGCCTATAAGGGAAGCACTTCTACAAATTTCTAATGTGAGAAGTGCGGGGTACACGGCCGCTCTGCTCTGGTTCAGTGACAGTTCTCACGGCCTCTACCACCCCTCCGTCTTGTACTTTTGGGTGAGGGGGGGCCAGGACTTCTTGGCGGGGGAGGGCGATTGCAGAGACACTGCAGGGGGGCCCTGTCCTCCAGCCTGCGGTCCTGCAGGACATCAACAAGGCGACGAAGCGTGTCCGTTTGTTCCTTCATGAGACCAAGCAGCGTTTGGGTGGTCTGCTGGTCTTCCTGCCGCCACCTATCCTCACGTTCCATGAGTGTGCGATGCTGCTCACATAGGGTCTCCCTCCAGTGTTTCTGCTCTGCAGCCTCTGCTCGGGAGCAGGCCATCAGTTCAGCGAACATGTCGTCCCTAGTCTTCTTCTTTCGCCGTCTAATCATTGCCAGTCTCTGCGAGGGGGATGCCGGGGCAGTCCGGGAAGGAGCCGAAGCTGTGTGATGGGGAAAGTTAGTGATTTCCTTGTACAGATACATTTTGGCGAACAGTGAACACCGTCTAGTCAATTTCTATGAAGAAGACCGTACCGGACAACAAGTGTCACGTGGTCTCCAGAGAAGCACAACATTTTGGCCTACGCTCTGATTGGCTGCGCCATTGAACAGGAGAGCGGAGAAGTCGGGAGAGATAGCAGAATCCCTCTAGCAGAGAGTCCTGGTAAGCCTTACAGTACATTATGCTTATCAGTTAACGGATAGCTGTGCCGTCGTGCTAAAGGCAATCTGGAAATCAGATACTATGACCCTTTTGCAGCCACTCCCGACACTGCAGGGGAAAGATCAATGTATGCTTTTCCTGTGTGGCCTACAGCACGTGGCTGCTAAGCGCGGGGCTTTGTTATGCAAAGTATAAGTAAACCATTAAGAACAGTAACTATTTGCTAATTGCCCTAATTAGATGCAGCACTTCAGTAACGAGATTACCCTGAGGCGTGTCTCTCGAGTGCAGAAAGAAAGGATGTTAAGGGAAGCACTTCACCGACCGGGACCCTACGCGGCCATGCTGGTAGAGGCGATGGTTCCCCTGTATCTGAGGATGTCGTGGCGTGGAAGAGTGAGCTTCACCGGAGGACCAAATAAGGCACCTCTTCCTCGAAACCTCCTGCGGAGGGTATTTGAGGAACTGTTTGAAGCATTTGTGGAATTGTCCATGGAGGACTATTGTTCCATCCCAATCTGTGTAGACCTACTGTTCGTTTAGTTTCCCTTTAAAAACTTTTAGATATAGTATTTATAGATAGAATTTATATTTTTGGTATACATGTTTTCGAGCAAATAAATATTTTCTTGTTTATACGACTTACCGCCTGATCCTTCCCCTGACTCTGAGTCCGGGTTCACGGCCGGTGAGGGTTGGTAGGGGATCTCTGTGAGGGTGATGAAGAGATCCTGGCTGTCAGGGAAAGCGGCATTGTGTTCGCTGTCGCCTGCGCCTTCCTCCACGGACCCTTCGTCGTCTTGCCCATCGGCGAACATCGAGTAGGAACTGTCCTGGCTCACTATGCCACCCACTGAGTCCACGGTCACTGGTGGGACAGTGGTGGCAGACCCACCGAGAATGGCATGCAGTGCCTCGTAGAAGCGGCATGTCTGGGGCTGTGCTCCGGAGCGTCCGTTTGCCGCTCTGACTTTTTGATAGCCTTGCCTCAGGTCCTTGACTTTCACGCGGCACTGCATCGCATCCCGGCTGTATCCTTTCTGTGTCATGGCTTGGGAGACCTTCTCGAAGGTCTTTGCATTACGCTTGTTGGAGCGCAGCTCCGACAGCACAGACTCCTCGCCCCACACAGCGATCAGATCCTGGACTTCCCGGTCTGTCCATGCTGGGGATCTCTTTCTATTCTTGCATTGGGCTGACTCCTCTGCTGGAGAGCTCTGCATCGTTGCAGGTGCCGCGGAGCTCGCCCCGATGTCAAAGCAAGAAATGAGATTCTAACTGTCCAGACAGGAAAAGGATTTCAAATTTTCCCGGGTCATTTCCTGTGTGGCTGCTCAGAACATCCAAGCTTGGACTGCTGTCCAGAGCGTCAACAGAGTGGTGCAGTGTGGGATAGCTCCCGGAGCTACTAAGTTCGATTTGCATCCACACCTAGCCTAATTCGAGCTAGCAAGTGCGAATTTAGCGTTACTCCACCTGTCGGGGTGGAGTACCAAATTCGAACTAAGGAGCCCCCTAGTTCGAATTAAATGGCTTCCTGGTGTGGACGGTTGAGCGATTAGTTCGAATTAACGCTGCTAAATTCGATTTAAGATCCTAGTGTAGACCAGGCCTAAGTGTAGACAATGCGTGTGACAGTAGAGGGCAGCAAGACACAAAGATGACAATTTTATAAATAAGGTCAAATTCCATTTTCTGAGTTTTGCTAGTAGAAACATTAGAATGCAGTAGTTAAAAAATTGTCCCTAAATTCCCGTGCACGCTTACACTACATCCAGTGCTCTGTATCTGTCAGGCTGAACTATATAAACTGTGGGCCTGAGGCCAATTTCTTCCCTGGTGCAACTGTTTAAATCAGTGGAGAGAGTTTTTGGCTCATTGTGTCTATTATCTCAGCAAAAAGAATTTGCACTGGAAAATAAACCATGTTGAACTCAAAGAAGAGACTTGTCTCTGTTACAAAGACACCACATGGCATTTTTTTATGTTCTCATAATGAAAAGCTTGTAGAAATCCTAAATTAGCTATGGATAGCATTCACCTTACAGTAAAATGTATCATTTTATAAGCTTTCTTATATAATCACAAGAGTTGCTGAATTGCATCACCTTTCTACACTACTTTGCAAATGTCTGAAAATGTATGTTTGTTTGTGAAAATCCAATCCAGGCACTGCAGAGTTGAGATGAAGGCCCGCCACTGTTCCAAGGTTTTAAATAACAAATCCCCCTTTTAAGAAAGGTTGTACACTTTGCCACAGGGCTCATGGAAACTGACATCTTTTATTTATCTAGCTACAGATCACACATAGCACCGGCAGCAGCAATGCAATTTTCCCCATGTTGTACTGTCTATATGTGCCTTAACCTGACCTGGAAGCATCATCTCTAAGCATAGGTGCCAACTCTGAGGGTGCTCCACGGAAAAAAATTAGTAGATGCTGAGCACCAACTGGCAGCCTGCTCTTCCCTCCCCCACAGCATCTCCTGCCTGCTAGTGGCCTGCTAATCAACTCCTCCACTTCCCTCCCAGCTCCTACTGCTGCCGGAATCAGCTGTTCCATGGTGTGCAGGAGGCGCTGGAGGGGGAGGATCGAGGATGGGGCATGCTTGGGGGACAACTGGATGGGAAGAGGTGGGGTGGGGGTGGGGACTTGGGGAAAGAAGGTGTGGGTTGGGGGTGAGGCAGGGCGTTGAGCCCCACCCTGGGGCTCAGAGGAAGATGGCACCTGTGTCTCAAAGTGTGACAGGTTTGAAGGGTGAATCTCCATTCCCCCATTCAGTCATTGTCCTCTTTGCTGACATACTGCTAATAAAATCAGCAGTTTTCATTTGGGATGACAATTTTTCTGATGAGGATTCCTGTCCACTAATAAATGGACTAAAACCACCAGTTTGTTTCTGCTCCACTCCCTAGCAGAGACCTTATCTTTATTTCCATCTTTAAAGTGTCTAACATGCTGGTGATGATATATAGATAACAGCAGCACCTCCCATTAGAGGCACATACGCCATTTATACTAGAAAGCAGCTACAATAAATGGGGTGTTTTTTGTTTGTTTGGCTGATTTTTTTTCATTTTTTTTTTTAGCAGAGAGCAGCAATTTGTGCTTTTCATTTACATGAGAAAGGGACTAGTAAATGAAGTAGATGACTTCAACTCTTCCCATGATTAAGCGTCTCTTGCTCAAATTCTTGCACTGAGCAAATATTTATTTACTTGCAAAACACAAGATAAGCTGCATATTAAAGGCATTGGAGTTGATTGTCATCTCACTTACATCAGTGTAACTCCATCAATTAATTCCTTGTTTATGTTAATATGATGGAGAGGAGAATTGGACCCTATCCTTTCTAAAGGCCTATCTTCTTTCATTTTAAGGGAACAGATGATTAAAGGAATATGTTATATAGATCATAATAGAAGAAATAGAACATACAAAATCAAATTTGGAATGGTGTCTTACATTCTTTAAAATAATATTTTGAAAATAAAGCTTTTGATTTGTTTTTTTGTATTTCCTGGCAGTGCTGGAAACACTGACGTAATAAGGTTGTACTAGTGCTTAAGCCTCTGAGTGCAATATTCTATAAGCAGAATGTGAAACTGGCTGTTCTAGTTTTATTAAGCAGATTTAAATGATGGCTATGCTTGCATTTAGGGATGTGAGTGCTAGCTCACAAAGCCATGTACTAGCTGTCAATGAGCTAGCAAGCTAAAAATAATAATGTAGATGTGGTAGCACAGGAAGCGGTGGGCATCAGCACAGGCTGGCTGCCCCAGGTACAACCCCTCTTGTGGGTATGAACTTGGGGCAGCTGCACATGCTACCCTGGCTCTACTACTATTTTTTAGTGCTCTAGTTCAATGAGAGCTAGTGTGAGTATGTCTATGCAAGCCTGGATTCCCCACCCCAGCTATAAGTGTAAATTCAAGAAGTAAACAAACATCCCAAATCCTTAAAATTGGTACAATTTAAAAATGTCTTTCATTTTATGTAATCTAAGATGGCTTTTAGTATGAATTTTTTTAATGTATGCCTTTTATCTCGACAGTTGCTGTCTCTTTCTAAGACATGTCATTGGCACTTTATTGAGAAGGAGTTGGAAAATGTGGACTAGAAATAAGTGGATAATAAATATTACAGTATTTATCTTCCCATTAAGTGTGGTAATACCATTGAGTTGCTTTGAAAAACAGCATACCAAATCAGATTGTCTGCCTTCACGGTGAACAATGCTTATTGTCTGATCCATATCTATTTTATTTTAATGTGACAGATACCAGATGTTCAATATTGAGCCTTCTGAGATTGGTCTTTGGTTTTGAAACTACAGCAATCAGATAGGGACATTAATCTCACTTTCCTTTAAACTTGAAAATTGAGTAAATGTGCAAGTACAAGACTTGGGTTTAATTAAAGACATATGTCATCTTTGAATGAACAAGGGACAAGCTAGAGATTCAACATGACAGAGCACACTTCAGTGATATACAGTGACTATTTTTTGTACTATTACACATGCAAAAGCCAATGCACATGCTTACATTGATTTCAGTCTATGGGGACAAATTCTGTACTTACTTACATGGGACTAGATTCTGATATCCTCACTCATGCTAAATAGCACCTTACTTCATGAATGATGCCATTGAAATCAATATATGTCCATTAAGACATGTTGATTAGTACCTTGGTCCACTCATGAAGTATTCTTGTAATAGTACTATACAACAACATGACTAAAGGTCTCTGTATCTGCCCTTTAGTTTTCATTCCATTCTTCCTCGGGGAAATGCCTATTGAAGTGATGGAAGTTGGCTTAATAAGGGGGTTTTCCAAGGTCCATGGGAGTCTTTCCATTGACTTCAGTGGGCCTGAAGAATGGAGTAAACACTAAGTGGGATTTCAGAATCTGGGCTCTAGACTTTATACATAAGAATCCATCACTAAATCTTAATTCATTTCTTATACATCCACATGCAATGCTATTAATCTTTGATCTGTTTCCATATCTCGCTGATTGTTAAAGAGAGTGCTTGGATGAAATTTACTTTATTAAGCTTTGCCACCAGTGTCTTCAGAGCTGAGGTAATTACATTTTCTGAAGAAATACCAGTTTCAGAGATTCCACTGCATCCAAGAACTATTAATAATCACAAAGGCTCTCTCACAGTGCTATTTACAATATTGATGTCAAGAAAAAGTAGAACACTTGTCCCAAAGAGCTTGCAAGCAAAGGCAGTTTTGTCATTGATCTTATTAGGAGCAGGATTAGGCCTAAAGTCTGACCGTGTCTATGCGCTGCAGACAGGCGGTGATGATCCAATCTTTGGAGCATCAGTGGAGATAGTTTTAGCTTTAGAATATTGTGTGTACTTTTAAATGTATCTATAATTGGTAGATTATCATGTAATGGCTTTGCAGAACAAGTGAGTGCCCTACACTGAAGTGTAGGGGATGCAACCTAACGACTGGAGCAGAAGTCTAGCCTAGTGGTCAGAGCAGAATCAGAGGGCAGAACCAGAAGTGTGGTCAGAAGACAAGTCAGTGGTCAGAGCGAGGAGTTAGGAATCAAGAGGTAGATTGGGGCTGGGGCTAGAGCAGAGCAGGCCAGGGGTGGAGCAGATCAAGGAGTGGACTGGAAGGAGATCTGGTGCAGCTATGAGCTTAGAATGCATTGAGCAGCCACTATGCTGCTGTTGCTACCAGTCTTAAATGGTTGTCTCTTCTGACCAATCAGGGAGCACAGTTACTTAGTGAAGCTTTATTGAGCCCAGCTGACCTCACTGGGTTTGTAGGCACTGAGCCCCCGGAGGCAACTGAGATCCTGACAAGTTTTAAAGAGGTTGAATGTAGAGAAGATTGTTACTTGGTGAATGCAGGTAGGTGTTCCAAGTGTAAGTGGCTGTATTTCACCTTTTTACTCAAAAACATACTCTTCATGAAATTAACTTTTTTTTAAATAAAGAGATAGGCATTGGATACTAAGCATTGCTTAGATGCTGTGATGAATAGGCTATAGAAAAACCCTTAGATGGGTAGATCAGACACTCAAGATATGGGATGAAAATAAATGAAGTGTGAAGTAAAAAAATAAGTATTTAGAGTTACTGTACACTTTCAAGAGGTATTTGACATTTACACTGTACTGTATGTATCTATCAAGAGATAACAAATAGGGAGTCTCTCTAATATGATGGAGACTGTCCTTGACTTGTTTAGGAACATATTTAGAATGCCAGAAGTGATGTAAGTTACAATCAATCTTACAAAGCTGTTGCTAGAATTTTTATGCAGTAGTCTGCAAACAAAGGAAATATGCACTGATTTTTTTTAAATTTAAAAGCCAAGAACAAATAAGAGCTTGAACTCAGATTGATGTTAGATTAATAATCCCCCTCCCCCGCCTCAAATATACAATGTGTCAGGTATATCAACTGATAACACACACACACACTTTTACTATTTTTGCATGATCCTTTCCATTTTTTGAATAAGCCCCACATCATCTTACCTATTGTATTAATAGAAATTTAAACATTCAGCAAGTTTGTGGGGTACAAAATTAACACTGGAAAGTTAAATGCTAGTTTTCTGTTAGGCTGCTAACAAATGAAGGGGAAAACAAACTAAAACTCTGATTTCATCTTTTTAGATGCTTATGGGTGAATATTTCTCATAGATGTGATATATATGGGCAGAGTTTCTTATACCTCTGAATAAGATACAAGAAGAAATTTAAAAATGGAACTTAGTGACTCAGAGTTTCATGCACATTTCTGAAGGTAGTGTTTGGTCCTAGGAAAATGCTCCATAGATTTTAATCCACTCTAATATTTTCCAAAAATGGATGCAAAATACACCTAGATGTTTCTTGCCATAATTTTCCTTTTACTGAATTATCCCCTTAATAATGTTTTACCAAGTGATTTCTGTGCTTGTCTTTTCACTGAAGTATCTCTGCATGGTGAAAGACCCTCCATGCTCATTAGTGAGATGGAAGAACTGAAGTCTTTCCCTGCCTTGAGGCATAACAATATAATATCACTCCATGCTACTAACTGCTTACAGAATGTTCCCTGCTTCCCCTGTTCAGGGCATAGAGTACTTGCTGAAATTTGTCTTCTCACCTGAGGCAGGAATCTGCTGCTTGGTAAATCACCAGAACATGTCACCCACACATCAAAATAGACTTATGTGCCTCAGCTACAAAAATGCTTTTCTCCACCTGGAATTTAACAGTGATTGATTTCCTACCTAAAGCAATTAACTCTAAAGTGAATCAGAAATTTGACTGGCCTCGCTTTCATTTAGGAAACATGGAATAGGCATTTTAATAACTAGCCCTTTGTGTCATGAACTAGCCTTCTGAACAAATTCAGGTTCTCTCCCTTATTGTGCACATCCTTACCAAGCGGCAATATATTAAATGCTAAAATCTGCATTAAATCTATGTGAAAGGTCAGACTTAATACACACCAAAGCAAAAAAAAAAACACTTAGGTCAGAGCAGCAGCCTTAACTGCTCACATTCTGCTTATTGTAGTCCATGGAATGTGAAAAAACCCTCACTTTTCTGGGACCCCTGGATATGGTGAGGGCACGGGGCTGTTGTGCAGGAGACCTGGATTCTAGCTTTAATTCTGCCACTCGCTCACTATGTTGGTTAAAGCAAGTCACTTAGGCCAAAAAAAAAAAAATTAAGTGTCTAATTTTGAATGTCTCCAGTTTTGGGTCCCTAACTCAAGACACTCGGGGCCTGATTGTCAGAGAAGTTGACCAATGAAGCTCTAGGTGCTCAGCACCTCTGAAAATTGAGTCCTAGTAAAATTACTAACCCCTTTCCCAAACAAGGGGGGAAAGCGGGGAGGAAAATGTGCACTAGGCCATACAAAGGGCTTTTGGCAAAGCCACATGCTGTCTCACAGTGAGTTAAACTGATTTATGTCATGTAATTGGCTTTGTGATTTTTCTGCTGCAATTTGTTAATGTCAGATTGAAACCCATTCTCCCTGAAAACTGTTCTCCTAAAAAAAATTAATTAGTCCTTCTGAATGTAATATCTTAAATGGTGCCTAGCTACTGCAGTACATTAGAAATGTCTGTTAGAGCTGGTCAAGAGAGTCTCTGAATCTCATTTAAAATAGTTTTAGAGATGGGGACAGGAGTTCTGCTGCTTTATCATTATAAACATATCTTAATGGATTACAATATCTCAAGCGGGAAACATTTTGCATCTGGATTGACAATTTTTATAAAAAGTTTCATTCTGATTTAATGTGAAACTGTTAAGATAGAAAACTCCTCAAACAATAATTTATCTATGGGAGCTATGTGCCACAATGTGCAAGTTGCCCGCCTTATGACAAGAAGAGTTCATGATCTAAGGATGAACATACAGATCAGAGTTAGGATGGAGATGGATGATAGGTGAGCTCAACGGATGAGGGAAATGATCAAGGTGGTGCTTGGGAAAGCTCTCCAGAACTCAGCATCACAAATTCAGCACTATAGTATGGTATTCACCAAGTTTTGCCCTCAGTTACTACCTTTTAGGTTGCATAAGGGTTAAATGAGGATGGTCTTCGGCCTGATGTCCACTCTCAGGTAAATTGCTACACATGCTGGGCCAAAATCAGATCTCATTTACATCCCTGCAACTCCATTGGAGTGACTAAACTGTGTAGCTCTTGGCCCATGATTTTTCTGTAAATTCTATTCCATATCAATGATAGCAATATTCTCTTCCTATACTGTACATCACGTACTGTGATCTTTTTCCCTGTGTCATGCACTGCAATTGCCTTTGCTTTTGTACTGGCAGATTTGAATTTATAAATAATCTTGGAGCTGAGTGCTGATGGCTACAAACACCCCTATGTGTGGATTGCAAGCAATACATTGTTTGCAATTTAATGCTGAGGCAGCCATTCATTTTGGAGAATCTCTGTACCGTACATTCCTAAACCACGATAGCATACCCTAAAGACTGTTTTATATAAAATAACTCCACTGATGCAGTGTGGGACTGCAAAGTGTAGGACTCTACTGCTGCCAGCCAAGATTCCAAAAAAGTCCCTTATTCAACTAAAAGATAGATTAGAAAATATTAGAATGGATTGGGGCATTAGTTTTTTCCTGTAATTTTATTTTTCACAGGAAATTGTGGAATGAAATGAAAATCTTTCTTTCAGGGCAGTTGTGAAAACTGAAAACTTTCAGGTTTTGGAGTTTCAAGTGTTCACCCTATGTTTCTCTTCATTTTTAATATATTTTTTAATCTTTTCCTGCCTTTGTTCTATTGGAAAAAATAAAGGGATGGGGAAAGTTTAAAAAGAGAGTGAGAAATTAGGGGAAAACATTGTTTCAGACATTTTTCAATTTTTTCCACTGGAAAAGTGTGAAAATAGTTAAAATATAGAAGTGAGAGAATGTCACCTTCTCTGTTTTAAATGGCTTTGTATATTTTAAAATCTGAGATAAACTAGTGCTTTCCTCTGATTTTTTTTTTTTTTTACTTTTTTCACATTCTTGCAATGGAGACCATTTTTTAGTCTTTTTTAAAGTTTGGTGACACCCCCCCTTCCTCTTTCCCTCCCCTCCCCCCCACACACAGAGTCTCTGATTTTTACCTTTCCCATAGCCATTTTCCTACTTGAAAAAGGGAAAAGCCCACCAAAAATTCCAAACCTGGAAATCAAAACCAAACAAAAAAATAAAATCAAAATGATTTTCTTGTCATTTAGAAATGTTATTTGTTTTTTTAATTAGAAACAACATTTTCTCTACAGATAAAATAATGTTTAATCAAAAACTTCATATTTTGGTAACATTTTTAATTGAAAATGTTTTACCATCTCTTGAAAATATAGCTCAGATTCATGTTAGCCTCTGAAGGGGTGGAAGCCACAGCAGAATTTGGCACAGAACCTCCACCATCAGAAAATCCAACATGGGCGGTAGGGTGGGGCTAGAATAGCAAAGGTATAAATTGGGTCAGCCCAATACCAATACCATTGTAGCCTCCCCTATGGTCTTCAAGTGTAGTGTCAACTGAGTTTCCATGTGATCATCTCATTGGGGATGCAGGTGGGTAACACCAATAAACAAGCAATCTTTTACTAACCAAAATCAGTTTGCTAGAAGAAAATTTGACAACTGAAATATGAACTTCTGAATTATCTTATGATAACATGCAAGTTCGTTAGTGTCACCATCCTATGCAGCTTGCATTTAAAAATTACAAATTCTGGAAGGAGTATTTTCTAACCAGTGTGAGTGTAATGTTTTGGTTCCTCTTGGTTTATAAATTCATAATTTTGATAGATTGCATTTTGCTTTAATTGAAAATGTTTGATTCTTTGCATGGTATTCTAAAATAGGTAATAAATTGAACAGAACACTTAAAATAGTAATATAAAGAAATATTAAAGAAGGAAAATATGTATTTCTGGGGAAGTGAAAATGTAATAAATAAAATGAAAGACGACAACTATGCACATGATCTGGATAGGCTGCATGGTGTATAAATCACACGACCTCACTGTGCCCTGTGGCTTGCTTCACAGATCTTGTGATATATGAGGCAACATGATGTACAGAATAAGGAGTACATTTATATGCCTTTTTCAAATGGCAAAACTTCACCTTCTTCCTCTTCAACAGACTAAAAAAAGTCAGAGAAACCCGTACTGCTAAGAGTCGCGCTCTCAATATACCATGTTGTTTGCGTGAAGCTAATCTCTCCAATTATAAGCTTGATTTGGAGAGACTATTCTTGTTCTATATGTGTACAGCACCTAGCACAATGGGGTCCTGGTTTGTGACTGGGTCCCCTAGACACTACTGCAATACAAATAATATATCATTCACTTAATATCAAAAACAATATAAGACCAAAGGGAAGAAGGTGGGGTGCAGGGCGCTAAATCCCCAGCTGCCCAAGGGGAAGGAAAGAGGAAACTAGTCCACATGGTGGTGATGATTTCCTTTGACATCAATGGTTGGGGTAGGCCCTTTGCCAGTTGCTCAGATACACTGGTGATGGTCATAATATAGATGCTTATGTACATAGAAAAAGTAAAAAATAAATGCTTAATAGTCTGCAAAATGATTTCAGTGATAGCCTCCTATGTTTGGTCTCGTAATTGGATATTTCTCCTTTTGGATTTCAAGTTTCCACACTTAGGCCTCGATCCTGCTAACTCTTAACTTTATGTCCATGTGTCATCCAACTGAATCCATGTACTTGCTAACTTTACTCCTATGAGTCAACAGATGAATTTCGTTGTAAAGTTTTTGAAGAAAATCTTTTTTTTCCCCCCTCTATGAGAATCTGCAAAAAAAAGAAATACACTTTCCCCTTTCCATTGAATATAGCTGACAGTGAGATAATTTTTTTTGGTATCTTCACAACTGTTGACTTATACTGTAATTAAAACTATATTAATCTGGTTTTGGTTGTTAGGTTTCAGCCATTACAAGTTATACAGATGTACTACTGTCTTATTAAATCTGCCTTGCAGAAAACCAACTCCAGCCAAACAGAAGCATCAGCAAAGGTATGAACTTGACCCATTACCTGAGTGTAAGGT
The DNA here is from genome assembly GCF_020497125.1 of Mauremys mutica. Classification (NCBI taxonomy): domain Eukaryota; kingdom Metazoa; phylum Chordata; order Testudines; family Geoemydidae; genus Mauremys; species Mauremys mutica. The sequence continues at coordinate 93,977,589 of NC_059076.1, read as the reverse complement.
GGAACTCGCAAATACTTATTTGGACCGTTTCTATACTAATGTTATTAAGTAGCAGCAATTTCTCTTTGCTTAGAAAAGAACTCATGTGGGCTCCCCAGTTTAAATATAACCTGTATCTTGTTAGATTCTATAACAGATCAGGACTGCAGATCAAGGAGGAGAATTTTGCTGCATATGTTGTTATTCATAGTAGTCTTGGTTGTTATTCATAGATCCTTGATGTTCAGACTTCTTGACTGGGAGCTATGGTGCCATAAACGTCACAGAATCAGTAACGGTGTATTGGAGTTGATTAGAACTGTAAGTGCTCACATAAATGAATGTCGTTGGGCATAATTTTTCTGGCTTAGAATAAACACACTATTTTTACAATTTCTTTTAAAATGAAAAATGAAACAAACCACCTTACAAACGTATCACATTTGTAGTAAATAAATATATTTGTATTTCAGAAAGAAGAACGCCAAAAACGTTTATTAAAAATTAGCGTAATGTGTCTTCTCTTCACCCCATCCCCTCTCCACAAAAATACAAGTATAAGAGACAGTTATTTATGATAGCAAACATACTGGATGTGCATATGGTTAATATTTATACACTGCATAATTTTAAGAGTAGTTGGCCCATACTTTCTGACCCTCGCCTCTCCCACACAAAGTATTTTTTGCTCCTGGAAATTAATCACATTTTAGGTCTTGATATATTCTGTTACACAAATATATTAGGACTGTGTGTCAGTGCCTGTTCATCAAGCATATGGCATATAGCCTGAAGCACCCTAGGTTAATGGTGTGTGAAGCTAAAACACTGCTCTTACAGATTCATCCTGCTAACCTTGACCAGAGGGCAACGTTAGTGTTTTGATGAGTGACTGGGAATAACTGTGTTTCTGAGAATGCTGAAGTCGTACGTCATCTGCATGCTAGGCTATTGCTATGATTTGCATTCTGAAAGAGCAGTAGACAAAACTAGGTCAATAACTTACAAATGGATTTTGATTTTAAGTCAAAAAAGGGACCAATGAAGATGAAATCTAGGACACTTCAGCTGTTGGCTACGTTCACTTGGCCACTGTCAATCATTTACGTTTAGATTTCTTTTTCCTTCAAGAGATGACGAGTCTGAAGTCAGGGAATGTTTAGAGGGTTATTTCAAAATATTTGTTCTTTGTACATGGGTGTCTTGTTGTTTTGGATTCTGTTTTTAGTACTAAGTGTTCCAAGACTCCAATACAGAGGCAATTTAATTGCTGCTTAATGCATAAGTGTAAGTACATTTCAATGTAGTATACAACAGATTTCACTATATATTCAGTACAGCTGAATTAAAATTGCATGACACTGGCTCCTGGATACTCAGTAGTTTGGAACGTTACCCAATCATCCATTAAAATTCCAGCAAAACAATGGAATCTTATTTCTAAGGCTGTGGCTATAACACATTACTGAGTATTTTTCTCAAAGGAAAGCCTTTCTTTGCAATTAGAATAAGCCTTTATCCTGAGTAGATCTGAAGACTTTAGCACAGGAGATATAAAACAGATGATGTTATATTCTACTCTTGTATTACATTACCATCTAGTCATACCCTAACCAATACCTTAAATAGAGGCAACACAGTGAGCTAAAACTGGATCAAAGACAGGTCAAATGGAAGCTAATATCACATTGAAATTCAAGATGGAGCAGACCAGTAGTAGTTCTGCATAACCAATGCTAGGTGTTGATCAGATCCAGAACCCATTTACCTGAGCTGCCCAGATTTTGAGTAGTTTGGGTAAATGGTGACAGCTTTGTCCCATATCTGTTCCAATAGGTTGGGATTTTAGTTTGCAAAGCAAAAAGCAGGGGATTCTGGTCCCATTTCTCTGAATCAAAAAGTCTGAGATTGGAGAAGCTTGCATAAATGATCTATAAATTTGTCCATTGCCACTTTTATATTTGAAAACAATCTTTTTGGGGCAAGTATTTTTTTTTCTTTTATTCAGCAAACACTATTAAAATTGCATGTATGTTGTAATGAACTGGCTGGAGTGAGTGTGCATCACCACTCTCTACTGAATGGAATCAAAACTGCTCAACAGTGTTTCACAGGCCCTATACTGCTAATAGCTAATGGAGATCCTCAAGTGCTAGGGGGCCATGTTTATGAAGCTGGTGGGTTTGGGGGGCTATGGTCACTGCTGCCATGAAGTTCTGAGTGGCCATTCTGTTCAGAATGATGACTGATTTAGCTGCACACATTGAGTATGGGTCAACCAGGGGTAACTTTGCTTGTGTAGACAAGGTTTAAATGAATGGAGAGGCCCGTTTTTGGCCCTTAATGCTTTTCCTCTTGACTTAGGACATTGTTTTGATTTGAAAAACTTTTAGGTCTGCATTATACTAAAGAAATGATCTCAGCAGTTACTCCAGGAATGAATTTGGCTTAATCTCACTATTTTAAAGAGCTAGTCAAAAATAAGTGGAACATCAGTTTGGCAACTTTCACTCCCCTGTGCCATACATAAGTAGAGCCCTTACTGGCATGGCAAACTTCTTGTGGCACTAATGAAGAGGGGGAGGAAGAAGAGATGAGGGTTTAATTGTCCCCTCCTCCTCAGTCAGTGGCTAGAGAGGAGGACCTTGAACAGATGGATGGGGATTTAGCACAGTACCTGGGAGGACACAAACATGCAGCATGGCCAGAACGTGCTGCCCCCACCACAGGTCTGCTGTCTTCCCATTGGTTGGGGATGTGGGACCAGGTTAGCCAATAGGCTCTTGCATGCCACTCCTCAAAACCCTGCATATTTAAACTATCCTGGGCTTTTCAAAAGCCTCGTGCTCCTTCTAGCTCCCATACCCTCCCTCCCCTTAGGTGTAGCACAGGAGCTGTATTTTTAGGATATTGCAGGTCTGACTGATTGCCTGTTTCAGGATCAGGAAGGAATTTTTCCAGTTGGAACAAACTGGCAGAGGTCTAGTGAGGTTTTTTCTGCATTCCTCATGTGATGGGTTGGATCACAGAAACCCCCTTGAGAACTGCCAACTGATGTGTCAAGAAAGACTACTTCTGCCCCTGCTTTCCTACCCTGGCAGCTTAGGACTCCAGCACCCTGTGTTAGTGAGCCAGACACGCCCGTCTGCTCCAACACAGGTCCAGGGTCTGAACCACGTGCACCCAAAGCTGCAGACTTAACTGAAAGCAACTTACAGAAGTGTTCCTGTCTTTAACACTCAGATCCCCAACTCCCAATGGGATACAAACCCCAAATAAATCCGTTTTACCCTGTATAAAGCTTATACAGGGTAAACTCATGAATTGTTTGCCCTCTATAACACTGATAGAGAGAGATGCACAGCTACTCCTTCCCCCACCCTGGTATTAATGCATACTCTGGGTTAATTAATAAGTAAAAAGTGATTTTTTTAAATACAGAAAGTAGGATTTAAATGGTTCCAAGTAGTAACAGACAGAACAAAGTGATTTACCAAGTAAAATAAAATAGAACACGCAAGTCTATGTCTAAGAAACTGAGTACAACTAAAACCTCACCAGTTCCAGTAAGCTTCCTTTTATAGACTAGCCTCCTGCTAGTCTGGGTCCAGCAATCACTCACACCCCCTGTAGTTACTGTCCTTTGTTCCAGTTTCTTTCAGGTATCCTTGAGGGTGGAGAGGCTTTCTCTTTAGCCAGCTGAAGACAAAATGGAGGGGTCTCCCAGGGGTTTAAATAGACTTTCTCTTGTGGGTGGAGACTCTCTTCTATGCAGAGTCCAGCTCCAAGATGGAGTTTTGGAGTCATATGGGTGAGCCACATGTCCATGCATGACTCAGTTTTTACCAGCCAAGCCACATTCCTGGGAAGGCTCAGATGTGGATTGGCATCTTCAAGTTCATTGTTGGCTTAAGTGGTTTTTGATTGGGCACTTAATTTGCACTTTTCTCAAGAAGCTGACCAAATGCTCTACTAAGCTAGTTGAAATTAAGCAAGTATAGAGCCAATATTCCTAACTTCAAGTACAAAAATGACACATGCATACAAACAAAATTAATAGATTCAGTAGATCATAACCTTTACAGAGATATGTTACATGGCATATGTAGCATAAACATATTCTAGTTATGTGATGTATACAATCATAAGTATATTCCATAAAGCCTTATAGGGGGCACCGTCACATCTCATGGTATCACTGAGGCACAGTTGGGTTGCATGCAATAGGATTCAAAAGTTGAATATTCAGAAAGATAAGAATGTTTAGCTTGTTGCAACTTGTATCCAGTGTGGATAAAAGCTAAAAAGGCCATTCCCAGAGGAAAATGAGACCTGGAATTTAACTTTTAGAACATGTGCCTATAAGAGAATGGGAGATCTGAAGTCTTCATGGTTTGATGTCACCCCCTGATTACCCCTAGGTGGAGGGATTCAGAAATGTATATCAATGCAAGAAATATGGGGAATAAGCAGGAAGAACTCAAAATGCTAGTAAATGAACACAATTATGACAGTTGTCATCAGAGACACTTGGTCAGATAATACGCATGACTGGAATATTGGTGTAGAAGGGTACAGCTTGCTCAGGAAGGACAGGCCGGGGAAAAAAGGAAGGAGGTGTTGCCTTATATATTAAAATGTAGACACTTGGACTGAGGTTGAGATGGAAATAGGAGACAGACTTGTTGGAAGTCTCTGGGTAACGATAAAAAGGGTAAAAAACAAGGGTAATGTCATGATAGGGGTCTACTACAGACCACCTAACCAAGAAGAAGAGGTGGATGAGGCTTTTTTTAAAAACAAAATCATCTAAAGCACAGGACTTGGTGATGATGGGGGACTTCAACTACCCAGATATCTGTTGGGAAAATAACACAGGAAGGCACAGATTATCCAACAAGTTCTTGAAATGTATTGGAGACCATTTTTTATTTCAGAAGGTGGAGACAGCGACTAGGGGAGAGGCTGTTCTAGATTTGATTTTTGACAAATAGGTAGTACCTGTTTGAGAATGTGAAGGTGGAAGGCAGCTTGGGTGAAAGTGATCATGAAATGATAGAGTTCATGATTCTGAGGAATGGTAGGAGGGAGAACAGCAAAATAAAGACAATGGATTTCAAGAAGGCAGAATTTAGCAAACTTGGGGAGTTGGTAGGTAAGATCCCATGGGAAGCAAGTCTAAGGGGAAAAACAATAGGAAAGATAGGAAGTATGGCAAGAGAGCACCCTGGCTTAACCAGGAGATCTTCAATGATCTAAAACTAAAAAATAATCCTACAAAAAGTGGAAACTAGGTCAAATTACAAAGGATGAATATAAACAAATAACACAAGTATGTAGGTACAAAATTAGAAAGGCCAAGGCACAAAATGAGATCAAACTAGCTAGAGACATAAAGGATAACAAGAAAACATTCTACAAATACATTAGAAGCAGGAGGAAGACCAAGGATGGGGTAGGCACGTTACTTAATGAGGGGCGGGGGGAATAATAACAGAAAATGTGGAAATGGCAGAGGTGCTTAGTGACGTCTTTGTTTCAGTTTTCACTAAGAAGGTTGGTGGTGATTGAATGTCTAACGTAGGAAATGTCAATGAAAATGAGGTAGGATCAGAAGAGGCTAAAATAAGGAAAGAACAAGTTAAAAATTACTTGGACAAATTAGATGTCTTCAAGTCACCAGGGCCTGATGTAATGCATTCTAGAATACTCAAGGAGCTGACTGAGGAGATATCTGAGCCATTAGCAATTTTCTTTGAAAAGTCATGGAAGGTGGGAGAGATTCTAGAAAACTGGAAAGGGACAAATATAGTACCCATCTATAAAAAGGGAAATACAGACAACCCGGGGAATTACAGACCAGTCAGCTTAACTTCTGTACCTTGAAAGATAAAGGAGCAAATAATTAAGCAATCAGTTTGCAAACATCTAGAAGATAATAAGGTGATAAGTAACAGCATGGATTTCTCAAAAACAAATCATGTCAGACCAACCTGATAGCTTTCTTTGACAGGGTAACAAGCCCTGTGGATAGGGGGGAAGCCATGGATGTGGTATATCTTGACTTTAGTAAAGCTTTTGATACTGTTTCGCATGACCTTCTTATAAACAAAGTAGGGAATTGAAACCTAGATGGAGCTACTATAAGGTGAGTGCAAAACTGGTTGGAAACCATTCCCAGAGATTAGTTATATCACAGATGGGGTCCCACAGGGATCAGTTCTGGGTCCGGTTCTGTTTAATATCTTTATCAATGATTTAGATAATGGCATACAAATATAAAGTTTGTGGACGATACCAAGCTTGGAGGATAGGATTAAAATTCAAAATGATCTGGACAAAGTGGAGAAATGGTCTGAAGCAGATAGGATGAAATACAGTAAGGACAAATGCAAAGTACTCCTTAGGAAGGAACAATCAGTGGCATACATACAAAATGGGAAATGACTGTTTAGGAAGTAGTAATGCGGAAAGGGATCTGGGGGGTCATAGTGGATCACAAGCTAAATATGAGTCACCAGTGTAACACTGTTGCAAAAAAAGCGAACATCATTCTGAGATGTATTAGCAGGAGTGTTGTAAGCAAGACAAGAAGTAATTTTTCCACTCTACTCTGCATTGATTAGGCCTCAGCTGATGTATTGTGTCCAGTTCTGGGCAACACATTTCAGGAAAGATGTGGACAAATTGGAGAAAGTCCAGAGAAGAGCAACAAAAATGATTAAAGGTCTAGAAAACATGACCTATGATGGAAGATTGAAAAAATTGGGTGTGTTTAGTCTGGAAAAGAGAAGACAGAGAGGGGATGTAACAGTTTTCAACCTTCATAAAAGGTTGTTACAAGGAGGAAGAAGAATTGTTCTTATTAGCTTCTGAGGATAGGACAAGAAACAAGGCTTAAATTGCAGCAATAGAGGTTTAGGTTGGACATTAGGAAAAACTTCCTAACTATCAGGGTGGTTAAGCACTGGAATAAATTGCCTAGGGAGGTTGTGGAATCTCCATCATTGGAGATTTTTTAAGAGCAGGTTAGACAAACACCGGTCAGGAATGGTCTAGATAATACTTAGTCCTGCCGTGAGTGCAGGATACTGGACTAGATGATCTCTTGAGGTCCCTTTCGGGTCTAGGAATTGTAGGGGTGGGCCTACACAGGTCCGCACAGAGTGTTCTTGTTATACAGTGGGCACCTGGTAACCCCACACTGGATCCAGTTAAATGCCAGGTATGTGAGAGCAGGGCAAGGGCACATAGCTCCCCTCCCCAGTGCTAAGTTAATAATGTTGCAGCCTGCTATTTAAACCCATTCCATATGTCTGTCATTTATTCACCTGCATGTCCTGATCAAAAGATAGAAGGGTGACTTGTCTTTTACAGATACCAGTAGAAGTGTTCTTTTTGTATTTTGCAAAACAGTTACAAATAACTAGCTGAGCACATTCCTCTTGCTCATTCTTCTTTATAAAACACAACCATTCATAAGGGCAAATAGGATACCTTTATACAAGTGTCACCGTATGGGATAGCTTGGTGTGCCAGAAGGGATTTTAAACATGTTGCGTAAGCTGTTGGTTTTTTGCAAAAAATTAGATAGAGGGATCTATATCAGAAAGGGCTACAGTCTGCTTGGGTTGTAGAGTGCTGTGGTTTGTACAAAAGTATGATTCTTTTTACTTTTTACATATACAGCCTCCTAACAGATCATGGTGCTTTACAAAGCAAGTTAAACTCTGAATTCCTGTTTCAAAGAACTGACAAGAAAAGATCAAGAGAAAATAACAATAAAGAGAGAGAATCATGGAAATACCCTTCCCCATCAAAGCACTTTAATATGTGACCCAATTGATTTCAGTAGGCCTACTCACATGCTTACAATTATGTCTGTGCTTTGCTGAATCAGTGTTAGTGTGGGAATGTGGTCCCTTAAGGGAATAATGCACCTATCTTAAGGGTTACATGTTTTGTTAGGTTTTTTTAAAAATTATTATTTGTGTATTCATTTTTTGTAGTTAACATTTTTTAGCCTGATTCTGATCCCATATTATAAATCAAAAATAACTCCACATCAATAGGATTTTGCCTGGTTGTGAGAATCAGAATCAGGCTCAGAGATTGTAAATCCCCATTGAATAAGCAAATCTTATAATTTAGTGGGCAAACAGCATGCCCATATCACATCCAGGAATAAAATACTCTACACTTTAAAAAAACCAAACCAAACAAAAAAACCCCAACAACTATGGGGAACAAATACGAGCAGCTACGTAAACAGCAAAACCAATACAAGCTGCTGGCTGAAATAGGAGATTGAGGTTTGTTCCCTTATTTATCCAGGGCTGGTTAAAATAAATTGCAGGATTGCATAAGTGTTCCTTTGAGGACATATTTAAAATGTTAACAAAGGCTTCAGATTGTGTGAAAAACATTTACATAACAAGAAGTTTACTTAGAACTGGGTTGCACAATGTGTTTGTGTTTCATTGATCTGTTCCTCTTAATCCCTTAGTGCTGGAGCTGGAAGCTTTTACAGTCCGAACAATCTTTATAAATTTTGTGAGCATTACGTCTGAGATTTTTCAAAGGAACCTAAGGTAGTTAGGTGCCCAATATCCAATGAAACTCAATGGGATTCAGGCATTTTTCAGATATGATAGTTTGCACCCTTTTAACTCAGGATTCAAATGTATCATGTCCACCCAAATAGCTTTTCATAGCACTTAATTTACACTGGTATTACAGTCCCTAGAAGGCAGTATATACATTCTTCAGCTGAAACAAAAGTAAGTAACTTGAGAAAGAAAAAGGTAACAGACACCATATTTACCTACTTGAGCAAGCTCCAGTAGCCCGGCTTGACAAGCTCTGATAATAGAACCAGTGTGTTATGTGACATACATGATGGAAAAATAATTTTGTTCTGTTTTGTATACTTCCTGAATTTGATTACAAGTCTGTGGGAAACAGGTCATGATTACCTCAGACATTCTGCTAAATTATGGGAGAATATAAATGGTATAGCGATTTTTTTTTAACCATTAGGTCAATGGTTCAAATGTTGTCCCAGGTGGTTGGAAACTGAAAATTGTTACCATTTGATTGATATTTTCTTTCACATTTGCACATTTCACAGTTGCAAAAGGAGTTTGTGGCTTTTTTTCCCCTCAATTCTAATTTTTAGTGGACAAGAATCCACATCACGAAAACTACTAGCACATCTAGCACCATTGTTGTGGCAAATCTCAGCAAATAGGTCAGGGTGGATTAGTGTAAAGATATGGGTATGAAATCTCCTTTACCCCAAGAGGTGGTCTTTGTATGTTAGGATTGAGGTGCATTGCTGTTCCTTTTCTGTGGCTAATTAGACAACTTCATTTTCCTGTGCCATTACCTGTGTAGCTTTTATGAGCAATAAGTTCAGTGTAATTACTTTTAATTAAAAAAGAAAAAAGTTGAAGTAAAATGGTAAGCTACTGTACAGCAAGAGGCAGATTCTCAACTGGTATAAGTTGTCGTCATAGCTCCAAACGAGTTCTGACCATTCTGACCAGCTGATGATCTACCCCAGGCATTTCCATCTAATAAAAAGTAGCCTTTTAGTTTTGATGCACTTTAGACAAGTGAAATCTATAATCCCATAATGGACCACAGTGCATGACTAGCATGCAAAAGAGCTTGCTTTGTCTCATGGCTAGTGATGTTTGATTATGTATTATTTCATGCTAGATTTCAAGATATAGAGGTTCCTCATAGATGAGAACAAGTGTAAGCTAATCCAGCTCTTGTTCCTTTGATGTGCTATGGCCTCCTATTGAGAGAGTCATATCTTGTCCCAGGAGATGTGATAACGTTTTTTAAAAATGTCTGAAAATAATATCGCTTCTTGCATTGACCTATAATCCTCAGCTCCGTAGCAGGATTGCTATAATCAGAGCTTTACCATCTTGAAACAAGTACACTATAAAGAAAGTTTAAAATGATTGAAATAAAGTATTATAGCCACCCGCATTGCTAATCTACTGTTTTGCCATGGAAACTGAGTGTTTTGTACATTCTCATCTTGTAGGAAACCACCTTAGACTATCCGAGATGTAAAGCTGAAGTGCAAGCCTTGCTTTCCTGAACTGCAAACTTCAAAGAGCACAGAGAAAGTCTTCAAGTATTTATTCATGTGTTTCAGATTCATACCCACAGAGTGGGAGAAGCTGATAGTTTTTGCTGCAACAGACTACTAAATGGCTTCTTCTTCTCTATCACCAACTGTTCATCAGTCAGACTGTCCCTAAAAAATCAGCTTGATATGGCAGAGACAGAGATAAGATTGACATATATAGGAGAACTCTCCTCTTTTTACAAACAGGAAAAATCTGTTGCTTGGTGCTATTTGTTGACTTTCTTTCAGATAGCCTACAGAAAATTAGTGTTAGTAGTGAAAGATAACAGAAATTCTAGTTAAAATACAAAAGAGGTAAGGGAGTTTTAGGATAAGATAGTTTGTAGGAAAGGTGAGGCGCTTTGATTTTTTTTTTAAATTATACTCTCCAACACACTGAAAGTTTTAATTGCCTGTCAACTTGTTTTTTTTTCTGGAGTTTGATTATTCAGATATTATATTTTGGATTGATGACATTAATTTGGATGGGAGTTGATGCAGGCACAGATCTGAGACATGCTTAAGTATTCAGATTCCAAGTATTTATCAAGACAGATCATATTTGCAAATATGTCATTTACTTGGTACCTGTTATTACACAGTAAAGGGGACGTGAGATGACTGTAGCGAAGATTTCGCAGATCAAGGAAGACTAGAGTCAACTTTTGTTTTATGTATTTATTATTTGGTGCAAAATTTATAAAAAGTAATGGTACAGTGAAACCTACTTTCAGCGACCACACAAACTATCAGCAAAAATTGATTGCTTAGAAGAGGTGGATTTGGTTAAACAAAATTGGGCTGGGGGTATAGTAGGAGAAAAAGCAACTGCCTTATAAGTTAAGACAGAGCCACAAAAGTTAGAGTTTTCTTAATATGTTGGGCAGTAGGTGGCAGTGCTGCTACAACAAGGGGTCTCTTAAAGCGAGTAGGGAAACTAAATATGGAGATGCCTCTGAGCTATTGTCTGTGCTGTTCCTCTTTTTTCAGAAATAACAAGATATTATTCATTTAACCATGTGTAGTTAAGTCAATTCAGCAGAGTTCTGAACTGGCTCCACTGAAGTCAATGGGACTCCTTCTACTGACTTCACTGTGTGTTAGATTGGCTCCAGTTGTGCAAGAGAAACCTTGGATTTACTCAACTGGCTGCATAAGACAAGATATACCTGTTAGGAAAAGCACTAACACAAGGGCTCTTGTTGCAGTTTCATTTCATTACCCTACTCCATCTATGTTCCCATATGAAGAGATCAGGTGCATGTTTTGCAACCAGAGAGCAAAGACAGGAAAATGGCTGATTATTACTTAATATATTTCACATAGACCATTGCAACATTAACTGTTTTTATACAACTATTTTTCTGATACTTGCATTTGTGCTTTAAACTACTATAGTAATAATAACTAGACACAGCACTGTATCCTTGACATTGATTTTTGCATAAAGCTAGGGCTGTCAAGCAATTAAACAATTGCAATTAATCACACTATTAATAATAGAATACCATCTATTTAAATAGTTTTGGATATTTTCTACATTTTCAAATATATTCATTTCATTTACAACACAATACAAAGTGTACAGTGCTCACTTTATATTTATTTTTGATAAATATTTGCACTGTAAAAACAAAAGTAATAGTATTTTTCAATGCACCTAATACAAGTACTGTATTGCAATCTCTTTATCATGAAAGCTGAACTTACAAATGTAGAATTATGTACCAAAAAAACCTGCATTCAAAAATAAAACAATGTAAAACTTTAGAGCCTACAAGTCCACTCAGTCTTACTTCTTGTTCGGCCAATCACTCAAACAAGTTTGTTTACAATTGTAGAAGATAATTCTTCCTGCTTCCTGTTTACAATGTCACCTGAATGTGAGAACAGGCTTTCACCTCTGGAGAGATGGGTTCACATCTTGCCTTAGACCATGTGTGAAAATTCCCTCTCACTCTTCATGTGTTCCTTACTGAAAGATTGTCACTCTGCTCCCTAGATGCAGACCTGGACTAGCACAGGTGCTATAAGTTATTTCAATCCAATTCAATGGAAGTTGGTCCAATTTCCTCCCTCATGGTCTCTTCACTTCAGCCTCACGCCACCTGCCTTCTGTGTTCCTCTCCTGTCAGTGTCCCATTTCCATTTTTCTAGTTCCTTCCCAACAAAACCCCACACAATTTTGTTTATTAAAAAAAAATTGTTCAGCCTGCTTCAGGGCTGTTAATTGATCGCAGTTAAGTCATGCGATTAACTCAAAAATTAATTGCAATTAATCACAGTTAAGCAATAGAATACCATGTGACATATTAAATATTTTTGGATGTTTTTCTACATTTTCAAGTGTATTGATTTCAGTTACAACACAATACAAAGTGTACAGTACTCACTTTAGATTATTTTTACTACTACTATTTGTGCTCAAAAATGATAAAAGAAATAGTATTTTTCAATTCATCTCATACAGGTACTATAGTGCAATCTCTTTATTGAGAAAGTGCAACTTATGAATGTAGGGTTTTTTTGGTTACATAACTACACTGCTGACATTTTTGGTTTAGAGCTGGTTCTTTAGAAATCCTGCTCTCACTTTTGCTGATGTAAATCTAGAGGCAAACTACTGAATCGTGGGAGTTACACCCATGTAACTAGGAGCAAAACTTGCCCCAGCCCCCACCATCACTATAGGCATTTTAGGATCACACTGAAGACTACAGGAGGGTGAAAAACCCTTTTATTTTCATTTTCATTTCTATTTAAATATGGACTTGTGCCAATGTAATGAGTTTCAAATGGGTTTAGGATGTGAGCTGCTTTGAAGTTTGTCCCATAGCTGCATCTATATTTACATACTGGGAACATGCACATTTCAGTGGTCACATCCAGGCAGGAGAACATGATGAATTGGAAGTAGGTGTATACATGGTCTTACTCCTGTATATAGCCCAGTACATTGATATAAGGAACAGGAGGTAGTTTTACAAGATTATTACATCCTTCAAGGAAGATGTAATTGATCTGACTCTCAGAACCAGGCCTGGAGCAGAATATTTTATGTGGATAGAAAGGAGAATTAGCAGCACCAAGGGATTTTCTGAGCAATATCAAAAAGAATGACATGGAAAAGGTATAGAGTTGAAGAATCACATTACCACCCTGCTCCAAGTAGTCTGGAGATGCTGTATTAATGTCTAATTTGTCCTCTTCCTTTGTTAACAACAGAACTATTAACAATAAAAACATGAATTCTAACCAAAGCTTTCTTCCCCAGGCCTGGTTGTTCTTGCAGGACTCTTCCCTCTGCCTCCAGAGCCATGCCTACCTCCTTTAATATCATATCCAGGGTGGGGTTAGCAAGCAACACCTGCCACAGTGAGGAATCAATTAGCATTTTCCAGCATGGCACCTTACACTTCCTAAGAGGTTGGGTCAACAGAGGATCGCTGCCATCTGTGACAAGGAAACAAGCCCTAACAGGTTTTTTTTTAAAAATGGTAAAAGCCACAGAATATTATAGAAAGGGGAAGGCTATTGATTGCTTGTAATAAAGATTGTGAAGAGCTTGTACTGTATGGAAACATTGTAACAAAAAAGACTGTACCCAAGGAGCAGACACACGGCTACATCAAATCCATGTCCTCTCTAGGGGCCAGATCTTATTTAAACAGAGCTCCTATTGAAGCAGATGGTTAGAGTGAGAGAATTAATCCTGGAAAAAGACAAGGAAATTGAGTTAAATTTACAAGGGAGGAATTGTTATTTAAAGTGTGTATAAATAAGAGAGTGCTGCTACCTTAGTTTCACAGGAATAATCATTGCTTACCTGACTTCATTGTATATCAACAGCATTTAACATTACAGTATTTAACTCAAACAATCCCAATATATTTTATGATGTGACAGACTCTATACCAAGCAAAGTTGTATAGTTCTACTTGCCTGAGTTATCTCAGGGAACTTGGGGGTGGGGAAGGTGTCACCTGTGTTACAGTTTGATCCAACTTATAATGATGGCTATGTCCCTTTGACTATTATTAGAATGTTGAATATTAAATAGGCACAGAGCCTTCAGGAAAGCATGCCTCAGCCCAGAAGTTAGTGAGCCAAATTCACTCATAGTGTGACTACATTGATTTAATTGGATTCGGCCAAATCTGTATGAAATAGTGCACCAGTTTACATGCCAAATGTTGTGTTCAAATTTTAAAACATTACAATGGGTTGAGATATAAATAAACTGGATCATCAACTTGTGCTTTAAAAGTTATGCCTCCTTTCCGCCTTTCTCAGCAAAGCTAGTATTAATTTGTATCTTAGACACAATAAATATAGCAATTAACTCCATTATGGCATGTTCCAAGGGATTTGCTGTACCATAGTTAACCATAAAAATATCCAAATTAAGTTCACATCCACTTATTATTTAAGCAATACAAAGAATGTCAGAAAGCTAGTTTTATATAGTTTCCATGGGGATTTTTCAAACAGCAATAACAAATGCTTAGATTTGCTTTTACTTAGAACGATCTTTAAGTATGCTTATGGATAAGAACGTACTATTTGAACTGTAATTTGTCCCAAGTGACCAAATAGCATAAAATAACTACATGTAAAATCTACAGGACAGTGTTGTTCAAATATTACAAAAGACCACCAAAATAGTTCTGAACATTTTGCTCAATATTTTTTTCCCAGTTAATACACACACTAGAAAGGAAAAATAGTTCTGCTAGTTTAATATCTCTTGTAATCTACAGGTGGCGCCACAATTTGCACATTAGGCTACCTTCTGGAATGCATTTTGGCCTTCCCATTTCATAACAAAATTCAGAAGTTTATCATGAGGCATTTAAAGCTTCCTGACAATGAAGACTATACATTGGCAATCACCCAAGAGCCCCAGGGCAAGCTGAAGTTATAAGCTTACCTACAGTGTTCGCGGGGGGTGGGGGGGAGGGAAACAATGCATGCAGTCATACTATTTGCTTATACTTAAGTCTGGCTAAAAAACTAATACTTTGCTTCTTGTTTGAGTTTGCTAGCAACCAACAACCTTGGGCAATAATGTTTCTGCAATTACAAACAAAGGGCCAACTTAAACAGGCCACATGTTATGTATGACTTTGCAGGTTGAACTTTGAGGCCCCTAGACTTAATTCATCCAGGATAGCCATTTGTAGTGCATCACAGGACGAAGACTTTTCCACACATCCTTGTGAGAATTTGTTCAAATACTCCACTGTGCTTGCTCTGCATGGCCTCCTAAGCACTCAAGCATGTGCATAACTTTAAATGTGAGTAAACCCATTTGTGTTTAAAGTTATGCATATACCTAAATGCTTTCCTGGATGAGGGCCTAGGTATTGATGGGGCTAGCACACCATTAGTGAAGTTTCTTTCTCTTCACTTACAACATGCTGTACTGACAGGGCTTGCTATCGCCAATGAATCAAAAATTTGGGAGTGTTTATTGCTGTGTAATCAGATTTTCACAGGTCTGATTTGTCATAGATTTAGGAGGTTTTGGACTTGACCCGTTAAAGTGCTAATTTTCTTCACCTCTGCCTCAGCACGTTGCAAGATTGAGCCATTGGGCCCACATCCTCAAAGGTATTTAGGCATCTAACTTCTATTGAAATTAATAGGAGTTAAAAGTGCCTAAATATCTGTTGAGTACCTGGACCTAAGTTGTCAAGAATTACCTCAGGTTTGCACCCTATGCACCAAAACCCTAACAAGTTTCTAAAATGAGACCAAAATGTTTAGTTGATCTTTAGTTGTGAATTACAGATATTGCAGATGGAGTTTTTTCTACAGCTAGACTGCAAGAAAAACTACAAGCATGTACTGCGACCGGGGGTGAAAGTAACTTACAGAACTTACCGGTACTGCTGGAGTCCTGAGGGGGGCATGGCCTCAACCGGAAGAGGCGGGGCCTCTCAAGCTTTAAAGGCCCTGGGGCACTGGCTGTGGCTGGGAGCCCCAGGGCCTTTAAATCAACCCAGGGTTCCCAGCTGCAGAGGTGGCTGGGAGCCCCTGGGGCTCCTGAGCAAATTAAAGGGCCTGGGGCTCTGGCCGCCGTGGAGCTCTGGGTCCTTTAAATGCCCACCGCAGCTCCAGCTGGGATTTAAAGGGCTCGGGGCTCCCGCGACTGCAGGGAGCTCCGAGCCCTTTAAATCCCAGCCCCAGCCCAGCCGCCAAAGCTGCGGGTGGGATTTAAAGGGCTCTGGGCTCTCCGCAGTGGTAGGGAGCTCCGAGCCCTTTAAATCCCAGCCCCAGCCCGGCGTGGAGCCCAGAGCCCTTTTAATCCCGGCTGCGGAAGCCGGTGCAGTCTGGCACGGCGTACTGGCCCCCTACCAAGCCTCACCGCCTTGCACTGGGACCACTCAGATGAGCCCCCACACCTGGACCCCCACCCTGCTGAGCAGGGGTGGCTCAAGACATTTCGCCACCCCAAGCACGGCGGCACGCTGTGGGGGGCACTCTGCTGGTCGCCGGTCCCGTGGCTCCGGTGGACCTCCCGCAGGCAGTCCTGGGGGAGGTCCACCGGAGCCGCGGGACCAGCGCACCCTCCGCAGGCATGCCGCTGAAGGCAACCTGCCTGCCGCCCTCCCGGTGACCGGCAGAGTGCCCCCACATGGCATGCCGCCCCAAGCACGTGCTTGGCGTGCTGGGGCCTGGAGCCGCCCCTGCTGCTGAGCCACAGCCCATCACATGCAGACACTTTCTCCTGAGCCCCAACCACCTTCACCTGGACCCCCCTGAAGGGTCCCATTGCCCCTACACCCAGACCCCCCCAACGAGACCCAGATCCCCCCTGCATACAGACCCCCACTGAGCCACCTGCACCCAGATTGCCTCACACAGAACCCTATCACCCCATACCTGGAGCTCCCCACACACTGAGCCCTTCCACGCTTGGATCCTGCTGGGCTGAGATTACCTGGTGTGGAGTGGCAGGGCTCTTACACTGTGTCAGGGTCCTCACTGTTGAGTTTCTGTCCCGGGGGGGGGGGGGGGAGGAATGGGAAGTGCTGCAGGGTGATTTTCCACCTCCATGCTGCCAGTGGCCTGTGCTCCCCAATGCCATGCTGGAGCCTCCACATTTATTTATTGACAAATAAAATTTTGCAAAATTTTAATTTTTTTTAGTGCAGAATTTTTAACTGTTTGACACAGAATTTTCTCAGGAGTAAACTGTAGAAATTCTGACATGCAAATCATTGTTGGTTACTCGAGTACTTAATTTTAAAGCACAGAGGAGCTCTCTTAATTAAACAAAGAAACAAGAAGCTGCTGGATTGTTTATATAATGCAATATGTACAGCCGATTACTGCAGCTAAATTTACCTTCACATTACACCAATGCATAATTGTAAATAGCCGAGGCAAGTTATAATGTTTCCTTACTGTCTTCATAATTACATGGCAAAAAAGCCTTCTGGTTGGGTTTGCTTTGCTTTTTTCAGCGTAGAGTGTTGTGTTACCACAGTTTGTCCAAACAATGGGCTTGATTCTCACTTACACTACTGCCCCTTTGCATTGCTAGAATGGTGTAAAGAGAATTTGCTCTTCATGAGAATCAGACCCAGTGGTTTTACTTTTGTGCCAGTTTTTGAGATGAGCATGTAGTACAATCAGCAGTTTGTAAGACTGGGCCATAAAACAGAACTCCACAAGTAAATACGGTAAAGTCTTTAAATAGAGGCGAACAAATGGAAATCACGTAAGTTGTAAGCTATAGTCTTTATAATCATTTATTTTTAAGAAAAATCTTTGAGATAATTGCTACCAGGCAAACAACTTCAGTTACTAATAAGAGAAACATATGGAAATGTGTTGGCTCATTTAATAAAGCAGCAAAAATTAGTGATCTCTGAAACAGGTGATCATTTTAATTTACATTAAACTCTCAGCATGATAGAGATGGTTGGTTTTCTTTTGAGGACTCTCAAAGGTGACATTGAAATGTTAGCAATTTTTCTGAATGTTTTGTTTAATAATGCAACAAAATAATTATAGTTCCTCTGGTGTTCCCTGGCTCAGTTTAGATTTGCAAAGGAAACAGAGGTAAAATTGGATAGACCTGTCCTTGGCTGGCTTCTGCTGCAGGCAGAAGAGATTATTTTTATATTCAAACAATTTTGAGATGATATATCCAAGTACTGAACTTGCTGAATGATCATGTGTGCCTGGAAGGCTGTAGAGAACAGAGTTCTTAAACTTTTGCAAACAAAACAAGGAAAATTGTTTTTGTTTTTAAGTGACCTTGTCAAGGTTTTACAGTCCCATCACTGAACTACCTGAAAAATGACAAAATCTGACTGAAAAAGTCGTCTTGTTTCTGTAGTAAATATCTAGGAGCAGATCTTAAGGTAGTATAAACTGTCATCACTTCTCTGAAGTCAATGGAGCTATGACAGTTTACACCTGCTCAAGATCCATTTCCTAGACACTAAATCTAATACAAAGCTTTTAAAAGCTTCTGAAGAACAAACTCTGCAGAGGCGGAATCCCAAGTAGCAGCCACAGTATGGCAGAACCTTGAAAAAACCTCCACTTCATCATTGAGGTCTATCACACTGTTATCACGTGTCATTAGAGTTACTCCTGCACAAAAAATTAAGAATTCTGCACACAATATTTTAAAATTCTGCAAAAGTCTGCAAATTTTATTTGTCAAATTAATGTGGAGGCTCCACCATGTCATTGGGGAGCACAGGCCACTGGCTGCATAGAGGTGGGAGATCACTGTGCAGTTCCCCACCCCCCCCAAACATGGACTCGGCAGTGAGGCGGCACCCAACCCTGACACAACACAAGAACCGGGGCTGCCCCAGAACAACCCAGGGCCTTGCCCCTCTGTGCCAGGTGCACCAGGTGTGGGCAGGCAGGCTCAGCAAGGCAGGATCCAAGTGTGGAGGGGCTTAGTGTGGGGGGATCCAGGTGTGGGTTGAGCTGGTTCGGTGTGGGGCAATCTGAGTGCGCACAGCTCAGTGGGAGATCTGGGTGCGGGGGCAGATCTGGATGCACAGAGGCTTGTTGGAAGGTTCTGGGTGCAACAGTAATGGGATTCTGCAGGAGGAACCAGGTGACGGTGTTTGGGGCTCAGTGGTGGGTCCAGATGCTGTGGAAATGGGTCTCAGTGGGGTGGGGATCCAGGTTCAGCTGGTTAGGGCTCAGTGGGGTGGGGTGGGGATCTGGATGTGGATGGCTTGTCGAGATGGTCCAGGTGCAGGGGGAGTGGGGCTCATTGGGGGGGTTCTGAGTGCGGGGGGGCGGTGAGGCTCGGCAGAAGGGTCTGGGTACAAGGGGGTCTGTATGCACAGGGGTTGGGAGGATGGGGGAGTAGCTCCCTGTATAGGGATCCCTCCCCCTGCAGCTGAGGAGTGATGGGTGCAGGAAGCAGGGGGGAGGGAGCGATTTGCAGAACTTTCTGCAGCTGGGGGAGAAATTTGCAGGTGAGTCTGACCTGGCCCTGGATGCCGTGCAGGGGAAGAGGAAGTCCCATCCTCCCCAGCCCAGCCGGGACTAGTAGCTGAGCCCAACGCAAGGGTAGGAGCCATCAGCTGGGTCTTCCTGAGTCCCACCCCCTGCCCCACAGTGATTTTCCTCTCTGCCGGCTGCCCTGGGCATCCAAAACATACTGCTGGGGAGGGTCACATGACCTCTCTCATGGCTTCCCTTTGCTTCCTTGTCAGAAAGTCATTTTTCTGCGGGGAATCAAAGAAATCTGTGGGGGACATAAATTCTGCACATGTGCAGTGGCACAGGATTCCCACAGGAGTATAGAGTGCATGTGTGTATGATAAAAATCAGAAATGCAAATGGATCTTTCCTTTAATGTTTCTTCACAGCATTCCTGAGCTGCTGTATCTCCTGTTATTCCAGCATAGGGTATCTCTTGAAATCAGTTGTGTCAAATTGTGCTCTATTGCTTGTGTACTGTTGTCTGCTGTTAGCGTCAGATCAGATTTCAATATTTCTAAAGCTCAGATACCTGCATAATATGCTCTTGGTAGTGAAATCAGATTAAATACTTAAAAATGGATTTGACAATCTTAATCTCCAGACAGACTATTGAAGAAACCTAATTTTTCACTGCCAGTATCAACTACGCTATTGTTTATAATTTATGAATTGTAAAATTTTAAAATGACGGATTGTTTTCTCCTTATACCTGGTGTGATTAAAACTTGCACAAGTTTCCACTGTGACAGTAAAGGGCCTAATCTTCTTCCCATTGAAGACAATGGCAATGGGATCAGTTTCAGACTGTTTTGGATGAAAGGGAGTACATATTTGTAGTAGTGAACTATAGCATTTAATAAACAAAAAATCCCTACTGTAAACACAAAACAGTGCTAAAGAAAAAAATAGAATTGTTTATTGTTTAGTACAATAATTTCAGTTCATCATTCAAAAACCCAATATACAACTTTTTGCTCATATAGCAAATATTTCAATGCACATTACACACACCTGTCATGCAGGGAAGTATTATGGTACACAGTTCTACTGTGGCACTGAGAGGTTAAGTGTCTTGCCCAAAGTCATACACTGATTTAGTGGCAAAGTTGAGACTCAAACCCAGGACTTCGGTTCTTAGTGCCCTGCTCTAATCACTAGACAATTCTTCCTCTCCCACTTCTGCTTTACAGTAAACACAGAGAGTGGGACTTTCAAAAGCATTCAGCATTGACCAGACTCTGCTCCTGTTGCAGTCAGTAAGGTGAGTTTTAGCCTTTTTGAAAAGCCCATCCACACTGTCTACATGAAACAGTGAATCCACTTTGAAATATGTTTTACATTTTTAAAGTGATTACAACACTAAATAGTTAATAACGAGTAGAGCTCTTGATTCATATCTGAGTGTTAGCTTCTAATACACATTCTCAGTGCTCCTTGAATCAGCTGGCCAATTCTCTTGTGATTTTTTCACTTTGCTGTTTATCTGACCTCCATAATCTTGTAGAAATCATGATTGTTCCCGAGGAAAAGAAAAAATTTGCTTTAAATTCCATCTTTATTTTTCTCTGAAATTACTGCTCACTCCATTGTCTAACTCTTTTGACGAACATTATTTCTTCCAATGTTTCTGCCAGACTCTAAAAACAAAAAAACAATATCAGAGCAAATTTTAGGACATCCTGTAGGTAAACTCTCTGTCCTCAAACTTCATGTCTGCTGCACTTCATAGTTATTCAACATTCCTTATTCTGTATTTACTCAGACAGCTTTCACTATCTGAGTTCAATGGAAGAGCTGTCTGAGTAAGGAGTTCAGAACAGGGCTTCTATAATGTTATCATCTTTGCTGAATCAACAGCATTTGGTTGGCTATGCCTCTGTGATAATCTAAGAAATCCTTAAAGTTGCACTGCAGTTGAAGTTACAATATACCACATACATACAGTTACTGGTGACATAACAGTGGAATAAAAAGTTATTGTGTCTGGGGAAAGGGAGATAATTACAGAATTTTTTAAGGTTATAAACATGGATAAAGTTGTATCTTTAAGGACTATATGAAAGCGGTAACAGCAGAAGCAGAGAAGACAATCTGTGGGCAGTAAATACACCTCTACCCCGATATAACGTGACCCAATATAACACAAATTTGGATATAATGTAGTAAAGCAGTGCTCCAGGGGGGGGCAGGGCTGCTCACTCCGGCGGATCAAAGCAAGTTCGATATAATACGGTTTCACCTATAACACACTAAGATTTTTTGGCTCCCAAGGACAGCGTTATATTGGGATAGAGGTGTAGAGTCTAGGAGACAGTGCATGTTTCATGCTGTACTAAGACCTTGATCCTGATCCTTGTGGGAACAGGAGTCTGCCAGCATAAATCAGTTTGAAGGACCAGGGCCTAAGTCTATGTGTCATACCTTGAAAATAAAGAGAGATTCAAGTCTTCTCCTTTTGTGGTGCTATTTTTCCCCCATAGCTAATCTAGGTTTGGGTGATTCCTCCCCCCCATTCCCCAGAAGGAAATATTTGGGGCGTGTCACAATTGCAAGGCTGCAGGCACTAACCAGGAAGAAAAAATAGCACTGACTCGTTTGGGGTTTTTTGGGGAAAAAAACATTAAAATTGGATTGAATTTGCAATTGCAAACAGTTGTTAAAAAAATGGGTCAAACTTGGGGCACTGATAGGTTTTTACTAAAAGGGCAGCTAACTAGAAAATATTTCCAGACAAGATTTAGGTTGGAGTTAAACTGGCAAGTTCATAAGAACTTAAGTACTAAATTCATCCTTGGTGTAACCATAGCTATATCGAATAGCACTGGAGAATAATTTGGCCCACTATTTTTCTTAGTTGAACATGGTCATTTCCATGAAATAGTTATTGGGGAAACCAGAAAACCCTACATTAGGATTGGTTTTTTAAAAAGCTCAAAGGTTAGAAAATATGAAAATTCAGACTTACAGTACCCGAGCAACCTCAATTCTTGATATCCTCCATTTGAATTATGCATAGACATCATGGTGTATCTCATATACGTTGACATTCAGAGCTATAGCCTCCATTATACTGTCCCATACTCTACATACTATGCACCCATTATACGTAAGTGTTAAGGGTAAATGGCAATACAAAGAATTAAATCTAGAATAAAATTATTGAGTAGAAAGTAGAACAGATTCCATTTTCTTGTAGATGAACTTCATGTTTTTTGATTCTCATTGACAATGGCTTCCTTGTAAATCACAGTGTGTGTGTAGCTATTATAACATCAAACACATGTTGCATTCCTATAGCTGAGGTTAGAGAGGAGCCTCCCCTCCTTGATGGAATTTTTTGCTGCTCAGCTGACCAGATGTATGATTCAGGTTCACTTTCCCTTTAAATGTTAAGTATGGCCACAACTAGAGGCAGACCAGACTAGATAAACAGTGTCATGTCTATTACAACATGACAACTCTCATGTTCCTGTTCAATTCTAAGGCTTTTCCACTTTGAGTCAAACAAGTATCTGAGTGTGGAAATGAGCAATGTTTTAATTTCTTTGCAGATATCCCAGAGTTATAAACAATAATACATGCTCTAGAAAATCTGCAATTTACAACGCGGACCACAAGGACACTTTCAAGCTAAATATTCATGCTGAAATGAAATTTATGTTAAGCTGAGAGAGAACTTGACAGTAGGATTTGTCCTCAAACACATATTTACCCCTTAATTTGACTCCCTATCTGATTAGTGATGTATTTCTATTATAGTAGTGCCCAAGTGCCCCATTGTGCTATGCATTGTGTAAACACATAGACACGATCCTTTCCCAAAGCTCTTACAAACTAGACTTGTTAATTGATTTTCTGTTACTAACTATAACCTGCAAATACTCACCTTTTGAGTCTCACTGCACCAATACTGGGTTTTATTGCTTTCTTTTCCACCATCTCCAGCTTCACTTATTTTAGCCTCTCTTTTATACTGGTCTCACCACCTTTACCACCTGTTGTCTCTCCCCCTCTTTTTCATTCCCCTACTTTCCCACAAATCCACATCCCACCTCCACCCCAGCCCTCTCAACCTTCCCCAACATAGCCTTTCACCCTCCCTCCAGCCCTTGCCTTTCTTTACCAGCCTTGTCCCTCCCTTTCTCCTGATCCCTATGGAATGCTCATCCCATTTCTAGCATCCAGGTCCTCCATCTCCTCTGTTCTCCATTGCTAGGGGCTCACTGAAACCTGGCTCCCTTCTCTGGCACTGCCTTTAAGCTGTTCTCTCTCCTGGTGCCTCTCCTCACACACTCCTTGCCTTGGCTTCCACTCATGCCACTTCCAGACAGTCCTCATTTGTTCTCTTTGGAACAACATTTCATTACACATGGTTCTCCCCTCTCCTTCCATGTTGCTAACTACCGCCACCTAGCTGACATCTCCCCATTCTCTTTCATCCCTGACTTTGATACCTGGCTCTCTTCTTCTCTTCACCAAGCTCTACCCTTCACACTGTAGTATGTACTGTACGAAATCAAAAACTAGGCAGTAACAAGCCTAGAAGAGGACTCCCTTGAGTACATTGGTGCATCATAAATGTTATCAGAATCCCTCAATGAAATTATAGTCTCCTTAGTTACACTTGGCATGGTTCAAAGGTATTAGAGATGAAACAGGCCTGCTCAGGGTATTCAATCCAACCTTTATCACTCCAGGATTATAGCCTACAATATATTTTCTATTACTTTGCCTGGCCTGGTTTTAAATGTCTAACATAATCACTCCCCTTGGGTCTTCCACAAACTAACAGATCTCACTGACAGAAAGAGTTCCCAATATTCAGTTTAGGTTGCACTCTTATGGACTATTCATAATGAAGGTTGGTTTGTATGTTGTTTGTAGTTGGCCTTACCTAATTACTACATGATGTCATATTTTGCTTTTCTGTTGCTTCTCTTTATAATTTGACTTCACTCCTCTCTATCTTATAAGCTTCTCAATCAGCACCATTTTCCAGGGTTTGAACAACACTGGTCTCTGGAGAACCAGAGACTTTTGCTGTCTTGCTTAACAAAGCACTAGTTGAACAGCAATGGTATGTTTCCATTGCAAATGCCACTGTTTTTCCTCCACCCACATGACGAAAGAAGGGGGTAATTCTTCAAATCCCAACCACTGCATTTCCTTGAGGCGCAGATCCATTAGCAATGGGAAAAAAATGCTTCAATGACCACGATCACTGGTGACCCCATACTAGACATTAAGGGAGATGACCAATAAATACAGTAAAAAATTTCAAATGAAATGAGATTGCAAAATGCACAGAGGGCAATAATTACGTTTTTAGACTGGACTGACACGGCCCCTCTTGCCACAACATCTGTTGTAGATTAAAGCTGAAGGATTTCTCTGAAATGATGCACTTACATAGTGTTCACAGCTGCAGAACTAACCAAGCCTACTAATGTTTGGTCAGTCCAAAGAGGTCTTGACTTAAGATGTGTATTTTTTAATTAATATAGTAGAAGTGGGGTTGAACTCAAACATGCCTCTCTCCTGGTCCCACCGGTTGATGATAATATCACTGCTAACAGCATACCTTACCACTCTGCGGTGTCAGGAAGGAGGCTGATATGAGTCTGCCTGTAAAAGTGTCCTCTTAAAATAAAACTGGAATGCATTGTACTTTAGCTTTTAAGCCTTTTGTTGCAGATTTTAATTTAACTACTCCTGGGTCCCATCAGGTTGGTTTGTGAAAGGGACACCTAGCATGGAAAGTGGGAGAAAGCTGCCTCCATGATAGCATATTCACCTTCCCCATCAAGTGCTGATATCTCAATAAATTACATTCTGGCCCTTTGCATAATACAGAAGTAAAACTATGGACTGGATCTTTGAATGTTGTCATCAAGAAGTTTAATAGTTGTTAAAAGCATATGTACAGGGATACTGTGCACCATTCAGCCGTCACCGTTAAAAACATGTCTCACAAAAGATACAGCACAGTTACCATTTCCTGTCTATGAGGTCTGAATAGTGGCTCCCTGTTGAAAAATTGAGGTATGTCAGATACCATCATGCAGTAACTGTTAGGAAATGCTGCCTTTATAATGCCTACTGCTCCAGGTCCAGTTCTGCTCCCACTGATTTCAATGACAAAACTGCAGGAGTGACTCTCCTATGAGGAAAGAAAGTAGTGATTAGATAGGTGTATTTATTCATATGACTAGGCAACTAGGTGCACTGCTACAGGATTCAGATAGCTGACTCAAATAGATGCTTGAACCATGACAACAGGGAGCCACTATTCAGACATCACATGGGCCTCGTTCTAATATTGGACGGTCTGCATTTCCCACCTTCAAGCCCAGCTTTCCTCAAATCATCCCCAGGTGGGAGGTTTCTGAAATACCTAATGCTGTGTTGTGCCAACAGCAGGATCTTCTACACCAGAGCACTGTAGTCTGAAAATCTCTGTCTTGCAGGTTTTAATTTAACTACTATGGCTGGAAACTAGTAAATGAATTACCTGCTTGGCCCAGAAGTTTCTAACAAGTCTACTGCTTTGGCTTATGAAAATTCTGCTACTTTTGTATGTAAAGAAAATGTGTTCATTTCCTATATCTGTTACTTTAGTTAAGCCAGTTTTCTGTTGCTTTTCACTGGAAGTTTACTTTTGCTATTTGTCTGGAAATCATTCACTGTACCTTGGTTTATGCTTTGGGTTGGAGCACAGGAAATGTCTGGACTCCAGAAAAAAAAGAAAAGAAAAAAGGAGGGGGGGGAAAAAAAGGACTAAATATTTTACAGTTGTTAGAAAGCTCCTGGCCAGTGCATTGTCTTTACATCAGTTATAAAACATCCTAATGCATCTGTTGTAGTAAGAGAGTATGGTCCAGTTTATCTTTCTTAGAGAGTTAAAAAAGGCCCATTCCTGCAAACACTTAAGGATATGAGTAACGTTATGCATGTGTGTAATCCCACTGAAATTAACAGAACTGCTTGTGAGCAAAATTAAGCACATGTGTAAGTGTTTGCAGGATCTGGGCCAAGGTTTGGAATGCACACATAATGTGGGGGGAACAGATAGCTGGTTAGTAAGGAAGAATCAGTCATGTGTCTGTGCTGACTGCTACAAAGCAATCCTGTCCCCATAGGATTTTTTGAAAGATCCTTCCATCAGGCTCAGAGTCATGAATGAAAATGAATAATAGAATAAATTTAATGTAGGTATATGAATGACTTTTAAAGATTATTTAGATACTTCAGGCAATATTTTGGATACCACTGAATGTTCATATGTATTTAATATGGAATTACTGTCTTTAAGATAGCATTTTGGCATTAACTAATTAATTTATGGCATGATCCTATTCCCAGTGAAGGCAAAGGAAAATACTCACTGACTTCAATGGGAGTAGAATTGGGCCATTATAGATAAACATGTTGAAGTTATGCCAACCCATCACCAATATAGCCAATTCTCTGCACATTTGCATCCTCAGCATTGTTCCTCCAGTGTGTGTTTCCACATTTCTTTCCTGTTAATTAAGGAGAAAAACAAAATGTGTACGTTAGTGGATTCTCTCCACATGCCAAAGCCAAACACTAATTCTCACCCTGGAAATTCATAGGCATTACCCATGAATGCCCTGTAATAACCATTTTTTTTCTCATTTTACATTGCTGTGTACCTGTGGTCATCTCGGACTTTGATTTGTTGTAGGATAAAATGGGTTTGAACATCATCTTGATTTTTTTCTCTCTGTTTCTTGATGTTACTTGCTTCCTAATGAGAAAAATAACACAGCTTATTGCCCATCCTTTCACATTTACAACCATGAAGGTTAGTCATTCTAGTATTCCAAAATTATTCTCAAACTAATCACTTACACTTTGGATAGGACTGTATTTATTTCTTATGCCTTATCAACCTTTATTATAAAAATTCCACTAATTTTCCTTTTGCGTATTTGATTTCTTCCTATGGTTGCTTTTCAATTTAATTTTTTTAAAATCTGAAATAGTTATTTGAACAGTTTTGTTATGCAGATGGGGTTTTGAATCTCCAAACTATAAAAAAGTGGGCATATAAAAATCAGATCTTGCTTTCTGGATAAAGTAGTAAGATTTAACTTAAGAACCATTTCAGAAAAATATGTAAATTAGAATGAATAATCATAGGGCTCTCCGTGGGAATGCGAGCAATTCTGAGCATCAGTAAGGTGATAAGATCAACATATGGGATAGGAGGGAGGGTGAGAGGGAAAGCAGAATCCAGATTACTCCCCAGGGACCAGTAGCATCAAAGGCAGCACTGGAGGTAGCTAATTTAGTAATGATAGAGAGATGGGGAACAGCTTAATATGGAATTAATTATGAAAGAGAAAACCAGAACATGACACCTATGTTGCAACATTTAAACAGAGATTCATTCATTCCCAGCACACACCAATATAAGCACAAAAGCAGAGCACCTGGGGCTGGTGTTTACCTTAGTCTACCTACCCCACGGATAAGTATACTTTTGCCTTGCAGACATTCAGTTCTCAAAGTGTGCAGAGTTTCATACATGAAACACTCATTCACTCAGAGATGAATAAACAGAGAGAGAGAGAGAGAGAGAGAGAGGGAGAAAACTGACCCTTTTTTGCAATTCTGATGTGAAGGTCTTTGTGATTGAATGAATCTGGGATGAGTGTTGGCCAACGCTCAAGTTGGCAAATCAGTTTACTGCAGTGCTCAGCAGAGTGGGCCCCATTTTATATTCTTCATGTAACATTATGTGTCCAAGAACCTGCTTTTACACAACTGTTTACTGCCCTTGTGAACAACACAGCAGCAGCTTTCTAGAACACATGGACTGTCTCTGACAAGCTGCCAAAGACGCATTTTTAAATGGCATAGGAAAAACAGAGCATGGTGGTCGCTGAAAGCAGAGTGAAAGAAATGTATGTGGGGGATTAAAGTTCTTCTCTAACAGTTCATCTGTCCAGGTCTGCACAAAATCAAGGAGTAGGGTGAAAAATGCAGCTTTGTTTTCGTTTCCAGTGGTTGCTTCCCATTATCTGTTAATTCTCAAATGAGCATTTCCTACAGCTGGGACATTTCATTCTGTGCTTCATGGGTCAGTACAGGAAAGTGCCAAAGGCAAGTGATAGACATTGATGAGCAGATGGAGGGCACTTCTACCATTAGATCACATAGAATATGACAGGGACAACAGTCTGCCAAAGCCGGTGTCTTATGTCAAAGTCCTACACATGGTGTGAGGGAATTGATATCCAGGCATATGAAGTCACCTGAGAACCAGGATGTAGTAGAAAGTACAAAAACATACTCACCTTTTGGGGGGGTTATAAGGTGGTAAAATTATGCCTATTTTTGGCAGCTACAAGTGGTCAGAATAATAATGTGACTCATAATATTAATTCAAGTCTCCCAAATTAACAGGAAGACAGGTATGTACAACACGGTGGTTTCTAAAAGCTAATCTTGTGACTTAGCAATCAGGCCCCATAAAGCTTCATTATAGGATGGAGTGAGGGCTAGAATGAAGGATTAAAAGAACAAACTGTGACAGAACTGAACACTGTCTAGTGTCTCTAGTCACTGCCTCAAGGAGCCAGGGGTCCATTAGGTAATATTAATTGAAAAGACAGGTCATGATAAGACTAAGATTGATGCCTGAGATCACTTACCACAAAAAATTCAGTCTTCAGAATAAAATAGCTTGTTACACTATAGCTGACTGTATCCTGAATTGTCAGTCATATACACCACTGAACAGTTTCAATAAAACATATATATTCCTTACCCCTCCCCCTCAACCCCAAAAGTGCTGTTTATGTAAAGCTTCTACAGCTCTTTGTAAAGTTATATACATGCCATAACATAAAACACATGACATATTGTATTCTATGATGTAAATTAACTTCTGATCTTTATTGCTTACTTCTGTGGCTCTGAAGATTATGTCAAAACCTAAAGTCCACGTTGGGCTCTTGTCAGTGAATGTCTCCTGACCCAGCTGCTTTGCCATCTCAAACGTTACCTGGAACACAATACTCTTAATTACTAGTCTCTAAATGACGTGTCTCATGAAAGTCTTGCAGAAGCCACTATTTCTCCTCATCCTCCTCTTAAATTGCTCTGTGCGTTCTTTGCTGAAGCTGAGGGTCTGGGCCACTTTCTTTCTTTCTTTTTCATTTATAACAGCTTTATTTATAAAACAGTTACACACACACAAAACCCCTCTTTAAAATACAACAAAAGACTCATTTAACTATCATTTTTTTTAAACTTTCAGGAAGAAGTTCTTAGCCCAGCTACCTATGAACACAAAATGCAATTAAACCTGTCTTAAACAACTACTCAGACTAAAATGTGCTTAAAGGAGATGTCCTTCTATTAGATGTGAAACAGAATTGTACGCAGAAAAATTGGGGGATACGCTGATGCGGTCAACTAAAACAGAAGAGTGCCTAATAACCATGATGACTTGTATGGGTTTCAGTATATAAGAACGAAGGATGAGATTGGGTTTATGTATATTTCTTTTTCTTAACCCCAAAACAGCTGGATTTTTATGAAAGTTTAAATTTACAGACAAAGATGTCTAATCTTGAAGTCTATACTCCAGCAAAATTCCTACTGATCTCAGTGGAACTATTTAGATGCTTAAAGTTAACATGCACTCAAATGCTTAGCTGAATTGGGGCCTTAATTTTTGCTATTATATTTGCTAGTTTATCTATTTTTTTTCTCAATGTACCCTTTAATCTAAAACATACTTTTTTAACAATACCAAGCAATAAAAACTTTAATGAAATTATTTGGAATACACCTTTGTAGATCTTTTTTGAGAAATTTCTTTGTTTATACAGTATGTTACAAAATGCCTTTCAACTCTACAAAATGTTCCTAGAAGTCTAAAATAAACCATTTGAAAGCTGTTTGACAGAATAGTGCCAAAAGGGGAGCAAAGGGTGAGGTAGAATGTCATTTATTCTAAAAATTTCCAGGCATAAAACAAAACAAAATTGTCAAGTTATGTGTGATGGGTCTAATCCCCAGACAGTATTAATCACCCAGCATGAATTAAACCTGTTACAAAGTGCTGCACGGTACGTGGATTGTTTTTCTTCTCATTCTGATCACCCATACTGCCATTCTAGCTGGACTCTCTGCATGGCAGCCACCACTTTAAAGAGGGTGGGAAGTGTGTGCTTTCCCCTAGAACAGGGGTCCGCAACATTTCAGAAATACTGTGCCAAGTCTTCATTTATTCACTCTGATTTAAGGTTTCACGTGCCAGTAATACATTTTTAATGTTTTTAGAAGGTCTCTTTCTATAAGTCTATAATATATAACTAAACTATTGTTGTATGTAAAGTAAATAAGGTTTTTAAAATGTTTAAGAAGCTCCATTTAAAATTAAATTAAAATGCAGAGCCCCCCTGACCGGTGGCCAGGACCCGGGCAGTGTGAGTGCCACTGAAAATCTGCTTGTGTGCCGCCTTCGGTTGCCTACCCCGCCCTAGAAGGTCTCATTCTGGAACAGTGAAATAGTTTGGACTGTTGGCAGACTTAGGCAAGAACTGCCTACAAAACAGACACTTAGAAACAGAAAAAATCAAGTAATGGTGTGGCAGGCTTAGGCCTGGTCTACACTAGGGGGAGGGGTCGAACTAAGGTACGCAAGTTCAGCTACGCTATTGCGTAGCTGAACTCGAACTACCTTAGTTCGAACTACTCACCCGTCCAGATGCCGCGGGATCGAAGTCCGCGGCTCCCCCGTCAACTCCGCCACTGCCGTTCGCGGTGGTGGAGTTCCGGAGTCGACGGGAGCGCGTTCGGAGTTCGATATATCACGTCTAGATGAGACGCGATATATCGAACTCCAAGAAGTCGAACGCTACCCGCCGATCCGGGTGGGTAGTATAGACGTAGCCTTAGACTCTTGGGAGCCTCCTTATGCCAGTCATCTCTCCACATAAAGTGGAGTGTACAAACGTCCATGTCACCTGAATACAAAAAAATGGAATAGATATACACCAGTCATAGCCCATCATCAGTATCATTCTTAGAGCTGCTTGGAAATTTTCTGACAGTTTTCCATCAGAAAATGCCATTTTGTCCAAATTGAAATGTTTGTGGAAACACGGCTATTTCACATAAATTTCCTTTTGAAAAAAATCAAGGCAAAGTGTTTTTAATAATGCTGAAACATTCTGGTTTGACATTGCTTTGTATGGAACATTTTGATTTCTCATTTCAAACAACTTTTTTAAACTTTTTTTTTTAATTTAAAAACATTTTAAATTTATTTTCAAAAGTCAAAAGAGGAATAAAAAGTTTTTTGATTATTATCAAAACAACATGCCAATTGACCAGAAACTAATTTTTAACATACTTTCTTTTCACAGGAAAATTTTTTGGTTTTGTTCGAATTTGAAACGAGAACAAAATTTGAAATGTTGGAAATTCTGCGTTCTGACCAGCTCTAACCCTGCTAAAGATCTAGGTTGGTGTCTGATTTCGCATTCTGCCATTTCTGTGGGGCTCCACAGTGACATGAGGACATAGTATAAGAAGAGAACAGGTGTTCTTTGGGGGCTTGTGTGAATTCCCACTGCTATGAGTTGCCCCCTAGCAATGTCTCCTGCAACTGTGAATGCACAGGGGTGATTCTCAAAGAACCAGCAGTGGCTGATAAGTGACTTCTTCTGAATAGACAGAACTAAATTAACTCTTCATAACATACTTTTGAGGGCTGAAAATCACCCATTCTTCAGATTAAAATGGGTGAGAGTGACGCAGTATATTTACAGGTGAAGAGTGGGGATGGATGGCGGGAAGCAGGCAATCTAAGGACATGAAGTATCAGTGAAGAGCACCCTGATGGGTGGTTAATCCATTATAGTATGTACGGCGATATGAAAGGTGTTGGGACAGCTGAAGGATCCTTGGCCAGAATTTAGGCTTTTAGGACACAAATCAATAGTTAGAAATAGCCTGGTTAGGCTATTGGTCCTTGTTAGCAAGCACCAGCCAGGCTTTTATGAAATTTGATCCTCAGTACAAAGTCCTTCCTTTACAATGACTGCCTCAACTTTGCCACCCACAAAGTAGCATTCACAGCTTTTAGCAATCTCCTTCCTATGACTGACTTGGTTAATAATTCAGTAATCTCTGATCAGATAATGGCTTTGGCAGGAAGTGCAGCTTCTGCATGTGTATGCAGAGGGCAGTCATTTTTCCCTTCCGACTCACTGTAGCTCTGAGCTTGATTGAACTCTGAGCTCAGAGAAATGTTCTGCTTCTGATTCCAGGTGAAGCTTTAATCTTTCTTTCTTATTTAAAAAAAAACATAATTGTTCAGTAGTTGTTGCAAGAAAAAAAGCAAATATCAATGAATTTCTAATGCACTTATTTTAGGTTTTAATTGCAATGTCTCCTTATCTTGCCACTGTTTTAAGAACAAATATAAAATAAGGGTTCAAGTAGAAAATAGGAAAATTATCATTTCCCAGCACACCTAGAGCAAGATTTTGATTGGCCATAGGTCTGCTCCTGAGATGCTGTACATGGAGCTCCAACTGAAGTCACTGGGAGTTTTGCACACCGAAGCAACTTAGGATACTCCCCTTTTTCATTATTTTTGGAGGGTTTTTTATTTTCTTTCTCTGAGCCAAAATGGGCTAGATCCTCAGCTGCTGTTCATCAGTGCAGCTTTATTGACTTTGTTGGGCTCAGCTCTTCAGCTGATGTAAACTGGCGGAGGTCAATTGGCTTCTTCAACCAGATTCTCCGCTGCTGGTGTAAATTGGCATAGCTCTAGTAGAGGCAAGGATCTGAATTTTCAAATGCCCCATCACACCAATCCAAACATCTCAAACTGGGGGGTATTTGAAATCTGGGCTTGAATCAGAATTTTGTCCCTTGAGTCCATCTCTAAATTAAACACAACTCTCTGGAAGTGAATTACTTTCCCCATAGAGCCATTCTTCATTTAATTTCTGATTTTAACTCTTCGTTATTTATCAAAAAGATTTGACCTGCAGACTTTCCAATGAAATTTCCATCTGTCTCTAATAAAGCACCAACTCCCTTCTGTGGCAGTATACATTTGGGGTTTTGAAACAGAAACTATTTGTCTTCTAGGCTAGTTAAAATAAGATATCAGAACAACAGCGCTTCCTTGCTGCCAGGTCAAAACAGTTAAAACTTTCTTTCTAAACTCTGTGAAAAGGCAAAACTACTTATTCTTGCAAAACCACATTAAACTGAAAACAACAACAAAAGTATTGCTGACCTTGTTTAATAAAACCCAACACGGAAAACATACTAAGAAGGATAGTCTGGATTAGAGGGAAGGAGCAAGGAGGGTAAATTAAAGACTTCATTTATACCACCTAGAGAAGGAATGTAAAAGGGTGGGTTTCAAGGAGGGTTTAATTGAAGTATATGAAAATGTTACATGGTTTAAGATAAGATCAGCAAGGATAACTACTTTCAGCACAAACAATATAATCGGGGTACACACAGAAGTTCAAAAGAAACAATTCAGAACAGACTTGGACGGGGAAGAATCCTAAGAACAGTGAACCTGTGGAGCCCCTGCTGTACCAAGGATTTTAAGAGAAAAATACTAGTTGCTCAAAAAAACCAACTGTCTGCTATCACATGGAAAAAAGTGAATTTAAATGGCAGCAGAGGACAAATGGCTCTTTCTTAAAGAGAGAATTTAAAACACTGGGTGAAATTTGTGCTATCAAGATATTTTGATAGTCATTTAAAACCAGCCACATTAATAGTGAAACTTTGCAACACTAAGAAAGATAAATACACAACCCTCAGTTTCTCCAACCTTAAATTACTTAGGCCATACTGGATGTTTCTTTTTAACATGTTACATAAAAGAGATTTTATCGACTCAAATATGCTTTTAATTAACTTAAGTTGTGAATGCAACAGGGAGGTAAAAAAGAAAAAAACAGGATGACTAAAATTATTTCATCTTCAAAAGAATGTACAATTCCATTAACAACAACAACAACAACAACAGAAGTCAAAGAGAGAGGGGTTTCTACAAAGAAGCACTCTCTCTCTCTCTCTCTCTCTCTCTCTCTCAAAAGATTAGTCCAGACAGTTGCACTGCCATATACTCATGCTTCTTTTTCAGGAGCACTGGAACTCAAATCTTTTTCCCCCTCCCTCTGACACAGCGAAATAGCAATATCTACGTCCCCAATCTGCTCTGCTGGGAAACTCTCACCCAATCCTCAGATGTATTGGGTAGTGGAATCTATTTGAGCTTCATGCACGTGGTTTAGTTCAGGGTCTTGCAAAGCCAAGTGCCAGTCCTTTGGCCCCAGATCCTCAAAGGTATTTAAGCACCTAATTCCCATTGATTTCCTTGGGGATTTAGTACCTAGATGCTTTTGAGGGTCTGGGACTTGGTTCCCATTTGAGTTGTTACATAGCATTTAGAAAACAAATGAACCCTTCTACGGATGAGTGAGTGGCTGTAAAACCACAAAAAATGTTGTGTTGTGTCTCACAATAAATATTTCGTGATGATTCTGGAAGTGAGCAACAACTTGAGCAGTTAAAAGGATTTTACCATTTGACTGATTTTATTGGGTTTTTTGTATGGATAGGTAAATAATTCTACCCTTACATTTGCCACTTACCTGATTTAGAGATATAGCTGATTGATTTTTCATTTGACAGACCTTAGCATCTAAGTGAGACCTTTATCAGCTGACTGACTGATCTTGACATCTGATTATTTCTTGCTGTGTAACTGATTCTGCCATATTAACTGATTCTCCTCCATCTGACTGATGTGCCATTTATCTTGTATTGTGTTTCACCACTTTATACATTGATTATTGCTATTTGATCACTTTTGTCAATGAACTGCTTTTGCTATCTATTCTTTAACCCTGCCATCCGCTGCCTTGATAGTCAGTGAAATTGTAGCACAAATTAGACAGTCTTTCTCTTCAACTGCTCCTATCGTCAATTCCATATTCTAATCTTTCTGTTCTCACTCCAGCATACCAGCCTTAACAGTCATCTTTAACAGCCAACTACCCTGTCGTACATTGTGCTCTTGTCTCTCTATCCTCTCCTCTATCTTTACTTGCCCTATCCACCACGTACCCCTCCAGTGTATCAAAAACATTGCTGCTAATGTAATAATCTTCCTCACTCGCTGCTTGGACCATGCTTGGAATCTAGACATTTCAAAGCTGCTGTGTAGGTTGCAAACAGTCTCCCTGGTGATCTAGAATCACACAAGTCCTGTCACTGGAAAAGAAGGGTTGTTGCAGGTCAGGTTTTAGGAGCATTGGTAGAACTATGTGAGGAAGGTTACATGGCGCCTGTCTGTACCGTGTCTGGCTCTTTCTAGTGCCCCGGGCCCATTTATTTCATTAGCACTTAAAACCTCTTTTAAAGTATTTATAAATCTTTATTGGGTGTTTCCAAGAGACACACATTATATAATTGGTCTTAAAATAAATCCGCTACAATATGTTTATAAATGTTGACTTTAGTTTCTCTGGAAATTTCCTCTTGGATGACAGGAGTTTATGTTGAGGTAGAAATACAAAATAAAAGAAGAAGCCAGTTATGTGCGAAGTTCTATTTTGGCTTGAAATAAACTAAACACCAAGTGGTTTAATTAGGCAAAGATTGCTAACACAGTGTTTTCCCTTTTGATTCAAACTGTAACCTAGGCAGAAACTTATTGATAAACATGTGCCTGATTGCTTGGTTTCCATTTTTGTTTTCATCTAGGTAGGCCAATGCCTCAAGATTCACATCGGGATCCTGAAAGACCATACCACCCTGACCATAAAGCTTAGGGGGTTCAGATCAGGGAGCTAGCATAAGCCTGTCTCTAATTTTTGGTCTGCAAGCCTAAAAATATACCAATTCCTAGAAAATGTTAAAACAGACAGTTTTACCCAATTCCTTTTTGCCCCAATACTGATATATATTTTGAATAATGTTCTTAAAAGTTGTTTGGTGCAGTAGTTGAGAGATGGTCTCAGTTTAAATTACAATGACAGGGGCTCTCAATTCAGATAGCTAGCACCATCCACCACTTAAGCAGGTGGATGAGGTGGGGTGGGAAATAGGCAAAGTCTGTAGCTGCTGGCCAACACACCTAAGCATGCTGGTATAGATATTAGCAGTAAACCCCACTACTGTTTCATCTTGCCTTCCCTGAGAAAGGAGGAACCAGGGGAGATATAGTGACTCAGCTTGTGTCTGAGGCACAATGCCTCCCAGGGCTGCTCCTAAAGTGGTGCAATTTGTGCACCGCCCTTGCTCAGGGCTGTGCCTAAAGTCAGTGTCTTTCCCAAAAGTAGTTGTGAACTGTTATTGCATAGCTTTTCCACATATAGGCTTCTCCTGCTGTGCCCAACCATGACTGAGAGTTTCCTCATCTTCAGTAACTTCTATCCCAACCTTAATGTTCTTTCACTGCCCCTTTTTCATAGTAGATTTGTTCTTTGCTCTTGGTTAAACAGTTTCAGAAATTCAGTTGTGAAATTATGGGAATAATTTTTGTCTTTTTCTCAGTCGCTTCAAATATTCAAACCTTGCCCTGAACAAGAGGATAATTTATATAGAGCACCAGGGGTGCATTGACTATTACACTCAGATAAAAAGACTACTCTATGGAGTATGGTATATTCACTGTGAGTAGAGGAATCCTGTCCTGATCCTAAGATGCTGGTAGTAGGCAGAGATAACATGCCCCTGATCCTACAAACTCTTATGGACCAGATTCTGCAACTTTAATTTCAGTGGGACTAAGTCATGGGGCAAGGTACTACTCACACTCAACATGAGTAAGTGTGGCAGACTTGGCTCTGTGCGGTTAGACCTTACACCAGTAGTTCCATCAGCAATTGGGCTGCAGGAGTTAGATCAAGAGCACAACAACAAAAATTACAAAAGCCTTTGTTGAGTAGGAAAAGGTAAAGAGGGCTGGGAAATACATCTGTATACACAGTGAGCAGTGAACTGGTCTTGCAGGGGGCGTAGAGCAGATCACTTGAGGAAATTAATATCACTTTTTTTGTTGGTTACTTGGTATTTTTAAATGTTTTATTTAATATAGATTAAATACATTTCAAATTCAGTATTTGGTGGGACTTGATTGGAAAGGCCTTGTGGTGTTTTAAGGGAGAGTAGCCTGAACTTGAGAGAAAGCAAGCAGGGACCAGTAAAGGAATTTGAATGGGCATGTGATATGGTCCTAGATCAGGAGAGAGAGAGACTGTTTTGGGAGAAGCATTTGGATAAGCTAGATGGGAACAAGATGAAAGAGATGATAATGACATATATAGGAAAATTATTCCTGAGTGGGGGCAGAATAGTAAAGCAAATAAAATCTGAGGTTAGTGGAACTCAGAGCCTCCCACAGAGATATCCAAAGATTTACTTTTGAAGAATGAGCAGAAGTGAAATCTTGGGAAGCACTATAGCAACTGTCACCAGGGATACCATCACAAATCAGAAACATATTTATCCAGAAGAATTACATGCTTTGGAGTGGGATGATAAACTCAGAAACAGTATTTTAAAAGCCAAAATGTTATTACCTGGTAATACCTATGGTATGTGAATGCAATGCTTGTGCGTCAGAATGAAACAGTTATTTTTAACAAGACACTGCAGTAAGCTATTACATGCCATAAGATGTGTCTGACAGAAAAATCAGGATACATATACAGAATTGCCAACAAACAGAGGCCTTGTCTGCACTATGGGTGCTACAACAGCATAGATGACGGTGCTGTGTATTTTCGTAGGACAGCAAAATTTAGGATTGTATGAAAAAATATACTAATGATGAAATAAGAGGGTGCATGTACTGACATCATCTCAATTATCACTGCTAACAGCAAGCTTCCTAATACAGCATTCAGACTTAAGCAAAACTGAGTAATTTTTATAACTATTTTTATTTATTCATTTTGCAGTGTCCTTCCTGGACTGTACAAAGACAGGTTTAATCCAAGTTCAGTTGCAATTTTTAACTTTTTTAAAAAATGAGACCTCCCTCTCAACAATATACACATTTATATTTGACTGTTTTTTCTTTTATGTAAAATATAGTTAAGACCTGAAAACCAACTTGGTAAGAATAATCAACATACTGTATGTTGTTCCCTGTGTCTTTGCTGCTTACTTGATGGACAAAAATAAGTTCTTACTACTCCAGAGCCAAAACCAAGTGAGGTTCTGTTTTGCTAGTGCACCAGCACATTTTGGTGATATAACAATAATACTTGACACTTTATACAAAGCCTTTCATCTGAGGATCTCAAAGCACTTTACAAAGGCACTTAAGCATTTGGTTCTCATTTTACAGATAGAAAATGGAGACACAAGGCACTTAAGTGATCAGCTTTATAGCACACAGTAACTCAGTCGCAGTTCTGGGAATAGAACCGAAGTCTCCTGACTCCTAAAGGTCTACTTAAGTCATGGAGAAATCATACATTTTTCATGGGTTGGTCATGGCATAAATAGCAAATTTCACAGATGTACTCATACCAAGCCATGCTTACTTCTGCGCTGCCTTCAGAGCTGGGGGGCCAGACAGTGGCAGCTGCTAGCCAGGCACCCAGTTCTGAAGGCAGTGCAGAAGTAAGGGTGGCAATACCGCAACCCCCCTACAATACGCTTGCAACCTCCTTTCGGGTTGTAATCCCCAGCTTGAGAAACGCTGTGTTCTCTTGTATACTTTTACGGCCGCAGATTTGGTAGGGCTTTACCAATTCCTTACTCTAACCACTAGATGACATTGCCAATGTTTGTTAAACATTTAATCTTGGTTAAGACTTTCTATAGCAAGTTTCAACAAAAGCGGATTAGTTTGTGTTCAGGTTATACACTTCTGATTTTAGGAGTTTATAATGCAAGTGTTGGCACAAAATATTATATCTTCTTATAGGCTTCCAACATAATTATTTCATTGCAGAGTTTAAAACTTCTCTTAACTATACCATTAAGATAATCTTTTATTCCCCTCTCTCAATTTTCCTTGAAAAACTATTTGATTTTGACTGCATTGTCAGGAGAGATACAATGAGAATCTAAAAAGATATCCTTTAGTTTAATAGCTTTCATTCTATTATCAAGTCATCACTAGAATAAACAAGGAATTGTCTGCAGTCAGGTTTCATTTTCAAGAGACAAAAAAAGATCCAAGGTTGAGTTTGCACTTAAGAAAAAATAATCTTTTGACTTTTAAACTGTGCAAAATTTGACATGAAAATAATTGAGATAGAATAAATATAGAATCCAAAATATTTTCTAAAGACTTGCCCTTGCATGTTAACCTGTGAGTCTCTAATATTTTAAACCAAACCAGCATTTTGGTGAAGCCCACATTTTTGTTAGTGTCTTGAACTCAGTGCTGCTCCCACTGAAATCAATTGAAAGCTTGTCACTGGCTTCACTGGGAGCAAGATCAGGTCCATGGTCTTGGTAATTTAATACAATCACTAGAAATGATGTGGGCAGTGTAAAGATGCTCACGATTTAACATGGTAATACTGTTAAATAGGCAGATCCAATGATTATATTACTGTGTAATGTTTCTCTGTACAAAAGTTCACTCTTGTCTCTGATATTTATGTGACTAAGATTTCTAAGCCTGTTAAAACTTTCTAAATAAAGAAATAGTTTAAAAATAAATAGTTCTGGAATATAGGAGTTCTGGGTTCTATTGCTGTCTGTCACTAACTCATTATGTGACCCTGGGCAAGTCATTTATTCTGCCTGCTTCAGTTTCACCATCTAGCAAATTCTTACCTACCTCCCAGATCTGAGGTGGAATGAATTAATACTTGTAATGTTGATGTTCTTGTAAGAAGACATGCTAGTGCAATGTACCATCCCTGCCCCTCAATGGTCTGAAGCCAAGGATTACATCCCGCTCAGCTGCCATGGAACCCTGTTGCCTTAATCCCCTTCACTTGAGTTCAATGTGGGGTTCAGGATTTGGCCCTCACTGTTTTTCTTCTAGTTACAGAACCTGCAACAGCTGCTGCCTTTGTCAAAAAGATAACTAATGAAAGTGACCTACCTAATGTGCTAGCCAGTAAAAACATAGGTTTATATTGAATATACACAGTCGAAACTAAAGGTTTTGCTCCTTTGTATGTTTCTATAGAGATACATACAAAAGACCCTTGCAGAAGACCTTTTTAGTGGTTAGTTTACAGGCTTGTGATTTACTTGGTAATGTGAAAATAGTTATAAAATAACCAGGGGTTAAAGAATAGACATCAATTTCAGTTTAACTATTTGGCTTTCAGATACCACAGTAATGAAAACTGGAAATTTAAGCAACAGGGAAAAAGAATACAGGCCAATAAAATAGAAGAGTCAGACTAAGAAGGAATTATTTGTGTATGCATTTATGGCAGTGGAAAATAAACATACTGTCTCAGAACAGAAAGAGAGCTTTGTATATTTTGTGAAAGTTTAATGCTGATTTCTACTAAACTCTCTTCAGCCCTCCCCATCCCCAAGACCAAAGGTGATCCCTTCATTAAGCAGATTCTTGACTGAAAGACAAGTTGCTTTGCTTACATAAGATAAGTGAGAGCTAGGCACAAAATGATCCAAAAATACTGACCTCCAAAACCAACTGCTCCATGATGAGCTGAACTGCTCTTTCAAATGACATTTCCTCAAGTATCTTGACTCGTTTATCCTTTTCACACTCTGGTTTTCTGGAAGTTGTCATGGAATAAGCAGGCAGAAATGATACAACGTTTATAACCTGCCAAAAGCCGTGTTTCGCTGAGGTTCCAAAAATTCTGATTTCATTGTGTGTTTCAGTTTACTACCATATACCCAGTTATGAGCTCAGATAGCCAGTTCCGGCACCACAATGGGATAAATTCTGCCCACATTTACACCATTGAAGACAGCGGGGTTGTACTATGGTTTTGGCCCAATGTCTGTTCTCTTGTGTCAAATAAACATCACATGAGTATAGGGGCCTAGCTAACTAATGTAATTTTGGGGGTATTTGGATTTGAGGTTCTGGTTTGGGCCTTTCTTTAATCATCACGTGCTCATCAAGACTGCCAGATATATTTTATCTCTTGATTTTGTGAAATTCAGATTACAAAGCTAGGGCAAGCTGGCTCTTGGATCGGGGAAAGAAACATTGAAAACAACCTCTGAGGTGATGAAAATACATTAACAACGTGAATTAGTTTTTGACATTGGTCTATTTCACACTAAGGAAATATGTTGCATTGGGTAGATAGAACTGCAGTTTTTCCTACAACTGTTGTTCTCATTTGATTGATATTCAATTGTACAATCCAGAGGAAACCAAAACAGTGTGGGAAGCTACCATTAAAACACAATTGGACATACACTAAGCTTTGAAAGTAATCTGCTGAAATTTTGCAAGTGACAGTAGAATGCTGAGTATTACTTTGATTAGCTCTAAAGAATATTCTACAGTGCAAGGATACATGTCTTGAGGCACATGTATTATGTAGTCATCCATCAGATCTTCCACCATTTCACCAAGTAGTTCTTGAACCTTAGAGACAGGATATTTCTTATTTGTAAAATTGCTAACCACATTGTTAGAAAACATCGTTTTAATTCAGAGTCTCGTGTTATATGATTTAATTATTCTTCTAAATTTACCCATTATAATACCATTTAGCAGATAAACAAAAGCTGTCTTTTTCTAAGTTTGATCTAGAAGGCCAATAAAATGACGTTAGTCCTAAGAGCCATTTAGTTAGATTCATTCTACAGTTTTGGCTTAAAGACACATGCAACTGCCTTACTAATGATTAGCTCAAGCCACAAAATTTGGATCTGGATATGAACTTTCCCAAAATTCAGGAGTGCTCAGATGAATATTTTGGTTCAGGACCAACTCTAATTCTTAGTTTCTCAAATGGAATCAAAGGCTGGGTTTTCTAACAGTACGAAAAAAGTTATAAGAAATTCAAAGCACAAACCATTTTCATGTCTTGTAGTTGATACGGCTCAGCAGCAACTGACAAGGACTCTCCAACGTAAGGCCTTAGCTTCTTCTCATCTTCTCTATAAAGCTCCTCTCTGTACAGTAGCATATCACCGTTTAAGCTTATTTTGCATAATCAAAAAGGTTTTAAAAAAAAAAAGTTCTTGCTACTCATGTTAAATGGCCCTTTCTGTCTTTTTAAATAAAGAACCAATTGCCCTCTAGAACCAAAAACTTGTTCTGGCTAAAATATCTATTACCAACTATTGGAAGCCCATTCCCCTGCCAATGTAGGATGCATCACCACAATACATTTTCTAGCATTTTGTCCAGTCCCAAGCAATGGAGCTTCTTTTGGGAGGCTATTTTACAGAGCTGGGTGGGCAATGGTTCTCTTGTCCCATGAAAATTTTCCTGAATTAAAACAAAAAGTCAAAATTGGAGTGGGGTGTGGTGTTGTGATCCTCCTCAACCCTCCAAAATTGGTCTAGGCCAATTGACATGTTTCATTTCAATAACTTAAAAATGTTTCATTTTGATTTTGACTTTTTTCCTCTATAATTAGCTACAAATTCCATACAAAAAATCATTTTGAACTGGAAAACCAGAATTTTTAATGTAAAAAATATTGAAACAGAAAGTGTCAACAATTTAGAAACTTTTTTAAAATATTTCAAGTAGAGAGATTTTTCATGGGAAAGGATTGGTTTTGACTAGTTGTGGTTCTGACCAACCATTTTGTCTGAATAATTCCTGGCCTAATTGATATATTTCACTATCCATCTCTCTGAGACTTTAATTCTCTCATTGCCAGGATAACTTCCTAATATTCAGTCTAAATATTTCTTTGTAAATTTCATGCCATAGTTCCTCATTATAGACTCATAGAAGATTGGGGTTGGATTAGGGTTATACTCCCATATACCACATCTCTCGCCCTGATGTTATCATCTTTCACATATTTACAGTCTTACACATATTGTGACTTAGTGCATATTTTATGTGTTAATATAAAGAATACAACTGAGATTTATCATTTTGAGAAATATGTGCATATCCTAAGCTACTAAGTCAATTGTGACATGACTATGAGGTGAAATGGTAAAATTAAGATATGACATGAAATCATAGATCCAGAGAGTCTGAAGGCGGATGCACAATATAGCAAACATCAGTTATTTCTCAAATGAAATGGAGCAAATGCTTACAGCAAATATTTCTTCAAGAGGCAACATATAACAAAGAAATGGCCCCACACCCAGATCCAGTAGCCGCTTGACTTGGGAAATGGCTGTTTACTTCAATCCAAGGTCTTT
This sequence comes from Mauremys mutica, assembly GCF_020497125.1. Classification (NCBI taxonomy): domain Eukaryota; kingdom Metazoa; phylum Chordata; order Testudines; family Geoemydidae; genus Mauremys; species Mauremys mutica. The sequence continues at coordinate 93,933,641 of NC_059076.1, read as the reverse complement.
GCACAGAGATAGCCATTGTGCACAGTATTGGGCCATAAATTTGGAACTTGAATTAATAATTAATCAGAAACCCTCTTAACAACTTTTAGGGAAGTTCTTAAGAAAGTAACACTCTCCATGGAGATGTAGACTTAGAAATACTGCATGTTTGCCCCAATTCTTATTTTACGTCAGTGGAGAAAATCAAGTAGAAAGCTACCTGAGGTTCTGGACTCTGGCCTCTAGTTCAGGCAAACGCTCCATAGTAGAGTGGATTCGATTCTGCAGAGTACTTTTATTTTCCATGTCTTGAGGAGACACTTTAAAATCTAAAAACACAACATAAATTAGTAGAGGGGGCTTAATCTTGTGCAGGATCCTACAAATTAACCATATACATTTTCCAGAAATTTCATAAACATGGACATCACAGACTATAAGATCTCTACAACATTCTTTGTAAATAATAATAATAAAAATAAAATTCAACAATGAGATTTAAAAAGATTTGAAGTCAATGTTTATGAAAGGTGACAATTTAACAGCCCTCAAGGCTAATGTTCTTTACTCATAGAACAGGTACAGCACTATGGGGGTTGGACTAGATGACCTCCTGAGGTCCCTTCCAACCCTGAGATTCTATGATATGCAGCTATCCAAATTTCCCTGTTGACAAATATGCTTCAGTCCTGCCCCAAAGGAACCATTTCTACAATGCAAGAGGATCTCTCTCTAGGCTCTTCAGTCTTTGGCCTCTCCAATGAAGCAGAAAAGAAGCTTGCCAGTTAGTACCGCTTCTGGTAGGATTTCCTGAAGGGTATAAACTTGTCTACTGGGAAATTGGAGTGTGACCACCAAATTATTTCATCCAGACTATCATACAGCCATGAGATGATAGCAACATGTGGAAACTATTGACCAGCTCTTGATTTCAACTGGCAGTCTAGAGGTGAAAGCTCTCTAACCCATTACAAATCCAGTCCCTACAAACTAACAACTTGATTGCAATAACCTTTGACTAAATGTATAATCAGAGTGGGCTCAGCTGTGAGTCCTGCTGCATGGCCATGCAAGGGAATAAGGGTGATTACCGCAAATCTTTAGACAGGTTAACAAGTTTGCAGAGTACTGCCCCTGGTTTTGACTTGGTTAAGGAAGCCCAGCAGATAAAGAACTGAGCATTGTATAAAGTGGGCAGCCTATTACAGAGGAGTGGTGACTTTCACTTGATGCAAGAACTGACACAAGACGTTAACCCCATGGGCAAAACCCTGTTGGAAAGGTGCGAAGGACTTTGAAACCTGCCAGGTTCTCCACATGGAAGATGGGTGACACCACGTGGGAAAGGCATGCATCTAAACTGTTTATTGTTTTCATGATATGTTTTTTCTGTAATGCTTTGTCCTAAATAAGTGTACTATGCTTTGTAAAAGCTGGCTGGTGACTCATCTCCCTGTCATAGTTCTTAGGAGATAACAGTGCTGAAGTAACCCGCTAAAGTGATCACCATGAAGAAGAGAAGGAATTGCAACCTAAATCCCCAATCTGCAGGGAGAGGAATGTGAGTTCCCTCCCAGAGAAAGGTGGGGGGCCAAAGGCCTAAGTAGGGGTGCTCTCAATGAGGCCAGGAAGAGGTCAGAGGTGTAATTACTCTGGGACTGTGACAAAGTGCATAAATGTTTGCAGGAGCAGGACCATAGTTTTAAACTTAGGCAGAATAATCAACAGAAGGAACCTATTAACTCAGAAATCTAGATCAGGGTAATCATATTTGGTATTAAAGGCTATATATAAATGTAATGCAAGCAGAGTCTGAATGAGCTCTCTCCTGACATCTAGTGGTGAGCTGTGGAAAAAGACTTCAGAAGCTGATCTCATTTGAATGGATACACCCACCCTTCCTAGGTGCTCAGCATGATGGGATTGCTTGCCCAAATGATTGTGGCTTGTGTTGGATCTCCAGTCTCCTTGTTATTGGGGCAGGAGTAATAAAGGGTTGTTATCCTTGTTGTGTGAACCAATGGCAGCAGAACTGTACCCGGCATACCCCAATGGAGGAACTCACCCTCAACTGAACGGCACTCACTAGGCAGGGGACATGGGTTCCAAAGCCCAATGAGCTGAGAGAGGGTTTAAGGGTTCTAGACATCAGCTGATTCTTTCTTTCTCTCTGGCATAATAAAAGAGCTAATTTAGATTTGATTGAGAGTATTGTTACATGTTGCAGAGCTGAAATCACCGATACATAAGTCTAAATATTAGACCTACTTTAGGACAGCATCTCTATTGCAAGAGACTGTCCAGTGTGCACCAGCAGTGAGGCTCCCACACTAACAACTGAAATCACTGAGTGCTGTGTTAATTGGGGGAGCCCTGAAGACATCTTGGTGAGCAGCCAGCAGGGCAGCTGGCAGGGAGATGCGGCTGGTGGAGAGGTGCAGCCAGTAGCCAGCAGGGTGGCTGGTGGAGAGGTACGGCAAGCAGTCAGTAGGGTGGCTGGCAGAGAGGCGTGGCCAGCAGGGTGACTGGTGGAGAGGCGTGGCAAGTGGCTAGCAGGGAGGCTGGTGGAGAGGTCCAGAGCAGAGCCCCGTGGAGGCGTGGCAATTGGCCATTGGGGCGAAGAGTGAATGCCCAAGCAGCAGAGCATGTAAGGTGCCTCCTTGCCCCCCCCACACACATAGGGTGGGAGGTGAACTCTGTGGATGAACCTCTGAACTCTGGGGCTGCACTGGCCAAGGACAGCAACTGTGAGTGGGGTACAGAGATGGGACAGGCATGTTAATGGGACTTTTGGGTTGCTGGACTGAAGAACCTGAGGGGAAAAGGACACTGCCCAACTTACTTGGGGGTGGGTCTTTTGCTCATGGTTTGAGTTTATGAACCCCAGCTGCAGTGTTTTCCCAAATTAATGCTGAGTTAATAAAAGGAGAGAAGTAAAAGTTTTTGCTACACTCAGAATCTGTGCTTGCAAGAGGGGAAGCGTTGCCTCTTATAGGGTGGTGTGTAATTGTCCCAGGTCATTGGGTGGGGGCTCAAGCCAGTTTTGTGTTGTATTGTTGAAAAGGAACCCCTGGATACTGAACCCGGCCCTTGTTGCTGCTGGCTCCACCTGGTTACAGTCATGTAAATTGAGTGATACCATACCATGCCTAAAGGATTTCTTTTCTAATTGTAACTCCTGGAGCATTTTCTCCAAACACACTTTTTCTTCATTCAGCTTTCTGGAAAACCAAAACAGATGACATTTTCTTAAAAAGTTGCATTCTGATTCCTTCTTAGATTTTGAATGAATACTTCCACTGTGTCAAATGGATTCAGTATGGTGGGTTGTTTTATTTTTTCCTGTTTCTAGACTGCTGTATAGTTTTACTTTGGTAGTACTTGTGACAAGACTACTATTAATCAAAAGCCATTGCTCCCACAATGCAAAAATAGAAACATTCTGATGGAAGAGATTAAAATGAAAAAGTGCACACAGAATACACAGCAAAGAATCCTGTGGCACCTTATAGACTAACAGACGTTTTGCAGCATGAGCTTTCGTGGGTGAATACCCACTTCTTCGGATGCAAGACAGAATACACATACTGTCGGACTCTGCTGTTAGTCTTCTAGCCCCTTCAGAGAATATTTCAAAGGGTAAAAACTAGATTAAGAGCAGCAAAACTTTGTCTTATATTACTTCAGAGCTCCTCAGTCAGGATGCCAGTAACAGACTACACAAGTTTATTATGGGATGAAACTATTTTTTTTTATTAGCTTGTGACCCATTTCTATACTTACTTGCTATTGGGGGAAAGTTTAAAATTTCTCTTTGGGCCTCCAAAAAGGTGCTTGCTTGCAAAAAGGGAAACTCAATTTCTTTTCATACTTTCAAGAAAAGACTAGGCTAAATAGATAAGATCTAGTATATCAAAGTTACATAAGATGTCTGTAGAGATCATAGAGAATTAATCATGGGGATATCAATAATATAAAGTGTCATAAGTAACTTTACAGAAAGCTTGACCAAAGCAGAAATGTTATTACTTGATCATTTTGGCCGTTTGTTTTTTCTTTTCAAGCCGTTGAATACTTCTCCTGGCCAAGATGTTATCAATCATCCTCTGGCTAGGGTGTGAAACTGCTGCATTTGACTGGTTCCCTAAAGGGAAAATATATACTAAGTCAAGTTAGTAGTGGGCATGATGCTATTATATTCTGTGTGCACACAAAACTCATGTTGACTTTGCTGGGAATATTTTATGCACAAACAATGCAGGGTCTGGCCCCATTGGTTTGTTTACACATTTATATGGAAAAGAGAAAATAATTGATTCTGATCTTGCATTCTTAGGTGTAAACCAGGTGTAACTCTCTGGAGAAGTCAGTGGAGTTACACTGGTGTAAAATCAGCACAGATGAGATCACAATCAGCTACTATAACTCTACAGAGAATAAGTGCAAAACTGAAGAACATAAAACAGAAGCTAGGACTTCTCCTCCAAACCTTTCCTAAAAATTAACCATTTGTTCCTCAGAACATCCCCATAAATTAGCTAATAGGTCTATTTTTACAGCTGTAGAAAGTGAGATAGAAGGCCTCAGAGGGAAAAGCTATGCAATATTGTAATGTATTATCTTGTCCTCGTTCAGCTGATTTTGTTGTTGTTACAATGGTTGCCCTTGAAATCTTGTCTACTGTGTAAGGTATTATAGGCAATACTTTAAAAAACATGGTAATGTCTCATTATCTAAAGCAAAACCAGAATGCTTTTAAGGGTGACTACTGAAGATTGTTGTTTAAATTAAATTCTACAGACAACTTCTAAAAAGGGCATGAGCTAAGTAGAAAACATAATGGATCAGAAGTTACCACGAGAATAGCCCAGTGAGTTTATACCTGTACTTGTGGATACAGCAACGATTAACTGCCTAGGCTTGGGAAGAAATTTCCCTCCATAATGGGGTTTCTTACCCAGTCTCTCTGAAGCATGTGAGCTGGCCACTGGAGGAAACAGTATGCTGGATTTGATGGACCAGTGGCCTGATCTGGTAGGACAACTCCTCTGTTGGATTGCCTATTATTCCTCACTTTGGGCCTGATCCTTTCTCATTGACTTTGTCTGGAATCAAGATTAGACCATGGTACTTAGAAACAAATTTCAATACCACTAACCTTCTAGCAAATGCTCAGAATATATTTGCCTCACTAAGTCCGCTCCTGACAGTCCATAGTACTTTTTGATCTCTTTGTAAAGTTCTTTTCCTGTCAAATAATGGTCAACTATCTTTGCAGGCTGTAAATCTCCATCACTGAAAGGTGTGTTGTATTTATGAAAAGAAGGTATCTGAAAAGAAAAAAAATAGCAATAATCTGAAAATCCCTATTTACTTTTCCCCTTGTATTACCAGACTTTTAGATTTCTCCTCCCCACAGAAACAACCTGGAAGTCCCCAAATATTGGCTAATCACTTGACCTAAGGTAATACTACTTTAACAATAATATCTTCCACTTGTATAATACTTTCCATCCTGAAGAATCCCTAAGTAATTTATAAGCTACCATATATACAACTCTATATTAAAATAGAATGGGTACATAGAACTTATTCAGATTAATGACATTTCCGATAAATGAGGAACTTTTCAGTGAAAATGATTCATGGCTGGGGATGCAGCACATTTTCAGATAGTAGTGTTTTTTGGATAAGATGTGTTTAGATAAACAAATGTATTACCTCATGTGTAATAAGTAGTGTGCAGTAGAATGCTTGTTTCATCCTCCCTGTCACTGCAGAGTGAGGGATGGGTGTTAGCTCAGGAGAAGCAGAGCAACTAACCCAGTGTAACAGGGAAATGTGTGCTCTTGGTGGATCTCTTCCCAATATAGTCACTACTAAATTAACACAGTAAGCCAAGCTTGTCTATTTCATTCTTCCACTTGCACATAGACCAGGTTCTCCTGCAGAAGTGAGGGATTGTGGGATGCTGCCGACTCTTGTGATGCTTCAATTGGCCTTCCTCATCCAGGGCCATTCGGTAATTGCATCAGTGGAAGCTAACTGAGTGAGAATGCACATTAACTTTTCTAGCTAAATGCATGTATAATATTGCTGACAAGTAAAACTCCTCTTTTTTGTTTGCAGTCTTCTCTGGACCATGGTAATAGACACAAGAGTACAGACACTGGTGGCACAGTTGACTGTAGTCTGTGCCACATAAAACAATCCTCTTAGCAGTCAAGATTCAATGGCAGAGAAAAGGGGGCAGAGGTGACTCAATAAAAACCCAAGTGGATAAGTAGTGAGGGGCAAAGGTGTGAGGGGCTTGGAAGTGATGACAAGAAGCTTCAACTTCATGTAATGGAAAAGAAGGAGCTAGCGGAGGCATTCAAAGACTGGGGTGACATAATCAGGACAATGGGCAAGAAAGATCAGAGCAGATGTTTTCTGTTGATGGCAGGATGCCCTGTCGGTGTCAGGGAGGCTGGAGAGGAGGAAGTTATAGATCGGGGTGGCCAACTTGAGCCTGAGAAGGAGCTGGAATTTACCAATGTACATTGCCAAAGAGCCACAGTAATACATCAGCAAACCCCCATCATCTCCGCCACCCCACTCTCAACACCTCCCACTCACCAGCAGCCCCAGAGATCAGCACCTCCCCCTCTTTTCCCACACCTCCCAATCAGCTGTTTCGTGGCATGCAGGAGGCTCTGGGGTGGCAGGGAGGAGCGAGGGCATGGCAGGCTCAGGAGTGAGGGCAGGGCCTGTGGCAGAGCCAGGAGTTGAGCAGTGAGCATCCCCCGGCACACTGGAAAGTTGGCACCTGTAGCTCCAGCCCCAGAGTCAGTGCCTATACAAGGAGCTACATATTAACTTCTGAAGAGCCACATGTGGCTCCGGAGCCACAGGTTGGCCACCCCTGTTAGAGACCATAATCAGAAGATGATGCTCTCCACCCATCCAGCCTGCACAGACTTTTTCTGCTTTCTCTAACCTTTCAGCCTCTACTCTCCAGGTCCTCCTAAAAATCACTTTTTCCTCAGACACTACAACCCCTCTTTTTTTCCCTAGCTGCCTCCAGACCTTTTAAAGATTAATTTCAATCTAGTTGCCTCTGCACTGTATTCTGGTGTGTGCTTCTCTGTGTGGCTGGCCTCCTCCTATGCTTCAAAGATAGGATCCTGAAATGACCGGGGCAAGGTCTCCCCTGGCTGAATAAGTAAATCTTTCCCCTTAAGAACAGGAAGCAAGCTTTGGCCCTCATGAGTGGAAACTCATGGAAAATGGCCCATGACTCATGGGACATCTGCTACAAAGACTGTTTGGGACTGGGCTATGGCCTCTGATGATAAAATACTGCAAATGTACAGTGAGCTACAGTGGAAACAACAAAAAACTTTCAGGTTACTTTAGAGTAAAATACTGCAGAGATGGGTGTAACGTATGTTATTACAGAGCTGGTTGAAGCCCTAAACTTAGTGCTGCAATGGGACATGTGGTTTTGTTCAGAGAGAACCTCCTTTATGTAACCAAATGAATTGCCAAATAGCGCTTAAACACGTAAAAAAAAATCCTTGCTATAAAGGATAGTTACTTTTAGGTTGTGCTTTGTCAGCAAGGCCAGCTTCTGATAGACAGCTTGGACTCCAGCATGGTCTGGTGGTTGTGGCTGGTCTAACTCTCTGCCTGGGTCACTCATCTAGCAGGAATTAGAGCGGTTGCTATTAACGTCACTTTACAAGACCTCAGAATACTTTTGCAGATCTAAAAATAGAAAAAGAAACATCTAGAACTGAAAAATATAAAGAAACCAAATAAATGAGATGGCCCAGCTCAATCTAAAATGTCCCTGTAGATGCCTGTGATGTGATTGGTTATTTCAGGGGATACAGAATTCTGAATTCAGGCTTCAGAAAGTAAAGGGATTGTTAGTGTAAACTCCCCAGCTGACCTCAACTGCCATGGCAGATTCCAGGGAAGAGAGGCAGTTTCTTGGATAGCCAGGGATCAAGTCACATAGTGCTAAATAGAAACACAGTCAACACCTTGAACTATATCCAGAAGTGAATAGGACACCAATGAAGCTGTTGAAGAACTGCTGAAATATGTCTCTCTTGGCTAACTGACAGGCAGCCACATTCTGCACTAGCTGTAGATATATTAAGACATGTTACTTTTAATACAAATGATATGGTTTCTATGGTTTTCATCAGCTTAAATGGTACATTAATTTAATTAATTCCTTTGTAGGCTACATTGAAGATGAAAAATGCTGCATAAAAGCCAAGTATAATCATTAACTCAACCAGTGATTTAATTAAGTGTAAGGTTCTGTATAAACTCTGAGTCTTGAGTTGCATTTTCAAACTGCAGGGCTAACTCCTAGTTTCAGTTTGAAACCTATTCCAGTTCTTACGATGTTACACACAGTGTAACTTATAATTACATATGAGTTAGAACTCTTCGTACCTAAAGCTTTGTGTAGGTTTTGTAAGAAACCATGTGCTAATATCTACTCTCATTTACCCTGGTACAAATGTATAAACTTGTATGGAGTTAGTCCAGGTTTACAGTGATGTAACTGAGAACAGGAATTTGGTCCTGATCTGCAAATCCATTCTCTCCTGGTGATTGATTGCTAAAGCAAGTGATGTCTAGTTTGTAGAGCTGAGCTGATTTTCTATTTCACGGAAAGTAACACAATTTCAATTAAATGAAAACCAAAAATGTCAAAATTTCCCACAAAATGACATTTTAAAAATTAAGGTCAGAATGTTTTGTTTTAATAACATCAAAATGTTTTATTCTAATTTCTACATTTTATATTATATTAATTCTATTATAAAAATTGTTTAAAAGAAAGTAATTTCACAATGGAAAAAAAATGTTACATTCCAAAAAGGTCAGAACAGAATACTTTGACCTTATCAGAACGCTCCAGTCCATAATTTTCAAAACAAAATTTACTCAAAATTAACACAGTCACAAAATATTTCACTTTTGATTAATTAGATTTTTCCAATAAAATATTTTTACATCAGAATATTTCCAACCAGCTCTAGTAGTTTGGATATTTACTCTTTGATAGTTAAGATACTTTGCAATCTTTCCACACAAACTGTCTCCTTCAACTGAAAGTAAATAGGCATCTGAAAAGTTCATAGTGGTTTATTTCATTATTTAGCTCAACATCTGATTACTAGGTTTTTCTCTAACAAGTATTTTGCATTACTACATCATAAAAGACTCCCCAAATGATAAAATCCTACCCTGTGTTAAAATAAGACCAAAACATATCAGAAAGGAAGCAGTGATAATGTGGTATTGCCACCTATGCAAACAGAAGTGTGAAATATACATTTTACCTTATTTTTAAGTTCCAAGCTTGAGAAGTCTGAAGAAAACTGGGGATGTTGTTAAAATAAAGGCAACTAACATGCACTTTGTCAGGAAGGTAATAAGTGTCCCACCTGACTGGGCAGTGTTTAGTTGTTATATATGGTTGCTATGGGTGTGAAATGTAACTTTGTTGATTTAGTGTCTTTGTGGTTCTACTGCCTGAGAATATTTATTATGATTTTTTTTTCAAATGCATGTAGATTTGCAAGGAAATTAGATGTTGCCATGGCAAATGTAAACATCATTTCAAATGTTTGGTCAGTCCTGATGTGTGATATTTTAAGTCAGATGTGTACATTTAACTGACAATACTAATATTTTCACCAGCATTTGATCGCTCAGTGGTTTGAGCATTGGCTTGCTAAACCTGGGGTTATGAGTTCAATCCTTGCAGGGGCCACTTAGGGATCTGGGGCAAAAATCAGTACTTGGTCCTGCTAGTGAAGGCAGGGGGCTGGACTTGATGACCTGTCAAGGTCCCTTCCAGTTCTAGGAGATAGGTATTTCTCCAAAAATTGATTAATTTGTTGCATTTTTTAGCAAAATAATTTATGATTTATACAACAAATACAGCTTGTTGAAAGTGTGTTTCTCTATATTGTTGTGATTGTTGATTTCAGTCATTTTTCATCATTAAACTTCAAAATCTCCTTGGCTCACTCAGTTAAAAGTTTTCTTTCTAATAATCTAAAAAAGAAATCTGAATCTGATTCCAGGTTTCTGTCTTCACAGGAATTCTGTGCCTTAGCTGTGTAGTGTTTCACTCTCCGGTCCTTTGATACTTTGATAATTCATAAATCTTGTTGCATCTTTGCTATAATTTTAACATACAGTCTTACAGCAATGTTTGAATTTGGTTCTCTAGGGGAGTAACAAGAACCCATGTAGACAAGGAAATTTGCCTGCCACTATAGAAGGTAAATAGTGTTTGCTAATGAATAGTTTCAAGTATACGAGCTGACTCAGAGAATCTTCCACTTCTCTGACATGATTTCAGACTCCATCAGCAAGCACTTTCCCACTCTAGCAGTCGCAGGGAAATGAAGGTATTTGGATTCTAGTTGCTCCCCTGATGAGATGGGTAGCTTCATTCTGCCTGGTTTTCATTCTGTTCAGTTTCAGCTGTTCTCAGCAGCAAATGTTCCCGTTGACAAGGTCAGTCATGTGACTTGAACAGGTACTGCTGGGTGATGGAACTGTGTGTGTGTTCCACCAAAACGACCGAAGGGCTGCATACAAAAATTGTTCACTACAGACACTTCATTAGTAGTTAACCCAAGTGGAGTTATAGTCTCTCGCAAGGAGAGCCGTTTAAAAGTCAACAGTACTGCTGAAGGAAATACTTTTTTTTTAAAGTCAGGTGCCTTCATATTCATAACAGTCCATAAACAATCTATACTGAGATTTGAAAAGCATGTTACATCTTGAATAAAGTCCATCTACAGACCCTTTGCCACTGTCTCAAATTGAAGCAGGATCAGGTCTCTTGTTTAAACATACATGCAAGAATCCAAGCAAAACAAGCCAAGATAATCAACTTAGGGTGTTCTTTTTATTTACAAATGTAAATACAGTTAGCAAACAGAAAAAGCCTGTTTTCCTGTGTTACTACCTTGATATCAAACCAACATGTACATCACACCTCTGGGGATATTGCAGGTTTGTGACACGTGAATGACTAGAACGAACAGACACAAAACAATGTTACATCAGAATTATAACTCTAATTGTTACTCCCTGTGATGCTTCCCAGGGTTACCCAGAGTTGAGAGGTACACCTTGCTGCCACCTGCCCTTAGCGTGAGAGAGCTTTGTCTGTGTCTGCCATGCATCAGCTCCCCAACCCCACCGGCCACTGGCAACACAAGTGCTCCCCTCTAGGCCTTGCAGGCCCTGCTGTTACTCTGCAGGTTAACGATAGGCACCCATCAGCTCTCAAGCTCTCCAAGTGTCCCCCTGGGGTGTCCACCCTCTTGTCCATTGGAAACTCATAGTCCAGAGGAACAGGACAACCCTGGTTCCACCTCAGACAGCCGCACCGCGTAACTCACAGCACTTAGATTTGTTTATAGTGAATCAAATATAAGTTTATTTAACAAAGCACAGAGATTCAAGTGACAGCAAGTAGAAATATTGGCAACAAATGGATATAAAAAAATCATAACACATTCTAGAACCTGGATTTAATTAACAAGATACTCTCATGTCTAGTAGGGTATTGCTCACTCAGAATCCTTGCAGCACTCTACAGCTTCTTCTTTCATGACACATGCTGTTAGCTAGTCTCCAAGGTGAAGGATTCAATGTGTGTCTTTGCACTCCATGTACATCGGAGCAATTCTTCATTTTTATTCATAAACAGGACACCATCCCCACCACCACCACCCCGCCCTTTGTTTTGGCCTGTAGATGTCCTCTCTTGTAGATTTTGCAATCTCTCCATTTGCACCTGGCTTAGTGTGCAAATAGGTATACAGCATGAGGTGGACAATACACAAATGGCCAGACTGGGAGTTAGGTGTCAGTTACTGCCTGCCTGAAAGGAACATCTCTGAGGTATGTCACCTTCTGGTGACCTGCCTTAATTCCAAGACCTTAAGAGCATAATTTTCAGAATAGATACATAACTCCTTAAATATTATCCATATATAGATTTTGCAGTGATTATGACAATCAGTAGGCTACTTGCTCTCAGTAGAGACCTCACATGTCACCCTTCAGTGAACTATTATGCAGATATCTGACCCAGGGATCCCTGTAAAACCCTATGCACCCCTGTACCTTTTGACATTTGACATCAAGAGGTCCCTGGGTCACATCATCTGCCTAATAATACCTATCTCTTATATAGCACTTTTTATCAATAGCTCTCAAAGTGCTTTATTGAAAAGGCACAGAGAGGTAAAGTGATTTGTCCATGGTCATCCAGCAAAGAGCCAGAAATAGAACCTGCCTGTCCTGAGTCCCAGTCTAGTGCTCTATCAAGTAGGCCATCTTTGTGTTATGTGTGCTCTAGAGATGATATACCCATACATGAGGTCTCACCATACTATTTTTAAAGTGGATCTTGACTACATGGTAGTACTTTAACACTTCATACTACATTTATAAATTAGTCAATAAGAAAGTTCTAGCACATCAAAAGTATTGCAATAACTTCTTATGATTACTTTTCTTTTTAAAAGAAAGGAAAGCCCCAGAGGTAAACAACACAGTTTCATCCATGCTACTTTCTTGTCTTTGGCCAGTCTGGATCATTCCCAAATTAATACTTCCCTTTTGTGGCAAATATAATTAATAAAATAAAGACAGTTATGAAACATAAAGAAGTGAAGCAAGATCAGTCTTTGAAGCAGCAGTAAATATTCTCATGAGGGAAATTAGCTATTGTTGTGTATCTCCATTAAGGATTCATCTTGATTATAAAAACTAAACCTTCCACATCCTTGAAATAATTAAAGAGAAAAAATATTTTCAGAATTAAGTTTGAGATGCTGAATTTTATAATTAATCCTAACATCACAAATATGTTCAAAACCCCAGAGTGTATAGTTTTCTACTGTACACTCTAAGTTTGGTATATTGCCATTGTTAACCTTTTTTAGTTTGTCTTTTATAAACATAGTAATGCTCATGTTCACCACTGAAGATTTGACTAGAGGTTTCCAACATTTTAAACTCATTTTCTTCATGCCTCACCTATGTGAATGATTTTGGGGTTGGGAGCAGCATATAGATGCCATTTTATAGCTTTCAGTCACCAATACCCTTGTCCTATCTCCCGTCTCTCTCTGTATACATACAGAGACTGAACTCTCAAAACCAGTTAACAAGGCAAGTTCGAGTTATGTAATTTCCATTGGTCAGTATTCTCTAATGAAAGCCACTAGAGCTGAAACAGTGACTCCATGAGAAAAATCACTTGGGCCTACAATATGCAGACCTCATACTGATGCACTATTGGCAGGGGTGAAAGTAAAATTGAAAACTTACAGGGATGGGGGACGGCTCCACCCTCCCTCCCCCAGAAGGGGTGGTGCCTTGGGCAGAAGGGGCGGGGCTGGCCCACACCGCCCAGGGCTCCAGCAGTGATTTAAAGGGCCCGGGGCTCTGGCCACTGCTACCGCTACCGCAGCAGCGGCTGGAGCCCCAGGCCCTTTTAAATCACCGGCCCAGGGCAGCCGTTCCTCTTCTCCCCTCCCTCCCCCCGTTGGCAGCCTTGGGGGGACAAAAGGGGCAGCGATGATAAAGCGCTGCCACAGCAGTGTTTTAAGCAAGAGCCTTAAAGTGCTGCCGTGGCAGTGCTTTAGGGGCTGGTACCAGCGGCCACTTTTTACCGGTACGCCATACCGGCCCATACTGCCTTACTTTCACCCCTGACTATTGAGGAAGAGAAGCCGTCACCTATTACTAGGAGAATACTAGTAAGCTGTATGGTGTGTGAACACAAACCATATTTAGAGCGAACCATAACAAAGTGGTAGTGTTGACAGGACACTGCACTTAGGAATTTTGAAAGTACTTCTAAATTCTTTATTGTAGCTGACAAGTTGTTCATTTGAGGACTGCAGGTACCTTCCTAAAGAATTTGCTTCTACCTCTTGGGAGTCCTCTAATGGAATACATAGAACGCATTGCCTAGTGGATAGAGTATAGGGTAGAAGTTTGGGGTGAGAGCCCTGAGTTTCAGGTCCAGCCCCAGACTTGCTGAGTAACCATGGATAAATCATTTACTCTCTTTTTAACATTATTACATGTCCTGGAGCGGTCACCTCCAAGAATCCTTCAGCTGAAAAGAAGTGTTAGGCTATTAAATTGACAGCTGTGATTGGCCCATGGATGTTATTTTACACTGTGTGATCATCTAAGCCCTGATAGTCCAATGAAGTGGAATGATTAAAGAATTACAGTAGCTTAGACTGTTAATAAAGGGAGTCAAGTTTGGTCTCATGTCTAAGCACTCAGGCAAAGCCAGCAAGCAAATCTCCTGGGGGAAAAGAATCACTAACTTGTAAGAAGACTCAAGATTAGCCCAGTTGGCCATACCAGGCGAGTGAACGCCTTCTAATAGGTATTATCTGCCCTTATCTGCAAAAGGGATATGTTTATCTAACTGGGTCCTGTAGCCGAGTTCAAATAATTCCTTTGAATTACCACTTGCTAATAGGAAGGATATTAAAAGTCTGTTTGTCAAAGCTTTCTGAGCATCATTTAGATATTGACTGCTATCTTAGGGCTTGGCTACACTTGCGAGTTAGTGCACATTAAAGCAGCCCTGGGCGCCCTAGCTCAATCCCCATCCACACTGGCAAGGCACATAGAGCACTCTGACTCCGCAGCTAGGGCGCTCCTGGTACTCCACCTCGGCGGTTTACTGCACCTTGGCTACAACACCCGGGCATCAGTGTGAACGAAGTGTTGCATTACTGTGCTCTAATCAGCCTTCGGAAACATCCCATAATCCATTTAAGTCAAGTGGCCACTCTTGTCATTGTTTTGAATCACTGTAGGAATGTGGATATGCCCTTTTAAAGCTCCGTATCTGACAGCCGGCTGCTTATCTGCTCCGAGACAAAGCAACCATTAGTGTGGAATGCTGTGAGAGAGAGGCGGGGGGGGGGCGAGCGGGAGGTCTGCTGCTGTCTGAACTTACAAGACAGCATGCTGACATGCTCTCAGCCCCCCAAAAACCCACTCTCTCTCCCCCCACATACACACAACACACTCCCTGCCACACTCCCTCCCCCCACCCATTTGCAGTCACTTGCATCCTGGGATAGCTGCCTATAATGCACCGCTCCCAATGCCGCTGCCAGTGCTGCAAATGTGCCCACGCCAGTGCGCTTGAAGCTGTCAGTGTGGACAGACTGCAGCGCTTCCCTACTATGCTCTAGGAAGGCGGGTTTAACTCGAAGCGCTCTGCATCTACAAGTGTAGCCATGCCCTTAAATTATGAAGAAAAAACATCACAAAAAGAATTTACTTAAAGCTTTTGCAATTGAGAAATAGCCTGGTCTTTTTACTGACCACAAAGAGGACTGTCTAAAATGGTGATGAGGTTATTCTCAGCACTGGTATTACAATAAGTGCGTGCCCATACAAGAAGAGCTTTCTTGACAAGCTCGATAGGGGCATGTTACAATAACCCAGAGATGCCCTGGGCACTGACCTAGAAGAAATGTAAGGTGTTTACAAGACTTATTCTACCTAGTTGTCTCTTCCTTTTATATGGGCACAGGGGTTGGGAAGGAGGGAGCAAAGAGACTTATTCTCCCCTCCTCCCCCCAACAGAAGGGCCAGGGATAATTGTAGCTCCTGAGCTTGAGTACATTAAAGATTGTGAAGTGCTTGGAAGTTATGGCGGGGGGGGGGGTTACGAGTATGACTGACTGATAGCGGGAGTACAGGGACCACTGTAATTGGGGGAGTGGAGGTGGCAGAGGGAAGAGGTAATCCTCCATTTGGGGAAAAGAAGGAAACGTTTCTGTAGCAGGTGTATTTTTTTATATGGTGGTCATTTGTACTCCCAGATGGACCAGTGGGCAGAAGAAGCTGTCAAATGTGTATGACAAATACAATTTTTCATATAGATGCTACTACCACATATGTGATTTCTATTGTTTGTATTAATTTAGATTTTAGACATGAAATCAGTTTTTGATTGGCTAAGCAACCATTGTAAACCATATCTCAAAAACTCAAATCTCTTTGTATACAATATGCAGTGTAGTTGTAGCTGTGTTCAGCCCAGGCGATTAGAGAGACAAGTTGGGTGAGGAATATCTTTTATTGAACCAACTTCTATTGGTGAGCGAGACAAGCTTTTGAGCTACACAGCTGACCCAGGACACCAACTCAAAGCAGCACCAGATCCTGCCAGAACAACAGATGCAAAACCTGCAGATGTATCTCCACTGCTACAGTGATCACCATCCCCCACAACACACCTTTCAAGATCCATGGGTCCTACACATGCCTGTCACAACATGTGGTGTACTCATCTGGTACACTAAATGCCCCAATAACAACTATGTGGTTGAAACCAGATAATCACTATGCTCTCGAATGAACTCACACAGGAAAATGATAAAAGACCCCAAAAAACCCTATCACCTGTGGGTGAACAGTTTTCACAAAGCAATCACTCTATATCTGACCTCTCAGTCCTCTTACTCAAAGGAAACCTGCCCAACACTTTCAAAAGACAAGCCTTGGACCTAAAATTTGTTACTCTGCTAGTCACTAAGAATTATGGATTGAACAGAGACAGTGGATTTTGGTTTATTACAATAATTTGTAACCTACCAACTCCCTCTTTTTGTCCTGTGACGGCAGAGAGGTTAATAGGCCACTCTACCTTGAATGCTCCCTTACAATATGTGCTCAGTGCTTATGCTAAACAATCTTTTCCACTTTGCATTCTGCTGTGATGCTGGGAGTACCTTTCCCAGACCTGAAGAAGAGCTGTGTGTGGCTCAAAAGCTTGTCTTTCTGAGGCTATGACTACACTACCGCGGTAAGTCAACCTACGCTATGCCACTCCAGCTACATGAGTAACATAGCTGGAGTTGACGTACCCTAGGTCGAGTTACCCCGGGGTCTACACTGATTTTCTCCCATTGACTTACCTTACTCTTCTCATTGGGGGTAGAGTACAGGGGTTGACTGGAGAGCAATCTGCAGTCGATTTGGCAGGTCTTTACTAGACCTGCTAAATCAAGCGCCAATGGATCGATCTCAGAGCATCAATCCCTGCTGTAGTGTAGACTTGCCCTCACCAAAAGAAGCTGGTCCAATAACAGATATTACCTCACTCACCTTGTCTCTTTCTATACAATATTCCATAGACAATTCTCTAGATAGGTTTTTGTGTGTTTGTTCTGAAAACTTTATTTTAGAGGCAAATTGTTAAACCGATTGAAATTTCACAAGATTAATATTATTGCTTAAAGTGCATGGATCAATTAAAAAATCAAAGTACATAATTAAAACATAAGACTAAGCAATATTAGCTATACAATTAAATAATTATAGAAATACAGTAAATAGTACAGTTACTGAGAAAAAGAAGACAAATAAATTAAAACAACACTGATAAAAGGTACTAGAGTAAAATATGTATAAAGAAAGAATCCCCTAAAATTCTAATACACATAAAATTGTAAAAGAGAGTGCTCAAACTCCTTGGCCACAAAACAGAAAATGAGACAAAACATTAAGGACCTGTTGCCAATTGGTGCTGAGTAGCTGGAAGTTGCAAGTAGTCAGCGCCACTCAGGATCAGGCCCCCAGTGCACAATATCATAACACGTATGGGTGCAAATGTATATGAAATGTACTGTTTGAAGATAAAAGCCATGTGTAATAAAATGCTAGAATCCATTGTAACGTTGCATAAATTCCAGTTACATCTTCGTTCAAGTCTTAGGCTATGGCTCCACTGCACCAGAGGATGGTCTATGAGGATATGAATTGTAAGAGAATAGCATTTTGATGCAATCAACTGGTCCATGTGGACACTGCTGGCTCAAACGAAAAGGTACCGAGTTTGCATAAACTTAGTCCTCTTTCAAACAGGACTACATTAATGCAAACTAGCCTTTTAGTTTGCGCCTACGGTGTCCACACAGAGCAGTTAGACTGTAACAGTTTGGTGCACTCTGCAATTCACACCCCTGTAGGCTGTACTGTAGCGCAGATGCATAGACAAGCCCTTAATGTCTTTGTTTCCTATGCATTGAATTTAACATCTGCTGCTTTTTAATTTTAACTGCTAAGGGAGTCAGACTTTAAAATGTTAGTCTATTGAACCACATCTGCACCCTATTGAAATTGGTTGAGTATTGGGGTGGTTGTGCACATCTTATTTTCAACTAGATACTCTGCTTTCACTGATCCTCCTTCCTCACTGATCCCTTCTTTTGTCCCCATCTACTATGTTCCAAAAATAGAAAATGTATAATATGCTGACAGCTTGTTCTGGGATACATAAGATTTGGGTCTGAACTTGTCCTCCAAGATAGCTAATTTACACAGTGCACAGTAACACTTCCTTGGGTTTAGCGGAATACCAACAGAGAGTAAAAATGTTCTTTTCTATAAACAAGAACATGTAATAAAATGTGGAGATGAACGAGTAACAACGTTACACAGAAAATACATCTCATGCAATGGCACACAACACAACTAATGAACTTTTAATTATTCTTGGGACTAATCCAGTTACAGCTCAATAAACTAAAAATCACATTATACAGGAGCACAGACAATCTGCTACAATTTTTTTCTAAAATTGCTGGCTAGAAAACTCTTGATTGTCCCAGATTTTCTCCACTCTTTTCATGATGCACTGGAAGTGAAAAATGTAAGTATATAAAATGTCTGAAAAATATACCATGTGTATGTTAAAAATCCAGGTAAATAAATGTACATCATCCTGCAAGGCGCTGAGCACCCTGGCCCCAATCCAGCAAAGCACTTACAAATGAGCTTAACTTTAACCAAGTGTATAGCTTTATCGACTTCAATAAGGCAACTCACATTTTAAAGTTGAGCCCATGATTAAGAGTTTTGCTGGCTTGGAGACAGGGTGGTGGATGGACCCTAAACTGATGATTAGAACTGTATCACAATGCAATATTTTTGATCGACAGACCAAACAAATACTGCGTAATTTAACTGGTGCTAAAATAAATTTCATGCTGACATTATGTACTTTGTAGTATTTCCAGGCTTTCTCCAAAGTTGAAATCCAGCCATTGATTTTCTACTCGTGTTACATCATTACTGTAAATCTTTTCTTGAATTAGCAAAACCCTCTATTTAACAACCCTGCAGCACTTACATCTAACTCCTCTGGGTCCCCCTAATGTATCACAGAAATGTTGATGGACTTTTTTTTTTTAACCCATAAAGTATGAAAAAAGCCTGCCATAATAATTGTACAGTCAGGGAACAAATTGTAATTATCTGAATTTATTATCCAACATAAAGTCTTGTCTTGCAGCCTGGGAAAAACAAAAATTTGCATATGCTGAATCTTAGATGTTAGTGTTTAACTATTGCTGCAATACCCAAACTTTATTAACACAAAAACCATTTCCTAGAATCTGACACATTTTAAAATAATTTCTTTATGTACAATTGTTCTTTATACAAACATCAGTCCCGAACACAAGTCATACATTGCTATTTCTTTTTGTTTTGTTGTAAAGTTTCACACACATCCTAAATATGTATGGCAGCAAATTGCAAAGTACAGAATGTTTGTCTGACCTTGGTTAACTCTGATCTAAAAAGTACATTTATTCACAACCAGAATACAGTCTCACTTCCCAGGCAAAAGATGGCCACATTTATTAAATCGAAAGATGTGAATGTTCAGAAATATTCCATTAAAGAAGACAAGTGATTTTACAGAATTTAGGGCCTGATCCAGCTCCATTATAGTCAATGGACTTCAGAGATTGTTGAAGCCTCTTATTAGGCCAGTTCTAAAATTAAGAAACATCATAGTCCTCTATGGTAAAACTTCCATCCCACTGTGAGTAAACGAAAAAAGTGCACTTCTTTGGACTCAATCCTCCAACCTTTACTCATGTGAATGGTCCCATTAGAACACTTGGACTACTCACATAAGAAGAGTTGTAGGATTAGATCCTGTGTCTGATCTGTTGGATCAATACACTAGCATAATAAATAATTCACAAATCTTTGAAGATGAAAAATCCAGTTTTGTTTTTCTTCCAAGGTAAAGTGCTATACTTCTTAGTATATGGCCACTGATATAAAATGGCCACTTATAATTCCAAATAAATTTCAAACCATGTTATACCAGAGGCTAACATTGCATGCTCACTAAAACATAATAAAAACAATTTCACTTTCACAGTAGATTGTAACACAAGTAAGTTTTTTTTTTTCCCCCACTCTCCCAAGAGAAACAGAACTATCAGATTCACCATTGGTTTTAAACAATATTTGTTGAAATAAAAAGCTCAGCGACAAAACTACAGTTGGACTTCCAAAAAAGGACTGAAAGTGACACTTTCTAATAAATTTACAAAAAGTTAAAAACATGTAACAGTAAATACTGTGAGATGACGATGCGTCAATCTTTCTAGAATTCCTCCCCCTCTCTTTCTCTCCTCCCCCTCTAGTAGGGCCAAATCATGGTTTTATTGAAGATAATGGTAGTTTTACCAATTGTCTTCAGTGAGACCAGGATTCGATCCTTAACATCCATACACTAAATGGTGAAATATTATTGTCAAATCTACCAAGTCAGCTGTCAGACAGAAAATTACTCTCAACACACTATCAATCCCTTCTCATGCCCTATTGATACTTCCTCTTACTCTCCTTTCTTGCCAAGTATTTCCAGTATTACTTTATAGCAATTTATTAGCAAGAACATGACCAGTGACAACCAGGTTTGAAAAGTAAAACATGAACAGTCGCATTATGCCTTTTGATAACTCTAGAACCATGTACTCTTGAACCTTTCTGATACCACAGTGATTGAGATGTTGACAAACATGACTGCTGATGCTGAGTATGGTCAATACATACTGCAGGTATAAACTACGGATTATTACACAACAGGTTTCTACATTGATAAGCAATGGGCCTTGTCCTAGGTGCCAAATACCTATAGTTGCCACTGATGTCATTTGGAGCGGTGGGTGCTCAGCACATTGTGAGATTGAGCCCAATGATAGATATTGTATCAATAACATTACTTAACTAGACTGTGTAATACTAGCTCTGATGAAGGAGATGTTTTGTATGCACAATATTGGAATATCTGCAAATTCAATAAGCACACACACGTTCTGTTATTCTTTTGGCAGAAACATAAGATCACTCCTTAGAAAAGTACTTCATGTGAGGAACCTCTCCCTCCACTTTTCCCAACAAAACCCTCAGTGCCTCTGTGGCTTTTAGAATCAAAATGACCAGTTCAGCTTATTTGTGCTCTCTCATCAGGATAAACAGGAAGATTGGACACATTGTATGATTTTGCTCCAATGTGATTTAAATCTCTTTATGTGAATTATAGTCTTGAAGTTACCCATTTAAAGTTTTTAATAACCCAAAGCTCAAAGGATTTGAGAAGAATATCTTTCTAGCGGTGGAGAGCAACATGACAAAATCCCCTATGCAGCCACAATTCCAATGGTTATTAAATAGATTACAATACATATTAGTACATATTTAAAGGAATGCTTCATAAAGTGATATCCCAAAGCTAATTAGAAAGTTTAAACAATTTGCCCTAAATATAATGCACACTTCCATAGAAAATACTATTCTAGCTCAGCTGGATTTAACAGATGACCCCAAATCCTATTATCTGTAAATGTTAGTCCATATAAATTTTACTAAGAGCTGACTGAAATTCATTCAGAGTCATACTTAAAAAAAAAAAGTGCTGCACGTCAGAAATGAAGGGTTATAGTCAAGAACACATAAACCATTTAGTAGAAGATAGATCATTGTTCGGCTATTCAGGATGTGCTCTGTGTAAAAGTCAGTTAACAGTGCTGATCAGTTTTCTCCACTTGCAGCATTTCACAGTTCTCCAAGTCACTCTCTTGACTGATAGAATAAAATATAACCAGATTCTGAATTTTTTGATATATCAGAGGTCAGACCATAGAATTCTTCAATAGCTTGAGCATCTATTTTCTGCAAAAAATAAACAGAGTTGTTTAAAATGTTTGCTAAGAAAAAAAACTAAGCTTGGATTAAATTAATATAAAAATGCAAAAACACGTATGTAGTTATTTGCCTCAGGGTAATGATTAGCAAGTTTTGTTAGTGATTCAAGAAGTGAATGGGCCGTTTAATAGTTTAGGAGCCAAATCCTGATTGCTTCACTCATTGAAATCAATGGGACTACTACTCTGAGTAATCCAAGCAGGATTTGCCATAGGTAAATGGAGAGAATCTTTTCTCTGTTACATAATAGCAAACAGGTAAATTGTGATTTAAGTTTTTTCTACAAATGTAATGGTAGATTGGTGCTGAAGTAGTGATACTGCATTTAACTTTTGCCTTCCCCAGAGATACTCGACTTTCCTCCTTTTTTTTTTCCTCATCACAGCGTCTTTTGGGACAGATTCTGCGACCCTTATATTTAAGTACACCTCTACCCCAACATAACATGAATTTGGATATAACACGGTAAAGCAGTGCTCAGGAGGAGGGAGGGGTGCACTCCGGTGGATCAAAGCAAGTTTGATATAACGTGGTTTCACCTATAACGCAGTAAGATTTTTTGGCTCCCAAGGACAGCGTTATATCGGGGTAGAGGTGTAGTACCACGCTCTCTCCTTCCAAACAATGGGCCTGATTCTGATCTCGCACTAGTTTTAGTCTGCTATAACTGCAATGAATTTGCTCCTGACTTACACTAGAGTGAGATCAGAACCAGCCCCTCGTCTTGGCAACATACTGCAGCGATTTTTAGTGTCTGTTTGAGACACTACTGCACTATGAGTAGACTGCATCTGCACCAACCGTAGGACAGATTCTGCTCTGATTTATAGACAGCAGGTTGTGCTGAAAGGTGAACTATCAGATTGGAGGGAAGTTACTAATGGAGTTGTGAGGCACTGTCAACACAGAGGAGGATCAGAATATTGTACAGGAAGATCTGGATGACCCTGAAGATTGGAATAACAAATGGGATAACATTCAGTAGTACAAAGAGCAAAGTCATACAATTAGGGTCTAATAATAAAAATTTCTGCTACGACCCAGGAGTTCACCAGTTGAAAGTGACAGAGGATGAGAGAGAACTGGGTGTGCAGATCAATCCTTGGATAGCTATTAGCCACCAATGTGATGCAGCTGTGAAAAAGGGCAAATATGATTCTAGGATGCATCGGGGAGGCATTTCCAATAGAGATAGAGAAGTATTAATGTCATTGTACAAGGCACTGGTCAGACCTCATTTGGAATACTGTGCACAGGTCTGGTAAGCCATGTTCAAAAAAGATTAATTCAGACTGGAACAGGTGCAGAGAAGAGCTATTAGGATGATAGGGGACTGAAGGGCCTAGCTTATGAGAGGAGACTGAAAGAGCTTGGCTTGTTTATCTTTTCTTAAATTGGGGGGGAAAGGGAAGAGGGAAATCAAGTCACCATCAAAAGCTGATGGTCTCTGAATGGTAAGCCACACCAAATGGACATAGGAACTTACAGACCAATAATCTTTTCATGATCATCAGCATACTGACCTCTACAATGTCATCATCAAACAAAAGCCAAAATCCGTGACTTTTCACAATGGTAATATAATGCCCACGATTAGGTCCACTAGAAAAAAAAGTAATTAAAAAGTGTGAGATATAAATGGGCTGGTTTTGATAAGTCATATGTTAAATAGATATTATATTTCCACTGAAGCCCCTTGTAAGCCAGCTTTCAGTGTTAAATAGACACGTGCATTCTTCTTTCTCCTATACTGGGTTATCTAAAATGGGTTGGCCAACTTAAAATTGAATGCCCTCTCATTATCTGCATTATGGTAGTTTATAAATCTAGCTAAAAAGTAATTGACAATTAGTTGGTGGCAGACATAAACTATGAGAAATATTTTCAAAATTGCTCAATGGAATTTAAATAGGAAGAAAACAGGCTGATATTAAACATGGAAATGTAATTATGTATCTTCTTCTGGGTGGGGAGAACAATTGTTCACATTACTTTTGAGCTTTAAGAATTCTTCTAGTTTTTTCCACGCTTGACAATCCATCACATCCAAGAACTCCTATTATAGCTACAATTCTTCATTCTAACCAATCATTACCAGTCCTTAAAATCAGCCAGCTGAAGCAATCACCATTTAGTAAGAAAAGAAAATACAACCACTGCCTCCTGCTAGAGTCTGAATATGCTGTCTCCACATATTTCCAACCCAATGGAAGTAAGATACAGAGGGCCAGATTTTAATCTTCGTTACACTGGTATATAAACAGAATAACTCCGTTTAAATTACTTGGATTTAAACCAACTTCATTTACAAAAATCTGACTGAGATATAGGTATTTCATATGGCAATGCAGGATATTATGGCTATGATTCTGGGCTGGCCTATAATTACATATTTTTTTTGTCCTAAGTATTTTATAATAATCCAATTTTAGGTAACCTAAAGTTCATCTCAACTACATAAACAACTTGGCACAGGCAGACCCTGGCTTTCATATACTATCCCACTGACTTCAATGTGACTTTGCACTGTAGTAAAGGTCTGTTTGTTCAAATTTGTTGCAGGATCAGGCCCAGAGTCAGCATTCTAGATATACATGTATTGGCAGATAGGTGTATTAGACTGTTTGTTTGATCCTTTTCCACGTCTCATTTCTAGTCCTATGACACCTGTTTCAAGTAGAGCTGGCCAGGAAACGGAATTTGACATCCATGAACAATTTGAGGTTTTCGGAAATTGTTTTGTCTTAAATTAGGGCGAAAAGTAAAAATGTTGAAATTTTTTTGCAGAATTGAAATTCTGTTAAATCTTTTGGAAATAATGAAATGTTCCCAGGAACCTTTTTGGTGTTTCCCAAACAAGTATACTTCCTGGCTCCCGGGGCCCCCCACCTCTACAGTAGTTTGTAAACTCCTCACCAGGCAGGCTGGCTGCTGAGGAGCCTGGGAAAAAAGCTCCAAAGACAAAAGAACCCAAAATGCATTTTTAAAATCTCAAGATTTTTAAACCAATCTCAATATATTTTGAGGCCTGACACATGCTTTTTGAATGTTTGGAATTGGCAATACTACTGATCTAATAATAGGTTGGGTACACCTGAATGCGCTTTACCTGCCACAGTGAACGACAACAGCCACCAAGTCATACATGCGATCCAAGTTGACTGCATCGCTGGATGTGTTGAAGAGACGTAGCTCCAGAGGAAATACCACACGGTAAGAGAGTTTGGTGTACCTGTGTAACTGCTCCATGTACTTGAATCTCTTGAGGTGCAATGCAAGGATCATTGGCAGCTTTTTTACTCTCATCCTGTGAAATCATTAATAAGGGTGTATATTATGAAACGCTGCTCAGTTCAGTGTTATTCTTTTCTTGCAATCCTATGTCTGCATATTATAAATGCACTTTGTAAATAGAGGTATTCCATCATCAGTAACTGGCGACCTAAGAGATGTGTGCAGCAGCTGTGGCTCCACCTCTTGGTTTCAAGGTCCATATGGAGTGTACATGTGTTGGAGAGGGCTGCAGCCACTAGAGGTCAAGAAGCTGCAAACAGGTTCAGGAGGGGGTTCACTGCAGCCACAAGGGTATCACAGGCAGGAGACTGGGAACGTTGTACAAACACAGAAGTTGGAGGACTGGACTGTAGTTTAATGTATCAGTAACAGAGTGAGTGAAGCTACACTTCAGCAGTGATTTAAATTTCTACTAATGATATGTCTACACTATGATTAAAAAATACCATGCCCCAAAGTCTCAGACCCTCCCCCTTGTGGGATCTCAGAGCCCAGGCTCCAGCCCAAGCCCGAATGGCTACACTGCAATTTTATAGCCCTATGAGCCCAAGTCAGCTGACCCGAGCCAGCTGTGTCCGTGCCACAGGTCTTTTATCGCAGGGTAGACGTACCCTAACAGCTCAGTTTACCTGAACAGGGACTGAACTGCACTATTCTTTACCCACCTTTTCTGTGCCTCTTGTTTACTGCAGCAAGTTTCACAGTAGTACTTCTGTTCACTACATAATGTTTCTGTGTTGCTGAAGTCTCTGTAAATAAATATAATTATCAGTTCTTAATGTTTCTTGGAACTTCCCCCAATATCACACTTGGACTGATGAGCTGAAAAGCCAATAAGACACAATGGGTGAAACACTGGCCCCACTGAAATCAATAGGAGTTCCATCCAATTTCTAAAACATGCTATTTACATCACAGCTTATACTTATAAAGGCCCTGATCCAGCAAAGCACTTAAATACCTGAGTAATCCCATTGACTTCAGTGTGACTACTGGTGTTTAAACTTGAGCATGTGTTGATGTGCTTTGCTGGGGGAATGTTAAGAATTACTTTTCTTTGTGAGTACTAAGAGTTTTGTGCTACTTGCTTCACTCTGGCAATTACTTCACCAAACAAGACTTTTCAACAGTATTAAATTCGACATGCATGCTTCCATCCCGTCCATATAACTCACACTGAAGTTCATGCAAAATGTGTGTGCATAAGGTACTCCTGAGGGAATTCTCTGCCAAAAAAAAGTAAAAATTCTGCACACAAATTTTATTTGTCAATAAATAAATGTGGAGGCTACAGCATGGCGATGGGGAGCACAGGCCACTGGCTGTGCAAGGTGGGAGATCACCCTCTGCCTCTCCCCCCACCCTGGAACACAGACAAAGATCCTGACACAGTGCAAGGGCTGGGCCTGCCCCAGAAACACCCCAGGGCACTGCCCCTCTGCACCAGGCACACCAGGTGTGGGCAGGCAGGATCTAAGTGTGGAGGGGCTTAATGTGGGGGGGAGGGGGATTCCAGGTATGGGCTGAAAAGCTTCTGGGTGAGGCAATCTAGGTGTGGGCAGCTCGGGGGGGGTCCAAGTGCAGAGGCATCTGGATACACAGGAGTTTGTTGTGGGAGTTCTGGGTGCAGCGGCAATGGGACTCTGCCAGGGGGTCCAGGTGAAGCTGGCTCATCAGGGTGAGGGGATGGGTGTGGGGGGATGGGGCTTGGCGGGGGGGTACTTGGGAAAGTGGGGCTGTGTGGTGGGGGTCCAGGTATGGGGGGCTCATCGGGGTGGGGGCTCAAGTGCAGGGGGCTCAGTGGATGGTAATCTGGGTGTGGGGGTCCAGGCGTAGGAGGGTGGGGCACAGTGGGAAGGTCTGGGTGCAGGAAGGTTCCAATGCAGATGGTCAGTGGGGGGGTTGGGTGGATGGGGGAGCAACTCCCAATACAGTGACCCCTCCCCTTGTGGAGGAGAGATGGGGGCAGGAAGTGGGAGTGGGTAGGCAGAGCTTCCTGCAGCCGGGGGAGGTTTCTAGGGGTGGGTCTGACCTGGCAGGGTAAGTGGAAGTCCTGTCCTCCCACACTCCCAACCCAGCTGGGACTAGTAGCTGAGCCTGGTGCAGGGTAGGAGCCACCAGCCAGGGCATCTTCAGTCCCCCCCCCCTGGTGATTTACCTCTCTGTTGACCACTCTGGGTGCCCAAAATGATGCACCCGCACTGCTGGGGAGGGATATATGACTGCTCTTGTGGCTTTCCTTTGCTTCCCCATCAGAAAGTCATTTTTCTGCAGGGAAGCAAATAAATCTGCAGGGGACATGAATTCTGCATGTGCACAGTGATGCAGAATTTCCCCAGGAGTAAAGAGCTTCAGGACTGGGTAAGATATTCCTAACAGCTGTAGCACTCAAGACACTCCTAATTCTCCCCCATGTCACTGATCCAAAAAAGACTTTGAATTCTGTTTGTGTGGTTTTAATAGAGAGCAGGGGAGAATTTTTAGTTTACTTACATACACCCCACCCCAAACTATTTCCGGATTAGCCCATCTGGATTCTTAAAAAAAAAAATGCCCCTAGGTCTCTGCAAGATTTATCCAATGGTCAGAAAGGTGCCTTCTAAAATAGAAAGCGTGTTGGTGTTATTTAGTCATGTAACCAATATAAATAATATCTTTTAATGGGATAAAAAATGATAACAAAGAGACTGGAGTTGAAAGTTGGGATCAAATGGACTAAGTCAACTGGCCTTTATAACTTGGAATGGAAATAAAAATAATTGATACATAATTCATTTTGTTAGATGAATTCCTCTCCTGCTCTTTGCCAGACCTTATACTCAGGAGAGAAAGATTATGCTGGAGGCATGTATTTTTTGGAGCACATAAAGACCTTTTCATCTGACCAAAGACAGAAATAACTAAAAAAGTTTCATCTATAGTAGTGAAGAAATAAGTTTTATTGAAATACTGAACAATTCTTATTTTCTTGTTTCTCTTTTCAACATTACAGTATTTACATCATGAAGATGCAGCAAAAGCAGTTATTGTCATAGAAAACAGGCAGTGAAATTTAGTAATATAATTTGATGTTTCCTGCTGAAAAAGGCTGCAGAGGCATTTGTGCATTTTTATCATGAGTGATACAGTATAATAATGCAACTATGGAAGGCTCGTGTTCTAGCTTTACAAATGTTTAATTAAAAGAGGGTTTCTCTTTCTTCCAAGGAGGGAATTGTGCTCCTTCTAACAGGCCATCACAAAGTATGACAATTGTGGATTCTCTGCCTTGTGTGTTTTGTAGGTAACAATCTGTAGCCACCTTCTCAAAAAAGATTTGGAGTATTTTCATCCTATTGTGTTCCTGCAATGGAGGATGGAAAAGCTACTTAAAGCATGTGACTATTATACTGTTATACTGCTGAGGTTTTAGTTATGTCAGTACTGTAAACTACTATATGTGTATGGGAGGTTGTCCAGCAAAGCTACTAAGCTTCCTAGCTTCTGTTCTAGCTGAAACACATCTGATACTGGCAAAGTGTAGGAGGAAAGGAATGGATTGCACAGATTCAAATCACAATATTAGGAAGGCTCTCCATTCCAGACTGTATCCTTTATTGAAGAACTATGTAGCCTTGAAGAAGAGGGATCCTTTTAAACAATACATTTCTTATGAATTTAACAACTAAGAGGTTAGATAAAATATTGAGCTCTGTTTAGAATATCTAGAATAACTTATTTGTGCAATTAGCTTTTTACATATGGTTGACTGTGATACAATTTTCTGTTTAAATCTAACAGGTAGGCACTCAGAAGTATAGTTTAGGGTACTTTCACATACAGGTATTAGATAGGAACTGCTGTTCTAGAAAACTAACAAGTTTTCCAGATTTTGGCTGCAAAAGTCAGTGCTGCCTGCATCCTATTTACAGTCTTTGTATACCCTTCTATTTGGAGAATCCTAAGTGCCATTGGAATTTGAAAGCATACAGCTGAAAGAGAGATGATATGCTTATCTTTTAGTATGTACATAAGTCCTAATCAGCAAAGCACTTGAGCATGGGCTTAAAGCTAAACACATACTTAAATCCCACTGAAGCAAACTCATATTCAGCAACAACTCTTCCAGGTGAACCAGATGATCAATTTCTTACCCCAATAGGGAACTGTATTCTCTCTCTCACACACACACACACTGAATTTAAAGTAAATTTCTTATTAAAAGTTCCATTGCATCATGAACATCAAAATTACTCCCTTTTTCTTTTGCTCAGCAAAAGCTCAGTTAACACGGCACAGTTTGTCTTGCATCTCATCACACAGGGATGCTCCTAGAACCTTTACTTTCAATCTTTACTGGACTGAGAGAATCAGAAAGAAAACATGATTTAGGAGAGTGGGGTAGAAATGTTTCCCAAACTGATGCATTTATGAATCTTCCATTTATTTACCTTAGACAGTGCGTAATGGATGTGTTCTGCTCCACGTCAACAGAAAGGTCAAGAAAATCCTCATCTTTGCTACTAACCTGTAGCAAAAAATACATATGTAAAAGATAAACACAGGTCTAAATGCACCTGAAACCCATATACAAATTTTGCACTTGAAACAATTACTACAAATACAAATTGTACAAAATAACTACTTTTAATATTTCCTAGACAGATTTCTGGCTTTGTATAAATAGGTTCCCGTGTCAGTCAGCAAGTCCATTAATCCACCTTTCACACCATTTCAGTTCTGTTTCTGGAACTTATCTCAACTCACTGACCATGACCAAGTGACCATCTATCTCTAGTCCTTAAAATGGCCTGGCTTTTCACCACCACATTTTTGGAGCAGTCAAATTTTAGTTCATTTGTGGTTTTCAGATGCTTGTGAGAGAAGCAGGAGAGTGAAAAATAACTGATGTAAATATAAAGAATAAGGGTGTGTCTACACGACAAACCTAAGTCGACCTATATTAGTAATTACTGCGGTGGTGCATGTCTACACTACCCTCCTTGGGTCAGTGGTGTGCATGCTCACCAAGAGCACTTTCACCAACCTAAGAGGGGCAGTGTCGGGAGCTGAGAGACCAGTTCCACAGGCTCCCATCCTGCCCCCCATTCCCTGCACAGAGCATGGGGGAAGCTGCCCAGGACTTCTCGCCACGCCCCTCCCCCTCCCTTCCCCACCGGGAGCTGAGGGAAGCCACCTGGGGTTTTCCTGCCGTGAAATTAACAAGCCCATGTAATGGACACAGTGTCTACGCAGACATTGTGTTCTCTAACTACACTGACATAAGCCTTATGCTTCTTGTGGAGGTGGAGTTATGATGTCGGTGTAGTAGGGCACTCACATTGGTGAGAGCAAGGTCCTAGTGTAGACACTGACATAATTAGGTTCACATAAGCTG
This sequence comes from Mauremys mutica, assembly GCF_020497125.1. NCBI lineage: Eukaryota > Metazoa > Chordata > Testudines > Geoemydidae > Mauremys > Mauremys mutica. Next base: position 93,902,884 of record NC_059076.1, on the reverse strand, counting down.
CCTTACGTCCATCTAATTGTGTAGTGTAGACCAGTCCTAGGTGTTTCACCTCTTTCCCCTCGAGATGCACCTATAATTTATACATATTGTTCTATGGTGAATTTTAAAACAATATGAAAATACTTTTACCAGTTTTAAATTTAAGTGCACATTGTACCAGAGCTTACTTGCGTCTTTTACATATAATATACCGCATTATATGCGCACAGCTAAAGATCTACATAATTATATTCACCCCTGTGGACAGGATTGCAATGAAAGTGCAGTGGTTGGTATAAATCAAGAATGGACGTGCATGGAGAAATATATTCACCAAAATGGATACCATTTGGTTTTGTGTTCTTTCATCTTCAGGGACAATCAGGGAGGTAAGCGTAGCATTTTTGTACCAAATTTCTAGTTTTGTACCAAATTTTTTAACTTTAGCCTTGCATGTAGATCTGGTTGGAAAAAATTCAATAGAACAGTTTTCCCTCAGAGAATGCAGTTCTGTAGAAAGTGAAATGCTTTGCAAAATCATGCCCATTTCATCACAATTTTATTTCAGACAAAAAAAAGGGGAGGGAGGGAGGGAGTTCTAACAATATTGAAATATCCCATTTAATTTCAATATTTTTAATGAAAATTTTCAATTTTTCCTTTAAAACAACTTTGTTTTGATTTTTTAAAATTTTGCATTATAACATACAGTGAAATTAAAATTGAAATGAAAGGAATTCTGTAATTGCGCTAACATTTTTGATCAAGCTCAAACAATTTTTCCCCTGTAATTTTCTTTCACACATAATTTTACATGTTCAGGTTTCATTCCAGCCAAATGAAAACAAAAATTGAAATGTCACAATGCTCTGCAAAATGGAATTTCTGTTCTCTGCCCTGCTCTACTCATGTCCCTTATAGGCCACCTCAAAGAATTTCAGGCAATTACAGGATTCAAATTTGGGGAAATTGTTGGAGTGGGAGGTGTTTAGGGCCATGGTTTTAGTTTAGCCTATTTTAGAATTGCCAGCTGAGAAATCTGAATTGAGATCCAGACTTCTCCAAAATTTAGGAATGTTCAGGCCTTAGGTTTTAATTGGGATCCATCGCCAATTAACACAGAATATGTATTAGAAGAGTCTTGAGAATGAAAGACATGAATAAATCTTCCTAGGATCTAAGTTTATTGCAAATAAGAAAAAGACCCCCTGGCCTTTGATTCATCCCAGATCAGCAACCACAGAGGTTCTTCAGTATGCAAACACACATCACATGTTTAAGATTGAAAATATGCTCTTTTCCACTGGTCTCCAATATTCATGCTTTAGCCTCTTATTTCATTATAAGTACAAGAGGTTTAGGCTGGTGTCTGAGGGAAATCTTTAAAATCCATAAATGCAGCCATTTATTAGGCAGCTCTGAAAGAAACTGAGTTTGAAGCAAGATTGCCACATGAACTGATTTTGGCCAACTTCATGAAAATCAAATCCTGTTCATTTAAAAAAAAATTGTGCACACCGATTAAATACTCTAAACTGTTAGTAACTCCATGTGTGTCTGCATCTCATTAGAATAACCTGAGATGGGACTGAGAAGCAAAGTTCAAATCTAGATCTGGATCCAAACTTCTCCAAATCAATGTTCTGGTTTGGGCCCATCTTTAAAGTAACCACCAACCCAGCAGACATGGTGAATCCAGCTGATGTCAGCCCTGAACCCATAGGAACATGTTTTGGGATGAATTTTGATATTCTCAAAGATGTGGGTAGCCATAAAATATATCCAAATAAAACTAACAGCAACTCTTCAAACAAAAATCCCCTCTGTGACATAACTCCATGCAAAATGACAGGAAATCACAGGACTTTTCAACAACTGCCTGTAGTGTAAACACACAGCTAGAATTCAAAAGACAGAGGAAAAAAATTTCAGAGAACATTTTGTCTCTGCTGCTGGAACTAAGAGCAAACTAAATTCTGTCTGGCTTATCAAATTTAAAAAATGCACGTTGATACTCAGTCTTTTGGCTTGATTCTGTTACCACTGAAGTCACTTGGAATTTCGCCACTGGTTTCAATGGGTGCAGTTTCAAACCATCAGAGAGACTGGGGGGTGGGGGGCAACCTGTTGATCTGGAAGTAGAGTGATGTATACTGTACTAAAATTAACTGGAAGAGTGGATTAAATCTGTATTCATAAGTAAGAATAAGACTGCCTGTATCCGAATAACTCGTTGTAGATTGTATACTTGTACCACATCTTTTAATCCATCCTATTGCTTTCCAAAAAGTATGAGACAATAAATAAATAATTACATAATACAAACTAGAAAAGTGTATGAATAGATTTTTCCTGCACTCACAGGAAACTATAAGATCAACCTTCCTATAACAACAGGAATCTTCAGAAGTTAATTTTTCCACCAAACCTTGGACCAACTGCAGGGCTGACAACAGGGATGAGGGTAAGGGGGACAATTGTACCAGGATCCCAAGCTCAGGGGGCCCTTCAAAACATCTGTAACATCTGTGTAAATAAAATGAAATGGGAGGCGGTGGGACCCAGTGAACATGATGTTCCGGGGCCCCAAATTTCTCTCAATGGCCTGACCCACTGTAAGATTTTACAAATAAGGTATTTAGTAGTTCTGCTCAGCTAGCTAGGGCAAAATCCTGGCTTCAGTGGGAATTTCCCTGAGTAAATACTGAATATAAATTTAGGATTTCATCTCAAAAGTTTAAAGAGACATTGTCAATTTAAAAACCAGCCTTTGGGGTTTTTTTTAACCTACTATTGTTACTAGGGTTATTGTAACTGAAATACATTAGAGCAAAATACTGCTTTACAATTTTTCCCATTGTTTTTTCACTTTGGGCAAGATTCTGATATTGTTATTCTGCAAGTAGTCTTATTTAGGTCAAGGAGACTTTTTGTGGAGTACAACACTACTCTATAGGAGCAGGGGCAACTGAATCTGGTCCTCTATGTATTTGACTGCACTTTATATCAATTTCAACTGTTCTCCCCGAATAGCCAGTTTCCCCGTTTTCATGGGTCTTTCACACAGCAACAAAGGAAAGAAAAACATTTTTTAAATAGGAAAGTGTGATTGAAAAACAACAAAAATTGGCAGGGAACTCTCTCTCTCAGGTATACTAGGTGGAACTACTCGTACTCATTTTTCAAAATGAAGTGTTCAAGTTGACATTCTTTTAAATACTGGAAAAGAACCTGATAATGTACGGTGTGTTGTTAGCAAATACTTTGAATGTTAATGACATTCTTAGGACTGAATTAGCACAATTTGATCTTAACTTTGCCACTTGTGAGTTATGTAGTTATCCCTAACTCATGGAATAATGAGGCAAATTCGTTGTCCACAGTTGCAGCAGCATCTATATATACTTAACTGTTTATAAATAAAATGGCTTGAATGAAAGAGATATATCAGATTAGTTAATGAGGTGTCTAACCATATAACTGCAAAGTTTGGGACAGGTTAGTCAAGTTATGTTTACAAAAATGTATTTTTGGAAAATAATATACTCACTTCAAGAAGTGAAGTTATACAGGAATATCCACATTTCTCAGGTGGCAGAATAGATTCACATATTTATACATATCTATTAGTGTGTAAAAATATCAACCACCCCAATGCTTACGGTTTCACAGTTCAAACATCTAGTTTCGTTAGTCAGTGTTCCCTGAAAAATCTCATGCACCCAGGTGAGTTCTTGTTTATTGTTCTCTTCAGCTTCATTCATGTTTCCATTTTTTAGTTTCCCATTTTGCTTTTCCTGTTTCTTCTCCTCCTGCAGGATGTCTGCAATGGTGTTTAACAAGTAATTTAAAAATTCATGTGCATCTTGCTGCATGTAGTTATCAAAGAGATCTGCAAAGGAGAGAAGAAGAATTGTATCTTTCTAAAGTTCCTTTGCTCCATGCAGGAAAGGATATACTTAAATTCAGGTTTTGCTCCCAAATACAAGTACAAGCCCCAATTCAGGAACATACTTTAAAACCTGCCTAATTTAAGCTTGTGAGTAATCCCACTGACTATGTGCTCTATGTTAGGAATGTGCTTAATTGGGGCAATAAAAAACATAGGTGAGGATTGAGGGTGGGAGAGTCTGACACAAAAAGGTATGAATTTTTTTCAAAGGGATATTGTTTTCCCACAGTAATTTGGTAAGTGCATTGCTCCTGAAAACATTTCCTGAATTTTTGCTTCTGTCAATAAAGCTCAATAAATAATGGGCCAGATGGTGCGCACACATGCACAGTCACAAACCAGAAGGAAACTCATGGGAGGCATCTCTGTGGTGATGTCATATAAGATGCTCCAATTTCAGAATTTCCTTTGAATATTTCCATCAGCAGCGTAGTTTGCCCCATCCCACTTTCTGTCGAAGATGCAGGAACTTCTGTTTCCCAAATACATGTATTTTTATCTCCTACAACCCCCTCCAGCCAAGATGCATGTGAATCCCTTCCCAGGGGGTTCCATCAGAGGCACAGGGCTATCTGTATGTAGACCCTTTGCACTGTCTCTTGGGCCACACCAACTGAGATGGCTCCCATGCAGAATGAAGCTGTGTTACCAAGACTGCCTCCTCCTCTGATGCCCTTAGAGAGGAATCTCCCCAGATGGAGTGGGCACCGTTGCTCCTGTGAAGTCACTATTTCTGGGAACGGGAGGAGCAGCAGATGTAGCTCACTGCATGTATGCACATACTGAACCCCAGGATGTTTTGGGCTAGTGGATCTGTACTATCCACAAACCTACTGGTCACACCTCATTCGCTCTTCCAGCTGCCCAAAATATCCATCTCCATGGTACCGTATAGAAAGCCATGCAAAGCCCCTCATCCAGACCCAACTGCCTGCTGCTGGCTTTCTACAGCCTGCCCCTCTGTGCAGTGGAAATATCAATAGAGCAGTGCACCCATAGAAGATTTGGCCCTTAATTGCAAATCCTAGTATAGTTATTGCCAACTACAACACACACGCACACGTATATGTATACACTAAATAATTAATATTTAGGAAACAAAGCATTAAAAGCTTATTACAAATCTAACCTGATTGTTTGATTAATCTGACCACACTGTTCAATGTTTTTACTTTCCTAGGCATTACATGAGTCTCTGAAAGGAATCAGAGTTTGCACTCACCATTCTCCTTTCGTAACCTTGAAATGAACTTCTTTGGTGGAATCACTCCAACTTTTTTTTTCTGAGTAGCAATACTGTGGAAAAGGTCTGCCAGGCATGTCAAGAGGTTTTCCTTCTTTTTCTGTTGGGCCTTGTATGCCAACACATTCTCCCGAAATGGCCGGCAAAAATACAATGCCTGCAGCACAGAGTTACAGTAGCAGGTGTTCCCAAACTGCCAATGTAAAAGCAAAAATGCCCTGAATCACTGTGCAAGGTAATATAAACTAATCACTTCATCCAGCCTCCGCAATCTGCATCTCCAGTAGAATTCCCCATCAGTTACCACACAGATGTTGACTGAATATAGGTTTGGTGCCATTTACTGACTGTCACTTAGCAAAAAAAAAAAAGTATAAATATTAAAATTTCTTAACTGACTAGAACTGAAAAGAAAAGCTCCAAATGTAGGGGCATTATTTAAAAGGTATTCACTACAATGAGCGCATCTTTGATAAGAGTTCCTATAAACCAATATGCTCTGGAATGGCCCACTCCTGTTCCCACTGAAATCAATGGCAGAACTCCCAGTGACTGCAATAGGAGCAGATCTTAAATCGGTTTCATTCGGGACATGAAAAACACCCTTTAGACTGGATGCTTTCGCTCATCCGCTCTCCATTAGGTGAATAATGCTTTTTGACAGATACACCTAAGCATATGCCAAATTTTAACCATGTAAATACTCCATTCCCATTGACTTCGTGCATCCTGATTTAAAAAGGTAAATATCAAAGTGGGGTTTTATAGCTAGAAAAAGATATTATTTAATTTTACTTGGGGTCAGGGAAAGAAGTGGTTTATAAAATGTTAAAACTACTCAGATTTCACTAAACTGTTCTCTTCAAATGGTAGATGTCCTAAAATGTTTGACTTAGGTGCAACCAACTCTCAACATATTACCTAAAATTTCCCCTGGAACACGAGGAGCACCCTCCCAAATTCTAGGCTTAAATCAGTGTTGCACTGGAGGTCATTGAAATTAAAGCAGCATCAAACCATAAAAGAGTCTATATGGTTCTTATCACAACTGTTCAATATAAAATAGTATACAGTTCACCTTACAGAAATGGTACTTACATTGACCAACCCAAAGTAGTGTTCATTGATTGGAAACTGCTCTGGACCAATGTCTTTTTCCAGAGCAGAGGCATTGGTGCCCTAAAAGGGAGGGAAAAAAAGCCAATTATCCTCCATTTCAGATTCCAAAATAAAGTTATGAATGATCATCAGATGGAAACCATTTCCCCTTTCCTGGGAAAAAATTAATCAAGCTAAAGCTGGCCTTAGGAATGGACAACCTGGGAGCTGCTTAGGCCAATAAAGATATTTGCATTTCTAGATAATTGCCTGGCTGGCCTGATCCTGTAGTCTCAACTAATGGTTGATTTACGGTGAGCAAGACACTCTATTGATAGCCTCCCCACCCTACCTTCCCTGCATGAAGGAGTTCATGTGGTTTGGGGAGAGGCAGAGGAAACAGTGTTCATTAGTTGTATTCCAACTGAGATAAGTAAATGAAAAGCAGTGTGCAGGATCCTTCCTTTCTGAGACAGGGAGTTGGAACCACCAACCACATAGTTCCCTCTATCCTTAGCTATTGATCATTCTATCATCCAAAAGCCCAATCTGTTTCCCTGCTGTATATAACATGCCAATATTTTAAGGCTAGGAGGAACCACTATGACCATCTATTCTACCTGCATAGCACAGGCCATGGAATTTCACCAGCTGAATTCTGCATCAAGCCCATAGCTACAGCATATCTTGTAGAAAGACATCCAGTCTTGATTTAAAGACTTCAAGTGATGGAGAATCCACCCCATCCCTAGGCAACCTGCTGCAACACATAATAACCCTCACTGTTTAAAAATTGCACCTTATTTCCAGTCTGAATTTGTCTAGTTTCAGCTTCCAGCCATTAGATCTCATTGCGTCTTTTTCTGCTAGATTAAGCAGCCCTTTATTAGATACAGTCCTCTAATATCAGGCACTTAAAGATTGTGATCAGTCACTTCTCAACCTTCTCATAGTTAAACTAATCTCAACATAAGGCAGATTTTTTAATTAATATTGTAGTTCTTTTCTGAACCCTTTCTAATTTGTCAACATCTTTTTTGAAAGTGTGGACACCAGAAATGCACACAGTTACTCCAGCAGTGATCTTAATAATGCCATATGCAGTGGTAATACCATCTCCCTTTTTTCTATTTGATATTCCCAGGTTTATAAATCCAAGGATTATGTTAGGTCTCTTAACCACTGCATGGCATTTGGATCTCATGTTCAACTAGTTATCCACCATGGTCCCCAAGTTACTTTCACAGTCACTGCTTTGCAAAGTACAATCCCTGATTCTGTAATGGTGACCTACATGGATCTATTTTGCCTGGGATTAGTGTCAGGCTAATCAGCCTATATTTACCCAGGTCATTCTTTTTACCCTTTTTAAATGTTGGCACAACATTAGCTTTTTTCCAGGCCTCTGGAACTTCCCCAGGGTTCCAAGATTTGTTCAATATAAATATTACTTCCTCAGAGAGCTCTTCAGCCAATATCTTTAAATATGCTGGTTATAGGTTTCAGTGATTTTTTTAATGTTACTTTTTTTTTCCTAAGTCTGATTTAAATTTTCTTACTACTCCCATCATCAGCCAATTCCTTGTCATACTGGATTCTTATCTCCTGTCATTCACTGAAAGAAGCCGTTTCTATTCAAACAAATCAGCTGTCTTAAAATTGACACAGAAATGCTGTTGGTGACCCTGAAACCTTCCAAATAAAATGACTTGCCTGAAGTCAGTAGCTTCCAATACAGTTTCAAACATCTTGCATTTCATATCCCTTTTTCAGACCCTTCCACCCCCCACACCGTTCATCTTAACTCCCGGGGTGGCAAGTACATGTTTGAGTATGTTAATATTTCCCAAGTGAGCCACCTGGAAACAAAGTACTTTACTTCATTTTTGTCAATACACAATAGGCTCAGTTCTCCAGTTCGTTCTAGCAGAGCTCAGTTATAGAGGGAGTGTGTGTGTGGGCAGGGGGGGGAAAACAGGGAGCCAATTGTGGTTCCTTGATTGTCGGCCACCTTGCCCCAGCAGAAGTTAGAGCAATAGGGGGTGTACTCCAACTTCTGCCACTAGCATGCAGTCACATGACACCAGTAGAGGACCAAGAGAAATGGCCTCCTTTTGTCCACCCCCCATTCCAGACATGCCTTTGTATTCCCCATACACTGTGGGGTGTTAAGAGAAGCTGGCACAGGAAATATCAAAATGAATGAAGTAGCTGCAGCGTATTCACTGTTGAGACAGGCTCCTATCAGAAACTCACATTTAACCACACACACACACACACACAAAAGAAGCATCCATATGAAATTGTTATTGGCTGCATCTCAAGACAGATGAAAATATGACATGCTGCATACATTACAAACTCCGTGTGAGAATTAGTGTATTTGCTGAGAACGACAGCCTCCATTTCTGAGCTACTACTCACCAAAGACACACTGATTCAGCAAAGCACAAAACAGCTGTTGCTGAGAGGGAGGAAAAGGTATTAATCTAAGATATACAAAAGGCTAGTAGAAAAGTAAACTGCCATCACTGTTGGTCTTAAAACTTTGCCTCATTTTAAAAAAAAAGTTCTCATGCGTAAATACAGAAGTGTGATGTTGTTTCTTCTGGAACTAAACTGTCTTTGGGTTGATAAGTTACTCAGATCAAAGCATGGGTATAAGGACTCAGAAAAAAATGGAAGTTTAAGTTCAGCTACTTGTCCAATAGACTTTCTGTTGTTATGTGACTAGCATTCAAATCACCCCTGTACAAAGACACTGTTGGGCATTTTTTTAGCTTTGCAGAAAGTTTCTTGACCTATATAAAAAAAAGTCTAAAGGCCTTAGGAAATAATGACCTGTAACATCCCACTTTTTTGTAACCTACTGTGTAAAGAGGGTAGGTGTGTCATTAAAACTGTGGAGGGCTAATACTATGCTTATAAATTACTTCTGCAGCGCCCACTTGTGAATTCTCAAAGACCTGACTCCATGGTCTCTTATTTGAGAGAATGCCAAAAGGCTTGGACAGATCTTTTCTATTATTTAAAATATCTCCTAAACATTGTGAGAAACTGCAAGAATCAGGATTTAACAGATGAACCACCACTGAAAACCAAAGAAGTCCATGATGTGCACTATCCATCTGTATATCACGCAATCTGTATTTAAAACTCTGGACTCTAACTGCTTTTCAATATGGGGAGTGATGCGAATGTCAACTCTGCACTGAAGTTGCTGAAGCATACTTCACAGAAACAACATAGGCTTAGTAATAGCTTGTCACTCATCACAGAGCTACCCCTTCTATTTCAAAAGTAGGCCTTGGACATGGCAATTATACACTATACTCTATATCATCTTTGGAGAAAATAAAATAGGGAGGGCCAAATTCAGCCGTTGGGTAAGCTGACACAACATCCACTGATTTCATGGAGAGTTGTGCCAGCTTACATCAAGGGTGAATTCAGCTTGGTAACTATTACTTTAAGGTGCCTGTCAAAATTACATGGAGAGATTGGAGGCTGAAAAGTCTAGAGAGCTGATTTTTAACAGCAGATGCATTTCCCACACAGAGGAAGAAAGATCTATACAGTATACATTTTAAAAATAATAATAATTTTAAAAAAGCATTGAATTTACATTGTAAATGTTTAGTATAGGACGGCTCTCCAATAAGCAATGGAGCTCAGAGAAGAAGGGAAAAGTTTTGACATATCCCTCCTAAGCCACATCTACACTAGGAACATGTATCTTGTTACAAGCATTTAACCAATGTTTTAACTAACCTGATGTTAAACATGATTTCACCCCTAGTGTAGAAATAGACAAGTCATATTTAAAAAAACGTTAGTCATTGTGCTTAACCTGCCCTAGAGTTATCCATGACCAATTAATAAGTTTTTTAAACATTATTGTCCTGGTTACATAGGGTTGCCAACTTTGGTTGGACAAATTCATGGAGATTTCTTTAATTAAAGATTTATCTTTAATTCTTGGAGACTCCAGGAAAATCCTGGAGAGCTGGCAACCCTATGGTTATAATCAAAGTAAAATCATATTTATTAATATACTTATTAAAATGTCTAATACATTTTCCCACTGTAAACATGATCCTAGGCTGTATCTCCACCAGGAATTTTGGCAACGTTTTCCTAACGTTGCTAATGCCAATTCAGTTCCATCAGAAGTAGCAATGGTGGGAGTCCTGATTACAGTCAAGGATCCTGCACTGAGGAGGCCCTACAGAGACAGACACTGGACTTGGATTTTAGGGTGTTAATTCCCAGACAGGATTCAGAGGCAACAGATTTGGTGAGCTGAGCCTATTTAGGCTCAACAGCTTAAAAGAAGAGTATGTTACAAAAGGAAATGCTAAAGGGGACTGTGGTGACCAGAACACAGGCCATGGAGCTCTTGGGAAACAGAGGAAGTACCCTTACAGCTTGTAGTCTGGGTGAAATCCTGGCCCCACTGAAGTCAATGGGAGTTTTGCCATTGACTTCACTACAGTCAGGAGTTCACCTTTAGCATTTTGAAATGTACTGCTCATAAACCAGCATGGAAGGAACACAGCTAGCAGGGGCGGCTCCAGGCACCAGCACGCCAAGCGCGTGCCTGGGGCAGCAAACCACGGGGGGCGCTCTGCCGGTCGACGCGAGGGGGGAAGGCAGGTTGCCTTCAGCGGCATGCCTGCGGAGGGTCCGCTGGTCCCGCGGCTTCAGCAGACCTCCCGCAGGCATGCCGCCGAATCTGCGGGACCAGGGACCTCCCGCAGGCAAGCCGCCGAAGGCAGCCTGCCTGCAGTGCTTGGGGCGGCAAAATACCTAGAGCCGCCCCTGACAGCTATAGACTTTTGCCAAGTTTGTGTCAGTTTGGTATAAACCAAGACTTCTGCAATAGAAGCCAATTACTGTGCTTTTGGTTCAACCTGAGCTTCTGATAATCTTTTCTCTTGTTTTGTCCCTGGCCCTACTGCACTTGAATTTGCTGATCATCATCTCAACTCAAATGGCTGATAATGATTTTTGCACTGGAGGGCCACACGAAACAAGAAAGAATAGCAGATTAACTACATTATGATTGTTCATTCTCAAAATTATTGTGGAAATAATGAAGCAAAGACCAATATTTAGTTTATTGCATATATAAACCAACAGCCCCCCAAAGCCCCAAACAGATCATCATGATTAAATCAGATTAGATTGTAAAGTCTGCAAGGCAAGGAGAGAATCTTCTCATTTGTTTGCAAATACCTAGCATAGTTTTAAGAACTATATAGTTATTTAGTTGTAATTACTTTGCCTCCTATTTTGATTATGAGTCTTCTCATTCTACCCCTTATTTTATAGACTACCATGGAACACAATCCAAGTATGGCACATTTTTTATATGTACTCTTTGGGTACCTCTATCAGCTACCTCCAAGGCACAAAATACTGCCTTTTGGACAATGTAGTCTAGGTGATTACTGTACATATGTGCAAGAGGCCAATTAGTTGAGAATCTCAAGAACAAGACTAAAAACTGAATTCTGCTCATGGAAGTATGTGCAGGGCTCCCACTGACTTAAATGGCAAAGAACAGCTGTCTACGGAGATACAACAAGATTTGTGTTATGTCTGGTCTGATTTCTTCATGAATCATTTAAAATAGAGCAATACCAGTCATGACAGAAAAATGATATAAAGAATCTGATATTAAAAATATCGGAAAAAAATATAACAAAATATTTGTTTTTGAAAAATAAAAACTAATGTATCTAAATAATAAAAAATAATTAAAACCCAGATATTTTTGGGAGATAAAAAAATGGAAACCAGTGAATCTGAAAGAAACTAGGGACAACAGAGGATGCAAATTAGATATGATTTTGCAGTGTGATGAAGTTAAGCACATGCAGGTTTGCTGTAAGTACATGAATAGTTCTACTGAAGTCAATCCAGAGGGAAAATTAAAAGTTTTTTTTAATGTTAACTTCAGGGAGCCCAACAAATAGATATTCTTCTGAGAAAATAATACATTAGAACTGTAAAGTCAATATTAATGACCATCGAGAAATAAAAGAAAAGATGAGAAATAGTAATAGGGTAGGCTACTGCAAGAGAAATGAAAAGTAAAAGAACATAAGAAAATGATCATGAAAGACACAGATGAAAGTGAACTGTGAAAACAAACATTTAACAAATGAATATATAAGGAGCAAGAGATTAATGGAAAAAAAACTGCCACTGAAAGGAACTAAGGGTCAGACATGGCTGGGAACTAAACAACACTTTTTTGTCTTAGTGTTCACTAGGGAAAACATGCTAGAGCAAAACATGCTAGAAGTCAAGAAATTTCCTGGGGGAAGCACATGAAAGCTTAAAACAAATGAAGGGTGACACCAAAACTGGTAAAAGAGAAATTAGAATAAAACTAGAAATGGCTGCAGGGTCAGGCAGCCCTCATCCCAGAATTTTGAAAACAGTAGCCTATAAAAGGGGAGGAGAAAGAAAGAAAGAGATGTAGAACTTTCTTTCTGTGTGTAGCTAGCCAGTCTTGCCAGCTAATGGCTGTGCAATGTAATAGGGAGGAGAAAGAGCTATTATGTGTAAAATCACAGCTCAGCTCCCAGAGTCAACACACGCAGAAAGAGAGTGCAGACAAGAGAGTGACCCTTACATCCCACTCAAGCTATTCCTCCTAGCAGACACACAAAGTAGCACTGACAAGAGTTAGTCCTCATCTACACTCAGGAACAACCACTTTCACCAATCAGTGACCAGCAATCAGTATAGCGGTAGCAGTGCCGACAAGGGCAGGCTGGAGTATAACTGTTTGAAAAACAGAATTCCCATCCCACGGGAAATTCTAAGAGTTCAGATTTTATTTCATCCCAAAATGGAATGGAAAGTTGAAATTCAGAATTTTTCATTGAACAAAACATTTTAAAAAATTTCATTTCATCTTCAGAGAAATGTTTCATTTTGATAAGATCCAAAGGTTTTGTTTTGACTTTTATTATATATTATAAAATATAAAAGTCAAAATTATCAAATTGAAATGAAACATTCTGATAATTTCCCATATAATATTTTGATGAAATCAACACATTCAAACAAAAGTTTTATTTAATCAAATTTGCATTTTCTGATAGGAAAACACCCCAACAGAAAATTTTCAACCAACTCTATAACTGAGCTATTTGGGTTTTTCCCCTGCTGGGAGAATGAAGAGATGAGCCAAACATATTTTAAATGGGTGCAAGGAAGGAATAAGTGAACTACAGATCTATAAGGCGGGAGAGCTGCAGAGGGAGCTGCAACTGGTCACAGGCAGCTGAGCCATCTCCTGAGCAGCTGCCACTGCCTGGGCTCCCCCAGCTCTGGTTCCAAGAGGAGGCTGCTTCCCAATGTCTCCCTCCCCATCCTTGATGCCTCTGAGCCCAACAAAAGCAGGTTCAGCTGCTTCTCCCCACCAATCACTGCTTCCTGCTGCTCTGAGATCAGAGGAGAGTCTCCTTCTCCACTGCCGACTGCCACTGCTGAGCCTGCAGCACCAGCACCCTAGAGGATAGGTAGCAAGCAAGCTCAGAGAGGAAAGCCAACTTCCCCAAAACTGGGTGGGGAAAAGGGGTGGAGAAAGAAGAGGAGTGTAAGTGTCCATAAGGAGAAGGCAAGAAATTCACAAAAGACAGGGCAGGGAGGGAAGGTGGTCATAGTGGGAATGCACATGCACAGAAAGTAAGTTAGTGGACAGACGGACTGACAAGGTAATTCAGCTCTTGTCACCCAATGAATTTGACACCCCTGTTTTAAACTAACTGATCAGGGGCAACAGAGAACTATTGCAGAGGAAACGTATGGATAGTCTTCTTAGTATATGCGCAATGTGCCGCAGGTGGCGCATGACCAAGGTTTCATCACCAAATTTGATCCACTGGTTAGATCATTAGTTTCCCCAGCCCGGGCTGGGTACTGACAAGGAGTGTGATGTGAACGCTGATCCATGCCTCCCCGCATGGATAGTGAAAATTATTAACATGGAATTATACAAGGTCTCTTATTTCTTTTCCTCACCAGCATCCTTCAAAAACTTACCGATTTTTCTCCTTTCAGTGTCTCCAAACTACATCTCTACCTAAAATGAAGGGGGTGGAGAGGGAAAAGTACCTTTTTTAAATAAAGTTGTGTCAAAATTGAGGCCACAGTTTCTAAACGTGGTTGCCTAAAATTAGGCACCTACTATATGTGGTTTGATGTCTCATAGATGATGAACAGATGCAGCTCTCATTGAAGTCAATACATATTTCAATTAATTAAAACTTTTAAAGTAATAATTGCAGATTGTATTTAAAGATACGTGTGAGAGAGAGAGAGAATGAGAGAGACCAGAAAACTGGGCATGAAAGAAAAAATGCTTAATTATTTGTACTCTCATTTACAGAGATGGAATTCAGAATAGTGGCAGTAGGAGTACATGAAGAGTTTTTCTATCTCAGAATCGGAATTCATGACAGAGTAAAGTGGACTATATTATTTATAATCCAGAAAAGAATATAGCTGATAGTGAAAAGAAGTTAACCTTAAAAGTATATCATCCTGCTTTTTTCTTATGTTATAATAAGTGCCATAAAAATGCATGTATTATAATAGTTGCAGCAGCAAAACAACTAACCAAAAATAATGTAATTTCTTTTGGCTCATCAAAGATCATCAGAAGAAACAAGTCATATGTATAAAAATTATGCACACTTGAAACCACACTTCTAAAGATTGGAATCTAAATTGTGTCTGCAACTATATTTTCACACTTAAATATTTACAGTGCCTCATTAATCTACCCATAAATAATTTCAGATGGCTAGTTTATTGCCTAGACAGTGACAGACTGCCCAAAGTTTTTCTTGTTAGAAGAAATTTCCAAAATTAAAATGATCATATAATTTGTTCTATAATAATTTTAACCACTATCAAATATGATGTCAATTTAAAACTTCTGGTGCTAACTTCTGCACCTCAAGTATACTTGTGTTGCAGAGAGCAGAATCTGGCTCAGAACCTGTGTTTATAGAAATAACTAGAATGTACATAGTTTCCAGAATCTAACATTTTTCAAATTTGTCTCTGTAGCTAAGATCCCGATATTGCTAACTCCCATCATTCAAACAATCCTGAGACTTTTAAAAATAATAAAATATTGAGTTCTTTTTTTATCTGACTTCTGGGTTTTGAGCTTTTCATGTTTTCAAGCTTTTCTCCACAACCACAAGGGCTAGAAGCTTAGTTTTTTAATGAAAACTGAGATTCTCATGCAGTCACATAACTCTTGGAGCTCGCCTGAGACTTTAAGAAAAACACCAGTGAGGCTTGATAAAATCTTGAGTTGGAAAAACTAAAGCCATGCTTATATAGAGTAGAGAACCAAATTAACTTGAAGGGTTTTTTTGTACTGTAACTTATTACTGAACTCATATTTATACATTGTATAGGATTACCAAAGAAACATGCCAGAGTCTACTGTAACTACAATGTATGACATCTGTGATACGTTGTATAACAAGAGATCCTCACAAGTTGTGTCATGTTATCACTGTGCATTAAACTGACACATATCATCTTTCAACGGAGATCAAGTGATTTCAAACACTATTGAAAAATGTTGGGAAGGGGATATAAAACCTGCTTTTATCAGGACAACACAAAGGTGTATTTCTCTTGTTCAGAGTACAACAGAGATTGTCAGCTCACTCGATACAAAAATAAATAAATATATATGTTTAATAAATGATTAGATGTAGTTCTTACACAAGACAGTGACAGTCTCTCCACTGCAGTCTGAGCTTAACTCACGAGTCCTAGGCTGAATCAGAAGGCCATCAACAGAGAAACGCACTGCAGTGGATTTCAGTAACAATCTAAAAATTACAACATGCTTATTCACCTTTGGACCAAACATTCTACACTCTAGTCACACTGGCTGCCATCGAGGAGCTTTACGGAAGAGGATTACAATGCAAGTTTAATATGGATACAATATGAGTAAATACAGGTACTAAAAATAAAAGTCCCTAATTTCACCTGGACTCCCTTCAGCTGGGGTAACATTAAGGCCTGGACATTCTCTAGAACCAAGTTTTCCAAATTTTTCATACCATTCTTCCCCAAGCAATATTGCTAATAAACACTTTTATATCACCTAACATGATTAGAGCACTGTACACACATTTGACTAACAACTTCTCACAGCATCTGTCAGGCATGTAAAAAGAGAACGTTGGACTCTCCTAAAATACAACTTTGCTGAGCAGGTGGATCCCACCATTCACACAAGAGTCCCATTCACTTCACTGGAGCCCCACATGAATGCAGGGGTGTACCTGTGCAGAACAAGTTGCATAATCAGGGTGTTGGACCTCACCTACCAGTGATGACAATTTTTTTTTCTAATTGTGGGGACAGGACAAAGAGAAAGGACAGGGCCTTTATTGGTTTGTTTTGGAAATTGTGGGTCTATTTGTTTAACACATGGACAGGGATATCTGCTAAGTTGTTCTTTTACTGGGTCACTTCTGCTCAGTTACTGTTGCCAACTCTTTTGCTTTGGGCTCAGTAAATGAGGATTCATCTATCTATTGAATATGCAGTACTAGATTTTGATTTTTTTCAACCAAGTTAAAATATTTTCCTTCACACACTTGTTTCCCTACACCTGTTTTGGCCTTTCTGAAAGAGGCCTCGCCATACCTAGGAGACCAGACTTACAATTTGACATACTATACCCTCAGGCAGTCAACTAAATAATAAGAAGCATTCTTCCCACGACTCTGACTAACCCAGTTAGATCAGGCCAATTTCATCGTGTTAATTCTCACTGTATTCATTTAATCTAGAGATGAGCACATAAAAATTTCCAAACAAAAAATCCTTGTTCAATAGAAGACTACAATCCAAAACCTATAATCCATCATTACATGACAAATATTTATAGGAGTGTAGGTGAGCAAACACCAATTAAGCAAGGGTTTTTATGTAATCATTCCATGCACACACCTTCAAATGGAAGGGGAACTAGAAGGATAAAGGGAAAATAACAGGGTGAGTTTTTAAAATTCCTTTCAACTAGGAAATGAACTCCAAATATATTTCTCTCTTAACCGGTTAATTCATAGGCCAAAGAAGAATTGAGCCATTTGGTGTCAAGCACTGAGACATTGTCTGGGATTAAGACCTGGGCATTAATAGTTCTGGCTGGAATTTATAATAACCTATCGTCATTCACCCTTCTCCAATCCCACTCTTAGTGCCTTTTTTTCTCCTTTGGATTTAATACATTTTGTTCTTGTCTTCTCCCCCCCATCCCCATTTTATTTGTGTCAGTCTCTCTCTTCCCTACTTCTTGCTTCTACTGTCCCTCCTTTTTGGAAGCCTTTTATGATCCACTTGCCTCCCCCTGCAACAGGCCAAGCATTGCAGCAGCCGTCCCATATGGGGTTGAGATAGCTTCCTCTGGAGTCCATTGGTAGAGCTCCCCATTCAGCTGAAAGTTGTAGTTAGAGAAACAAAGCATTGTTGCCATCCCAATATCATGAAGACAGCAAGAAACCAAACTTGGTCCTGAACATGAGGCTTCACTAGACCATCCCCTTCTTCTGTTCTTGTGTCCCTTTCCTGTTTAAGAGTCTAATTCTCCTCTTTAGTCCTACATTCATAAGATGTTATTTGTGCAGCTGCCTACTGATGGTAGCAAGAGCGGCAATAGCAAAGTAAAACTAATGCAAGTCTAGTTGGTTTTGCTCTGTGGTTCTTCTGGACCTTGGGGAAAACGCAAATACATCCCTCTAAAATAATTGGGGTAGGTGGGGGTGGAAACATAGGATTCTTAAGACATCATGCCAATGTTAAACTCTTGTAGCCCTCTAACAATCTCCAGCTTTTTTTCATGCGGTGCTGTAGCATGCAGTCTAGGCGTGATCGCACCCACCATTCATCAAACACTGAAAACTGAAGCCTGCCTGTAGGGTAAGGTAAGTTACTCCAGGTTTTCTCCCCAAATACTGTATTGTTTCCTATATATTCTTTGTGGTATACTTGCCTCCTATTCCTCAGGGTTAAAAAAATAAGAACAATGAAAACTTTAGGAAACCACATTGGGGAGGGGAGGCAAGAACTCGGATTATCTTACCCTAGAGATTCTCAACCTTTTTTCATAATGGGACACCTAAATTCAATCCTCCTGTAACGCACCTCAGAACAGACGTTTCAAAGGTGGCAACAAGGACCTTGGAACAAGGGTGGGGGCATTCCTAGCATCCGAGAATGACTGGTTGCAAGTGACTTATCAAACCAACTTCAGCATAAGACTGGAGACATTGAATGGGGGCAGACTCACAACCCTCACCCCCTTGGGCAACTGCTTGTGACCCCCAAGGGAATCATGAGTCACAGGTTGAGAACCACTGCCTTACCCTATAGGCAGGCTCCATTCTCCAGTGCTGATGAATGGTGGGTGTGACATCACCTGCAAAGGGCATGCTGGGGCACCACATGGAAAGAAGCTGGCAACTGCATGTAACTGTTCTTGCAGAACCTGAAAACAAGGGGGGAAAACATAAACTACAACAACAAAGGGTGTTGAAATGTGTTTTTACCCTATTTATTTTGGGCATTTATCACCTACCCCATAAATTGCTTTCTTTTGCAGCAGCTCCATTAAAACCTTTGAGCCCTTAAACTATAACCAAACAAATCTTAAAAATCCAAAGGCAATGTGGTCTAATAAGCAAACCCCAAAGTCTGTAGAGTCAAAATGAAAACCATATTCAAATGTGTAAAGAAATCATCCTGCCCTATCTTATTGGGGCTGAAAGCAGCAAGACCCAACACAAACTGAAATGAAACATTAACGTTTTAAATTTATTTTTTTAATCTTTTAGACTATCCTGGGGGGGGGGGGGTGTTTCAAAAATATAATAGAAGCATCTTGGGCCAAAGCCAGTTCTTATTTACTGTGTATCCCTTACAATACCCATCAGCACAGATTCTGATCCTGTGGCCATTTTCAAAAATGGGTGCCTAAGGCTAGGCTCCTAAATCCACAGTTATAAGCCTAAATATGTGGCTTGATTTTCAGAACAGATGAGCACCAACTGCTCCTATTGACTCCAGTAGGAGTCTTTGGGTGCTCAGTGGCTTTTAAAATCAGGCCACTTATTTTGTAGCCTCAGAATGGATTTAGGAACCTACTTTTAGGAATCCAGTTTTAGAAATATTGGCTCAAGTGTTTAATTGGGGCCACAAGGTGGGGACACAAACTGCAAACTTGTCAGCCTGCCTAAGTGTCACAGTACAAAGGATGAGGCCCTCCACTGTTCTGAACTCCTTCCCATACCTAGATGCAGAGGGGTGGTTGGACAGCTGAGCTCTTAACTCTCCCTTCTTGGGGAGACAGAATTCTGTCTACATTCAATGCAAGGAGTCAGTAGAAGCTCTTCAAACTATTGACTGCCCTGTTTTGAATTAAATCTCCTGCTTATCTTTACATGGCCTTCACCCACTTCCAGATCTCACCAGCCTCCAGCGAGGGGATTAGACAGGAATAGCCATAACTTTACTCCCCGGTGCACCTGGAAAGGAGTCTCCACTCCTCCCCTCCCCACATGCTGATGTTGCACCATTGGGGGTTGTTGAGTTGTGCCCGCCGCCCCTGAAGCCAGCCTGCAGGTCAGCAAGTACTTACCATATTACAGATGGAGGCGATGTTTCTGACAGTCATTAGTCTAAAGGTTGCAGTGATCCCACACCGCCATCTTTATAAGGTAAAAACAGACATGCTCATGTTTGGAAGCTCGCGGGGAAGGGAGGAGGAGGAGGGTCCGAGGTTACGCTGGGGGGCTGGGAGAAAAGTCGGCCGAGGGGGGTAAACAGCCACTGCAGCAGGGAGGCAACTAGCAGAAAGCGCCTCGACTCCTCCCGCTCCAAGAGCCGCCAGCGGGCGGCGGCTGCTCCTCCGAAGGGCTGACCAGCAGATTTACCAGCGCTGCACTGGCAGCTGCAGCAGCATCCCTCCCTCCCCCTCTCCGCTCGCTCCCCCTTCACTGCATGGGGAGATCAGCCGCGCCGCTGTGCCAGCCAGGGCCGTGTTAATCTCCCCCTTCCTCCGCCTTCCCTGGCGGCCGCTGTTGCCGCTCTTCGCTCCATCGCAGCGCCCGCGCGCCCGCCCGGTGATCAACTTTGACAGCGCCGGGGAAGGGCAGGTCAGCGCTGGTAACTGGCGTGCACCGGCACCAACCGGCAGCGCCTGTCCCGCGGAGGCCCGGGTGCAGCAGCCAATGCGGTGCATGGGAGGAGAAAGCATCGCTCCCTCCTCGGCTCCCCGCCGGTTGTGTGCTGGGTGTCCGCGGGTCAGGTTGGGCTTCCGGGCGCTGGGCTCGCCACAGCATGGAGGGGACCTGGCCCGGATCCATAGGTGCTGGAACTAGGGGTGCTGCAGCACCCCCTGCGTGAAGGGGTTTTTCCATCACATACAGGATTTACGGTTTGGTTCAATGGCTCACAGCAACCCCGCTGTACAAACTGTTCCAGCAGCCCTGCCCAGCTCCTTTAGTTCTGACAAGTGCAAAACAAAACTCCCACTGGATTCAAAGGGACTAAAGGCTCTGGCTGGGAGCCCCAGAAAGGGGAAGAGCGCCCTAGTTCCCGTTTGCATGTATGATGTGAAACTGAAAAGCACAAGGCAGATCTGCTGAGGGGTGTTAGTTGGGGAAAGGTCGTTTGGTTTTAGATTTATCTGCTGCTTCAGTTGAGTTGTCTGTGATGTGTGCTCAGAGAAATAAAAAAAGTATTAAAGCTAATGTTAAAAAAAGTGTAAGACATAGGTTGGGAAAAGAGTGTCTGTACATCTGGGTATATATAGTGCTTAGATTATCTACAACTATAAAGTTAGTTTTGAAAAGTCATACGATACATAGAGTCCATAATCAGCAATAATGCAACTGTAGGTGAATATATTTAACAATACAGTTTAGATATTACAATCTGAATACTCTGGTGCATCACTCATGAAAAGTTGTACAGAGATTTGGTTGTGGAAAGCAAAATATATCAATGAGTGGAGATTGTCCCTCAGTAACTGAGAGTTAGGTTGGCTGTCTATTTAGAAAATACAATCCATGCCTATTTAGCTGACCTATACAGTCCACAAATAGTTGTGTGAAAGACAGTAATATGTACTGATGTTTTGAAGGATTAGGGGGGAAATGTAGAGATTGCAATATATAGATGTATAACGATAATTATTATGGCTGTCAATTGCAGTTTACTCATGCCGTTAACGCAAAAAGATTAATCACAGTTTTAATCATTGTTACACAATAGAATACCAGTTGAAATTTATTACATATTTTTGGATGTTTTCTACATTTTTAAATATATTGATTTCAATTGCAACACAGAATGCAAAGTGCACAGTGCTCATTTTATATTATTATTTTTATTGCAAATATTTGCACTGTAAAAATTATAAACAAAAAAAATAGTATTTTTCAATTCACCTCATACAATACCCTAATGCAATCTCTATCATGGAAGTGCAATATACAAATGTAGATTTTTTTTGTTACATAACTGCACTCAAAAACAAAACAATGTACAACTTTAGAGCCTACAAGTCCACTCAGTCCTCCCTCTTGTTCAGCCAATCGCTAAGCCAAACAAGTTTGTTTACATTTATGGGAGATAATGCTGCCGGCTTCTTATTTACAATGTCACCAGAAAGTGAGAACAGGCATTCACATGACACTTTCGTAGCCAGCATTGCAAGGTATTTATGTACCAGATATGCTAAATATCCGAATGCCCCTTCATGCTTCGGCCACCATTCCAGAGGACATGCTTCCATGCTGATGATGCTCATTAAAAAAATAATGCATTAATTAAATTTGTGACTGAACTCTTTGGGGGAGAATAGTATGTCTCCTGCTCTTTTACCTGCATTCTGTCATATATTTCATGTTATAGCAGTCTTGGATGATGACCCAGAACAGGTAGTTCGTTTTAAGAACACTTTAATTGCAGATTTCACAAAACGCAAAGAAGGTACCAATGTGAGATTTCTAAAGATAGCTACAGCACTCGACACAAGGTTTACGAATCTGAAGTGTCTTCCAAAATCTGAGAGGGATGACGTGTGGAACATGTTTTCACAAGTCTTAAAAGAGCAACACTCAAATGTGGAAACTACTGAACCCAAACCACAAAAAAAGAAAATCAACCTTCTGCTAGTGGCATCTGACTCAGATGATGAAAGTGAACATGCGTCAGTCTGCACTGCTTTGGATTGTTATCGAGCAGAGCCCCTCATTAGCATGGATGTATGTCCTCTAGAATGGTGGTTGAAGCATGAAGGGACATATGAATCTTTTACACATCTGGCATATAAATATCTTGCAATGCAGGCTACAACAATGCCATGTGAACACCCGTTCTCAGTTTCAGGTGACATTGTAAACAAAGTGGGCAGCATTATCTCCTGCAAATGTAAACAAACTTGTTTGAGTGACTGACTGAACAAGAAGTAGGACTGAGTGGACTTGTAAGCTCTAATGTTTTACATTGTTTTATTTTTGAATGCAGTTTTTTTTGTACATAATTCTATATACAATGCACAGTCAACCTGTGGAACTCCTTTCCAGAGGATGTTGTGAAGTCCAAGACCATAAAAGGGTTCAAAAAAGAACTAGATAAATTCATGGAGGATAGGTCCATCAGTGGCTATTAGCCAGGATGGGCAGGAATGGTGTCCCTAGCCTCTGTTTGCCAGAAGCTGGGAATGAGCGATGGGATGGATCACTTAATGATTACCTGTTCTGTTCATTTCCTCTGAGGCACCTGGCACTGGCCACTGTTGGAAAAGTAAGTTCAACTTTCATGATAAAGAGATTATATTACAGTACTTGTATGAGGTGAATTGAAAAATACCATTTATTTTGTTTTTTATAGCACAAATATTTGTAATAAAAAATAAATATAAAATGATCACTGTATACTTTGTGTTCTGTGTCGTAACTGAAATCAATATATTTGAAAATGTAGAAAACATCCAAAAATATTTAAATAAATGGTATTCTATTATTAACAGTGCAATTAATCGTGATTAATTTTTCTAATTGTGGTATTTATCGCGATTGATTTTTTAAATCTCTTGACAGCCTAATAATTATACATTCATTGTATTATATTTATAACATTTAGCTTTACAAATTTTAACATTTGGTGAGCATGTATGTATACACACATTCATATATATACAGGCTCACATGCTTTATAGCAGCTTCTATCCAAGGATCTCAGATCACTTTACAAGCATCAATAAATGAAGGCTCACAACACTCTCTGAGGGAGATTAGCACTGGTATAACAACATTGCAGATGAGATAACAGGTACAGGATGCTAAATTACTTGCCTAAATCCGCACATTAAGTCTGTGGGAGAAGCAAGAATGGAATTCAGTTATAAAGACTCCACAACTTATTGTTCCTCCTCTCTGTCGAGGGAGTGGTTCAAATGAAGAAAGAGAACTTTAAAAAAGAAACCATACACTGCAAACATCACTATGCAGATGTGATGACATGTTTTTTCCTATGACCTCATCCTCAATGATAAATTTAAAAAAATCAGGAAGTTAAGTATGGCAAATTTGTACTTGGGGGCTTTTTCGACCACAGCTTGTTACTGGAGTGTAGCACCTTCAATCTGTAGAGGCCTAAACCCTGCAGACCTTGCTTAGGCAAAACACCCTTAAGTCAAAAGGGGTTTTTCCAGATCTTGCAGTTAAGTGGCCTAAATAAAATAAGTTGTTGGTCTTAGTCCAGTTCCTAGTGGACAGGTGCCCACATTACAAATGTCATCATCAAAACTGGAACAAATTGGCAGTCTTAGCCCAGGCCAAGGATTGAGTTATTGTGGAGACAGTACTACCTTTTTATCCGTGAGCATGAGGAAACCTGCACTTCTAATGTCCACTCTGTGGATAAAGGGCCAAGGTTTCCACAAGCCCTAAACCTTATAAAAGAACGTCACATAAAGAAACACTGAAACAAACTCATCTTAAGTGTAATTCCATTGACTTCATGGAGTTACACTACTGATGAATTTGGCCCCATGTCTTGAAGTCCATTAATCTTTAAGGGCTGGATTCTCAGTTGCACCAGGCTCTGCTTGGCACAGCTAAGGGGAAGTGGAGGAGAAGCAGAGGTAGTATTCTACACCCCACACCTCAGTCCTAGGGCAGTTGAGGCCTGAGTTAGCCTACAACTCACATTAGAGCAGCCAGTGGAAGTTCTAATGCATACTAGCTACTTAGGGGTCATTTCAGCAGCCCAGGCCATGCCTTCCTCCCCAACCCCCTCTCCTCCAAAGCTGACTGAGGTAATTAGATAGTCAGGCTTGAAAGCAGCGTGAGACAAAGAACTAATTAGCCCATCTGCTCAGAAGGATAAAGAGACACAGGAAGGGAGTGCTGAGTGAGAGGAACAGGGCTAGCTAGTCTCAAGTCCTGATGTGTGGGCCAAAAGCACATAGGCTATTATAAATACACTGTTGTATGGGGACTGTAATGGTGTTGGTGGAGGGAACTCAAATAAGTGGTACTGTGAATGCACAATCAGTGGAGTCTGTGCAATTTCTGTGGGGCAAGATGACAGGAGCAAAGGAGCACCCTATTACACACACACATGCAAATAAAGTGCTGATTGCCACAAACATACAGCCCAGATAGAATGAAACATCTTTAAGAACAGAAACTACAGATACTGTGCAATTAGCTATACTGAGCTTAGTTTACTCTTATTTTCCACTTTAAAAAAAACAAAGCAAAACCTGAAAAACAGCATTGCACAACTCTTGATTTAGCTTTTAACATTCAAAAGAAAAATCCAAAGCCTGCCTCATGTTTCTCCCAATCAGAAGTGTTCAGGTGATGGGTGCTTTTCAGGAACAGGAGTTAAGATGGAAATTAATATGAAACATTTCAAAATAAAAGATATTATATTGAGATAGGGCCAGTTTTATCCAAAGGTAAAGCAAGAAACATGAAAAAAATCAACCTTTAAAACTTTATATAACAGAAATAATGGGGTGAGGGACTAGAAAGCTTGAATGAAAGAAGAAAAGATAATCTAAAAACCATTTATACGACTGTAGATGGTACCAGAGATAAAAAATCAAGGGGTGGCTGGACTGTGAAAGGAATTAGTGAAATGTTTATCATTTACTAAGAAGTGATACCACAAAATGGAAGTCCTCATTATATCTGTAAATTCCTCTCAAACCAAGGCTTCCAATCAAATTCCCCCTTTCCAATCTACAAGGCATATTTTTATCTGCAGTGCAGATCTCTATTGGATATTCTATAATCATTCTGTGCACCAAACTTGCAGTGACATCAAAGGGAGTCCTATCGACAAGATGTAAACAGACAAATTAAATAGCAACATGTGGAATATGATTCAGAGAGAAGTGTGATTTTCAGTTGACTATGTCAAAGATTTTAAACAGACATTTCACCCCACACTCATTTCAGAGTGTAGGGTATTTATTTATTTATTGGTGGATTTAAGAAAATGAGAGAATAATGCAGATGCTCTTGCTCCACTTTAGCTATAGGGTATCATTAACTTGATTGCTTTTCAGCTAGAGATAATTTTAAACAAGAAAAAAGCAAGACAATATAGTAGTTAGAATGGTCTTTTTCTGGCAGTTCTAGAAAAAATTATTCTTGTGGCTTTTTAATGATAAAAAAGTGATGTGGAAAGCAGCCAAAACTAGTTACTTAACAGTATAGGAACAGTACAAATAAAGAACAGTGAACAATTGTTTCCACTGTATTAAAAAACAAAGTACAAACTGCTTTATCTCTTCATAATGAACAACTAACTGTGTTTCCTTTGGGTAGTAAAACAAAGAACTATTTATAACACAATAGTGCTTATATAATATATGAACCTCTGCATTTCCTTTAGATCAATGTTGGTTATTTGGTTACAAAACTACTAACAAAAATGCTACTTGAAGCCTCTTTTATTTATTTATAAAAATAAAAGGCCAATAGCAAATATCCCTATCCCATTGGGCTAACAATGCTTTGGACTTATGTAACACTTTCCAGATGACATTTGGAAAGTGTGTTTTACAAACATTACATTAATCTTACAACACCCATGTGTAGCAAATATTAGTCTATTTTACAACAAGGGAAAGTTTGGAACAGAGAGATTAGTGACTTGTCCAATATCACACAGGAAAGTCTGTGATGATGGCAGGGAAAGAACCCAGATTTCATCCTGTGCTACAATCACAAGACTATCTTTATCCTCTAGAACAGTAGTTTTCAACCTTTAGAAATCTCAGACATAGTCTATAGAACCCCAGGGATCTGCAGACCACAGGTTGAAAACCACTGTTCTATGGTAACAACAACCTTTTGTGGACCCTTTGGACATAGTCTGCAGACTGCCAGTGGTCCGTGGACAACAGGTTGAAAACCGCTCCCCTAAAAGTATTAGAATCTTCCACAGAAGGATTTGTTTTTATTTTTATTACAACAAAACATGGTTCAGAAATGGGTCAGCTGGCCTGGCTAAAAACGTGTGCTAAATAAGAAGCAAAATTAGCCCCTTTCG
Source organism: Mauremys mutica (assembly GCF_020497125.1). NCBI lineage: Eukaryota > Metazoa > Chordata > Testudines > Geoemydidae > Mauremys > Mauremys mutica. Next base: position 93,875,969 of record NC_059076.1, on the reverse strand, counting down.
TACTAAAGGATTTGTTTTTCAAGCTGTTAAAAGAGTATGTCATTGGGAGTTAGCAGCCAAAATGATGTACAATATTTACAAATTTAAGAGTAAGAGAAAGTGGAGGTTGACTCAGTACACTAACTATTGAATGTGTGTTTGGATTTTTTAAAGATTTCAGGTTTCATATCTTGTATGGCACATCAATGTAATTTCAGTTAAAATAGTCAGGGTTTTTTGGGGGGAGCGGGGATATATATACTAACTGAAGTACCAGAAGGACTAAGAATACATACATAAGATGAATTCTTTGGAATACAAAGGTTATTTATATTGGAGGCTGACTTTTTTTGCTCGGTGAGATTTTTCCAAAACCCACCTATTATTTTACCACTAATGTTCACAAAATTTGTGTCACAGGGACCATCACTGTTGATAGGTCTGAGTTAGGTGTGGCTCCTACAACTCAGAGCATCAGTTGAGGGAAGGGGGAGAGGCACACTTCAGCAACACAAGCCATTCACTTATTTCCTCAAATCTAGATTTTTGTCTTGAAATAGAGAAGTATCTAATAGTCTCTTACTAGTCCAAATTAAAACAATCAAAATGAAAACTTATATGTTATATAAATACTGGACCAAATCCTTTATCGCCCCTTATTCAGGGCTGTATTATGCCATCAGTTTTTAAGTACATTTCATCATTAATTTCAATGGGAAAGACTACTTAAAATCATTGGTATGCTATAGCTCATACTACTCAGTTCTTAGTCCTCCTGAAGTCAGTGGGATTTGAATAAAGGCTAATGTAAAAACAGAGGAACTGCCCTCACTTGTGACAAAAAACAAAGAGAAAAGGCATAGCAGAAAGAAAAATATATGATGTTTCCTATAGATTGTTTTTTGTGTTTTTTGGGAGTTTAGTCCCACCATGGACCAGTGGAAGATAGGGTCAACTTTATGACAGTCCCTAATCTCAACTGCCTTTCTGAAAAGAGAATAGATATTTTCCCAGATGCAAAGGGTGGTTATCTGCTAGTGTTACATTGTCTCTCCAGCTACTGCTACATAAAATTAGCAAGTCTTAGCACCATGTCTTATAGCTGAATATGATGCACAGAGAATTAAACTCTACTGTTAGAAATACTGGCCCAAATTCATCTCTGAATATGGCCACTTTGGTTAACTGGTGCCATAAAAATTACACTGGCTGGTAGTGAGGAAATACTGACAGACTTTTGAAATAACTGTTCTTTTTATTCTTTCCCTTTGAGACTGATATTTCAGTAAGAAAACAAAACAAACCTGAAGCACCTTAGTTTTTTGTAGTTAAAATATAACAAGATTTTTAAAAAATGAAAGATTACAAAATGAAATAGATGCATCTATATTAATGTAAAATATAACGAGGCCTGGTTAAATCAATAAAGTGGGTTTATAATTTTATGGCAGTAGCAGTTATTGGGTTTATTCTGTTTTGAACAGCCTTTACAATCAGTTTGATGCAATACCCTAGGGGTGCGATTATCTCATAATATACCTACTCCCGCGTCTACATTTCTGCTTAATTACATTTAATAAATCTTTGTTCCTTATGTAAATTAGTAATTTTGTACAAAACATAACAACAAGGCAGCTTTCGCATATGGAACTACAGTTTCATCTGTTTACATAATATTTATCTTTAGTGGTCCTCTACTCAGTTAAAAATATTCCCTGGCTTCTACCAGGTGGAAGCTTGCATACTGTGGCAAAAACAGTCTCTTCACCAGGTAGTTTATTCAGCAAGAAAAAGCACTTGTGAATTTTACAAGTTTGTTTCTTAGATATGCAAAATGTGCTTTATAAGTGCTAATTATTAGGCATTTTGCACAAAAAGATGAGCCAAACCCTTCAAAGTCACCAAAATATGCAATTTACCAAACAAGAACAAAAATAACATAAAATTAAAGTTTATAACAAAACTGCAAAATGCTTGTTTGACCTCTTCTTCTTCTCCAGAGCTTTTTTTTACTCTAATCGACATGCGCTAATTGTAGGGAATATAAATTCTGGAAACAAAATTAAGAGGATATATTGACAGTATGTGGGCTGTAAATGGAGCCTGATCTATTTTCAGCATGATTTTAAAATAACCCTGTAGTTGCATGCAAATTGTGATATAAATTCATGAAATATTTTTATTACAGTAGCATCTAAGGGTTCAAATCAAAACCAGGGTCCCATTGTGCTAGATACTGTACAAATATATGTAATAGACAAGGTTTCTACAACTGAATGTCCCAGTCCTACAAATTATTCCATGTAGGTAAATCCCTGCAGTCATCTATCTGGGCATAAGGTTTGCTCACATGGTGCACCTGCCAAGACCAGGCCTAATTTGAAAAAAGATGCAACAAATGACCATGACAAAGTAAGGAAGTGGAGAGAGAATGAAAATAATATCAAATAGTGACATAGTTCTTGCACAACTTGGTGGTTCCAACTCATCTGAAAGACTTTATTTAAATACATAAAAGTCTGCAGCACTTTCTAGTCATCATTTCATGTCAGCAATTAGGACATATATGGGTAACTTTCTAATCTATCTAGGTTTTTATACCATCACTGAAATATCTGAGTGCTTCCAGTACTGCATTAAGCTACATGACTGCAAATCTGTCACATTGTTTGTTCTCTCATCCTCTCCCCAGAGGAAAAAGTGTGTGGAGTAGAGTGTCTTGTTTTGGTAGTGTTTTTTTTTTTAATATACCTGTTTCTATGTGTTTATATTAGAGAAGGTAAGGTCAAAGAAATGTGCTTTGCACATGGAGCAGAAAGTGATGCAGTTTATGATAGTCCTTAATCCCTGGGGGAAGAAGGTTGTTTCCCACAGAAAAGCTTTATTCTTATTACTAAGGTTAAGATTTTGTCATAGTAATTTTTAGTAAAAGTCATGGACAGGTCGTGGGCAATAAACAAAAATCCATGGAAGCCCACAACCTGTCCATGACTTTTACTAAAAATAACAGAGGAGGGACTGCCGCCCAGGGGATGGGACTGAAGCCCGAGCCCTGCATGGGGGATAGGATTGACAGCCCAAGCCCCACCACCTGCAGGGGACTCCAGCCCCCCCTGCAGCCACTAACAGCTCCAGCCCTGCCATTGCAATGGGGGCTGAAGCCAAAGAAGTCATGGGGGTTCGTTAGTTATGGAATCCCTGACCTCTGTGCCTAAATCATATCCTTACTTATTACTGTTCTTTTGTGCCAGACTCATCAAAATAGTTTCTTCTGCTGACCAACATCCCTTCCTTCAGTACTATGCAGCTGGATTCAAAACAAGGTGAAAGTCTCCGTGCTCCACTAGGAGAGGAAGGCTCCTCCAGCAGCAAGGGCACTAGCCTGGGCCTTAGGTTGGGAGACTGGGCTCAATTCTCTCCTCTCCCACATGCTCCCTGAGTGACTTTGCATGAGTCACTTAAACCCAGATCATAAAAGGTATTTAGGTACCAAAATGTCCCAGTGGATCTGGGCCTCGGATCCCCATGTGGAGTGAGAGTGTGTGTTTGGGAGAAGAGGTCACGGTAATTACCCCTTCCTACCCACACGGGTGTTCTGAGGATAAATACACCGGGAGCCTCCTGCAGCAATGGGAAATCCTTAGACTGGCAGATACCGATCCCCAGCTAGTCTGCAGAGCTCTTACAACCCCTCCTCGAAGCTGAGTGGCGAGCATGGCAGCAGCTGTGACCCCAGCGGGTCCGAGTTACACCGCGGCTACCCACGGGTTGGCTGCAATCGCTCTCGGCAGGGAATAGGGAAGTCCCGTTTTCCCGCCCCTGGCGATGCCGCCTACGCCGGCTCCTGGCCCGTCGTCTGTGTCACGCCATAATGGCGTCGCCATTGATGGCCGGGCCCGGCCCCTGGCTGCAGCCAGCTCCGGGCACCATCAGCGACCGGCCCGGCCCGGCCCAGCCCGCCACTCGGCTGTCAGCGCCGGAGGAGGCCGAGCAGCCCGGCCCAGCCCCGCCCCGCCCCCCGCTCGCAGCACCGTGGCAAGCGACGGGCGGAGGGGAGGAGAACGCTCGGCGGCTCCCCATCACCCCGCTGGTTGGCTGAGGTCACGTGCCTCCTCCCCACCAATAGTTGCGCACTCGCAGACATGGAGTCGCCCCGCGCCACTGACTGTTTCCCCCTAAAGGTTGCCCCGCCCCAACGCGCGGAGACACTAGAGCGAGGACTAGCGTGCGAGGATGCGGGTGCGAGATCTCGCGGTAACTGCCCACCGGTATTTAAGCTCCCTGGAGGCCAAGGCTCGGTCTCTGTCCGCTCTTCCCTGCCTGGTGGTGAGGCGGCTCCTCGGCCCTGCCTCCCTGCTGAGGGCCGCGTGGGGGGCAGCAGCAGCAGGGACTGGGCGGCCCGACTCCTCCATGGGGGAGCTGGGCACGCGCAGGGCTCCTCGCCCCAACCTGGCGGGGCCATTCCGCCCGGGGGGGCGGCGGTGCGGCTCTCCCGCCCGGGGGGGCCCTTCCGCCGCGGCCCCGCACCGCCGGTAGATGCGGGAGCCGGGTGAGGCTGGCCTGCGGGGGCAGAAATAACGAGCTTTGTGCAGGTAGCGCCGGGTCCGCCCGCGTGAGGGGCTGGCGGGGGATGCGGCCGTTGCCTGGGGGACTCCACTCCGGCCTGGCCGGTGCGCCCCGCGCCTCTGAGCGGAGGCTCCCCCCAGTGAGCGCTTGGCTTGTGCACTGGGAGTTGTTAACGGCCTGGCTTGGCAGCGCAGGTCAGTGTCTTCCCTTCCTCAGCGTTGGCGATATTAACGTGACAAACTAAAAATCTTCATAAACTGCCCTAGCCCTGCGCTTGGCTCCTTGAGCAATTCATTTAACAGGCTGCGGAGCTAACTGCTTTGGCAAAGCATTTTTTGGCATTTTTAAAGAAAGTCTAGTCCTGTCTGTCTTCTGACGTATAAATTGCTCAACGTGCGTTAAATTACTGTTGTAAATACTTGAAAATCATGCGGGGGGCGGGGGCAACTTGCACAATTAATATTTATTTAACAAATTGCCTTTTTTCTCCATGTGGACAACGAAAATTGAGTAACCCGTTTTATTTACTGTTTCTTGTCCACTTGCCTAAAGGCTGTATCGTAAACATCACGCTGCAAAGAAAGTCTTGGACAAAGCTCTCTTGAAACTTTTTTTTTTAAAGATGGAAACATTTCTACTAGGCTTTGTTACTCAGTTTAAAATCCTGTCACTTTACTAGTGTTGATTCTTGTGTGTAACTATTGCCATGTGCTTTAATCTTTACAGTGGTTGAGTACCTCATGTATACTGTTTCAATATGTATCTAAGATTCCAGTGAAAAGTTACTACACTTTTTAAACGTGGACTTTAACTTTTTAGATATTAGCCATGCTAATATCTAAAAAGATAATACAAAATTCTTATCTTTATTATTAAAAAGAAGAAGCAGTCTATTGCAGAAACATGTCTTTTATTTATATATTACTTGGGCTGACCATGGGTTAAATGGCTGCTGGCAAATATTGGCTGAAAGCAAATATTTTTTCCTAAACTTGAACCATTGACTTCTTTGCTTTAGAATCTGAATTGATTATTAATAGTTGGATTGTATACAAGGGATTTTATAGAATAAAAACCCAAATTATGGCTGTTGATCTCACTCATTTTTTTGTGATTTTGTTTATCTGTTGAAAATGTTGAATTTAAGTACCTTTTAAACATTGCATAGTAACATGTCCTTTAAAATATTGTGCAGATAAATGGTCACACCTGACTGAAATGCTCATGAAGACACCTCTTAGGAATGAAGTGCCTCTGCTAGAAAGTAAGCAATTCTGATTGAATGCAAGTTAATAGCTTGCTTTGATTGTTACTTTGTGGTAATTGTACGTAATTCATAAAAAGTCCTCTAATTTATCATCCAAATCACTAAATTACAGTGAATTTGAGAATAGTTATATTTCCCCTTTTTTGCTTTGCCCTCTTAAGGCAGACTGTGCTTTAAGTGGCCAACACAGAGGGGTATAGTAATTCTCTCTCAAACCCAGAGGTGAGATTAAAACTCTTCTCTGGATCCTGTCGGGAGGAACAAACTCGCAAGGAAATCAACTTAATGTGTTACAAATTTATTCAAAAAGGGAATTGTATCTTTTTTTCAAGTTCATTGACTTGAACCATTGGTGCTAGCATCAGATTACCATGCTTAGCTTTACTTTATGGTGTTAGAGAATTACTTGTGATCACATGAAGCTTTTCCTGGTTTCAGAGTTCTCAAGAATGTGATCATAATAATCAGATGCCTAGATGTACTTCATAGAACTTGCAAGACACTTTGACATAAATCTCCTCCAAGAGTGACAAATTCCCAGGTATGTAATGTAAATAGGAGCATCAGACTGAGGTGGGTGGGTACATATTTTTCACCAGTTGAAGTAAAATCTAAATTTGTGTACCTAGCTGAAGTTTCCATGGAAGCACCTTGGAAGGTAACTGTGGGTCAGAAGAATAAACACTTCAGTGTAAGATTGTCTAGGCGTCCTCTGCATAATAACTTTCTTTTGCAATGAATGTTTACTAGTAATAGCTGATAGTGGAATTATAGCTCTGCAGTGAATTAGTGACACATGACTACTCCAGTTTATTGGCATAAAATAAGCTATGAACTTAATAGCTTGACTTTCATTTTTGGCTCTCTGGATGTTGTCTACATTACAAGTTTTGCTGATTTTTTTTTTTTTTAGCTGAACTTTAACATACCTTTTTATAGTTTAAATCCTAGTGTGGACACTAAAATCGAAACCTGGCTTACATTGATTTTAACTGAACAACTTTAACTGGAAATGGCTGAGGAAAGCTTGAGGCATATTGAAGGCATGACAAATATATTGCATTATGAATTATTTGCTGGTGATTAAACTCTTCCTTTTTTTAACAGGGAAAAAATGAACAAAATATAAGCGATTCAAACTTGCAGTGCCTGCTTTGGTGAAAGTGTGGTGGTGATTACTGATTTCATCCATGGTCATTTAATTTTCTGTAACATGTCTTAAACAGTAAGATAAGTAATGGCTAGGACAGCACAACAGTTGGTAGCCTCAGTTTGCATGGTTAAATTTTTGACCCAGCTCATGTTTCAGTTCTGAAATGGAATAAAACTAGTGTCCTACATTATTCAAAGATGAATTTGGGGAATGTTTTTATACTATACTCACTAATAAAGAATTTTGTAGTACAATGTACCTGGGCATTTTTTACATGCAAATGCAGCAGAAGATGTGAAGCATGAAGAGCAGGAAGTACAATTCCTATCCCTATGTCATGGCAGGAGACAGACATTCTGAGGCATGAGTACTTCTGCTTATGCCTTGCATAGCTGGGTCACAATCCAGTCAATAGACTGCTTACACACTGACAAACAAGTCACTTGTGGTCCACAGATTGAAGCAGGAGTCATTTATCAGGTGGGGGCAGACTCCACCAATTAATGACTTGGGAGATCCCATGTAGTCAACATAAAACAATTTACAAAACATAATTTACCATAAGACATTAAAATTACACTTGGTTTCAGGATAGGAAGAGACACAAACCTTAGTTGCCTGCTGTGAAGTGTCAGTTTTAGAAAACTGAAGCCACTGTAAGGTTTTCATAAGAGTGGTTTCCTACAGACTTCTATATAAGTACACTACAGAAATAATTGAAGTGAGAAATATTTATGGGTGCTGTCCTTAAACTTATTCTAGTTGCCAGCTGAAGACCTTCCTTGCTTCAGTCCATCTGTTCTTCGTAGTGGCAGGCAATAAAACAGTGAGTTACAAGCCTACTCTGTTGCTGTATGAAGGTGGAGCATGTGATGGTATTCTGCTTTCCTTCATCTCAAAACTCATCTAAGGGCCTTGCAATTATACTACTGGGTCTAAGTAATTCAGTGGAACAATGCATTTGGAACTTAAGGCCCCAAGAACATGGAGTGGGATATTGAAAACTTAATCTTAAGCAAGAGTAGCTTGTGGCCTTATTTGCTGACCTGCCTAACTCTGCTAGAACCTTATCTATTAATTCCTGTGTCAAGCCCATAACTTACGCTATAGAGCAGTGGTTTTCAAACTTTTTCTGGTGCCCCAGTTGAAGAAAATTGTTGATGCCTGTGACCCAATGGAGCTGGGCGTGAGGGCTGTGGCATGGGGCTGAGAATGAGGGGTTCAGAGTATGGGAGGGGGCTCTGGGCCAGGGATGAGGGGGCTCCAGGTTTGGGGGGGGTCTCAGGGCAGGGGATTGGGGCATGGGCTTATCATGGGCGGTGCCTGGTCAGCAGCGCAGCAACAGTGCTAAGGCAGGCTTCCTCCCTGTCTGTGGAAGTGGCCAATGGGAGCAGGGCCTGTGTATCTTTCTCCCCTACAGCTCCCATTAGCCAGTTCCCAGCCAGTAAGAGCCAGTGCTTAGGGTGTGGACAGTGCATAGAGCCCTGTGGACCCCCCACCTAGGAGCCAGACCTGCTGCCCACTTCCAGGGTGCAGCGCAATGTCAGCTAGCCTGCCTTAACAGCGAAACACCGCCGACTGGGCTGTTTGAAAACCTGCAGTTTGAAATAGAGCAGTGGTTCTCAAACTTGTATTGGTGACCCCTTTCACACAGCAAGCCTCTCAGTGTGACATCCCCCACCCCTTATAAATTAAAATTATAAATTAAAAACATTTTTTATATTTAACACTACTATAAATGCTGGATGTAAAGCAGGGTTTGGGAGTGGAAGCCAAGAGCTTGTAACCTCTATGTAATAACCTCATGACCCCCTGAGGTGTTGTCATCCCCAGTTTGAGAACCCATGCTATTGAGCAAACACATGATTTAGATATGCAGTCTTGACTTGAAGGAATGGGGAATCCATATCTCTAGATAAATTGTTTCAATGACTAATTACCCCAGCTTATAAAAATTCATCTCAGATTTGTTGTGTGCAGTACAGTTTTGGAGGACTTGGCTAGATTTTTTTTTTTTCTTTTGGGCATGTGTTCCACTTTAACTTCTATGGTGTTTGTTTGTTAGAAGAGGCTGTGCACCTAATGAATAAACTGTTAAAGATGGGATAGTGCATTTTCTTTTCAAGTCTACATTACAACCTAGGTTATATGCAAAAAGACATTATCTTGAATAGTACTTAAAATGTTTTTTCATGTGAAAAAAGGATAATTAGTAGATCAAGACTATACTGGAATTAAACTGTTGAAAGCAGTGTAGTAGAATCACCAAACTGTAACACTTGAGAATTAAGACCTAAATGCTCAAAAAAAAAAAAGTTCAATTTTTAAGTTTGTGGGCCCAAAATCCAGACCTCTTCCCTACAGCATTGCTGGGAGCTTTTGAAGCAAGTCTTCCACATGTTAGCTAGTGCTGTCATATTGTGCTATAGACTAGCTTTGCTGGCTATAATGAGAACTAAAAAGAGAGTGCTAGAAGATCTTGTAATATTGAGTTTTACCAGCTTGGATTAATGTCTTATAGCATAAGATCCAATAATCATGCAAGTAGTTTGAGTTGGACTTTGGAAAAAATGCCTTTAAATGTTAAACTCTTAAGATACAAACTCAATAACTGAATGTATATAGACTTAAAATGCAAGTATTTTAAAACATATATTCCTCCCCCTTTATTTATCTACCAAGACCAGAGTCTTCACCTTTTACAAACGTTTATTCTTTTACTTTGGTGAAAGCATTCCCCCTCCCCCCCCCCACCCAGTTATCTGCCTCCTTTGAACCTTTTTTGCTCTCGCTCTAGGACTTTATTGCTACTGCACTAATGTACAAATTTCTATACACTAATGGAATACTTACAACAGGTGTTTCTCAGTAAACTCCACTCTACTGCTAGCTAACTCTCAACTTTTCTGTAATTACTAATGTCAAATGCAGATGTGATGTGGCATGAGAAGGGTGTGCAGAGGAATAGTAATATTGCAGATAAAAGGCAAACCTTTGTTTCTGAACATATTCCTTTTAGAGGGGATTGTAAGGATAAGAGTAGACAAATATTTCTTTCTAACCCAAACAACTATTGTTCAGAGAATGTAGTCACCCACAACTTTGTGTTTTGCTCCAAAGTCTTAAGTGCAAATGCAATATTGACTACCCTTGGAACTAATGCACACATACGTTAAATTAAACTGGCCCCTTTCTATATACATGGAAACTATCTGCCAACTGCAATACATTTCTTTACATGGAAACTAGTTATTTAATTCGCAGCTTTTAGAAATGGTTGACAAGTTATACAGTAAAATTGGTTTTACTTCAAAATAGTTTTAGATTTTAAACATCAAATAGAAATGTCAATTATATAGTGAGCACTTTTAGAGTTCTGGAAAATTATTACTTTACAATAAGTTAATAGAATTATGGTAATAATTAGAGGCCCTTCTATGTTACATGCGTAAGGTTTATATTTTGTAAGAAGTGCTCTGCATAGATTGTGGTTTTGAATTGGTGGTGATTAAAAGTATAATACAAATTGATTGGAAAAACAAATGACTTCAGTGAACATCCAGTGTCTTAGACAATTTACTCATTTAATCTTGAAGTAATTGAGATTCATGGAAAGATGCAAAAAAAATTTATTAAAATAATGGAATGAATACACTTTGTTTCTTTAATTTTTAGGTACATTTACACAAACAAAAGGAGTCAATCACTTATTCCTATTCATACAAAAGTATAACCCCCACTCTGATTAACTGATTGGGATTAATTATATTTTTATGGCACCTTTAACATGTAGAGCAACAAAGTATTATATTATACAGATATTGTGACAACATCCAGGAATAAGTAGCTGGAGCAAATGCAATCAATGAGAGGAAACATAAAAACTACTGTTGGACTACATAGGCTGAGATTCTGCAGGCAGATCCTTGCAGCTGAATAGTGCACCAGTGACTAGCTGGCGTGCAGACATCAGCTTTTGAAAACATTTTCTCGATTAGTTCACTGGAAGAAATCTAAAGGAGAGGTGGAAGGCATATATTCTCAGGTGGCACTGGAAAATAGTTACTCTAAATCACAAAGATCTGAATACTATTGTCAGTCACACAGATATAAATTTGAAGTAACTCAGTTAAACTTAGTAAAGTTACACTGGTGTAACTAATGGCAGAACTGGGCTTGATATGTGTTTCTTACATCTTGTAGACTTTGCCAGTATGTATGGTTTGTGCACCGGAGGTTGCTACTGCACCTCCCACTCTTTCCGCTGCCCTCTACTTGTCTCCTGTTTTGAATTTGGTTGGTGACTGCAAATTTAGGTTAGCACTGACTGACTGCTCAAGCATCAGCTCCTGCTTTGAGTGGAATTGACTAAACATACAAGATTGTTGTGAAATTTATTTAGCAGGTGTTTCTCCAACTCCAGTTTTAGGAGCTAATTGTCAATCAAATAGACATTGAGAAAATTATAGTTTAACATCCATTCATTTGTTTTGTGAGCTGCCAGCCCACTAATGAATGAAAACCACTCTGTCATCTGGCCCACTTCCTTTAAATCAGTCGTCGTTACCACCAGTTTGAGAATCAGTGATCAAAAACAAAAAGGGTAGATTAAGAAATTGCATTTCTTTAGCCTCATTAACAATGCTCTTAATCTCTGCAGCAAACATATGGGGCCGGAAAATAACTTCTTAAAGGAGGTAACCTAAATGGTAGTTCATCCTTGCCAGAGGTTTTTGCTTAATCTAGCAATATACTCAATATTGCCTTTTGATCAACAAGAAAAATACAAAACTTTTGAGCAACTCATTCATCAAACTAATCAATCAGGCAACCATTTAATTCTGAGCTCTGACAAATACTGTATTGACAACTCAGTTCCATAATTGGGCTCAACCTGCTGTTTTTATTAGAGATGGCCAGAGCTGAGAAACTCAGATACAAACATCCTGAAGTGTGAGCTGACTTAGGTATGGGGTCCTGGTTCAAGTCTGTCATTAGTGTTGATTTTTAACGACTATGAAAGTAATAAAACATTTTAAATAATATATTTAGTTTAATTTTAAACTTTTATACTGAGAAGGATGGTCCAGTTCCTCCTACAGATGTATGAACGTTACATGAATGTGAATTGTCTTTTTTAGACCTGTAATATACAAAATTGTAGGCATGATTCCAAAATATACATACTGCATATTATGGCATTTCTGTGATTTAGTCATTACAATAATACTTTAATTAGTCTACCAGTTAGTTTTCTTCACATTGGATACTTTTTGAATTCTGGATAATGGATATAATAAGGAACTAGTTCCACAATATTTCAAATCATTCCACACATCTCAGTCCAGCATCTGCTTCTTGGCTTCTCTTTCGCACTAAGGAAAAAGATACAAAGCCATGAGGCTTATGATTGTTGTTGACGCTATGATCATAGTGTCAATCTCAGTATCAGCATATAAACCCTCTTCAAAGCCAATGGTTTGGGGTGTTGTTGGCATCTTGATGTCAAGTGCCTATATTGACTGACTTTTGCTCCTGACCCTTGTCAGTTATTCCAGATATTTTCAAAATCTGATGCCTGCACACTAGATGCTTAGGCATTGGGTGTGTCAGCAGTGAGCTTTTCTATGTTATTGCCGTGGCATTGGGCATGTGAGCCTCAGGCATTGAATAGTTGGGTCCAAGTGTTGACTACTACCCATGTCATCTCTACCATTAAGATAAGCACTGGCCATGGATTGAGCCCCATTAGAAATGTCTCTTTTTGTACCTCTTCTTAGTCCTATTCTTCCTGGGGCCTGAGTAGAGGAACCTCTCATGTTTCTGCTTTCTGTTGGTAAAATTTTCAAAAGTGCCTAACTCCTGTTGACTTTCAGTGAGGCTTTGGCTTCTAAGTCACTTCTGAAAATTTAGCCTATACCTGAGTCCTGCAGTCTTTATTAAAGTAAAATTCCTCAGACTTTAGGTCTGGGGACTACTTATTAACCACTTAAAGCAGGGAGCCTTGCAGGGAATGCTTGAAGAATGTGTGGTTACTTACCATAGTTGTTCTTTGAGATAGGGCAAATCCAGGCAACCAACCTGCCAAGCGGCCCCACTATTTTATAATCTTTCAAGAGATGCTTGAGTTTGTAGAAGGAACAGAGTGGTGTTTGGGCTGTAAAGACAAAGGCAGTTGCGCAAGAGTTGTACACTTGTCTGGCCTGTACCATGGCAATGCCCGTGGAACCACTGTTTCTGTGGTAGGAAAATGTTCCTTTTGCATATATATTAGATAAAAAAAATTATTATGCTTTGTTCTACATCTTTTTACATTTCAGAAGCAGCTAACAGTTGATGCTTTAACAAGTCAGTCCTTGTCTTTTCTTTGTATAGACAAGCAAAGGCTAGAGGCTGAGTGACATTAACTGAAATGTACTATTGTGAAGGTTTTTCTGTTTAGAGGTCTTTGAAGTAAAGATCAGAAATTATTCTCTCACACACATGCTTCTGCTGTTTTCAAGTGGTACTGCTCTGATACAACATATATAAACACTAAACATAAAAAGTATGATTTTTTTCAGCATTATAATTGAATGAGAAATCTGGAGAATGAACAGAATGATTTGCTACTTCCAGATTAATTATGCATCTATAAATGTATTGTAAAACTCACCACAAGGTTAATTAGCTGTAACTCATGGCATTGATCCTAATAAATACCAACAATTTTAACCTGTTCAAAATGCAGCTCATAAAGAACTTGCCCTGCTGTACCTATTGAAAAGCCGAGAGGCGGGCAGTTGCAAGCCAACCTTGCCCTGCTATAGTTGAAGGTAACATAACTATTGAAAATGCAATTTAATGGAAACTGTTATTTCAGGATTTGAGTATCTTAATTTAAGTGAAAAGTCTATGTTAAGAATGAGAGTATATATTAATAACTTAAGAGTAATTGACATTCTTGGCAATGAAAGTCTGCAGATCCATTACAATGGGTTTTTCACCTGCTTGCAGTTCCTTAGAGGCAGAACCAGACTTGTAAATCAATGCAGACTGGGACTAGCCACACCCCTGAAGACCTTATCAGTTCAGTCTGCCTCCATCAGCTGCAGGTAGGCCTAATTCACCCTCCTGCTCAGAGCATCACCAAAAGGCGATCTTATTCCTAAATTTCAGCTCATTGGATTCCAAGTTTGGGGTTGTGTAGCAAGTTTATTGGAAACACCTCTTCAGCTACTAAAGTTGCAGGCTGCAGCAGTTTCTAGCACATAATGTCTAGGCAAACCTCTCTGACGTTGGCCAGGAAATCAGAGGAATAGAGAAGTAATCAGGAAAGGCCCTAGAAACACCCACGCTACCTTCACCCTGCCAATTATTTACCAAATTATCTAACCCAACAAGCCACCATGCCCACCCACCATGCTACCCACCTTCCACCTCAACTGCTCACTCCACAAGCCACCACATCCCATTGACTGCCAACTAGACTACCTAGGGTGACCAGACAGCAAATGTGAAAAATCGGGATGGGGCAATAGGAGCCTATATAAGAAAAAGACCCCAAAATCAGGACATTTGGTTACCCTAAGACTACCTGGCCTGTGCTCACCCTGTAAGCCACGATGCCTTTCTGATAGCTATCCACTGCACAAGCCCACTGTGCCCTGCTAAGGGAGCCATCCAGGCTCTGCACACTGCAAGCCACTACACCCCACAGTTGGCCACAGAGAGAGGAGAGTGAGAGCAGCCCAGATCTGGAGAAACAAGCAGATGGTAAGGGACTTCTTGGTCCACCATTTATTTCCTTAATATGGGAGGGGAACTGGATAGAGGTATGGGTCAGCTCTTACATAATCTGCCTTGTTTTCTGTGGGATTCAGAGAGACAAAATGGCTACTCAGTGTTAAGGCTTCCCCTGCCCATCACTCTACCAAGGCCTCTGGGAGCATCTCTAAAATTCAAAGAAGCAACTAGGGTTCATCTCAAAGACTGAATGCTCTCAAGTGTTACATTTTACTGGACAAGAAAAGTGAGGTCCTAGACTTAACTTGATGGCATTTGTCTGTAGGCATCTGGTTGCCTATCTCCCATCTAGCTGCACCCAAGTCTAAATAATGCTTATTTCTCAATACAAGAGTAGCTAGCATGTTTCTCGTAGTTTCTTCTCCAATGTGTGTGTGTGCGCGCGTGTGTGTGTGCATAAGAACACTTAAGTGTGTTGCAAAAGCACTGTTGGAACCTGATTTGTAAGTGTGCTGGGTGGGAACTCAAGCCATGTTACAAGCGTGTTTGGCTATAACTGTGTTTGAAAACTGTTTCAAACATGGTTACAAGCCCCAGCATGGACAGATTCTAAAACACCTGGACACCTTTTCTTGCTGGGAGATTTCTCTGATATGTGTTTGCAAACCTACAACCCTCCTGGATGCATCCCAATTCGCAGTGGATTCTCACTCAGACACCAACATCCCCATCTTGCAGTACTATGCCTACTGGTGGCCTTTCCACCCAGTGTTGGTGTATGCTCCACTTCATCCAGTGGCCTGGGTGACTCTAGGTGCATGCTTCCCAACACCTGGCAGCCTTATGGACCCATGGCTGCAGGCACTTCACCCTCAGATCCTCCCCAATCAGTTATGGCAGGTGCCCCTGCTGTACAGTGGCCTCTGCTTCCACAAGAGAAGAATGCTTCACCCCCCTCATCTTCCCGTCCTGCAGTGGGAGGAATCTCACCTACCTGTTGGCCTCTGTGTCCTAGTTGTTTCTCTGCTTAACCCTTTGTATCCCATGATCCAATGTCTTCATGGATTCTGGGTGGTAGGCAGCCTTTGCTGGCTATGCTGGGGCTTTGCTGATAATGATGAGTGTACCTCAGTGGTTCAGGGGCTTCTCCCTGTCCAGAGGAATCTTCCATTCCTGTCAGTGCCAGCTACAGCCTGTGTGATGCCCCTGAAACTGCTAACTGAGGGATGGGGAGAATAAGGAGGTAGCCAGCCAGCAACTCTCGTGCCTCTAAGGCCTGGTCTACACTAAGAAGGGGGGTCGAACTAGGGTCCGCAAATTCAGCTACATGAATAGCATAGCTGAATTCGAAGTACCCTAGTTCGACCTACTCACCCATCCAGACGCGGCGGGGTCAAACTCCGCGGCTCCCCCGTCGACTCCGCCACCGCCGTTTGCAGTGGTGGAGTACCGGAGTCGACCGCAGCGCTTCCGGAGTTCAAACTATCGCGTCTAGATCAGACGCGATAGTTCGAACTCCGAGAAGTCGAACTCACCGCGTCGACCCGGAAGGTAAGTGTAAACCTAGATTCTTTGATGCAGGGTGAGCTCCTCTCAGTTCTCTGCAATCCCAAATCTATACTAGGACAGGAAGGGCTGGAACATCTTCCCTCTAGTGACACGAGAGGTATGGCTCTTAAAGATGAGAGCCCCTTGATGCCATCAAATCCACCTTCAGCTCTGTGTTCAGAGAGCTCATTCCAATGAGCACTATGGAATGGGAAGTTGTAGAAGTAATCATTTCCTTGACCCAGCTCACAACTCTGACTCCGTATTGAAAGGATGGCATAGAGAGAGAATTGACACCCTCTGCTGGCCTTTACTTGGCTGCATGATCATTACTTCTGGAACAGGGGCTGAGTGCTTTGTCCTCTCTTGTCAATCTCTGTCTCACAGAGTTCTGTTCCCAACCAGACATGTCTGGGATAAGTGGTTCTTGTAAGATTCAGATACCCCATTCTGGCTCTGAGCCTCATCATGGAAATGGGTTGGGGAGCTTTTCTTCCTCTCTCTATGCACTCCGTGTATACCCTTCCCCCCACTGGTAAGTGACAGATGAATGCTGTGCACAGTCAGCACTAAGCAGAGAGATCAGAACATAGGAATTGTCATACTGGATCTCAGTGAGCTGCTTTTTCAAGAACAGAGTTCCCCTTTACTCAGCTGCCAGTGCCCTCGCCCTCTGGAGCAGGAGCCAGGGAAGAAGGTAGCTTGGTTTGTTTGCTTGTAAGGCTGATGGACCTTTTTTCCTCCTCCTTTCTTCTGAGTGACCCAGCATGGGCTCCAGGGTCCTTCCCACGTGGGTGTGGAGCCTAGGGCAGCTTGAGGTTAGCGTCACTGCCATGACACAAGTCAAATTCCCTTGGCATTTTGCTGATGAAGACATTCCAGGAACCACTAGCCCCAGAAGGTCATGTGACACATGTATGTAGAATTCTTGGTGGTTTGTCCCTGCTCCAAGCTCCTTGGCCGGCTACAGGATTGAGGTGGCAATGTGGCAAAGAAATGACTGGTGGAGACTATGATAATCATTCACCCCAGTGCTTTAGAGAAATGTCTGCTCTAAAGTCAGAGGGATCAGCGGACAGGGTGCATAGACCATTGGAAATGGCACCACCATCATTTCCCGTTTTACAGGAATGCTAACTAAAGGAATTGCCCCCATAATGAGACATATTGGTAACTTTGTGTAATCATCTTCCCTTTGGTGAGGTTGCCAGAGTGATACACTAGCTTGTTTTCAGACCCAGTCCTTCATAGTATGCCAGATATACCATGACTCAGGTTAAAGGCAGTTCAGCTAGTAGGTCCCAATAAGCACTTCAACTGCCTCCAGAGATCACACTCCAGTCTCAGGCCCTTCAGAATCCCTGACTCACTCCTCATCAGCCATCCTGCCAATTGTCCTGGAACGGTCCTCCCTTTAACTGACCTAAGAATGCGCAGCATTATTAGAATCTCATGGTTACCACTTACCCTCAGAAATACCAAACCACTCATTTATTACCAGACAAAAAGTTATGGTCAGCTGGAATTAAGGCTGAGAGTACGTATCAGTAATTTAGGGTAGAAAGCACTCTGAGGATGTTGTAATTATCCCCAAAGCAAGCATTATAAAATGAGGACATTTAGAGAGAAGGTTAAAAGTGTGAATGTCTTTCAAGAAGGCTTAATTCATGTACTCTTTCATTTTTGAGGAGTCATCAGATGATGCTGTTGCAGATGGTCTTGGTGCTACTAGCATTTATGTGAATGTATAGGCATTAGATCTTGGGTAATTGCTTATTGTTACCTGGGGTGCAGGTCTTTAAGAAGCTGAGTATATTCCCTGTAAAATTTGTTTCCTGCTTGGGTTTCAATTTCTAAATAACTTTCTTAGGACTAGAGTTGCTGCCTGCAGATTATGCCCACACAAACAGGCAAAGCATAACATTTCCTGGCCAAATTGAAAATCAAAGTGACCACTGATGAGAACACATTGTACTGAGTATATAAGATTGGTTTTGCACAGTGAATTGTATGGGAAGGCTGAAACAAGGTGTATAGCCACTTTCAAGATACTGTGTGTGTTTAGTGTCAGAGGAAAAAATGAAATGGTCCTTGAATCAAACCCTTTAACTGTAGGTAAAAAGCAGGCAGATCTTTTTAAAGTTAAGAATAATGAAAGAAGCGCAGTTACAAGATGATGTCCTGAAGAAAGTTCTGAGGAAGAGAAGGGGGAAAAAAATCTTATCTGATAATGCACAGTCAACGTAGTGGGAGATGCTGCTATTAGAGTATTGGTTCTGTAGTTCTACACATTTATGAAGCTGGAAAACTACAACTTATTTAATTCAAATATTTTTGGCATGAACTGATAAAAGATGTTCATAGGATTGTGTGAATGATGCCAAAGAATGAAACCAGAAAGCAACAAAGCAGTGACTTCACATAGTTTACAAGAATCCTGAGCGCTAGATTTGGTTGCTCCTGACTTCAAAATAAAGGACTTCACTGACTACTGCAAACAGAATGTTTGATTTTTTTTCCCCTAAAAAAATTACCTGGAAATGGGAATACACAATCCACAGTAGCTAGTAAATTCCCATGTTTTAGCAACTGACTATAGCCCACAATTTATAGGCAGTCAGTTGGAGAGAGGTATTGTCTGTGATAATCCGAATTGCACCTTCTAGTCCACCCACAAGCTAATTGTACAATGTGAATTATAACATCAAATTCATCTTAAGAACTGATGTGGGTAATCAAAATTTATCCAGAACTAATTTAAAGTTATGTTTTCGAATCACAAAACCATGTATTACATCTTAGAATGTGGACTAGTCTCTGAATCTTCTTTATTTTTCTTACTACAAGTGTTTCATGCATTAAAAAACAAATTAAACATACAATATCACACGTCTTCTTTACACTACTGAGCCCCAGTTTTACCAGTGTGTGTTTAGAGTAGATGGTAAATTCAGTAACAGTAAGAGATGCAGGTGATCATCCCCTTTCCAGGAGTGGGTTAAAGTACAGAAATAGAGAATCATGCTTTGTTCACAGCCACAATCCAACAATATTTAAAAATATATATATTTAAAAATAGCATCTATATTCATCAGTTTGTGTATATATATTCCTCTTTGAACTTCTCTAAGGCATTACATCTTTTTATTCACATAGTACATCAAAGGGCTAGTAACCTCACAGTTACATCAGCTCATAAATGTATTTTTCAGGCTCTCCTGTAATTTGAGGTATGACTGAATGAACATCTCAATTATTAGCCCATAAGTCCTTTTCTAAGTTCATTTGGTCTTTTTGATCATGGATTTCCCCCCCACCCCTGATGTTTACAGTCAGCTATTCCCAGGAAATAAATTTTGATCATTTAAAGTTATTACTCTCAATTTTCCAGGCAACAGCCAAGATAGCACAACCACTAAGTCTTACATAAGCCATTTTCACCTAATTCATTTATTTTTTTTATCTGTTCCTTGGGAAGGAAGAACAATGTCTTTGAGTTTTCAATAAGAATATTTTTCTGGCTGACTGTGTTGTGTCCTTGTCTCATTACTCAGAAACAGTTGAGATCACAGGTCCTGATCCCCCACTCCTTACTCAACTACAACTCCTTTTGAACATGACATGGATTTTAGTACAATTAAGAATGCAGGAACAGAATCCCCCGCCCCCTTGCATCAGTTTCCCTGAAGTAACTTGAACTGGATCTGTAATGAGCTCTGAATGAGTGGAGCCCTGCTGATTTGCAGGATTAGGTCCTGAGCAGCGTTCCTTCTAATTTTTTATGTCCAGATGGGAATGAATTTTGTTATGTGCACCAATATGGAGGTGATGTGTGGCGAGGGTGGGGTCGAGGGGTTCAGAGTGTGGGAGGGGTCTCAGGGCTGGGGCAGAGGGTTGGGGTGTGGGGGGATGAGGGCTCTGGCTGGAGGTGCGGCCTCTGGGGTGGGGTCAGGAATGAGGGGTTCAGAGTGCAGGAGGGGGCTCAGAGCTGGGGCAGAAGGTTGGGGTGTGGAGGGTGAGGGCTCCAGCTGGGGATGAAGGATCCAGGGTCAGGCTGGAGATGAGGGGTTGGGGTGCAGGCTGCCCTGGGGAAAGAGGACTCCCCCAAGCCCTGTCTCTCCGCAGCAGCTCGGGGCCAGAGGAGAGCAGCTCTGTCCGGCTGTGGCAGCTCTAACTGGGCTGAGCCGGGCTGGGGAAGGGGCACCTATCCCCAGCCACAACAGCTTCCGGCGGGGCCGACCCAGGGGAGAGGTACCACTTCCCCCTTGCACGGCCCTTGATAGCCTGCTGCTCCCACTGGCTTCTATGGTGCAGGATCAGGGCTGAAGATCCAAAGAAATGAAAGAAACATTTCCATAACCAAAATGGCCTTTGGATTCTCCTTCCTTTCCAGGTTTCTCATTAGGCTTTCAAAATATTGGCATATTGTTGATTCTCAAGCATTTCAATATGCCTGTCCATTGCTAACAGATGTTTAACCATTGTAGTTTGTACACGATCCAGTATATGCAATTTATATATACAATCTCCCTCTCCCCCAATGTTTGCATTTTACTCATCCCCTTATTTGGTAAGCTCTTAGGGGCAGGGACCAATCTTCTCTGTTTGAACAGCACTAGGACTTCTGGTTGAGACCTTTGGGTTCTAGTATAGTAAAAATACTAAATAAATAATTATAAATTTGCCAGTAGTTCCCCATTAATAATCAAACTGCCCTTTACTTCTCTCACTTCTGCTGCATTTTCCTCTGTTGTTGTGTCTGGTTGTAATAGTTCCATATTGGGAGCATATCTGACAAGCCATCCCTTTCCCTTTGAGAGAGACTATGCTCCCAAGGCTCCCTCGGTGCTTTTACTTTTAGAGCTCTGTATGTACCACAGAACATTTTGATTAAAAAACTAGACTGATATAAAAAGAACATGGCATTAAATGGATTAAAAACTGGCTAATTGATAAGTCTCAAAATGTAACTATACATGGAGTATCATCATTGAGCAGGTCTGTTTCCAATGTGGTCCTGCAGGGATGGGTTCTTGGCCCTATGCTGTTTAACATTTTTAATAATGACCTGGAGGCTGGAAGAAAACATAAAATCTTCACTGATAAACTTTACAGGTTACACAAAAATTGGTGGAGTGATAAACAATGAAGAGGACAGGTCACTGATTCAGAGCAATGAAGATCACTTGGTAAATTGGGTGCAAATAAACAATATGCATTTTAATATGGTTAAATGTAACTGGATACATCTAGGAACAAAGAATGTAAGCCACATTTACAGGATGTGGAACTCTATCCCGGGAAGCAGTGATTCTGAAAAAGAGTTGGGGGTCATAGTGGATAATCAGCTGGGCATGAGCTCCCAGTGTGATGCTATGGCCAAAAGACCTAATGTAATCCTGGAGCCATTAACAGAGGAATCTCCTCTGGGAGTAGAGAGGTTATTTTACCTCTGTATTTGGCACTGGTGCAACTGCTGCTGGAATTCTGTGTCCAGTTCAGGTATCCACAATTCAAAAAGGATGGAGAGGGTTCAGAGAAGAGCCACAAGAATGATTAACGGATTAGAAAACATGCCTTATAGTGACAGATATAACAAGCTCAATCTATTTAGCCTAACAAAGAAAAGGTTAAGGGGTACTTGTTTAAAGTCTATAAGAATCTACAAGAGGAACAAATATTTAATAATGGTATCTTCAGTCTAACAGAGAAAGGTATAACACCATCCAATGGCTGGAAGTTGAAGCTACACAAATTCAGACTGGAAATAGTGTATATTATTAACAGTGAGAGTAATTAACCATTGTAATAATTTACCCAGGATCATGGTGGAGTATCAATGACTGAGAATTTTTATATTAAGATTGGATGTTTTGCTAAAAGCTCTGCACTAGGAATTATTCTGGGGGACGCTCTATGGCCTCTATTATACGGGAGGTCAAATTAGATGACCACAATAATGATCTGGCCTTAGAATCTATGAATCCATGAAATCATAGAATCATGGTAAGGTCCTCCTGACCATGAAGTCTGATTTCTGTGCTCACATTCCTGAGACTGTATCAGTTTTATTTTTATTTTGGAATTGTGACTAGATTAATTAAAAAAATAAAAAGATACTTGTATAGGTGAGCTGGGTTTTTTTTGTTTGTTTGTTTTGTTTTTAAGTACAACAGCATCCCTTCTGGCCAGGCAGAGGGTTGCACCTGAGTAGTTCACTCAGTTTGGAAGGGCAGTCAATTTGAGGACTCTGACCATGTCCTGAGCTCCTTCCTACCACCCTGGTTTCTGTAGGCTTGTCGGGCTGGTTGTCCCATCTTAGGGTGCTGTCTCTGAGCAGCTTTTCAGCAGCTTGCTGGCAGAAGTTCCCTTCTTCAGCCTGCTGGCTCTGGCAGCTGCTCTACCCCTCTTTTATCCTCTGAGCTGCTGTGAGACGGCCAATCAGCACTGGCCAGCAGTACCTGCATTAATCCCTGGGTTGCTGGTATATACACCCCAGGACAGCATGACTAAGCCATATGCCACTTTTAAAAGAGAAAGGCACAAGCCCTTACAAGAGTTCCATGAACTGATGTCACCTGTGGCAATATATCACAAAGGGATTGTCACTATAGCACGTTCTTACTGTTTCTGAAGAGGTCAACACTCAGAGCAAATTGATGCTCATTTTCAATTCCCTCTTCTTCTTAGTGACCTGCCTCTGATACTGACAACCACGCTGGCTATTTTTCCCAGGACTCCTCAGAGTGGCCACATTGAATCTTAACAAATATTTCTTGAGTGGGTGTTGAAAGTAGAAATGCAACATGACAATGAAATGGAGATGACCACGATTTCAGAAATAGGATTGTGCCGTCAGGCTCCTAAATCTATATTTGTAATAAATGGTCAGATTGTGGCCCATCCTGCACACCTGCCCTAAAGAGTACGGGGCATAGGCACCTCTTCACGTTGTTGCATGGGTTATCCATACCATGCAGAGCCTCTGTGAGCTGTTACATCCCTACATGTGGGAGGAGCAGGCAGGAGAGGATGAGCAATGGGTGGAACCCAGCTGTGCCAGTGCATCGAGGATGTATGCTGTGTCACGTAGAGCTGGTGCAGGGTTCATTCTCTGCTCTCACGTCCTGGGCTGTAGCGGGGATTAGGGCTGTATATGTGTTGGGGGAAGATTAGCTTCCTGGGCTGCCATGGCAAAGCTGCAAATGAGCCCTAAGTGACTTGAATTTCAAAAGGGCTGAACACTCAGTAGCAGGGAGATACAACTGCGCTGTGGTGGAGACTTCAATCCTCAATTATTTTTAGTGACTAAAGTTGTCTATAATGCAATATGTGCAAATGTGTCTCCTTATCATCCTGCCACTAAGAAGAAGTAGATTTTATTGTGATGAGCAATTCAATTTATTATTGTTGTTACATGAACACCACTGTGCAACTGTCACGGCTACCAAGAAAGGAATATACCTGTTTATATCTAGATGCACTGTGTTCCATTTATATAGGACATATTAAATATTTGCTTCTCTGAGTACGATGATAAGCTGCTTCTTACCCAGAGAGTTTTTATAACTGGTTTATTATGATTTGAAGCAACATCAAAGAAGTCTCATTGGGTTCAAGGAATGTAAACTCGTGTATTTCAAGACTTAATGAACTGGAACATAAAAGCTTTTTATCCTCTGAAAAATATATTTAGTATAGCTAATCCACCATTTTCATTATATTGCCATTGCCATCCTTAAATAAACTGTAACACTTAAATCACAGGCCCCAAGATTTTCCTAACATTAATATATTTCTGCAGTTGTGATGACTTAAAACTAAGAATTAAGTTGTACATCCCTGAAGACCATTCAGCAGTTCACTTGAAAGAACAAAGTGCCATAATTTATGGCAGCAAAAAGTGCCAGGCATTTAAAGAACTTTGTGCCAGGGGGTCTTATCATAGGGTTAAAAGATTGGTTATGAAGCTTATGCCAAACCATTGGATATGAATTCCAGATGTGCCTCATCTATGACCTTGTTCTTAGAGGATGGCCTAATTTAAAAGACACCTTGTAAAACAGCATATTTTGTACTATTACAAGCAAATCTAAAAGTGTTATTCAGTGTACATAAGCTTACACTTGCTGGAACTGAATGTTGCAGTGCTGGAATGTTTGGAAAGGCCTAAGTAGTTGTGTCATGCCCCATTTTTCACCATTGCTGGCTGAAAAAGAGGATGAAAAGTAGGGGGATGGGAAGGGAAGAAAAGGGGGAATAAGTGGCAAAAAAAAAACTTGTGAAAATCAATGATTTTTGCCCTTAAATATTGGAATAATAATGAATAAAAAGGGTACATGAAGGAAGCAAAAATGTTCTACTGATTAGTTTACCAACCAAGAAAAATAAATAGCATAATATTGATTGCTTTAACTTACTAGAACAGCAGTTTTAAAAGGGGAATATATTCTTTGGAAAATTAAACTTTTAGAATAACACTTGAATTTTTAGTATTTAAAATCTTTTGTTGAGACGTACACAAGCCAAAGTACACATAGCAGCGGGGATATTTTGGAATATAGGGAGATCCCTCGGTGGCCATAAAGCTGAAAGTGAGCTAGAGACTCCAAACCCAACATTAAAAAGAAATCTAGGATTAATAGTAGATTAGCTCAGAGTTTACAGTGTGATATGGCAGGAAATAAGAACAAAAACAAACACCCCCCCACTCATTTTGCTGTATGCATGTATATGCAAGAAGAAGAGAGGTGATGGCCCTTCACACTAGCCCTGGTAAGGCTGCATGTAACTGTGTTAAGGTTTAGGGACCTCAGCACCGAAAGACAGAGATTAATTGGAAGAAATACAGAGAAGAACAATGACAGTGATAAAAAGTACTTGAGGGGTTGATTCATGAAGAAAGAGTAAGAGAATTCTATGTTCCCCCAAAGTCATCATTTACCCAAGCTTTGTAACTACCTATAAATATTTGAAGGGAAATACCACCATGAAGGGAGAAGAATTGTTTCAATTGGCACAATGGTAATAAGATGATATAAAGGAAAGGCAAATTTAGGCTCAATAGCTCTTCATAGCCATTGGACTGTGGAATAGCTTCCTAAGGGATATAGTAAAAGCTTTGTCAAGACTAGACAGAGTACCACAATTATTAGTCTAGATAGAGTACTAGAAAACTCACAAAGGGAAGGACTTAATGGCCCAAATTCAGACCTGATTTAAGCAGATGCCGCTTCAGTGAAGTTAATGGAGCTGCAGCTGCTTAGATTAGGTTTAAACTTGGCCCAGGTAGTCACGTCCATATCTAATTTCTATACCTAACTCAGGGTTGTGAACATCAGGGCACCTAAACAGGCTGGGTACTGCAACAGGCCACACAGCAGTGCCCGAGTCCCTTTGTGAATCTAGCTCCTAGGACACAAATGGGAGATTGACCCCTGCTCTTTCCTTATGAAATGTGCTTCCTAGAATCTTATTTTGTATGCTCTATCATCTGGGTTTGGACTCGTCTTCCCTCACACCCCTACCTGTTCTGTCTGGGCCTTGCTGCATGCTGACATCCCCACTTTACTATGGTCTGGTTCCTCTTGGTGAGCATTGCTGCTACTAGAGACTTTTATGGGGAGTACTCCTAATGCCTCCCCCATTTAGGCATCTGATTTTAACTTACAAACATATCCGGGGGATCTAGTACCACCTGCCCTCTCCTGGAGTAGGGCACCTAAGCTGTTGTTTTCAGTAAACACTGGAGGAGGCAGTGGTGGTGCCCCGCCCACTCTTATACCTTTAGCCCAGTGGTTACAGCACTCACCCAGGATGTGGGAGACACACATTCAGTTTCCCCTTCTACCTGATGTAGAGAAAAGAGTTGAGCTTACATCTTTTGCCTCTCAAGCGAGTGTCCTGACCCTAGGCTATGGGATATTCTAGTGTGGGGCGCTCTTCCTCTCTCCAGTTGAAGCTGTTCCACTTGGAATAAACAAACATGCACTGAGCCAGAGAGAGACTCCAGTGATTAGGTCACTTCCCTGGGACACAGGATGCCCAGGTTTCAGTCCCTGCTCCACAGGGCTGAAGATCATAAAGGGTGGAAGGCAGCACCACCTCCTTCTCCAACCATTTTGCATGGATTCCCATGTGCTGAGTACCCCTGGTTACCGGGTCCCAAAGGCAAGAAGGGCAGGGGAATGCCTACTTTGTAAATCCTGCTGGAGCTTGAACATGAGCTAGATGCCGAGTTGCTGAGTGGCATCAGGACTTAGGTGGTTGTGCATATGTTCAGCTACTGAAATTTAGGCACCTCGAGAACTTTAATGGTGGAAATTTAGGTGCCTGAGGTATTTAAGTGCCTATAGGGTTAGGCAGTAGCTGGGGGAGGAGAGGGAGTTGTGAATCCTAGTGGAGCCTAAAATGTTGGACTTAGGCACCTAAGTCCCTTTGTAACTCTAGCTCTTGGTGATCTATTTTTCTGTTTGAGCAACTCTTCTGATTGTTGGTGTACAAATTAAATGTTCCAAGGGCCCAATTCAACACACATTCCATTCCAGTGACACTTCTTAGACATCTTGTACTTTTTACATTTCTTTGTATTTAAATGTTCAGTTCTTGTGAATAATGTCAGATTGTCAGTGCTGGTGTTCGAAGCCTTCTGTTCGTCCATAGAACTAGAACAGTGCGACCCTTCTCCTACTGTTCCACAAGGGTATGTGCCTAAAACCTTGACTGGGATGAAGATAAGGAGCTGGTTTGTCCGAAGTGTGTCTGTTCAAGCTGCTATGTCTACTGTGGTGATTTCTATTGCTATTACTTAACTGTACTACAGTAGTGCCATAGGAACTGATTCAAGGATTGCACTAGGTAATGTACAAATACTTAGTAAAAAGACCAACCCAGTCCCAAAGAGTAGGTTATGCTAGAACACAACAGGTGCATGAAACAAACAAATAGAATGGTGGAGGGAAACAGATGGAGGAAGAGGTAATGCAAAAATAAACA
This sequence comes from Mauremys mutica, assembly GCF_020497125.1. NCBI lineage: Eukaryota > Metazoa > Chordata > Testudines > Geoemydidae > Mauremys > Mauremys mutica. The sequence continues at coordinate 93,848,736 of NC_059076.1, read as the reverse complement.
CTTTCTAGCACAATGAGCATTAGTCCTGATGTGGACATCTGCTGGAGACTAGACTGATCACCAAATTAATATCACTTAGGCTATCAGTCACCCGCTGGTAACAACTTTTGGGCTCAAGCAACTGGAACTGGAAGACTTTGATTTATACTGTGGTTGTCATGATTAACTCTATTTCAGTCATCAAATTAATTTACTTGGTTATTGATGCTCCTGGCCAGCTGGAGAACAGCTTTAAGGTTCACACAGCTGGTATCTGAAGGACTGAAGTGTGCATGTGCCCAGAGACTGTCCCTTCACAGAAGAGGGCGCGCGCATGCTGTGCCCAATCTCTAGTGCTAATAGCTGGAGGGGAAAATATACACGTTTGCTGTTAATGAAAGAACAAAATTACCTTTGGGGGTTGGGGCAAGAATTAAGTATAAAAATACAACAGCATGACAGTATAAATCAGATCTAACTTAGTTATAAAACATACCAGTTTGACGCACAGTGTGATACGCTTAATAATAATATTAATTGTAGCAATTACTAATGCATTGTTATTGGTTCATGGTATGTGTTATGACTTTCCAAACATTCAAGAAGGATGAACCCTGCTCTGAGGATCTTACAGTCTAAAGCTGGCTGGACAGACAGACAAGTAGACAGATGTTAAGGAGAGGGGAACAGCAGTCGGCAATTTATGTACAAGTGAATATGATTCACTGAAAACAGTACAAGGGGGTCTTTAAGAGGGACTTAAATGTGGCCATGATATGTACCCCAAATTCAAGTGTCTGTCAGAAGTAGCAATGAGGTTTGGTGGGAAAATAAAGTTAATTTTAAAATTATTAAGATTTTGATCTCTGCATCTGTAAAGTAAGTTTTTTTACCTGCTACTGGGCCCGGCCTTTGGCTACAAAGGTTTGTTTGAAAGAAAGCCAGAGGGGAAAAGTCACTGTAGAAGTTTCTAGTGCAGACAAGTATAAGGGTCTGATCCTGCAAGAAGGTATTCATGGGGGTGCAGGTTCTCTCGCACAGAGTCCCTTTGGATCTCCATGCAGCTGTCTGCAGCATATGGCAAGAGAAATGGGCCATGTGCAATTGTGAGCACCAAAGTTTTCCCCTTAGTTTTTATTTTTAAATGTTGTTGTTTGTATCCACCCAAAGTGCCAGTGAACACTAGAACACACAAAATCCCTAATTTTTAAATTGCATTAGATGCTTACAAGGATAGTGCCAGCTGCCTCCTTAACTACATTTTCCTGAGTACCTAACCTGTCTACACTCAGAAAATGGCTGGTTGGTAACAGCCATTGCCAACAGTGATTCTTCCCAGACCCCCTATCAGATGGGGTCAGGAATGGTTTGACTGCTAAGGGAGATGTTTTCAACAACTTCCCAGGAAGCATGCTGGACACCATGCTCTACCGAGGCTCTTGTATGCTTTTGGTCTCAGTGGGTGAAAATAATTCTAGTCTGGATAATAATATAGGCAGGGCCAAACTCTGTTCAGCACCAGTTTGGGAATGGAGTGTTGCTGAGATCATTCACCTAGTTTAGACAGGCAACATGGGGGGAGGGATAGCTCAGTGGTTTGAGCATTGGCCTGCTAAATTCAGGGTTGTGAGTTCAGCCCTTGAGGGGAGCCATTTAGGGATCTGGGGCAAAATCAGTACTTGGTCCTGCTAATGAAGGCAGGGGGCTGGACTCAATGACCCTTCTAGCTCTATGTGATAGGTATATCTCCATTTATTATTATAATTAATTAGAGCACTAGATGTGCTTTACTGAGGGAATGGAAATGAGTAAACTCAAATCCAATCCTATTCATTGTCTATCCCTATCCAGGGCCCAGCTTCTTGGGCCTCCTTGCTACCATATGAGACCTTACAGGCACTCTGCTGAGTACTGGTGCACATGTTCCCTCTGAGCAGGCCAATTACCTCATGCTGCCTGCCTGCTTGCTGTCTCTCCTAAGCTATCAGCATGAGGCGTCTTCTCTGCTCCCGGCCTGACCTTACAATGTGAGCTTTCTTCTTTGTTCCCAGCCTGAGCTGTGCCAGCAGGTGGGGATGCCAGTCTCAATAGGCATGCAGGGGAGGAGAGAGATAGAGGGTTGGATGGGGTTGAACGCTCTCCTTCCAAGAGTCCCAACATTGCCCCACCTCCCAAACAGAAAGTCTTCCTATCACAACACCCACTGCCCACACCCAGCAACCCAGCTGAAATAATGGGAAACTGGCTAAGTCTCCTGGAGTTAAATGTCACCTGGGAAATCACGACTGTGCTAAGAATTAACAGGTGTTTTTCCAAACTAATCTTTGGCAGGTTTTGTGAGTAAATTTTAAATTTTGTTTTACTCTGTTGCCTTTGCATCTAATTATAAATCCTTTTTGCCATGGATTGTTCAGCAGTGGAATGTTCCTATTCAAGTCTCTTGGCAGGGTGAAGAGATGCAGTCTGAGTTGAAAATCATTTCTGTTCACCTTAGAAAATGCTTTTTTTTGTGGATTTTGGATCAGAAAATAGACTCTGTTGTGTTTCTCAGCAATTGCCTTGTAAATTGGGCCACGATATGTGAGAAGAATGCTGCCCCGTCATCGCTGTAGGAGCAACACGTTCTGTTGTGCACCTGCACAATTCTTCTTGATAAGCTTGGTCTTAATTCCTTTACCCTATCGCACCTGAAGGAATGTGCATGTCAGCATGAAATCTGCAGTACAATGGTTCCACTGTAGCACTAGAATTAAGCTGTAACCAGTGGAAAAACTGCTTTGCCTTTTCTGTTTGTAACAAGCATGATCAATGCATGTTTAGGGTGAGATAATCCAATTTAGAGATGCACACAGGTTGAAAAGTCTGGATTTAGATTTTGAAATGTCAGGAATGTTCAGATCCTGGGGTTTGGTTCAGACTTTATAAAGACGGGGACCACTGGCAAAGTTTTCATACACATCTGGGTCCAGAATTTGAGAACCAGCATTCATGGTTGTTTAGATTTGGGTTATAATGGAGGCCCAATTCTAATAATTATTTTAGAAGTTTTGTCTCCACAGTCCATAGTACCGCTAATCATTAGAGCTATTAAAGCTATAAAGCAAACATTCTTCTGTGATTAAGACACAGCAATATTTTGCCTCTTCTATAAAAAGCTGTTTAAATTTTTCAGCTCAGAGCCTTAGTCTTTAAATTTTTCTGTGCCTCTTCATGCTGAGAAAATACCATATTGAATGTTAATGTGACTCAGAGTGACAGGGAGCTTTCCCTGTGTTTCCATTTAGGAAACGCTGAAACCAGTATTCTAAAATCTTATCACCTTTGTTATGCACACTAAACATAATTATTTATTATTATTATTTGTAATATACTAGCACCGGCTGAGATCAGGGCCCCAGGGAGCTAGATTCTGTACATACTCGCAGTCAGAGACAGTCTTCACCTTGAGAAGTTTAGAGTTTTAAACAGAACAGACATACAAAAGGTAGGAGCATTTTACACGTGAGGAACTGAGGCACAGAGACCCTGATTCTATAAAGTACTTGAGCACATGGGTAACTTTAAGCACTGGAGTAGCTCTGTTACATTAATGGGATTACTCGCATGCTTAACTACCTTGCTGAACTGGGGCCAAGGAAATTAAGTGACATACTGAAGATCACACAGGAAATCCATGACAGAGCTGGAACTGAGCTCAGGTTTCCTGAGTGCCATCTTTTCTCTCTGCAGTTCTGTGAGTGGGCCTGCCCTTGCCCTAGTAGAAAGGATGCTAACAAGCTCCTGTGGGCTCAGCCAGCACTAACCAGACACACCTGCAAGGCTTGCTCTGCCTGGAGGGAGGAAGCTTAAAAGGGGAAAGCCCCTACAGGAAGTGGTGGGCTGACTGGTTGGGCCTGGAACAGCTGCTGGCTTGGCTGGCTCTAAGCTTGGGTGTGGAAGTCAGGGGCGGTCTGGGCTGGTGGCAGATTGATTGAACAGAGCTGGAAATACAGGCTGGAAATTATGTTGGAAAATGAGGAAGAAGATGTAAGGAATGGCTTCAGATTAGGAAGAAGGAAAAAAAGAATAGAAGTATCTGTATCTGAAGAAAAGGGAGCAGGCGGGGATGAAAAAAGAGAGAGGAAAAGGAATGATGGCTTATAATTATCAAATCACTGGCTGAAGATGTAAAGACAAGTGATGTTAATCCCTCAGAAACAGGAGAATGGATTAGATAAAGTATCAGAAATATATTAAGTGCTATAAAAATGCTGGGCAGAGATTTACTAGTAGAATATACACGTAAGGAACTGGTTGAGAAACTTCTTAAAACTACAATATAGGGAAAATAAAAGTAATTTGTCTGCTACCTAAATTTATGATAGAAGCAAGAGGGGTAGTGTATGGGGTTCCACTAGGCATGACTAGGGTGAAATTAAAAGGGGTATAGGTAAAGCCTAGTGCTGTTTGTTAAGCAACAGATTAGCAGGAGAGGGGAAGAGTAAAACCATCCACAGCCATCCCAATAACATTTCAAGATGTAACACTACCCGACATGGTTACTATAGGATATCAACTCTTCTGGGTTAAACCATATATGCCAACCCTGTTGAGATGTTATAAATGTCAAAGGTTAGTGCATATGGCAGCTGTCTGTCAGGGGAAAACAAGGTGTGGTAAATGTGGAAGAGAAAACTAGTATGAGAACTGTACGGAAGGAATAGAACTAAAACGCAACAACTGTGGGGATAAGCACAGTGCAGCATACAGAGCGTGTGGCAGCAGAATGAGCTAGAGAGATACAGAAAATTAAAACTATTCATAAAATATCCTATGAAGAAGCTACCAAAAGATATTCACAACAGGAAGTGGAGAAGGAGGAAAATGCCCAGGAGGGAAAAGAACTACTGGTACAACAACACTCAGTTCGAGGCAGGAAAGATAATATAGGGGATGTACTGTACAATATAGATGAAGGCATACTGCTTGTAGGTAATTTATAGCATTTATGATAGCAGTGATTAATTGCAGTTTACAGACTAGGAAGAAGACTGAAAGAATAAAAAATATAACAAAAGCAGTAGAAAAGTATTTTTCACACAGGGCACAGTCAGTGGAACTCATTGTCAGAGGATGTTGTGAAGGCCATGACTATAACAGGGATAAAAAAAGAACTGGATAGGTTCCTGGAGAATAGGTCCACCAATGGCTATTAGCCAGGATGGGCAAGGATGGTGTCCCTAGCCTCTTCCAGAAGCTGGGAATGGGCGACAGGGGATGGATCACTTGATGATTACCTGTTCTGTTCATTCCCTCTGGGGCACCTGGCACCAGCCACTGTCGGAAGACAGGATACTGGGCTAGATGAACCTTTGGTCTGATCCAGTATAGCCGTTCTTATGGTCTTAAAAGTACACCTCTACCTCAATATAACGCTGTCCTTGGGAGCCAAAAAATATTACCGCGTAATAAGTGAAACCGTGTTATATTGAACTTGCTTTGATCCACTGGAGTGTGGAGCCCCACCCCCCCAGAGCACTGCTTTACCGCGTTATATCCAAATTTGTGCTATATCAGGTGGCGTTATATCGAGGTAGTGGTGTATTTGCACATAGGCAATCTTTCAACAAACCACATTCATGCAATTTTAAACGAAAGTAATAATGTAGTTTAAATGACATGGTTCTAGCTTGTTTTCCTGGAATGCACATAGTTTAACAAGACATGGTCAGGAATTACACAAAACTGAAATGGAAAACAAACCTGTTGTGCTATGTATACAAGAAACATGGTTAGTGAGAAAACTGATATTTAGACTTCCAGGATATGATGTAACCAGATGTGACAGAGAAATAACAAGCAGAGGAGGGGACTGTATATTTATTAAGGAAGGTCTTGGTTACATTGACATAGATGTACAAACTTAAGTTTTGAGTACAAAGCTGTTGAGATTCCTCTGCAGAATAATAGCACCTTTATACAAATCTATAATGTTTACAATCCATGTAAATAAAAATAGACAATCTAGAACTGGAAGAGTTAGTTAAGGGTGCCAAAGGCCCGTATATTATTTGTGGAGATCTTAACAGCCATAACGAAATATCGGGAAGCAGAAAAACTTATTATAATGCAAATGCCTGGAACAGTTCATTGACATGCACAACTTGGTGTTGATCTGGTGGATGGAACCTTTTTGTGTTTTGATCTGGGAATTGCAACAAGCAATACAGCAAGTAAATGTAGTTGTGAAATCTATAAAGAAGAAGAAATAGAAAGTGATCACTTCCCTATGCTAATTACATATCAAGGCCTAGGTAACATTGAGAACACTTAAGAAATTCCTACCTGGAATCTTAGAAAAGCAAACTGGAGACTCTTTAAGAATAAGTGTGCTGAGTAGCAAAGCACCCATTGGATAAGTGATAATCTAGACAAATTTCATGATAATTTAATAAAGGGAATTGTAGCAGCAGCCATCCTAGCTATACGTATGACATTGAAGTGCCACAAACTCAGAAATCCAGTTTATACCTGGTTTTATAGTAAATGATAAATTTGAAAGTTCTAATTTAGGAAAAGTGAATATTTTATCAAAAGAGTTCCAAAAAGTTAGTAGTGATACAAGTCAAAGGAAAGAGTTTTGTGAACAAAAACTAATACTTGTTGAAGAAAATTGTGCACTCTTACAAAGCTGGGTAGAATATAAAGACGATGTACTGAATGAAAATTTCAGCATACAGGAACTCAAAAAAGCTATAGACAAAAGTAAAAATACAGCCCCAGGTAAAGATAGCATATGTAATGCAATGCTTAAGCATCTACTGGAAGGGAGTTTAACAGTTTACCGGAAGGGAGTTTATTGAAATTATGTAATAATATATGGGGGAAAGGAATATTACTGGCAAAATGGAAGCAAGTGATGGTTATACTGATAGGAACACCTGGCAAATTACGAACAAGACTTGATGCATATAGACCTATTGCCATCCCATTGTGTGTGGGCAAAATTATGGAAAGAATGATAAATGAGAGATTAGTAGCATGGCTGGAAAAAAAATAAATTATAAACTGTGGACAAAGTGGCTTCAGCAAAGAAAGATGCACAGTTGATCATATGGTAAGATTAGAAATGCAAAAACTACGAGGAAGAGTTTATGTCAGCTGTCTTTTAGGACATTGAAAAAGTTTATGACATGCTATGGAGGGAAGGCTTGCTGTATAGATTGGTCACGATTGGAATAAGAGGAAGAATATTCCGGTTGATAAAAGACATCTTAAATGATAGAACCATACAAGTCAGAGTGGGGATGGCTTTGTCAAATATTTATAAACGTACTAATGGCACTCCACGGGGGAATGTTATCAGCCCAACCTTGTTTAACATTACAATGAATGATCTCCCAGAGAGTATAAGAGCAGCAATAGGTATTACCATATTTGCAGATGACTGTGCTGTTTGGGTCAAACACAGAAGACTTAAGATAGCTCTGGAGGGAACCACTGAGGCACTCAGGGATTTCAGAATGGGAAGATACTTGGGGATTTAAGTGCTCACCTGCTAAAACAAAGGGAACAATCTTCACAAAAAGGAAGATTGGGGAGAATGGAACTTATATCTCTATACAGAAACAATACAGGTAGTTCAAAATTTTACATTCTGAGGAGTCATTTCCAGTAACAAACCAACTTGGAAGGGTCAAGACTAAATGTAAAGATAGGATTAATCTGTTTAAAAGTTTTGCTGGGAACAATTGGGATGCAGATAAGAACAAATTGTTGATACTGTAGAGGGAATTAATAAAACCAGTTATACATTATGGATGCCACACCTTTAATTCAGCTTCTTAATTAACATAACAAAAATTAGAGCTGATCCAAGCCCAAGCTCTGTAAATCGCATGTGGCGCGAGTATTTTGACTCCATTGTGTGTGCTGCAGGTAGCAACTGGCGAAATGCCTATACATGTCAGGATTAACTTGTTAGATTTAACCTTTTGGGCTAAGGTTAATGGAAATAGTGAAGATAAGAGTACCAACCGAATATATGAGGACTGTTGCGAATTAAATAGACAAGAAGTAACTGGGAGCCACAAACTCCTACATGTTAACAGGGTCAAAAGGTGGATAAAAGACATAGGTGAAAAGGCAGGTCTGGAAGAAATTAAAATCTTTACTCACGGGAAATCAAACTATAGCTGGACGGCTGTCTCTCCAGCTGTGGATTTGGAATTATACAATAAAACAAAGAGACGAGCAGGATTGTCAAATATGATGTCTATGATTTGTGAGTTTATATATGGCAAATGGGATCAGCATTGCCAAATCTATACTGACCGCTCTAGAGATGACAACACAGGCCTTAAAAAATGAAGAGGTTGATATAAAATTCCCGTTGAATAAAGAGAACTTCAAAAGTTTGGTTAAGAGAGAATTTAAGAAGGAATGGCAAAAAACTATGGACCAAAGAGCAAAAAGGACAAAGGCTCTATGAAATATGTCCTAAACATGAGGCTAATGATATACTTAATAGCTGTGCTAGAAGAAGTGACATAACTGTACTTAAAGTGCTAACAGGCCACTGTAATCTGAATGGTAATTTACATTTACTAAACAAGCACAAAGACGGGTTTTGCAACACATGCAAAATCCAAGAAACAGTTGAGCATCTGCTGTGACAAATGCAGGGAGAATTACACAGAAAGAAAGACTCGTTATGAAGAACTGAGACCACTCCAGTTGAAAGAATGTACTCTTAAAGGATTGGTGAGAGCACTGGGAAAGGGGGGTAGCATTAAAAAGCATTACTTCACTTTTTTAAGGACACAGGATTGGCTGACAGAACATAGATATTTACTTATGCAAAAACTGCAGTAAGCGCGGTCATAGCCTCACGTGCTGAGACTGCTGTACCATGAAACGAGGAAGGAAGGAAAAGGGCTGTAACTCAGGGGAAGACTGCTGTGCCTGGGAGATCAGTGAAGAGGAAGATAATCGCAGAGCACCCCTTAGACCAGTGGTTCTCAAACTAGGGCCGCTGCTTGTTCAGGGAAAGCCCCTGGCACACTGGGCCAGTTTGTTTACCTCCAGGCCAATTGGGGCTGCAGAAAGCGGCGCAGGCCGAGGGACATGCTGGCTGCCCTTTCTGGAGCAGCAAACCACAGCCAGTGGGAGCCGCGATTGGAACGGCTGTGGACGCAGCAGGTAAAGAAACTAGCCCGGCCCACCAGGGGCTTTCCCTGAACAAGCAGCGTCCCTAGTTTGAGAACCACTGCCTCAAGGGACCAGGTATAGGGTTACCTGGAGGGGGCTTAAAGACAGACCCTAGCCCTGATCAAGGACAATAAAACTTACAGATTAGCTGAGTCCTAAAGGGGTGACTGAAACACTGCCTAAGAGACTTTTTATTATTATTATTTTGATTCTCCCTGTCCCCTGGGAGGGACAGGAAAATCTCTTTTTCTTTGTTTGGAGAAAATCTTGTACACCACAAGCAGGGGAAGGACTCTGTGAGTGCCAGAGGAGAAAAGCATCCCCAAATCATGTTCTGGTAGGGACGCAAGGGGGCTTCCCCACCACAGCCCTGCTTTGGGAATGCAACCCTATTCAGGGCAGCACTTCAGTCCAAGCTTTAAACATCAGCATGTGCTGACAGGTTGTCTTGACGAGGGATGGACTTAAGCACATGCCTAAGTGTTTTCCTAAATCAGGGTCTCAGAACTGCTTTTGGTCCTTCATACATCTTAATAAGAGCAAATAAAAGTACAATTATTAGCATTTAGTGCAAATTCACTAAACCCAGTCCTGACCTTAAGTGCTTTCCTGAATAGAGATGCTTTCCTGAGTCGGATCCAGAGCCATGCTACTGCTGCTGCTTGGTTCTCTGTTGATCTCCTTTCAACCACAGATTCCTCTGTAGCTGAGGATGTCGCTGCTAGCAGAAGAGGTGAATCTATTCCTGCAAGGGTGGAGAGTTTTGTCACAGTCAGAGTGAAAAGAGAGTCTGAAAAAGGCTGTCTAGTCTCTAATTTATCTAAGGCCTGGTCTACACTAGGGGGGAGGTTCGATCTAAGGTACGCAACTTCAGCTACGCGAATAGCGTAGCTGAAGTCGAAGTACCTTAGTTCGAATTACTTACCCGTCCTCACGGCGCGGGATCGACGTCCGCGGCTCCCCCGTCGACTCCGCCACTGCCGTTCACGGTGGTGGAGTTCCGGAGTCGACGGGAGCGCGTTCGGAGTTCGATATATCGCGTCTAGATGAGACGCGATATATCGAACTCCGAGAAATCGATTGCTACCTGCCGATATGGCGGGTAGTGAAGACGTACCCTAAGGTTCTTATAAGGCCCCTTATTACTATAGCAGGGGTAGGCAACCTATGGTACGTGTGCTGAAGGTGGCACGCGAGCTGATTTTCAGTGGCACTCACACTGCCCGGGTCCTGGCCACCAGTCCAGGGAGATCTGCATTTTAATTTAATTTTAAATGAAGCTTCTTAAACATTTTAAAAACCTTATTTACTTTACATACAACAATAGTTTAGTTATATATTATAGACTAATAGAAAGAGACCTTCTAAAAACATTAAAATGTATTAATGGCACGCGAAACCTTAAATTAGAGTGAATAAATGAAGACTCGGCACAGCACTTCTGAAAGGTTGCCGACCCCTGTACTATAGTATCAGAGCACCTCACAATCTTTAATGTAGTTATCCTCACAACACCTCTGGGAGGCAGGGAGGTACTGTTATTCCCAATGAGGCACAGAGAAACCAAAATTATTTGCCCAAAGTCAGGCAGAAAGCCTGTGACAAAGCAGGGAATTGAACTTGCATCTCCCAGGCTAATGTCATTAGGCCATCTTTCCTTTTAAAAGTAGGCAACAGCTAATACATTTTTAATCTTGTTTATCAGCATTTTCCTAAGGGGCTGTGTGGACTTCTGACATTTTATATTTTGACGTGTCTTTGGTGTTTAAAATATGTATGTAAAAGGTTTTTCACAGTTAGAATTGAGTCCCTTGGACATTTTTAGCTTGTCTTGTTGGTAGTGCTGGAGTAAAATTCAAGACTCTTTTATTAATGATTTGTTCTTCTGAATGGCCATCTAGAATAACTCATCATTTGAACTGCAGGTATTTGCATGCTCCCTATGTGAATGTCTCAGGTGCTCTTTATGGCAGACACTAAAGAAAAGATTTAAATGCTTCTGTTTGTTCTTGTAGGAATTTATGTACTGCCCAAGTATCACTTTATAGTCCCTGAGCCAGGAGTAAGAAGGATACTTAGTACTTACATAATGTTTTATCTTTAAGAAAATCATTGATTTTTTTTATTAGTCTTACAGTAGCATCCAGAAGCTCCAAACCGGATTAAGGCCCCATTATATTAGGTGCTGCCTCATTCACTGAGCGCTGTCCAAACTCTGCACTGAATGAGCCAAGGGTCCTGTGGACAAAATGATGTATGTTCATATAACTAGTGACTGTATCATAATGCACAAGGCCAGAGAAATGAAGTTGTAAGAGAACCTTAATTCTGGCATTTCTTAGCTATTGGGTGCTTGACTTTGCAACTTTAACAATGTTCTTTTAACAGATTTGTTTTGGAACGGAATTCTCTAGGTTCAAAAAAATCTGAAGAAAAAAGAAGTTCCATCATATGGCACTGTAACATCCCTCCTCTTCCCCTGTGGATCATCAGCAAAGTGTTTACAAGACCATTCAGATCCACAGCACAGACCTCTACCACTTAAGCTAAAGGAGCAACTCTATTAGCAGGTAGCAGTAGTAGGCTGTTATCCTTTGTTTGAACCTCCTGTTAGAGAGAGGCACAACAGACATTTTGCTGTTGGGTTAAATAACTATTTGCTAGGAAGCATTAGAAAGACAGGAATCAGAATTCCATGTCTATCCTGGCTCTGATAGGGCAGTGTTGTCTAGTGATTAAAACAAGGGATTGAGTGTGAGGCCTCCTGAATAACATTTGTTTGTTAGGACTCCTGTGTGCTATTTGTTTGTTAATGATGCTTTGCAGTTGAATAGTGCTCATTCATATGTGTGTCTCAAAACAAAATGTCAGTGGATGTGCAGGAGTAGCCCTATTTTACAGATGCCATAGACTAGCACATAGATTTGGAGTATTCATTCTGAGAGGCTGGATATGCAGATAAAACTTGAGTCTTCCATCACAGGATGTGTCTACACTGCAAATAAAAACACACAGTTGGCCCGTTCCAGCTGATTCGGGTCTCAGGGCTCAGACTGTAGGGCTGTTTAATTGCAGGGTAGGCTTCCAGGCTTGGGCTGAAGCCTGAGCTCTGGGACTCTTCCACCTCACTTCCCAAGCCCGGAAGTCTACACAGCAATTAAACAGCCCTGCAGCCCAAGCCCCACAAGACTAAGTCAGCTGGCATGGGCCAGCCGCAGGTGTCCAGTTGCAGTGTAGACATACCCTAAGAAACCTGGGTTCTCTCTTAGCTTTGCCAAAAATAGTCCATTGGCTCTTTGGGGAGGCTTGCACTGCTTTTGCCTATGGTCTATGAGTAAAGAGAGCTTGTTTAGTTTCCAGGGCTGTCAATTTGTCACCTTTCACAAGCACTAAATTTCCTAAAAAAAAATGCTATATAGTCAAATTGGTTTTAATTGACTTTCTTATCACTTGTACTTCTGTCTATATAAAATTGTGTGTGTGTGTGTATGTGTGGGGGGGCGGGGCAGGTTCCCTGCTTCTCTTTTGGAAATAATACCCTTCTGTGTGTCAAAACCAAAAAACTTTCACAATACAAGTTTATCTTTAAAAAGATCTTTGAAAATAGTGGAAAAGCATGGCATAGCTTTTGGGGTTTTAACAGAGAACAGGGCAGGGTTAGAAGAGCTGTGATTTAATTTGGGTCACCAGGACTTAGAAAACTGTCATTTAATAACAACAAATGTACAATGTTTATATGTATTGTACTTATTTATAGTGATATGTTGCAACATGGCTAAGTATGTATTTCCTAGCCTCATTATTAAAGCTCATAATGGACTGCATCTCTCTCTCTCTTCCCCCCCGCCCCCGAATGAATGCCAGTAATCCAGCAGCAACATTATGAAATTATTTAGCACACTTACTCAAAACAAAAACAGCAACATTTCCAGTTATTTCTATTCAGGCTTTTGCAAGATATGTTATTACCTCTTTTAAGTAACACGAGGCTCAAGAGATGAGAGGTGAAGCAAGACAATAGAACACATTGTTTTACAGAATGTTATTCCCCCCATTGTGCAACCACAACCAGCTGTCCCAGGCCAAGTTTTTTAAAGGGGCAGGATGAACTCTTGTTTGAAAGTGACATTAAAGGAGTCCTGCTGTGAAATGCTCTCTAGGTCACAACCTTTTGTGGCCTCAAAATGTATTACATTGAATTGGATCAATCCAGCCCCCACAAACTTCTTGTCCAACGTACACATCTCTATGGTTATGAGAGTTCAAAGAGATATAAGTGATGGAGGAAATCACAGCAAAACTTGCGTTCATATGTGACTGGTAAGCCCTCCAGAAGATTCCAGCTCAAAATCGGTTTACAAGGGAGAGTGGAAGAAATCTTGGTGTCATTTTAAAAAAAGTGGCGGAGGGACTTCCTAGAATTACAGGTCCCCTGAAGAGTAGCCCATACCAGTCATTTTCTTTTCTTACAATGGGATGGCTAAACTGTTTCTCACAGGCCAGATATTCTCCACTGTGCCCAGCTACAGTGCTGAAATTCAGGAATAGCTCCACTGAAGCAAATAGAGTTAATTGGTGTAACACCCTGAGAGAAGAATTAGGCCCAATAAGCTTGTGGCATGAAGCTATACTAACTTTGTGCAAGTCTACACTACGGGGTTAAGTTGACCTAAGTTATGTAACTCCAGCTAATTGAATAATGTAGCTTAGGTCGACTTATTGAGGTGTGTACACCACGGTGGGTCTACAGGAGAAACTCTCCCATTGACTTATCTTATGTTTCTTGTTCTGGTGGAGTACCGGAGTCAACGGGAGAGTGTCTGCAGTTGATTTAGTGGGTCTTCACTAGACCCGCTAAATTGACCCCCAGTGGATTGATTGCCGCAGCGTCGATCCACGGTAAGTGCAGACATACCCTTTGAATACTGAGGTGCGGCATGTGTGGCTGCTCAGATCCTGTGAAGCACAGTGTGCCATTTGTAGCCCTGGGGCTCCTAGGAGATTACTGAAATAGCTGTCAGTTGGACAAAGCTTGGGTGCACCTGCTTCATAAAAGGGATAAAATTCAGAAATTTCCACTGGCGCTCATGCTCTAATCTCTGACTGCCTGAGAGATTATAAATGCTTAAAGGGAAACTGTCCATTTGCACACCAGGAAGCCAATTCTCCATTGCTCTAGGTACCCTTGACATCACTCTAGCAACTTAAAGGGACTGTAAAGTACTGTAGCTCCTAATCAGGAAATAGCCCTCACATAGGGGCTTCCCTGGATGGTGTAAAGTTGGTACAACTGGCTGTCTGCCCTCCCACCCAAAATACTCTGCCGTTGGAGCATGCCAAGGATGGTGATATTATTTTTTGTATTACCATAGCACCAAGGAGCCCTAGTCATGAACCAGGACTCCATTATGCTTGATGTTGTACAAACACAGAACAAAAAGACACTCAGGGCATAGCCAGAATGCTGCTGTGCTCTGGCTATTCTCAGCGGCAACAATGGCCACAGAAGGCCATTATAAGTGAGCCTAAATAAGCTGTGCATCTCTTCATGCAAAACGCTTCTGTAAAGATCATGTTCCTAACTTGTTGCTTTGACCACATCAGTCCTCTTGTGTCCCTCACTAGCTTCTTCTTTTCTACAACATCAAAAAACAAGCAAAAAACCTATTTCTCTTCACTTTTAAGGCACTTTGTGGTCTATTCCCACTCTACCAATCAAATCTTGTATATTATGGTGTTGTCAACACCCACCTGATCTGCCAATCATACCTGTCTTGAATGCCCATTTGTCAAACTTTCCAACAAGCACCTTTGTGGGTTTTTTTCGCATACCACTCTCTATACTGGGAAGGAGCTCCCTGCAAACATCCAAAAAGCCACCTCATTTTTCCTCTTTCAAATTTCCCTCTGTCATGATGACTACAAAAATTTGGCAACTGGTGTGCAGTGACTTCTGCTTCTTGTGCTGTTCTTAATTGTTTCATTGGTACCTTCTGCTTCCTCTGTCTGTTTATAGCTTTCTGTTGTCCTTTGTCTTAGGCTTAGATTGTAAATTCTTCAGGGCAGGGGACATCTTTATATGTGTTGTGCTAAGTACTGTACAAACAGGGCCCTGATCCTTGACTAGGGCCTCTTCAATACAAATAATAATTTACATAAATTAGAGCAGCTGCAGGGCTCTGAGGCTGCTCTAATTTGTGCCAGAGTTTGACCCTGGACTATGAGTAAATGGAAACTCACCTTTGCACACTTCTTTTCCTGCACAAATCTTAGCTTGGTTGGCACAGACATTTGGGACACATACATTGTAAACAAGCACATTCCTTTACCTGGGTTGTTAATTAAATTTTGGTTTATTAACCATAAAAATGTATAATTTAAAATGTACTAGTAACCGAGTCATGCTCTTTAGTTGTCACAGTTCTCTCAGTTTGGACAATGAACATTTAAGGGAGTCAGTTTCCATTTTATTTGTAGTCTGTTTCCCTTTCATGTTCTTAGTGCTGCAATTTTGGGGCTTCAAACACTGCAGGGGAATATTTGTTTTAAAATAAATGCTTTTAAAATGTAATTTAAAACCAATCATGAAAACATTTCTATTGGGCTTAGGTTCTGAATCTTGGGCCAAAGTTAAGTTGATAAATTCCTTTAAAAGATCAAACTACAGCACATATCCCATACATTACGTACTGTTACCCAGGGACCTGCTGATATGACACCCAATATATATCCACTTTCCTGTACCGTGAAGTTAAATAAACTTTTTAAAACAAATGCTCCATTAGCTCCTGACTATTAATCTTAGTGTATTAATGGAGGCTGTTTTAAGCCAGCTAGACTTTTTTTCCTATTCTATTAAAATATTTACATTGTAATAACTCAGCAAGGTTTTTTTTTCTAAATGGAAAGCCCATAAGTGGGTGAAAGTATTTTAGAGCAGGGTGAGACTGAAGGGACATGACATGTTATTGAATTGAGGGCCCTAGAAGGTGAGGTCTGTGCAGTCATAAATTCCAGGAATGCGGATGTGACTCTCTCAATGTGTATATGAAGTTGACAGCATTTGACAGCTACCATCTGTGAACAATAACGTATAGAAAAGCAAGGCTGCATGATGCAGACTGGAATGTACCTATCAGACTCTAAGGACTATAACAATTTACTACTCATTATCAGGGACCATATCATGATTAGCTGCAGGGCTTGGAATGAAACTTGGAAATTATGAGAACAAAGTCCCCCTTGTTAAAACAGAGTAATTAGTTTAATACACATGATGAGAAAATAGGCAGGAGACTTTCTTTTTTCCCCTTTTTATTAAGTGTTTACCATCCATGTCCTGCACAGGAGCCCTAAAAAGCCTGCAGACTGAAAATGGACAGAATGTTGTGTCATTCTGGATCCTAAGAAAATGGCTCTTTTGCATTTGGGGACTTAGGGCTACCGATTCAACCCTTTCCTGGCATCATGCATACCTTACAGCAGAAGATTGCAAAGAGGGACCATGATGATAAATGCATTTGTGTCACATTAGCTGATCAATGTTATTTTCCTGCTTCTCCATGCTGTCCAATGTTTCCTGTGATCAGAACATTTTGGCAGTAATGCCTGCGTTGAGGAGGACGTTTCCGTAAGGACACTCTCAATCCTACGGCTGATGAAGGGATATTTCATATTTTCTCAGTTCCTTATATTTTCAATGTGTCTCCTAGTCACGACAGTAATGCAAATAATACATCATCATAATAAGCTACTCAGCAGCTATCAGATAGTAACAACTTTTGGTCATTATTGACTTGGATCAGATTTGAACAAGGTGGCCACAGGTGAAAAGTTCCATTTACCATTACTATTCCTCCCTCCCATCCAATCTACTCTGTAATGGTTTTGATTTCCTGGTAGATGTCAACCATAAAGACTCAAACTGACACTAATCCTACAATATGCATTGATCAGGGATGTAGACGGGTCTTTGCATCCCTACTTTGCAAATTGTTCTTGACAGGTTCCATCCTTTTGGCAACGCTGTTAATATGCTTTCTGTATGCAAAGAGGGATGTTTACAACCGAGAGCTTGAAATACTATTAGCTCTTGAGAGAAATCAGTTCTGTCTGTATCACACCCTGAAATGTCTCTGCTCAGATTTCACTTCCTCAGAGGGAAGCTCAGTTAAGAAGTTAGCAAGTGATTTATTTCTAAACATTGTTTGAGCAATTCCCATATTTAGACGTTAAACTTTTTCAAGCACATAGTGAAAAGAGGATCATTTTCACAGCACTCCACTCTAATTCAGGTAATATAATACATTCCCTCATAATTGTAAAGAAAATGGTGATGGGAACAAGATTGCCTGTAATTTTCTTCCCAACATTTGAGAGCTAGTTACATGGTTACTTTGTTATTTTACCTCATTTTTTTAAGGTGGGAGCAGTTTTTGAGAGTCCAGGGTCACACATCACTGAAAATTCCTTCCCTCTGTGCCTTAAAATATTGGTATTAAATCAAAGTTTTCATTGTTTCTCACACACTTTCTCATATACATGAAGATGTGTAAAGTTTTAATAAGTTATAAGGCTTCCTATTCTTATCCTGCCCCTTAGCTAATGTATTGCCAATTGCTTTCCCTTTCCTCCCCACTCAAACCAATCTGGGTGATCTGACCTCATTCTCTAGTTTTGCTTCTTGCATGGTTCAAAATCCATTAACTGTCAGGCAAGAATTCATCTTTTAAGTTCCTTGGCCTTCCAGTTCTTTTGGGCATTGTAGCTGTCTGGGAGTGATTATCCGACTTATAAACACAGTTGGAGAGTCTTTATCATACAATAGTGCTTATCACTGATAATGGGCTTGATCTTGAGAAATGGTGAACTCCATGGGAACTGGGGCTGCTCCACACATCTGAGCATCAACAAAATCCATAACTAATCTGCCTATTTCTGTCATGAGTTTTTTGAGATATTCACTGATTTTTTTCTAACGTGCTTGATGGCCTTTGATTAAGTAGAAAGTCCCAATAAAGTGCGTGAGATTTTCAAAAGCACTCAATATTGACCTACCTTTGCTCCCCTTGAGCTCAGTGGTAAAACTCCCGTTGATCTTCTATCTTCAGTGGCTTTGTTTCCCTTATGTCTTCTCACAGTAATAGGCAGTGGGTCTTGGAGTGTTTTTTTCCCTGCTATTAAATAGCAGCTACCAACCCGGCCCTTGTCCCACAAAACTAAATGGAAAGTAATGTTCAGTTTTTGTATTAATGTTCCCCTCCACTAAATATTATTAATTGTCTTGGTTTATATGAGATTAATAAACTCTGGAGACTTCTCTGGGAGCCCAGGAGGTACATTCAAGAGTAGAATTTGACTCTTTGCTTTAGCAAGAACACTGATAATGAAAAAATGATCAGCCTTCAAAATAAGGGCTGCAACAGCATTAAAAGTCCAGCTCCTTAGTTTGGCAAGCTGACACCCACAATGACAAATCCAGGGTCAGGAACACATATTAAACATGTTGCTCTATCCCAATGCTCTCTGTTGGCTCCATTTTCATCACTGAGAAGGGTATTAACCTTGACCTTAATCCTGCTCCCCAAGGATTTCAAAGGTCCATAGCATTGCCATTTTCAACCCCATGCTGGATCCTGACGGAGCCAGTAGGGGAGAGAAAATGAATGGTGCAAACTGCATATACATGCACATAACCTAATAAATTTGGTCCCCTGGATGGGTTATTGTTGGGTGGCCTTAGTTTGGAAGAGTGAAATTATAATATTTTAGAGCACAAAATTGATCTATAAAAGCTCTGTGTGTGTGTGTGTATGTGTGTATATATATATATATACACACACACACAAATATATATATATATATATATTTGGCAGTATGCCTCTCCTCTATCCTGTAAATTCCTTAGGTCAGGCACCATATCTTCTATGTGTTTGTATAGTACCCAGAATGGTAGGGCTCTGGTCTTGATTGGAGTGTCTGGACACCACCACTATACAAATAAATCATAATATCATAATGATAAAAGCTGACTCAGCCTTAACTGTCGAATCATTGCTATAAAAAGAGAGAAGAGGCTGAATTCATCAACAGCATACAAGGCTGATATCTTTCAAGTTATGAATATACATGCGTCATTGGCTTGTTTCTGTTCAGACTAGATTTCAGACTAGCAGCATTTACGGAATTGTTATATTTAGAGAAAATCTTGTATTTTTCAGTAAGGCAGGATTCTGCTCATGCTATTACCCTCACAGCTGGGATGAGAGATTACAGTAATCAAACTCCTCTTCTCTTAAAGTTAGGAATTGGCAAGTGCCAATGGTTGTGATCTGGGTTTAGATTTAAAGGGGGAAAAAAACAACTTGGTAAAATACTGCGTACAGATGGATTTTTCTTTGCTCGATATTTAATATTTCATCTATCTCAAAATGGGAACTGCAACTTCAGTAAAAGATTGATAAGGTCTATTCTATATAAGTTCTTATCCTGCCCTCATCACTGCCCTCCTCTGAGCACCTTCCAGCAGTGCATTAAGTGACTTGACTAAGATCCTTCACATGTGGTTTGTTATCTCTCTCATCCTCATCCTGAAGTGAGGATGAGGAAAATTGAGTGTGTGGAGTAATGCTTTGTTTGGTAGGGTTTTGTTTGGGGGATTTTTGTTGTTTTGTTGTGCAAGCTGCTATGGTTTTATGTTAAAGAAGGCAGGTCAAAGAGGTGTGCCTTGCACCTGGACTGGAATGTGATGAGATTTGTGACAGTCCTTAGAAAACTCTGTCTCTACACAGATGAATTTTACCCTTATGGAAGAAAGTTCCTGTAACAGGGCAGGTTGCCCCCTTTAAAGGCCAGGGAGGCTAGGGAGCAAGTAGCAGTTCTGGAAAAGAGCTCAGTAGCCAGGTGCTGGGAATCATCTGATCCAGCTGGACAGTATCAAGTGATTGGGTCTGATGATTCCTAGCTAGGGGACATAAAAGAGAGCCCAGCGCCATTGGGGAGCCTGGGACCAGGAGAGGCTGGAAGTAGACTCTCCTGAGGCTGCAGCAGAAGACTGCAAGAGGGCAAGCAGGCTCTGCTGAGTCCCTTACACTGGTGAAGGTCTGGACCATTAAGCTACCAGAGGCCCCGACAGCCTTAATTGACAACAGGACCGTTGCTTTTTGTTATTGTTTCACATTTCTCCCCTCCTTCCCCATGGTGTGTATGCAAAGCCCTCAGGTAAGGTCTACAAACTGAACTGGGGGTGGCTGACTATTTTCCCAGGCTGGTGGCTAGGTCCACCAGCCTACAGTTCTGTTGTGCCAGAGGAATGCAGTTGTCAACTGCTGCCATTATCTCAGAATTTTAGGTGAGCTTTTAGATACCCTGAGCCCAGGCCATTGAACACCTCGAAGATAAGGATCAAGACTTTGAACTTTATTAGATGTGCTATAGGAAGCCAGTGTAGAAAGCAGAGGTTTGATGTGCTCATGGTAGCTTGTGTTACTGAGGGGACATGCTACAGCATTCTGTACTAGATGGAGTTTCCTAAGGGCTGATGGCTTCATGCCCAGGCTGTCATTGTCCATCATGCTGATTTGGAGTCTCTTAGCTGGGCATGGTAGAAGGCATGACTTGCTGATGCTCCTATGTAAGAGCTTAGCATCAGTGAGGAATCCAGGAGCACGTTGAAACTACAGACTGAAATGACCAATTGTGCATGTGTATTTTCAATCAAAGGAGACTGGGCTATGGCTGCAAACTCCTCAGTGCTTTCCACTGCCCACCTGCATTACCTCTCTCTCTTCTTTTGGTGCGGGGAGGGATAGCTTGAATCAGTTGTTCTTTAACCATGAGCTGAACTCATCCAAGCACTGGGCTGTCTTGATGGTAGTGATATGGATGTATGCGGTGAAGAATAAATAGAGTTGTGTGTCATCTGTATATTGTGGAGGTGCAATTTCCCATCATTACTCTTTGGGTTTGTCCCTTCAGGAAGGACTTATCACAGTTTAGTGTATTCCCTTGCACCGCTGCCACCTCTCTCAGGCAAGACAGCAGTATCTCATAGTAGAGAGTGCTGAAAGCTGCAGAGAGGTCCAGGAGGATGAAAATGGATGTCCGATTGCTCACCATTAACAGCAGATTATCATCCATCAGTGTCACTAAAGTGGTATCTGTCCCGTGTCCTGGCCTGAATCCAAATTGTGCCAGGTCTGAGATAGGAGCTTCAAAGAAATGAGCTTGTAGTTGTCCTTTGGGTAGCTTTTCTGTGAGATTGCTCAGGAACAGAAGGTTGGATACTGGGTGATAGTTAGACAAAACCAATGTATTGAGAGTAGATTTCTTTAGTTTTGGGTTTCTATTACATGTCTGAGGGAGGAAGGGAAGATTCCTTCCCTGAATTGGCTAATTCAGTCAGGAGTGGCTGCAGTTGTTCAGACTCTCTTTCACAAGCCAGGAAGGGCCTGGCTAGATTCACAGGTCTAAGGCTGAGATTTCTTGAGGGTATCTACTACTTCTTGATGAGTGAATGTGAACTGTGGGAATTTAGATGCCTGGGCTGCTTGTTGGCTGATATAGAGGGAGCAGATTCATGCTGTCTGAGAAGCCTTTCCAATTGTGCATGATCTTTTCAGCAAGTAGGTTGATAGTTCTTCATAGTTCTGGATTCTTTTATGGGCTGCAGGCACTAAGGATTGATACAGTGCTTACTACCCTGGGTAGCTCCTTCAGATGGGGATTATACAGACAAGGCGGGTGACTTAATAAGGGATTGGCAGATTCAATGAAGACTGATGGGAAAGTTCTCTTGGCCTGTAATACAGCCTCAGTATAGGGCTTGGAGATATTCTTTGTTTCCACCTATTTGGCACTCAAGTTTCTGCCCCTAGCGCTTCATCTGAAACAGAGTGTCAGACCATCAAGGAGATTTGTGTGAGTGATGGGGAGGAAGGGGCCATTTGGGGTAAGACTACATAGCCCATGTCAGCAAGCCTCTCACCCAGGTTGGCAGACTTGGGTTAGCAGGGCTTATGCTAGCACCCTAAAAATACATGTGTAGACAGCACTTTGAAGTTGTGGCACCCTCCTCACCAGGCTTCAGAGCCCAAGCTGCAATGTCCACATGCCTATTTTTAGCGTGGTAGCATGAGCCCTGCTAACCCAAATCTGTTGACTCAGGCTGGGAGGCTTGCAGCTGCAGGTTGTGTAGATGTACCCTTGGGAGCCAGTGTATTGATGGTCAAGGCTAGTGTATGATGATAATTCAACAGATCCTTGGTTCCTTTTCCAGTGGCTGGAGTGCTGCTGTCTTTTAACATGCTTTGGAATTTGATGGTAAATAAGAATTTTTTCATAATCCTATCAGGGTCATTGTTTTGTTGTTGTTGTGATTCCTATATATGGAGATAGCTCTATCTTATAGAGCTGGAAGGGACCCCAAAAGGTCATTGAGTCCAGCCTGCTGCCTTCACTAGCAGGACCAAGTACTGATTTTGCCCCAGATATCTAAGTGGTCATCTCAAGGATTGAACTCATAATTCTGGGTTTAGCAGGCCAGTGCTCAAACCACTGAGTTATCTATCCCTCCCTCCCTTGTCTGGGAGCTAGGCGAGCCTCAGTGAGGGTATGATCTGTCCAAAACCATGGTGGTTTTGGGATGTCCTTGATATTGACATCTAATCTGAAGACCAAATCAAGGGTGTCACTGGCTGTGTGGGGTGGCCAAGAGGTGACCCAGGTCTGGGAGAGTTCTAAGAAGGCAAGTGAGGACATGAATTATGGGGTTTTTGCATTTGTGGCCTTGTCAAAACAAATGTCAAAATCTCCCAGGAAGGTGTTTAGGATATTTTATCACCATTGTCAGCAAGGTATGGGTAAGCTCCTCCATTAACCCTTTAGTCTGTGGTGGTTTGCAAATTGGCATAAAATCTATGTATCAGAGGGGGAGCCGTGTTAGTCTGGATCTGTAAAATGCAACAGGATTTTACATAAAATCTATGTTAGCTTTGGCTCTGGTTTTCTAATGCTAGATAAGTGAATTTGTATGAGCTGATTATCTGATTTCACAGCTTCTGTCTCTTGCCCCCAGTATCTTTGGCTGGAATTCTGGTTTGTAATGTCCTGTAGCAATGCTCCTCAGTGCATCATAATAAATATACCTCCTACAGCAACTCTGCACATGGGGTCTATTTTGCATTTCTCTGTGGTAATAGATGCTCCCTTGTGTTACAAAACACTGCATTACCTGTACATTGAGGAAAAATCTTTTCTTCATGGAATAAGGTTCATTTTAAAAGGCCAGATAATGCCCACTGAGATCCACATGTGGACGGGTCCTCTACACATATAAAGGAGACTTAGGTATTTCTGTGGCACCATCCTCCCTCACCCCATAGAACCTGCAGAGGGATCTCCATGAAGCCCAAAGACTATGTGGCCAAAAGGGGTGAAATCGGGTGGCTGTTCCCCACACACTCTGGCCCCAAAAAATGTGTCCAGAAAGTTACTTCAGCTATAGGATGTATTCACTTTCCTGTGGATCCTCCTATCTCAGGGGGGAAATTGCAGCAAGAGAGTGGCTCCACCTGAGGATGGTGCTGTTGGGGATCAGAACCACTTCACGCTTGGTCCATGAAGATTGCCTCATTCTCCCATGGATCCCCTGGGCTCCAGCAGATGTGGGCTGTGGCTTTTCCACAGGGGGCAAATCCTGCCTCCCCAGTGGGATGAGGCAGGAGAATCTCTGTAAGGAAATCATGGAATTTCCCTTGCAAAAAGCCCCCCTGAAACTTTTACCCCTGGACAGACTGATCTGATCCAAAGCATACACTGAAAACCACTTATTAACTTTTAAAAATCAACCTTTTTTATCATAACAATACATCACACTTAATAGTGCAGTCTCCCACTTTGCAAAGATGGGTCAGGATTAGTATCCTCAGTTTGCACATGGAGAAACTGAGGTCCGAAGCAATTAAGCTTGTATTTGTTATAATTGATTATTGGAAATACTACAGGATTATGGAATAAAATAATATGAATATTTTAATACTTCAGAGCAGCTGAAGTCACAAAAAATGTTTTAAAGCTAAATGAACAAAAGATGGAGTGTTTGAAATGCACACTTTGTTATGGCCACAATCCACATGTGCTTTTTAAAATCCAACTGCAAAATTATATGAGGGGAAAAAAGGAGCCTCTGGAACAGTGAATAATGTGTTTCTGATTTTCCTGAGACAAGGAAATCCCCTGGTTGTTCCAAATGCTTTATTTCTAATGTTATGTTCTTGTTTAGTGAGTTTCCTCTAGGAAGAGCTGACTGAATATTGGGTATTCAAGCCTACAAAAAGACCAGCGTCTAGCAAAGACACTAGTGGTGTGTATAAAGTATGTTCCAGGGTACTGAAACTAAGCCAAGCATTCATATGGTTCTTGTATCATTGGTCTTGTTTGGAATTCCTTTCATTGTCTCACTAATCCCATTGTGGCTTTCTTGAAAAACAAATATATATCATGGGGGGGGGGGGACCTGTACACTAGAACTTAGTGATACAGCACATGCTGTTTCTATTTGCCTACATAAAGGATCTTGTATATCTTTACCTGCAATTTGTCTTGTCCTTTTACATATTCTGAAATACTTCAGAGGTCACAGGAGCCTGCATTAGTTCTGCCTCCAAAGGAAGCCAGTTAAGTCTGCTCTTTCTTCCCAAAGGATTGCAAGGCAGGACAAGTCAGCTGAATTGGCAGGCATACAAAAGCTATTTGGAAACGATAAGGAACACAACTGCTACACAGCTTAAAAGCCCCTTCTGGAATGCACACTGTGATTCACTACATGTCCCTTACAATTTCACAACAGCTCTCTTCTTTTGAGAGCAAAATCTAATGCCAAAGCCGAAAATAAATCTTACAGTATGTGGATTGTAATATTGTAACAGATTAATTTTCTAAAAATGGAGTATTCAGCCTCAAGTATTGGGCCTTCAAGACTTGTGAAGAAATTTAATTTGTACTATATTTTATAGTAAATCTTGACACCCTCTGATACAAAGCAGCATGGTAACATCTCTATGCAGGAGACACCAGCCCTGCACCCCTGCTATTCCAATTTTCCAGCACAACCCCATATCCCAACAACAGCCACACTTAAATCCAGCCCTAGTATAAACAAACCATTTGCAGTTTCTTGGAGTAATCACAGTTCCATAATCCTGTGTGCCACGAAACCAGGAGTGGCTTTTGTGTCCCAAGGGGGGGAAGTTGAGAACCATTGGGCTAGTGGGCTAAAACATAGTGCCAGGAACTAGGCAGTCTTGTGTTCAGATCCAGATTCTACCACTGACTTGCTGTGTAGCCTTTAGCAGGTCATTTAACCTTTCTGTGGGCCTGATCCAAAACCCATTAAAGTTAATGAGAAGATTCCTAATTAGAGATGGTTGGGGAATTTTTTGATTAAATAGTTTTTCATTGGAAAATGCCTCTTCATCAAAACTGAAACTTTTTGCAGGAATATATCCATTTTGACTAAATTCTGAGTTGGTAAGGATGTCTCAGGCAGGGGCGGCTCCAGGCACCAGCATGCCAAGCGCATGCCTGGGGCGGCAAGCCACAGTGGGCGCTCTGCCGGTCGCCATGAAGGCGGCAGGCAGGTTGTCTTCGGCGGCATGCCTGCGGAGGGTCTGCTGGTCCCGCAGCTTCGGTGGACCTCCCGCAGGCAAGCCGCCAAAGGCAGCCTGCCTGCCGTGCTTGGGGCGGCAAAATACTTAGAGCCGCCCCTGGTCTCAGGTCCAGTACAGAATTTCAGTCAAAAAGTCAAAAGGCGACACAGCCCAAGGCCTCCTAGAATAGCCAATTGCCCAGTGGTTAGGGTACTTATCTGGAAGGGAAGAGACCTTGGTGCTAGTCCTTGGTGTGAATCCAGGGACTTAAAGCAAGGTCTCCCACCTTACAGATAAGTGTCCAATTACTCAGCCAATGGTTGTTCTGGGCAGAGACATGTTCTCTTCATTTTTTCATGGGTAAAAAAGTCAAAAGTTCTTGGTTTCACCCTAACGCAGCTGTGAAAATTTTAGTGGTACAGAAAAACCATTTCCTGCCCAGCTGTACTTCTAATGAGTTCAGTGGACTTTGGATTAGGTCCTTTGCTGAGATAATAATCACTGTATCTTAGAAATAATACAACGTGAAAATTATACTTGCATACCTAAATGATGTCACAACAATTAATTGGTAGTGCTTTGAGGATGTAATGCCTGGAGCAAACATTAAGTATTATTATTTTCCTGGTACAATATTAATCTATGTAAGAAACCTACAGATTATAAAATGCAAATAACTGTAGATTAAAACTGTCTTTTTCGGGACTCCTTATTTTTATGTATGCTATATAATTCGAACATTTCATTGTGGTCTTTCCCCCTCCCCCATCAAATTGTAACAGCAAGTGGATCATTTATTCCATTTGTTAAACATTGGGAAGAGTACGAAGATACATCTACACATTATAATGCTATTGTTCTCTCATTATGACTGTACACTTTGGCAATGTGGCATTTGGTGTGGGTACATAACAGGAAGCTGCATGCACCAACATAGTTGAAGATGACTCTTGGGAATTCATGGGAGAGATTGTGTAACCAAAGTGGAAGTGTTGTGGCACACAGGTCAGCAGACTCAATAAGTAGACAGAGACAACTACGGTGGTTTGCCCATGTCATCAGGCTACCCACTGGCAGAAGCACAAGGTATGTGGAGGGAGGAGGTGGTGTGGAGGACAACGATTGACCTATCGTAGGATGATCGACAAGGATGCTGCCATCATGGAGAGAATGTATGATGGAATCAAACATCTTGCTTTGGACACAAAACAGTAGAGAAAAACAAGTTTCCTCATGTGCTACTAGGCACAGGAGATTCTAAGTTTAAGCCCTTGCTGGTCCTGGTTTGTTTTTATTGAAGAACTTTCTTTCCATTCCCCAAATTAGATTTGTTGCCTTCCTCTTTCCCGGTGTTTGAAAAGCTTATCCTTGGAAGCACTTTTTCAAATACAGTGGGGCTACAAGCCCCCAAACAAACCAAGGTTTGTATCATCTTGATGGACTTTTTGAGTTTGTATTTGATTTAAAACTATAAAACAAGATAAATAAAATATCTTGCTTAATTTTTAAACTTCCTTGCTAACTACAGGACAGTCTGTTCCTGTGTAAGGAAAGTTCATAAGTGAAGCCATTAGAACTTTGCTGAATATTTGCCAGGTGCTCTTGTTAAAACTCCACGGTTGCTTAATATAACTCACAACAAATCTTTCCATTTGTCCAGTCAGATGATATGCTAACCAAGGAACAAAGGACAATGATTATAAACAATTCAAATGCTAATTCCTATGTAGTATTCTCTAAATTAAAACCAATCATACCATTTTATAATCATGCCCAATACTTTTGTGAGAACTTTCACGCTGGACCCTGATTTTGCAGAAGTTTTTATTTTAGGGCTATAATTTTAACCTTATAATCTGCCATGAACAGGGGGAAGCAGGTAGCTGCATTGCCCATGAACAGGCCAGGGAATGAAGTGTAACTTGGACCCTTTTCTGGGTGTATCATACACCACAAGATACTGTATGTCTTTTTATGTATTTGGTGCCATTTGGTATTTTGAAAGAGTACATCTTTTGAAATCACTGAGATAGCACTTACTGTTCAAATATACGTTGAAAACGCATTTTAGCAACTTTTAAATGTTTTATTCATGACTGCGTGCAATATTAATGCAAAATATTTTTACTTCTCATTTAGCCAATTATCAGTTTATGATGTTTTAGCTATCTTAGAAATAGATAGAGTGAGAGATTGTGTGTGACTTTAAACAGTGAGCCAGCTGCTGTCTAGGTTCTCTAGCTGAGTAGTGTGGAATGGACAGCATCTCATTCCATTGATCATCCAATTATTTTAATGCAAAATCTGTTCTCATTTGCTCCTAAAATCATTCCACAAGGCTACTGAGAATACCTGAACTGATAATTTCATATAGCTAGAGGAGTCCACAGCTGGTGGCTCTTTAGCTAGCTAGCAAACAAAATACAGGAGATAGTAAAGGGATGGTTATATTTGTTCAATTTCAATATTGTCTGCTTTGCAAGTATTGTCACCTAAGAGTTGTAGTTGGAATAGCTCTTATAACTGACTTATTGTAAGAATTCCTGCTACATAATCTCATCAAGCTTTTATTTTATAGTGCACTTAATATGACCTTGATTTTTAGTGATTAATACGCTTTTAAATAGTTTAAAATCATAGCAGGCTCAAACATGAGATACAAGTCAGTCTGGATCAGAATTACCGTATTTTTAATGAAAAATATATTAATTCATTTTAAATGTACAAGTGTCATATACTATACATTTCTCAAGCTACACAGATAACTTTTTTGCCCAGCTTCAAACCAAAGTAGGAAATAAATCCATAATGAGAGACTAATGAGCAGGGTCTGATCGTATACCATTGAAATCAATGGAATTTTGTTACAGACTTCAATCGGAGCAGGATCAAGCTCATAAAGAGATATATGCTATATTGAAATATCAATACATAATGTATTTTACCACATAATACTTTAATGTAGTAATGATAGTACTTTGCACTTCTTCTTCGAGTGATTGCTCCTATGCATTCCAGTTAGGTGTGTGCGCGCCGCGTGCACGTTCATCGGAAGATTTTTACCCTAGCAACACTCGGTGGGTCGGCTGGGCGCCCCCTGGAGTGGCGCCGCTATGGCGCAGGATATATACCCCTGCCGACCCATCCGCCCCTCAGTTC
Source organism: Mauremys mutica (assembly GCF_020497125.1). NCBI lineage: Eukaryota > Metazoa > Chordata > Testudines > Geoemydidae > Mauremys > Mauremys mutica. Next base: position 93,819,763 of record NC_059076.1, on the reverse strand, counting down.
CTTCTTACCGCCCGTGTCGGTCGTTGGAACAGTGGAGCGCAGCTTAGCTGACCTCCACTTCCCTAGCTACTCGTAGTTTCTCTTGTTAAGTATATAGTTCAGATGTTTATAGTTGTAGTTAACTTTACTATACTACAAACAAATATAGTGTATTTATTTCACAGGGGTTCGGGGTTTATCCCCTTCCCCTCCCCTGGTGCCGGGTCCGATGCCCGGTCCACAGGGTTTTATAATGCTCGGCCGGCCACAAGCCGATGCCGACAAGAGATCCTCTCCTAAGTGCCTCCAGGGATCTCACCTCACAGATAAGACCCGCATTTGTGAGGCATTTAATCCGAGAACAAAGGGGAGCGGGACTTTCGTCTCAAACAGCTCCTGAGGGAGGCAGCTCTTGCTCCTCCGCTCTCGGCGCCGAGCGCTGGTTAGTCTTCAAGGAGCGCTCCCTCGGCACCGGATCGCCGGTACCGCCAAGGCCTCTCAGCACCACCCGTCGCTGGCTTCCACTCGGCATGGATCCCTCTCCTGGAGGATGAAGAGGCACAATATCCTTGCTGCGTCCGAGCCGCCTGCTCCGCAGCCGAGCGCTATGCTCAGTCGGATCGCCCGGCACCGATGTCCGCCGTGGCACCGACAATATCCGCACCATTAACTCCGGCCAGGCAAGAGCCGTCGAGTCCGGTGCTGGAAAGCTCCCCGGTAAGGACCGTGGTCGAGCTCGCTATGAAGCTGCGTCCGAGCCGCCTGCTCCGCAGCCGAGCGCTATGCTCAGTCGGATTGCCTGGCACCGATGTCTGCCGCGGCACCGACAATATCCGCACCATTAACTCCGGCCAGGCAAGAGCCGTCGAGTCCGGTGCTGGAAAGCTCCCCGGTAAGGACCGTGGTCGAGCTCGCTATGAAGCTGCGTCCGAGCCGCCTGCTCCGCAGCCGAGCGCTATGCTCAGTCAGATCGCCCGGCACCGATGTCTGCCGCGGCACCGACAATATCCGCACCGTTAACTCCAGCCAGGCAAGAGCCGTCGAGTCCGGTGCTGGAAAGCTCCCCGGTACGGACCGTGGTCGAGCTTGCTATTAAGCTGCGTCCGAGCTGCCTGCTCCGCAGCCCGAGTGCTCTACTACGTCGCACTGCCCGGCACCGGTACCTGCTGCGGCACCGACAGTATCAGCACCGTAGACTCCGGCCACGCAAGAGCCGTCGAGTCCAGCACCTGAACGCTCCCCGGTGCGAACTGTGGTCGAGCTCACTATTCCCTCCACGCCGGAAACATTTCCACAGCGAGGGAGTTGATGTCAAGGGCAGAGCCTGCGTGGCTTTAACCCCTGGCACCGCCGGTGCGGGTTATATTGTCTATCGGCGAGCCACCCAGCGTCGGCACCGCAGAGCGGCACCGTTCACGATCGCAGTCCCGCAGACGTTCTCGATCCCGTCACCGATCGAGGTCCCAACGCCGCTCGCAGTCTCGGCACCGTTCTCCATTTCGGTACCAGTAGTACTCGCGGCACCGGTCAGCGTCCCGTTCGCCGGCCCGGTACACTCAGCACCGATCCAGCTCCCGGCACCGCCCCAGGCACCGGGACTCCCGTAGCCACTCCTGATCATCGAGCCTCGCGCTCTCAGTCGACCACCCGGCACAGCTCCGGTGGCAGGTCCCATTCTCGGTACCGGAATGTCTCCCGGTACAGATCCCCGGTGCCGCGTCGAGCGACGTCAGTTAGAGAGGGAGACTTTACCAAGGGCTTTTCAGCTCCTCCAGGGCCATCCAGCCATGCATCAGTGTTGCCCCGTGCGGACACTTCATATGCGCAGTACTCGGTTGTCCGATGTGCCCTCCAGAGTCTTCCAGGAGACCTCTCAGTGGTCATTCTAGTCACCTTGGGCGTACTACCACGCCAGAGGCGTACCGGTAGTCCCATCTCGCTCCGTTCCGTCGGAGCTCTGGGTGCCAGAGGCGACAATTAGCCGTTCCCCTCCGACCGGTACAGAGCAAGCCCCGGTTCAGCCACCGGGCTCCCAGATCCCACCGGATCTGGAGGTCGTCCAGGAGCGCGAGCCCACACAGGACCCGCTTGTACCTGGCCTTTCTTCTTCCTCCTCCCCAGATGAGGCGGGGGCAGGAACATACTCCTCGGGCCCTCCTCTGATCGAAATGCAAGTACATGGTATCCTCCAGGGGGTACGAGTACCTATATGTACATCCCCCCGCCCCCGCTCCCTTGTCGTCCAGTCCCTCAATGGGATGGAACGCCATGGCCAGCAGGCACCAGCCCCTAAATCCAAGGAGGCTAGGCGAATGGTCTTACTGGGCCGTAAGATGTACTCGGCGGGAGCCCTGCAACTTTGTGTAGCAAACTAGCAAGCCCTGCTTAGCCGCTACTATGGGTGGCGGTGGGCAAATTTACAGAGTCAGTTCTTCAGAACTCCCGTCAAGAGTTCGATGCCCTGGAACAAACGAAGAAGCTGGCGAGGGCTTCCCTCCAGGCTTCATTGGATGCAGCTGACTCCGCTGCCATGACTCTGGCCTCGGGTGTTGCCACGAGGCGCATTTCATGACTCCAGTTATCGAGCCTTCCCTCGCAGCTGCTGCACACTATACAGGACTTGTCCTTCAATGGCAAAGGCCTGTTCTCTGAAAAAACTGGCCCTAGGCTGCAACGGCTAAAGGGCAGCAGGGTCACTTTGCGCTCTCTCTCGGCATGCACACGCCGGTGCTTCAGCGCCAACCTTTCCGTCCCCAGCCTCACCGCTCTTACCCTGCGCCTAGACAAAGACAGGACTTTGCCAGCAGGCGTCGCTTACGCGGTCGTAGGCGTCAATCAGGACCTCAAAGGAGCCAAAATTGCGGTCCTTCTAACCACCAATGGGACAAAAGCCTACCCATCCTCGTCCCTTTTAGGGACCCCTCTCACGAGCGATTCCTCTTGCAAGAGATGCGGACGCTCCTCTTCATCGGAGCTATACAGGAGGTATCTAAGGACGAAACCTAATCCCCTAGGCGAAGGGAGGTCTCAGACCTATCCTAGACCTGCGGGACCCCAACAAGTTCACGATGCAGATAAGTTCCGCATGGTACCCATGGGGACCGTCATCCCATCCTTGGATCCCAAAGACTGGAATGCCGCCCTCGATCTGAAGGGCGCGTATTTTCACGTCGCCATTTCTCTTCCACACAGAAGGTACCCCCGGTTTGGGGCCTACCGTCGTTTCCAGTATACGGCCCTCCCGGTTGGCCTCTATACAGCTCAAGTGTATTCAAAGTGCAGGGCTGTAGTCGCTGCCTCTCTTCGCCACCGTCGGATACACGTTCTCCGTATCTAGACGATTGGCTCATTCGAGGGACCACCGGGCCCAAGTTACCAGTCATGTGGGCATCGATACGGACCTATTCCTGTGTCTAGGCCTGATGATCAATAGAATAATCCACTCTGATTCCCGCACAGGGAATATAATTCATTGAGGCCATCCTGGACTCCAGTCTCGCCAGAGCCTGCTTACCTCAGCCTCGGTTTCAGGCGATGGTAACAATTGTACAAGGTCTACGGACCTTCCCGGCAACTTTGGCTCACACTTGCCTAGGTTTCCTGAGTCACATGGTTGTCTGTACGTTTGTTTCCAAACATGCCAGGCTTCGCTTCCGTCCACTTCAATCGTGGCTCACCTTGGTGTACCACCCGGGCAGAGATTGCATACTCATGGTCGTCTCGTTCCCCCTGAGCATCCTAGGCTCCCTCGACCGGGAGTCAGCGCCCTCCCTGGTGTATCCAGGGATGCTGTTCCATTCACCTCTCGGGGTCCCTCGTGACAGACACCCCATCTCTCGGCTGGGTGCTCACCTGGGTCAGTTTCGCACTCACGGCCTTCGATCGGCTCAAGAGCTGGCCTTGCACATCGATGTCCGAGAGCTGAGAGCAGTCTGCTTTGTATACCAGGCGTTTCAGCTGGTGGATCGCCTCAGCAGATCCTTCCTGTCGCACAAGTGGTCGTTTCCTCCGGACATTATCCATTCCGTTTTTCGGAAGTGGGACTTTCCCCGCATAGCCCTCTTCGCTCTCGCGAGAACGAAAAGAGAGAGAAGTTCTCTTCATTCCAAGACCTCTCCCCAGGCTCGATCTTGGAGGTGTTTTCTGATGCCGTGGATGAGCCATCGGCTGTACGTTTTTCCACCGTTCCGGCTGGTTCACAGGGTCCTGCTGAAACTCCGCAGGGACAGAGCGCACCTGATCATGATCGCTCCAGCGTGGCCCAGGCAGCACTGGTACACCAGGTTGCTACCCCTGTCGGTAGCCAACCCTATTTCCCTGCCTGTTTGCCCAGACCCCATAGCGCGGGATCACGGCAAGCTTCACCACCCAGCCTTGTAATCCCTGCACCTCACAGCATGGCTGCTGCGTGGCTGAACCGATCCGAGTTACATTGTTCTGCCTCGGTTCTACAGGATTCTCCTGGGTGGTAGGAAACCTTCCACTCGGTTAACGTATCTGGCAGAGTGGAAGCGTTTTCTCCTGCTGCTATGTAACGCACAATGTTTCTCCCGCCGAGGTCCTGATCCATTCCGTCTTGGTCTACCTCTGGTCTCTCAAACAACAGCACCGGGCGCGGTCCTCCTTAAGGGTGCACTTGGCAGCCATCTCTCCCTTCCACCCAGCGGAGAGTGGCCACTCCGTATTCTTACACCTTGTGGTTTATAAGTTCCTCAAGGGCTTGGAGCGTTATACCCCCCCAGTTGGCCCCGCCAAAACCTGGGTCTTCAACCTGGTTCTAACCAGTTTTATGATTGCCCCATTCGAGCCACTGACAACATGCTCGCTGACACCTGTCCCGGAAGACAGTTTTCCTTGTAGCCTTTCTATCGGCCAGACGAGTCTCCGAGCTTCAGGCTCTCACGATGGACCCACGGTATACTGTGTTCCTCAAGGACAAGGGCAGTTGTTACCACGTCCGACCTTCCTCCCTAAGGAGGTGTCGGCCTCTCATATCAACCAGGATATCTTCCTTCCGGTCTTCTTTCCGAAGCCACACTCATCGCAAGGAGAGCACCAATTGCCCTCCCTAGACGTCCATAGGGCGTCCGCAATCTATATCGAGCGGACAAAGCCCTTTCGTAACGCCCCGAAAACTTCGTCGTACCGGCATACTGGACGAAGGGCGTACCTGTCTCCTCCTAGAGGATTTCATCTTCAATGACGTTGTGCATCCGCACCTCCTGTGTTTTGGCCCATGTTCCATAGAACCACCTTACTGCACATTCCACCAGGGCTCAGGCTTCTCTGCTGCCTTCCTGGCTCACATACCCTTTCAGGGGATGTGTCGTGCAACTACCTGGTCCTCGGTCCACACCTTTGCCTCATTGGTCCAAGAGTCCAGAGCTGATGCAGCCTTTGGCTCAGCAGTTTGCATTCTGCAGCATCTAACTCCGACCCCACCGACTACGTAAGGCTTGGGAATCACCTAACTGGAATGCATAGGAGCAATCACTCGAAGAAGAAAAGACGGTTACTCACCGTTGTAACTGTTGTTCTTCGAGATGTGTTGCTCCTATCCATTCCAGACCCGCCCTCCTTCCCCACTGTCGGAGTAGCCGGCAAGAAGGAACTGAGGGGTGGATGGGTCGGCAGGGGTATATATCCTGCGCCATAGCGGCGCCACTCGAGGGGGCGCCCAGCCGATCCACCGAGTGTTGCTAGGGTAAAAATCTTCCGACGAACGTGCACGCGGCGCGCACACACCTAACTGGAATGGATAGGAGCAACACATCTCGAAGAACAACAGTTACAACGGTGAGTAACCGTCTTTTCTGTTGACCTTTCATCTTAAACTCAAAGCCCTTTATATTTCAAGATTACATTTAATTAAGATCACAACTCTACTGTAAAGTATGCATCCCCATTTTACAGAGAACTAAAAGGAGACACAGAAGTTAAGTTATTTGCCCAAGGACAAATAGTGAGTTAGTAACAAAGTCATTATTAGAATGTAGGAGTTCTGACTCCCACAGCCATGTTACAATCTGCTCTAGCCACTTGAATGTACACAATAACTGTGGTGGCAGAGCATTCAATGCTTGGCGTGCTGGGGCCTGGAGCCGCCCCTGATTCTGATTGTACTCCAGGGCATTGAATATTTTTATTACACAGAAAGGTGAATGAAGCTAATCAATCAAACCCCAAACAATTTTTAAACAAAAATATTTTAATTCTCTCATCCAGGTTTTGAAAGTGCTAGAGAAATTTAAAAGTAAACGATACAAAGTGTTTGAAGCGTCAGTTATTGTGTCATTGGGGGTAACATACAGGTTGTAGGGGGATGTTAGCGTTTTGGTATTGGACGGCATATACATATACACAGTCTGTCATGTCCCCAATGCGGGGTAAACGGTGGGTGAGTTCAGGGTACGGCCAGCAACATAGATATGTTACCTTGGGAGTAGGATGAATAACTTGTTCATGGGTGGGGGCAACAAGTGAATGGTTGTCTGAAAGAGTGGCCTACACAGAAAATATGTAATCTGATTGGAAACACAGAGCTTATAAAAGTTTTAGTCTTGATTGTTGGGAATGATATTTGACTTTATGGGTTATGATGGCTAAAATATTCCACCCAGCAGATAATCAAGCAATAGTAAACAGATGGTCACTTCAACCTGAAGGTAAATATTACATGAGACAAAGTCTTTTGATGATAATTGAAATGTGAAGTCAGTAAATTAATAGTGTTTATATATTCTGAATATTTTAATATGTCTATAAATCTCCCCAAGATATTAAGTGTAAGCATTTTTTGGTTTTTGTTTTAAACTAATATTCTAAAGAGATAATGAAGTCAAAAGGAAAGGGAAAAAAATCTTTATCTCTGAGCCAATCAGGAAGCAGAAATGTACATATACACCTTCTTGGCTCAACAGTGAATAATAGTTTTTATTGAATTCAGTTACAGCCAATGACAGTGAAGTCACTTACATGTGGAATCTGAATGGTAAACGTTGGTCTGTTATTGACCTCTGAAAAAGTAAATAGAAATTTTCTGACTTGCCACATGACTTTTCAGTCATTCACAAGCCTAGATTTGCTTCCTGTAAATTGTGGGTTAACTACAAAGTTAATTTTTTTTCTTATTATGTAACAGCCTTTGTTGCTATGGAGTATATTAAGCAAAAAATGGGAATTGAGCTTGTAAAGTAAAATTGAGGTATTTACTTAAAGAGAGTTCTCCAGAGCAACTGAGGTTACTCCTATGGTTCAGTGAATAGGGTGCTGGTCTGGTGGTCTATTCCTGCCTCTGCTAATGATCTGCTTTGAGACCTGTGATAAGTCACTTCACTGCTCTGTGCTTCAGTTTCCTCCTTGCAAATAGGGGTAATGATACTTACTTTCTTTGGCATAGTTCATTGACCTATATGGATGAAAAGTGTGATGTAGGAGTTGCATGCTAACAAACCATGGAACTGAATGATAAACTAGGATAAATGTTAGAGTGACCATGTGGGTGAGGACATATCTTTTATTGGATCAACTTCTCCTGGTGAGAGAGGCAAACTTTCAAGCTTACATGGAGCTCTTCTTTGGGTCTAGGGAACTTAATCAGTGTGTCACAGCTAACTACAAGGTGAAACAGATTGTTTAGCATAAGTAGTTAATATATTTTATGAGACCATTCAAGGTGAAGTGGTCCATTAACACCCCTCCAGTCATAGGGAAGAAAGGAAGGAGGGGGAGGAAGCAACTGGGGGAAGGGAGGAGAGTTATTCTGTACTGTTCTTTTCTCATATCCCTCAAGGGGGTGTAACTTCGATGAATAATTGTTTGAGAGTAGGTTGAAAAGGGAAGAATTTTTAATGGAAGCTGCCTATGTGGAAAAGAGATAATGTGAATGGACACAACAGGCCTTACTTGGATTGCATTCTCATCAATTTTACAGTGGTGTAAATTTAGTGATTTTGGGAGAGTCAGTCCTAATTTACATTGGTGTAAGTGAGATCAGAATCAAACACAGTTAATGTACTTAGGGGTTTCAGTGTCATTTGTGAAAATACTATTTGGGTTTTTGGACTGCGAATGACTAGAATTTCTTTCATGTATAACTCTTAGGCTATGTCTACACTACAGACCTTACAGCGGCACAGTTGTACCACTGCAGTTGTGCCTCTAAGGCCTCCTGTGTAGCTGCTCTATGCCGGCAGGAGAGAGCTCTCCTGCTGGCATAATCAAACCAACGCAACAAGTGGCAGTAGCCTTTGCTTTGATCCCTCCAATGAATCCCCTCCTAGGAATATGGGGAAAGGGAACACTTGTTTTCAAAGATGCAGCGTATTTGGGGGAGGAAGAAGACAAGAAGAAGAGAACTACATGGAAAATGAATAGTTAAGTTTTCTTGTCCTTTTTTCTTTGCCCTATTTACTACTTGCTGGCAATAGAGCAGATGGGAAGATGTCCACAAATTGGGTGTCCATCTGATAAGGTTATATTCTGTTTCCTAAAAGGGATCAAGACCATCTTAAAAACAAAAAAAGAAAGAAAAAAAGAAAAAGTGGAGTTATGGCTGTGTTGGTCCCTGGATATTAGAGAGACAAGGTGGGTTAGATAATATTTTTTTATTGGAACAACTTCTGTTGGAGAATGTGCTAATAAAGTTTGCAGATGACACAAAGCTGGGAGGTATTGCTAACACAGAGAAGGACCAGGATATCATACAGGAAGATCTGGATGACCTTGTAAACTGGAGTAATAGTAATAGGATGAAATTTAATAGTGAAAAGTGCAAGGTCATGCATTTAGGGATTAATAACAAGAATTTTGGTTATAAATTGGGGACACATCAGTTGGAAGTAACAGAGGAGGAGAAGGACCTCGGAATAATGGTTGATCACAGGATGACTATGAGCCACCAATGTGATATGGCCGTTAAAAAAGCTAATGTGGTTTTAGGATGCATCAGGTGAGGTATTTCCAACAAAGATAAGGAGGTGTTAGTACCATTATACATGGCACTGGTGAGACCTCATCTGGAATATTGTGTGCAGTTCTGGTCTCCCATGTATAAGAATGATGAATTCAAACTGGAACAGGTACAGAGAAGGGCTACTAGGATGATCCGAGGAATGGAAAACCTGTCTTATGAAAGGAGACTCAAAGAGCTTGGCTTGTTTAGCCTAACCAAAAGAAGGTTGACGGGGGGGATATGATTGCTCTTTATAAATATATCAGAGGGATAAATATTAGGGAGGGAGAGGAATTATTTAAGCTTAGTACCATTGTAGACACAAGAACAAATGGATATAAACTGGACACTAGGAAGTTTAGCCTTGAAATCAGACAAAGGTTTCTAACCATTAGAGGAGTGAAGTCCTGAACAGCCTTCCAAGGGGAGTAGTGGGGGCAAAAGACATTTCTAGCTTCAAGACTAAGCTTGATAAGTTTATGGAGGGGATGGTATGATGGGATAGCCTAATTTTGGCAATTAATTTGGCAATTGATTATCAGCAGGTAAATATGCCCAGTGGTCTGTGATGGGATGTTAGATGGGGTGGGATCTGAGTTACTGCAGAGAATTTCTTTTGCTGGCTGGTGAGTCTTGCCCACATGCTCAGGGTTTAACTGATCGCCATATTTGGGGTTGGGAAGGAATTTTCCTCCAGGGCAGATTGGCAGAGGCCCTGGAGGTTTTTCCCCTTTCTCTGCAGCATGGGGCACGGGTCACTTGCTGGAGGATTCTCTGCAGCTTGAGGTCTTCAAACCACAATTTGAGGACTTCAATAACTCAGACATAGGTTAGGGGTTTGTTACAGGAGTGGGTGGGTGAGATTCTGTGGCCTGTGTTGTGCAGGAGGTCAGACTAGATGATCATAATGGTCCCTTCTGACCTTACAGTCTGAGTCTATAAGAAAGGGACAAGCTTTTGAGCTTACAGAGTTAGGATCTCACTCACCTTGTCTCTCTCATCTCTGTAAATGTTACTAAGGCAGTTAGATTTTATTTGAATGCCTACATCTTTAAAAATCTGGAAATTAATATACTGGTGCTATCATGGAGCAAAACAGTGTGAATTCTGAACAAGAAAATGAAGATAATAATGTTCATGAAAGTGGTATAACCAGTTAAAACTGGTTTTAGCAAACAACTGAAGTTATACATTGAGACACTTAAGTCCCAAGAGGGATTCAATAGCTTTACATTCCAGATGAAATATTAATGGCTCATATACAATATTCTCAGCAGAGATGCCCTAGCATACCAACCTTTGTTTTTTGGTACTTGGAATTTGTAATTCATCCAGGAGCTGCATTCTTCCAAGTGTTACTTCTATTTTTTGGACTGACTCCATGCTTTATACAGAAAAAGAGTGCCCTTTTCAGACCATATGAGACTATTTGAGCCATGTCTCTATACTATAGCACTGAATTACCCTCCTCTGTTATGGTACAAGTATCAGAGGGGTAGCCGTGTTAGTCTGGATCTGTAAAAGCAACAAAGAATCCTGTGGCACCTTATAGACTAACAGACGTTTTGCAGCATGAGCTTTCGTGGGTGAAGACTTGCATCTGAAGAAGTGGGTATTCACCCACGAAAGCTCATGCTGCAAAACGTCTGTTAGTCTATAAGGTGCCACAGGATTCTTTGTTGCTGTTATGGTACACTTCATCATAATCACAGGAGGATTTATGGAATACCAACATTTTTGACAGAGTCCAGGCTCAAGCTTCCTGTGTTTAATTCCTGTTCATGTTTAACCATCTTCACAGTATGTTGTTCAAAAGTCGCTTGTTTTAGTGTGCTGGATGCTGCAGTAGCTCTAATTTCTCATTTTTGCCAATAAAACTGAATAGCGGTTTTTTTGTCAACTTTTGGCTGCATATCTGTAGTCAACTGCCTGAATAATAATTGTCTGAATACTAATGACTATCTTTGATGAATAGAAACTATTTGAGGCTGTTATACAACCCTGTAGGCAGCAGTGCTGGCTCATTTACATACCGTAAACCGCATCCCTCACAAATTATAACAATGAGGCTCTTGCCTTAGATGAAAGGGGATGAAGAGAGTTACTGAAGGAAAATGTTTCATATTCATATAAACCACAGCCACGTTTATCCAGCCTCATTTAGTCCTATCTGGAATGTAGTTATGTCTCCCTAGTGGGAATCACTTACCCAGTTACTCTCCGGGTTGGCTTAACTCCTGTTTATTTGGCTGTTCTTGATTATCCTTGAAATGCTTTGTGAGCTGATTTCTGGAAGCAAAATAAGTGGGCATTTTCCCAGCCATTAATTAAAGCCAATTTAGTGGTAATTTTACTAATATTTATTTTTGATACACAGTGAGATTTTCAAAGATTCCTACAGCGGTGAGGGTAGGTATCCAGGTCCCATTGAAACTGAATGGGAATCGGGTGCCTAATTCCTGATTCGCTTTCAAAAGTCTCGCTCACACAGCCATTGCTGTACCTGTTGCTTTACAACCAAAGGACACAACCCTGCCCTAAAGAGCTCACAATCCATGAGCTCAACTCTGCAAACCCTTCCTTACATGTGTAGTCTTTTCTCACATCAGTGGGCCTTCCATATGTGAGTGGGCAGCAGCTGATTCCTTCTGGAGCCCTACAGCCAGGTTTGTGTGTTCCATCACTGTACCTGCTGGGCCTGGGAATACTGGAATTGGTGAAGTTATGGGGTCAAGATTTCTAAATGTTGTGGTTTGAGCTGTTTAATGCCAGCCTCTTCCCCACTGTTAACAAATCCAGCCCCTTCCCACAATACTCACAGAAATGAATAGAATGTACTTATTTCTAAGAAAAATCCTGCTCACTCCTCACTACTAAGTTTTGCAGGAGGGTTAGAGTCTGGGTTTATTTAGAAGAGTCTGTCATCAGCGTTCCATGCTCTGAGAATTACATGTACTGTGAAAACCCAAACAAATGCAATAAAATGAGAAAGGCACATGGGCTGTTCTGGATGGGAAAGACAAAACCTTCCGTTTCATTTCTTGGCCCAGAATTTGCATGTTACATAAGAAGGAAAAGGGAAGGGGCAATGGGCAGGGGGATGGGTCCCAAAAGCATAAGAGAAGATAAAATCTGATTAAAATGCAGACTAATATAACTGCAGAACATTAGTCAGTCTTCCTTGTGGAAAGAGAAAAATGTCTGTGATTATGCTACTATAGAAACCAAGTAGGGTATGTGGGTGGGTGAGGGTGTGAGTATGTTTCTCTCCTCTCACCTCCCTCTTTCTTGGAATGAAGATCTTATCTTACTCAGTAAGCTTTGTTTTTTGTTGCCCAGATGATCGTTCCCAATACAAAGAAAAGTTGTTTTCTTATTTATTTAATTTATCTTAAAATCTCTGCTCTCTCCCTCTTTTGTTCTGTTATTCACAGCGATGCATCTCTGTGCCAGAAGCGCAGTTAAACTAGTCTCCATGGTTTAACTGTCTTCCCCAGTGGTTGGAACATGGGTACTCTGCCGTAACGGTACACATGGTCAAGGATGCTTTGGAAAGTAAACACTGAGCTGGAAGGAACACACATTGTCTGTGTTTCTGAACACTCTGTCCACACAGCTTTCTTTGTTTTAAAGGTGTATGTTAGATGTTAAATGTCACACGCATTAGAAAAAAAGAAGAGACAGAATCTGAGTTATAAAATTAAACTCTGCCTCATTGTCTGCATTGGCAATAAATTATCTTCTTTATGAAGCTGCAGAGAATTTGTGCATGAACTGTTTCTCTCTGAATAACAGCACAAAACTGTATTTAAAAGACCCTAAAATGGGAAGCGTTCATAGGAACATAGGAATTGCCACACTGGATTAGACCCAAAGTCCATCTAGTCCAGTGTCTTGGTCTCTGATGGTAGCCAGTACCAGATGCTGCAGAGGAAGGTGAAAGAAAGCTCACATTAGACTGGTTAATAGCTGGGATAAGCTGCCTCCTCAATACTTGGTTTAAACCTTGGAGCATGAGGTTTCATAGCTCTTCCAAAGATCGTATTAGCATTAACTGTTACAAAACTGGTATTCTTGTTATCCATAGAAATGTCTGATCCCTTTCCAGTGTGCTGAAGTATTTGGCCTCAGTGAATGTCTGTAGCAACAAGTTCCAGAGTTGAATCATGTTCTGTGAAAAAGTATTTCCTTTCACCAGGTTTGGATTTTCTACCGTTCAGTTTCATTGACTGTCCTGTGGAGCCAGGGAGAACTGCAGCTCCTGATCTGCCTTCTCTAGACCAATCATTATTGTGACTTTTGTCACATCCAGTGGCATTGGAGCAATTAGTATAGTGGGGGAGCTGAGAGCCATTGACTAAAACCATAACCCCCGTATAGTATGGAAACCACTTCAAGCCAGTGGTGCTGCTGCATCCCCAGCACCGCTAGTTCCAGAACCCTGTGGTCACCTCCATTTTAATCATCCCCTTCCTAAAGGCAAACAATCACAATCGTGTGTGTGTGTGTGTGTGTGTGTGTGTGTGTGTCTTTCACTTTCACTTCTTAGGAGTTTTCCCAGTCCCTTCTCAGTCTCTGAACCCTTCTCCAAACCCTCTCTGAGTCTGCAATACCCTTTTTGGGAAGGGGTCACCAGTACTGCACACCTTCTTCTAGATGAGGTAAGGCAGTGGTTTATATAATGGCATTATATTATTCTGCATTCCATTCCTGATGCACCCTAACATTCTATTTCCCTTTTTTGACCACCGCTGCATACAGTAGTGGTCTCAAGTTAGCTGTCTATGATGATGTCCAGGTTCCTCTTCGGAGATGATACAGTACTAGAGAGATCCCTTTACGGAGATGATACAGAATCCTATAAAATGCATCAGATAGCAGAGGAGTGGCAGCTTGCTTAATTCCTCCCCCACCAAAATGTTGTGCAACCCCTGAGCCTGCTCTTGCACCAGTTGGAGTCAGTGGGACCAGTATTTTCAAGGTTGGCTAGGTGTGTAAATATGGAGGTTTGCACCTAACCACATGTGTAAGGGGAACTGATGTAGTCATGGAATTTTCTAAAAGGCAGCAAAGCAAAGTCTGTTGAATTCAGTGGGAGTTGGCTCAGGCCCTAAAGAGGAGAAAGTGTATGTTCCTGGGGGGCAGTGGGGGTTAAGTGCCCTGTAACAGTGGTTCTCAACCAGGGGTATGTGTTCCCCTGGGGGTACTCAGAGGTCTTCCAGAGGGTACTCAGTGAATCTGGATCAATGTTTCTCAACCTGGGGGTTGCAGCCCTGAGGGGGAGGGGGTGTCACAGGACAGGTTCAGGAGGGTTGCAAGCGCAGGACTAGCAGTAGGGGGTGGCAAGCAGGGCAACTGCTCAGGGACCCACGCCACTGGGGGCTGCACAAACCTAAGGTACATGCTTCAGCCCTAGGTGGAGGGGATTAGGCTACAGACAAGGCTCACATGTGAAAAACAGGCTCAAACATTGCACCCAAATGTATATTTATATTCCAATTGATTTAGTTTATAATTCTATGGTAACAATGAGAGTCAGCAATTTTTCAGTAAGTTTGCTGGGACACTTTTGTATTTTTATGTCCAATTCTGTAAGTTTTTAAGGGAGGTGAAACTTGGGGATAGACAAGTCAGATCAGACTCTGGAAAGAGAGACTGTAGGTTGGAAAGCTTGAGAGTACAGTGGCAGGAATAAGCACCTACACTAGTAGAGACGTTGGTTCAATTCTTCCTGAGATGGGATTTGAACAGTGACAACAATGAGGCTTTCATGCTGAAAATGTTCCACTTTAATTATCTGTTGTTTGGGTCAAAGCAAAATTCCAGTGTGGGAAGCCCTCTATAGGGTTAGGGTACTCAGCTGGGATGTTAGATACTCTGGTTCAATTTCTCTGTCTGCCAGCTGGGGCAAAAGGATTTGAACGGGGAGTGCTGTCTGCTTGCCTGTTCCACTGTAACTATTGGGCCAAAGCAAAAGTTAAGTACAAGAGGCCTTCTCTAGTACAGGGGCTAGGGTAAACACCTGTAATGTGGGAGCCCTTGGTTCACGTCTTCTCTGTTCTTAGTATGGGGAGGCATGAGACATCTATGACAGGGTCTCTATATATTCCATTGACACAGAGCTGGCATAATGGCCTGCTGGGACCATGAGCAGTTGGGCATAAAGGATCCCTCAGACCACTTTTACACCAGGGATCAGCCTCCTCTCTGGGCAGCCCAACAAGAAGAGAAGATGCATAAAAGTGGTTTAAAGCCACTTTTACAACCCTGTTCTCCAGAATGGTGCAAAGTGCATCTTGGACACAGCCCATAACGTAAGCCCCCCAGTTCTATAAACCTCGGCTCCCATTTATCCTCTTGCCTGTTTTTTTCCTTCCTCCTTCTTGTCACTCCTTCATCAAACCCTCTGCGCCCCTACCTCCCAACTGGCTCCTATTCCAGTTATTGTTATTTTGTGGGAGTTGCCTTCTTATCATGAACCTCCAGCAGAAACATATTGTAAAGAACATGGAGCTACTGGCTGACACTGTAACTAGCTCAGTATTTCACACAGCAGCAGCCAATGACATTCACAAACAAAAAATGTCTGAGGGACATTGTGTACTTTGCTGGCTTTTTCTGCCCTCCCCTATGTGAAATCAGTGGTATCGCCTTAGTCCAGTGCCCCGTGGACTGATGGTCTGTATCACAAAGCCAGCTCTCATTGCCACGTGTTGTTGGTAGTCTCCGCAGACAGGCCACGAATTGAACGGGCATGGGAGAGCACTGCCTTCTCACCTGGAGAGGTGCGTCCTTCAGTTCCGGTGAGGTAGATTGGCTTCATTGTGAGGGAGCTTGTGCTGTGCTCCTGCTGCTTGTCATACTCTACTCAGAGGTGGATTCAGCTTGACTGGGATCCTGGGCACAAAGAACTTTTGGGCCCCCCACATTCCTGTCACCACAGGGCCCTGCCCCCTGCTTCTTCTCTCCCCAACCCCACCCCCACGAGGCTCTGCCCCCCAGCCAGGCCAGAAGCCGATGGTCACAGTAAGAGCACCTTGGGCAAACGTGTATCTTGTCACCCTTGGTCCTGTGGGCATGGGGTCCTTTCATTGCCCCTGGATCCCATGGGGGCCCCCCATTGCCTCTGCCCCCCCCATTGCACTCCCCACCCCCATCACACCTGGCCCCTGTGGGTTCCTCCCCAGGGCCTCCCCCCAGTGCTTAATTTGTATTGAAAGAGGTGCCAGGGCTCAGCCCGAGCAAGCTCTGGTACAAATTAAGCAGTGGCTGAGCGGCTGGACAGTGGCAGCTGCTGACTGGGTGCCTAAGTAGTCTAAAGGCAGTGCCGCCCCAGATGCAGTGGAGAAGTAAGGGTAAGGGTGGCATCATAGGCACTGCTTAGCACCCACCAATAGCTTCCTGCCCTGCCCCCCACTCCAGCTCACCTCCACCTCTGGTCTGCTGCCGCCTCCTCCATTGGGCGCACCGCCGCATCCTGCTTCTCCTCCCTCCCTCCCAGCGCTTGCACTGTGAAACAGTTGTTTCACATGGCAAGTGCTAGGAGGGAGGGGGGAGCAGGGGGAACGTGGGATGCTTGGGGAAGAGGCAAGGCCGGGGTGGGGATATGGAGAAGGGGGTCCAATGGGGCAGGGAGGAGGGCAGAGTTGGGGCGGGTACTTTAGGGAAGGGGTTGGAATGGGGGGTGGGGAAAGGGTGAAGTTGGAGTGGGGCCAGGGACACGAGCACCCACCGGTGCCAGGGAAAATGGCGCCTATGAGTGGCATGGTATATGGCAGGGATTGGCAACCTTTGGCACATGGTTTGCCAAGATAAGCCGCTTGGTGGCCTGGGCCGGGCCGGTTTGTTTACCTGCCACATCCGCAGGTTCAGCCGATCATGGCTCCCACTGGCCGTGGTTCACCGCTCCAGGCCCATGGGGGCTGCGGGAAGAGGCGCAGGCCGAGGGATATGCTCCACATTGGCCTGCCGCGGCGAACCACAGCCAGTGGGAGCCACGATCAGCCAAACCTGCGGATGCGGCAGATAAACAAACCGGCCTGTCCCGCCAGGGGGCTTACCCTGGTGAGCCCTGTGCCAAAGGTTGCCAATCCCTGGTATATGGTGTATTGTCACCCTTACTTTGTGCTGCACTGTGACCCCTTTGCCCCTAAGCTCTTCAGCCAGGGGCAGCTCTAGGCATTTTGCCGCCCCAAGCACGGCAGGCAGGTTGTCTTCGGCGGCATGCCTGCGGAGGGTCCGCTGGTCCCGCGGCTTTGGCAGACCAGCGGACCCTCCGCAGGCATGCCGCCGAAGGCAGCCTGCCTGCCGCCCTCGTGGCGACCAGCAGAGCGCCCCCAGCGGCTTGGTGCCCCGAGCCACCCCTGCCTTCAGCCCCAACCCCTGCACTGTGACCCCTTCATGCCTAACCCCTGGACTCCTCTTCTGCGCCCATGTGGGGAAACTGAGTTGGCTGCATGGAAAGAGTGGTGCTGCTGCTTGCCCCCCCCAAATGCTGCTCCCCTCTAGGTGGCTAGGGGGAAGTGAGGAGCGACATCTGGGCTTCCTGCATCCAGGTCACTTTCCCCACCTGGGCTGTGCTGTGAAGCAAGCATCAGGAGCTGCTGCTCTCCTGCCATCCCCTTACACAGCCCAGGTGGGGAAAGTGACCTGGATGCACGGAATGTTTGGTGTTGCTCCTTGCTCTCCCCCTCACAGCCCCTAGGGGAGGCGCAGAAGAATCGCAGGGGGGGGGGGGAAGTATCTGAGCATCACTGCTCCCCCACTATTTCTCTGCCAGGCAGAAGCAGGGAGAAATCTGCCCCTCCCCCCTCGTGTTGCCTCTACAAGTTTGCAGCACTCCCCTGCCAGCCAGCAGCATGCACCGACCGCTGCGCCGCCACACAGAGCCTGCCTGACCCTGGCAGTCATCCGAGTGGCCCACCCCAAGGCTGTTCCTGGAGCTGCCCAGGCTGCTGTGGGGAGCCCTGGACCCTCCAGCTGCCCTAATTGGTGCATCCCAGGGCGTAGGGAAATGAGCCAGCGGCTGCTCTCAGGTCCTCTGGCCTCCCAGCTAGGGGAGGTGGATGGTCCAGGGCTCACCACAGCAACCCAGGCTCCTTGGGTGATTCTTACAAGGGCCTGGCTCCGGCATCTGGCCTGGACACCAGGGGACAGGGCTCCAGGGGGAAGGGGAGTAGAGTGACCAGCTAGCAAGTGTGAAAAATCGGGACAGGGGGTGGGGGGTAATTGGTGCCTACATAAGAAAAAGCCCTGAATATCAGGACTGTCCCTATAAAATTGGGACATCTGGTCACCCTAAAGGGGTGCTGGGCCACAGTCAGGTGCTGCTCCAGGCACCAGTGTGGGACCGGCGGGCCTCCCGCGGAACCGCTGCCAAATCCACGTGATCGGGGCGGACCTCCCACCAAAGGCTGCCTGACTGCCGTGCTTGGGGCAGCAAAAACCATAGAGCCCCTGGCCACAGTTCTGGCACTGGTGGCACTTCTACCCATGTTCCAGTGGTCCTGCAGGGGGTCCCTGGGCACAGGCCTTGTGGCTCCATGTGTTAATCCGCCACTGACTCTACTTGTTCAATGGGTGAAGCAATGACTTTGGTCTCTAGGGCCAAGTCTGATAAGGAGGCATCAGCAGGGGTGGCTCCAGGCCCCAGCACGCCACTCTGGAGCCGCCCCTGGGCATCAGCACTAAATTCAAAAGTAATATTGTGCATTCACAGTGCTTACTTGTAGCACTGCCTGTATTGGACGAGAATTATGCTCAACTAGAACATGGAGTCTGAGAATAATTTCTCAACAGGCAAATCTCAGCAACGTATCAGATGAAGAGGCTCTTTAGAAATGGGTTTGCCTTAGTATTTTAATCATTTGCCAAGACCATCTATCTGATGATTGTCCAGTGCCTAACTGAGGGGGCTGTGGGTGGAGGGGGGACAGTGGGGGCAGGGGGCGGCTAGGTGCTACCATTACACAAATAATAAATGATACTCCTCTGCACCTAACATAGTAACTGACAGCAGGACCCTTACGTTCAAGCTAAGGTGACGGTTTATACATTGATATGGATAACAGGACTAGGCTGAGTTACATTCATAATGAGGATATTAATCCTCGTGCTTCAGGCACTAAGCCAGTCTTTAACTAGTAGACAGCATCGGGATGAGTCCTAATGGTGGGGGACGATCACCCTTGAGCTGCCTGTGGCAGGGTCTTGCCCTTTCTGCTGCACCAGCTGGTATCACCCGCTGCTGGAGCAGGGCACGGGACTGGCTGGGCCATGGGGCCGATGCTGTGTGGCCATTCCTAGGACTGTTACCGGGCGGAGGGGACTTGGAAGCTGTTTGGGATCCACCCTTGGAACTATTTAGCCACCTAAGCGGGGTTTAATAGTTCAGGGGTGAATGTGGCTGGAGCTGGTTCTCCTTTGGTTAGGGCTTTACCCTGCCCTGTGACTCAAGCGGACTCTCCCCCTAAGGCAATAACCGCGCACTGGGACCAGCCCAGGCCAGGCCTTCGTTGGTGCCTGGCTCCCCGCCCCCCCGCACGCCCCGGCTCATGGCTAGTTCAGCAGCAGCCCCGGGTCTTCGACCCTTCCGGTTCTCTGACCCATTCGCTGCAGCCCCGGCCCGAGCCAGCAGCGCTGAGGGGAGCCCGGACCGCAGCGGCCTGGGGGAGCCGCTGGCGGCGGAGCAGCGGCGCTGCAGGGGCGGGGCGGGGCAGGGCGGGCGGCTCCCGGGAGCGGTGAGTGGCCGCCGGAGGAGGAGGGGCGGGGTTTGTGGGAGGGGAGAGAAAAGAGCCGGGACAGCGCCGGTAGCTCAGAGAGCAGCGGGACCGACAGAGACGCGCCGGGCAGCTCCCAGCGCGGACACATCGGGTCCTGCAGCTCTGCTGTGCCGGCAGCAGCAACGCCCCCCACCCCGGCATCCTCCCTCCGAGCCGCTGCAGCGCCCGCTCCCCGACGCCGGCGGCTCTGCTCCCGGAGCAGCTGCGATGCGCCTTGTCCAGAACATGTGCACCATCGCCGAGTACCCCCCGGCCGGCAGCGCCAGCGGAGACGGCTGCAGCGGGGGTGCCTCCGCCCGCCCCCGCCTCATCAAGATCGCGGTGGTGGGAGCCAGCGGCGTGGGCAAAACCGGTGAGTGCTGCGCGCCTCGATCGCCGGGGGGGGGAGCGCAGCGTGGCGAGGCGAGAGGCCAGGCGCGGGCTCCCTGCCGCCAGCGCAGCCAGAGCCCCTCCCGCAAAGCGGGGTGCCGCTCGCCCCCGGTGCCGCGACACTGACCCGCTCCGAGCCCTGGGCTGCGGGGGGTGTGTGTGGGGGCTTGGTGCGCACGCATCCCAGGAGGCGAGGTTGTAACCGGCTTTTGCTTGTGTTCATTGCAGCCCTGGTGGTGCGATTCCTCACAAAACGCTTCATCGGAGACTACGAGAGGAACGCAGGTAAGGGTGTGTGTGTGTGTGTGGCTGGGCGGCTTGAGCCTCATGCTGCGCGGTGCTACATTGATAAAGGCTAAATACCCCCTTGCACTCTCCCCCGAGCACGTCGGGAGGTAGATGCCACTTAGACAATGTAATTTGTGCCTTAAGCAGTGAAAATCTAATACCCCTGCTCCCAATAATCACCGACCGCTGCCTGGCTGACTAACGTTCAGGGGCCATGCACCAGTTTATCAGGGAAGCAAACAGTATTCTTGCACTGCAGTGTGCTGAATACTGGCTAAAAGCAGACAAGGAGCATCTATTCCTGCTGCTGTGATGGGGATGGAGGCCTTACACAGAGTGTTTGATCTGAAATTTGACTTGTTAAACCCCTAAGGCACCCCACTTTAGCTTGTTGTTCAAAGTTGTGGTCCCAGCTGAGTGATGTGGGGGGGGGGAGGAACCCAGCTTCATTCCATGCCCCTTTCAGGGGTGCTGGAAATGGGGTTGCTGCCCCCACCCCCACCCCGGCTTGAAGTGGTTTCCATCATATACAGGGTTTACAGTTTTGGTCAATGGTTCTCAGCACCCCCACTTTTAAAAACTGTCCCAACACCACTGGACCTGTTCTCATTTTTTTTTAATTTAAAAATAGTTAATGATCCAGGGAAGACAGACAAGCAAACAAGCTTAGCCAAACTAGATAAGCGGTATGAGTGATGGATGGAAACATATTAAAAAAAAAGTGTAGATCCAGGTAATAAGATTAGAAATCAGCTATACTATAGAAATAAGGCAATAAATATATCCAAGAAAGGAGTGTTTCTAATGACATCATAAACCAATCAAGACGTTGCTGTTGTTGTAGGGACACATGCCTTTATATGGTCTTGAGACGTTTAGATTCAAAATGCATCCAATCCAAAAACACTTTAAAGAGAAAATATTTGCTCAAGTGCAGAACCCCTAATTGTCAAAGCAACTCAAACAAAACAAAAGTTGGTTTGTCTTTGCTGATAATTAAAATTGTCCCATTCTCTTGAAAGGTGTAATCAGCTCCAAGTCTTTTATAAAATTAAAAAACTGAAAATTTGCAAGCAAGTTAACGCAAAGCTAACTCCTGTGGGTTCTGATAACAACCACAAACCACTACAACCTTCCCTCTGTCATTATGTTAAAGTTACTGCAGTTGCTTGCAGTAGAGTGGTTAGCGATTAAAACGCTTCTATTGTCCTGTGCTCTTAAGTGCTGCCGTTCATGTCCCCCCTCCAGGCAATTTTTGGGTCTGTTCATATAGCTGTGAGCGTATTTGTAACAGAATGTTGTTGTTGTTGTTAGGTAACCTTTATAGCAGACAGATCCAGATAGATGGAGAGATGCTTGCTATTCAAGTGCAAGATACACCAGGAATTCAGGTGAGCTACACATCCATACAGCTCTTAAAATAGTAAAATAAGCTTTAATCTTTATCTTTTGCCAGATGAGCTGTTCAACCACTTATCAATCATTCTGGAAAATGGTTCACTATCCATTTTAGTATCAAGTGTTTTGAATGGCAGAACTGGTAACCTTGTTTATAAACAGTGAAAGCTCAATGTCCTGTATGTATATAGTGCATTGACAGTAAAAGTAAACAACCCATTATTTCAGTTAATCTTTTGTACTCTTGGAGAGACAAGCAGTCTTGTATGGGAAGGCTGATTTATCCAATACGGATTTACATTCTAATGTGTTAGGAACATTTTATTTTTGTGCCAACAAGAAATGCATTGGAAAAAACTTGGAAGGAAAAATGTCATTACTACAGCCTGATAAACTCTAAAGTTTCACAAAAGTGCACAATAGAAACTAAAAACCATAGTATTGTGGCTGCATTCATTAAGAGTTGTTATGACTTAATCTTGTATTATGGAAAGTTTGAGTGTGTAGACAAGAGTAATGCTGGATTTTGCCTTTTTGCACTGGGCAACTCTCCAGGTTTAAATGCTTCCAGCTCATATCTTTGCTTCCCTAGACTTACTGTCTAGCCAGTTAATTTCCCATTCTGTGGAACTACAAAGCTTTTCTCTGCTTGCAGAACTATTCAGGTCAATTTTCCACTGGAGTGTGGCAAACTCCAGTGTTATTTATTCCAGATTTCTGCAGCTGGATCAACATACTTTATAAAGGTGCGCGTGCATGCGCACACACACACACAAAAATTATAGCTTAATTTACAATACAAAATACAAGTCTATCAAAATATAAAATGCATTTAGAATTACAGGCTTTAAATGAAAGTCAGGTTACTTTAATTTTTTTCTGTCATAACCATTTAATTTTAAACAATTCTTTTTTCTCAGATCCATGAACACAGTCTGGACTGTAATGAACAGTTGAACAGATGCATTCGATGGGCAGATGCTGTTGTGATTGTTTTCTCCATCACAGATTATAAGAGCTATGAACTACTTAGTCAACTTCATCAGCAAGTTCGACAGTTACACCCAGGAAACAGAGTCCCTGTTGTCCTTGTAGCAAACAAAGCTGATCTCCTACATATTAAAGAGGTGGAGCCACAGAATGGACTTCAGTTGGCCAACATGCTAGGTTGTACTTTTTATGAAGTGTCTGTCAGTGAGAACTACAATGATGTCTTCAATGCCTTCCATGTCCTGTGTAAAGAAGTTAGTAAACAACAAATAACTAGCACCCCTGAGAAGAGAAGAACCTCTCTTATCCCAAGGCCAAAGTCGCCAAACATGCAGGATCTGAAGAGAAGGTTTAAGCAAGCTTTGTCTGCTAAAGTTAGGACTGTCACTTCTGTCTGAAAGCAAAGCTAAGTGGGGGGTTTTATCTTCTCAACCTGTTGTCATAAAGTTCCAACTTTGGAATGTTAAACACTGGCACTATGGAGTCCAAGGCCGTGTGAAAGAAGGATGGATCAGAGGTTCTTTTGAACTGCTGTAGAAATAAACCATTGCTTAAAGGAGAAACAAGCGTGAGGCTTGAATAAACTCCTTAAGTGATTTTAGCAAATGAATGGTAGAACATCTATCTTCATTTTAAAACCAAACTTTTAGTAATTGAAAAGAAAACAACCCACAAAACTTTAGTCTTGCTTTCCTAGGATGGGACACAGTTGGCTTGATGTACAACCAC
Organism: Mauremys mutica; assembly: GCF_020497125.1. Classification (NCBI taxonomy): domain Eukaryota; kingdom Metazoa; phylum Chordata; order Testudines; family Geoemydidae; genus Mauremys; species Mauremys mutica. The sequence goes on along the minus strand of NC_059076.1, from coordinate 93,796,276 downwards.
ATCACTTAACAAAGTTTGGTGACCAAAAAAAAAAATACCCTGAACTGCAGCTTACTTATTGGAAATAACCATTTGAGTCTTACAGTTGTATGCTTGTTTTTGGTATTGGATGAAGGACAGCATGTATGTATTTTTATTGCTCAGTAGAGCTTGATTTTTACCCATGTATTCTGAAGCACAAATGAGCTTGTTTTGAAAAGTCAGTGTAAAATGAGTGGCTGTGACTGGGTTTTCATGATTGTAAAAATAATGCTACGCTATTTTGTTGCTACATTATTACTGAGGGTTTGACCAGAATTTTTGTACACAGAAATATTGTGCACAGGGTCTAAGTGTATTTTATCATTACAAATAACTTGTTTGTTTTTTTACCATCTGAAAAATATTGTCGAGATTAATTTTAAAATGTTACACTACTGCTGCTTTTCAGATGCAAGTCCCGAGTTGGAATGATGATCCTTGGTAACTGCTTAGTGCAAAACCTTTTCCATTTCTCCCCAGCCCCATTGTGTGTAGTAAGCATGGAAGGAACTCACTTTGTCAATTCAGTATTGCATGATATACACTGTTGGCTCTAGGCAGTGAAGCTGGCAGGGGCGGCTCCAGGCCCCAGCACAAGCGCGTGCTTAGGGCGGCATGCCACGGGGTGCGCTCTGCCAGTCGCCGGGAGGGCGGCAGGCAGGGTGGCTTCGGTGGCATGCCTGCGGAGGCTCCACCGAAGCCGCGGGACCGCGGACCCTCCGCAGGCACGCCTGCAGGAGGTCCACCAGAGCCGTGGGACCGGCGAGCGGCAGAGCGCCCCCCGCAGCATGACACTGAGCTTGGGGCGGCGAAATGTCTAGAGCCGCCCCTGGAAGCTGGTTGAATTTTTCTTAGCTAAGCCCTTTCTCTCTGAGTTCAGTGGGATATTCATCTTTAACCACACCTAGCAGACTTACGCATTTTTACATTGAGCCAATGGAGTTTGAGAATATAGGCTAAAGGCCTTATACAAATGCACTTTAAAAAGCCACTTGTGCTTTTGCTTAAACTGTAACTTATTTATTTTGTGTATGATAACTCCTTATGTGGAGCAGACTTTTCACTCCTGCAGTCTGTTTCAGCATTAAATTTTTTTGAACTACACATTTTCTCATGTAGTGTTTTTTGTTTTAAACAGAACTGGAAACAGCCTGTGAACCTTGGGGACAAAGCATTGCTTTACAAGTATCTATTTTACTCAGAATTTCCTGTATGGTATATCCTAACCACTCTTTACAAAATCAATAGGCAGAAATATGAATTAAATCCTCCTCCTTTGCATATTTTTATGTATTCAGGTCTTACAGGCACAAGCACCTTAAGTATTGTGGAAAGTACTCAGAACCTTTTATGTACCATATATTGTCCTTTGATGCAATTATGCAGAAAACAAGGCCTTTCAAACTAGGGTTCAGGATCCATCCCTCCCTCTTCTGGCATAAAAATCCAAATAATGGGGCTGTGGGGGTGAGGCTTGATGGTACTTAGATATGAACTTATTCATAAGCTAAACACCAGCCTCTACCACTTTCTACTCTTCTGTTAGAAATTGGCAGTATTAGCACAACCTACACTACAATTTTGCTTAGCGATAAGTACAATGCCTTGAAGAATGAAAGTGAGCTTGATCAATGTATTAGGGGGTAAAGTAAATTGGCACAAACTTCTGACTTCATTCCATTCACAGAGAGAACTAGACAGCTGAGACATACCGCTTGGAACAAATGGCACCTAGGCCCCAACTTTATCGCACAATAATAATAATCATGGGGAAAAACAGACTCATTCTTGAGAAAAGAGGTGGCTGATCTAACCACAGACCACCCCACAGACCCAGCCAGCTGGCTTAGACGATAAGCCAACAACCATTCTGCCTTCTTAAAAAGGACAAGTTTTCCTAGGCCAACCCCTAAGAGTTTCTAGCACTGGGTTTCATTGTCCTGAAATATCAAAATTCCCTTCTCTACCACCCACGTAGGAGACAGTGACCATTTCCCCCAAGTTAATTTCCAATTGCTTACAAAAATGTCACTTGCAAGACTAGCCTGCCCCAAGATCCTACTCGTCATTGCGAGGTGGTCACCTGGATAAAGTGTTTCCTTCTGGTTGGCAGATTGGCTGCAGGCAAAGTGCTGTAATCAAAAGCCAACCCCTGGGAGTCAGGCTCCCAACTCTGCTCCTGATCTAGGGCATCCCCACCTAATGCCAAGCTTAGCTAGAATGTCTTCCACTCATCACTTGCAATAGGGCAGTTGCTTCACCACCACACCTGCTGCAGTAACGTGCAATTATACCAGCCTGACCAGAAGGATCATAGACTGTAACTTAATCTAGTCTCATTTGAGCTTTAATGCAGATGTGTCAACTAACTCATTGTCACCCAAGTGACTAATGTCCACGTCAGACTGGCCAAAGTGCCAGGGCAGGTGACAGAGGGTTGCAAGCATCCCACCTTTCCCCTGGCGCAGGTTCCTGGCATGGTGCTGGTATGGCAAAATGGGGGGTCGGGGGTGGGGATTGGAAAAGGATGAGGGCTGCAGGAGAACACGATGCATTATGAACCAGTTGTGTAACCAGACCACTGCTTTCTTATTTTCAAAGACCCTCTCCCCTCCACCAATTTCACTATAACTACTAAGATAGGGAAGCCTTCCAAAATCTGGTATAATATCCTTTGATGTCCCCCCTTCTTTGGCCAGCATCCTACACCTCCAAACGCAAAATTCAATCCTCTACTGCAGTGGAGAATGGCTGTGTCCCGTACTGTGTAGATGAGGTTTGCCTGATGAAGCAGCGGCATCTGCTGAGCTATTCCTGCTTGTAGATGACTGGAGGGAACTCGAAGGCCCTTGAATCCTGTTGTGTATGTGTGGCTGGAGGAAGACAAGAAGGAGTCCACCAAGGGATAAGCAACAGACACCTCGATACTTGCTTGGCCTCTACAGAAAATTTGGGTGCTAGCCATGACCTCACTTTGGGACAGCAAGCATCCTCCGGCCAGTTCACAGCATGCAATGCCCATGCTGTCCCCCACGTAGGGGCCAGTTCCCTGCCTTAGCTCTCTATCTCACCCTCCCTCAAAACTTCTGCTGCTGATACAACCAAAAACCACACTCACCCTGCCCCACCTCCTCCCCCAAACTAGGGGACACAGCCCCCACCCTCCTTTCCAAAACACATCCCCAAAAGCCCAAGGTCTGCCTTGTTGTCCTTGAACAGTAGGCAATCTTTGTCTCCTTTCAGCCCCTGACTGCTTGACTGCTCTCACTGTTGCTGAAGTACAATGCTCTAGCCTGCTATTGCATTCCACCATGGCAAACTGGCTGTGAAGGTTCCCCCAAGGTGGGCATAGAAGATTAGGCATCCGCCCTATACAGGGATCTGTGGAATCACAAGAGCTGTAGGAACCTCCAACACCAAAGTCTATTTAGTCCCCAACCCTCACTGGTTTGCCCTGCCCAATAACTCATGCAGCATGTCCTCAGATTACCAAGTCAGGGCTCCGAGAGTGTTCAGCTAAGGGGGTGGGGAGAGGAAGGGGACAGAAACTGTCACAGCTGCAACAGCTTCTTAGGACTGGTGACCACTTCCCTGTGCCAGGAGCTCCTGCCTAGTATCCCTTGCAGCGGCTGAAAGACAGGGGGAAGGGCCATACGACGTGGAGGAATTGACAGCCACACAGCAGAATTAACACATGACCAAGTGCCCCTTTCTGGTTATGCTGCCTGTGTGTGTGTATGGGGTAGGGTGAGGTGGGGGAAGAGCAACAGACTGTATCTAATAAATGAGGGGTTGGTGTGTATGAAAAAGCCAGGAAGATGAGCAGATTCTGTAATCTTTGCTTCATTGTTAAGTAATTTCCAAAACATCTACATTCTGATAATGTAAACTAGGGGTAGGCAATGTATGGCACATGTGCCAAAGGCGGCGAGCGAGCTGATTTTCAGTGGCACTCACACTGCCCGGGTCCTGTCCACCGGTCCGGGGGGCTCTGCATTTTAATTTAATTTTAAATGAAGCTTCTTAAACATTTTAAAAACCTTATTTACTTTACATACAACAATAGTTTAGTTATATATTATAGACTTATAGAAAGAGACCTTCTAAAAACGTTAAAATGTATTACTGGCATGTGAAACCTTAAATCAGAGTGAATAAATGAAGACTCGGCACAGCACTTCTGAAAGGTTGCCAACCCCTGATGTAAACAGTGCAGATGAAGAAGAAGAAATGTAACCACAGAGACAGGCTGTTTGCTGTCATTTCTCTAACTTGCTCAGTCAAAAAGACTTCATAAGCTTTTAGCATTACATGTGGTTTGATATGTTACTTTCCCATCAAGTACAGTGGAACGTAACGTTCTATATTCATCGTCTAAATCTGTTTTCATAAAGGCAACTTTGTCCATGTTTCAGTCTAACCTTTATAATCAGGCTTTTGTTCCCTTCTGGCCACCGAAGTGCACCATTAAAACAAAATGAAGAGTTTTCAGAAAAAAGGTTACATTTAACAGAACTTAAACTAGATAGTGAGCAAAGGTTACAGAACTAGTTTCTATTTAACCTAGTCTCTGGGCATAATAAAGAATGCTAAAATAGAGGAACTTCGCTGTATATAGAATGACGGCCTAAAAATGTGCCCCTAAAATGTAACTGTAAATGATCTCCCAGCACAGAATGTAGTCTTAGCATCCCTGGGATGAACAAACTGAGACAATACGCTACATTTTTGTGGCACCATTATTTTATGCTGCATTTTTATTAACCTCAGTGCAGAAAACAGTTGGAATCCTCAACCACTTACGTTTTTTTCCTCCAAAAATTAAAGCAAAATTAAAAAAAAAAGTTACATAATTCAGACAGCTTGTCTTGTTAAAGGCTGTTGCCTAATCATAAATTAAAATCAAAAGCTCTTCCTACCCTTGTTATTCAGAAATACAACTTTAAATGAGTGTTCTACTTTTGGAACCCTAATGTTTTTGCAAATGGGAATATGTTATTTATTTGATGTGCCTGAGAGAAGCATTCCTCTAGGATTAATAAAGTGAAACATCTAAACATCTCGGCCCACATGTTTTCCTGTGCAAAATCATGCAGAGGAGAATGTCAAAGAAAGTGACTTTTCTCATGAGATTATGACTAAGGCAAACAAGAGAGGAAACCAGGGACCTGTGAGAAAGCCAGTACATGGCTCACCAGTTTGATTATGGTGGGATTCTCCATCCATGCTTCCCTCCACTTCTACCCTATCAGCAGTAAAAGCCATCGGTGGACTTGTAGCTATTCTACTACTGACAACTCAGTTCACTGCTGTGCTTCATAGCCTCTCCCTGGGGTCACAGACTGCGCAGAAGAACTTAAACACTAACTAAGGCACATGTGTTTTGCAGCCGAACAAAACAGGCCACGGCTAGGTTCTGCTACCTTTACTCCCACTTTACACTACAAGGAATCCCATTTTGGGACTACTTACAGTGGAAAGTACTACTCCATGAAGGTAAGGCGGCAGAATCTAGCCCTTTGCAGCTGTTCCAGAATTACCCCCTTTCTGAGGAATTACTACAGGCAGCCATCGTTCTCTGGGAAATGCGGTGGGGAGGGCCCATGTTAGCAATATCATTCAGCAGGGAGGAGCTGAGTGTTAGCCTGACGTCACTGAACAAATGAATGATTTTTAAGTGCACCCAAAATCCATTCAAGTCCCCTTGCAGCCAGCTATCAAATCACTCAACTCAGTTTTCAATTACAACCACAATTAGTTTTTAGACAAATTCATTTTTGGAAGAATATCGGAAAGAATGACAGGCAAGAGGGTGGTATTTCCAGTGAAGGCAAATCACTTATCTTCTCCGCAGATCTGCACTCTTCAGATGCCTATGTCTGGTTGTAGATGGTCTGTTGCAAACAACAACTCAGGAATGTTAAGTGGTGTCAGAAGTGTTGAGGAGAGCACAATTACCTGAAGACAGAAATAAAAAAATGCAATTCAGGAGACTAATCTTGTCTGTAATCAGAACAAGATCTCTAAACGTGTACTGTTAATTTACAGAACAGCAAAGGGATCATTGATCTTACGCTCACTGTGAGGTGGCAATACAGCTTGTCCAATGCTACCACCTGCTCAGCTAATAATTATAGCTGAACCCACCAGTGGGAGAACAGTGATTACTATCTCACTCCTAATGCATTTGTAGTGTGACTCATTCACCCCACACAGTTCCACTACCAGGGTAGCACAGTGATTTGTTATGACTCCCATTGCATTTACTTGTGAAAAATGAGTTGATCAACCAGCAGTTTCCCTTGCCACAGCACTGAATTTTGTCAACAAGTGACTCAAAATTGCAGCTGTTTCTTCTTTGTTTACGCTGAGGTGAAAATTACAGAAAGCATTGTCTGCCTGCTGCGGCTACTCAATGAAATACAGTCAACTGTCAGAAACTTGCCACTTGAGACCAGGAGCCTGGTGTTCCAGCCAGCAGGATCACGGTTCAAGCACGGACACAGTTTGGATTATCTTTGTTACTCTTTTCATAAGGAGAAAATATGTCCCTAGTGAAAGGCAGCATCACCCATTACTAGAGCTGGTCAAAACAGTTCTGATAAAATCTTTTTTCCATTGAAAAATACTGTTTTGTCAAAACCAAAAGTGTTCTGCAGAAACGTCTTGGTTCTGACACAATATTGATTGGGAAGGTTTCTCAGGTCAAGGAGGGAATTTCTAGTCAGAGACAGAGGTGTGGGCAACCCAGATTGAAGCCTGTTTTCTGCCTGATTCAGAGCAGGGACTTCAACCTGAGTCCTCCCAAATCTCAGACAAACACCCGAACCACCAAGCTTTAGAGTCAGCCTCTATCTCTCTCTCTCTGGCTCAATGAATATTTAATTCTTTACACAGATCAATGCCAACATCCAGCATTGGAACACTTCAAAAACTAATATTTTTCACAGAGCGGAATTGTTGTTTTTATCCTTTAAGCAGCAGACCATCATAGATGGATTTTTGTACACAATATATATTTATATATGTTTTTTCTCCCCTAGATCCCTAACTAGATTTTATTAGCTACTAAAATCTCAATCCTGCAGATCTAATGGAGTGTCGGGCTTTACTACCATTAGAGCCAATGGGACTACTGAGTATAACAAGCACTACTCACAGCAGTGTTTGTAAGATCAGGCCCACATATTAAGAACAGGACAAACTGGAGGAGGGTTGTACCAGACTTAAAAATGAACTTGGTTTTTCAATGTAAGATTAAGGGTATCTAATTTAGAAAAATCCAAAATGAGGAGGCATAAATTATGGCAACTGTAATTTAAATGCCAACAACATTGAGTGTGCATGTACCTATTTTCTTTTAGTAATTGATCAAATTGTGCACACTCTTAATCTGAGGTAAAAATCAACATGCATGAATATGTTGTTATCTGGATATTCAAACACTGCAGGCGATTTAAAAAAAAAGGTATTAAATACCAAATACCCCAGATCTCAGTAGTACTACACTTAAGCCTCCCCTGCTCCACATTCTTTTCTTTTCTTTCATCCTCTCTTTAAATAATGAAAAGAATCTGGAGTTAAATTACTACACTTTCTTTTGTGCTAACAACCTCGTGTGCTTTCCCACACAAACTACAGCAAAATGACACTGATTATCTCTTCTATTTCCCATTGCTTAAGACCACCTCTGTAATTTGCTGGTGCCAGGGCTGCACTTTCCTATTTATATTGTGGAGGAATCAGAGTACAGTACAGTCTGTGCACTCCTCTTCCTATGTACTCAGCTTAATTCTAAGAAATATGAGGTGACATATTACTAATGTTTTTTGTCTATGAATCTACAGGCCAAACCACCACTACTCACAGATAAAAGCAATTTCATCTTCATAGTATTATCACTAAACTAGCAGGGTAGATGTGCAATTGATAAAATGAGTCCACACAAACAAATGAGAGTGATGATTGTAACTTATTCTGACGTTAAGACACAATCTTGCTGTCTCCTATCCATGCACATGGTTATCAATAGTGGTTTCAGATGTGGATGAAGGAGAGCATATGGCCCTCTGTTTCTATGGAAAGCAGATGATCCAATCTTTTGTACAATTGCCCATAAAATAAATGTCCAAGAAAGTCTCTTTAGGAGGATAAATTTCCTTTGTAGATCCTCACCCATCTTAACATTTGTGCCCTTGTCTGTGACACTTCAATTGAGGGCTACATTTTGCCATGACAGCCACTATAGAGTGGCCAAAGGGTCACTCCATGATCCACTACACTGTAGCACCAGGGTAGACAAAGAGAAGGTGAGGCGAAGGTTTGTGTGAAAAATGAAGGAATTGTGAAACAGAAACTAAATTGGGAAATTAATCATCCCACAATGCAAACATCCCATGAGACGGTAGCTGGTAATCTTGGATATCACCAGATATCTGGCTCGCAAGGAGGCACAGGAGGCTGAATGCACATGCTGTGAAGTTTCAGACTACACGGCTCAGGCAATATGATGCAAGCAGCAATACTAATGACAATGCAGTACAACATTGGGTGTAATCCCCTGGGCAAAACTTCCTTTGACTTCAGTGGGGCCAGGATTTCACCCAATATTTCAGAGCAGCTAAAGAACACAAACATAATCATGGTTGCCGGGGTGATAATTGCACTTCATAAATAACCATGCAGTTTTATAGCATTTAATGTAAGGCATGTTTGAGACCTCACAGAAATAATCTGGGCCAGCAGAAGTAAATCATTGAAACTGAATCTGTATAAACTGGGCATGTCTTTATATTTCTGTTCTCATTTGTGTCGTTGCATCGGCATATAGTGGGAATATAGTAAACAAGGTGCAGGACACATGGATTGTCACATGTCACCATGCTCTGCTGTAGAGCAGATCTCTGGAGTCTGTGTGCATGTGAACATGAACCAATATTGGTACGTGTTAAACATTTGTGGGTAGTGATGTGACACAGGGAAGGAATTAAAACATCCATTTTTTCCTCTTTCCACCTCTTTAGTTTCTTTTTTTTTTTTTAACGTCATTCTCCTCTCTTGTTAGTTCAGTTGTTTCTGCCTCTTCCCAAGTTAGATGCCTCTGGGGTACCAATTCATTACACCTATGAGGTGGTATCTGCGAGGGGCAGAACTATTCAGCTTCATCTGAAAACAAATGATGCCTGAAACACACTGTTCTCTTTTGTGTATCACAATGAGAAGAGATGAACCAAATGTTCCCTATCTACACTAAAATATATATTTGCTTATGTGGATAAAAACATATGTTTCCAATCTCCAGACTTAATTCTCATTTGCCTAAAATCCAAACAACTGCTGGAGCAATTGGTGGGGAAATCAATCTGCTGACAGGGTTGTCTGTTGTTGTTTCATAAATCTCTTTACTTTCACATCCACAGTGCAACTCTAGTTTAAAAGAAGTGCCAATAATTGGTGCAAATGTCAGTGTTTTGTTTAAGTGCAACGGAACAGGGAGGCCAATGTTTTCATCTTGCCCTGATGTCTGAAACTGATCGCCTGAACATCACAAAAACAGCTCTGTTAAACACTGGCTTGTGGTAGATGAATGCCTGGCTCTTTGAAAAGAGAATAATCCCAAACAGGTGGTGCATATTCACAGCTGAACTCTAGAAATTCAGGTAAATCCAACTAACTCAGACACTTTTATATGTGAGACTTGAACAACCATTTCTTTTCTTCCTTTTATCCCCCCTCAGAACTCTCCCCTAAAGCCCTTTAGCCCCTAATGTAACAATTTTATACAAAGGCAAGGGGCAGTAAAAGCTGCATCAACTCTAAATTCTTTGGGGATCTGCCTCAAAGGGTGACCTGCCACCAGGGTCAACCAAAGCAAAGCAGCACCAGATTCCATGTCACCACTGTCAAACCTCAATCCATTTTAGAAAGTTAGCCAAAAGAATTCTTGCATAGTTTTACACCATCTCCCTCATTAACTCTGTGCTTATCTTTCAAGCTATATTAAAACATTTAGAGTCTGGATTAACTTGTCCATCAGTACATCACAATTCAGTCCCTGTTCTGAATTGCAAAGAATTTGACTCACCGTGTTAAGGAGATAAGTGAGAAGCTAATTGGAGAGAAACATGTTATCAGATGAAAAAGTGCTCTTGGAAAGGGCATTTAATCTTATAAAAATATTGAGTTCTCAACTCAAAGATGCGGTTAAAGTGTGGAAAACATGCTATCAATCAGAGGCTGCTCTGCCTTGGTTGGCTCCATTTTGCTACAGACTTTTCATTAGCTAGAGCTGTATTTGCAGGAATTAAAATGAGAGTTTACATTCTGGAACAAGTCATGTTTAATGACACAGGCAGCTGGTTATGAAGTGTTTCTTTGCATCTCTCTTGCAGCTATAAGGATCACCTTCTGTGCCTGCTCCACCCAGGAGAAATCCAGCTGCTCCCATACACCTTCCTTTAAATTAAAAATTATCAATATCTTAGACCCTGCCAGAAGTAACCCCTGCCCTCCCCACTCCACTGGAATGACAGTGAATGCAGCCAGGAGCTGCTACCAGAGAATGAATGGGGCAGGGACCAGTCAGATGAACTTTTTGTCCCCTCTCCCAGGAAACCCCACCACATGGAGCTACCTACCCCCCTCTCAGAGGCAGACAGTGTGCCCAGGAGCAGCAGACCTTCAGATGCTTGCCAATAATAATCCCTTCCCCTTAACTGACTGAGCCCAAAGTTATTTTGGAGGGTGGGCACGGTCAATGAATGGCACCATAGTGCCGGGGCACGTGGACAGAAGAGAGGGGATGGGGCAGGGGAGGAGGTTGGTTTGGAGAGACAAACCTGGAGGGAATGCAAGTACTATTTGACAGGTTGCCTGTGTGGTTCTTTATAGACTTTATCTGTCTTGTTTATTCAGCTGTAAACTCTTTGAGATGGGCGTCTTTGCGGGATAGGATGGCAGCCAGGTTGTCAACTTGAGCATAGCACACTGAATTGCAGGTGGGATGGGGAAGGGGGGGATTTTAACCTAGGAGGCTGGAGCAAACTCTTACAGAAAATGTCCAGGGATCTGAGGTCCATACAAAGCAGCTAGGATCTTGATTTTTAAGGTCTCATCCTGACTCTCACTCAGTAACAGAAAATAAATAATTTATCCAGAACAGAAGGATGAAAGGCTAAGTCAGCCCTGCAAGAATTCAACCCTGTTGGTGTAGGGAGTCACAGTAACTCAAACCTGACCGTGAGAAGGTGGAGCTGCTTGGGGCACCCTCCTGCGGCAGGTCATGGCATGACAAGTGTGTCTGTCTCAGTTTTCCATTAAGGCACATTGTCTCTCTCAGCAACAAACTCAAACCCCTTTATTCATATAAAGTGCCACAGTCCCTTCGTCGTAAAGACAGTTGTTCTCAAAACCTCAAAGTAAAACAAGGTTACAATATAGCAGCTCTTCAATCCCTGGGTCACCCCCCAGAGAGTCATTAACCACTCTGCCCCAGTCCGTTTAGCCCGTTACAGGGCTCCCCATTCTCCAGGCCTTCTACCCAATAGTTCCTAGACCTGCTTCTCTACCACGGGTTTTCTGCTGTAGCCCAAAGCCAGGTCTCCCACGACAGAATTCTGCTCAGTGTTCCATTCAGCCAGGCGTCCCTGCCCGACAGTCCTACCTCTGCTCAGGGCCTGTCCCTCCAGGGCCAACCCCATGTTCTGGGATCAGCTTCCTGCAGCCTCCCAGGCTCGCTGTAAGAGGACTTCCCACAGTGTTCCATTCAGCCAGACTCTGCCTGTGAGTCCTGCCTAGGGTGACCAGATGTCCCAATTTTATAGAGACAATCCCGATATTTGGGTTTTTTTCTCATATAGGCGCCTATTACCCCCCCCACACCGTCCCAATTTTTCATACTTGCTGTCTGGGCACCCTAGTCCTGCCTCTGCTCCTGGGATCCACACTCCAGGATCAACACTCTCCTTTTGGGCTTACTTTCCTCTAACCTTCCCTTCTTCCTAGGGGCTTCTGCACAAGCTCTCCTCTAACTCATCAGGGGTTCCCCAGCTCTGGCCAGTCCTCACCAGCAACCTTTTGCTCTACCTCATGGCTCTCTGTAACAGCTCGCAGCTCCTGCCGCCGCCACTGCCAGGAACTCTCCTTTTCTCCTCAGGCAGCTCTCATCTGCTCTTCTCTGCCTCTGTCAGACAGCTCTGCGTCACTAGGTCTCTCTCTCATAGGGCCCAGGTGCCCTCTTTTAAGCCCAGTTAGGAGGCAGTTGAGCAGTCACAGGTGCACTGGCCTTTTCTCTTTTAAAGGGCCAGCATCACCCTGTGACATTGACACGTAAGCCTCCTCTTTCCACCTCGGAGGCCCCTAATCCCAGCCATTTTCTTTCTGGCTGAGGAGAATTGAACATTTTGGACAGTCATTACTGTTCCTCTTAGTGGCATCGCTGCTTGCAGTTCAATTTATGTATGCAGATTCCCAAGCAAATGCTCATTCACAGAAAACTGCATGTGTAAATTCTGAGGTCCTATGGAATGATCTGGGCCTCACTGAATCTACTGCACACAACAAACTTTAAATAACTTGCATCTGAAAGCTGCTTGCCTGCAGATGTTTCACAACAGAGACCTGACACCATTATTAGCCTTATTTATATGTTATGGTACGTGTTCAATACCAGGGCAGTGTTCAGCACTATAAAAAGCATTTTCTTTGTTACTCTTAATTTTCCTGGCTCAGACAGAAATCACAGTACTTAAGGTTTCATACCTGGATACCGGGTTTGTGTGCTGATATTAGGTCCCTCACCATTCTGACCTCAGAGACTGTCACTCCACCAACCATATAGAAGATCAGGAGAGGATGATCACTGGGGTGAGGACGACTCACCTATAAAACAATAGAAAGCATTATTCACATTGCTTCAGTTTATTCTGAAACACAAGTACTCTTGACTACAAAGCCGAATGGGGCAGATGATCAATAACATAATGGAATGGCTATTTATGACTGGTCAAGACAGAGTATTGAAGGATTAAGAGGAAACTCAGAAATGATTTTTTAAAATGCTGGTTTCTATGGAAGCTGGATAGAAAATTAAAGAGATGCTGGCAGGTTAAAAATCACTGGAATGATATTCAGGTGTGGCATATTCACAGGTCCCACTGAGGTCAAAGGGAGTTGTGTGTACTCAGCAGATCTGAGAATCAGGCCAATGATTTTCAATGAATCAAATGTGTTTACATATATTACCATATACAGGAAAAGCTTTGTTATCCAGCATATTGGGGAAATGGGGGTGGTGGTTAGTCAAAAATTCCAGTTAACTAAAGAGTTATACTTATCAATGGAGGGAGGGAGTATGGGTGCGGGAGGGGGCTCAGGGCTGGGACTTGGGGCACTGGAGGGGGCGTGAGCTCTGGGAGGGAGTTTGGGTGCGGGAGGGGATGTGGGGCAAGGGGTTGGGACATGGGAGGGGTTTTGGGGTGCCAGGTCTGGGAGACGCTCACCTTGGGCAGCTCCCTGCAAGTGGCAACATATCCCTGCTGCTCCTAGGCAGAGGCGCAGCAAGGTGGCTCTGCAAGCTGCCTCTGCCCGCAGGCGCTGCCCCCACAGCTCCCATTGGCTGCAGTCTAGGCCAATGGGAGCTGCAGAGCCAGTGCTCGGGATCGGGCAGGGGCAGCGTACAGCGCCCCCGTGGTCTTTCCTCCACCTAGGAGCAGCAAGGACATGTCGCCACTTGCAGGGAGCTGCCTGACATGAGCACTGCCTGGATCAGAAATCAGATATATCAGAAATGCCATTTTATAGAGCTTTCTGGTTGGCAAACATAAGAACGGCCATACTGGATCAGACCAAAGATCCATCCAGCCCAGGATCCTGTCTTCCGACAGTGGCCAATGCCAGGTGCAAATGAACAGGTAATCATCTAGTGATTCATTTCCTGTCTCTTATTCCTAGCTTCTCACAAACAGAGGCTAGGGACACCATCCCTGCCCATCCTGGCTAATAGCCATTGATGAACCTATCTTCCATGAATTTATCTAGTTCTTTTTTGAACTCTGTTATAGTCTTGGCCTTCACAACATCCTCTGGAAAAGAGTTCCACAGGCTGACTGTGCGTTGTGTGAAGAAATACTTCCTTGTTTGTTTTAAACCTGCTGCCTATTAATTTCATTTGGTGACCCCTAGTTCTTGTGTTATGAGAAGGAGTAAGTAACACTTCCTTATTTACTTTCTCCATACCAGACATGATTTTATAGACCTTTATCATATCCCCCCTTAGTCTCCTCTTTTCCAAGCTGAAAAGTCCCAGTTTTAGTAATCTCTCCTCCTACAGAAGCCATTCCATACCTCTAATAATTTCTGTTGCCCTTTTCTGAACCTTTTCCAATAACCAATATAAAATGCCGGATAACACAGCTTTTACTGTTTTGTGAAATCTGAATTACAAACATCTAATGTGCTTTGTAGACTAATTACTCTTTGCAATTCATCCAACGTAAATAGATTAGTCAGGTCTACTTTAATTTAAAACCAGTCTCCTGACAGTTTCATGTTGGTGCTCTCCTGCAGTAGAACAATGCTGCAATGTTTGGGTTGCAACCTCTGTATGGGATGTTTAAGAGCAAACAAAATACTGTTTTCATTTAAAAAAAATAAATAAATAAAACAATGCAAATATTGTCATTTTCATTTAACAAGCTCAATTAACTTGCTTATTTTGCTGTTTTCTAGAGTTATGTTTTTATAGGACAGTTCCATTGATATCGTCCTGGGTCAGACTCAGCAGATCCTTTGGACACGATGCCAGTGGAACCATCACAATCCTTCTTGTTATAACACCATGTCCCTACGCATGTGGCTCAAAACATTTGGCTCTGAGGACTGAGAACAGCATAATTTGTTCTTTTCTTTATTGTTTTTGCCAGCATTCATTCTATAAAATGAAAGTAGCAATCTATGTTTGGGTGGAGTATGGTTCAATTTCCTTTTACCACCCACGGCATCTCTCTTTGATCCTGGTGGCTCCAGCTCCCCTGAATACAGCTCCTCCTCTGTTCTTTATTGTGCCTGTCCTATATTTAGTCCTTGGGCAGTTTTTTGGCCAGCAGTCCGGTTCATGATTTCCCTTCTGGAGCTGACTGGCAGTCTTCAGAAGAGAAGGTTCCCTCTGTGGCTTTTCCCTTTGAAACCAGCAGGAGGTTTCCAAGCTCTCCAAGCAAACTGCCTTTGATAAAGCAGTAGTCTCGATCAAGTGCTGCTCACAGGTGCAGAGCTCTGAGGACTCTTCAGGAGTTTGAAATTAGGGCAGATAATTTACATACAGCCAGTGCCTGAACACTATGTGTATGTATATTGTTTGCTCTCCCAGCCTTCCCTCATTCATCTTTATTCTGCTGGGAGCAGGGACAAGTATGGTTATCACATAGTCATGCATACCCCTCATTCAAGAACTGCATGCAGCTCCTTTCCAATGAAATCCACAAATCACCATTAGGTCAATATAACTCATTTTTAACCTGTACACGGGCTTCCTCAATTTCCCAACGCTGTACAATGGCTGCATAAAATGTATTGTTAGCTTAATTAAAATACCAAATATATTCTTATTACAAATACTGTGAGGAGTTCAAGTAAGATCTAAAATAGTCTAGTAAAAAGTAGGCCAGATAGGATTATAAAATAGCTTAGGTGCTGGAATATTACAGGGAGTTTACAGCGAACTGCATGGGCAACTGCCACAAGGCTGAAGAACAAACTGTTCACAAAGATGGTAAACATGAATGTTGGCCAAAGCGCTTGTGCTAGGGTACTCCTACGCAGTGCAAGAACTATTAGCTTTAAGATGTCAGCCCAAAGGCTAATTGTGAACAAACTTTACATAGCTGCTTCCCACTTCCTAGGGTTATTTTAGTTGCCACACAGAACAAAGGTGGTGATCAAAGAGTTAGATTTGAAGAATTTAAACTTTAGATATTCACCTCAGAATGTCCTCCGTAAGAACTTTATCAAGTGACTAAGAAACTCATTGTAAACATATACTTATAAATCTGGAAACTTATTATAAGGTTACCTAACATAACCTTTCATGGGTATAGAAAAGGAGAAAATATTTGACAAATCATTTCCATCAGTCAAAATAAGCCTCTATCTAAACACATGGTTCACATATAAAATGTATTATTTTTCAGAAAACTGAAATTCAAACCACAAATTCCATAAATGCATATTAAAAAATACCAACTATTAGGCATGCAAGCTCTAAATTAAATTAAAGTTGCCATGAAAAGGGTTTGGAACCTGTAATTTTATTACGCTATGCACAAGTGTTTTGGAGGAGGACAATACTTTGGGTACAAAATATTTGGCTTGTTAAGAATGTGGGTTTCTGCCAACATATTTCCATTTGATAATACAACCACCTAAGGCTCTCTCTTTTGAAGAGGCTAGCTCCATGTGGCTAAACACAACTCAACTCTGTGTTACAAAAGAAGAATAAAAATGAACTGTAACAAAAAGCAACACACATTCTGTCATGATTCTACAAACTATGCCTAGTTAAAATTGGATTTTTTTTCCTTTCCCAAAATAGCACACACTTTTCACCAGTTTGTTTCACAAGGTTTTCAAGTCCTCAAAATCTCATTTTTAATATGAATTGTTAATTATCTCAAAATGTTTTGCAAATCACCTATAAAAATTCACTTCAAAACATCTTGATTTTGAAATTTTGCCCCAGTCTAAAAATCATAAAAAAAATTACCATGGCAACCATCTTTAGTAATTTAGATTGGTAGAAAGAAGACAGGAGAAGACAAGGTAATGCACAGAAAGTCTCCTCTCAGAGGCACATGCAGAGATGCATACTTAGTGAGATGGTGACAGAAGTGGCCAGGGACACATGCACTTTGGCTCCACCTCCAGAAGTAGCGCAGGAATACATACCAGGCCCAGGTCTTGCAAATACCATGGACAAGTCGTATAACTTTACACCACAAGTTTGGGCAGATAAAAGTATGAGAAGCAAGACTGACACCGCAAGCATGATGGTTATGGTTGCTGGCATTATTGATATAGCATGGCAGCAGAGAAGCCAGCCTATGTGCCACCAGGATTCTATAGTGTACCCAATACTCCTAAGTATGAAAATCATAAGAACATAACATAAGAACGGCCGTACCGGGTCAGACCAAAGGTCCATCTAGCCCAGTATCTGTCTACCGACAGTGGCCAATGACAGGTGCCCCAGAGGGAGTGAACCTAACAGGCAATGATCAAGTGATCTCTCTCCTGCCATCCATCTCCATCCTCTGACGAACAGAGGCTAGGGACACCATTCTTACCCATCCTAGCTAATAGCCATTTATGGACTTAGCCACCATGAATTTATCCAGTCCCCTTTTAAACATTGTTATAATCCTAGCCTTCACAACCTCCTCAGGTAAGGAGTTCCACAAGTTGACTGTGCGCTGCGTGAAGAAGAACTTCCTTTTATTTGTTTTAAACCTGCTGCCTATTAATTTCATTTGGTGACCCCTAGTTCTTGTATTATGGGAATAAGTAAATAACTTTTCCTTATCCACTTTCTCAACATCACTCATGTGTTAAATCATTAAATCCCAGCATTAATGTAATCAAATCACAGGTAAAGATGCAGGGCGAATCAGCTTCACTGTAGCCAGACTACATATATGAGCATATTGTAAAACTACATCAACATAGCCAAGCTATCAAATAAATCTAGTGAA
Source organism: Mauremys mutica (assembly GCF_020497125.1). Lineage (NCBI taxonomy): Eukaryota > Metazoa > Chordata > Testudines > Geoemydidae > Mauremys > Mauremys mutica. The sequence continues at coordinate 93,778,514 of NC_059076.1, read as the reverse complement.
GGAGGAATCTTGGAGTTTGGATATTTATCTGAACCTATAAAAGATGCAAAGAATCCTGTAGCACGTTATAGACTAACAGACGTTTTGCAGCATGAGCTTTCGTGGGTGAATACCCACTTCGTCGGATGCATGTAGTGGAAATTTCCAGGGACAGGTATATATATGCAAGCAAGAAACAAGCTAGAGATAACGAGGTTAGTTCAATCAGGGAGGATGAGGCCCTGTTCTAGCAGTAGAGGTGTGAAAACCAAGGGAGGAGAAACTGGTTCTGTAGTTGGCAAGCCATTCACAGTCTTTGTTTAATCCTGAGCTGAGGATTTTCCTCCCTTGGTTTTCACACCTCTACTGCTAGAACAGGGCCTCATCCTCCCTGACTGAACTAACCTCGTTATCTCTAGCTTGCTTCTTGATTGCATATATATACCTGTCCCTGGAAATTTCCACTACTTGCATTCGATGAAGTGGGTATTCACCCACGAAAGCTCATGCTCCAATACTTCTGTTAGTCTATAAGGTGCCACAGGATTCTTTGCTGCTTTTACAGATCCAGACTAACACGGCTACCCCTCTGTTACTATCTGAACCTAGCTGGTCATGAGGACTTTTGTCCTTACAATTGCCAGTCCTGGTATTTTCTCCTAGGGACTTTAGTGGTTGAGTGCTTTCCCTTTGGTGTATTTTGGGGATCATCAGGAAGAGCCAATGCCCCTCAACAACACTTTATGGACCACATTAAATGGGGAGGCAAAGCAAGTTCCCAACTACAGCAGGAAGTGGCTCAGCTGACAGGTTTGTTTTTACTAATTTAGAGGTCACAAAAATGCAGCAATTTCCTCTGAGAAAAATCAGTCAAAATGACTCTTCTAGCCCAGGAGGGTCAGAGCTCAGACAACCAGGAAACTAGACCTAATATATCACTTCTGTGACCAAACACAACCAACCAACCCAGATCAAAATTGGAAAAAGTAAAATGGAAATGTGTCATAATCACTTTAAAATTAAAAAAAAAGTTTGCATTGAATTTTGTCAGAACATCCATCTAACAGATGATTTTCCATTAAATGAATTTTAATTATAAACATACAGCTCTCTGTATAAGCATTTCTAATAATTTGTTTTTTTCTCCTTCACTGGGCTATACGGTATTCGTCATCAGATACTCAACCAATGTGAATCAGTGCAGCTCCATTGACTTCAATGAACTTCAGATGAGGATCTGGCCCAATGCCTTGGTTTGCACTGATAGTTATGCATCAGCTAGCATGGTGGAAGAGTTAATTTGGGATCTGGATATCTGAATAGCTGAGCCTCTGGTCAGGAAAAACAGAAGGCTGACAGTTATCCTCCATGCCCATTGTCTGTTGATATAAAACATATGGGGCAGGCCCACTAAGAGATATTCTGGGATATGTGTAAGCCAAGAGCCATTTTATTGTGCCAATGACATGGTTCTTCATACAGAATGAGGACAATTGAAGTGCCATTAAGAACTGATTAAACTGAAGTTATTGACCCTGATTACGCATCTACCCATAAACAGCAGCTACTATACCAAACAATATTCCAAGGTAAGAAAACATCATTAATAAATTAAATAGTTTGTCACAACACACCATTACTATTCAAATGAGAACAGACCTCATGATCTGGCAGGATACAAAGTTCTTTGAATCAACTGCTGAAAAAAAAAAGCAACTCTCAGAGGCAATAATTTAACACCAAGAAATAAAAATGCAGAAAAGGTGGTTGTAGCGGTATAGAGCAGGCCTCTGCTGCACTCTCCCTCAAAACAAACCTGTTATTCTGTCAATCTAATAGTCTTGGGATGCAAGGCTTTTCTATCAGAGCAGCACAGAGGCAAGTTTTAGAGCTAAATCAAAAAAGCTCACTCAGGCATCTGTGCAAATCCCTGCCCTTCTCTGTGGTGTGGAGGTACCTCCTGTAGCTGAACTGGTACGGTTCTGCTGGGCGTGTGGGAGGTGAGATTCGTAAGCCCAATTACCAAGGGGATCCCTGTGTGCAGCTGTCCACAGAGGGGGCAGGGATGGGCTGGAGGATCCATCACAGCACAGATCCCCCAGACATTCCCCTCGACCATTCAGACAAGGGGCCTCTAACCCATGAAGGCTACTCCAGCCACTGTCCTTTGGTCTAGGGGAAGTCCTTCTCCCTCCTTTTTCCCAAAAGATGCTCAACACCCAGCTGAGTAACTGGGCTGGGCATTAGGGATAGGACCTCCCCTTGTGGTGACTCATGAGATGGAGGGAGGAAAAATATTTTTGAATATCCCTAATAGGAAAAAAAATGCATGAGGAGCTCAGTTCTGAAAAGACTATCTGTAGCCTTCTGGGCAGAACACGAGCAGAGGTGGACAGTGATGTGGGATTGTCAATGCAATGGAGAGAAAAACCCACCCCGAAGGGCTAAAAGGGAAAAGCTCCTCTGTAGGAAGTTGTGGAGTGGTTTGGCAGTTAAGAGAATATAAAGAATTGAGCTTTTTCCATCTCGCACTCCCTCATACCTGTCTTTAACCACCTCACTGGGGCCACACAGCCCATCGGAGTAACCCACTTGCACAGCTCTCTGGGAAGATATTCCCAAGTTCCAGGCCTTGGGAGTACAAGTTAGAATAAAGACAGCATCCATTTATTAGGGGAATCTCTCCTGCCCATGAATGAAGTAGGGACATAGCTGAGCACTGTTGTATAAAGCAATCAATATAAATGAAATGGGTCCTCTTTAAATCACCATTTGGTTTGGAGTACCACTAGAGAAGGAGGAATCTTGGACACAAAGGAGCCCTTCCCTATCTTCTTGGCTGAACTCCAGAACAGACATGTCAGCTAGAGACACAACTATTGGGTGCGTGGCATCTTTAATCTTCTCTGACTGAACAAATATTCAGCCAGGCAAGGGGATACACTGAGCATGGTAATACCGGTATGTGATTGGGTCCTTCCCTGGCTGACTACTGTTGAGTCATCCAACATGTTCAGCATGTCCCCCGATGTTACGTTCCTAATGAACGCAATTGAGAAAGCAAAGTCACACATTCCTCTGTGGAAAGTAACTGTCCGAGGCAGATGTGAACTGAATGAAGAACTAGTCCCTTTGAGCGTGGCTGTATAGTCCAGAAGGGTGGTGTATTCTACTGGACATGGGCTAGGAGAGGCTGCTCTTGGCTGGACTCTTAACACAGAACAACTCACCAAATGTAACTTCAAATGATCAAACTCCATTTGTTTGATTTGTTTGAGTTGTCACACATTTAAGGGACAACACATTTCAGGCTGCTTGTGAAATAATCATGGAATGTGATAATTATGTAAAAAGGGGAAAATCTGTGAAACATCTCCTATGTGATGAATACAGATCACTGGCTGGCTCAGAATCTCTCACATTGTAATGCAGTACCCTGCCAACTAGCCACAGGTCTAAACAACATGCAGAGGAGAAAATGTGAGGGAAGCGAAGACAGTTTTGTGTCCATGAAATATTCATACTTGCACAGCTGTTATGCATTTATATTTGCTTTATAGTACTAGCAGATTTACAGACATTTAAGGTGGTAAGTATATGTTGCTGAAAGACCATAAAAAGAAAACTTAAAAGCGTTGAATGACTCAACGACAAGTGAAAACAGTGACAGATTATGAAGGCTTTAAAAGTTGTCTCTCACAGACAAGGGGAGAGTTTTGGGGGAAGAGAGAAAATTAATGAATGTATGTTTGTGTGTGTCCATTTGTCTGTTTAATTGTCCACTCAATACTACTTTTGCTACCCCAGATACACGTGCTTTTTGGAGGCTCACCCTTGCAAATGGCAAGCATTTCTTGTGAGGCTGTTGCTACCAAACTCATATACTATGTCATGGAATATATTCTCGGGGGCTCTGAGTCTCTCATTTCAAGGTCTGAGCAACTCCCATTACTCACAACCTGCCGCAGAAGAAGTCCACAGTTTTGTTATATTTACACTGAGGTCCCAAAAGGCAGCACTTTTTACGTTCCCCAGAAATGTTCCACTTTTACTTTTGTATATTGATACATTTTTGTTCATCCCATTTAGTTGAGCAACACATTTCCAATATCCCTGAAATTGGCAGGGTTTGAACTAAGGATCTCTCTCTGATCTGGAAACAAAAATCAGAACAGTCCCATACTTAGATGGAAGAGGAGGGTACCCAAACCTTGTTCTGAATTCCACTAATTGGGCTTCCCCAAAAGAAAGGGGCAAAACAGGGGGGTGAGGGGTGGAGAAGAAAAAGAAAAGCAGAGGAGACAGAAATAGAAGAAAGGAGATAAACATGAGATAAGACAGAGAAAAGTGACAAGATCTTCTTTTCACATATCCTTGCCCCTTTCCTCTTTTTCCACACTTTGTGAAAGTGGCCCCCCTCTGTTTGACAAGAGTGCAATCAGGAGACTGGAGGGTTAGCCTGGTAATTATATTGACCAATGATACACTGATAAGTAATTTAGTTTCTTCATCTATGGGAACTTTTTAAGAACCATGACACAGTCAAGTAAATTTTAGAAAAACATAATTTTAACAAAATCCAATCTAACTAACATGTATAGAAGTATTTCCTTACTCATCATAGTTGGTTCCCATATCTGGGTGCACATAAAAAGTGCTCTCCTTTATAATTCACTTGCTTCATTCAGTGATGTCTCAGTAAAGTGTTTGTGACATCATAATTTGTTATCATGGAAGAAAGTGTGATATCATAAATGCTGAACAGCACTCAGTGAGTCATGCAGGGGAGCATATTGATTACACTGTCCTATTTGCCTGTAAAATACCAGGCATATCTTGGTCTTGTGTAACTAACAATAATATCTTGGAGTCAAAGCAACTGCTTGCCCGCAGCTCTACTGACATGGGTGATTCCAGCATGAAGAGAGCATTGTTGATACAGTGCATTTTGAAAGACTAACTGGTGGCTGGGTACTGGTTCTTAAAACGTTGAGCAGACAGATGAAAAATGTCCAGAGCAACCAACAGAAGAGACCCTTGGCAAAACAACAGAGAATGATTCATGACAACTACTGAAAGAGTGAACACATGTATGATTACAAATCTCTTAGCATCTCACATTTTTTCAGAAAAAACAAACAAAAACAAAACCATATTTCAGGAGATGTCAACTTACAGCTCAGTCACTGGCTGTGCCCATAACTCCCTCCCTTTTCAGCCATTTCTCAAGGATTTCACCTACTCTTTTCCCTCCCCAACGCCATTAGTTAGTGCTCCCTCAACAAGTTACCTCTTGCCTTAAGCAATCCCTGGAAATTCACCATTATGTCAGTATGGAGCAATGGGGCTCTGGGCAGGGTTTGCCTGCACAGGTCCAGCTGCAGGAGTGTGACCTGAGATCGTCCACTCTCTGGAGAAGAGACTGATTTTGGTATATGACTGTACAGCACCTAGCACAATGTGACCTCGACTTAGACGGCATATAGGTGCTAGTGTAACAACAACAATTGGGTAGACCTAGCAACTGGTCAATGTTGAAAATGGCTCTATCTGAATGTTATACTTTCTGGAGACCACACGTATGTTTTTAGAAAAACTAATTTATGTTAAAAAAGAATGAGGGGTACTTGTGGCACCTTAGAGACTAACAAATTTATTATGCTCAAATAAATTTGTTAGTATCTAAGGTGCCACAAGTACCCCTCGTTCTTTTTGCTGATACAGCTACCACTCTGAAACCTGTAATTTATGTTCCTGCTTCAAAAATAAAAAAAATAAACAAGCAAATAAAATCAATAAATGCAGGTGTGAATTACAGGGAAATCTCCAGTAAATAAAACCAGTCATTTCAAACATCATGTGTGCACAAGCTCGTTTATACACTTTGATAGTGGAACGTCTTTCTTTCTTTCTTTCTTGGAGTTACAGCATGGATTGTTTTTCAGAAATCACACAGGTGTAGAAAGATCTTCCAGAGGCAAAGAACTGTGGGTCAGTTTTTAGGTCTTCCAACCCTGACAGTATATCTTTATACTAGGGCTGTCGATTAATTACACTTAACTCACATGATTAACTAAAAAAAAATTTATCGTGATTAAAAATTAATTGTGATTAATTGCACTATTAAACAATAAAATACCAATTGAAATTTATTACATTTTTTGGATGTTCTTCTACATTTTCAAATATATTGATTTCTATTACAACACAGAATACAACGTGTACAGTGGTCACTTTATATTATTTTTATTACAAATATTTGCTCTGTAAAAATTATAAATAAAATAAATAGTGTTTTTCAGTTCACCTCATACAAGCACTGTAGTGCAATCTCCTTATCGTGAAAGTGAAACTTACAAATGTAGATTTTTTTTTGTTTCATAACTGCACTCAAAACCAAAACATTTTAAAACTTTAGAGCCTACAAGTCCACTCAGTCCTACTTCTTGTTCAGCCAATCACTAAGACAAACAAGTTTGTTTACATTTACGGGAGATAATGCTGCGTGCTTCTTATTTACAATGTCACCTGAAAGTGAGAACAGGCATTCACATAGCACTTTTGTAGCTGGCGTTGCAAGGTATTTATGTACCAAATATGCTAAACAGACTAATACCACCGCTCTCTTGTACTTAATCATAAATGCCTAAGAAACAGAACAGATCATATAGAACACAACCTCCCTAACCACAACACCCCTCACTAGCACCCCCTTCCTTTGGGAATCCTTGGAAACCATCTGCGCTTAGGAAGGTAAACAAGATCCCCTGCCTCACCCAGGCTTCTGCAGGTGGGTTACCCCTCCCTCATCTTGAGCTGGAGAAACATGGCCCACAGAAGAGCAGCTCTTGCCTCTTTTATAACTTTTTGCCCCCTTTGTCAGGTGACATCCTCCTCAGCTCCCCGAGTGATCATAGCCTCCTGCCTGCTGCCTTTGTTGCCAAGATGACCTCTCCATGGCTAAATAGTTCTCTGGGTTGGGAGCCAGTCTATTGTTTAGAGTTATTCCATTTTGATAGGAGAGCACTTAATGTCAATGGTCTCCTCTTGTTATTCTTTTGCCACCAGCCTTTTGAATTTCAGCCCAGCATGGAAGCAACAGACAACGGAGAAGGCAAAAGGCTGCACTTTCAAAATGGAGCTGTTACAGCTTGGTCAAGATACATACAGGAAGTTCATAATTCAGCAGCTGCTTTTCTAACATAGTTTTTAAAAACGGAAATAAATACACGTGTAATAATATAAATAGACACATATTTATATCTCTCCATATAGATATATACACCTATGTACACACATATGTATATGTATTACTGGAATAATTAGGTCTTCATTTTCTTGAGCATTAATCTCATCCAGTTATTACAATGACGAAGGCAAATACAGTTGTGTACCATTTCCTGGGCAGCTAGTGGAAGTGATACACAACCATATATAACAGCAATGGCTGAGATGTTAAACTATGGACAGATGCAGATTTTATATATGAACTTGGGATGGTTGCTTTACCTTCATGAACATGCTGAATCCAGTTTTCAGGAGATCACTGAGGCCTGCAGATAGGTGCTCAATATCAACAGGGTCAGGTCGATCAGAACTGAATATCTCCTCTACCACCTGCTTCAGTAATGGCTTGTAAGTGGCCTGCAAAAGTAGAACATGTGCTGAAAATAAAATGGCCTGTACTTGGGCTAGTTGCTTTTCTTAGCATTTCATTTCCATTAAAGGAAACAAAAGCTTTTGTCACAGAATGGAAATTGATTGGACACATTTACAAGGTTGAAGCAACAACTGTATTTGCAACACTACATAGCAATGATATGCACAGGATTCTCATCTAATTGAAAAGACAGGTAAATGCTGTATTTACCCAGATGCTGGGTGTACTCCATGTGTAAAGGGAGGCAAGGAAAAAAGTGTGAAGATTCTTGTGGGAGAAGAGGTCAAGCTGCCAGTCGCGGCCGTTATTATTAGCAGAGTAGAGCGTATGGGCTTAGGCTTCTCCAACCCAAAGCTCCTTTAGGGTCATACAGAGAGGGCAGCGAACTGTCACCATACCTGTAAGTTATCTCGAATCCAGAAGGCATAATTTCAAAGGAGACATGTGGCTTTGTTGAACACTTAAACAGAAATGAGTACTATGATTTGTTTGAGTTAATTTAGTGTGTTTGAAACAGGCTGTCCTGGCAGCTAGAGACGGGCATATCACGTAAAGTGTGAAATAATAATTCAGTCCCTACTCCTAGACCAGGAAGAGCTATAGGAGGAATGATCATGCACCTCTAGCTCTCCCTCCCTGCAGAGGCAGCCACTCCTGCCCCCTAGCTACATAGGAGAACGGGGACAGATTAAGACAATCTGGAGCCCTGGGTTCATAACAACATAATGACATGCAGCCTCCTGTGGTTCTGTCCTCCCAGCCCAACCCTCCATTTGGAGTGATGGTGGCAGGCCAGGGGCCCCTTTCCCCTGAAGGTGTTGCAGTAGGAGCCCCCATCCCTTTGGATGCAGCAGGGGTGACAGCACGGGTCACTTGTCCCACACAGAGTCAGGGGGCAGTAGAGGGAACCCACGTACTTCCCCTGGCAGTCAGTTACTTAGGTGGGCATGCTTGCCACACACAAAGGACTGCTCAACACCTAAATCTTAGCTCAACCTAGCTATGTTGCTCATGTGAAATTCACACCCATGAGAGACATAGTTAAGCTATGGCTATGAGGGGAGGGATAGCTCAGTGGTTTGAGCATTGGTCTACTAAACCCAATCCTTAAGGGGGCCATTTAGGGATCTGGGGCAAAATCAGCACTTGGTCCTGCTAGTAAAGGCAGGGGGCTGGACTCAATAACCTTTCAGGGTCCCTTCCAGTTCTATGAGATAGGTATATCTCCATATATCATTTTTAAGCTGACCTAAGCCCCGGTGTGGACATTGCTAGGTTGCAGAAAAATTCTTCCATTGACCTAGCTACTGCCTCTTGGAGAGGTAGATTGCCTCTTGGAGAGGTTCAAGATGGCACTACTAAAGAGATCCACCCCTGAATTGCCAATGGCCCATGGAGAGGAGAGGGCACTTACCTGGAATGTGGGATACACAGGCTCAAGATCCCACTCTGCCTGATTTAGAGCAGGGACTTGAACCTAGGTCTCCCACTTCCCAGATGAGTGCCCTAGCTACCAGGACACCAGCTATTCCTGGGACACGTTTCCTTTCTTTCCCTTATGTTGTTTTGTGAAAATTTTCAAAAGGTCACATTTTTGTTCCACACTGGAACAAAAACAAATGTCAAAACCTCAACTGTTTTTTGCAAAACAGAATTCTTGTTTTCTAGCCAGCCCTAATTTTGGGTGCCTGGATATCCATGCTCTGTCAATGAGGGCCTTTCGAGGGTTTCAGGCTGGCCATCCAAAAATGAGAGCCATGAAGTCACTAGTCATGTTTTAAAATCTTGGCCACAATATTTACAATGCTTTTCAAAATATAATGTAATCTCCTTCAATTCCTACATTAGACTGACAATAACAAAAAACGTATATCCTAATGCCTACATTAAGATCCTGTCTGGAGATTTGACACTGCTAAGATTTTTTTGTATAAAACCGTGTTTAAACACAGTTCTTGCTAGGAAGATGCTAACAAGTGGACCTGTCCCATATAGACAGACCAGGTTACCAAAAATTGTGTATGTAACCAGGATGAGAAATGACAGGAACAGAGCAGCAGTTACAAGAGCAGGCTGAGCAGAAACATTAGTTGTGGAATCCTGTGACACATGTAACCATGAGGATAACTGATAGGCTAACTTTACATAAACATTCATTAGCCTGTTTAATACAGGACATTTGTGGTGATAAGAAAAGTCCTCTTTAAAGTTTCCTAGTAACTCTGTTAGCATCAGTATATTCTGGGATATGAACTCAATCAGAATAACTGCCCCAAAACATATCAATGCTGATACAATGTCTATGAAATATCAAGAACCCTGCATAGGTGTTAACACAGTTTCAGATCTCAGTATAGACATGACCCCTGGCAGGATGGGCTGAAGACTGGGGACTTTATCTGTACATAATAGAGATTAAACTAGGGTTTTTAAGGTTAGGCTCCTGGCCCAAGGAGCCATAGGCTGGGCTCTGTTTGGTGGCTTAATCAAACCTGAGGCGGTAAACAATAGTCTTATCCAGAGAAGAGCATAATGCTCCAGTAGCCACTCAACTCCTCCAACCAGTTCATGTTTTTGTCTCACCTGGAAATGCAGTGCCTTCTGATTCCCTGCAGTGGGTGTCTCTTCCCCGACTGACAGGCACTGGGAGCAACATATACAGAAGTGCGCACCCCTATTACATCACTCCTTAGTGGCAGCTCTGAAAAATCCCTCTACTCAGAAAATCCATAGCGCCCCAACTCATAAAACAGTAACTTTGTTCTTTTCCATTTAAAAGGAGAGGGACCCTGGGTCCCTGCAACTCTCTCACTCTTTGTAGCAGCTGTAGCATGGCAGTAAACCAACTAAACACAGTGGGAGAGGACTTGGGATCCATCCAGTGGTGAGCTGGAGCAGGTTCTCACCGGTTCCCAAGAACCAGTTGCTAAAATTAGACCTCCATGGAGAACCGGTTGTTAAAGGGCCAGGAGGTGGGCAAAGAACTCCAGTCCGTGGGCCAGACCATCCTGTTGCTCCCAGGATTCCCAGCTAGGGAGGCTGAGGCTCCCTGGGTCCCTCCCCCGCTTCCCCCCAGCTGCAGCGTGGCCAGCCGCCAGCCCCAGCTGGGCAGCTCAGCTGAGCTCGGGAGTCGTCCTGCTGCCGCTTTTTGAGTGGCCCAGCAAGGTGTGTGTGTGTGTGGGGGGGCGTGCTGCAAGCTCCAGGGCTGGCCAGAGGGGAGGGGAGGGGGCAAGTGGGGCAATTGGCCCAGGCCCTGCAGGGGCCCCCGGCCCCACGAGTATGTCTCCCCCCCTCAGCCCCGGCCCCTCCCCACCCCCTTAAATCAGAACTTTTTATGGGGAACCAGTTGTTAAGATTTTGGCAGCTCATCACTGGATCCATCCACAGAGGGATGCTTGACAGAAAAGGAGAGCTTGTTTGTATATGTCCCAGCCACCCCACAGATCCTGACCACAGTGAATCTGCAGATCTCTTCCTAATCTCCTTCTGCATGATCAGCTAGTACAGTACAGAGCTAGGTTAGGCAGCTGAAATAAGTGTACGTGAGTTTTTCTTCCATTTACAACACTATTGAGCACACTCCAGACAGCCAATCGCTTCACACAAGTTGCATACATGAGATTCTGGACACAAACACCCCCAGGACCTCCGCCCCACCAACCCCCTGAAAGATACCTTTTGAGGACACTCCACTAGCCCCAGCAAACTACCTCCTTTAGCAACTGCATGGGAAACAGGGAATTTGTGCTGGTACTTTTTTTATGTCCTTTAATTAATGGATCCTTTACCTCCATAAAAGGCATTCCAGGACTTGGCCCTAAATGAGTAGAAGTGAGTTAAAATCAAACAACATACTGATGCTAGCTACATTTCTAGGAAACTTTCAGAAGTACTTTTTTTAAAATCATGCTGAGTATTCTGCACAGAGCTACCTAATGAATATTTTGATTATATTTGCTATATCAGCCATCATTCTGGTCATAAGTGCCAGAAGATGTCAGGATTAGGTTTTCTGTTTTGACAGCCATTGCAATTGCAGCATGACCCGTGTCACTCTTTCACCTGCCTCTCCTACAGTTCTTCCACTGCACGGCCTCTTCAGCAATGTTGTGTAATAGCCAAAGTTCCATTGCTACACAGCATTGTTTGACTTACCACTAGACTAATTTTATCCATTTGTTGGTCTGCAGTACACTGAAGTTTCAAAGGAGTCTTTCTGGCTAAAGACCAGGGACAAGCTTAATGGTCTTTTAAAATCTTAAATTACTACATGTGCTTTCCATGTGGCAAATGTCCATTTCCAACTGAAGAAGTTATGTAATTTAGGTGGGTGGTGGGGAGGAAACCAGCTTTGGTCAGGATGATCTATGCTAAAAGAAAATCACACTACTTTTACTAAACAGAAGCTGTATTATCAGGCAATTTTTACAGCAAGACTCTTGCAATTGTGGAAATCTGAGAAAAATACTTTGAAACACAGTCCCATGTAGGTACCTAGACATAATTTCAATATACAGTAGTGGATTCTGGTCCTGTGTAGTCATATGAAATGTATACAATATCACTACATCATTGTTAACCAAATCCTGAAGCCCTTACTCAGGCAAATTCCCACTGAAATCCAATGAAGTCAAGGGGAGTTTGCTTGAGTCGGGACTAACTAAGGACTTCAGAAGGCTGCTGCTGATTAGGTCAGTTCTCAAACCTATTTCCAAAAACATTCCGTGGGGTTGCAGAATATGTTTTGTATTCATACACAAGTAAATTAGTCACATCTGTGAAACTGTAATTTTGACCATATGCTAGAACAACATAACACAGATGGAAAAAGGATTATCTACTTACCTGACAGGTATTGCTTCCTGGGACATACACAGAATTAAACTGTTTCATGTGCATTCGAGCTCTTGTAACATCCCTGAGGGACTTAAAGATATTGTCCACTGCAACCGTAGCCTTCTGAAATGTCAGTTGAAGAGACGATTCACAGCCTGAAACAATACAGAAACACATTATCCATTTTTTGATAATGAGCAGTGGGAAAAGGATGATGAGGAAGAAGTTTTAAATTAGTTTATAATATTTTTAGACTTTAGAAATCAACATGTATATACAACATGCTCCCAGCATAGAACAGCTCGGTAAAGCAGTCACAAATCCTAGAGAGTAAACAAAGCCAACAATGGATGAGTTACATGTGCATCTTGGATTATGAAACAATTTAACAGCAATACCATAAATTCTGTTTGCTACAGTAGGCAGAAAAGGTAGTTATGCCACTAGATCTTTAAGGAATAGAACCCTGTTAAAGGGAGCACCTTCATTTTTCAGTCTGCTCATTGTGACACAATCGTGCAAGGAAGTTTACTCACAACATAGTACCTGAAACTTTGCCTGCAGTCCAGTGACCAAGAAGCCATTTCTTAGCTGTGTAGAACTAACTGGATGACTTAATGACAAGTATTCTGAATTGCCAAGGAAGATGCAGTATTATCCAAAAGGAGATATGTTCCTCACTAATTCATAATTACTATAATTTTTTAAATTTATTTGCTTAAAACACCTCAACCTAAGATGTGAATGTTAATTTTCATTGAGGCCTTACTTTTTAACCCAATTCTCTCCACCGGGTGCAGGCACAAAGGAGTTGATGGTCAAATGATTTCTCTAAGCCATATCCAGTTGTAAGCCCAGGACTTAGTAAGGAAGGATTCTAGTCCTTGGCTCTACTCACCATACCATCTGACCCGTATCACAAAAAAGAATGGGAACAGTGCTTTCTAAACTTAAATGGCTCAAGTTAGAGAATTACTGGACAATTCATTGTTTATACTGAGATGCTTGTTCCTGCCAACTGTCTGCACAACTCTCTCCCTGCCTAGTTTTCTGCTCTCATTTCTTCATCATTCTCCCCACTGCCTCTAATAGTAAAAGATAAAGAGAGTGTAAGACAAACCCCCACTCTCATCCTCACAAATAATTTACTACTGGGGACTCAGGGCGCATTCTGTTTTGCTGGTTTACATCCTGATTCTGCTGGACTGATCCACATGGGCAGGCCCTTACATCTGCCTGCAATCCCACTGGCATAAGTGGGGCTCCCTCTAGGCATGAAGGACTGCCTACATGCATCAGTATGTAGGAATGGTGTCTTGGGATGGTGTCTTGTAACAATGCTTAATCAATACTAAAGACTTTGGTTTTCCATGAATGGAATAATGGCCAAATGTTTCTTCGCAGCAAACACAGACAACAAGAAAAGCAAAACTGTGTAGATTTAAAGAGATGCCTAACATTAAGGCCTTTGGAATCATCACCTGTCAAACCACCAATGAAACACAAATCTCTTTATTCTGCAGAGCAAATATTAAGAACTTTATACTGCTGAAAATATTCCTACAAGATTATTATTAGGTATTGGGACTGAAGGAACAGGTTCTTTATTTGTCCAAATACTAGCTCAAAAAGCATCTGGGTCAGATCCACAGCTGGTATATCAGGGCAACACTTGATTGGATTTACATTTGTGCTACAGCTGAGGATCTGGCTTTCTAACTATTCATAGCCATTGTGTGGTCTAGTAATGCACTGGGACTGGGAGCCAGAAACTCCTACATTCTAACCCCATCACTGACACTCAGATGTCCTTGGGCAAGTCACTTGAAATCTAGTCAATTTTTAAAAAGTGAGTGAAAAGTTGTTTCAGGTACTGTGTTTGTTCAAGTCCCTCTGCAAACTACTGTGCTTTTACAATAATCGTTTCCTGTTTTTAAAACATGCTTCTCTCTCTCTCGTTGCTGTGTGAACAATCTGCACAGCCACGGAAACTAATTTAGGCCCTAATCCTTCAACTGACAAGTGTACCTGCTTCCTACCAATGACAGGCCTGGGGCCCCAATCCTTCAGACAATTCTATATGTCCACATCTTTACTCACATGAGCAGTCCCATAGACATCAGTCTACTCCTCTGGGTAAAGTTAAGCATGCGTGTGTTTGTAGGAATGGAGCCTGATTCTATAGTGAAACTACCAAATACACAAATTTGCGCTACTGAATGCACAAAGTAAATAAACTGGGGGAAAAAAGTTTTTTTCTCTAATATCTGTCAGCTGCAGTAAGTTTTAATGTTATTTCTAACAATAGTAGCTAAACAAATTCAGATAGATTTTAAATTGACAATGTCCTTTTAATCTCTGTCTTGTTTTCCCAGTGAGTAAAATGAGGGTCCTAATACTTCAGTGGGGTACTCAAAATGTATCTTCCTTGATGGGGGTGGTGAGGGTGGTCCCCCTCTCTCTGCTATATTAAATTCCGTAAGAGCCAAGCTCTCTCCTGGTATGTAAACACTAGAAGTAAGCTTTTTCTGACTAGCACAAGTTATTTTTCCTTTGTATAGAGTGCTTTCTTCAACCCTTTATGAGAAGAAAGCCATTGCTTTTGGCCAAAACACATCTGGAATGTTTTCTTTTGCTAGTGAACCACAGCACTCTTTGTTAAGCAAGGTCAGGCAAAGCAAAACCACATGAGGCAAAGTTCATTACTTTGCTTTGGACATTTTCCTTTTTTGGGGGTGGGGGAGTTATTTTTTGTCATTTCAAAGTCCATTGTCATGTTCTTATAGTTATTTTTCTCATTAGCAGAGACTGCTCTGTATACAATTTCTTCCTTCTTCCATTGACAGCTTTTTTACTTGAAAAACTATCTTCAGATCAGAATTTTTAAACTTTCCACCCTCCACTTCTTCTGAAATGTAATGACCAGTCACTGAGGCTCATTGCCTTGAACTCTGTGCAGTCATTTATGCCTGTGCAAAGTGGGCATGAAATGCTACCACACGTGTCTGTGAGTGGAGAGTTCTTATTTGGCAACATATTACAGCTCCATTGCATGTGTGCGAATGACTGTACTGGGGGAAAGGCAGTGAGAATCAGGCCTTGTATGTATATGGTGCCACAGGATAGGGACTCCATATAGATACTGTGACAAAGTTCCTCCTCTACCTTGGTGGGTCCTGCGCTTATTGGCAGATTTGCTCACCTCAGTGATCTTCCCCTCTGGTGGAACCCACAGTCTGGGCCAACTCCTCCTGTATCTGATCAGGAGTTGGGAGGTTTGGGGGGAACCTGGGCCCGCCCTCTACTCCGGGTTCCAGCCCAGGGCCCTATGGATTGCAGCTGTCTATAGTGCCTCCTGTAACAGCTGCATGACAGCTACAACTCCCTGGGCTACTTCCCCATGGCCTCCACCAAACACCTTCTTTATTCTCACCACAGGACCTTCCTCCTGGTGTTTGATAACGCTGGTACTCCTTAGTCCTCCAGCAGCTCTCACTTTCAGCTTCTTGCTCCCAGCTCTTCACATGCCACCCACAAACTAAAGTGAACTCCTTTTTAAACCCAGGTGCCCTGATTAGCCTGCCTTGATTGGCTGCAGGTGTTCTAATCAGCCTGCTGCCTTAATTGGTTCTAGCAGCTTCCTGATTACTCTAGTGCAGCCCCTGCTCTGGTCACTCAGGGAACAGAAAACTACTCATCCAGTGACCAGTATATTTACCTCTACCAGACTCCTGTACCCCACTGGCCTGGATCTGTCACATAACACTAAGACAGTCGCAAACACTAGCAATTATCATTTTGTGTTCTTTTGCTTTTATTGAATCTTCTATTTTCATATTTCTTAGCCACAGTTCTCTTTATTTATTTATTTTTATTTGAGCCTGGCAATTGTTTGGTTGTTGTTCTCTCTGCATTTGGCACATAATCACAGCAGGTCTTGTTTTGCTTTCTTTGTTGAGATCAAACTGTTGTTAATGCATTTCTTGATTAACTGCATGCCCTTTAATTACTTGACTAACTACCCATCTTATTTATAAACATTGATTTTACATGTACCCATTGTTTTTACAGTTTATGTTAACAGAGTCAGATTTTAAGGCCATTAGATCACTTAGTTTGATGTCCAGTATAACACAGGCCCTATAATTTCATCTAGTTACTTGTGTATTGAGCCCAATAATTTTTTTTTTAACCAATGCATGCTTTCCAGGAAGGTATCTAGTCTTAATTTAAAGACTTCAAGAGATGGAGAATCCAGCACTTTCATTGGTAGTTTGTTCCAATAGTTAATCATCCTCACTGTTAAAAATGTATGCCATATTTCTAATTTGATATTTGTCTAGCTTTAACGTCTACCCATTGTAAAGATGGAATTTTAAAAGGACCTTATTTTATGAAATATTTATTTTAATTTGTTTCGTTTAAATTTCTATGCACTTTCTAGGATTCACTGGCTTTAAAATTTAAAAGGAAGCATTAATTTTTATATTGCACTTCAGATTCCAGGAAAGGAAATAAGGAATCCTTCTGTTCAGCCTAGAAACAGATTCCAAAAAATCAGCCAAGACTCTTCAAGACAATTTACAGTGACCTAATACGTGTGCAATCTGAGACACCAAGAAAACCTTATATTATGAAAATACTTTACATAAGAAAAATGTACATTGTGGAGTTCAAACAGAGAAACTTGCTAATAATAAATATTCTGCTCAGGGTTTCATTAAGTCAGGTTGATTACAAGTATTTAGTGAGTACTTTGATTTCAAGCAATCATTTTCTTCCTCTGACTTTTCCCAATTTTAGAGCTATATTCTTTCACATTTAGAAATCCATGGCATACCGCACAGCTGGGCATAGATTATAAACCACTGTAAACGCCCCTGGGATGGAATATAGTCAATTCTAACAATTATTCTAATTGGATTAAAATGACTTTAAGGCACACAGTTATGAAAACCATCTCCCTGACATTCTTTAAACTGTTACAATAATTGTTTTCCAGATTCCACCATTTCAACCTTTAGAGTCCTGCAGACTCCACGTTACCGTCCCTCGCGTTCAATGTATCAGCATAAGAAACTTCTGCTATAAACTAGAACCACAGGCATCCAAAGCTCTAGGATAAATTTTTCATTAGCATGTTGGATTGTCGAAGTGCACCATACACATTAGAGAGAGATGGAGAACTAATGTGCAAATTGATATATGAAGTGATTAGAGAGGGTTGTAGCCTCATCTTGTAGCTCTCTGAAGTGGGACGAAATGGACAGTTGGCATCACTGAAGAAATAGGGCTGAGCTAAAGGCCTGTGGGTCCTGGGAAGACAACAGTGATGAAAAGTGTGCCCTAGGGGAAGTGCCTATTTTCTGCTTCATACCCAGAAGTAGAAGTTGGCATTTCCCAGGTTTTGGATCCAGTTTGGAGTCTGAGGACGCTTGAATCCAGAGTTCCAGTTCAGGGCCACCTCCAATCTCTTTCCTTCAGCTATCCTGAATGGTATATATTCAGGGGTGAGCTGGAGCCGGTTCGCACCGGTTCGCGAGAACCCGTTGTTAAATTTAGAAGCGGTTTTAGAACCGCTTGTTAACTAGCTTCCCTGTGAGGGAAGCTTTGATGGGCTCTGCCTGGGAAGCCTGTAATTCCTCCTCCCGGCCGCCGGGGGGCGCTGCGCTGTGCTGCGAGAGCCATGTGAGCTGCCTCCTGGCCCTGTTGCTGCTCCTGCTCTTTGGACGTCTGGCCCTGGTGAGTTCCCGGCTGCGTCCTGCTGCTCCCAGCCGCTCCCCTCCCCCCCGTGTGAGTATCTGCGCCCCTCCCCCGCCACCCCCTGCCCCCAGCCAGCCCCCTGCCCGCAGCCACCCACAGCCAGCCCCTGCCCCCAGCCACCCCCCTGCCCGCAGCCAGCCCCTGCCCACAGCCGCCCCTCTGCCCACAGCCAGCCCCTGCCCCCAGCTACCCCCCTGCCCGCAGCCAGCCCCTGCCCACAGCCGCCCCTCTGCCCACAGCCAGCCCCTGCCCCCAGCCACCCGCAGCCAGCCCCTGCCCACAGCCAGCCCCTGCCCCCAGCCACCCGCAGCCAGCCCGTGCCACAGCCACCCTCTGCCCGCAGCCAGCCTCTGCCTGCAGCCCCGCCACAGCCAGCCCCTGCCTGCAGCCAGCCTCTGCCCCCAGCCAGCCCCTGCCCCCAGCCACCCTCTGCCCGCAGCCACCCTCTGCCTGCAGCCCCTGCCACAGCCACCCCCTGCCTGCAGCCAGCCTCTGCCCACAGCCGCCCGCAGCCACCCCCTGCCCACAGCCACCCGCAGCCCGCCCATCTGCATCACCTGCCCACAGCCAGCCCGTGTCACTCCCTGCCTCCAGCTAGCCCTGCCCCACGCCCCTATCTGCAGCCAGCCCCACATCCACTGGTGCCCTGCAGTTCCCAGGGCAGTAACCCTGCACACCTGCTTTAATGAGGGGGGGCAGGGAGCAGCTGGGACCCACACATGTGCACACCCTAGAGTGACCAGACAGCAAGTGTGAAAAATCGGGACGGGGGTGAGGGGTAATAGGAGCCTATATAAGAAAAAGACCCAAAAATTGAGACTGTCCCTGATCACCACCCACACATGTGAAACGGAGCTCATTTCTAGTTCAGCCCCATCTTTTTAAAAAAGAACTTTAGGTAGGGTTAAAATACATCTGTATTTTCCTGGACATGTCAGGCTTTTCGGTTCTTAATCACCTCCTGGGAAAATATGGACGTATGGTAACCCTATTGGTACAAAAAATACATGCTGTCGCACATCCCTTAAATCAGAACTTTTTATAGGGAACCCGTTGTTAAATCAGAACTTTTTATAGGGAACCCGTTGTTAAGATTTTGGCAGCTCATCACTGTATATATTCCTTCTGTGACACCAGGAAAAAACTCCATTCACATGGTAATAAATCAGACAACTTTTTTCAGATAGTTCTCTTTGGAATCAGAGTTTGACTTTGTCCTTGTTAGTGATTTGGGCACACTGGCACCAGCAGGCCATAATCTTCTAGATAAAAAATGCTCACACCACCATATTATGGAGTAACAGGAAGTGCTGCAGGGGTAAGAGGGGGTACAGGCCTGTGCTAGACAATGAATGTGCATGTACTCTTGATCTACAGTAAGGATTTGGTATTTTGTTCCACTGTTCTGTGGCAGAGCCTACAGAAAAAACATTTGTCTGTCATGCCTTTCTCAGTTGCCCACACAGTGCGGGAAGGAGAGAGCTCCTTTTAAGCCCCCCTGTCCATCAGAAAAGTGGCTGTTTTGGGACTCTGTTGATCCAGAAAGCTCAAATGCCTGGGGAAATCAAGTCTTTCTTTTCTCTATTTGGCAGCATGACAGTTATATTCTTCTCCTTTTAAATGTATTTTTAGTTTTTCAATCCCTTATACTAGGCATTAATAAAAAATGCCAGGTTCTTTGAAACTTGTTATGTATTCGCTGTACTATAATATGTCTGTAAAATGAGAGCAACTTTGCCCTGATCTGTTGCCAAAAATCAGGAAAACAAAGGCAGTTGTGTTGAACAAATGACATGCTCCTACAAATCGCGCCCTATTCACACCTTTCATGTCAGTGGGAGTTGTGTGTGTGTATGGAGAGAAGAACAGAACCTTTATACTCTAGCTTTTTTATGTTATCAAGAAATATGTTCCTTTTCACAATAATGCAGAAGTGGAATATATTAGCTGGAGTATAGCTCATGTGTTAATTAAAATAACCTTAGCTGTTACTGATTTTTCACTATAAAATGGAGGTAAAATAGCTTATCAATCTTGTTACATGTGGAGGAAGGAGTTTAAAGGAATGTCTACTATGGGAAATTTTTGGATATTGCCTTATTATTGGCAAATATAAAATAACCCCACTTGTGAAAATGGCAAAATCCCTATTAATGGCTTATGGGATTGGAGATCTTCAAGAAGTAGCATTCGTGTAAAAATTCTAATATCGTACAGGAAGAAGACATTCAGACTTTGTGCTAATCTGAGCCTGCTCAACTTTCACTGACTGTACCAGGAGTTGAGGGGGTTTAGAACCCCACAGTCTTCATTCAGCAACTAAGAGGATTTAGCCTCTGGTTGGCCCTTGTGTTGGCCTACTTTTGATTTTCCCTAGATCTCCTTCTGAGTCATATCATGGCTTTTCTTTCGTGAATAGCAGAACTATGAGAACTAGAACCAGTGGATTTCCACACAAAGTTTAAAACAAGAGAAAAATGGAGATGTTCTTCTCTTTAACCTACAGTAATTATAGAAACCAAACTGTAATATGTTTATTTGACAGATTTCTAAAACTGAAAAAAAATCAGTAAAAACCTACTTTAAAGGAAGACACAAGATAGATCTGTACTGTGAACCTATCAGCTTTGTCAGTGAGTCTTTAAGTATGTCACTGCTTTATTTTCCTCTACGGGAATACACTCCCAACTGAGACTTTCGAGAAGACTCATTGTGCATCGGAAAATCACCTTCACACATTGTTACTATACTTTGTGTCTGTTAGTATATAGTACAGGCATTATAAGTAAGCTTTTGTTTCTTCTAAAATAATACACAATCATTGCAATTTAGCATGACGCCAATGTTCTTTCTGAGAGATGCCCTTAATAAAGATAATGCTGTTTTCAAGGCTGCAAACTCAGGGAAAGATCAAACACTCTTTTAAAGCTCATGAGTTCACTGAGGTTCACAGTGTAGGGCCATTGTTTGGAACAACTGAGGCATAGTGCAGCCAGCATCAGAATTGTGACAAGTGAACATATAAAGTATCTGCAAAAAACAACCAACAAAACCCCCTGAAAACCATGCGACTTGGTTGGTGGGAATGTTAAGCTGTTCTAAGAGCACAAGCAAAATGATGCGTTGAAATAAAAATCATCACTCAGAACAACAACAAATCCCAGCACCAGGATCTCATTATGAATGTTGTTTTTTTGTACATGTGCAAAGTTGGCTGACTTGGACTGTTATGCATCAGCAAGAGACAAAGAAAGAATAGAGGGCCTTGAGGGCCAAGATACTGATCACAGCACCATTTCTTAAACTAATGAAAATCTCACATTTGTTCTTTTATTTTGTATTAGAGGAATATTAGGCCTCTCATTTTCTAGCAGATTAATATAAAAACACATACACACACCCCTCCACTCCCATATGTTTCATAATAGTTTATTAGAACATGAAAGCTATTAAGAAAAATGTAGGGAATTTGTATCTCAGTATCCATATTACATGTATACAGGTCTTTATACCTATCAGCTGGGAGAAAAGAGGCATAATAATCAGAACTAAAGTGGTATTTATGGGATATCACCTTCAGCCCTGATGGATCCCAGCATGCTTTACAATCATAATTATACATAAGAATTAATTCACTCCTCGCTGGGGTCAAACCCATAAGCTGTTTAACACTGTACAATGACACTGCTGGATAGTTTAGGAGAGGGCAGGGAGTGAAGAATACCACTATATCCCAGTTGAAATTATAGGAGAAATGTAGAGTCAGAATTTAATTACACAAATTAGAACTCAGTGAATTAAGTGCTTGGAAAGGGATCAGCTTGACAGCCTGGGAGACTGAAATCATCCATTTTATCTACAGAGCACATATTAGACAATGCAAGTGTAAGCTTTTCCACACTGCTCACCAACAGACTTCAGCCCTGCCTCTAGGGATGAACGTTGTTCATTCTCAAAACTCATTCAGCCCTCGGCTTCTCTGCTGAAACTGTCCACAGAGGTGCCATTAGTGCCAGTTGTGGAAGTAATTTTTGTGCTCTTGACAGCTTTCCCCAAGGAACTAAACTTAGGCCCACTAACTTATTGCACATAGGCCACTGAACAACCATAAGATGGAAAAGACTGAGTCACTGTCAAGATGAACTGGACTCAGACTGGGCTTTCTCTTCTTGTCAGCGATCAATTGTGATACGACAGCAGCCGAGAGTGGCTAGAAGGAAAAGAAAACCAACAAAGTGGGGGAAAAGGGGAAGATTTTGCAAAATAGGATTTATCTTTCAAGTGTGAACTTTAAATTCCCCCTTCCTCCACAGCTATTTAGTAAATGGGAATCCGAGATCTGAGAACACATAGATCAATGCTGCCTCAATATCCAATAATGAGAACTGAGGATGAAATCCTGATGCTACTGAAGTCAAGGGAGTTTTGCCATTGACTTCAATGGAGGATTTCACTCTGTCTAACTCCAAATGAGGGTGCCCTGACAAAACTGATTACTATACCTTGTGGTAATTAGTATTTGAGCATGAATAATGAAAAGAAATCTAATGAGTTAAAAATCACTAATAATTTGCTCCTATGTAATATTTTTCATCTTAGGCCTGGTCTACACTAGGACTTTAATTCGAATTTAGCAGCGTTAATTCGAATGAACCGCGCACCCGTCCACACCAGGAAGCCATTTAATTCGACCTAAAGGGCTCTTTAGTTCGAATTCGGTACTCCACCCCGACGAGGGGAGTAGCGCTAAATTCGACATGGCTATGTCGAATTAGGCTAGGTGTGGATGCAAATCGAACTTACTAGCTCCGGGAGCTATCCCACAGTGCACCACTGTGTTGACGCTCTGGACAGCAGTCCGAGCTCAGATGTTCTGATCAGCCATACAGGAAAAGCCCCGGGAAAATTTGAATTCCTTTTCCTGTCTGGGCACTTTGAATCTCATGTCCTGGTTGGTCATCATGGCGAGCTCAGCAGCACTGGCAGCAATGCAGAGCTCTCCAGCAGAGGAGTCCATGCAATCTCAGAGTAGAAAGAGGGCCCCAGCATGGACTGACCGGGAAGTCTTGGATCTGATCGCTGTGTGGGGCGATGAGTCTGTGCTTTCAGAGCTGCGCTCCAAAAAACGGAATGCAAAGACCTACGAGAAGGTCTCCAAAGCCATGGCACTCAGAGGATATAGCCGGGATGCAACGCAGTGCCGCGTGAAAATCAAGGACCTGAGACAAGGCTACCAAAAAATCAAAGCGGCAAACGGACGCTCTGGAGCCCAGCCCCAGACATGCCGCTTCTACGAGGCACTGCATGCCATTCTCGGTGGGTCTGCCACCACTGCCCCACCAATGACCGTGGACTCTGAGGATGGGATAGTGTCGACGGGCAGTTTCTCGGCGATGTTCGCGGATGGGGAAGATGAAGAAGGGTTTGTGGAGGACGAGGCAGGCGACAGCGCTTACAATACTGCTTTCCCCGACAGCCAGGATCTCTTCATCACCCTCACCGAGATCCCCTACCAACCCTCCCCGGCCGTTAACCCGGACTCTGAATCAGGGGAAGGATCAGTCGGTAAGTGCTATAAACATGTAAACATTTATTTTTAAAAAAACAGGAATAAAAACTATATGAAAAGAAGGTCAATGCATATAGGGATCGAACAGAAATCCTCTTGGGACAGTTCCACGAAGCTCTTGTAGAGATACTCGAAAAGCCTCCGCAGGAGGTTCCTGGGGAGAGGTGCCTTATTGGGTGCTCCGTGGAAGCACACTCTTCCGCGCCAGGCCATCCTGAGGTATATTGGGAGCATTGCCTCGACCAGCATGGCAGCATAGGGCCCTGGTCTGTGCAGGGATTCACGCAGCATGCGCTCTCTGTTTCTCCTGGTGACCCGCCTCAGGGTGATCTCGCTCGGCGACTGCTGCATCTAATTAGGGGAATTACTTTAATGTTACTATTGTGAATGCTTGACTTTTCCTTTGCATAACAATGACCATCGTTTAACACCCACGTGGTGGAGACTGCAGAGGAAAAGCATACAGGGATCTTTCCCGGGGACAGCCGCGAGGGGCTGGAACAGGGTCAGACTTTATGCTTTCCAGATTGCCTGCAGCAGGAGGGCACTGCTATCCATTAACTGTTAAGCAGCCTAAAGTTTACGGCTTACCAGGCCTGGCTGCTACACGGATTCTGCTGTCCTGCCCCGCTTGTCCGATCTCCAGTGCAAGACCCCAGCCAATGAAAGCGAATGCCGAAAATTCGAACTTGTCCTGAGAGCACATGAGATTAGGTGCCCTGTATGGTCTTGTTCACAGAAAGTGAGTAGACTGTGTTCAGTGTTCGCAAACATGTATCTTTGCAAGGAAATCACTTCCTTTTCCCCATCACACAGCTGCAGCTGTTTCCCGAACTGCCCCGGCATCCCCCTCACAGAGGCTGGCGCAGATTAGGCGGCGAAAGAAAAAGACTCGGGACGAGATGTTCGCTGAACTGATGGCCTGCTCCAGAGCCGAGGCGGCCCAGCAGAGCCAGTGGAGGGAGACCCTCTCTCAGCAGCAGCGCTCACACAGCGAACGGGAGGACAGGTGGCGGCAGGAAGACCAGCAGGCGACTCAAACGCTGCTTGGACTAATGAGGGAGCAAACGGACACGCTCCGGCGCCTTGTGGATGTTCTGCAGGACCGCAGGCAGGAGCAGAGAGCCCCCCTGGACTGTATCTGCAACCGCCCTCCCCCGCCACAAAGTCCTGTCCCCCCCCTCACCCAAAATCACAAGAAGGAGGGGCGCTAGGGGCTGTGAAAACTGTCACTCCACCCCAGCAGAGCGCTCATGTACCAAACAGCTCTCATTCCCTAAAGTGTGAGAAGTGCTTCCTTTCCTGGATCACCCAGTCCCAAATCCAAGTTTCATCCCCCAACTGTGTACTTGAGTATTAAAAATAGTTTGCTGTTCATTACTGTTTCCGTTATGTTTCTTTGCAGAAGACTTTGTGTGAAGGGGGGGAGGGGTTTGTTAATTGCATAGGACAGCCACCATTATCAGGGTACAGACATGGGGGCAGGATCAACAGCAGGTCACACCCAGAGTGCAGTCACTAGGAACCCAGGTCACTGTGGGAGGTGTCTGCTGCCCCAGGTCAGTCTGGGAGGTGTATGCTGCCCCAGGGTCCGAGCGCCTGGCATCCACAAATGGCAAGGCAGGCTGCCCGTACCATGCCCTTCCACCCTAGCCATGAACCTCTCCGATGCCCTGAGCCCCAGCCAGAGCCATCATCCCCCTACACCTACTCACCCTTCCCACACACCCCTCACCCCTTCCTGCAAACCCACCCCTTCCTGCACACCCTCCTGTAACCGTCCTCCCCCCCGAGACCCCCAGCAGGAGCCTGTCAGTCCTCGAGTGTAGAAGCGGTCTGTACATCACTGCACACCGTACCCACCACAGTCTGCGTCCATGTTTCAACCCTTTAACGCGAATTCGTTAGTAAAGAAAACTTTGTGAATTAAAGATGTTCCAATAAATTTATTTTTAAACGTCTGTTGGAAGGGGGGAAACCTGGGGAACAGGGTATGTAACCACTGAAAAAAGTGAATAGTAAGTGAAACAGGGGCAGGTTCAGCTTCTCTGTAAAGAGACTGGACAGTCATAGGTTATCCTGCTCTCTGAGGAACCTAGCTTTCAAAGCCTCCCGGATGCACAGCGCTTCCCGCTGGGCTCTTCTAATCGCACGGGTGTCTGGCTGAGCGCAATCAGCAGCCAGGCGATTTGCCTCAACCTCCCATCCCGCCATAAAGGTCTCCCCCTTGCTCTCACAGAGATTGTGGAGCACACAGCAAGCTGCAATAACAATGGGGATATTGGTTTCGCTGAGATCAGTAAGCTCCTCCATCTCCCCTTGAGACGTCCGAAAGCACACTCCACCACCATTCTGCACTTGCTCAGCCGGTAGTTGAAGAGCTCCTTGTCACTGTCCAGGGCGACTGTATAGGGCTTCATGAGCCAGGGCATTAGCGGGTAGGCTGGGTCCCCGAGGATCACTGTAGGCATCTCCACATCCCCAACACTTATATGGTGGTCCGGGAAGAAACTACCTTCCTGCAGGCGTCTAAACAGACCAGAGTTCCTGAACACACGCGCGTCATGAACCTTGCCCGGCCACCCGACGTAGATGTTGGTAAAACGTCCCCTATGGTCCACCAGTGCTTGCAGTACCATTGAAAAGTAGCCCTTTTGGTTAATATACTGGCTGGCCTGGTGGGCCGGTCCCAGGATAGGGATGTGAGTGCCATCTATAGCCCCACCGCAGTTTGGGAATCCCATTGCGGCGAAGCCATCTATGACAACCTGGACGTTTCCCAGGGTCACTACCTTTGAGAGCAGTAGGTCAACGATTGCGTGGGCTACTTGCATCACAGCAACCCCCACGGTAGATTTGCCCACGCCAAAGTGGTTCGCTACTGACTGGTAGCTGTCTGGCGTGGCAAGTTTCCAGAGGGCTATGGCCACTCGCTTCTGCACAGTCAGGGCTGCTCGCATCCGGGTGTCCTGGCGCTTCAGGGCAGGGGCCAGCAAGTCACACAGTTCAAGGAAAGTGCCCTTACGCATCCTGAAGTTTCGCAGCCACTGTGATTCATCCCAGACCTGCAGCACTATGCGGTCCCACCAGTCCGTGCTTGTTTCCCGGGCCCAGAATCGCTGTCCCATAGCATGAACGTGACCCATTGCCACCATGATCTCCGCGGCGCGGGATCCCGTGCTTTGTGAGAGGTCTGTGCCAGTCTGAGACTTCATGTCCTCACCGCGCTGCCGGAGCCTCCTCGCCCGATTTCTCAGCAGCTGACTGTGGAAGAGGTGGATGATAAGGTGCGAGGAGTTGACAACGGCCATAAGTGCAGCGATGATCGCAGCGGGCTCCATGCTCGCAGTGCTGTGGCGTCCGCGCTGTCACTGACCAGAAAAGTGCGGTAACAGATTTCCCGCCGGCGCTTTCAGGGAGAGAGGGCGGGAGTGACGGTTGAATGACAACAGTTACCCAAAACCACCCTCGACACATTTTTCCCCCAGCATGCATTGGGGGGAAATCCCAGAATTCCAATGGGCAGCGGGGAGTGCGGGAACTGTGGGATAGCTTCCCACAGTGCACCGCTTCCAAAGTCGACGCTTGCCCCGTTACTGTGGACTCACAAAGTCGAATTAGTGTCCTTAGTGTGGATACACAAATTCGAATTCATAAAGTCGAATCCACAAATTCGACCTAAGTTAAATCGAACTACTCTTGTATTGTAGACATACCCTTAGAAACCATTTTAGAAACATGAACTGATCACAACACCGCTTTGCAGGATGGCCAAAGTGAGGCAGAAACTACCTGAGGAGTCCTGGACACTGAAGGGCTCAGCATCACAGTCAGAATTATAGCTCAGGAGTTCCTGGCTCTGAATCCTGTGTTCAAGCCATTCCTTTCTCAAGTATATAGAT
Organism: Mauremys mutica; assembly: GCF_020497125.1. Taxonomy (NCBI): domain Eukaryota; kingdom Metazoa; phylum Chordata; order Testudines; family Geoemydidae; genus Mauremys; species Mauremys mutica. Next base: position 93,750,805 of record NC_059076.1, on the reverse strand, counting down.
GACACTTAAATAATAACTAACAACACACTGTGAATGCTAGAAAACAGACAAATACTGTAAAGAGAGTGGATAAGGAAAGGAAAGGAAACCAGGGTACAATGGAGAAAAAATGTCAGAAAAGAGAGAGAAACTGAGACTAGCAATAGATTTGATGCAGAAATGAAAGAGGAGAAACAGTACTTTTTTCTGCTCTGGATTACAAATGAACATTTGATATAAACATGTTTGGAAACTGAAGTCTGCATACAGGCTTATTTATAAAACTCCAGTTGAATTACAACTTTAGAAGAAATCAAACGGGATCACTTGAAAAGCCACACTTCTATAAATGTCAGTTTCCAGGCTGACTAGCATATAGAGAATGAAAACAAAGCAGCGAGCAGAAACACTTTGGAGCAGTCAACAGTATCAAGGAATTCAAATTAAGGCATGAATGTGGTTTCTGTGACTAGAGGAGGGAGCATGGGGCAGACCTGAAACCTTGCCAAACCAAACACTGCAACTTTTTGGACTAGCAGTGTGAGCAGCAAAGATGCAATATGTGGTTTATTTTTATCACAACAAACACCTCCCATCTGAGACTTGGGCAAGGATTTTTTTTAAAATGGGTAACTAAAGCTTCTAAGTCTGTATTTAGGCACCTAAATAAGTAGCCTAATTTTCAGAAGTGCTGGGCACTGAAAGGCTCTCTTTGGCTCCCACTGAACAACACAACAACATGCATAACTTTAAGATTGTGAGTAGTCCCATTTACTACAATGGAATTACTTGCATGCTTAAAGATATTCTTGTGCCTAGGCACTTTGCTGATTTGGCATCTTTAAATTCAGTGGGAACTGCTGGGTGCTCAGCACTTTTGAAAATATGGCCATTTATTTAGGTACTTAAATATGGTTTTAGGAACCTGACTTTCGGGTCTCATTTTTAAAAATCTTGATCTTAGCGTTTATTTCCACCACTATGTCTTATTACAGCAAAGTTTCAGCTCCTTCCCAATTCACTGTATTTTAGTCTAACATACCATGTAAAATTAACTTTTATGTAGTATTGACAAATTCCATGCTGGAGGCTCTTTTGTTACATGAGATTAAACCTATCAATTTAATGAACAATTACAGAAAAGACTACAGTACGTATTAGAATAAATTACATACATTAATTGCAGGAGGAATTAAGTTATGCTCAAATGGTCTTTCTAAAGAAAATTATTGCAATAGTTCATTATGGAACAATTGAGTTGTTTCCTCAAGTAGTCTATATCTTAATTTAAAAGGCACACACTTTTAGAGTATAAATAAAAGCAGCTATGGTAAATGCTTTATGTATCTAAATAAAGTTTCTTAATAAGATTCTTGAAGGATATCAGTAAAACTCCACATATTACAAAAGATTATAAACCCCAGTGACAACGTCACAATCCAGATCCTGGACAATCGGTTATTCTCAGCCTATTGCAGCATAAAAAATCCTAATTTTGTTGAAAGCTTTGGCCTTTTTGCAGCCCAGTGCATGTATGATACTGTTAAGCTAATCTTTCTTCATCAAGGACCCTACACTGTGGGTGAATCTGTCAGTGACAGTCAGTATTGATGCTATAGTTCTGAGGTTCTCTCTGAGATTTGTTGCCTCTGACCTACATACAATAAGGTGGCCAGGCAATATCTAGAATATTGTAGGGGCAAAATTATGCCTGGGGAGGGGGAAGAGGTGCACCATCCAATTAGCAACAGTGGAGGCAGTATGCCTGCTGGGCATTGGCTGGAATGTACAAGACAGGAATACTTGATACACCTGTACAACAAGTGTAATTATTCTCCTCTGGGACAGCTCTACTAGCACAGAGGGGGCACGGCCACAACTCTGCTTTTGCCTCTCCAACTATATCGTCCCTAGGGGTATTAGCGCAAAGTCTTGCAGCCCACAGACCATCCAAATGCCACAATATCCAGTTCTAGCAATTATTATTATTATTACAGTATATCACATGACATCTGTTGAAGAAAACCTTGTGTTCAGGGAAAGAAGTGTTTCTTAGTAACTATATTTAAAAAAATCTTAATAAGGAAGACTTGTTATAGGCCTACCCAGTCTTTGTATTGAAAAATCAGAACAGTAGGAACGATGCTTGAACAGATTTTTTCATTCTGAAAAACTTATGTAGACAGAGCCCCATCCACTTCACCTCAAAAACGATTAAAGAAACATGTCAAGATTTTCAATAGAGAGAAGCTAGTTATTTTAGGTGCTTTACACAGAACACCTTAAAGGGGCCTGATTTTCAGAAAGTGCTGAGCAACTACCTCTAAAAATCAGGACCCCTTTATGTCAACTTAAAATTCATTTATCTTAAACAAACTAACTTCCTTATCTATGTTAATAACAACACCTCAGATTTCTAACACTAAAAAAATTGTTAATCTAATTTATTATTCATGTTTATTTTTTGCATCTTTTTCAGTGCAATGAAAATTAATGCTGTCAGTTACACTTGTGTTCATAGTCAGTTTTGTTTTTACATTGTCTATGCTGCAAGGTTTGGGTTGCAAGGACAACAGGTGTATATTAATTTTTTAAAACAACAGTTCCACTTGAATTTTTTAAAAATACATTAAATTACAGGCCTTAGACTCTGTAAAAACTCTACTGTTGTGATGGTTGTGTACAAATACCTAATACCTGAAAGAGGTAAATAAAATCATGAGTGATGTGGAGAAAGTAGATAAGGAAAAGTTATTTACTTATTCCCATAATACAAGAACTGGGGGCCACCAAATGAAATTAATGGGAAGCAGGTTTAAAACAAATACAAGGAAGTTCTTCACACAGCACACAGTCAACTTGTGGAACTCCTTACCTGAGGAGGTTGTGAAGGCAGGACTATAACAGTGTTTAAAAGAGAACTGGATAAATTCATGGAGGTTAAGTCCATTATTGACTATTAGCCAGGATGGGTAAGGAAAGGTGTCCCTAGCCTCTGTCTGTCAGAGGGTGGGGATGGATGGCAGGAGAGAGATCACTTGATCATTACCTGTTAGGTTCATTCCCTCTGGGGCACCTGGCATTGGCTACTGTCGGTAGACAGATACTGGGCTAGATGGACCTTTGGTCTGACCTGGTACGGCCGTTCTTATGTTCTTATGTAAGTCTTCTATCCAAATCTAAATTCTGAGCCAGATTTGAACTGACAGCATCCTTTAATTAATAGTAGAGCTATGCACAATAATATAAATGAATGAAAAAGATGAGATCACATTGCCATTTCCCCCCAATAAAAATAAATAATTATAATCTATTTATAAAGTAATGAGATAAAACATTCTCAACATGAAGGCAAAAATAAAATTTGAATGCAGTGCACAACTACCTATTCAAAAAAGCCTCTATCCAACATGTTATACAATAAGTGAAAAGCCATTTGCAAACTGACAAGGATAATAGGCACTAGGCTCCATTTAATGGGATTTACTTAATGGTAGATAATAATTGTAATTTTGAATGTTTTATTTCCCCTCATTCAGATTAATGGAATTACAACAGATGCCTGAAATACCTTTTTGTCTCCAGTCCATAGCAATGCTGAGAATGCTTTTCTTGGTTGTTGTTTTTTTTAAAGAATGGCATTTTATGTGTATTCTAAAATTAAAATTGTATCTGCATGTAGAAACAGTGTAAAAGAGCTCAACATTCTCCAAACACTAGAAGGCCATTCTACAGGAGAGCTAGCACTGAAAAGGCTACAAAACTTCAATGACAGTATTGTACTCTCCTGTGCTGGATGGAAATGAACACTTTGTAACATGTTTACAGACAGACCTGATTGCATCAAGAGGTCGAACTGTCAAATAAATAAAAACATCACAAATTACAATATTAAAATGGTTTGAATTCAGTGCATGAAAAATCTGTTAAGTAACATGTCATCCTTGTTATGTTTTAAGTGCTATTTTTAGTACCACACTTCTAAGCAGGGATAAAATGAAAGAATGAATGCCAAGTTTGCTATGATTAAAACAGAACAAAAAAATGCTTGACATTAATAAACACTAAGCCTTTCAAAGTGACACTAGAACAGTTATTCTAGTGACATTAAAATTTTATAGTTCAATATTGTTCTCAAAGGAAAAACTACTGTTTGCTCTGCATGTGCTGATTTCTGAGGCCCCAATCCAGGAAAACATTCCTTTTCAGGAAGTTTATTTAAACATGCATTTAAGTCCCATTGAAAGCCAACCATAATAGCTTTAACTTTTCAGTAGCATTTAACTATACGAGAAATAAAATCTTTGCTATTCTAATGCTGTTGCTGTCAAGTACTGTACAGCAGTACTTTTATGAACAAAAGGAGACCCATACTAGTGATCATGACCAAAAGATACTCCCTTATTTTAAGTAACCAGTTTAGCATAATGTTTCCTACACACATTGGTTCAAATTTTAGCTAAGGATTCCTCTCCTAGATTGTTTGCTGGTTCCCTTATGACACATCGTGCTGATATCTTTTAAATCATAGTATAGTCAACCTGCAGAACTCACTGACACAGGAGGCAGACTATTCATACACTGTGGCTGAATTTCCCAAAGGCTTAATAATTTTATGACCACTGAGTGGAAGAACAGTCTTGTGGATAAGGCAGTAGCTTGGAACTCAGAAGCCACAGATTCAACTCTCAGCTCTACCACAGATTCCGTATATGAACTTGAGCAAGTCAGGCAGGCCCTCACTGGGCAATGAGATATGTGCAGACAGACTCTGCACTTGCGTCCTGTTGACTTCAAGTATAGCTATAAATCAGCACCATGGGGGTGCAGGAGCCAGCCAGCATGCATCGATCTCATTATAGCACTGGGGACTTAATCTCTCTGTCCCTCAGTTGCCTAATGTGGGGATACTAATGCTTCCTTCTTCCCACACTTTGCTGTCTTATCAGTTTGGACTGTAAGCTCTTGTGGGCAGGAGCTGTCTCTCATGTGTTAGTAACACAGCCTATGGGACAGTGAGGCTCTGATCTTTGATAGTGCCATTAGATGCTCTGTAATCCAAGTAAATAACAAGAATATCACCTTTTGGAAAGGCTAGTGGTTTGTCTGCATGGCCCTGCAGTTCAGACTACGGGAGTGTGAACTGCAACATGCAGCGGCGTGCTGTGCTGTAACTCCCCAGTGTCGACCCTGTGGATGCAAACTAAAAGGTACTTAGTTTGTGTTAGTGTAGTCCTGTTTGAAATAAGACTATGCTTACACAAACTAAGTACCTTTTAGTTCACATCAGCAGCATCCACATAGGGCAGTTAGAGCGCACACTAATAGGCATTGCAATTCACACCCCTGTATTTCGAACTGTGGGGCTGTGTGGACAAAGCCCAAGAGAATGACAGGATAAGAGAATGAAAAGGATAATGAAATATCATGCTATCCGGGATAAACTGATTGCTAGAAGAAGTCAAGTTGGAAATTTCTTCCTCATGACATATCGCACTATGCAATGCTAAGTGCTGTACAGGAGGCGGAGGAAGGGTTTGTTTTTTCCTGAAAGATCAAGTATTGGCCAATGGACTAGATGGGCAGATCTTCTTATATTATTTCCTGCTAAGCTTCCATCAGAAGCCTCCTCAGAATTTTCAAGTGCTACATTTTATTTATATATAGATATATACACAAACAAAAATGTTGGAAAAATTGCTGAAAGTGTTACAGTAGCCAAGTCAAAGAAAAGAGATACATTGCACCTAATTTCCTGCAAATTAAAATCACCCTAAATGAAACAGAGTAACTCTTGGGGGAAAATATTGGAAGCTTTATGGTAGGGGACTGCATTGTGTAAAATTAAGACTACTGTATATCTAAAGCAGCCCACAGTATGGAAACAAATTCAATAGCCACAATTTTCAAACTAAAGACTTTAACTGTAGCTTAATTGTCATCTACTACAAAATAAGTCAAATCAATATGACACATGCAAAGTGTACTGTAGCTATGCTGGATCAAGAACTTGAGTACTACAAAACTTCGAATCTCCATCATGACAACTGTCAGCCCTCAGTTGCACCCACTAGCTTCAATGATGCTGCATGAGTATAACTGAGGGCAGACTTTGGTGTACTGCATCTCATGAATTCTGAATGCAGATCAGGAACAACAGTAGTATACAGCTTTCTTGAGCCTTTGCATTCTATGCTTTTCGCTATTATATTTCATACTGAAGAAGAGTGATTCTCAAATTGTTTTTCATTCAAACTTTAAGAAAAACAAAATTTTCTTCTTTATAACTTGAAGAGTTACAACATTGTCACATAACAGCAGAAAAAGTGCTGGCTAAAGCAAACATAGCATACATAGCATAAATTTTTAACGTACTAGCAACATCAAGTTTCTATTATTAGACTAAATGTACTTTATCTTCTGCATACAACACATATTGATCTGACCTGATTAAATGCAGTGCCTGTGGTTCGTCATGCCTTTCTATGCACAGTACGCAGAGGAAACCAGTCATCATTTTTACAACTAACTGCCTGCCTAAAAAGCAAAATACTGTACCTATGGATTCCGGATTGTGAGTCACTTTTTAAAGCTATGAATCATGAAAACTCGCTTCCAGTGTGGAGGAAAGCTGAACTGTCATTCAAGGAGAGTTTATTATTAAAAAGCTTTGTGAAAAGATAAAATGGTAGATGACACATTTGCCAAGTGCATGCACGATTATGTGAGTTGGAGTAAACACTGCACCTTGATCAGATTACAAAAACATTTTTTGCAGGGGTGTTTACTCTTGTTTACATACATCATGAATCTCATGAAAATATCCATTTGAGAAACTTATTACACTTTGACAGAGAAATACAAAAGAAGAGGTCTTGTGAACCTCTCTGTAGACCCTTTGTCTATACCTTTATACTCTTAGATCACTTGCAGTGCAGATACTTCATTTGAATTTATGACTCTGGAATAACTGGATTTTTCCCTCACATAATATTAAAAGTGTCACATAATAACCTATTCCTTTTTTGGAGAATTCTTCAGATCAGCAGCCAGAAAAGCATCTCATAAAAATTGCATTTATGGAAAAAAATTGTTATATATATAATAATTGTTACTATAAAAGACTCATATAACTCTGAGACAGCTATTGCACACAAATTAATCTTTCTGTATTAATGAACTCTATTCACAATGAACTCTATAGCTTTGCATAGTACTTTACAGAAATTGAAATGATACATGGTCCCTGTCCTCAAAGAGCTAACAATCTACAAACAAACAGGAAATGAAAACAAGTGGAATGGAAGTGAGGGACCATAGTTAAAACAAATAAATCGTGTGTGAATCTGAGCTCTGTGTTAAATAATCTAAGTTCTGTGTTAATTCTAAATGGAGTGTAAAGCAGAGATAGCATAAGAGTGGAAAGCAATGGTAAAAAGCAAGAAGAAAGAAGAAGGTTTTGAGGAGAGATCTGGAGGACTGGAAGATGGGTCACATGGTCTTCTTCAGTCTCAAAATATTACCATGCTATGTTACATGTTAACCTAAGAGAATGCTATAGCCATTCTAGCTGTGTGCTCATCCATTTCTAAAGTCTGTAGCCTTTGGTTACACAATAGCTAACACAATAGCCTGTATATCCATAGCAATTGTTTTTACACACACACAAAATTATGATCCTTTGGTCTATATTAAGGAACAAAGACAAGCACAGAAGTGTTTTGGAACTTTCCTGCACGTTTGTGGAGAAGTCATTATAGTACAGATTAACATAATTTTTCCATAGCATTTTTTCAGTTGATGAAGAAAATGAAACTTCAGTAAGTGTTGTAGACACATATGCAGGAGAATAAAGTGGCCAAAAGTTTTAATAGTCATAAAAGAATTAATGGAATAAGTACAAAAGACATAAAAGGTGTCAGTAAAGGCCCCAATTCACTAAGGTACTTCAGCATATGCAGTTAAAATACGTGAATAGTCAATGAGAATTAAAGTTAGGCCTATGCTTAAGTATCTTGATGAATCAGAGCCAAAAAGCAGAGTATAACGTCAGAAGTAGTAGTGCTGAATCTATTTCCCTAATCTCTGAGATGGCTGTGAAATCAATTTATAATATTTTATTGTCTCTTGGGGGTCTTATGAATTAATATATTCTGGATAAAATAATCAAAAATAACTACAGAATAATGTACACAGTGGAACTACTCTTTTTCGAATATGCTCAAGTAGAATGAAAATATACAAAATGTGCATGATTTCCAGTCACAATAATCATTTACTGTAAATTGTTAATATTTCCAGGAAAAAGTAATAATGAAAACCACTCATAATGTTGTAGTCACATTTTAACACCTGTTTGTTTGTTCTGCCAGAAAGAGTAATGAATAAAAATGATTTATGTTTCAAGTATATTACAGTAGTAAAAGTACAATTTTTTTCATCAAATTGTGCTTGCATAATTCCAAAAGGCTATGTGCAGTTTCAGTGTTAAAATGGATTTTCTCTGATTATGTGTGGAAAAGCTAACAACAACAGACCCTAAAGTGCTGGCTATGGTCTTTTAAGGCCAAATTTTGCCCTGACTTAGACATATACAATCCTATTGCCTTCAATGGGATAGCTAGAGTGAAACTCAGAGGAAAAACTCGGTAAGGTCTTTGGGGCCGGGGCTATTATTTACAATAGATGTTTGTACAGAGCCTAGCATAAAATAAATTAATAATAACAATAGCAATAATAAATCTTAATGAGCAGATTCCAAAAATGATTGCTGGACCCAGGGCCAGCCCTAGACCAAATGGCGCCCCAGGTGAGGAGCGTCTTCGGCACTCCTCCCCATTTGATAAACTTTTGACTACCTTAATTTTTATTGCATTTGTAGCCCATTTCACGACTTTGATGCACGATTTGCATGCATGATTTAGCCCTATCATATAAGACACTAGGATCTGTAAATCTGTATTTATTCATGCCATATATAAGCACTGTCTGTACTGGGCTATCTTGATTATCACTTCAAAAGTTTTTTTTTCCTCTTACTTAACTGGCCTCTCAGAGTTGGTAAGACAATTCCCACCTTTTCATGCTCTCTGTATGTGTATATATATCTCCTCAATGTATGTTCCATTCCATGCATCCGAAGAAGTGGGCTGTAGCCCATGAAAACTTATGCTCAAATAAATTTGTTAGTCTCTAAGGTGCCACAAGTACTCCTGTTCTTTTTGCAGATACAGACTAACACGGCTGCTACTCTGAAACATAAAAAATTGTTTCCTCTAAGGTTATAGAAACTTTTTAATTTTAAGAATAACTGAAATGTACTAACATCAAGAAATTGAACTGTGCACCAACACTGGGGTGGACCAGTATTAAAGTGTGTTACAGTAGATGGCAGCTTTAGAATGTTAACCCTAGTCCTTTAGTTCAGTGGCTCTCATCATTTCCAGACTACTGTACCCCTTTCCGGAGTTTGATTTGTCTTGTGTATCCCCAAATTTCACCTCACTTAAAGACGATTTGCTTACAAAATCAGACATAAAAATACAACAGTGTCATAACACACCATTACTGAAAAATTGCTTACTTTCTCATTGTTACTGTATAATTATAAAACAAATCAATTGGAATATAAATATTGTACTTACTTACAGATCAGTGTAAACAAGTCATTGTCTGTATGAAATGAAGTGTACTGACTTCACTAGTGCTTTTTATACAGCCTATTGTAAAACTAGGCAAATATTTAGATGAGTTGATGCACCCCCGGGAAGACCTCTGTGTATCCCTGGTTGAGAAGCACTGCTTTAGTTCAAAAAGTCACTTTTCTTGCCTTTGCCTTTGCAAAACTGAAGCACAGCACCAAAGAGATACAAAGACTGGCCAATGGCATTTTCAAGCAATAAACTAGCAAGCCATGTCAGTCTCCTGTTGGCCATCATCATTCAAAGATATGTTTAAATGAGCCTGAGCTTCAAAAAGCTGTGAGTTCACCACTCGCAACTGTGACCAGCAGCGTGAGCAGAATCCTCAAAGCTATCCACCCATTAAGAAAAGCATCCTTCAGCTCTGCATCATGAATGAATTGGAAAACCTGGAGTGGAGAGTACTTCCTGGGTTGCAAAATGTGACGGATGTTGTCCAATCTGACAGTGATCTTTATCACTGACGTCCGAACATTCCCCATATGTCAGTGTCCGGTGAAGGTCTGTACAATTGTTCAAGAGTGTTTTTGTATCTTCCAGCAGCTTACTAAGGTCATACAATCTTCCCTCCCCCCCCACCCCGCCCCAGCTCTTTTCATGGTGCTTAATTTTCCAAACTGTTCTTCAATGGACACTCGAGCACTGTCAACAAGCGAGCAAAAAATCCCTCCCTCTTGAGTGTTTCTTCCGAGCTTCCCATTTCTGCTGTCGTAACCCAAGTGTCTCTTCTTCCAATGAATACGAGTTTCCTTCAAGACAGGCTCAACTTCTAAGTTTTCTGCCATTTCTTTGGCAGCAGTGATGGCATCTTCAAATCCATTGTCTCTGTGGGCCCCAACAAAATCAAGGCAGCTTCTCATCAAAGTAGTAGGGATTGCAATGTCCATCGACTGAGTTTGTAATGCCTTGCTTACAATGTTTACTTGGAACAGGATATCGTGCCAAACCACAACTGAGACCGGAAATTAGAAGTGATCTGGTTTGCCAGGCCCCGTGTCAGATTCTAGTCTCAGCTTTACTCGACTGAGCCAGTTCCATCAGGGTATCATAAACCTCAGTCACTTGATACCTCAATGGCCTTACGCTGTCAATGTGGCTCTCCCAGCAAGTATCACTTAGCAGCTTCATGGTCAGATTTGTAATACTGTCCATGAAGATCTTCCACCTGATAGCTGATGCTGAAAACAGGACGTATATCCTTTGAAGTACTCTGAAGAGAGATATTGAATCTAAAGAAGATGATGTTGGATCTGACACAATCAGGTTGAGGGAATGGCAGCCACAAGGTACAAAGAAAGCTCTTGAATTTAGCGCAAGGATCCTTGCCTGGACGCCACTGTTTCTTCTCTTCTCATTCATGTTGTTGTAGCCGTGGCCGCAGCAGTGCTGAAGCTTAATTTTATTCTCATTCAAAACTTTTACAAACAGACCGGAAACAGATAAAGTGTTCCTTTACTTGGATACAGCCTTACTCATTGTCAACAAATCTTACCGTAAATGACATCTTTTCACTGTGTCTAATGTCGGGACAGATGTCCATTATTACAGTGCAGTCCTTTGCTTTGCCAAGCCGCATCAATATGTTATCAAGCACCTGCCTCGCCATAAGGTCAGTCAATTTGTTTTGAATTGTTTTGCTGCAGTGTCACGTTATTGACTTGAACTGGGACCGTATAGAACGTGGTTGCAACCAAGGTCCTGTAGTGGCACCAAATCTTGTATAAAGGGGGTCAAATGAGGTGTCTAAGACAAGGCTATGGTTGGCTGGTTATGATTATGCTCTCTGTATGTGTGTATCATTTTTGTAGTTGAAGTTATGAATATTGGCTCTATACTGTCTGTACAGTAACTCCTCACTTAATGGTGAAGTTATGTTCCTGAAAAATGCGACTTTAAGTGAAACGATGTTAAGTGAATCCAATTTCCCCATAAGAGTTAATGTAAATAGGAGGGGGTTAGGTTCCAGGGAAGATATGCACAACTTCTTCCCCCCCTCCCCCCAGTTATAAATTGCACAAATTGGGTTTAATAATAAACAAAAACAACCATAAAAGGCAGAGTTTAAGTGATTATAAGGGATAGCAAACAGAACAAAGTAGATTACCAAGCAAATGAAACAAAACACACATACTAAGCTTAAGATCTTTAAGAGACTGGTTTCAAGAAGTAATTTCTCACCCTAAATGTTGTTTTAGGCAAGTTGCAGAGTTTCTGTAGCTTAGAGTTCCAGTTAGTTCTCTTTACTGACTAGACTCCTGTTTTAGTCTGGACTCAGTCCTTGCCTTTCCCACCACTCAGTACCTTTGTCTCTTCAGGTACTTTCAGCAGTCTTTCTTCTTGGGCAGAAAGGCAATGGAGAAGAGTCCTGTTTGCCTCACTCCCCAGCCTTAAATAAGATTTACTAAAGGTGCGAATCTTTTGTTTCCTAGTCTTGACCTTCCCCCCTCTTTTTAGTGGAAAATTACTAGAAGCCCAAGATGGTGTTTAGTATCAGGTGACAGGACCATCTGTTCAAAAACATTACTGTTATTATTTATTATTTGTATTGCAATAGCACTTCAGAACCCCAGGCATGGACCTTCACCAAAGAAATATTGAGATGTGGCTCAGCTCTTACTCATTCTGAGTCACTGACCTGTGCTTTGTTCCAGAATTTCTGCAGTTCTGATAAAAACTGACAATTTTTTTTAAATCTGTTTTTAGATTTTTTTAAGCAAACTTGAAAACATTCTTTGACATTACATAATGAGAAAAATGACCTGAAAGATCATTACATTTGACACTTCATATAAAGCACATTATATTTTACAGCATCTTCTGTGAACGACTACTTGACACACTGTAATGACTCAGTAGGGAACAGTTCAGCATAGGTCATATGTAAACAATTGCTTGTGTGTTTCTGTTACATGATCAAACTATTCAGTCACTGTTTGACATTCTGAATAGTAAAAAAAAACCTTCCACTTTTACAGCTAGAGGATAAAAGCTTCAAAGAGATACTTTCAAGGCTGAGGGCCCAAAACTTTAATCCCAGATCTTCAGTTAGATGACTCACCAACAACCCCCACAAGCTTCTGAGTGTATTTGTAAACCCACACAAATATGCAATTCTAGCATACAACCAAAATGCCCTCCCTGGGATTTAAAAGAAATGCTGGGAGTAGAGGATACTGGGAGTTAGCAGGCTTGCACTGAGACGGTTTCAGTTGTTCCCCTCAGACCATTCTGAGAGAGCTGTCATGGGGACCTTCTCCTTCGCCTTGAGAGCCTTTACTTGCAGAATCCTCACAGGGATCCAGATTCTCCCTCAGTAAAGATTAAAGCATGAGCAATGTCCATATAACAACTAGCTCTACATTTCCCTTACCTTAAGTGCAAACAGCACATTTCTCAGGTCTCCAAGGGCTTGGTTGAGATCAGTAAATAGATGAAGAGCAGCTGGCTAAAGATGAAATTTGAAATAAGAGAGGTGATCCTGATGATGACAGGGAAGCACTTTGAAGAGCTCCACACCTCATTACAGATTGTTGAATGGCCCCACAGGGTTTCACTTGGACCTCTTACTGATTCCGGACACCCAAATAGCCACAACTACAGAAAACTCTACTTTCCACTAATATCTGGAAAGAAGACTGCACCACCTTTCCCTATTGGATTCAGTTTGTACACCGGGATCCAAACATCTGTGACCTTCAGGCGTGATTATTGTTATTCTCTGTACCTAGTATGAAACTGCCAACTTCAAACAAGTCTGTACTGGTCCATAATGCAGTTGCTTGGAAACACAGGCTACCAAGAGAGTATCATTCCAGTGTTCTCTCTCTTCAACAGCTCCTTGATGAATACTGGGTCACACTTCAGGTCTTGGTATTGGTCCTCATCTTCAACATTATCCATGGATTGCCCCAAGTAATCTGAGGGACAACAGCTAGGATCTCTCACGACAGCTATGTTCCCCTGAAACAATGGGAGAGTCAGCCTCAAGAGCGAGACGTGTGTGTGCCGGAGACAGTGCTCTCTCAGCCACAGGCCCATGCTTCCAAAACCATGAATCTCAGCAACTTCAGAATAAAAAGTAAAATCTATTTCTCCATCCCATAATAACATCACCAAAATTACAGACAGAGATAATTAATACGCAGGAGGCAATACGCAGGAGGCATTCCTCCACAAACTTTTTTGCTTGACACACCTCTCACCATTGAGACTGCAAATCTCTTTAGTTATTGGGGGTGAACAAACTGATTCATTACATGATAGATTAGTCAGCTCTAAGCCAGGGGAGGGCAAACTATGGCCCCTGGGCCAGATCCAGCCCATCAGGGCTTTAAATCCAGCTCACGGGATTGCCAGACCTGTCGTGCTTATGCTTACTAGATTTCCTGTGTATAGAGAGCTTTGGGGGAAACAGTGACACTGCACCATCCATTCACTCTGATCTTGCCAGCAGACAAAATATGGAAATTAACGTTACCCATTCCAGCTGGAAGTAGATTTCTTGTCATTTTTAGTACCCTACCTGCCTGCTCACAAACATGGAGCAAGCCAGGTGAGTCGACAGATAGCATGACTTGCATACGCATGCCACAACAAACCCAGTTGTAGTAACCAGATGTACAATTGGGCAAATTTTTGAAATAAAAACACATGGACTGTCTTTTTTAGACACTAAAGTAGGGATGCAAAAATCTACAAATGAATTTATGATCAGTTTTAAAATATATGCTGCAAGGCAAACAAAAACAATGCTGCTTTCTTCTGGATGACCCCAAGGGTGGTGGTGGTGGGAGGGGGCTAGGTGTAAAAGCACAGCATAGGACAACACAGGAATCCCCTGAATAAATAAACCACATTGCATCTCCTAAATGGATTCTCAAAAAGGGAGAGAGATGTTAAGATTTCAGAACAGTCAACAGGGGACATTACGTCAATGACAAAGCCTCTCCCAATCCTTTATTGCTATTGCCTCAACAAAGCAGCAGCTAATAGATGATATACCAGTTGCACCTGCTTCTCTGGGTCATGGTCACAGCCTCTGTCAGTATTACGGCGCCCTCCTCTGCCCATGCACACTGAATAGATCAGTCGGTTTTACTAACTCAAATGTGAAATGCGGTTTATTAACTCCATGTTTTTCAATGTAATTGGGTAGTCTTTTCTTCATGTGGGGGAACCCTGCGTTTTTAGCAAGTAGTTATTTTATTTTTAGATATTGTCAAATTAAAGTTTATAGTTAAAAGGAGTAGAACAATCATATTACATTATTTCTTGGAATGATATATAAGGGCAGGTTCTGCTCTCATTTATGTGCATGCACCACCATTGACGTGAGTTGGGCTGAACGGTTATAGCTGAAAGCAGAGCATGACTCTGTATCTTTGTAGATCACTTAGAAGAGATTCTAAGACAACTAAAGGAAATTAAAAATACATTTTCATGTTGTCTGTTTTCAGTCCAAAGGGAAGGAAAATGAAATGTGAGAGGAGAGAGCAGCAGACCTATGCCTCCTATCACAGGGGTGGGCAAACTACGGCCCAGGGGCCGCATCCGGCCCTCCAGACATTTTAATCTGGCCCTCGAGCACTAGCTGAGGAGCGGGGTCTGGGGCTGGCCCCACTGCAGCACTCCAGCCAGGGAGCGGGGTACCAGAAGCAGCGGCTTGTCCCCCCTCCAGTTCCTATGTGTAGGGACAGCCAGGGGGCTCCGCACCCCAAGCACTGGCCCTGAAGCTCCCATTGGCCGGGAACCACAGACAATGGGAGCTGCAGGGGTGACGCCTGCGGACAGGGCAGCGCGCAGAGCCGCCTGGCTGCACCTCCGCTGCTTGAGGTAAGCGCTGCCCAGAGCCTTCACCCCTGACCCCCTCCTGCGCCCCAACTCCCTACCCCAGCCCTGATCCCCCTCTCGCCCTCCGAACCCCTCAGTCCCAGCCCAGACCACCCTTCCGCACCCTGAACTCCTCATTTCTGGCCCCACCCCAGAGCCCAGACCCCCAGCTGGAGCCCTCACCCCCTTTCCGCACCCCAACTCCCAATTTTGAGAGCATTCATGGCTCGCCATGCAATTTCCATACCCAGATGTGGCCCTCGTGCCAAAAAGTTTGCCCACCCCACTCCATCAGAACAAGAGGCAATCGACAGCTTGGAGAAGAATAGGTCATGGAAGAGGGTCTCATACTCACTCAGGGAGAAATTTACCCCCATGCATAGGGCCAGTACAAAGCTTCGTGCCATGTAAGTCCCACTTAAGCCTTCAACAGCAGGCTAAGGTGGGACATAAATGCTGCATGCGTTTTGCGCTGGCCCTCTGCACAGGGCACAACACAACAGATAGTAAAGACATAGAGATACAGCCCAGACTCTCACCCTAAGAGGTGCAGCGCAGGACTCACAGCCCAGTGGGCAGGGGAATAGGTGGCATTGAGTCACCTTTGCACCCTGCAGATCCAGGGATGTTCAGGGGGCTAGAGAGGCTAAGACAGTCTTGGGGGCTTGTTTGTGTTACAGCAGCCTTGATGAACTTCCCTGTGGGTGCTAGTGCTGCCAGGAATCTCCACGACACTGTGCAATGGAGCCTCCCACTGATGTTCCCCACCTGTTGCAAGCACATACCCCAATGTTATAGCTTGCAAGGGGGTCCTTGAAAGGCAGCCTTATAGCTGTCTCCACAGTGCCTGTGCTGGAGGAATTCTCCCTCAGCTGGAACCACAACATTTAGGGCCCCTTTACACCACGACAGACTTTTCACTCAGCATAAAGGGGCCAGGCAAAGGACAACGATCTCACCCATGGGGCCTGATCCCAAGCCCATTCTATGGGACTTTTTCCATTGACTTCACTTGGATCAGGCCCATGAGGTTTATATTTTTGTCCCTAATTTGCACAATGTTGTAAAACAGCAGCTGATGCTAACCAAATTGAGGGAAGATGATACAATAAAACTTGTGTCATTTTGATGTTATGGCATCATGTCACAAGTCAGCACCCTCTCCGCACTACCTGAGGCTCAATTAGATTAACATCTACAGCATGCTCATTTTGGTTTTTTTGGTGGTCAAGAGCAGAGCTGCACATTGGCTTATTTTAATTACAGCAGAACCAATCTTATGAATGAGCAGCTTTACCAAACAATTTTCCCACCAGGGAACTAATAAAATATAATCACATAATAAAAGTGATGTCAAAGAAGAAATGTCCCTTCACATTCTGATGCCTTCAAAGCATTGGAAATCACTCTGCAGTGGCCTGAAGGATAACACAACAGCAATGCAGTGCCACCATGCTAAAATTTATGCACTCTACCTGCTGTAATTTCGAGGTTCTCAATTTCATGAGCTTTTCAATTTTATGAACTCCTCAATCCTCAATTAGTTTGTAAATTAGGGATTCTGCTGTACTGGTAATTTTGGATACCCAGGGGCAAGAGGTCTATGGATTAGCTAGCAAAACATAGCTCTGTTGTACTGAAAAAATAATAATCTATAAATTAGGAAAAGTATAAGCAAGTAAAAGTGAGACAAATATTTCTCTTTTAAAGTCAGTTATGATTAGAAAAGTCACTAGGACAAATAGCACATTCTGCTCCCTGGGTATATTGAAAATCAGAGCGATTTGCTTTATGGACACAAATAAACTATGCCATTTTTTACTCATGCCAGCATTGCAGAAGCAACAAGATAAAGGGAACTGCGCAGGATTCTGTTCTGCCTTGTGGATCATTAACAAAAAACTTAACCAATCTTTATGGAATCTTTATTATCTGTAATATTCTATTTTATTTACCGTTTTACATAGCCCCTCTAGCAGCAATACCTACATACTGAACTGAGCACAAAACTCGTAAGTGCCCCACTCTCATAAAAATGTGCCTGGCCTAAGGCTTCCGGAGAGAAGCAACCAGAATAAATACAAAATGAAATAATGTTCAGCCAAAAGCCTGATGGAACAAAGAAGCCTCACAACATGATCTGAAGCTCTGATGTGCAAGCCAAGAAGGACACAGCTTGACTTCCAGATCTCCAGGGGTGTTTGGAGGGGTAGCAGCTAGAAAAAACATATCTGCTGTTGTAAACTGAGCAAATTTGATATGAATCATAGAGGCAATACACTTGGAACCCTCCAGAGTTATCTGCATGTCACTTTTCTGAGCATAACCACCTGAATTCAGTTAAAGATCCTTGAACTCTTGAAAACAATTTTTATATCTCAGTTACTGAAAAACAAAAAGTTTATTTAAGGACAAATAACTTGAGCTATCTCAATCTATATAAACATTGCCATAAGTCCTAATGCAGCATTTTGATTATTAGAAGGAGTAGAAACATTCTGGCAGCCAGTTCAAACTAGCTGTAGGCTGCTTCTGGCCAGTTTTGGCAAGTGCATTTTTCTATCTTGACAAATGATTCCATGGACAGCTGTGGGATGGGCAATCTGAAAGTTTTACAATCCTTTAGTGACAAAGTGCTGAATGTTGGAAACTGGTCCCTAATAGAAATGATAATATTTTCCCCATGAAAAATTATTTCAAGTCTCCTTCCTTCTCTCAGAATATAAAAATAATCACTTGGGTAACCTGCCTGGCCATTGGAAAAGACTGGGAGTAACAGTAAAGATATCAGAGAGCACAGATAGATAGCTGTTTTACTTTTTAAGACACTGAACTACTTCAGGGATAAAGAAGCATTAAAAAAGTCACCAATGAAGCAATGTAATGAAAAAGTCTACGCTGAAAGGAAAGCATAAGGTTTAAAACCTATCATGTATTCTATTTCTAGCAGACAAAGGGAAACAAGAAGTTTCCTTGTCTGAATATGTGGCAAATATGTGATGCTGTTTGACCTGAAATATATTCTCACAGAGAAGGGTTTTCATCAGATAGTCCCATACAGCATGGAAAAGCAAATGCATCAGTTCAGAGCATTCAAAAAAAGTTAGACTAAAGAGGAAAAAATAAATCCAGCTGGTCTGATACATTGGCAGTAATACATCCTGACCAAATGATAAGAATGTGAGGGTCAAGACTTGAATGCCATACTTCACTGCTGACCCAGCTAGCTAGGAATACTGTGGAGCAGAAACTGGGACTGGGTAGGCAAGAAGAATGGGACTGAAGAAAAGACAGGACTGGCACAGGAACAAGTTTGAGGGGGGGGAATGGACAGAAAAGTGTATGACCATTAGATCACACAGAGCTTGGAATGGAACCCAATATTCCTGAGTTTCACCATTTCTCTGCTGACAGCAGATATCTGTGAAAACCACTGGGAAAGTGTGTGTCTTGTCCTCCCTTGTGCTGGTCCATATAGAGAATGACAACCTACTAGTGCTATCAGTCTCTCTGTTAGCTCAAGAGGCAGAGATATGTAGATCTAAAGCTTCCAACCCCACTGATGTACCATGTGGGTGTCAATATAGTGCCACATGATGGAACATCTGTTCTTTTGGTTTGTTTTTTCAAGAATCTTGCACTGAATGAGGCAGGGGCACTGTGGAAAAATTTTATGTGATCATGTAATTAAAGACTTTGTCATAATGCAAACACACAAGGAGGCCGAATTAAGGTTGCACAGGCAACCTTAATTCTGTCATTTCCTATCTTTTGAACACTTAAATGTGCAAACATAACAATGTTTTTTATCCTAGCTTTTATATGATGTATATAAAATGCAACACTAACGCATGTTCTCATGTGTCTTGGCTTTTGGATACTGTTCATCCAATGCCATATTCTGGTTGGGTTTTTTTTGTTACTGTTGCATCCTAGGTTTAAATCCTCCAGCAAGCACCTCTGATCTAATCATGGGATTGACTCATTTACACACTCATCTCAGTATGTGTAGGCTATTAAGAAAACAAGCCGTGTGAAGAGATAAAGTCCATACAGAAAATGAGTAGCAGAAAAGTACTATTTTTTTCAATATGTAGGGAGATTTATTAAAATATAGAGGAATTTTTAAAAAATAAACTCAACAAGTTTATGCTGGTGTCAATGAACAATCCATGCTTACAACTAAACCAGCTTGCCTTATTAAACCTTTTCCTCACCAGGTTAGCATCACAAAATTTAACATCTTGTTTTTATAGAAGACTCAAGCAAACTCTTCATACTTGAAATGTCTAAATGGCTCCAATCAAACTCTTTTCATTTACAAGGAATGCAAACAAAATGACATGACCTTAGCAGAAAATTGGCTTGACTGTTTCACAAACAAAGGACAATAAACATATGGAAAGAATTACAGAACAGGGGGTCAGTGAATGAACTAGTTCACAAGAGAAATAGATGTGTTTAAAAATAAAAGACAATTATAGAAGAAGGAAGAAAAAAATGGTAAGAGTAGCAAAATGAGACATGCACGAAGAATGCACCTTTTCCTGCGGGCACATATTTTTATGGTCTTGCCAGGGTTTCAAGGACAGTCACTCCAAGAATGTATATCATATTATAGAAAGCAATCATTTATATGACACGTGTAAAGACAGTGATTTTGTCAGGGCTCATTGTTATGAAAAATCACAGCCCCAAGAGAGTGTAAAGGGCAAAAATCATAGAAGCATTCTAAAAATGCTGAAGTCACAGACATACAAAACACACACAATTACTCATTTAGTTGTAAAATACCCCCCATTGGTTTGTAGAAGTCTAAGGGCCTGATTCTGCCAACACTTGCTACCAGGTGTAGCGCTAGTACATAGAAGTCAGTCCCAGTGTGAGCTAGAGCAGCCTGTCACTGGTCCAACTTATATTATCTAAGATGACTCCCTATGGAGCTGTGTGGCACGGCAGAACAGGCAAAGGGCACTGCACTTCAGCCTCCCCCAGCATGCCCTTGTGTCAAGTTTCAGGAAGGGCCAGGGGCCAACATAGGGCTGGTCTGCCAGCACTATGTCACTGGGAAATCCCTCTCATATTGGGGGATATTCCCTGGCAGGCATTCCTGCTGGTTTTGTTGCCTACAGCACTGAGGTGCAGAGACGCTAGGAAGCCCATAATCAGGGGCACTGTTTGAGTTCTAAGCAGTCCAAACTGGATGGAGGGCCTGAACCTGCAAGGTTTGGTGAGCCTTCAACTCCTACTGAACTCAATGCAATAGTTTAGCAGATAGCCTGTCATGCCAATGCAATGGAAATATACTTACCAAAGAGACAAAACACATTAAATGCTATAAAACAGACTAAGAGGGCCGAGAAGGGAATAGTTATTGGATATTGTGAATTTATTTCCTCACTGGCTAGTATTAATTTGTATTAGCTTTAATTACTATCATGTTATTTTTATATCTTTATGAGAAAAATTCCACACAAAGTTTATACCATTTTTTTCTAAAAGTGACATGTTGGATATGTTTCTGTACCAAGAGATTTAGCAGTAAACCTGGGCAGCGGTTTTAAGAATCCAAAGGTTCCAGGATTGCTAAAACCAAAGCTTTCATCCAAGTTATTTAGTGTCAAAGAACTGAATGTATCTACTAAAAAGCACAGACTTTAATATGGATCAGGAGTAGCTTTGTCTGCAGAGAGTAGGGGAAAACAAAGTGTCTTGATTGATGGGGAATAGATGCTTGAGGGGAACTGGTAAATGACACGGCACCTGTCAGTTTTGAATGCTGCTCTGAATATGGTCCTGCTCATTAGTGACCAAAAGTCACTCCTACCCGACAGCTGTATGATGCCCTATGTGAAATGAGTTGCTGATCTCTGTTCAGCTCTTCGTGCACTGATGTCCTCATCACAAAAAAGACCATCACAACCAGTATGCTCAGTACAAAAGCCAAAGACTGAAGGGGCACAGAGCCTAAACTGGTTCCTATAAACACATTAGTGGGGCAGTGCAGTAAAGTTTGCACTGCATATCGTGCATCCATTTTGTTGTATGTAGAATTTTAGTCTGCCATGGTTGTCAACTTGCCGCTTTCAAAAGTGTCAAGGTTACTTAAAGCAACAGGAAGACCATTTGAGAACAGGATTTATTTGCTACAATACAAATTTCAGCATTGAAAATAGTGAGGCAGTCATTTAGCACGGAATTTTCAAAAGCTCTAATTATTGGCCTAACTGCTTCCATTGAAGCCAATGAGAGTTTATTCAGACAAATAACTCAGAAGTAAAACTCAAAGGCCCACAAATATGTCTCGAGGCAAGGCTCTTACCTCAGAGCCTGGGTGAGAGAAAGTGTTCCTTCAGGATCCTTTTTATAAAATTAATTCTTAGGGGGTGACCCACCCTGGGGTTCAGCTTGCAGCTGTCTTGCTCAGAGCTGACTTCCCTGTAGCCTTCTCAGAGTCAGCCCTCTCAAACAACTGCTTCATCTCTCTCATAAGGAACCAGCTGCTTAAGCTTCCCTCCTCACACCAGGTATCTCTGGTTGGTTCATTTAGCACAGTGCCTCTCAACCTTTCCAGACTACTGTTCCCCTTTCAGGAGTCTGATTTGTCTTGTGTACCTCCAAGTTTCACCTCACTTGAAAACTACTTGCTTACAAAATCAGACATAAAAATACAAAAGTGTCAGAGCACACTATTATTGAAAAATTGCTTACTTTCTCATTGTTACCATATAATTATAAAATAAATCAATTGGAATATAAATATTGTACTTACATTTCAGTGTATGGTATATAGAGCAGTACAAACAAGTGACAGTCTGTATGAAATTTTAGTTTGTGCTGACTTCGCTAGCGCTTTTTATGTAGCCTGTTGTAAAACTAGGCAAATATCTAGATGAGTTGATGAACCCCCTGGAAGATCTCTGTGTATCCTCAGGGGTACGTGAACCCCTAGTTGAGAACCACTGAGAACATGTCTGCTCCAGGCTTTAAGTCTCTTGCAGGCAGCTCCCTCTCCCTGTGCTCTCTCACATACCATATCTAAACAGATAGGTTGTTTCATGGATCTCCTCCCCTGTTGTACACAATATCCCTCTGGTAACTGCAACAATTGCTTACCTGGTAAAGTATATTAGGCAAAAATGTAATTTATTTTTTAGATAACTTTTAATGATGCGTTGCAGATACAAGCAAGGAAGAGGCACCTGCACCACGTGGCCAGCCAGCTTTCCAGAGACCACCAGCATGGGCTCCAAGGACCACCAGTTTGAGAACAGAGGCCCTAGTTTAGTGTCTCAAAGTACCTCTTTGATGAAAACCCATTATGTAATTTAATGTAGTAATGTATGTCAGTAAATCACAACAGCTATACTTATGCCTCCGACAACACCATTGTATCTGGGAGATTGCTAGGTTAATTATCATAACAGATAACTGCCCCACAGCAAGCAAGAAAGGTATTTAGCACACGAACCAGTGCAAAACAACAGTGATTTCAAGCAAAATAACAATAAAAACCACAATGTTCCAATAAAAGAATAGGGGTTTTTTAAGGAATTCAACTGACCTGGAAAGAAGTCTATGCAATTATTAAACACTGACTTAGATTTAGTAGGGTACATACTCCTGTATGTGAGCATACCTTACCTCAGTGTCTTTCTGTGGGGTCTGATGTTTCCATGCAAGGCCTTAGGGAAAAGTGGTGAACTAATGAGAACCAGGCTTTATAACTATACCTGGGTGGCAAGGCATCTTGCTTTGGCTATTATAGTGAGTACCATAAATTACTAATTGTGGTTCAGCAAGATGTTTTGGAAAAATGCAGAACAGACAGGACATTCAGCAAGTATGAGAGTTTCAGTAATTAACACAAACCCCGGCCCCCACTCCCCCAAACGGTGCACATGGAGAGATATTTTGCAGAAGGGTCCCAAGTCAGGAGGGAAGTGCTCAACTTTAAATTAACAGGATTTAAGCACATGCTTAAAGTTAAGCACAAATGTAACTGCTTTCCTGAATCAGGATCTCAGTATGGTGCTCTATATAACTATAAGGGGGAAAGGCACATCCCATTTCTCCCTTCCTCCATCAAAGTCCATACCTACAGCACAATAAATCCAGACAGTAAATTTATGCAGGCTAGGCCAAGAACAAAATTGAGATATCGCTTTTAATGTTTCCTAAATATGTATCATCTTTGTATCATATATAATACTTATTTTATTTAAAAAACCACCATCACTAGATGTTGGAACACTAGGTCACACAATTCCGACAAATTCTGATCTACAGGCGTACACAAGTGATACAACTGCTCAAGAACACCAGAACCAAATGAATTAAAATGCATGTTCAGTGTGAGATGGCACCTTCTGTCTAGTCTATGCTGTTATTTAGTTAAACCTGCATTGACTCACTTAAACTGAATTCTAAAAGTACTCTTAGGAAAATAACCCGCATAACAAATGTGCACTAGGGATAACCGTGGGTAAATTTTTCAAAAGAGTCTATGTTTCTTAGGAGACTGAGTCTCGTTTTCAAAAACAATTTAGGTGCTTGGAAGTCTAATGGCTCGTCTTCACTACTGGGCTGCAGCAGCGCCAATGTAGCGTGTCTGGTGAAGATGTGCTATGTCGATGGGAGAGCGCTCTCCCATTGATGTACTTACTCCACCTATAATATAATATTATATATATATATATAATAGCGGAAGCTATATTGGTGGGAGAGCATCTTCCACCGACATAGCACAGCTCAGACACCGCTTTAAGTCAAAGTAACTTACGTTGCTTATGGGGGTGGTTTTTTCACACCCCTGAGCAACATAAGTTACATCGACTTATTCAGGCTTGTCTACACTGCCGCTTGTCAATGGGACCTTGGGTTTCTGGTTTATGTGCCTTCCTCTGCAGCATGCATTGTGGTTTGCCTGCGAGGATCCTCTGCTCATGTCTCACCTAATCAATTCCCTGCTTCTGAAAGGATCTCAGGCATTTGGGGCACCTTGGTCTCTGCTATTCTCTGCCTGTGGCACATAATATTTAGTCTACTGATGACTGAAATGCTTTAGTCTAACTGTAGTCATTGGATTCAACAACGGCATGTTGGAGTTAAATTTAATGGCCTGTGATATACAGGAGGTTAGACTAGATGATCTAATGGTCCCATCTGTCCTTAAACTCCATGAAACTATACCTACAACACAGTGAAAATGTAACTAAGGATCCTAAGAAATGAAAATGTTGCCCTCAGAACTAAGGGTACGTCTACACTGCATTAAAAAACCCATGGCACCAAGTCTCAGGGTACATCTACACTACCCATCGGATCGGTGGGTAGCGATCGATCTATCAGAGATTGATTTATCACGTGTACTGAACTCCAGCAGTGCGAAAGGCGGAAGCAAAGTCGACGGGGGAGCCGCTGCTGTCGATCCAGCGCCACGCGAACACAAAATAAGTAATTTTAATTCGATCTAAGATACGTCAACTTCAGCTACGTCACACTCTGGACAAGACATACAATTTTTTCAGTGAATTCATAGGTCCTCTTCCAAGAACACTGGTGGAAGGGAACCAGATCAAGTGGACGTGTCCAGAGTTACAAACCAGGAGTAGCTGCTACTTTGTGACATATGTTCCTCTGACCCTGAAACCATGCAGTCCCTTTCTACCTCATCTCTGTGGCTTATAAGCTCCATAGATCAGTAGAGTTATGCCTGAGTTGACAGGAAGAGGGGCTGAGAAGCAGCTACACTCCACACTATACTGGCTATCCCATGGATACACCTCTAGCTATCCCATGGATCTTTGCATGGGATTTAATGCTGCTCCAGGAAGCTTTAACTCCAGCGGAAGTTCCTCCACTGCTCGTGCTGTGCAGATGCATGGGTAGCAAATGACAGCACAGCTTATAAGGGTATGTATACACTTGTTCTAAACCAGGGTCTGTGGTGTTTCCAGGCCTGTGCTTGAGCGTCCACACTACATTGTAAACCTGGGCTTACAGTTGCTGGACCTGCATCTCAGAGCTGTGCTAATGCATCCATGCTGCACTACGCATCCATGCTGTACTTCTGATGCGGGTCTGTGGCTTGAGCTGAGTCCACCTTGCAAAATGTCAGGGCTTGGACCCAAGCCACAACAAGACTTGGGCTCTGACTCAGCCCCTGTGGCACAGAAGCCCATTTGCAATTCACTGCTCTGTGTCAGCAACTCTTGTCAGGCCTGACACACTCACTCCACCTCACACACGGGTGTCCTGACATTTATTTAAAAGGTGAAATGTATCATTTGAAATCTAACAATACACTGTTCATTAATGTCACTGGGAAATGTTTGTGTAACAACTTGGTAGGTGAAATTATGGATATTCACTGGTATTATGGCCTGCAGATTGTAAACGGACAAAGGTGACAAAACAGGTTCCTTCTACATAAAGGGGAAAGAAAATACACTGGCAGATGCCCTGTGCAGGAAAGAGGGCTCTGATCTGCTGTCTCTGGGACAGTCAGTGGCTAACCCCGCTGCAGCTTTGTAAGGGGGGAGGTGTGACCTGAGGAGCATTCCCAGTGCCAGAGGGCAAGGAGCTCATTGGTATCAGGTAATGAGTTTCAGCTGGCTTGGCCAATTCAGTGTACCTCAGCTCACTACAGTTATACAGTAAACTTTATCTAAAAGGTGACATGTAATATGTCACTGGAAAACTAATAACTCACTGATCATTAATATCCTTGCATGATATATGCCCAGGGTATGTACAAAGAGTTAATGGATATATACTGGAACTATGACTAAAATGTGTTTAAACCAAGCATGTCAGGGGGAGTTGATAAACAGGTCTGCCCTAGATAAAAGAATGTGTTTGCTTCTCTAACCAGCTGGGTCATCAGGCAGAGACAATGAATGTCCATTTACATATTAGGTAAACAAAGCTATAAAGCTGATAAGTGGGGGAGAAGACAGCTTTGCATCTACACCCAGCAAGGAAGAGGAACATGGACTGGGTTTTAATTTTCAAATAATATATTGCAAAGGATTACTAGTCTATAAAGCCAGGGATGCTGAAGCTCAAGTGATAAGCAACTGAAGCATCTGATTATGTACAATATTTCTGTACTATAAAAGTGTATTGAGTGAGGTCTTTTATCAAAGCTTATGACATTGGTGATTAATATAATTGTGAACTGTATGTATTAACATTACATAAGGAATTATGGATACTCATTAATACTGTGCTTTACAGTCTGTGACAAACTGAATGGAGAAGCAGGTCTCTTCTAGACAGGACAGCTGTTTACTTGTCTTCAGTGAAATTAAGCAAGGTGTGACCAGAAACAACGGAAGACATATTTACATACAGGGGGATGGGAAGGCCACAAGGTGAGGGGTAGGGGTGGGAAAGCATTAGGTGATCCTGCCTCTTGAAACAAGGTCATACCGTTCTGGAAGATATAAGCAAAGACAGAAGCCACCTTTGGCATTCAACACTAGACAGACACAAGGGAACAGAACTCTTGCAAGCTGAGAAAGATGGGTCCTTCAACCAAGGCAGGGGTAGGAGAAGTCTCTGGAACTGAATATAGGCAAGAAACCTGCTTATGCAAAGATCTTTCACCTAAGAAGACAAGGGAAGCCAGCATCTTGTATTCTGTGCAAGATCCTGACTGAGGAAAGTCAGCCATGACTGGGAAGAAGGAAGATTGGTGAGAGAAATCATCTTGAACGAAGTCTGTACCTTGCTAGATTAAGTTTTAGACTTTTAGATGCGTGTTTTCACTTTTATTTGCTTGCAACTATCTCTACTTTTATTTCTTTTACTTGGCATCACTTAACCTATGTCCTATTGCTAATAAAGTTGTTTTATTTTTACTATAAACAAGCTCCGTGCTGTTCCAAAGGAAGGGTATATTTACCCCAGTTAAGTGAATAAGCTGTGCTGTATTTTTCTCTTTAAAGCAGCAACAAAACTTATTATTTCTCTGAACTGTCCAGGTGAGGGCTGGACACTTCAGGGCACACGGTTTTGGGAAGATTCAGGACTGACCAGCTGGTTGTAACTAAGGCTGGTGGAAGCCAGAGTGGGGCTGTAGACAGGCTCCTGGGGTGAGAGCTGCTGAACCAGAACTGTCTAACACACAGATGCTCAGGGTGTAACCTGCCTGCTTGAAGGCTGATGGTGAGCATCCCAGGCCGGGAGCTATAGCAGCAAAGCATTGTAAGGCATCCAGGATTCCAGAGCAAGTGGCAACATAGTCCCGGCCCTTACTGGTCTGGTTTGCCCCCTCAGAATGTAATAATCCTATAGCAGAGTCCTAGGATCCAGGTCTGGAGCACTTGCTGACCCAACGTGAGTCAGAGCCTGGGCTTAGTGTGCAGTATTGACATACCCTCTGGCATCAGTGTTGCCACTGAGGGCCCCATTGCTCCTGATCAACTCAGATGATTGGAAAGGCTCCAGAAGCCAGGGGTTATGAAGCTCCATTCTTTACATTTATCTGGGCTCTGCAAATTTGGAGGCTAAACACCTCAGCGCCCTCCACATACCAAACCCCACTTCTCTGAGGGATGCTCTAGGAGGACACTCTGAAGAGTTTTTTTGCAAAGATTCTCTGTCCTTCTCCACCAAACACACACACCAGTTTTTCCAGAGGAGAGTTCATGGCCCAGTGATGTTTCAAAATATAGCTGGCTTTCTGAAATCTAGAAACATGTCTTTGTTAAAATCAGAAACCCCTGTGTTTCTCATTAATTGACTTCTGCCAGACCTTCACATTTAAAATGTCCAAAGGCTTAAGTTCTGATGTAGAATATCAAGTGTGTGTATACAACACGAACACAATAATAACAACCAGATTGCAGAGCAATCTTACCCATGTAGAGGGACTGAGGTGAAACAATTATTATTTCAAAACTATGCCAACAGAACTTTCTATTTTAGAAGCCATTTCTATAAATGTTTTTCTCCAAGAAATACACATAATTTTATACTTGAATATTGGAAATGTTAGCTGAACTAAGTGGTTTAATTTCCTTCCCTAAGCTTTCCCCACATTGTGCCATTTGGGTTTTAAACCTTGCAACTACAGACATCCCCTGAGATTTCACACCATATGGGAGAGGGAGGAGGAGGGAAGAGCGGGAGAAGATGAACAAATAACTCTTTGTGCTATTAGGCTTTACTGTCATTTTGCTGTCCCTTGACTGAAGGCTGTGAGGTCTGTTATAAAACTACCCCTAATAACAACTTGCAGATTTGCTTATTCATTTTCCCTGCGGCGGTGAGGTTTAACTCATGTTTCAAGGAAGAAAATGAGTTTCTGCTCTTCTCTTAGCTATTGGATCCTTGAAGATCAAGAAGCTTGAGTGCGGGTGCTTCTGGTATGCTGTTCAGTTCTACTGATTACTGGTCACCATGTCTCCTGCAGGAACTGAGCTTCCACACTCCACCTACTGTGGCTGCTGCAAAAATCCCACTGAAAATGGGTGACCTGGCCTTGGACTGTTTTGATCTTGTCTGACATGGTTTTGACAGGAAGAATCTAGAGGAACTTCCTTGCTTACACCCCAGCCACCTCCATTTATGTGGTGCTAAAACACTGGAGAGTCAACATGGAAGGGCTTCCATTGGCTGGGAGGTGAGACGTAGCATGCGGCAGAGGCAGAATTCCCTTCCTCTGCAGGCACAATGTCTCCTACATGCCCTGGCAAGAACACGGGCTTTAAGAACATGGGCTTTTAATTATGATGGGAAGTCACACAAAAATCCTGGATCATCATCTATGGAATCCCCCAACGGCATGTGATTATGGAACCATTACAACACCATTGTAAATCAGGGGAACCACATTAAAAGGTTCAACTATCTCCCAGTGCCTGAGGTCAAAGCTGGGCAGTGCCCATTTTAGGTACAGTGCTAGGTTTCCAGCCACATTTAACTTTGCCTATGAAGGGATGTTCAGACCATTCTGACCATAGAGCTACATAGCAGCTGGTATATTTATACAGCCCCAACGTTTACTGGACGCAGACACATATATCTTCATGCAAGAACACATTTTTGCCTTGTTATCCCTTTGTGGTATTATACTATATTGTTACTCTGGATAGATATGCTAAGTAATTCTATTATTCTGACTTATTCAACATTTAAACAGACGTTACTACCACATTTTTTGCACTCCCCAAAGTCAACATAACTCTATTAGTTAAAATAAATAAAACCAAGATATCAATATAAGTAATGGCATTCTTGACTTTTAGCCCATTAAACAATTTTGGATTTAAATTACAGAATTTCTATAAAGCAGAGACCTCTATTTAATGATAGAGAATGGAGTTTTAAAAGCTTCTATCGCTTTTCTGATGGAAACAAAACATAGTTCTGTAAGTGCCTGTATTTTATCTCTAAGTATCTTTTTTAAAAATTGGTATTCAAAACAATTCTGCCCTCTGCTGTTCAATTCTAAACTTGCTACAGTTAGGCCAAAAATTAGCTGGAAAGTGAAATCTCTTCCTATCTAACTATGTGAAATGTGCTTTTAAACTGTGCTCAGATCTGGTTTAATTTAAGTATGTCTACAACACAGACATGAAAACATATTCTGGAATATTAAAGTACAACACTTGATCTGAGCTCATAGAGCCGTAAAGTTGTACTACCCATGTAAGAAGAGTGATTAGAAACTCCTTGAAAACCTAATAAATATTACATATTCCCTATATTTAGATAATATTTTCAGTCTGAATTTCCCACCCTTTCCTCCTCTCTATTTTAAGGTTCTCTCCACTGCATTTGGTGCTATTAATGTTGACTGCACAAGGGATAGTTTAGAGCAGAGGTCGCCAACCTTTCAGAAGTGGTGTGCCGAGTCTTCATTTATTCACTAATTTAAGGTTTCACGTGCCAGTAATACATTTTAATGTTTTTAGAAGATCTCTTTCTATAAGTCTAGAATATATAACTAAACTATTGTATGTAAAGTAAATAAGGTTTTTAAAGTGATTAAGAAACTTCATTTAAAATTAAATTAAAATGCAGAGCCCCCCAGAGCGGTGGCCAGGACCTGGGCAGTGTGAGTGCCATTGAAAATCAGCTTGTGTGCCGCCTTCGGCACGTGTGCCATAGGTTGCCTACCCCTGGTTTAGAGCCTTAGTATAAACACTGCCATTAGGATTCCTCAATAACTAATTTTACTCCAGGATAACTTTACTATGGGATAATTAGCGATCCCTCTGCAAAATTCTACTAGCGACAAGGCACTGTCATTTTACTATAAGGTAAACATGGTGAGGTTAACCAAGCACAGGGATAGTTTTGATGTTACTTAGCTACCTGGTGATTAGTTATCCCACTGTAAAAGCCCCCACCTTTTCTGCAATGAAGACTTAGCCTTAGGGTACATCTACACTGCACGCATCTTTTGGCGGTGAGTAGAGTACATACTTGCACAGTCCCCCTGGCACGGATATAAATAGCAGTATAGCTGGTGAGGTACAGCTTAGGCACGTAAAGACATTCCTGAAGGGTGTGGGTAAATATGTGAGCACATACACTATACCTCCTCTATCTGCCCAAGCCATGCCTCTCTGTCTAACTGCTACTATCAGCAGTGTAGTGTCCTGCTACCAGAGCCTCTCTCCTCTAGGAAAAGACTCCCCCAGCAGGGAAAGGCTCCAGCTTGGAGCAGGGCTGCCCAGAGGGATGGGCAAGTGGGCAATTTGCCCCAGGCCCCGGGCCCCCACGAGAGTTTTTCGGGGGCCCTGGCGTGGAGTCCTTCACTCGCTCCGGGGGCCCCGGAAAACTCTTGCAGGCCCCGGGCCCCCGGAGCTTCTTCCGCTCTGGGTCTTTGGCGGCAATGCAGCGGCGGGGGGTCCTTCCATTCCGGGACCTGCCGCCGAAGTGCCCCGAAGACCCGTGGCAGGGGCTCCTTCCGCCCTGGGACCTGCTGCCAAAGTGCCGGGTCTTCGGTGGCAATTCGGCGGCGGGGACCCCCCCCCCACTGCCATAGACCCCAGGCCCCCTGAATCCTCTGGGCGGCCCTGGCTTGGAGGAAAGGCTCTGCAAGCTCCCCACCACTGCCGCCCTTCCCCGCTGCAGGAAAAGACTCTGGTGGAAGGGGAAGGCTCCATCAGCTACCCATTGCTGGAGCATTTCCCCTCCAGGGGGAAGGCTCTGGCAGGGGGAGAGGAAGTGGGGAAAGGCTGTGTCAGCTCCCCACTGTTGGAGATCTTCCCCCATCACTAGGAATCTCTCTGGCAACTACCCCCTGCTGGAACCCTTTCCCGGCCACAGAGAAGAGTCTGGCAGCATGAAGAGGGTCTGGTAGCAGGGAGGCAGCCTTTACGGAATGCCTCCTCCTTGGCAGAGCCTTTCCTTGGTGCGGTGAAAGGCTCCGGCACTGGGGAGCTGCTGCTGCCTCGTTGCCAGAGCCTTTCACTGACACAAGTAGCTACACACCACTGTGTGGACATGGCCTGCTTTTCACTGCAGTGTGTAGCTACACGTACACTACATACTGCTGCCAGTGGTGTGCAGTGCAGATGTAACCTTAGGTTCAGTATGCTCCACATCTCTTTTAAAACTGGGAATCCAGCTAACATGATTTAAAGTGTGGTTCACTTTGAAAAGGGACAATATAAAAATTGGTTCTTCTTACTCTGTCAATCTGCTCCATGTATGGATTCCATTTTATCTGTTCACTTCAGTGACAAAAAGTATGTTTTTACTACTGGCAGCCCTCCAGATCCAACATACCTCTGTCAGAGTAAACTGAGTTCTTACCTGCCTAGCAACAGAATTGTTCCCTAAGTTCCAAATGCACAGCCATCTCTGCAAACCCCTGCCTTTCAATTCTGTCCTCTGTTATGCAAGTGCAACCCTATTATCATCAGTGGATGGCACAGGTGAAATTCAGGCATAATTTGGGAACAATAGGTTTGTACAGAGGTAAATGAAGGCAGCAGTGGATCTGAAGTATATTTATAGTCAGTCATCAGTGAAGATACACAATCCAGACAGAACTAAGCTTCATTCTCTAATCCCAATCCAAATTTACAGGGCAGAGAGCAAATAAGGCATCTTTTACTTGCATGCTAAATAAGTAACTATGCACTTTTATCATACTTCAAAGATATTACTTCTTAAAGATCTTTTATGAGTTTAAAGAGACTGCATCTCTAATACAAATTCCCATGAGAATAGGAAAGGAGGTGGAATGGAAAAAAGATACGGACCTGTTAAAATGATGACTGTCATTAATTCTGTTTTAGGCAGCCTTCATTTTATAATTGTATGATGTATCTCCTCTAGGATAACCATTCAGGGAAACATCTGGCTTTAGACTGTTATTATGACTTCATCCACAACTCTATAGGGAGGAAAATTATTGTGTCTAGGGTGTACTATTTATATTTATATTCTGTTATTAAGAAATCAAGGACTGCAAAACTGCTAGTGTATCATGCAGCCTTCAACACTTTTTCAGAATGAGAACAGTGACCTCTGCTGTTTTGTGCAAGATATACTATTTAGAAAAGTAAGCACAACTTAGAAGCTTTCTCCCTTTCTCGGTAAAAAAGAAGCATAATTTTACACAAATGCACTTTCTATAAAAAAGAAAAAAGGAAATAAAAGAATGCTTGTTACAATTATTTATATGTTGTTTAGGCAGGAAATCTGGCAATTTTGTTGTGCTTGTATCGTAGTGAGGTGATTCTGGTATAGGCGGCATGAGGTGATGATCTGAGAGAACCCTAATAAAACAAAATGCACTTACTCCTTCCTATCATATAGTGATTTTTTTTAAACTTGGATTGCAACCCTGCCACATCTCACAGCAGAGGAAGAACTGGTCCTTAATTTAAATCCACTCTGGAAATCATAAACAGCTTGTTGACAGAGGTCACAGCCACAGGGGAGTTCACAGTTGATTAGTTCTTCTCCACCGCCAATAGGACTCACACTATGGCAGAGAAGTGTCGAACTAATGGGAAACAATTTGAGATGATTGCTAATTGTTGTGTCTGCCAAGTTCCTAAATAAATGGGAAACTAATATAATCATGGATTCTGTTGCAGCTTTCAGTGATTTTGGCGTATCTGATACATACAGATTTAGACACTATCACTGATTTGCCATCATATTGTATCATATAAAACTGGGATTCACAACTACTAATTCAATTTAAAAATGTCACTTAGGAAACACGAAAATGATCCACTTCAGTAGTAAAGGGCTTAATCTGCAGCAAGAGAGATTTAGGTTAGATAGTATGAAAAACTTTCTAACTATAAGGGTAGTTAAGCACTGGACTAGGTTTCCATGGGAGGTCGTGGAATCCCCATCATTGGAAGTTTTTAAGATCTGGCTGGACAAGCACCTGTCGGGATGGTCTAGGTTTACTTGCACCTGCCTCAGCGCAGGGGGCTGGACTTGATGATCTGTCTATGTCCCTTCCAACCCTACATTTCTAAGGGTACGTCTACACTACAAGACTATTTCGAATCTACTTAATTCGAATGTGTGGAATCGACCTTATGAAGTCGAATTTGTGTATCCACACTAAATACACTAATTCGACTGTCTGAGTCCACAGTAACGGGGCCAGCGTCGACTTTGGAAGCGGTGCACTGTGGGAAGCTATCCCACAGTTCCCGCAGTCCCTGCTGCCCATTGGAATGCTGGGTAGAGCCCCCAATGCCTGCTGGGGGAAAAATGTGTCGAGGGTGGTTTTGGGTAACTGTCATCATTCAACCGTCACTCCCGCCCTCTCTCCTTGAAAGCGCCGGCGGGAAATCTGTTCGCGCCCTTCTCTGGTCGGTTACAGCTCGGATGCCACAGCACTGCGAGCATGGAGCCCGCTGCGATCATCGCTGCACTTATGGCCGTTGTCAACTCCTCGCACCTTATCGTCCACCTCTTCCACAGTCAGCTGCTGAGAAATCGGGCGAGGAGGCTCCGTCAGCGCGGAGAGGACAGGAAGTCACAGAGTGGCGCAGACCTCTCACAAAGCAGGGTATGCCGCGCAGTGGAGATCATGGTGGCAATGGGTCAAGTTCATGGTGTGGAACGGCGATTCTGGGCCCGGGAAACAAGCACGGACTGGTGGGACCGCATAGTGCTGCAGGTCTGGGATGAATCACAGTGGCTGCGAAACTTCAGGATGCGTAAGGGCACTTTCCTTGAACTCTGTGACTTGCTGTCCCCTGCCCTGAAGCGCCAGGACACCCGGATGTGAGCAGCCCTGACTGTGCAGAAGCGAGTGGCCATAGCCCTCTGGAAACTTGCAACGCCAGACAGCTACCGGTCAGTAGCGAACCACTTTGGCGTGGGCAAATCTACCGTAGGGCTTGCTGTGATTCAAGTAGCCCACGCAATCGTTGAGCAACTGCTCTCAAAGGTAGTGACCCTGGGAAACGTCCAGGTCGTCATAGATGGCTTCGGCGCGATGGGATTCCCAAACTGCGGTGGGGCTATAGATGGCACTCACATCCCTATCCTGGGACCGGCCCACCAGGCCAGCGAGTACATTAACCGAAAGAGCTACTTTTCTATGGTGCTGCAAGCACTGGTGGACCATAAGGGACGTTTTACCAACATCTACATCGGGTGGCCGGGCAAGGTTCATGACGCGCGTGTGTTCATGAACTCTGGTCTGTTTAGACGCCTCCAGGCAGGTATTTTCTTCCCGGACCACAAAATAACGGTTGGGGATGTGCAGATGCCTACAGTGATCCTCGGGGACCCAGCCTACCCGCTAATGCCCTGGCTCATGAAGCCCTATACAGGCGCCTTGGACAGTGAGAAGGAACTCTTCAACTACCGGCTGAGCAAGTGCAGAATGGTGGTGGAGTGTGCTTTCGGACGTCTCAAGGGGAGATGGCGGAGCTTACTGACTCGCTCGGACCTCAGCGAAAAAAATATCCCCGTTGTTATTGCTGCTTGCTGTGTGCTCCACAATCTCTGTGAGAGCAAGGGGGAGACCTTTATGGCGGGATGGGAGGTTGAGGCAAATCGCCTGGCTGCTGATTACGCTCAGCCAGACAGCCGTGCCGATAGAAGATCCCAGCGGGAAGCGCTGTGCATCCGGGAGGCTTTGAAAGCTAGGTTCCTCGGAGAGCAGGGTAACCTATGACTCTCCAGTTGATTTACAGAGAAGCTGAACCTGAGCCTGTTTCAGTGACTGTTGACTTCGATCTGCGGTTACATACCCCGTTCTCCAGGTTTCCCCCCTTCCAACACACGTTTTAAAATAAATTTAATGGAACACTGATTATTAACAAAGTTTTCTTTAATTATGAATTCCTGTTCAAGGGTTGAAACATGGACGCAGACTGTGGTGGGTACGGTGTGCACTGATGTACAGACCACTTCTACACTAGAGGAATGACAGGCTCCTGCTCCTACAGCGGTCTCTGGGGGGAGGACGGTTGCAGGTGGGTGTGCAGGAAGGGGTGGGTTTGCAGGAAGGGGTGAGGGGTGCCATCTTTGGGATGGAGTTTGGATGCAGGCTCTGGGCTGGGGGTTGGGGCGTAGGAAGGGGTGAGGGGTGTGTGGGAAGGGTGAGTATGTGTCCGTGGATGACGGCTCTTGCTGGGGCTCAAGGCATCGGAGAGGCTCGTGGCTAGGGTGGAAGGGCATGGTAAGGGCAGCCTGCCTTGCCATTTGTGGATGGCAGGCGCTAGGACCCTGGGGCAGCATACACCTCACAGACTGACCCGGGGCAGCATACACCTCACAGACTGACCCTGGTGCCTAGTGACTGCAGTCTGTGTGTGTCCTGCTGTTGATCCTGCCCCCAAGTCTGTACCCTGGTAAGGGAAGCACTTCTCAAAATTTATGGCATGAGAGCTGTTTGGTACATGAGCGCTCTGCTGGGGTGGAGTGACAGTTTTCACGGCCCCTAGCGCCCCTCCTTCTTGTGATTTTGGGTGAGGGGGGGACAGGACTTTGTGGCGGGGGAGGGCGGTTGCAGATACAGTTCAGGGGGGCTCTCTCCTCCTGCCTGCGGTCCTGCAGAACATCTACAAGGCGCCGGAACGTGTCCGTTTGCTCCCTCATTAGCCCAAGCAGCGTTTGAGTCGCTTGCTGGTCTTCCTGCTGCCACCTGTCCTCCCGTTCGCTGTGTGAGCGCTGGTGCTGACATAGGGTCTCCCTCCACAGTCTCTGCTCGGCCGCCTCGGCTCTGGAGCAGGCCATCAGTTCCGAGAACATGTCGTCCCTAGTCTTTTTCTTTCGCCGCCTAATCTGCGCCAGCCTCTGTGAGGGGGAAGCCGGGGCAGTTCGTGAAAGAGCCGCAGCTGTGTGATGGGAAAAAGGAAGTGATTTCCTTGAAAAGATACATGTTTGCGAACACTGAACACAGTCTAGTCAGTTTCTGTGAACAAGACCATACAGGGCACCTAGTCTCACGAGCTCTCAGGACAAGTTCGAGATTTCGGAATACGCTTTCATTGGCTGCGGTCGTGCACAGGAGATCGGACAAGCGGGGCGGTACAGCTGAATCCGTGTAGCAGCCAGGCCTGGTAAGCACTACACTATAGGCTGCTTAACAGTTAATGGATAGCTGTGGCCTCCCGCTGGAGGCAATCTGGAAAGCATAAAGTCTGACCCTGTTCCAGCCCCTCGCGGCTGTGCCCGGGAAAGATCACTGTATGCTTTTCCTCTGCGGCCTCCAACACGTGGCTGTTAAACGAAGGTCATTGCTATGCAAAGTAAAAGTCAAGCATTCACAATAGTAACAGTACACTAATTGCCCTAATTAGATGCAGCAGTCGCCGAACGAGATTACCCTGAGGCGGGTCACTCGGAGAGAGAGAGAGAGGATGCTGTGAGAATCCCTGCACAGACCAGGACCGTATGCTGCCATGCTGGTGGAGGCAATGATTCCGCTGTACATTAGGATGGCCTGGCGCGGAAGAGTGTGCTTCCACGGAGCACCAAATAAGGCACCTCTCCCCAGGAACCTCCTGCGGAGACTTTTCGAGCTGCTCTACGAGAGCTTCGTGGAAGTGTCCCAGGAGGATTTCTGTTCCATCCCTATATGTGTGGACCTTCTTTTTATGCTGCAAAACGTCTGTTAGTCTATAAGGTGCCACAGGATTCTTTGCTGCTTCTACAGAACCAGACTAACACGGCTACCCCTCTGATACTTCTTTTTATATAGTTTTATAGGGAAAAGTTTTTATATAGTTTTTATACATTTTTTATTCCTCTTTTTTAAAAAATAAATGTTTCCATGTTTATAGCACTTACCGACTGATCTTTCCCCTGATTCTGAGTCCGGGTTAACGGCCGGGGAGGATTGGTAGGGATCTCTGTGAGGGTGATGAAGAGATCCTGGCTGTCGGGGAAAGCGGTATTGTAAGCGCTGTCGCCTGCGTCGTCCTCCACAAACCCTTCCTCATCTTCCCCATCGGCAAACATCGCCGAGGAACTGCCCGTCGACACTATGCCATCCTCAGAGTCCACGGTCACTGGTGGGGCAGTGGTGGCAGACCCACCTAGAATGGCATGCAGTGCCTCGTAGAAGCAGCATGTCTGGGGCTGGGCTCCGGAGCGTCCGTTTGCCGCTCTGACTTTTTGGTAGCCTTGTCTCAGGTCCTTGATTTTCACGCGGCACTGCGTTGTATCCCGGCTGTATCCTCTGAGTGCCATGGCTTTGGAGACCTTCTCGTAGGTCTTTGCATTCCGTTTGTTGGAGCGCAGCTCTGAAAGCACAGACTCATCGCCCCACACAGCGATCAGATCCAGGACTTCCCGGTCTGTCCATGCTGGGGACCTCTTTCTATTCTGGGATTGCATGGACTCCTCTGCTGGAGAGCTCTGCATCGTTGCAGGTGCTGCTGAGCTCGCCCCAATGTCCAACCAGGACATCAGATTCAAAGTGCCCAGACAGGAAAAGGAATTCAAATTTTCCCGGGTCGTTTCCTGTGTGGCTGGTCAGAGAATCCAAGCTTGGACTGCTGTCCAGAGCGTCAACAGAGTGGTGCACTGTGGGATAGCTCCCGGAGCTACTAAGTTCGATTTGCATCCACACATAGCCTAATTCGAGATAGCCATGTCGAATTTAGCGCTACTCCCCTCGTCGGGGTGGAGTACCGAATTCGAACTAAAGAGCCTTCTAGGTCGAATTAAACGGCTTCCTGGTGTGGACGGTTGAGCGGTTAATTCGAATTAACGCTGCTAAATTCGATTTAAAGTCCTAGTATAGACCAGGCCTATGAGTCTCCGAGATTTAGGCTGCAACAGTTGGAGTTTAAATTTCATCATCTCTTGATTTGACTTTTGTAAATTAAATTAAACACAGACCAAATTTTGGGCTCTGACTAAGGTCATAAGCTGGTACCATAATAATAATAATAATAATAAATATAAATAAATTCATGGAATGAGACAAACTAATTACAATACATTTGCAATTATTGAGTCATACAATCACTGATAAACCACTGCAGCCCTGACCCCAGGTAGCAGCAAGTGCCTCCTGGTGGAGGGCAGATTGAGCTGTATTAATCACCTAGTTTTCCTGCAGGACTCCCTTTCAAAGGATGGAGGGAGATTTCAGGGGTGTGATGGAGCAAATGCTAATGGTCATATCAGGGAATGTCACTTTGCTGCGTAGCAATTCTGAGCCTGAGCTCTGATTATTATTATTTGTCTGGCGTGATACACACTAGTTCTAGAAAAAATTCTAGGCAAGTATTTTGAATTAGGGAAATAAAAATAATTTACATGAGGATGAACTTAGTGCCTGCAAGTGTATTAGAGAATGGGAGATTTCAGATTGCCATTTCTTTTATCTTCTCTTCTCACTCCTCCACTTACTTTTTCTTCTCCCTATTTTTATTGATTTTCTTTTTTCCTCTATAGTGCCTTCATTTTCACTGGGTTTGTTTGATTTCACTGTACTTGTCCACTCTAATGTTGCTGTTATTGTTATACTTGTACGCTTTTGTGCAACTCTCAAAAAACAACATAAATAAACTAAATGATAAAATGCAAGGCATTAGGAACAAACATTACATCTTTTATTAAATGAATAGTTACATTAAAGATCTTAAGGGAGTTAAATATTCCACCTCCCGCTGTTCTGTCAGCCTGCTTACTATCTCCTCACCTGCATCAGACAACTCCCCTGCCAAAACTTATTCATGCTTTCAGTCATCTCACCCCGACTGCTGCGATTTCTTCATTTCCAGTCTCCTTAAATCCTAGTTCTCTAAACTTCACCCCATTCTGAAAGACTTGGCTCTTCTTTTTAACCACATCCCAAAGCAGGAAAAGCTTACCTCATTGTTGAATCTCAGTTGGTTTCCTATGCACTAACAAACAGCAAACAGTATGGCCAATGCCTTTTGAGTGGCTCAAAAAAGTCAGGACTGCTTAATACCCATCAGTTGACCAAAACCATCAGTTTGTATAAAAATAGATGAATACAATTCAGGATTATTTATGAATATTTTGGCAACATGCTTTTAAAAAGAATTAAAATGCAAACAGCAATATCTCCCTTGATTTGTTGTGCTTCCTCCTTCCTTTTTACCTTCTTTTACTCTTCCTTTTATTTCCTTCTCCAGTGTACCTTGCAGTAGCTTTTCCTCAATGCTGGTCAATAATCTGCTTTGACTTAAGTTTTCCATAAGGTTAAACAATTGTTCCCTCTTTCCTTATCTCTCCCTCCCTCTTTTCTTCAACCCTCACCCTTTTTTTTGCATTTTGTATTCTTCCTCCTGCCCCAATATTTTCTTCAATGTTTCCCTCGCTAGTCTTCCTCTGTGTCCTCGTCTTCATTTTCATCCTTACTCCCCATCTCACCTAATCGCTCCCCATTTCTTTTATTCTCTATTTCTCAGCCTCTCTCTCCTTTTCCTACCCCGTTTCCTCATTGCTGATCCAACAATTTAGCATTCAGTAACGTACCACAGGAAAGTCCCTGGACATGTCACAAGTACAGTAGTTAAATGCAGTAGCAGCATTTAAGATGGTCATTTATAATCTTTTAAATCAGAGTGCTGGACAAGGGACAAAATGTGAGAGACTTCCTTGAAAATCTGGATTGCTTTGTGGTTTATGGATGTGCAGTTTTCATATCAACTGACCTTAAAGAAACAAATGTTCACAACTCGAATACACAGACACATAGGTATGAAATGCAGGGGAAATATTAACATACGAAATGACCTGTTATTGTATAAAAAATTGAAGCCTCCTTATTTAATTTTATATAACCTGATGCTTTAACATTTTATGCTGGCAATTTGATTTAAAAATGCAGTTCAGTTCAGAAGAGTTGTGCCATTACTGGTGTTAATAGAGAGGTGCTGGTGAGCTGTAGACTCACTCGACAGACATTATAACAATGAACATTATTTTATTTAAGTATTATTTGCTCTAACTTCTTTACAACTAAATATTTATTTACAAAATTTATAGAAAACTGACCAAGACCCTGATCTGGCTAATTTGGGTGGACTCGGTTCCAGTTGACTTCATAAAAGGTCTATGTGGCTCCTGGGTCCACCCACGAGATTAAATTATCAAAATTGGGGACCAATTTAAGACATGCTGTATGTGGGTGCAACTCTCCAGAAATGAATGATGTGGCATCCACTTACACCAGATCTGAATTTTGTCGAGCCTTCTGAACACATCTAACTCTGAATGCAACGAAAATGGGGTTCTACTTTATGGTGGCTCTTTACTTTAATGTTCCACTTAAATGTAGATGCAGCGGGCAGTAACAGCTACAGTTAAGGCTGCCTGCTTCCATTCTAAAGGCCCTTTTCCAGTTGCCCATAACTGCTAAATGTTAACTGTTAGGCCTGAAATGTTCCACAATCAATTTCTTCTCAAAAGGTCAATGTTTTTGGAATACAGGACCAAAAATAGTTCAGCCACTTCTGAGAACACAGACTGTGGGAACAAAAATACATTTTTGTTATTCTACGTTTTTTTTGCAAACGTTTTTTGAATAGGTCCAGCACCAAGATGGTAGTAGATAGAACGTTTAAACCTGGGCCTTAGGTCGGCTATATACTTTACCATGGTCTGGTCAAAATCCATTTTAAAACTGACTTTTTAAAATGTACATTATGAAATTTTAACAGTCTAGAGTTATTTCATAAAATAATATTAATAACTTGAACATCTATAGCAATTTCCATCCAAGGATTTCAGAGTGCATTAAAACATTAATTAGGGAATTTAACCTCACAGCTCTCACATGAGGCTATTATTTATGTTATACAGATTGGGTAAACCGAGG
Organism: Mauremys mutica; assembly: GCF_020497125.1. NCBI lineage: Eukaryota > Metazoa > Chordata > Testudines > Geoemydidae > Mauremys > Mauremys mutica. The sequence continues at coordinate 93,709,033 of NC_059076.1, read as the reverse complement.
CACAGAGGGTTTAAGTGACTTGTATGATGAGGCAACAGCAGCACTGAGAAAAGAACCCAGATCTCTTGGCTGTCAGACCCTTACTTTAACCACAAGAACAGGCTGTCCCTCACATGACATTAGATGTACCCAATTTGCTAATTTCAGTCTAATTTCATTCTGGCTTTTTTCTGTTTTCACTCTGAACATGACACATCACTGAGGTCACTCATATTTAACACTAGCAGCCTTATTTTAATTCCTTAATTATGGAGTTTTAAGGGGGGAAAGAGTATGTTTCAGGTTTATTTTAACACCAAACATATTCCCCAACCAGGCAGAGAGCAGTGTGAAATGTAGTCTCTACTAGCGTGGACAGTGCAACATGCACCTTTCACCCTGCATCAGCCAATGGGCTGGAGAAAATAAAAAACTTTTGCTAGAACTTCCTACCATGATTCACTTCCATCCACGGTCAATAAGTATTAGAAACATTTTATTACATTTGTTCTCTCAAGTTGTCCTGATATACATAACTGCACGATGGTTTTTACATACCAGCACAGCATGTTTCATGCTCATTTTCAGGGAACTTATTACCCATCCAAAAGGAAAAAAATAGCACAAAAAGACAGACTCTGATTAACTGAGGCCAGCTCAGCAAGAGGAGATCTATGAATTATTACATTTCTGACCCTCACAGTAATGCAGATTCTGGGGCTTGCCAAGAACAAATTAGGCTGTCTGCATTTGTTACTCATCCCCAGGAAAAAATCCTTCCTTGTAGATGGAAGAAACAAGATGCTGTGCCAATGCTAGAGAACAAAAACTAAAGCATAACATTCCCTTTCCTAAGTCTCATTTGGAGAGTTTCATGATTTTTCAGACGGATGATATGACCCAAATATTTTAAAATATAAACACAAATTAAAAACCTGCAAAAACAAGACATTAATTTTCCTCTGAGAAGGATAGGCTTTGAATTTCCATAGCTTTGTGTCAAACACATGCCCCCTGGTGGTCCCTCAGTGCCATGGTGTGAGAAGAGCTCCCACCTTCCCTGAATCCGGGACCTTTGGGGCTCTGAAGGAAGGGAGCAGTGCAAACATGACTCCCAAACACTCTGCTATCTTCCCAGTATCACTTCCATTTCCATGTACAACTGGCTGTCCCTCTGTGTAGGAATAAGGTACAACAGGGCACAGACTCTGGGATGCTTCCCTTCTTTCCAAAAGCATCACAAAGCCTGGCACATTAATAGGTTGACACAGATACAAAGAGGAAGCCCAAACAATTTTCTCTGAAGCTTACACTGAAAACCCATCTAGAAGATTGAAATAAACTGGTCAAACTCCCCTTTCTCCTGAAGGTATCTTCTTAACAGAACACAGTTCGTGTGGCACCAGCAATGGTAGCCTAATTTTTCAAAAGTGGGTATCAAAAATTGGGCACTTAAATCCATATTATAACCCTGGAGTGAGTGATCTGATTTTCAGAGGTGACGAGCACCCACAGCTCCCAATGAAAATCAAAGGGCTTGTCTTCACCGTACAGTTACCTTGAGTTATAACTCAAGTGCTACCACTAACGCGAGTTCCATCCACACAAAAACCCCTTTCCTCCAGCATGGTGGTGCTTTTCACTTGAGTGGAATCTCAATCATTGGGGATTTTTAAGAGTAGGTTAGACAAACACCTGTCAGGGTGGTCCTGCCATCAGTGCAGGGGAGTGGACTAGATGACCTCTCGAAGTCCCCTCCAGTCCTACGAGTCTATGATTGATTTCATGATAACTGGCTCTCTTTTTGCTTCTAACATAGTTCATAAAATGAATCAGAATTTGTCTTATTCTGTGTCCCCTTAACAGAGAGCAAACCAGTGTTTACTAGACTCTAAAAATTGAGTCAGATGATATAACAGCTTTGAAGGGAGCATGGTAGGTTGTTAGCTCCTGTAACATTTCTATTCTATTTTTAAAAAAACATGAAACTCAATATTAATCTTTCAGGCGGCCTCAAAAATCTCTTAGGCATTATTTAGCATAATGAAAAATTATTCAGAGTAAGGGCTTATTCCTGCCTGTGATACAAAGGATGAATCTTTCCTAAACCTTCCATTTTTTATGTTGAAACAAGCAGTCACTGACTAGAAACCCTTCACTTAAATATTGGTTTCTCTGCATTCGCTCTGTATATACACAAGTAGTGTTAAGGGCTTGAGTTTGTTCAAGACAAGTGTGGAGTGTTGCACGTACAGTATTGGCAACCCCAACCATTCAAAAGTCATGAGTCAGGCTCCAAAAAATCATGAGTGGCTTAAAAATTATGGGATTTATAAAATATTAAGTTGCATTTACTTTGTGGTGCTGGAATATTTTGGAGTCGCATTTTCAAGCTCTCCTCTGCAGCCATAGAAACGTACTTTAAAAAAAAATGCAGGTGGTTACCTGAATCCAACAACTGCTTTCTATGAAAAACCCAAAATATTGGGAAACTTGGGGAAAAACTGTGAGAGTTGGCAACACTGCAATGCATAAATGTAAGCTGTACGGTGATGAACATGACAGGGAGTGCAGGGGACCTGATCCTGCATTAACGACAGTGCTAGTGGCCACCAAGTTATTCAAGTCTAGCAGCAGGGGGAGCAGTTAGCTAAGTGCCTCATTTGCATGCTGAGGATCACACTTCACCTCAGGATTCCTCAGACATCCCCATTCTCTTGCCTCTTTTTGTGGTTTTCTTACCCTGTACAATTTAGAGACGGGAGTGTGGCTGTCCAAGGGGCTAAAGAGTTGTTTCTGCTCAATGAGGAGGACTATGCTCAGTGCTGAACTTCACCTGCACCCAGGCCTAGCCTCCACTCACACGTGCGCTGGAGCACAACTACCTTGCACTCCCCACTGTGCGCTTTGCAAGGCTTCGTGGCATCGTGCCCTCAATGTACTTTTTGTACTTGCAAGAAAAGAAACCTTCAAGACTTTTACTGTAAGTAAGATGATCTCTTTCCTCTGTGCGTGGTAAACCTGCAGCTATTCAATTGCACTCCATAAATATGAACCATATGACCACCTGTAAGGAAAAGCATAGCTGTTACAGGCTACAGCTTAGGATCACCAAGCACCAGACCTTTTAAATGCTTGCACTGTGACAGCTTAGCCTGTGGACCTCAGACCTGTTCACCAGGTGGAACATTGCCATAACAGATATTAACTCTCCCCTTTAACCCCACCAAAAAAGTGTTTTGCCAGTGCCTCACTTGACATGGATTAATAGATGCTAATCTCTCTCTCTTTTCTCCCTTCATTCCAGGCCCTGGCGTGCTTGCCACCATCTCTCTTTTTTTCCTTTTCAATTTTCTCTCCCACTCTCTCTGTTTTCTACTTTATTTATCTTTACATTTTGCTTTTACTATTTTTGCTCTTCCTCGGTTTTTGCTCTCTCCCTACTGTCAGCTCCCCCTCTGGAAGGAGGCATTTCTGCAGAACCTCTCTGTTCCATTCCAAAGACTGCCAGCCGTGCTGAATAAGAAACACTAGGGACAAGACTGCAGCCAGAAAGCTCATTTCACCAGCGGCCTCATCCAAATTAGAACCAAGAGCACCCAATGGTGGCTCTGTGGAACTGGACTGCAAGTGTCCTTTCAGCTCAGCTGAACGCCAAGGGAGCAGAAAAGAGAAACGTGGGATGTCTGGCTGCTGTCTGACCTGTACGTGTGCAGTGCACTCCCAGACAGCGACATAAGGGTGGCAGCAGAGGGAGAGCAAAGAGTCTTTAAGGAGTTGTCTGCAGATGTACTCCCAAAGATGCAGTGAGCACACGATGGATCCAAGATCTCTTAGCTTTCTCTGCCCATATAGTTTCTTTACTCTGCCAATATTCTCCCTGCCCCTTGACATGAATCTATGGCTCCCCAAGGGGGCCCTGCCCCCGATTTGGGAAATACTGCTTTACAAGGTCAAAGTTCATATCTTGTTCATTAGTTAATTTACAGTTGTCGGCAGGGGACAACAAAATTACTTTCAGGAGTAGAGTTCCCACCATCTGTTGTTCCTATTATTTGCCTAAAGATCCCAAGCAAGTTTTGCAGACCCATTGTGCTAGGCACTATATAGACACATAGGATAAAATGCCCATACCCCAAAGAGTTCACTTATGTTTCTTCCTGAACGCTTCATCCCTACAAAGTAAGGAATCTATAACCAGTTCTCCTTCCTGATTTGCCTGGTTGCCAGCCTTTCACACTATTGTATGCAGTGTTGCTGTAGCCATGTCGGTCCCAGGATATTAGAGAGACAAGGTGGCTGAGGTAATATATTTACTGGACCAACTCCTATGGGTGAAAGATAAACTTTTCAGCTAAGGACATAGCTCAAAAGCTCGTCTCTCTCACCAACAGAAGTTGGTCCAGTAAAAGATATTACCTCACCCACCTTATCTTTCACACTGTCTTTTCATATACTTGTATCCATTAGATAAGAGACCTGATTTTGTTCCCACTGAAATCAATGTGAGTTTTGCCATTCACTTCAGTGGTAGCTGGATCAGGGCCAAAATGTATCCCCTCCAGACATTTCCAAACAATACTTCTTTAATAAGATGATAAGCCTGAGAGGTCTTAATTTATCTTCTAGCCCTCTTCTGTCTATCTCCAGAGTCTATGGATTGTATAGTGTGGGCAGGAAGTGTGTGAACAGAAGGCCTTAATCATAAAAAGTACTCTTCTTCACTAGTACACCTCTACCCTGATATAACACTGTCCTCGGGAGCCAAAAAATCTGACCGCATTATAGGTGAAACCACGTTATATCGAACTTGCTTTGATCCACCAGAGTGCGCAGCTCTCCCCCCCCCCCCCCGCAGAGCTGCTTTACCACATTATATCCGAATTCGTGTTATATCGGGTCGCATTATATCAGGGTAGAGGTGTATATTTTTTCTCAAAGGGAGTTTGTTACTAATTCCTTTGGGAATAAAAATGGAAAAATTAAAGAAGGTAACGTATGTTTTTAAAAAAGCTAAGAGAAAAAATAGGAAAAGATAATTCTCTAGTATATTAGAAGTACCATTAGTCTAGCTTCAGAAGGAAAAACTCAGTAGGATACTGGCAGTATATTAATTTGTTTATTATAGTGGATCGGAATGTGATACAAGATAGATGGGTAAATCTAGCAATATTTTTCAAATCTTTAAGAAGTTTCTCACCAGAAGAAAGTAAACAAGAGGAAGGGGGATCCTATTTATTTTAATAAATACATAGTTCAACAAGTCAAAAATAATCTTGACTGATTCTTAAGTATTATCCTGGACTTCCAAATGAATACTTTGGTTCCCTTTTAATTAGAGAATTGGATAGTTACAGTGTTCTATAAAGAGAAGCCATACTTAGACATTTAGATTTTAGCCACAGAATGAAATTCAGCAACAACGCACATGCTCAGGACCTGCATATGGCACTTGGTAAATGATGAAATGACTATAGGAGACTATGAGTCTGACTCAGAACTCCAAAACAAGACACTGTTCAGTCCCCTTCCTGCAAATAAAGCCCTTGTGATTGAAAGTTTGCCATGAAAGAAAATTTAATTATTAAAACAAAGTGAAAAGCAACTCAACTTATATAATATTAACTGACATGCATTATCTTAAATAGCACACTTCTCAGATTCCCATGTAACATAGGTCATTTCTATTAATCTTCCACACAAGTTAGAATAGACTGCCATTCTGACTTTACAAAACTCATATACATCTTAGGCAACTTGACAATTACACTGGGGGTGACAGCCTTAGAAATGGTTAAACACAAAAACAACAGGAAGTAGTGTTGAGCAGGGAGTGCAACTTAAATGTATTGTTTTTTTCATGAAACAGGTAAATAAATGAATAAATACAATATGCAAGATGCACATAATGTTAGAACTGCCTCTGGAAGAATTAAAATGGCTCTAATGTAACAAAAACTACAGCATATGTTTCCTCAGCCTTCTCCTACTAGATATTTCTCAAGATGGTTTACAAGGCATTTAAATAAACAACAATGATGTCTCTGAGTCCCAATGGCTTCTTTAAGTAGTTTTGCTCGTGTTGTATTATTGGACTACCATATCATAGCAAAATTAGCAGGAAAAATGCTAAAACATTTTACTAACTGACTAGTGAAATAGCATGCAAACCTCATTAAATATAAGTGTTACTGACACTCTAGGGATGTTAGTGGTTCCTGATATTTCATAACACACTCCAATAAAATAAGAGATGCATTTGCAATACCCCAACAGGCAAAACACAATTGCATGTTCAAAACAGAGAAACAGAAGGATGTACTACCATATGGGGATCAGAGATTGCAATTTAACTTTGGCCGCTTGGGAAAGTTTCAGGAATAACACTGGTGGGCTCCAACATTGGAGAGTAACTGTGGGAGAAAAGAATATTTTCAAAACAAAGGTGTTTGGGGGTTGTTCAATAGCAGGCATGAGTTGAATTCTGGACATTTTTGTTCAACATTTACTTGCTACCCTATAAAAACAAACATCTTTTAAATAATAGCAAATGATGCTGCATTTGTCAACATGGGACACCATGCCTATTAGATATACTATTGTTAGGGGAAGCAGTAAAAGCTGATGCTGTTTCACTAAATATAAAGGCTAGTTTTAAATGTTTAAACATGATCAGACTCTCTGGCAACCAAACAGGAATGATTTTTAACTTGTCCGTATTTCATTACAATACAAATTTATTCTACGTGCTTGTAGAAGCCATGTGCCAATATGCATACTACCATTCCACTCTCCCCTGTTTTAAACTGGGTACACCATATACCCAGGTTTGTTGACAGCAAAATCCCAGCATGACTACAGTACTACTTTAATTAATCAAGCCCTAAAACATTATTAAAGCAGATGAGAATAAATAATAAGTCAACTAAGAGATCTGTCTATTCAGACAGCAGAGTTACATGTGTCATGGGTGAATTTCTCTGAACAGTCCGTTATATCTAACCACAAGAATGAGGTTAGAACATCCTTAAAAGACCATTCTTTTGGAAAACTATCATCTATCTCTAGACAATGTTTAATAGGTAAATATATTAAGTTAACTCAAGCATGGCTGCTGGAATTAGGGGTGCTGGAAGTGCTGCTGCACCTCTGGCTTGAAGTGGTTTCCATTATATAAAGGGTTCACCATGTACCTCAGCACCCCCATTATACAAATTGTTCCAGCACCCCTTAACTCAAGTCTTTACATTCCTGTTCTAGAGAAGTCAATATTTTATCCTTTTGGTTCCATGTCTAATAACTGCATTTCAGATATCAAAGCAATACACATAAATACCTTCAGGAAAACAAAACTATACATCAAGATTTCCAGAGCATGTGTTGACGAAAACACCCATGCAGTAATTCAACGGGAACACATTTTACTACAGCACCAGAAATCTGACCGAATTTTTAACATTTTGAAATAATTTGTGACTTTTTGCATTTCATTTCTCCCAAGATAGAGGAAAGGGGAGGAGAGATGGGCTATAATTTTACATGTTTGGTGTTTTGACAATTAGAACAATTCAGTTTCTATTACCAGAGCAGTATTGTTATGGGCCTTGCTTGTAATAAAACCTTCATACTAAATCTCTGTGCACTTTATGAATTTCACTACATCTTTACATAAAAAATCCTCAGGTTCCTTTAATAATACCAGAAAATAGTTCCAGCTTTCTGCAGCTGCAGAAGTTTGCCCTCCCTAGAGATCTGCGATGGTGCAACTCATGCTTCCAATCAAAACAGTGACATAGTGGACATGATTTACAGTCTAGAGGGGTTAGATTGGGGAATAGTACACTACTGAGCAAATATTAAACAACTATAGAGAATTTTTAAAGTGTAGTCCTTTCTATCTTCGCAACAAAAACAAGCCAAAAACAATTTCCTGCCCAAAAGCTAAGGGAAATGGTATTTAAGGTTTCTTTTCCTCTGTTGTCGAGGTTTCAACCAGCAACTTTCACTCATAACTGAGACTGGCTCCTTAAACAACTTTAGCCTTATAATTTTTAATAGAAACCATCTGTACTTTTACACCAAAGGCAATGCAATACTTAGATTGTAACAAGGAATAATATTTATAAGGTTAGCATCAGACTAAAACTGTCTCTCAGGTAGATCTGGCAGAGTTTTCCTGACTGAATTCCTGGGGATTAACTAATGAAGGGAGCAATCAGAAAAACGAAAGATTTATTTTGAAAGCATCAATTTGGTAGGAAGATGACATTTCAATTTCTGCATGCAAGCAGAATATCTTTGTAGGCTATTCTTTTCTGTCAGTATTAAGAGCACCAACTCTTCTGTGATTCCTTTCTGTTGTTTGCATTAGATTTTCCTAAAGAAGGGCACATTTGGAAACTATGTACAAAGTCTTCATAAGTTTGATTGTCTAGAACTAAAAAAAGTTTAGAATGGTTTAGACTACAAGTACGTATTCAAGAATGACAATGTGTGAATAAATAGTCTAATTTACTGTAATATTGCTTTCAGCTCTCAGTATCTGGTAAAGTTTTAGCATCTTAATTTTGATAAATGTTCCAAACGACTTGGTTTTTTGAATAGCTATCTAGCTACATACATTTGCATTTTGTGAAAGTGAACTCAGTTGTCTGTAACAAAATATATATGTACATAAAAAGAGCATAAATTGTGTATTTTAACATTGGCTTTATGGATTTCTGCCACTTTCATCTGACTGGAGCAGTGGAAAAACTGCAGCAGCCTAAAGGTCAATGTTACAAAACCTTCTCATGTATTCATGCATGGTGATTTAAAAAAAAATGAAATGCTGTTAGTTATGAGAAAACCACAATGATGCTGTAGTGATTCACCACTTGACAGAGATTTCAAGCCACAAATACAATCTGTACATGAAGTCTTTATGAATTGCAGAGTCTAACTATCAAGGGATATGTCTATCAGTGAAATATTAGCAATTGTCACTATTCCTCATTATAAAATTGCAGAGAAATATCCGGTGAAGAAAGAAGCAATATTGAAACTGTTAGTTGCAATTCTAAGTCTAAATATACAGTTAGAATCTAGTATTATCACATGTGTTACATATTAAGTAGAAAGCCTGGGGCTATTTGTCTGGTCTACATTTAATCTGAAGTTCCTTTTATTCTTTTTTCTAAGAAACTAATTTTTAAAAAGATTTTCAGATTTTCCACCTACTTTTCCAACTTTCATGAAGCAGAATCCAATTTCTTCTGTAGAATTATTTTATTTTGTTTAGATTTTAGTTTTCAGAGATGAAGCAGTCCTTTCCCAGCACAGATCATGAGTCTATTTCAGTTATACAGTTAAAACACAACTGCATTTATGGAGTTAATTGTCATCTTATTAATTTTACTTAGACTTGATTTTTTTTTTTTTTGGTAGAGAAACCTAATGAAAACCATGTTTATGTGCTCAAAGGCACAGAGGAAATTCATTACTCTGAGGAATAACACACTCCATAAGTTAAATGAAAGTAATCTTATTTATGACAGGAAGAGGCCTTCACTAGACTGAACTCCACCACACTTGGACTGATACTAGCAGTCTGAAAGAAGCTGCAAGTTCAAGAACCAGTTTCAAATGGAAGCCTCATCACAGCAATAAACACATTTGCAGTTTAGTTTTGAAAACATTCAAAATCCTTAGAAGAGGACATATCCCGCTGTTATAGCCGCTAAGCAAATTTACCAAAATGTGCACATCAGCCGAACACAATGAAATGCTAAGAATGTAATCATTCCTTCCCCCACTTTAACATAAGCTTCTCTGCGTTCCACAGGTTCCTTATGTCAGTAGTGTTGACAGCCAAGCTTCCTCATTATCAGTTGGTCATTAGTACTCAATTTAGTAGCATTGGTAGAATATTCAACTTTCACTATTGCATTGTATACCCTCTTTGGAGTTAACTCATTTTACAATTTTATTTATTTTTAGGTGGGGGGAAGGGACTTGAACCTGTGATTGACTTTGTATGGGTGGACAATCACTCTGTGGCCCAGCTGTGAACAACACCTTGCAGGACTGGTGCCTTAATTTGTAAAATAAAACTGATTTTGAAAGTCTCAGGAGGCACATACCCTACGCTGCACAACTTTTAAACAGAAGAGCAAAAAGTCTCCCTCAAACAACATTACACATTGCCCCATCTACCCAGCGCCACATTCATAAGCCTAAAAATGAGAGGTGTCTGGCATCTGTCTGCATTTATGTATGTTTTTGCCTTAATTTTAGATTTAAAACAAATTTTATTGGGAAGAAGGGAAGAAAAAAAAAAGGCAGAGAGTGCCTGAAGAGCTATTTCCACAACTACTGAGGAATACAATACCGTCTGTCTTCCAGAACAAAACAGGAAATGCTCAGCACCTCTGAAAAATCAGACGCTATGCATCAGCTTTAAAATGCATATTAAATATACTTCAAAACAGTAATTTTATTAATATGAAGTTGTAATGTTTGAGAGCCTCTTGGTGCATCTTGATGTGCTTGCCACTGCTTGGCCTTTTAGCCATTTTGTCTAAGAAGAGAAAGAAAGGGGAAACAACATTTATACCATGCAGATTTCATTTAGCAGTAAGACATTTTGTCCACAAGGCGGCACTATGTGTTCATAAATAAAAGACGTGCTGACACGTTTTATGAGTTTATTGTCAGTTTTTGCATTCTTGCTGACTTCTGTTAAGGGCTCACCAAAAGAAGTGTGGGCTTATCTAACATCATGAAGGACAGCTGCCTACGTTGAAACGCAGACGTTTGGCCAGTTCAAGTTTAGATGTTTGAGATAATTCCTTATACAAGGCTAAAAAGCTTAATTGTTGCTGTTGTGGACGACCTCCCCTCAAAGAGGTACTTTTTACACTAGAGCAAACTTGAAAAATGAGAACATTTAGGTAGAGAAACGTATTTGGCTATACCTTTTCTATATTCCCTTTGCAAATATATCATGTGAGTGTTTGAATAGATGCTTTCTTCCCTTGTAATCCCAGTTCTCCTTCTGCTTGATCCCACAGCAAGACTATAATCCTTTGTTTGCAACATCACAGCTGGTTGTCATGGAAATAAATGTGATGTCACAGACTTACCATTATAACCAGTACAGGACTATTCTATTAATAGAATAGATTGGTTGTTTTAAAAATAGCTTGTTAACTACTAAACATATCAGAGACACATATTTTGAAAAGGTATAGAAAATTACTAGAACAGACAAAAAAGAAACGGAGTTTTAAGTTTGAATGCTGGGAAGAATTTTCAGATCTTTCTTTAAATCTTATGTATTTTATTTTTACTGAAACCTTCTCAGTCTTTTTCATCTAGACCTGAACTTGTTGCTGGGGGAAGTGAGATTGAAAATCTCCTTCCCACTAGACCAATGGTTTATTTATTGACAGAGATGAGCAAGCGGTTCTAAGCAGAAGATGCGAACAGTGGCAGTGATATTTTCCTTGGGCCATATTTTATACTTCCCTTTAAATAAGCATTGATGGGAAAGAGCAGCAACCTTACAAATATGGATATGAAGAGGTGGTCCCATCCTCTCTGACATTTGCACATCTCAAGTTGCTGGAAGCTGCATGGCATGGTCTAAAATTCCCATGTGAGACAGGGCAAATGGATGGGATGGAGCAACAGCACATATGAAGACAGCACAGTTTTGCAAGATCTGCATCGGGGGATGATGGTGTGGTGAACTGGGAAATGCAGTGCCAGCAAATGTACCTAGGCTACTAAAGGAAACGAGAAACTGTTGTCATACCCTCATGAGCAGCATGATAGATAGCATCAAACACCCATTGAGATAGTGGAACTGCCAGACAAGCTTCAGACAGCCAAAAGATGTTCTGCAGAGAGATCTGTAGAGAGCTGCACTCCCCCTTCCAGATTGAAAGCCCTCTGCCACCCCAATACTCTCATACAGCTCCAGTTTCACCCTGCTCGCATTAAATGACTTCCATTGGCTCAGACACAGAGGGAGGGGTGGCTCTGCTTCCTTCCTTCCATGATTTTCAAACCTATTTGAATACTACTGTCAGATTTAAATCCACTCTGTGCTGTGCAGCAAATGTGAGCACAGGCCCCTCTGTTCAGAATTGATAAAGAAATGGAGATTATACAGAATATTTTTTCAAATGTCTGCTTTGGAGGTTTTTAAATCAGCATTTTCCACTACTTTCAGCTCTGTAAGAGTCCGTCTCGCTCTCTCTCTCTCGCTCTCAACACTTTAATGTTAGGCACCTAAGATAAAATGCTGTAAAGGGAGACATTTCTAGGGAAAAAACGTGAATGTTAAAATAATCTCTAGCTTCTTGTTGTGAGGAGTGGCCTCCCACTGACCCAGAGGGGGAGGGGCCACTCGCAGAGCCCTGGTGGGCAGAGCCAGGCTGCGCTCACCTCGCCCACTGAGAGTCAGTGGGCGGAACAGGAAGTACAAAAGGCGGGTGTGCAAGCTCAGTTGGGCTGCAGCCGCTGAAGGAGCCAGATGCCTCCTGCCTGCTCCTGAACTAGGAGACTGCCACGGATCCCTGTGGCGTGGAGGACTGGCCAACACTGCCGGAGCAACACACTGTTCAAGACGAGAAGGAGTTGCTGAGACTGCCGCTGGCCTTCTATCTGGACGATGCAGAGGCCCCCGTACAGACCCAGGTACATCCTAAGGAGGAGAGAGGAAGTAGCCCAGGGGAACTAAACACTGTCTGGTTGAGAGATGGCCTGTGACCAGGTCAGCGTGTTGCGGGAGGATCCCTGCTGACCCAGTGGTGGACCCCTCTGCCACTGCTAGGGCCCTGGGCTGGGATGCGGTGGAGTTGGGCGGGCCCACATCTTCCCTGGTGGAAGTACTCCCCCTCTGTAGGCCAGAGGGCCTGCATCTGCCTGCAGTCTGCCAAGTGAGGACACTAGGCTCTACTCCTCCCTGAGCCCCCTAGACTGTGTTCTACCCTGGCCTAAGCCCGGAGCACTTGTTGCCCTGCTCTGACTAAGGGTCTGGGATCTGAACTATTTGTTTGCTGCTCGGCTCTGAGTGCAGGCCCGAGCTCCAGACTCTGTACTGCCCAGCCCTAAGGGCTCGGCTTACAAACTGTTTATTTGCTGCTTGCCCCCAAGTACAGGTCTGAGCCACTGACCCTTCACTGCCCTGTATGTGGGCTAGGGACCCTGATTGCCGATCACTCTACCCCAGGGGTGGGCAAACTTTTTGGGCTGAGGGACACATCTGGGTGGGGAAATTGTAAGCAGGGCTGGGGCAGGGATTTGGGGTGCGGGAGGGGGTGCGGTGTGTAGGAAGGGGCTCTGGGCAAGGGATTGGGGCAGAGGAGGGGTGTGGGATGTATGAGGGGGCTCAGGGAAAAGGGTTGGGGTGCAGGAGGGGTGTGGAGTGCAGGAGGAGTCTCAGGGAAGGGGTACAGGAGGGGTGTGAACTGCGGGAGGGGGCTCAGGGAGGGGGTTGGGGTGAGGAGGGGTGTAGGCAGGGGGCTCAGGGCAGAGAGTTGGGGGGCTAGGATGCAGGAGGGGTTTGGGCTCCGGCGCACTTACCTAAAGCGGCTCTGGGGTGGCAGCAGTGCGCACTGAGGCCAGGGCAGGCTCCCTGCATGCCTGCCCTGGCCCTGGCCCCGCACTGCTCCAGGAAGCGCTGCAGCCCCTGCAGGATGGCAGGGCGGAGGACTCCGCGTGCGCTGCCCTTGCTGCACCTCCAGGTACCTCTCCCGAAGCTCCCATTGGCTGTGATTCCCTGTTCCCAGCCAATGGGAGCTGCGGAGGGCGGTGCCTAGAGGCAAGGGCAATGCACAGAGCCCTCTGCTCTCCCACCCAGGGGCCACAGGGACGTAGAACCGTCTGCTTCTGAGAGCGGTGCGGGGCCCACGGCGCCATGGGGGGCAATCTCTTGGGCTGGATCCGGTCTGCAGTTTGCCCACCCCTACTCTACCCGGACTGCCGACCAGAGCTACAGACCGAGAGTGACTCAGCAGATTCCCCAACCATGAACAATGCCCCATGACCTAGCGAGGTGGAGTGGCCTCCCACTGACCCAGAGGAGGAGGGGCCACCGCTAACCCACTACACTCCTATATAGCACACTTCATCCATAGATCTCAAAAGTACCCTACAAAGAAGGGTCAGCGTCATTATCCCCATTTTACAGATGGGAAAACTGAGTCATGGCACGGGGAAATCACTTGCTCAATGTCCCGTAGCAGGCCAATTGGCAGAGCCAGGAATTGAACCCTGCTCTCCTGAGTCTCCATCCAGTGGCTACGGGATCCTAAATTTAGGACCTACATCTAGCATTATTGTAACCTGTTCAATATCCAAACATGAAAGTGGATAATGGTCCCCAAATGAACAAAAGAAGCTAGCCACAGGGAGGTATCACCTACCCACTGTATTCTCTCACTAAGGATATGTTTTGCAGCAGTTAGTCAAAAACATGTCTAAGACATTCTTTTGCTAAAATAATTTAGACTAACTTCAGGACCTAGGAGGGTCTATTTTAAAATAATGATGAATCATCCCCATAAAAACTGACCATTTATATTCATGTAATATTACACAGATACAGCCAAGTAGCAGCTTAGGCCAAAATTTAGGTCTTGTAATAAACTGAATAATAAATGTATATTACAAAATCTAATCTTAGCATATCACCTAAAATTATTACAAACAGATGTTTGTATGTAAGTGTTCACCTGGAACAGGGGTGGCCAACCTGAGCCTGAGAAAGAGCCAGAATTTACCAATGTGCATTGCCAAAGAGCCACAGTAATATGTCAGCAGCCCCACAGCAGCTCCCCACACCTGCTCCCAGTGTCTCCCTCCCACCAGCAGCCCCACCAATCAGCGCCTCCCCCTCCCTCCCTGCACCTTCCAATCAGCTGTTTCATGGCTTGCAAGAGGCTCTGGAGGGGGAGGAGTGAGGGCACGGCAGGCTCAGGGGAGGGGCGGGAAGAGGTGGAGTGGGAGCAGGGCCTATGGCAGAGCCAGGGGTTGAGCAGTGAGCACCCGCCGGCACATTGGAAAGTTGGTGCCTGTAGCTCCAGCCCTGGAGTCGGTGCCTATACAAGGAGCCACATGTTAACTTCTGAAGAACCATATGAGGCTCTGGAGCCACAGGTTGGCCACTCCTGACCTGGAACATTCGTACCTCAAACACTACAGCAATATGGGTAGTCAAAGAGTGAAACTGAATATAAAAAAACAAGTCTAGTTTTGCTTCTTGGGCTCCAATCCTGCTATTGGATTTGCACGGACAAACTCCTACACAGATCCAACTGTGGACTGGGGCCCTAGACTGTAAAAACTTTGTGGCAGGAACCTGTCAGGATCCTGACACAGGCAGTTAGGATCAAAGGTCAGAGCAGGGTCAACCCTGAGACTGAGAATAGGGAAGAATTTGTAGTCATGTTCCAGGTCAGGGTGAATTCCAAGGATCAGAGTCTGAGTTGGGTTTCAGGGTCTGGTTCAGCAGATAAGGTCAAAGACAGGAGTTCAAGAGCAGAGTTAGTCCTGGTCACAGGTGCCAGCTTCTTCCTTTCCCCAGGGCTTGACCATCCACAGAGTCGGCGCCTAAGGTCCTGGTAGCTACAGAAGAGCCACACTGTTGCCTGGACACTTCCTGGAACACACATTGGGTTTATATAGTGCAGGAGCCATGAGGCTACTGCATGTCAGCCCCCTTGAAGCAGGAGTTCCCGTGGTCTGTGTCTGCAGTGGGTTGCGGGTAGTGTCGCATGAGCTGTCTCCTGCAGCTGCTGAGTGGCACCATGGAGGTTTACTGCCTGCCAGCTCTGCAGACCCAGGTTCAGGAGCTGTGGGGACTTACAGAACTGCATCTACCATGTTAGCCCTAATCCTGCAGAAAGTTCCATTTCGGCAGACCCTCATGCCTACATGGAGTCCCAGTGAAGTCAATGGGGCTCCATAAGGTTCAGTGACTTGCAGGAGCTAGGTTTCAGTTTGTAGAGCACATTGGGCCCCTCGTCCCAATGAGGGCCTCTGGGTGCTACGTTAATGTTAAATACGAAATGTCTAAGCGCAGTGAAATGTGTGAAAGATAAATCAAATTTTCAAATGTGTCTAGTTTTAGTAGAGTTCGCTCTTACCGGTAACACAGGGAAGGATGTAGACTTTTCAATCTATTGGGCTGGATTTTTGGCTCCCCATTTGCAGGGGAACTATCTGCCAGCGAAAACAGCTAAGGCAGCTCCACCACATCCTGCACTGGCTATCCCCTTCCTCCAGTGAATGGGGAAGAAGTCATCATGTCAGGGGTATCTGTGGGTACGATGGGGCTTAAGCTCCACTCAGCTGCAGTCAAGAATCTGGCCCACTCACTTTTTTCTTAAAGGTCCCTTTCAATGTTACTTCTAACTGCAAATTACAAATGCTTCAGAGGTTTCTGTCTCTGTGACTTCTCCAGCCTCAAACAGCTCTCAAAGGGCGATACCAGCCCGAGTCATTGACACCCTCTTGGGTAGCAATCAGATAGTTCATGCACCAGTAAAGACTTAATCCCATCTGTGGCCAACAATTTGCATTCACAGTATTTTCCTTATAGCTAGACAGGCACTTCCTGAAAATAGATCTCTGTATTATCTATGCTTAAGATCATATATAAACTTCTCAAAGAATATCCTGGAAATATAACAAAACCGATGCCAGCCTGACCCTACTCATTAATACATGAGCATGTATGGATAGCATATGTTCATACAGAACTTGTAGACAATATGTGTACAATCAAATTAATCTTTGGACTGCTGGCATTTGGAACATCATTTACTGCAACGGGTTTCCCAGCGTATATACTGTGCTCTGCTCAGTGCTGTTACTACTACAGAAATACTAGCCTATAAAATAAAGTAGGCTGATAAGAGTTGAATGTTTCAACTTCTACTAAATCTAGTTTAACATTCTTGGATACTCAACAGATATGTGATTAAATTCTGTTGGGTAATGGGTAATGGTTGGGTCACTACACTAATTGAATCTATTTCCCCATGTTAAATTCTCCTCACACCCTCTATGGGTCATCGCGATTATCACTTCAAAGGTTTTTTTTTTCTCCTGCTGCTGATAGCTTATCTCAATTGATTGGACTCTTCCAATTGGTATGCATACTTCCACCTTTTCATGTTCTCTGTATGAATAAATATCTTCTGTCTGTGTGTTCCATTCTATGCATCCGAAGAAGTGAGCTGTAGCCCACGAAAGCTTATGCTGAAATAAATTTGTTAGTCTCTAAGGTGCCACAAGTACTCCTGTTCTTTTTGCGGATACAGACTAACACGGCTGCTACTCTGAAACCTGTTGTGTAGCTGTAATTATTTGTGTTTACATTGCAAATATGAACAATTATTTCAACCTTTTGCTAAGAAATGGCTCAGAATAACTTGGGTGGATGGAGGGGAAGGAGAGAGAAACTTGGTACCTTCTCCAGTCATTTATTTAATTTGGATTAATGAAGTAGATCTTTGGTGGCTGAGCCATAGCATCAGTGCCCAGGTCTCTGCAGCTGGTTTCACACCCCTGCTAATTATTACTTGAATGGGATGTGCAGTTCAAAGGTTAAAAGTTCAGTCTCAGAAGCCTCCCTATAATTTGTATTGTCCTGCCAACCAAATAGGAGTGTCACCCCACGGTTTGAGTTAAGATGAAGTATTCTAGTCACACAAGACAGGCATGGGCCATTGTCCATCTGAACCCAATCTTCACTACCAAGAATTGGCATGCAATCACCCTTCTATACATGGTTACCTCTAACATGTCTAATACTAGGCTGCCGCCAATTATTTCGAACCAGACCTCTCATTTTTGAGTAGGACTGGTTTCTAGGTGCTGTGCCCACATGTTAAAATGTTAAATCAACACAAAGGCCATATATTAGTCTCATTTTTCCAGAAGTACTTATTTTAATTACACTATAAAGGCTTTCAACAGATATGCCTGAAACAAAACATTTTATAAAAAATGTTCAGGTGGCCTTGGGTGATTGTAAGAAACAATCATTCATAACACCTGCAAAGTTAGGGCCAGGTTTCCTAGTGCTGGAGCAGGGAGGTGTAAATTCTACTTCTCTACACCAGAAAATGCCCCTGCACTACAGAGAAATCCAACCTAAGCCTTACTATTGCTGCTGTCTCCCTCAAGGATTCTGTCAGTTTCATTTTAGTTCTGTTTAGTTTGCAGTTGAGACAGAACTTTACTGGTAAAAGTGCACTAGAGCAGGTAAAAGTGCACTAGATATACTGGTTCAAATCCTGGGGTGATGTAATTTACACATCAGTAAACTGATATAATTTAAATGCAGATGGGAATGGAAGGGTGGGCTTGCAGCCTGAAAATCACCCAACGTAGCAGAGTAAGATTAAATAGAAGGAGGCTATTCCATCTTACAGCTTCTGAGCTCCTCCTAATGCTAGCTTTCCCTGCTCCAACCCCAGTTCAACTTCACCCTTTTGTTCCCATGGTGTTATGCCCAATTACAGACACACTTCTTAGTGTGTAACTTACACTAGTCTTTACATAACCTCAAGATTTGGACCAGTGTGTCTCGTGTGCTTTTACTGCTTCCTATGTTAGGACATTACATTTTTTAAAAGTCTGCCACACTTACAATATTGCCACGAGGAGATATTCAGATATTTCTCTGAAAAAATTCACATTCAAATTCTGCTCTTAGTTACATTTCAACTAGGATTGCCAGGTGTCCAGTTTTCGACCAGAATTCCCGGTTGAAAAGGGACCCTGGCGGCTCTAGTCAGCACTATGGGTGCCAGAAGTGGCAACATGTCCCTCAACTCCTTGACAGAGGGACGGCCAGGGAGGCTCCACGTGCTGCCCCCACCACGAGCACCGGCTCCGCAGCTCTCATTATCCGGGAACTGTGACCTAGGAGCTGAGGGACATGTTGCCGCTTGCGGGCAGCCGCCTGAGTTGAGTGCTGCCCGGAGCCCCAACCCCCTCCCTCACCGCACTCCCACACCTCCTCCTGTACCCTTGCCCCAGCCTGAGCCCCCTTCCACACCCAAACTCCCTCCCAGAGCCTGCACACCCTCCTGAGACCCTGCCCTAGCCCTCAGCCCTCTCCTACACCCAAACTCCCTACCAGAGCCTCCTGCACTCCAAGCTCCTCATTCCTGGCCCAACCCCATAGCCTGCACCCCCAGCCGGAGCCCTCACCCCCCCACACACACCCCAACCCCCTTCCCCAGCCCAGATTCCCCCTCCTACACCCTGAAGCCCTCATTTCTGGCCCCAGCCCAGAGCCCGTACCCTCTCCCACACTCCAACCCCTGGCCTCAGCCCAGCGCCCCCTCCCATACCCCAACCCTCTCATCTCTGGCCCCACTACAGAGCCCACACCACCAGCCGATGCCCTGACCCCCTCCTGCACTCCAATCCCTAGCCCAGTGAAAATGAGCGAGTGAGGAGAGCGCGCTACAGAGGGAGGGGGATGGAGTGAGAAGGGGCAGGGCAGGGGCCCTTGGGAAAGGGGCTGGGCAAGGGAGTTCGGTTTTGTCCACTTAGAATGTTGGCAACTCTAACTTCCACTGATTTCAGTGAGATTGCATAAGGGTAATTGAGAGCAGATTGTGACCCTCAGAATGCAAGTACAGGACTCTCAAAGGAAGGGGGGACAACTGTACCAAGGCCCCCAAAACATGTGTAACATCTGTGTAAATAAAGTGAAATAGGAGGGAGGAGGGGGGCCAGGGAACATGATGTACCAGGACGTCAAACTTCCCTCAACAGGGATGTGTATGTAACAAAACATGTGCATTATTGTACTAACTTCATGTGCATTCATGGATATTTTACGCTTGTGTTCCTAAGGATAATATACTTCCCCTGTGCTTCACGAGTTAATATATATCTCTTGACCAATAAATCTAATTGCCACCTCTACAAAAGTGAAAGGCCCGCTTACTCTTTATAATAAGTTCGAATTACTGCAGAACAATGGTGGGAGTTTGCAGTATTTCCCATTCATTCAAATACAGAGCAGCACTTCCTTTAACATAAACTATATCAGCTGACAGAAAAACAAATGTTTCTGGACTCTTCAGTATTTTTATTTTTGGGGAAGCAGTGTGGCTTAGTGGATTTGGACTCCCCAGAACTAGGTTCTATTCCTGGCTCTGCTATGGCCTGCTGGGTGACTTTGAGCAAATCACTTCACTGTCCCTGCCTCAGTTTTCCCATCTGCAAAATGGGGATAATGATACCTCCCCTTTATAAAGTGCTTTGAGAGCCACTGATGAAAACTGCTATATAAGATCTAGATATTTTTCAAAATATATTGATGATTTTTACAATTACTGCACAAGCAGAGTTTGCATATTTTTTGCAAAATAAACTGCAGTTTTCCTTAAACAAATATTAAGGTCAGGCTAAGCACATGGTGCTAAATTTTCAACTTGTTTTAGTAATTATTTTAAAAATAGTGCCATATTGTACCATGAATGTTTTGTTTCAACATACCCAAGTACAGTATAGCATTTAACTTTAAAATATTTAAAACAAAGGGTAAATAATACTTTGTACTTCTCTCAAATCATATTTTAGTCCTTTGCGTGGAGTAAAATATGTTGGAGTAAAAAGTAGGGGACTTTTCTTTTCAAAACAATGCATCATTGCTTGAATGTAGTAATAAGAATGTGATTTTTAACCTAAGCATTTGGTGCTGTTTCAGAAACACACAGCGCACACACATGAAAGTTCAGTGCAAACTTGTGAGGGTAAATCTACAATGATTTGTTTTGAGGAAGACAGCTGAGTTATAAAGCTTAAAAGAATGCAAACGGACTCAAATATCATAGCTAAATTCATGCTCACGCACTGTATGGCACAACTCAGAACACATGCACAATTGATGTTTCTCATTTTGATGAAAATGAACATAAAACATTTTTGTATTATAATATCTTGCTCCTTCAGTAAAAGAACTCTCTTTCAATAGACTTCTTATTACGTGAAAATTGTAATCTCTCTCCTTTTACATAAATCAGCACAATCTTGTTTTGCTAAAATAAAATAAACATTGCCAGGAGATGAAATGGATAGCCTGTTCTTTTGCAAGGCCTCCAGTCTTGGCACTGTGAACAATTAGATAGGAACCAAGTGACACCTTTTGGATAATGGTGCCAAGTCAGCAGATGGAATGCATTACAGAACTGGGACAATTCTGTTTAAACAATTGAATGCCAGGATCCCAGAATACAAAATAAAGAGGGGTTAAAGGACAATGCATTAGAAAACATGAATGCTAATGCCACTAGAGATGCTGTTGAGTTTTTCATTTCAAAGCAATTTTGGTGGCTGTTGAAAACCCTCCTCACACTTAACTCTTTTGATACAAATACGAAAAGTGTTGTCTGCTGATCATTCCAAAGGTTGTTGGGAGTCTGAGTGGATTGCAGAAAAAGATAATGATGGACTAACGTGCTTCACAAAGAAAGTGAAGCAGAAAAGACTAACTTTAAATGATAATATTTAATCACTGTGTGCAATGCAGTGAGCATTTCCAACTCCTATGGATTTCAATGGCAAATGAGGATGCTCAGAGGCAAGATCAGATCCCACAGGAGGGGTCAGATTTATTTCACTGTTTATTGAGGCGCCTCAGGCATTAAAAGATGGCCTCTCTCTGCTTTAACATCCCAATCAGTCCAATAGGGATAAATTAAGCTTTCCAAATATCCTATTTCTCTGATTTAATTTAATCTCTCATCTTCTCTTTCCAGTAACTCATCTGAATGGGATTAGTACCTAACATCCAGCCAAGTTGGAATGCTCCATAATTTAGGCAGGAAAGGGTCGAATGGTGTGTTTTCCCCTAAGAATAATGTAGTCAGAGCCACTTTCCTACCAAAGCTAGTTAAAATCTCCTGACTAGTGCTGGACAATATTTTCTGGCTGAAACTTTTTTCTGTGAGACTTGCAGATATGGTGACACTGAAATGTCTTGCAAGCTCATGTGAGCTATTTCGCCAAATAGTACTGGTAAAAAGAAAAACCTAAAACAATTTCAGAAAAAAACAAAGTGTCTCATTTCAACATTTTGTAAACAAAACATTTTGATTTTTTTGGTTCAAAATAATTTGGTTCAAAATTGTCTTTAATTTTATTAAAACAATAAAAAATATTTTGATTTTGTGAAAGAGAAATGTTATGTTTGACCCCAAACTATTTTTTTTGACTTTTCAATTCACTGAAAATCTAAAATAAAATAAAATAAAAATATGAAAAAATATGAAACAAATATTTCTGGTTTGACCTGAAATTAATTTTTTTCCAGAATTGCCAGAAAACTAAAAAGTCATTATTGGCACAGCTCTAGTCCTGACATTGTACACGAAAGTCCCCAGAGTGAAGCCATACTGCTGCTGGGTCACACAGATATCAGGGAGTGAGTGGAAAACCTGGATGGAAGAAAGGCAATACAATGATACCAACAGCTCTTGTTTTTGTCATTTATATTACAAGGCCTGGTCTTCTGCAGCTATGAAATGTGATGCTTACTCGGATGCTTAGCTAACAGCACCCTAGGGACCTATCCTGCTTCCAAAAAAGTAAGAGGAAAAAACTTCCATTGAATTAAATGGGAACAAGAGCAGGTGCCTAGTTTATCATATACTACAAGTAGTTTAAATTGTTTGAAGTGGATAAACGGTAGTTTTCTCTCCAACTTCGGCTTGTTTTCTGTTTTATCATTGCAAGGGAATTTTCATGAAAGTTATTGTGTAAAATAGTCATTTGCCAATGGGGAGAATTTTTCATTTCCCCTCTTAAAAGACCATAAAAAAAGGCCTCTTTACTCTGTGGACTTATATTACTTTTTTTTATTATTATTTTTTTTTTAAGACTTACATAATTCACACTTCCCTCTGGCTGCATTGTGACACAAAGTAACCAACAGTTGTCTTTGATTTATAGTATATTTTAGACTTTGGAAATGGAGGTATTTACAATCTTGAATACTGTACATTCTAAACAATGGTTACGCAGCCACTATTGTTTTATATTGGCATGTTTGTAACAAGCTGGGAGCTAAATTCCCTGGTGGAGGGGATGATCTAACTGAAGCAAAATTAAATTAGGGCAAGAAGTGCTGGGAATGTTTGCTTGTGTCCGTGTCAAGAACTGTTGCAATCAGATCTCACATTTCATGGATACGGTTGATGCCAGATCAGTTTACCCAGGGGATGTCAAAGACACCTAAATAAAATAGTATTTTCAAATTAAAGTCTTTTATTTGATTACTCTGAAGAGTTTTTGTAGAGTTCTTATAGGAGAGACTTTCTGGAAAATATGAAACCACACAATCTCTTATTTAAAATAAACCTATAGCTATACTCTGAAAATATACACCTCTACTCCGCTATAACGCAGCCTGATATAACACAGGTTCGCATATAGCGCGGTAGCAGCGGGGTCTCCGGTGGCGCTTTAAAGGGTCTGGGGCTCTAGCTGCTGTGGGGAGCCCCGGGCCCTTTAAATCACTGCCGGAGCTCTGCCGCTGCTACCCCAGGGTTGCGGCAGCGGCTGGAGCCCGGAGCTCTTTAAATCATCGCCGGAGCCTGCCGCTGCTACCCTGGGGCTGTGGCAGCAGGGCTCCGCTGGCAATTTAAAGGGCCTGGGGCTCTCTGCGGCCAGAGCCCTGGCCTCTTTAAATCACCGCTGCAGCCCTGCCACTGCTATCCCGATATAACGGTGTTTCACCTATAACGCGGTAGGGATTTTTGGCTCTCCACGACCATGTTATATCGGGGTAGAGGTGTATGCACTATCTGCCTTTTACTGCACTCATCACATCCCACACTGTTTATGAGGATCTTCCAGATATTATATTCAAAGATTTTTTTTTTAAATATCTGTACGGTAAGAGTACCTGAAAAAAAATGTTGGGATGTTTATCTATTATGTACATCTACAGTAAATTTAATGGCCAAGATAGTTGGCTTCTAAGTCCTTATTTAGGCACCTAAATAAACAGTAGAAGTTTATGGGTGCTTGAAACTTTTGGAAATTAGGTTACTCGGTTCTAATATTTCGCCTACATTTTAAAAGAGAGACTTCCCTCTCCAACCCCAACTGTGTATTAAAAATTGCTGTCCCTGCTTGAGAACTGTTGTGTTATGGGGTTTTTTTTGTAAAAGACAAAGGTAACAGACAAGTTATTAACCTGGGGAAAGAAAGCAGATTTACTGTAGGAATAAGAGTTACGGTTACCCTTCAAAGAAATCCAAACATGTTAAGGCACAAAATGCACAGTTAAGGCACTCCAACAATCTTAATTCTGCCCTGCATGATGTCATGTGATAACTATGTAGTTAAGAGTTAAGGTATTTTAGTGTTTGTGATCCCAGATTAGTTTAAACTCTTTTGTAAAGATTTTTTGCCCCCTCCTCCCTCACCTCTCACTGTGTCTCTACCAGGCAGAGTTAAGGTTGTCTGAGTGCCTCAGCTGTGCATCTTACCTTAATATGTCTGGACTTCTTTAAAGCATAAATTTAATTCTGAATTTCTTGAGTTTATAATGCTTGATTTTGAGATAATTACACTATTCCTGTAATATTTCTTCTTCTTAAATTACTGATATGAACAGTCAACCTCAAGAGTATTTTAGCATAGTTTTAGCTAAAATTCCCTTAGTCTTCAAAATTATTAAGAAGTTCACACACAAACACTAAACAAGATAGGGATTAATAATCTTAAATCATTTGTTTAAAATTAACTGTTAAGGGCAGATTCATTGGTACATCAAAGCACCACAAAGTAGCCAGAGTGCACTGGCCACTTCAACTATTATAGTTGCTTGGTAGCACCAGTACAGGCGAACCTGGCCCTTAATTTGCAGACAACTTATTGGTTTCAAGGGCTATGTTAGCGAGATTGGTACTAAAGTGACTGGGGAGGTAGGGAGAGCCCAGTCCCTAGGTCCCAATTCTAAGTGATTTAAGGGATCCCCTGTGCTCCTGACTCAGTTCCCCCAGCAGTGTTGCCATGAGCGCCTGGGCAGGACACTAAACCCTATGTAGTCCTCTGTCTTGACTCCCCTCCCCCAGCACCAACTGCACAGAAAATGGGGAGATGGGAAAGGAGAAAGGAGGGTGGGGCAGAAAGGAGAGATGCAGCGGTAGATGTTTCTGTTGTGTTTGCACCTTTTCATGCACTATTTATGTTCTTTTGTAACTGGTGTTTGGGTGTTGTAATGACAGCTGATCTGCTTGGCAATGGGTTACTGCTATACTGTTTTAAACACATTTACAAATAAAAAATTTTATGTCATTGAGAAAGTTTATTGCTATCACTGCATCTCATCATGCAATCAGTATTTGAAATAATAAAGCTAAACATATGATCAGGAACAGTTAGGAATTAGTAAACAAACACTATTCCTCTATACCGGGGTGGACAAATTTTTTGGCCCAAGTGACAGATCTGGGTGGGGAAATTGTATGCAGGCCCATGAATGTAGGGCTGGGCCAGGGGGTTGGGGTGCAGGAGGGGGGCTCAGGGCAGGGGGTTGGGGTGCAGGAAGCATGCAGCAGGGGGTTAGGGGGCTCAGGGCAGGGAATTGGGTTGTGGGGTGCAGGAGGGGGCTCAAGGTAGGGGGTTGGGGTGCGGTAGGTGGTTAGGGGGCTGGGTGCAGAGGGAGTTCGGAGTGCAGGTTCCGGCCTGGCACTGCTTACCTCAAGCAGCTCCGGGGTGGCAGCAGTACGCAGCAGGGCTAAGGCAGGCTCCCTGCCTGCCTTGGCCCCGCACCACTCCCAGAAGGGGCCAGCATGTCCGGTAGTGGCTCCTGGAGGTGGGGTGGGGTGGGGCGGGGCAGCCGGCTCCGCTGCGTGCTGCCCTTGCCAGCGGGTACCACCCCTAAAGCTCCCATTGGCCGTGGAGCCCTCTGCCCCTCCTCCCCAGGGGCCGCTTTAGCCCTGTTGCACCAAGGGTTGACAATCCCGCAGGCCGGACTGAAAGCCCTGATGGGATGAATCCATCCCATGGGCCATAGTTTGCCCTCCCCTGCTCTATACAGTCAGGTACAGCAATCCGTTCTTCAATCACTTCCTTACATGAATCCATACTCAAAGTCTAATAGACTTTAAGGTCAGAAGGGACCATCATGATCATCTAGTCTGACCTCCTGAACATTGCAGGCCACAGAATCTCACCCACCCACTCCCTAACCTCTGGGTGAGTTACTGAAGTCCTGAAATCATGGTTTAAAGATTTCAAGTTACAGAGAATCAACCATTTACACTTTAAACCTGCAAGTGACCCATGCCCTATGCTGCAGAGGAAGGTGAACCCCTCCGAGGGTCTCTTCGAATCTGACCTAGGGGGAAATTCCTTCCCAACTCCAAATATGGCGATAAGTTAGAACCTGAGCATGTGGACAAGACCCACCAGGTAGATACCTGGGAAAGAAATCTCAGTAGTAACTCAGACACCTCCCCATCTAGTGACCTTAGGTATTTTTGTTACTGGCAGTCTCCATTAGGTATTTTTGTTACTGGCAGTTGCCGATGGGCCACAGGCCATCATAGGCAACCCGCCATACCATCCCCTCCATAAACTTATCAAGCTCAGTCTTGAAGCCAGTTAGGTTTCTTGCCCCTGCTGCTTCCCTTGGAATGCTGTTTTAGAACTTCACTCCTCTGATGGTTAGAAACCTTCACCTAATTTTGAGCCTAAACGTGCTGATGGTTAATTTAGTTCCTTGTTGTTTGGCAGGCTGTATTGGCTGGCTGTTCAAACTTCCTGTAACATGCAGGGTGGGCAGTAAAGTTTTCCCACAGTGCACCATGGGCAAAGGGCTAAAGCAATCACATTTCAGGAGGGTGCTAGGGAATCGAGATATGGTTGGTTTGACTTGGGTCTGTGTGCTGCAGTGTGGATGCCAGACCCCCAGATTTGAGCCCAGGTTAGACAATTCTTAACCTAGGATTCAGAATCAATGTAGATGTTCAAGCACCAGGTTCTCTCACACAGGCCAGCTGACTCAAGTCTCACTAACCCTAGTTTTACATTGCAGTGCAGAGGTACCCATGATGGTCCAACAGCTAAGGAAATGCACCTTTCTTGGATAAGACCTTAAGAGAGCCGGAGTATGGAACCACCAAGACTGACCAGCTATGCTATCACAGGATAATGTTAAGAAGTACTTTTAAAAATAACAAGCCCCTCATCTGGCACTTCTTTAAAGTCATTAAAAAGATTTTTCTCTTCTTTCAATACTATAGACAGCAGAAGCCATGTGGACAATTTCACCATATAGGAGTTCATAACAAAGAATTTAACTGACGGTAATTTGGAAAAAATAATTGCTACATTGTTAGAAAATGTCCAGTGATTTACATTTGTATTGCTCAAGCTTTATAGCTTCCAAGGTTCATTGCTCATAATCATGTATGCATTTAAATAACTCAATTTGTGTAACTCCTAAGAGTGTTTCAGTCTACATGACCTATAATTATATTGCTGCTGTAGGTAAGTGTCTGCCAGTGTTGTCATCATAAACCCTGCTTTTCAGGGGTTTATAATGTGATTGTAACAGTTCACTTGGGGCTAATGACTGGCGTACAACACAGCCTAGGAATGAACACACCAGGTGAAATCTTAGTCCTGTTGAATTCAATAGAAGTTTTGCCAATAACTTCAAATTGGGTCAGGATTTCACCCACAGTTTTCAGGTATTTTGAAAAAAAACTAACTGTACATTTTTGTTGGTTTAAATGTTATGAGGATAAAAATAGTTCATTGATTTTAAAATCTGGTTTTGAACTTGCATAACTCAAAACTGTCTTGATTTAAGAAAAAAGAAAGCTGTGCTATCATTAGTCTCTGCTATGAAGGATTATGTACATTGGAGTAAAAATGATATTGAGCTTTACTGATGAGCTAATCAGCATATGCAGAACATTTTCTAATGTTTCCTAAGGAGTTTAACATGTGAATTCAGAGCAACACATGGACACCAGCTGCGCTGACACAAAAATACAATTCACAGTTTAGAAGGACACGTTAAATTAAGCCTCTGAGGCAGGAAAGCTTAAAAGTTCGTGAGATTTTTATACAGCATCCTGACAAACACATTGTCAGAACTGCTAAGATTCCATGATGGATACCAAATATCAGAAATTTTATGTGCATGGAAAGAGAGGTAGAAGAGACCTTGGATTGGGTCAGGAGCAACATAAAACTGTAGCCCAGGCTTTGAGAAAGAAAGATGAAGAAAGAAGCCAGAGGACTAATTGTATTACAAAGGAGAGATATGCTCTGTAAAACTGTCTGGTTGGCTAGGTAGGAGGGAGTGAGATATATAGGAAGCAGAGAAGGGAGACAAGACCTTACAAAGGCTCTGATTTATTTAGATAAGTGAACTAAATTTTTGGAGGCACTTACCCGAGTCAAACCACAAAAGCTGTTGGGGTTTATATATCACTACATAAAATGAGGGCCTGTCCATACTACATTTGAAACTGTGTTATTGAAAACTATATTTGAAAACATTTGCAGTCATGGCTTCTATGACAAACCTGGACAGGGTTTTTGTCCTTAGCTAAATAGTGTGATATCGTCCCCGGCTTGGTAGTCTATGGAATGGTTTGGTAACATGATCATTACAGGGCTCTTAGAAAGAAAGAATCTTCATCAATACTCATCAAAGAGTTTGCATTAGAAGACTACTATAAGCAAATGTGTTAAAACATACTTTTTAGCTGTTTTACCAGTAATGTGGAGAAGGTCATTGAAACTCAATATTTCAGATTCAGATACATGGATTTACTTTTCAGCATTCATCTAAGCCAATATATGATACTAGTCTTACAAATTACTTTACCCAGCCAGTAATATTGCCAAATCAGTGCTGAGTGTAAAACAACTCAATCTGGTGTTGAAAAACAGAACAAAAGGACTGCCAACCAAGAGAACCTAGGAATGAAGGGAATGTATTTTCTATAATTTAAGGAAAGGACACTCCAACACAATACAGAACTACATTCAGAATGAAGCTGAGTCAGGACACATTAGATGTGGTTCTCTAGATAAGAGTTTGATCTCCAGATGTGCCAGGGCAGCACTCGGTAGATAGGTAGCTTGATGCCACCTTTCTGCCCCCCTTCATCCTGGGCCAAGTAAGGACAGTCGCAGGTACCGTTTAATGTGTGCCAGTGGACAGTAGCTAGCAGAGACCTGCTCTGTTGCCAGAATTGCTGGAGCACTTACACTTCACCATTTCCTCCCCCCCACCTTTCATTTTTTAAGTATGAACAACACATGGGCAGATTTTTTTTGGTTTGAAGCACCATAGCCTTACTGAAGTCAATTCTAAGCCAAGGCTATGCCAAGATCTTAATCAGGAACTCAAAAAGAGCTGACCACACTATCAATTCTAGAGAAGATGTATTGCTATCCAATTTATAGGGGGAAAACCCTCTCCATAATTACAAATGTATGTTCACCATCAAACACTACTTCTACCTCCAGAGCCCTGTTTCTAACATGTCATGTCTTGGAAGGAGACCTATGATTTTGCATTACAGGAACGTCCTGTTCAAAGAATTTATGGTCACTTCTCCATTGAAGATTCTTCCTAATAAGCTGTGCCCCTCAGTAACTTTCCATTCACTGGGATGTGTCCTTGTACGTCCCAGGGAATCACACTGATGTATACCTTAGGGGTGCCATGAAGAACGTCACAAAGACTATTCTAAAATAAATCTGTAATGGAACATCTGCGTAAAAGAAGAATACCACACTTTGGAGAGGAGCACCATACACACCGGAAAAAATAGCTTGAAAGGACATCCTTTGACCCCATTCTTGAAGAATATCAATTATTCTGGGGACATCTGAAAAGCATTTTATCATTAGAACTCCATTCTCAACATTCTTATCAGTATATAAACAAACATTCTCCCTTCTGTGAATACTTGCAAACTTAATATTTCAAGGGTTAAGTTTTATAATATTGTGGAGTGAAACATGTTGAACATCCTTTTTTCCTCGCAGACTTTCAGTAAGATTTTAAGTATCCATATGCTTCCATAAAGGATTTTGTTTACATTTCCAACTCTGCAAGGTTCATACACTGCATTTCTTATTGCAACATTGCAAAATTCTACTTATCCACTCAGCTGAAACAAGTGATTTTTAATCTATTTGTGAAATATCAATTAGTTTTAGCATCATAATTATCGTGATGTTAAGTAAAGACAACTAGAGTTTGTGAGTAAGCTGCTAAATTTTCAAGACGATTCTGCAAGGTTGCTTTGTCTTTATCAGGGCTGAAAGATCCACAAAAATATTTTAACAAACAACAGGGTCTGTATGCTGCACATACCGTCTATGCATCACTGTGCAAATTAGGCTCTGTGTATTCAAACGCCTAACGGTTGAGCGAGTTTGAGACTCAGCGTTCAAATTACTGCTATTAACCAGTAGAAAAACAAAGTTTCCTAGTAGTCACTCAATTCAAACATATACTATAATTCATAATTAAAGACTGGATTACTTTCTTGCTGTACAGTTCTTCAAAATCCATTTCCAGCTATGTATTATCATCATTGCCAGCAGACCAGAGTCTTTCTTATGGCTTAAGTCCTTTTAAAAATACTAAGTTACAGAAAATAACTTATGCAGAATCTTTCACAGCCTTGATTTATTTAGAAATGTGCACGAGGAGATTCTCTCATCTCATATGTACAAACAGCACTGTTCCTCCTCAAGAAAAAACACTGTCCAGAGGTAAAATGGAATGTCCAAATACTTGTGTCATCTGGAGACTGGGGCCTGTTACTGCAATGACAGAGTTATGGTTTGTCTAGAATGAGTATCTATTTGATGGAAGGTTGACTCAGACCAAAGTCTTCTCTCATGGGTGCATAGGCATTGATGAGACTTTAAAAGGACCTTTTTACTGGATATGCTTCTGTGAGCTAAGCTCAACTTTATTGCCACCAAGGGAGAAAGCATGTCAAAAGGTGCTGGAAAAAGCTAATGTACATCAGGCAAACAAACCTTATCAGAATAGGTGACAGAGTGAGGAAAGCACTGACTGTAGGGCTAATGGACACAGGATGCTGTTGTCAGACAAACTAAGATTATATAGTTGAAGATCCCAAGTGATTCACTAGGGGTGCAGTATAAACCGCATGTAAATAATGTATCATTTTCATGTAAGTCTCCAGGGGCTGTTCAATACTTATGTTCTCTGCATTTCTGAGTGTTTCACAAATAAATCACCATGCATTTGGGAAATGTGTCTGGCCTCCTCATTTCCCTAACTCCAAAACATTTCCATTGCCATATTACCATATGATGGAAAAAAGCACCATCTGCCACCTTTGGATGCAGCCTCATCGTTTACCACTTATTTCTCACAACACGCACTCCCTACTTGCATTAAATTTGCTTCCCCCCCCCAATTAAAATTCTTTCTTTCTTCCTTCAAAGTGCAGAAAAAGGCCACCATGCTGAAATGCCACACAAATCTTAGTCCCAGTTCAGCAAGCAAGTCATTAAACTTTCCTTCTTGCATTTACACACTTTCACGGTGTCAGATTTGAATCCAAAGAAAACCCACAATGACTTTTCCCCTATATTTGCAAACCAACTTCTTGCTAATTCATTTATTTTTTAGAAGAATGGGAACAAGCATTATTTAGCTTTCCTTGAACTGAGAGGAACATTTTAGTATTATTGCACCACATTTGCTCTCAGCTGTAGATTTTTTTGGCTCTCAGAGGTACAGATTTTTACAACCACAACTGGCAGAAGTGTAATTCCCTCTAAAACTGGGTGGATTCCAAAATCCAATACACCCTTTTTGTGGTGAAAAAACTGCTGCTGTGTCTGGTCAATGCAAGCAAGAAATGAGCTTACAGCCCTCTGTTATCTCTGGAAGATATGTACCGCAGTGATTTCAAAAAAGCCTTATTTAAACTAGTTTTCTTGTGGATTTGTTTTGGGGGAAGGGTCTCAGATAATGATGGCCCCAACATTTAGATGCCAAAGACACAGAGTTATTTATCTTATTTTTTATTAATGCCAAAGAAGTGGTTCACAGGTCACAATATGAAATCAAAACTATATTTAGTTACTGGCAAATATCTGTGAAATAATGTCAAGCTTTTCTTCGTGCATACAGAAGGAGTACCATTATTATTCTATTTATAGAGTATAGCACCCTTTTATGTAAGATGGCTGTACCAAACAAACCATATCCCCTGCCCCATAGAGCTATCAGCCTTAGGAGCACAAGCTGGAACAGTACAAAGTAATACAGAATGATGTAATAATAAAAAGAGTCATTTTAACAGGACTGCACCGTGGAATGGGGGCATGGGTTATATGAAGCAAGAGAGTGATAGAGTTTGCATATATTAATGGAGTGGCTGTTTCAAGCATAAGGACAGCATGACAGGAGGCACAAAATTGAGAGTGTAAAAGAGACAAATGTATCTAAATTTTACTTTGAGCAAACAGTGTGAAGAATACTCCCTACCAACAATAGCATCCAATTCTTTTTGACTGGGATACAACTAGTGCATACCTGCACATCTGAGCTTGCCAGATAACAGTACCAGACATTTTGGTAGCCTTCGTTTTATTAGGTTCAGGAGCTAGATAAAGCTACAGATATGCACTTGGAACTCAGAACACAGGAACTGCCCTACTGAATCAGACACATAAACTGGGATTTTCAGAGGTGCCTAAAGGAGTTAAGCACTGGACACTCCTATAAGCGCCTCTGAAAACCCCAACATAGTCCAGTGGCTGGTCTCCTTATTCAGTATCGGATGCATTAAAGGAAGGTGCAAGAAACACCTGGACGGATGATTATGAAATAACCTACCCATAAGGGAAGTTTCTTCCTAACTTCAGACAGTTTTAGTTTGTCTTATTCCCTGAAACATGAAGGTGTAATTACCCTTTGAGAGGACACTTTGTTAGATACATTAATACAATTAAACTGATGCACTGATCAATATATAAATCAAGAAGTAAAAACACTATTTATTTTACATACTGTTCTCATACTCTTTAATCTAGCTCATTAGCATTTACTGGCACTTTTCAAGGGGCTGCACTCCAGCCTTTTTTCTTTTTTTTTTGCTTTGGGCAGCAAAAAACCTGGAGCTGGCCCTGCTCCCTAGCAAGTATTGGAAGAAACAGAATTTCAGGTCATTCCTTTACTTACGGGTGGAAAAGAACAGCACTTTTAAGAAGCCACAGACTGCAGCTGGGATTTTGAGTCAGCGAGATGGCCAAACTGCACTAAATTGGAAAGGAATACTGTCATACACAGGGAAACCTATCAGATCCAGATGTGCTCCCAGTGAACTTGGGTGGTAAAAATCTGCTTAAAATTTGTTGAAGCCATAATCTGAGTTAGGGTCTTGTAGTCTAATAATTTTCACAGGGTGTTCTGGGCCTGGCCTGACATGTCTAGATGAACAAGGAAATATAACATAGGAGGTTTTCCCACCTGGACAGTGTCCAGTTGCCCAAGGCTGAAAAGAACATTTTAAACTCATAAAATGATTAAAGGATTAAACTGTGCTGTGGTTGTATGTGTCTGAGATAGGAGAGGAGAAGAGTAAGACTAAGTAAGGAGCCTGTGAAAGAGGGCAAAGTACAATCCAATGGTTGGAAAACTGGATTGGGAATCAGAAGAATTGGTTGCTATTCCTGGCTCTGCAATTCATTACAACCTCTCAGTCATTGTGTCCCTATCTGTAAAATCGGGATGTATGGCTGCCCTCTGAGGACCCCGCGCCATTCCTGGTTTATGGGGCATGCTGGCAGCAGGGCTGGAAGGGGCAGGGCTACATCACATAGTGCTGCGGAGATGGCGGGCAGCATAGTAGCTCACAGTGCAGTCCCACAAGGCTATTGTAACTTACTGTAACAAGGCCCCAGGCTTGTCTAAATTATTCCGGGAGGCGCTTACTATCCCATCAGCCCAGGAGAAGGAGGGTGCCACAGCAGCTTGAAACCACATCAGCACCTGCAAGTTTTGTACTGCACCTCACTATTGATGCAGGGAACTTTGGCCTGGAAAACATGGTCCTGATTTCCTAACATACGTGAAAGGGGTTTGCCATCAGACACAGAAGCACAGAAATCAGAGATGGAAAAATCTTACAAAATCAGCTAGTCCACCTTCACTGACAATAAATATAGCTATGGGGAGCAGGGAGGCACATGTGTCTAATCGTCAAGGGGCAGGACTAAGGAAGGTCAGGTAATAGATTAATGGACACCTGGGCCTTACAAAATGACCAAGCGAGATCAGTCTGGAGTTGGAACTACAGGAAACAGGCAGGTTCCTTTGGAAGACCGTGAGCCAGACTCTGCAAGGAAAAAGGGTACGTACTACTCCAGAGTAACCAGCCTGGGGACCCACGGTTCTATTTCAGAGCTGGTAAGGACACAAGGCACACAGCCCAGAAAGGGGCTGGGAACAGGGCCCAGATGATGGACTAAAGAAAATCCCAAGGGTAAAGGGACCTTTTATTGGTTGGGATTTTTTAGTTTGGACCCTTGGTACCCCAGAAGGGAATATGTTTGTTGTGATTTGACAATCTCCAGCATAGATTGGTGTCTGGGAAGCTGAGTAGATCAACCTTGAAACTGATGGGGCATGCCAGCTGCGCCAAGGGACAGCCACACCCCTATGACAAGTGGGTACTAGAAATGGGATCACTCCAATCTAGGAGGGATTATGGGGCAGAGAGATACAGATGCTTCCTTTGGCTGGGAAATCTCCACCTTCCCAAACTGGTGTATGTAGGGACAGGGTGGGTCTGATGAACCCCTGCTAGCAAAAGGGAAAGGAGTGGAAGACATTCTCAGTGTGCTGGTGGCACAAGAAAAGCAGACACAGGGAATCCTCCTGAAGTTGTTGGAGGGCCAACAAAAGCAGCACTGGCATGGCGTGGTCCATCACAGGGAGAAATGCCCGGGTACGCTTTAGGTGCAGAAAGATGGAGCACATAAAGAGGATCTGCTCCTTGAAGAGTAGAGAGGGCAAGTCCCTTGGGATGGAATGTTTCTCATGTGGGAAGCCAGGATACATTAAAAGTCTCAGTCCCATTAAGAGCTTGAACCTGAGAGACAGAAGGGTCTGGAGAACCAGATTTCTGCCCTTCACTGGCAGATGGGGCTCTGGACAAAAAGTTCAGAGGTGTGAATAGAGAAAATTTGTGCTGATAAAAGACTGAACACAGAGGCAGTAGAAAGGGCAGACTCTGCAGCTGTGGCAGAGATAGGAACCTATGCAGTACTGGAGGGCACACCTGTGAAAGGCCCAATTTTTGTAGGAGACGGATGCCAGGGGCAGTTGCAGGAGGCACTCATGGAAAGGGACCGGCTAAAAAAGGACCTAGAGGAGACATGTGCTGCAAATGAGAGGCCTGCGGCATAGACCAGGTAGAAAGCATGCGAAGTGGTCCAGGCCAGGTTGGACAATGAGCACTGGAGACAACAGTAGGTGCTACAAAGTCATGCCCCTATGACACTAATGTAGATAAAATGTCTGAAACCTCTCTTTTAAAGGGAGATGTATTGCAGATTGGACATTTAAAATCTCCAAAATGAAAAACTGGGAAAAAAAAAATCCTTCAACCCACAATGATTTTTCAGTTTTCCATTATGTTTTGGGGTGTTTTTTTACCTTTAAGAAAAAATTAAATAAATCTAGCTAAATTTCTAATCAAAACATTGTTCGTTCACCCCAGAATCGCATTTTTCAGCAAATTTACTATTTGACTGAAAATTTTTGCCCAGCTTTACATAAGTGCCTAGAAAAGTAGACAGCGATAATGGGCCGGATTCTTAAATGGTGTAAATCAAGATAGCTTCTTTGAGGTCAATAGAACGGCACTGATTTACACCATCTGGGAATCTGCTCACTGTTCTCAGACTGAGAGGTCTATCTACTGGTGAAACCAAGAGTACTAAGACACCTAGATTCCATGGTCCTTGCTTCCTATAAGAATTTAGGTAGATGGAAGGTGTGCAATTTATCTGAAAGATCATCAACACTATCTATTACTTATGTAGCATCACTGGTATCCATTATGGGCCTGACCCAAAGTCCATTGAAGTCAATGGAAAGAAACTCACTGAGGTCAATGGACATCAGGGCAGGCCTCAAGTCAGAGATGGTTTAATGGTTATATATTTCTACCATATAGTTAAAGCTGCAGTCTCTATTTCCAAGGTTTGTGTTTACTAGTTTAATTAAATGGGGAGCAGAACAAGGTAGGAATGTGTCACTTTTAATGCCATATGGCCCAGCTTTCTGCACTACCAATGTATGTTATACAACTAAACACACACATAGTTGCACCCTGAAGGGAACAACCATTTCCAATACACCTCTACCTCGATATAACGCTGTCCTCGGGAGCCAAAAAAATCTTACTGCGTTATAGGTGAAACCGTGTTATATTGAACTTGCTTTGATCCACCGGAGTGCGCAGCCCCGCTCCCCTGGAGCACTGCTTTACCGCATTATATCTGAATTCGTGTTATATTGGGTCACGTTATATCGAGGTAGAGGTGTACCTGTAAGAACCAACAGCCTGGCAGTGAAGAAACCACACAAGAAAAGTACAGATCAGTAAATATCTGCAATATCCACAGAATGAGAGCTAGTCAGGTTTACATGGTCCTTGTAAGAAATGTATGGTACTTATAGGAGCCACAACATATAGAAACAACGATTAAGTTTAGATATTCTGGTGAGTGGAAGTGTATCCTGTTTATTTTTGGTAAGACTAGGGAACTATGTATTTTCTGTAGCTGCCAAGAGTTCTGTTTATTAAAGTGTACCTATCTGTTTGGACTGTCTTTAAACAGATTGCAATGATAAATGATAATGACTGCTGTGTGGAAAACTGACCACCATCAGAAGAACCACCACCTTCTTGGAAGCTCTTTCTGCGGTCCATTTTCAGACTTGGTACTTAACTAAAGAGAACAACTAATGGCAAGTAGAATGTAAAACATTACTGTCTATCGTCTTCTAAACCTGGCACATTCACCAAATTCTTTTGCCAGATTTTGACAAAAAACACTTTCCAAAACCAACATTTTCAGGGTGTTCTCCTACTCTTAAAAATAGCTGACTTTCTAGCATGCAAATCCAAAAGGAAAAAATTTAAAGCTGACAGGACTATGAAAACAACAATGTAAAATGTGTAGGACACAATAAAGCTTTGTACTCTCACTGTTCCTCTGCATTCAGACATAACCAGTGGACTTAGATTAAACCAATGTAGTGACCTCAGGCAAGATTAAATCAATTAAGTGACCTCAGGCAAGTCCCAAAGGGAATTCAGTCTACATATCACCAGCAGTCTGGCTTTTGCACTATTTAAAACATCTGGACCTCATCTTCTCTCAGAAGCTAAACATGTAATCTGAATTACCTGCCACTCATAGAGAAGACAGCTCCTCCAAACCAAGGATGAACTTATTATTAGGTCTACGTACAGAAGCTTGTAATACATAAATTTTCATCAGATGATAATAGGATGGTTGGCAAATTTCAGTTCTAAGTGCAGTTTATCTCTAAATATTTACCAACTTAACAAGACACGGTCAACTTAAAAAAAACCCAGACACTTCTGTCTGAAATGTTTTACCTATTCTCACAAATGACGCAGTCTCTATAACTGTAAGATAAGAAAAAAAATATTTTCTCTGCTTTTTCAATGTGTTTACTTGATGGATTTTATAGCACTTTGTGTATAGTCAGCTTCACTGCTTCCCTTGTACAGTCAGTTTCCTCTGTTGATTGTGTGGGTCTTTCACATAGCAATGTGGGAGAAAAAAAAAGATTTTGAAAATAGGAAACAATTGTAAAATTCAAAGAAATTGGCAGGGGATGTGAAGAAGTACAATGTAGTATTTTCATGAATTTTTTTTTTAGAAAGAACTAGGTAATTGATTGACAGCATCACTTTAAATGTAAAATAAGGAACGAATTCCATACGTTATTTTGAATATGGGGAGAGGTCACATGCAAGGAGTAATTTGTAGGTCCAGGGTCTAATTTACAAAAAGAACCTTGTTTTCAGAAATTAATTCATTATCACGTTGTTAAATGATTACAGGTTTCTTGATTTTCTATATCCCCTCCCATAATCTTCATAATTTCCTAGAGCTCATTCTACATGCACCGATGCTAAAAAGGCTGATGTACTTTTTAATAATAGTTGATTACTGTAGCAAAGGATACTGTAATTTTAGTCATGCAGGCATTCACCCTTAAATCCTTTATATTCCCCTTCTCCACTGTCACAAGAAGGGGAATGCTTCATTTTACTGCTCAAACTCAAAAGTAAGATAGAGGGGTTTAGAAACAAGGCAAAAGGGAGAAAAAAGAAAAATCAGGTGTGAAGAGGTGGAAGGAGTTGGGGAAGACAAAAAGTGAGAAATTAACAGAAACATGGAGGGAAGGTCAGAAGGAAAACATTATCATCAATAAAGGGCAAAGAAGTGGAAAAGAAGAAATATGGAAGTGCAAAAAGTGAAGCAGAAAATGTAGGTGCATGTCTCGGAGTGACTGGCCCCTTTAAGAGGAATGAGGGCCCAGTCTGCCTGTGAATGCTGTCTAAAGGTTCACTTGGGGGCAACTGACTAGCCAGATACCAACTTAAAGGTTAATTGGTAAACAAGTACCTTGACCTAACGAAAAAATGATCTGAGCTTAGGATAGATACTCTGAGGCCAATGGTGATTTTAGAGCGAAGACTCTCACAGAGAGAAGGTACGCTCCTAGGGACAGGCAGCTCTCAGGAGAGCTTGATCAGGAGAGCTCACTGAGCCTCGAAGGAGACCCCTAAAAGGAGAGCTACAGTTGGTAGGCCACAAGGAAGGAGCCAGCAAACGGATCTCCCAACAGTGGCAGGAAACCCAGTCTGTCAGGAACTACGAAGCTCTCCTTGACAAGAGCTACAGCTGGCAGGTCTTCCCCAGCTCTGGGGAAGAATTCTTCCCAGATAGCAGCAAGAGACTGGACTCCAGGAAAGGGACCTTAGTTGAGAGAATCCTGCTAATAGAGGGCCTGGACAGAGGTGAGCAGTGGCCTCCAGATGGATCAACTAAGAATGACTGTCTCCCAGCTAAAATACTGGGATGAAGATTTTGCTTATGCTATGTGTTGACTTTTTCTGTTACTAAATGAGAACCACCAAATGGGGTGCTCTTTAGTATCTGAAGGTCTTCCTGGACTTGTTTATATCCTGGGTGAGGGGAAATCAAGGTAGGTCTCACCCATGGCACCTGCCTGACCCCAAGGGGGTATTCCGGGATGGCCAGCATTATAACAATGGACCTCTAGAAATGGAGCAACATGTGAATACAACTACAGAACAGCAAAGGGGATGGGCTAAATTCATCACTGCTCAATCCAGCTGAATTGCCTCAAATTTTTTGCTATAAATTGCAAAGAAGCACGGATTAAGATGCATGATGTCTTGTGTACTTCTAGCTCAAAAGAAAATAATCTCTAGGGTGGCATAGTAATATGCTGAGCTGGAAAGAGCCACAAAATGCTCCTGGCATTAACATGTACTGTATAGCATGGAGGAAGACTAGGCTACCTAACTTGGGTCCGAATTGTGCATCCTCTTCTATGTGGACCCACTGCAACTACATAGAGGCCCACTGACTTCAATGTTAATGGGTTCTGCTGTGGTGGAACAGCTTGCAGAATTAGTGTCTAAAGTGTAACTCAAGATATTGAGACTAGGATAGAAAAAGACAATCTGAAATTGTTCAAGTTGAAGCAGTGAAAGATTAGTGTGAGTGCACACATGTACTCATGTATCTGACCAAATAGGATTAATTTGCCTTAATTTTTTTTGCTTCCACCCTTCTCCCCCCAGAAAAGTGGAAATAACAAGCTTATAATTTTAGCAAAAATATAATTTAAACTGTTCCATTTATTCTGTGTTTTTACTGAAGTCCTGGTAATGTGAAGGACCTTTACTGCACTTCTTAACAAAAAAAACCAAAAAGTTTACTTGTGCCTTTGCATAATACAAAATAGAAGTCTGTACCATCTGAGACTCCTCTGATGTTCTAACAACAAAGGTATACCAGAATACGTTTTATATTAAATATCACATATTTCTACATATAGTGTTCTATTGTGTAGTGAGAATTCCAAGGGATTTATTCCACAGCTACTGTACAGTACCTAGGGGAGAAAGGAATATTGATGGACGTTCAATAAGTAACCTTTCAAAAATCTATGCTAACTACGATAAATAAACAGGTTGAGAGGACTGGGTGATCAGATGTAATATCACCTAACAATTTTAAATGGACAAAGAATTAGTTTCTTATAGAACACCCTAAGGTATATAGAAATATTTACTGTAGTTTTCCTAGCTGCCATCAGGCCTATTTTCTCCTGTCTAGACAACAGCTGATTTGAAAATTTCACTCCGTTTCTGCATTAGACCTAGCACACTAACGCAGGGCTGCTTCCAATTCACTGTGGACTAAACTGTGAAGACCTTACTCAGACAACATTAACAATGACACCTATTGAAAGTTTTGCTTGACCAAGAAATAAATTAGGGGGAGAAAAAGAAAGAGGGGGGAGGAAATGGATTATGCCTATAACCTATTCTCTTTGACTTTCCCCTTAGCCTCTGCACTGTGCCAGTGATGCCTTCCTCAATGCCTCTAACGTGTCTTTCGCTCACAAACACCTCCAGACTTTCTTTCATGCTTCCCTTTATGCCTGGAATGCCCTTCCAAAATCTATTTGCCAAGCCTCCACCCTCATCTCATTCAAGTCACTCCTAAAAGATCCATTTTGGCAGCATTTACTTATATGAGTGGCTTTTACAC
This sequence comes from Mauremys mutica, assembly GCF_020497125.1. Lineage (NCBI taxonomy): Eukaryota > Metazoa > Chordata > Testudines > Geoemydidae > Mauremys > Mauremys mutica. The sequence continues at coordinate 93,668,134 of NC_059076.1, read as the reverse complement.
TTAATTTTTTTTAACCAACAAGACTTTTGGTTTCATAAAGTGACTAAATATGTTAGCATATACCCATAACCTGTGACTCCCTCTCTCCTCTGTCCCCTTCCTGTTATTTATTTTTAGCACAAAATTACTTCCTTTGACTTTTCCACATTTGTTACTAGAAAAAACTGAGTAACACACATGTCTGAGCTAATAATTAGCACATGCAAACAGGACTATGAATGATTTATGGAACTATTATGCTTTCTATTTGTGGGTGGGCCTGATTCAATGACCACTATGCACACATGCCTCTTGTTGAAATCTGTGGAAGTTATGTGCATGGAGCAGCTACAGAATCGAGTCTAACAAAACATGCACAAATATTCATAGACTAATAAAGAAACTGCTATTGTTCTCCACTCTGTTATTTAGAAACTGAAAATACTGGTATTGTAATGTTCAAAGCCACAAAATGCTCTTTGTTTTCATGCATCGAAACTACGTAGCGCTTTCTAGATCAATATACACTATTTAGTGCAACCTTGAGGAACACAAAGACATGAGAGGAAATGGACATCATGTTTAGACAAAGAAGGGAATTGTCAGCATAATAAATGCTTGATGGCATGATTCTGCTGTGGATCAAAAGGAATTTCTTATAAGTGAAGCTTGGATAATAAACATTGGATTGTATATCTTGAATGGTGCCCCAAAAGGAAGTGGAAGCCAGTGTAGAACAGGTGCACTCTGACTCAGCTCTGACCACTAAGCGAACAGTCATGCTCGGTACTAGATGATACTTCCATTTGGGCTTCATGGGTAGCCCCATGTACAGCATGTTGCAGCAATCCAATCTGGAGATCAAAAAGCATTTGATAACCCATCACAGAGGAATGGTTGCAACTTAATACCTAACCACAGATGAAATAAGGCTCTTCTAGCGACAGTTACGAACAGAAAAATCAAGGAGCAGCTGGGATCCAGGAGGTCCCCCAGACTGCAAACCTCATTGACAGAGTGGGCATATACCACCTCTGCCATATCCTCTAGATACACTACCTATCTATATATTTTAATATTTTCTAATTTAATACAGCCTCTTCTGGTAGGAGACAATCTTTCTAGACTTTCTAGGCTATGAGTTCTTTTAACATCCGCTCGTAAGACTGTGCATGATACCCATTAAATTATTGTGTTTATCTTTCATAAATCTATGAGGTCCAAGGTGCAATGTTTTATTCTAATCATAAAGTCTGCCATTTGGAGCAATACAGAATCTTGTACTATATGGGATTTTCACATTAGCTTACAGAATTTCACATAACAAGACTCATAGGCTGTATCCCTCTTTTCTTCTCCAAATTACTCAAATTCTAGTTATGTCACAGAACTTCTGCTGTGGCAAGAAGAAAATGCACCTTCAACATTTCCTTGGTGGGGAAAAAGCTGCTTGACATTAAAAAAATTTATTTAAATAAACTATGAGAAGAGCGAAGTTAAGGTAAATGAATTCTTCTTTCCCATTTCTAGCAGTGACAGGGAAAACAGGAGGGAATAACCCTCTCCACTTCTTAGGGCTTCTAAAAATGGAGATGGTAAAGAGATAATTCACTGGATCAGGGTGGCTGTGTAGCAGTTCTCATCGAGAGAGTAGAAGGAGTGGAAACACTGGGTTTCACAAAAGAGAACTTACACCCAGCTATGCTAATTTACATGGCACCTACGCATACATTTTTCAACTAAGTACATTTGCACAGAATAAGGTCTTGAAAGGAGTTTGAAGTCATGTAACGTGGAGAAAGATATAAAAAGACAGCACGTACAAGCTTTAGTCTGAGAAACAGAGAGGCCACAAGAGAAGCTATACAATAGCACCATTATAATAGAGAGTAGATCATACTGGAAAGAAAAATTGTATGTGCTTTGTAAATCTCCTATATTATAGAGTAAAACATTCCTAATAGTTAGAATCACTCTTCTTTACTACCATATCATATCCTGTATATTACAATGACCCATTCATTAAACCACATTACAATATTTTCCCAGCTCAAGCATTGTCCTCTCGCAAAGTCTAATCTCTTTGTCTGTTCCAGATTATTTTTGCCCTTTTCCAGCATGAACTGCAAAATATTCTACCTCCTTTATACTGCTATTCTCTTCGTAAGATTCTGAATAATTTTATCTTATAATTTATATAAAAAAATTATTTGGTTTTGTTCCTGTACAACCTTTGCCTCAATAAAGATCACTCTGGTTATTTTTTGTAACATTCTGCTATATTCCCTTTATTTTGAATGTTTTTCATAATAAGCGTCCCATTAAAATACAGATAATAATATAAATGAGTAAGACTGACAAATTCAGATGTTCACACAACTTGATTCACTAAACTCGTGAGTAAAAACAACATATGTTTTTCATTTGCTTTCATGCTACTGTATTTATTTAGCTACTCTTGTAAGGGTAAAATTCAAAGTAAAAGAGACTGTATGGCAAGACCAGGAAGCAAATCAAGAGAACTGGATTTTTATCTGAAAATGTTTCCTTTAACATGAGTAGCTTTAATACCACCATTTCTTCATAAAAGAAAAACCATCACACATCAAAGCACTGACCAGGACTAACTCTTAAGTCTTGAAGTTCTTTAAGTGCAAGCATTAAAACAATGGCATTAAAAACAACACTTTCATTTTCATTAAAAAAAACAAACCCAAAACCTATGGTGCGGTTCTGACACACTACTTCTGTGTTTTTAGTTTACAGCAAAACTAACTTCAGGTGAAATTAAGTGATGAATCTTTAGGGTGAAATCATGTTAATTGAACCAATGTGCCCTAGTTATTTGCTATAGTTGTTCAAGCAATTTAATAACTTGAGGATGTTGCCTGTCAGTCAATCATTCTGGTAAGAATCGGCAACAGATTTTTCCCCTCCTCATGGCAATTACGGTTGCCAACCCTCCAGGATTGTCCTGGAGTCAAACGTCATGTGATGAAACCTCCAGGAATTCATCCAACCAAAGTTGGTAACCCTAATGGCAATTCTATGATACATTTTCATATTCTGATACAAAATAAAACAGCTATAGTGCTAAACTTTTCCCATAAGTGATACATTAAATGTATTTAACAAGGACAGAAGATCATGAACATAACTATAAATGTGCTATTGCCATAACTTAAAAATACGATGTGTCTTTACAGTTTTGATTGTATGATGGATTTTTGCTCATACATATGAGCCTGCATAAATATATTTATTTATTTTGATTTAAACATGCATCCATTTAAAGCTCTGGGCACATGTGCAAAATATTAATACAAATTCCATACAACACACATACCATTCCAGTGTCTAAAACTAAAATCCCTCTCTACATCCCCCTGTCCAATATTCAGACTCTCTCATCACACCCTCGCCTCCACTCAACCATTCACCATTGCCAACCCCTGGAAAAGGCCTGTGAAAACAGCTAAGTTTTGTAAAGTAACCGGAAGGTCACTAAATATGTGCTCTTGCAGAGAAACAGGGTAAGATGGGGCGGGAAGATTGTTCCTGAGTACAGTGCCCTGCTCCCAGGCACTTCTACTTTAAACAAGGAAGCTGTCAATTCAAGTGGCTTGATAAGAGTTGAAGAGAGAGACAGCCAATATCCAAACCATTTTGAGTTGATAGGCCAAAAATAACACCTGCAGCTTCTGTCAGAGAGCAGCTGGCTGTAAAAGGCAGATCATAAAGCACTGGTGTCATATGCTACTTATGGGAAATATCACTTAACAGGCATGCAGTTGCATTTTGTACTAGCTGAAATTAACGAATTATTTCAAGGTGGCCCCACCTGTGGAGCACACTGCTGTAACCTAACCTCCTGGTGACCAAGGTGTGTTATATCTACATTGTCTTATACTTAGAATGCAAGTTCTGTGTAGCAGGTGGTTGTCATTTTTTTAAGCATCAGTGCATTGCCTAGCATAATAGGGCAGTGACGAGAGCTGGCTGGGAAGTTTTTGATGACATTTTTTGTTGGGAAATTATTTGACAAAATCATAACTTTTTTTGGGAAACGTATCAATTTTGACTAAACCTTCAGTTGGAGGGTTTCTGAGGCCCAGGACAGAATTTCGGGTTGAAACCGGGGGGGGGGGGGGGGGGGGAAAGAGTGCGCACATGCTCAGAATAGCCTGGTGATTAGGGCACTCACCTGGGATGTGGGATGTCCAGCTTCAAGGCCTTGCTCTGCCCGATTCAAACCAGGGATTTGGGTCTCCTACATGCTAGATGAGTGTCCCAACCATCAGGCTATTGGCTATTCAGGGGTGGGGCGTTTCTCTGTTGCTGGATTTTACCATAAATTCCTTCCTGATTCTGAGAAACTTACCTGATGAAAGTTTTGTCAAAAATCAATAGAAGGGTGCTTTACCTGATTCAAAGCAAAGACTTGAACCTGGGTCTTCACACTCCAGACAAGTACTCTACCCCACTCGGCTACTGGAATATTCGGGGTGGGGGGTAGTACATACATATTATATATATGGGGGGGGGGGGGGGAACAAAAGCAAGAACTTTCTAAATCTTTCATGGGTGGAATATAAAATCCCCCCCCCCCCCCGGCCACCCATGAAAGATTTAGAAAGTTCTTGCTTTAGTTTTCCAGACACAGAAAACGTGTTCAAACCTTGAAATTTTCCACTGAACAGAATTCTTGTTTTCCAGCCAACAGTGACCTCTAGGTGCTCCCACAATACAAATAATAATGGATAACTGTGATGAGATGCGCATCTACTTTTTCTGTGCTAAAGTGAGAGATCCTAGGGCTGTGATGTGGATTTTGGTTTCTGATTCTGATTATTCTGTTTAATAACCCATTGATCACAAGTAGCAGAATGCAAAAGTAAATGTCTAGCTTTGTGCAATGCATAAACATTAGAAAGGGCAAATTCCAATTCTACTGTAGGAAATATCTTCAAGAGTATCCTGCTCCATGGTTAACAGAATTACTACAGGGTTTAGCTCGTAAGCATTGCCCACGGCTCTATGATCAAGTATATCTCACACCATTTTTTTTTTTAATTTTCACTTTATTTTCCAAGATTTAAAATGAGATTTCACAGACAGAGGGAAAGCCACTGGTTACTCTTGCTGTCAAAAAGGGTAAATAGAGTAAATTAGGTTGAATGGAACAGGATATTTGGACATTTTAAATAAACCTAGAATATGTACTAAAATGGTCAAAATTCTACATAAATCTTAACTGAGTTTACATAGATATTATAATACAATCAGCTTAAAAGCTTCCATAAAAAGTGTTAACTTAAGTCAAAATTAACTGGTTAAAAGCCACTTTTTCTCCTGAAAGACAAATTGATATTAGTATTCTCCCAGTAGTTGCAAGCATCTGAGTCCAAATTATATCCCATCCACCTTCTTTTTAGAGGGCTGGGAAAATCTAATTGGTAAACGCTGAACTTCTATTTTAATCTTTATGCAAGATACTATCGTTGGAACTTGGCAAAGCTGAAGAAAAGAAAACTCTTCTTATAGCCCGATTTAACTTCAGACGGATGTGCATGGTACAAAGCCAGTGAAGTGATAAATAGGTTCTGGCAGCACATTCTTCCTACCTTGAGTAGTATTACAGTTTATCATTGGTGTTGGCCATTCAGTACAGGAAACAGGGGAAGTAGTGTGGTGTAGCCTCAGTGTAAATTCACAGATACTTGATAGAATTCTTTGGCAAATACTCAGTATGGACTAAAAAAGCATAAAAAGTGGCTTTATTTAAGGAGAAGATTCATCTCAAAGGATCTGCTAGGGAACTCAGAGAAGGGGAAGCCCAGGCTTGGGTTAAAATAGCTAGTTTATTCACTTCTTCACAGGGCACAATAGCTTTACTGATTCACTCCACAAGTAATTTGCTAATTTTGCACCTTGGAAATGATTAGACACACATATAAATTAACATCAATTACCACTCTTAACACAAAGTAGGAACAAATAGCAGCTTTTCAAACCAAATCATAGATAAAATATTTTCACAAAATGTTCTATAACAGCTATTTATAGCACCTTCTCTGATAATGCTGTAGTCTAAGGGCCCTGTTCTCCCTCACTCTCAATAATTACTCCTGCAAACTATGTTATTGGATGCAATGGAACAATTTACATACATTCTACTCAACTAAGGATTGCAGAATCAGCCCTCGGTGATTTAAAAAGCTCTTTCTTGCTAATGAAATCTACAATTCATAAAATCTCTTTTTAAATTAATCCTATACCAGATTTCAAAACTCTCAGCTATCAACAAAATACAAACTTTTAGCAAATTCTTTTTCAAATAATTCTAGAAGTAGAAGTAGAGGCCACTCAACACACTTTCCCTAAATCCTGAGTTATTCTCCTCTACCAAAGGGTTTTAGACGACATCATTAATTTGAGAAGTTAGAAAAAAATGGTTTGAAACTAACATTATGGGCCAAATTCACCCTGATGTAACTCTACTGAAATTAATGCAGAGGCTACAGCAATTAATTTAGCTCTGTGTGTTTAACACTTGTAATTTGATTTAAGAATAAAAAGGTGCCAAATTCCTTGACACTTTATTTATATTTAATCCAAACAATAGCATGAGCATTTACATCTGCAGGATTCTTTGTGGGAAGAATAGATTATATACACTACAGTATAATGAATATCACATGTAAGGAATATAATATGCAGCAAAATATTAAAAATGCACAAAGTTCTTTGTGATGCAGAATTTATGGGTTGGCTATTACAAATTACAAAGGTCTTACATTCAGTATACATTCTGTGCTGCAAAATATGATTAACGAAGTAGAAGCACAGGAAAAATATTTTAATGTTTCTGACATTAAAAAAGAATAACAAATTTTAATTCCTATTAACATTAAGGAAGAAAAATGTAAACATCGAGCCCAATTTCATTAACATGTACAGGTTTATATATTGTATAATACTGATGTAAAAATCATTCATTTGACGTATGTACTTTATTCTTCTCTGTAATAACCTTGCTGAATTTGGGACAGTGTTTTGAAGTGTATTGTTATAAATAAAATTAAGACTCCATAAAGGGGTGGTATTTAGACAGCCAAAACGAAGGCCATGACAGGGAAAGGTCTGGGAACCTCTGATACATAGGCATGAAGGGGAATTGTGTCTGCACTTTCAATTTGGGACATAGTTCCAATTCCTTCCCAGTGTAATAATTCACAGCTCTAGGGTCCTTTTAGAGCCTCTGCTGCTTCTGGATATGCAGATTGTAACTTCTCTAACATGCAGACTTTACCAGAGCTATCCATTCTATCATAACCTGTAGGCCGGTTTACTGAATGAACTTTTGGGGCAGTCAAGAAGCTTCATGTGGGCAGAGCACAGCAGCCTGCTTTCTGAATGGGGTAGGCCAAGGTAAGCCCATAACTAAAGCTGGCTAGAAAACAGCAGTACTGTTTCACAAAACATTTTGTTTTTGTTTCAATGCGTAATGAAAACAAGATGTTTCGAAAGTTTCACAAAACGGAGGGGGAGAGGGGAGAATGAAGTCAACCGAAGAGAAGCCACCAATTATGCTTACTGTCAGAAAGGGTATGTAGAGTAAAATTGGGTTGAATAGAATAGGATATCTGGACATTTTAAACAATGTGGAATATGTATGACCTTCTTTCTGGTCAATCCTGGGTTACAGAGAGTCAGAGCATGGGCAGTGGGTATCATTGGCTGGGCCTCCCCAAAAACCAGGGATGGCCCCACCCACACTCCGCCGCCAGCCCCCCTCCTGCTTCCCGTTCTGCATGGCTCCAGTCCCCCTGTGCGGTGGCCCCAGCTCAGGCTGACCGCACCACCCGCCATCCCGGAGCTGGGGAGGCTGTGGACGTGCCTCCCACCTTCCCAGTGCTTGGAGTGTGGCTGTTGTGGTGGGGCTCTGGGCTCCTGCAGGAATGGTGGTGCAGAAGGGGCGGGGCCTCAGGTGGATGGGGTAGGGCTGGGGTTAGCCTCCCCCCAGCTGGCAATTCACATGCCGCCCATGAGTCAGAGTATCTCACTCTGATCATGTTTATTAAATGACAACTTCAAAACTATAACCAGAAATTACAATAGGGACAGTACACAGATACAAAAAGAAAACACCCAAACCCTCCACACCTCAAACACATTGTCCTGAGAACTAAAAGTCAATTTGACATCATAAGCCCCCATGCCAACTGCCATTTTGCTGAACTCATCAGTTTTTTCTCAGTCATTACTAGCAACTGAATGACTGTACAAATAGTTCAAACTAAAGTTTCAGGTGAGTCATAGACTGTGAGGGTCTCAAAGAAAATACTTGACAAAAGTCTATCCTTCCTTATCAAGATAGATTCAGAATATTCTGAAAAAAATCCAAAAGCCAATTGTCCGTAAGTCTGGCCATGCAACAGGGGAACTCTCAATTTTTAGGACAGCAGATCCCTAATACAGACATTAAAGGAGCAGCAGAGTAAAAAGTATTCCCTAATCTCCTCTGATCCAGAGCAGCCTTCCTCAGGCAGCCTCTGTCTATTATGTGCTTCCCTCGCAGGTTGCCTCTGACATACAATTTATCATCAAATACCTGCCACCATATATCCCTATACTTGAAGGGAGCTCTTATTTCAATGGTATAAAAACAATCTTCTAGACAATTCAATACTGTCATCTGATGTTCTGAAAAACATTCCTTAAGCAATCTCTGGTATAGCACTATCCTCAACTGTGAGCCACCATGCTGGAGTGCTGTTACCTGTATTTGCCAATGGAGGATCCAGGTAGGACACAGTAGCTGGAGTTGCTCTTTATTACTGTTAATTGAGTTTCTTTTCTTCTGTTACTTAGAGGACCAAGATTCTCTATATCCGACCACATTAGCTGAGGTACTCTAGACTGTTGGTGCCTGGAATTCAGTTTTCCCAGGTCAGCAGAAGGGGATTCTTAGCTGCAGACCCTCAGTTTCTGAACTGATTCCTCCACGACTGCCTGTCAGCGCTTTACGTAGGCAAGACTCAGATCAGGATGCAAGGCTTTTTTGTTCGGTCAGGCCTGTGGCTGCACAATATTTTATTTTCTATTCTTTTTGTTATGTTTTGCTCTGGTAGATTGGATCTCCTAGGTGTGTTTTACTGAAGGGCAAGGCTGTAAGTTTGGAGCTCTGTATGTTTTTAATAATTACTGTTTGCTGCCTTGGTACTTTTGTTTTAAACAGTATGAAAGGTATCAGACAAATAAATTAAATGAACAACAGAATGAACTGAATGAGATAGATTCAAAACTGTAATAAAATATGCACATAAAAATGCCACAGATATAACAGGAAAGGGAGTAAAATAAGAAAATAAAAGATTTTGAAAATATTTTTGAATTAGGAAAATGCTTCCAGCTACCAGAAGAATACTGCAAAAATTTGTAAAAATGGCAGCACATTGCTCAATGCTATTAAAGTCAGACAGCAGATTAGCAGTGAGATAATAACAATATATATGAATTATGCAATATATATGAATTACTGGTAACTCAGCATACATAGCAGCACTCTGTAGGGTGAGCGAGAAAAAGAGCAATGCTTTTGATAAATCTTCTAACATGCAATGATTCACAAATTTCAAAATGATGACACGATTCCAGACTCCCTCAAACTGTGGAAAAAATACACAAATTCTGTCTTGGCTACAATAGCATCTATGCATATTTCAGCTGATTCTTTTGACTCCCAGATTTCAACAGTGGTTAACATGAGAAGGAAGCAGAGTCATCCTTATCACATTTAATTGGTCCAAAAGATGCACATGTTCGAAGAGAACAAGGAATGTTTTCACTGGCCTCAGGGCTGGAACTTCTACTATTGGCAGACAAGAAAATATTTCATTAGCATACAAACCAAGACAGCCCCTGTAACATGAAATAAAATCATGCAGGAGTATTGCATTGAAATGTTATATAGTGTGGGTGAAATCCTGGCCCCGCTAAAGTCAATGGGAGTTTTGCCATTGACTTCAGTGCTGCCAGAATTTCACTGTGCATTTCTCTCTTTCTCTCTTTATTTTTGCAATAGCTTTTTAAAAAATTCTTTTGAATCTTTATTAGTGAAGTTAGCCAGCAGGGTCATTGGCTGATCAACGTACGTTCCTCCTTTTTTCCTAATACTTCAGCAATTTGTTTCAGTAACACCTCTGCATGTGACAGTTATTAGAGCACAAATCTATGTTGGATACTTGCTAGCTCATCAGGTCCAGCAGCAGACTACTTGAGTCAGCTTGACAAATGGCCAGAGTTCAGAGTCTTTCCATTAATAATGACTTCGTCTTGTCAGTTGTTTTGGCCTCCACTGTACATATGTTTCCAGAGCAGATGGAGCAGCTCTCATCTGCCATTCTCTGTCTTTAGAACTTCCTGTTCAGTGGTATGGTTCTCATCAACATTGATTCTGCAGAGAACACCTACTTTATAAGACTGATTATTTTTTTTCAGCCAGAAGGAAAATGGCTGAATATTTTTGTCCGTTAAAAGACTTAAACAAAAAAATAAAAAATAAAAAAATTATTCAGATTTCTGAATTAAAGTTTTAAGTGACAACAGTTAGGCCTTATAAAAGCAGTTTTTATCAGGTCTGTATTTCATCATACATCATTAAAAACGATGTTTTCACTGTGCAATTGGCTTTTATGATTTTCAACTCTTCCTCATATAAATGTATTTTCAACCACACACATCTACAACTCCTACAGTCAAAGTAATTCAGATATGTATTGGTTCCTTCTGCCTTTTAATTTCTGGGTCCAATTTTCAAAGCAGACTCTAACATTGCTCCTGTAATATTTATGAATACATCAACATGCAATCACAAAACACTACATTTATTGATGTATGTACATTTGCCTGTGCAGTTGTCCAGCCTGCATGCACAAATGCTCATACTCTGTAGATTAATTTTAGAGGCCTTCTTAGAAATTTGCTTCTTTGCATCCATGTGTCCCTGAATGTGAGAGATCTGGGGAACGGATTGCAACAGGAATTTCTGTGAAGTTGTTCCTTAAAGTAGAATGCAAAGATTTGCATTTACAATCTTTGTTGCTTATGGAAATTTAAAATTACATGCACATAGTCAAACCCTATGAGGACCAGGACAGAATTAACTTGAAAAAAGAAAATGACAAAGATATACAGATTTCTAAAAGCTTACAAACTTGGGGCTCCATGCTTATCTCTGCGCCACAGTGCAGAAGGGAGCAGCGGACTGGAAATAAGGGCCCAAAGAAGTCTGTGCCCACAAAAGGGGAGAGAGTAATGTTGACATGGCAGACTACCCCTCTTCCTTCACATGTACAGAAGCCCATTTGGCAGTATATACTCCATGGGATTTCAAGGCGCGTGCCAATGGGACAGGAGACAAAGGAACTAGAAAGCATCCTCTTGGAATCCCTGCTGGAGAGGGCTTTTTGTGGAGATGTAGGTAATGGGTCTCCTACACTGAGGGACAGGCCAAGCAGAACTGTGGAAGATGCCAGTATACAGTGTGCAGGCCCAAGGATCTAACAGGATTATGCTACAGAACCTCCGGCTCCACTGAATTTGGAGACTGTGCTCCTTTTCTGAGCCACAGAGTGATGAGTGCAGGATAAATTCATAGATAGGCAGGGTGTCAAACTCTTCCCTCTTCAGAGAAGAATCTGGCTGGAACAACACAAGTGTGAACTCAAAGAGTTCCTCATTCACTTTCCCCCCTAATTCCTGCGAGCTGATCTGTAGGAGAAGAGAATTAGGCACGTGACGCTTTCCCTTGCTTCCTGCCCTTCAGTGTGTTTCAAGCGTGTCATATAGTGCAAAATTATTGCATCTATGATATGAGCAATTCAACCTATGGAGTGCTGACTGTACTCAAGCAGACCTGTTAGGCCTGCACATCCTTGTTTGTCAGACTTACAATGGAAGTCCCAGAGATCTAGATTTTTACTGCAAGACTGCCTATAAGAATCCATTACTGACTGAAGTTTGAGCCACACAGCTACTACCAGAGATCTAGCTTTGCAGGAGGGGAGTCTGTCTGCTCGACAGACAGGGAGTCACGTCTTGGGTTAATTTGGCTTTGCAGTTTCAGCAAGCAATATGTATTGGGGTAATCCAGTCAGGGCTTCCAGTTGTTGGGGAAGGAGCATTAGCAGCTGGCTGAAACCATGTATTCCCAGCAAATAATGATGCTACGAACTATCTAAATAAGACATTTTGCCTTGTGGTCCTACAGGTAAATTGAAGGAGAGGGGAATCTGTATGGTTTGATAGTGAACCTGGAGAAGGCCCTTCCTGACTTCTGACTGTTTCATTTTGCAACCTTAGCATTCTTGTAATAGTTATTTTAATAAATATTTGCAAAAAACGGTTACAAACTTGAAGCACCACTCCATCTTGATTTGAAAAACAAATAACAACATCAACAAAAAACACTATTTCACTTGTAGGGATCTAAGGGGTTACAATAGGGGTGTGCAAAATGTTCACAACAGAACCTGAAATAGTGTGAAACTTGTCTGATTGATGTGTGCTAATGTTCATAAACTCACACCAATTAATGGATTTGCATGAAAATTCACATAAGCCTGAACTAGAACTTAATTACTGTGTGTCTTCTCTCAAATATCAAGAGGATTCAGAGTGAAAATCACTTTTAGACTGAGATCAAGCAAGGAAAATTTCAATCCAAAAGGAGAGCTTTTGAGTAAGTTCTAAGTATCTGAAAACGGCTACATAATGGAACAGCCAATATGACCTAATTAGGTAAAATTAAGTTTGTATGGTACAGAAGTAATTCTATATTTAAAATTAAGGACAGTATGTTTGACATATATCTCCTACATTTAGCCAATTGGCTTCGTAATTTCAATTTGAGAAAGAGAGAAAAAATTCCTCTCCAGTTTTTTCAATTACTATCTTGCTATCTACAGTGAACTGCAAGGCACAGAGCACAATGAATTTTTTAAAATGCAGTTTAAGTTTCTAATTTTGGCCCAAATAATAGAAATCTGTGTGGAAAACCCAATCTTGTTCGGCAAACGGGAGAAACTTCCCATGCATATTGCCCAAAAGCATATGAAAATATTTGTCCTGTCTACTGGATGGCTAAACAGTTTCCTAGAGGAAGTTGCATGACCTGAGGTAGGGTAAACTTATAAAGCATTGATACTTGGATAGATTTATTTGCTTCAGGTCCATAACGGAAAATGGCTTTCTGAAACCATTTACATTGACAGTTGGCATGCACTGTTCATCACAGAGGCAGAGGATATATCTGCACTGGCAGACAAACTCTTTGACTTCAAATCTATAAGTCTGAAAAATGAAGATGCTCAAACATATCAAAATATCCTTGAGATTTCTGGTGTTAAAGAGGTACATTCATTTCCTTGCACCTTTCAGGAAAGCTCTATTTGGTATTTAATACCCCCAATGAGGAAAAAGTGCTGACTTTCTCACTTTTCAGGACTAGGTACTGGAATTACCATGCAGGGCCGCCCAGAGGATTCCGGGGGCCCGGGGTCTTCGGCGGCGGGGGGCCCTTCCGTTCCGGGACCCGCCGCCAAAGTGCCCCGAAGACCGGCGGCGGGATCCCCCGCCGCCGAATTACCACCGAAGCAGGACCCGCCGCCGAAGCGCAGCCCGGACTTCAGCGGTAATTCGGTGGCGGGGGGGGTCCCTGCCGCGGGCCTTTGGGGCACTTCGGCGGCGGGTCCCGGAACAGAAGGGGCCCCCCGCCGCCGAAGACCGGGCTGCGCTTCGGCGGCGGCGGGTCCCGCTTCCCCCTGCCCCGGCCCCAGCCTCAGCCTCTTACCCGAGCGTGTCTCCGGCGGGGCCTGAGCTCCGCCCCGCTCAGAGGCGCGTGGTGAGGGGGCGGGGCTGTGAGCTCCACACCGAGCGGAGGCAGCTGCCACGCCCCCTCCCCACGCCGCTCTGAGCGGGGCGGGGCTCAGGCCCCGTTGGAGCTGCCAGCCCCGCCCCCTCACCACGCGGCTCGGATCGGGGCGGGGCTCAGGGGCTCGGCCGGAGACTCGGCGCTTGATGCGCTGAGGCTCCAGGAGAGGGGCGGAGGCGGGAGCCTCCGCTCTTCTCTTCGGGGCCCCTGCGGAGCCCGGGGCCCATTGCCCCCTTTGCCCCCCCCTCTGGGCGGCCCTGTTACCATGAACTCTAAAGTAAGGGGCAGCGCACAGTTGCAATGCCCCAGGAGCACACTGGGCACTAAGCTGTGACTAGTGTCACAGTTCAGTCCTTGCTTTCCCCTTCCTCTAGGGGGAAAGTGAGGCAGGCCAGGTGAATGTAGCTTACTCCACCTCACTCCATGCCATCTCAGCTGCACTGATCAGTGGATGGGGAGAGGGGGTTTGAGACCACACACTGCCCACCTGTGTAGGAGGGAGAGCAGCAGCTCACAGAGGCTGCTGCACAGGTCACAGGCAGCTCATGGTCAATCTCCTTAGAATTTAAGATAGCCATAGGGCATGTTTGCAAATTCTCTACAGGATCTCAAAACACATGTGTATCTCCAGCACTGACCTAGAGGATATATTTTTTCCAGATATGACACTGCTTATGACACTGATATGGCCACTGTAAATTGCAGCATTATGTTATACATTTATACTAAGGGGCGTCTATCCTTGTAAGTTGGCAATTTCATGCCCCAAGAGTTCTAACAATGACATTCCTTAGTTTGCCACATATCTGGAAATCTCTCTTTCTGCTGTGAAAGCACAACATATTCCCCTTAGCTGTTCTGTTCTCATGCGGAGACATTCTTGTGGCAATCAGCGAGAAAACACGAGGAGACCCTAGTCATTCCAGACATTGCTTCTGCCCATCTCTCAGAAAAATAGCCTCTAAACAGAAGCAATATTTCTTTGGAGCATTTATTTAGCTAGGATGCTTCAGAACATAATCAACTTTCGTGGCCTAGCATTTCTCATTGCCCAAACTGAAACTAGGTCAGAGTGGGCTGGAAAGCAGGCACTTATTTAACAGAGTCTAAAACCACAAGACATAGGAGGACCCCAATGGTCCTTACTCTTTCCCTTGAGGCAAAGGGAATGGAACTGTCATTGAATGTTCAGAAAACAGGAAAGGGATGTGGGAAGGTCTTACTTAACTGTCTGAAACTATTTTTGATTCTGTCGGTAGATATATCAATGTCAAGTTTTCAAACATGCTACATGAACTTACATTAGGCATATCTAGGCAATGATCTTTTAATGCAAACATTTCTCCTGAGAATATTAAAGTTGGCCCTGTGTCAAGCAAGAGACCTGGGAAAGCCTTTTCCCCTCCTTGATGAATGAGTCAGCTATGTTTGTAACTGAAGGAAATACCTACGGCAATATTCTTTCATGTCCATTGATTAAATGCTCTCTGTTACTGAACTAATTGGAAAACTTTGCTACATGATGTATGCAGGACTATGATCTGCTTAACCTCCTGTGAAACAGAAATTATACCCACCACTAAATCTGCACCTGAAATAATATTTCATACTGCTATTTATCTTAAAGCAGGGAATGGACAGAGATGGAGATTTCTGGATTTAAAATTTCTTCTGATATTTTGTGGTACAGATATTTGCCATCACCAGAAATTCACAATCATGTATTCTCACCTTTTTACTAGCCCAAAGGGAAAATGCATTTTTGTGATTAATTTCTCAGTGTTTTTGTATTGGAGCAATACCTCCTTTTGGAATTTTATAATCCATGATATACTTTCCCCGTCCTGTTGCTGGAGCTTTTATGTACATGCAGTGCTGTCACTTTGTAAGTGTGGATGTATGGTTTCCCGAATCTTGTCACATTAACTTGTAGCCTCCAACATGGGATCCCTCCTTTTGAAGCAACATGTTCCTATGGCCACTTTCAAAACTTGGTTTGGTACTGCAAAATCATATTTTTCCAATGACCAGTTCAGTTTTGAAAAAGAAAACCAATCAGAAAGTGCTTTAAAAAACATCCACAAGGAGATGGCAAGAGGGATTTCATAGCTCTTCTGTAGCCCTAAAGATGATGCCCTTGGAATTCTAACACTTTTCAACTAGCAGAAATCTTCAATACCGTGGGCACTTGAAAATTCATTAGGAATGTGTACGCTTGTATGGATAAATTTCTCAGTGAAAAAAACAAATACATCTATCATAAAATTTATTCATACGACTCCTCTCATTTATTACATAAAATACATTTTATTGTGCTTATTGTAATTATGTCTTATCAGTTTACAATGATGCAAGATTACAAACATACTCACAAATGGTTTGCAGGCCAACTTTTTTTGTCCTTCGTGCTTGCAAATTTAAAATAATTCTTTATCTGTGCCTTCCCCTTCTCCCTCCTCCCTTCCCCATGCTTTCATGGTATCCTTCTGAAAAACAAGCAACCAGCAGTATAGGAATCAAACTTAAAACAATAAACCAACTCTATACATACAATAACATATGAAGAAACTACTGTATGAGAAATAGTTTGACATTAAGTATTTTTATTAATTATTTTATCTGAAAATCATATAGGAGAACAAGTCATTCTTTGTCTAATGCAATGTTTCCCAAACTTGGGACGCCGCTTGTTCAGGGAAAGCCCCTGGCGGGCCGGGCCGGTTTGTTTACCTGCCGCATCCAGAGGTCCAACCAATCGCGGCTCCCACTGGCTGCAGTTCGCCGCTCCAGGCCAATGGGAGCTATAGGAAGTGGCGCGGGCCGAGGGACATGCTGGCCGCCACTTCCTGCAGCTCCCATTGGCCTGGTGCAGTGAACCGCTGCCAGTGGGAGCCACGATCGGCCGGACCTGAGGACACGGCAGGTAAACAAACCGGCCTGGCCCGCCAGGGGCTTTCCCTAAACAAGTGGTGTCCCAAGTTTGGGAAACACTGGTCTAATGGATTGTCACAAATGGTACCTGAATACTCCTTTAAGCTGCATGTAATAAAACACATGAAATCACACCTCTTAAGCTATAGTCACTGCTGACAATTTCTGCATCTAGATAGGGTGACTAGTGCTACAGAAAAAAGACTAATCGACTAAGCATTTATTACCAAAGGCCTACCAAATTTCTAATGTACATAATCTATTTTAGGTACATATATGGCCCTCTGACTGTAGTAGGTGAGCACATCTCAATCTTTAATGTAGTCATCCTCAAAATATCTCTGTGAGGTAGGGAAATACCACTATCCACATTGGCCCTGGTCAGATCCACAATGGGTTTTAGGCATTGTCATGTTGAATGTTGCCACATCTAACTTTTAGGTGCCTAGAAAATCACTGGAATCTACAAACCCTGAGTTAGACAATGAGAGGGATGTGTTCTATGCCCCGCCCCTCTTACAGATTTAGACGCCTAAGTCTGGGGTACAGGGAAATGCTTATTTCTGCTTGCAATCCACAGCAGGGAATCCACTGCTGGAGTCAGGTGCCTTAGCTGTTTCTTGAGAGAATGGTTTAGGTGCCTGCCTAACTCCAGCACTGAGGGGGCCGGCACTGGCATGGGGAAGAGGAGGAGGAAGAGGCAGCCTCCTTTATAACTCAGTGTTTGGGTAAACTCACCCGGGATGTGGGAAACACTGATTCAATTCCCTCCTCTGCCTGATGAGAAGAAAGAATTTGAATAGGGGGTCTCCCATCTCTCAGGAGAATGCTCTAATGATTGAACTAGAGATTAATTCTCACTCTTTCCAACCCACTTAATATTTTATTATTAAATACAAAGGGGAATCTTTCAGCAAGAGAGATGGAGAGCCCTACATCAGAATACCTCATAGCTTACCAGTTAGGGCTCTAATCGTCTCTGACATCAAAGGCAGTGATTTTCAAAAGCTGCCTAAATGAATGTTCTTGTTCAGAATTCACTTTGAAAGTGAATTAAGCTAAACTGAATTTAATTCTGAATAAGAGTGTCCACACAGGGGTTTAGTGTAGTTTAATCTGCTTTAAAAACTAATTCAGATTAACTTTCTGGAGTGTCTGCATGTAGACAAACAAACCCTAAGGAAGTAAGCTGCCTGATTCCCACTGAAGTTAAAGAGGAGCCGGGCACCTAATTCCTTCAAAGTCTCTTGAAAATCTAGCCCATGTCCTTAGTTCCAAAAAGACAAGCTAAATTTTCCCATTAACAACTCTTAAAATAAAGTATCAAATGTATATTAGTATAACTCTTCAAAATATACTATTACAATAAATGTATTTTTAAACCACACTGGTTTTCTACAAAACCATGTTTTCTTTTTCAAACACCATGTACAGATACCTCCTTTCTCTGACTGGCTTGTTGTATAACAGAAATCACACATAAATAAGTCAAGTCTGAACAGATGTCTTTGAAGAAACTGTCCTCAAAATAGATCTTCTTAGCAGATACCAAAGAATCAATAGTACTCTGGATGGTAAAAATAAACAGAAAGGAATCCACATTTCTGGAAACTGATATAAACTAGCAGACTGCTATTAAGAAAGAAGAAAGAAAGTTATCTTCTTAAGTTAAAGTCATTAAAAGAGAAACTAGAAGATAGCTGTCGATAACAAACTTAATATGAGTTCTGTTGCAACAAAGCTCATTCCAGTCAATTAGATATACAAGGAAGAATCTCTTGCAGGGCAATGGAGCTTATATTATTCTCACTTTACAGTGTGCCTGAAATACAGCCCTGGGTGGTTCTGGTTTCCAAACAGAAGTTTTATTTTACCTTGGCCCTTTCATCCTGAATGTAGAATTTTTAGAGAGACAAGGTGAGGGAGGTAATATCTTCTATTGGACCAACTTCTGGTGGTGAGGGGGACAAGCTTCTCTCTCACCACCAGAAGTTAGTTCAAAAAAACAGTGGTTCTCCACCACGGGTACATGTACAAATGGGGATATGCAGAGGTCTTCCGGGGGTACATCAACTCATCTAGATATTTGCCTAGTTTTACAATAGGCTACATAAAAAGCACCAGTGAAGTCAGTACAAACTAACATTTCATGCAATGGCTTGTTTATACTGCTCTATATACTATATATTGAAATGTAAGTACAATATTTATATTTCAATGGATTTATTGTATAATTATACGGCAGAAATGAGAAAGTAAGCAATTTTTCAGTAATAGTGTGCTGGGATATTTTTGTATTTTTATGTCTGATTTTGTAAGCAAGTAGTTTTTAAAGTGAGGTGGAACTTGGGGGGTAATCAAGACAAAACAGATTCCTGAAAGGGGTACAGTAGTCTGGCAAGGTTGAGAGCCACTGCAATAACCCATCTTGTCTCTCTAATATCCTAGGACTGAAACAGCTACAATACTGCATGCAGAATTTTTACCATGCCATTTATTATTTCTTTACAGTGCCTGCAAGTATGCCCAGTTTTTAGGCTGTGCGAAGTGGTTCTGCTATGGCAAGCATTTACAGGAAACTGTAAGTGGACCAGAGATAGGTCTGATGGATTTCTGGAAAGAGTAAAGTAGTAGAGGGCCCGTCTTATTTAAAGCAAGGGTTTGGACTGGCCAATATAAGAGATTGCAAACCTATTTTTTATTAACAGAACACTGGAAAATATATATTTACCTATAGCCAAGGATTATACTCAATATGGGCCTGAATGGGGGTCCATGGTCAGAATTCACTGTTGGATGAATACCATAGGTTTAGTTTTTTGGCTAATAACATTGGGAACAAGGACGTGGAAACTTTATTCTCTCTATCGCTCATCCCTCCTAGGAGAGAGAAAGTGCCTCTAACATCTACATCACTCCCTACTGGCCACTGGTAAATTTTGGAGGCGCTTCACTCCCAATTCCTCCCCTATCATGAGTGCTGGGGGGTCTGTATAGCTCCACTCTCTTTCCTCCACACTCAGCCTTGAAAAAGGGGGAAAGAGAATCTCCATCCTTTATCTCAAGTTCCTGGAACGGCTGAGAGAAAGGAAAGCTCCATACTGTCCATATCACACCTCTGCATGAAAGACAGAAATTAAAATACCTTTGTGGTGAGCAAATAATTTCATTATTACTTAGTGAGTGACATTTTTAACTTTTGGCTGTGGTTCTAGTTTTGAACAATTTTCAGAATTAAAAAGAACAGGGTTTATTTGTTTCAGCAAAGTAAACATCTAAAGGAAAAGCAGCAAAGAGTCCTGTGGCACCTTATAGACTAACAGATGTATTGGAGCACTCTTTGCTGCTTTTACAGATCCAGACTAACACGGCTACTCCTCTGATACTTGATCTAAAGGCAATAATACTTGTCTTTTTTACAGAGCTTTCCATCCATTGATCCGACAGTGCTTCCCAAAGGGGGTATTAATAGAACATTATCTCCATTTTACAGATGGCAAAACAGACACAGAGAGGTGAAGTGATTTGCTCAAGGTCACACAGCAGGTCAGTGGCAGACACAGGCATAAAACCAAGGTCTTTAGACTGCCAGTCTTGGTCCCTAGTCACTGGACCATGTTCAGAGTAGAACTGCAAACAAAATGTCTCCAGAGAACATCCTATGAAAATTTAAATTAATTTTGAAGAGGCATATTTATAAAAATGAATCTAAATGAAAGTTAATTATGACGTATTGTTCTGTAAAATATCAGTGCACTTTAACTTTTGACATCTGAAAATTACAACACCTTAAATCTTAAATAAGTGCCTCAGTGAGGAGATTTGTAAACACTGCTAAGGTGACCTGTGACACAAAACAGAGCTGAGGATTACTACAAGAGAGGTATACTTTGAAGTGTCTAATTGTGATATATTGCATTTTATTTCCAGTTTATCACTATCACATCATCACTACTAATAGATCATATCTCACCCATATCCAATTACTCTTACTTACAATTTTCAGCTCTTTGAGTGATGCTTTTGGTTTTCACTTTGTCTTTAAAAATGGGACAGGCTGGACAGCTAATATGTACAAGCTTCATATACACTGCAACCTTGGGTATTTGGGCCCCAATCTTTTAGAATTTCCTAAAGGCAAAAGCCTGAGAAAGGAGTTCAACTTTATTTCATGCCTTTATGCCAAACAGATTCTAGCTCTGGTAGAGTGTAAGGGAAACATGCCTATACCTTCTTGGTATATCCTAAAAAACAAACTACAATTCTGGTCTGACATCAGAAAATGGATGAAAAAGTTATTTCAGTGATACATGCCATAAGAACCCATATTAAATATGTAGCATATTAATTTCAGAGAGCATCTCCATACAAAGGATAAATAAGAACATTTGACCAGGTCTCTCTGTGCAATTCATATTTTATATTTTGTCTCCTTCTTCCTTTCTATACAATTGTAAATAGGCCTGGTTTCTTTACATGGACACCTATTCTACCCCATTCCTTCAACTATTTTCACTCCTTCTCTAGATCTTTTCTATTTCCATTGTGTTTTCTTTGAGACAATGTGACCAACACTGAATTCAATATTCTAGGTAAGCACATTACATCAGTTTATAAAAAGGTACTATAATATTTCTCTCATGATTGTCTATCCTCTTCTTAATATGACCTAACATTTCTTTAGCTGCTGATGTGCAAGCACAGAACAGATATTTTCAATGGACAGTCCACATTGTCTTCTAGTTGTTCCTCCTGAGAGGTTACAGATCATTTTTAAACTTACCAGTGTATATGAGTAATTTTAAGTTCTCTTTCCCATGCATATTACTTTGCACTTGTTTAAAGTGAAGTTCACCAGTTATTTTGTCACCCAGTGTTCAAGTTGTATTAAATTCCTCTAGAGGTCATCACAATCCCCTCACCTTGGGCAACATAAATAATTCTGTGTAATCATTACATTTGGACCCCTACTATTCATTCCCTACTCCAGGATGTTAAGATGACCCAATACTGATTCCTGGGACACCTATTCCTAAGCTGTTTCCACAATAAGAAGGAGCAATTTATTTATACTTCTGGCTTATCTCTCAACCCCCGTTTTTAATCTATGACAAGACTTAACATCTCATGGATACAAAGTTTTCTTAACAACCTTTTACAGGGGACTTTAAAGAGACTTTGTCAAAAGACGACATTAGATTTAATTGTGTCCAGTCCTATATGCCCATTTCTTCCCCAACTTGCGTGCCTGCACATGGAACAAGCACATCCCTACGGGGTAGCAGGACTCTGTCTCTGCTAGCACCTCTAGTAGAGCTAGCTCCCCAAAAAGTGGCATGGAGAAGCGGAGCTGTCTACGCATAGATGTGGAGCGCATGCTGCATGTGTTGGAAGGGTATAAGAGTTGTTGTTATACCACAGGCTCCCCTGGGGGCTTTCAACTGCAGCACAGTTTCTCTGCACCCCTCCAACATGAGGCCAGGCTTAAAGGCCACAGTGCAGCAGCTCACAATATCCAACAGTTCTTTCTTTTCTTCTACACTATTCAACCTTTCAAAGAATTATAATAAAGCTTGAGAAGATGCTCAACCCTTATGAAAGCTGTGCTGGCTGGTCCCTATCAGATTATATTCACGTAGACCAGTGTTTTTATTTCTGTCTTCAATACTTGCCTATATTGTTCTTCCTGGTAGTAAAGTAACATTTATAATTCCATCCATTTTTTGAAGCTGGGTGTGTGACATTGGCCACACTCCGTTTCTGTGCTGTAGCAGCTGTTTTTAATGATAAGTTACATAGTATTGTTAGTAACTCTACTTCATTCTTAAGTCCTGTCAGAAAACTTGGATGTATGCCATCCATTCCTGGTGATTTACTGCAATTGCATTTCTCCAGCTGATTTATCAACTCTTTTATAGATACCACTGTCTCACCTTCACTACCTGTAAAGAGCAACCCCAAGCGAGACACAGCACTGCTTGGGAGCGTAACACAAAACCTCAGTGCCTCAGAATGACAGATCAAACATAAAGCAGAGAAATCCTGATGTTAGTTAAAATACTCACAAGAGAAACTCCCAACATTGCTTCACAGAAGAAGCAATGTCAGTTTTATAACGTTTCATAAAATACACTCCGTGGATGCCTTTGAAATTACAGACAGTACTTCAGCTGTGAATAACTATTGTTGGTCACAATAACTTGTGACAATACAGCAAGGGCTCAACCTGGCAGCCCAACACCACAGCATGGTCAATAGAGATGGATCCACGTCTGGAACCTCAACTCCTGAGGCTGAAATATGAAGTACATTATATCATGCCACATTGGTGCATTTTGTAGATACCGGCCAAATTCCTAGTACAGTAAGGAATGTCTATTTGTGTACCATAGCTGACTAGTCATCCTATGCTGTATTTCTGAGAGTGTATATTGTACAGTATAGTGTTTCACATTACAAAATACAACATAATTTGTTTTTAAACTAGAAACACTGCATAAAAACCAACACAAAAGATTTTATTGTAAAGTACACCAGAGAGACACCACTCAAGAAAGCTGCATAGTGGCACTCATGCAGGCAGGAAGGGAAAATGATGTAGGAAGGTGGAGAAGATTAAAGTGAAATAAAGCACAGAGTGAAATGATACAATCAAGAGCTTTTGCAGACAAATTGCACTGAGAGGAGAATGGGAAAATGTGGAGGTGGAGAAGGGAAAACTAATGGGATTTAGTGTTAATCATTTCATATAACTGACCATTTATAAGGAAATTAAATGAAGGTAAAATGCACAGGGTGGTGAGGACAGGAACTGGGTAACTGAAGCTCCCAAATTCAGTGCTCCCCTACTGATTTCCCCTGCCACAGGGAGGGCAGCCTGATACGTGGTTCCATGGGTTTAATGACTTGGGAGAGGACAGACAGAAACAGAAGTGTCCACATACACGTAGCCCGTTTATTTTAAAAACGGAAAAGCCAAGAGATCTGCTACCCTTGTTTATAAAGTGCTAGTCATCTGTTATTAAAGCTTATGGGCCAGATTTTCACTTGGCATAAATCAGTATAACTTCTTAGGTATGTTCTGAATGTGGCCCAAAAAGTCAGCAAGTTTTTCACTGTTTACCATTACAGTGATGTTGGAAAGAGCTTTTTTCCATTGAATGATATTACATACTGAAATGTTTCTTAGGTAACTCATAGACTTTAAGGGCAGCAGGGACCATTACGGTTATCTAGACTGTCCTCCTGCACAGCACCTCACCCACACACTCCTGTAGTAGGCTCATAACCACTGGCTGAGTTACTGAAGTCCTCAACTCTTGATTTAAAGACCCTAAGTTAAAGAGAAACCACCATTTATTCTAGTTCAAACCAGCAAGGGACCTGTGCCCCACTCTACAGAAGAGATGAAAACTCTCCAGGGTTTCTGTCAATCTGACCTGGAGGAAAATACCTTCCTGACCCCAAATATGGTGTTACAAAATGTTAAAGAATATTAGGCCAGAACTTTGCAATAATTTATTCATAAATATCTAAGGCTCTGATTTTCAAACAGACCTGTATAGTGGCACTTACAAACAGTATATGGGCACATATTCAGCTCGGCAAACTGGGCAATTCTGTGTCTGATGACCATGTTTGCACAAACACATGAGAGTATGTGCTGTACGTCTGCATGCATAATTTCAGAGGTCACTTGAAATTGGCCCACATTTGGCCCATACTGTTTGAAACCATGTAAACATCTGTAATCAACAAAATTTAAAAAAAAATTAAAAACAAACTGTTCCAGGATGAATCACTTAGAGAAATGTGCCATCTACTTCTTATATGTTGCTCAAGTGGGAAAAAGAAAAGAATAAACTTCACACTAAAAGAATTCAAATAGATCATGTGGAGGAAATGGTGAGAGAGATGAATGCTCAAGAAAATGTTCTCCTTCCCTTCTTCCTTCCATGCAAAAATTCAGATAATAATTACTTCCAGGCCCATAACACCCACTTCGGTGGAAAGACTATTCTTCAAAAGTACCATCTTCTTTGATAAACTGGGTTGATAAGCAAACCTGGTATTTATATTTTATGCATCTTCTTCACTTTAATCACCGGTCATGAGCCTTACATTCCACACAGTATAGACACAAAGGAGCAAAGAACATACCTTGCAGATTAAATTTTCTCTTTGAAAAATCAAAGCTTTACATTTTCTTGAAGATCATCGTGCATATATTGAGCCTAGTTCTATTACAATAAGCAGTCAGAAACTTGATTTAAAAACTTTTCTGCTGATGTTTACGGAAAATTTCATAGCAGCAATTTCTACTGATACCGTGATTATATGTGACTATTTTCCACACAATGGACTTGGACTACACATTGTATTGAAGTGCCCTCAATTTTAAAATGATTTTTGTTTGTAACAAGTGTATCACGTTCAGCTTTCTGAGGAATAGTTCTGTTGTCTAAACCAAGGGTTCCCAAACTATGAGCTGTGGTCCAAAGGTGGGCCACGACACAGTCTCAGGTGGTCCATCAGTGCAGCTGCATTCTCCAGTCAAACTGGTTGGTTTCAAAGATCTTGAAGCATTTCTTTGAGTGCATATTGCTAGGGATTTCTATCATTAAAATTGTTTACATTACAATTAAAAGGAAACATGTACAGTACATTGTTAATTTACAGTGTTGCAGTTTATATGTATAATTAAAATTAATAATTTTCCTCAAGAAATGTTAATAGTAGGCCACAATACCTATTGCAGCTGCACAGATAAGCCTCTGAGGAAAAAAGTTTGGGAGCCCCTGGCCTAAACCACGACACTGATTAAAAAACTAGATTTTCAAAGTGCCCAGCATTGGCCTAACTCTCCTCCCATACCGAGGCTGATGGTATATGCTGAGCACTTTTGAACATTCAACCCCAAAAGACTAATCTCACACACATCACCTTCCAAGTTGTGATTTAACACAGAAATGTCTTTGTCATTGCACTGTACAATGTATAGCTAAAGGAGTTCATCTAAACAATACATTGGCAAACACTCCACATCAATTACACTCCCAGTTTCATATTCTTATACCTGCTGTGATTTACTGGAAAACTGATGCAATAGAGGCGGGAGTCTTTGTACCCTCGAAAGCAAGATATTTCAACTGCATGCTGTATCTTTGGGGGAAAACTGTACAAGGTTATGAATGGTATATACATCACTGAGGGGCAGGGACTGTATGCAGCTCCGGGGTGGAAGATTGCTTTTAGCACCTCCGGGAACCAAAAACAGTGGGGGATGATTAAGGGGAATCACTCAGGCTGTAAACAGCTCCAGAGAGGTAGCACTCCCTGGAGAGGCTTGTATAAACTGGTTCAAACTGGGTTTTCCCGAGACCAATAGACAAAGAAGAGGCTTTTGGTATAAAAAGGCTAGGTTTAAAACTGACTCAGGGCCTTTTTTCTGATCCAGCAAACAGACAGGACTTTCTATCCAAGAGGAGCCTCCAACCCCTGAGGAAGCAGTGGAAAGACTTTGGCCTACTAGGGCCCCATAACACTGATGAGCAACCTCTGATAAGCCTTCAGCATGCATATAAGGACTTTTATTGGTTTTATGTGCTTTCTCTGTAAGGTATTAAGAATAAATGGGATTGCTTAGAAGGAGCTATGTGGTAACATGCAACTGCTGGCTATACACTGCTCAGAGCCCTTGGAGAGAAACTGGCCATTAGGCAGCGTGGCTTGTTGGGGATTACCACAGTATAAGGCAGGGAGCTGTGCAGCCTTAAAAATCCCTAGTCAGAAGGGAGTGAGCCACGGGTCCCTGTCCAAAGACAGGTGACGGCTGGAGGTCTGAGATCAGAATGGGGACTTCCAGAGTGGACCACGGGGGTGTGTGTGTGAAGGAGAGTAGGTAGAAATACAAGCGCAGTTACCCTGAAACTGTGACAGTATACACCAAAGGAGAACTGATGTAATAGAGGTGGGAGTCTCTGTACACTTAAAAGCACGAACAACTAGTTCTATCCCTCAACAGCGGCTCTGTTTTTATTAACTGAAACTCAAACATAAGAGCTGAAGAACTGCAAAATTTTGATGTAGAAATAACAAGCTTTGCCCTATTTGTCAAGGAAATAGTTTTAGCATATTATAAAAACAAAACTGGAAAATAGATACACACAGCTGGAGTAACAATTTCTAGTTTCCTACTCCTGTTTCAAATTTTTCTTTTGATAATTCAACAAAACAGCTCATATTTCACCAATTAATAATATTAAATGACACGCCTGTGCTACTCCCAGCTGAATGGCTAAAATGCAGCATCAAACAAATGGAAACACACTACCATCTTCCACAAGTTTGGGTACTCTGCTGTCATACAACACAAATGAGCAGGTTTTTTTGGTTAGTTGGCTGGGGTTTATATATTATTATTATATATATTAAATATTATATACTTTCTGGTAAAGATCTTTCCATTCTTATTTGTGTCATCTTTCTGTTCAGACGCTTCATAACTTCTCATAAACTCTTCAGAATTTCTCAGCGTTTTTCATTCTCTAGAAATACTTTCTTCAGTGATGCTTACAAAAAGGCAAGAACAGTCCCATCAAATTGTAATATAACAGATAAAATACTGCCATTCAAAAACTTCTCGTAAGACAATCTGAAAGTTGCTTGTTTCTGTCACTCCTGAATATCAGTGTTACATGTTGCCTGTATAAAAGTGACTGTAGTAAGACATGTTAAGTGGTATATGTTCACTCCTTCATCACATAGACTATACCAATGATGGTGTACATTTAGTTACACTGCATGCAGTTTGTCCTCCCTTAAATACTGGATCAGTCTGAGCATTTTTGATTGCAGGAGATTTTCCTCTTCCTTTCTTGGGTTATTGTAGTTGATACAGTTATTTTGGAATTAGACTGGATTACATTGCTATTAATTGATGTTATGTTGAATACATTCATTCACTAAGTATTTACCACATTAATCTTCTTAATAAAAGATTATTAAAGAACTATTGCATTATTTTAAACAACTTATCTTTTCTCCTTTCTTCTCGCTATAGATGTTCCTTGGAGTAACACGAGTGATTTATTAACTCTCAGCCTACTTGTCTTTCTTTTGTAAGTATATTTCTTTTGGACACTTGCTTTAGGTTTTTAGCTTTTTCACTATGAATGTGTTTCAAATACACACATAGTCCAAATATTATTTTTTCAATATAATTTAACAAAACCCCTTAAAATAATTTTTATTTCAAGAATGAGCCATTGTTTACCTGAAATAAACACTGAAACCCTAAATGCAGAATATTTGTTACTTCATTGCTAATGGTGGCTGGGAACATAGAATTAGATTCAGAATCTTTTACTAGTCATAATTAGTCAGATCACTTTCCATATGTTCACAGAGTTTAGATGTTGTTTGTTTATATACATTACACAGGGTTATATTCTTTTCTCAGGTAGACTGCAGTGGAAGTTGTGTGCGCACTTCTGGCTATAGTTTGGCCCATTTTGTAAGTTGGATAGCAGCAATACAAACATTTAAAGCCTGATAAGTTAAGATAGGACAGCAACTGGCGTCCAAGCCAACCAACAATGGAAGGCTAGGCTAAAAAGTGGACTTTCAGGAGAGATTTGAAGAACATATAAACTTCAATCTGATAACTCCAAGCTCGCTCCAGCTGAATTCAGAATCTACACCAAAGGGAAATCAGGTCTGGATGTAAAACATTTCACCGTCTGGAACAGAAGGTCAAGCATGATTGACAGAAGAAAGAGGCCTCCTTCAAGACAAATCCAGAGACTGGAATCCCAGAAACCTGGTGAGGTCACAGAAGCATTACTGTATGAAAATCTCCAGACATGGCTTGTAAGGCACCTATGGCAGCACAGGAAAGGAG
The DNA here is from genome assembly GCF_020497125.1 of Mauremys mutica. Classification (NCBI taxonomy): domain Eukaryota; kingdom Metazoa; phylum Chordata; order Testudines; family Geoemydidae; genus Mauremys; species Mauremys mutica. The sequence goes on along the minus strand of NC_059076.1, from coordinate 93,639,386 downwards.
GAATCTTTTTTCCCAATGGAATTGAAAGGTGTCTGAAAGAGGCCTCAGACCTATGCCCTTGTGGGCGCAGAAGTGTGGATACTTGACACTGGCCTGAGAAAAGAAGTTATTCTCTGGATAATTCTGCTTGCTGAACAGGCAGCAGAGATGTGTGCTTATCAGCATTTCTCAAATGCTATATAGTGTATTAAGGGTCATGTGGCTAAATCCAGGCACAAGCTGTTCAAAATTAATCTATGTTAACTTTGAACAGAAACCTAATCTAATTATAATTTGCAAAGTCTGCTATTGAAAATGTACCTCTAACTTACAAAACATTGCTAAGCTATGCAAACTAAAAATGAAGGTCTACAAAACTAAAGTAACAATTCCTAATGCATGCCCTGACACACCAGAATCACTATATACAGATAGCATGATAGATAAGTATCTGAAGGGGGGGAGTGGATCTGCACAAAACAAGGAGTCTATGTGATCTTTACCCCCTTTTTTCTCACTTTAAAAGAATTCTATGTTAGTCAACCACATCAGTGTATTGTTTTTCATTATATAAACATGCCTAATCGGTTATGACTGGCTGCTGCTGCCACTAATCATCAGACAAGCATTTCCAAAACAATGTTACTGTCATGAAAAAGGAAACAAATTTTTAAAACAAGACTCATACATCTGCTTATAAATAAGGCATGTTGCTTTCTAGAATTATGAAGTATATAAATACTGCACTGTTATTCACATGAAACTGTTACGTAATAGAACTGCCTCTGTCTAACTGTGCAACACTGTCCATCGCAATGAGTACTGAAAGCAAATCCAAGAAAGAAATCCTGCACTGTGGACTGTGAACTTTTACATCTTGACAGACACCAGCCCACATGTCCATAAACCAGAGTAAAAGGGTCAAAGCAAGACATATCTTGACCTGAACTTTAACTACAAGAGGTGACACTTATGCAACAGTTAAAACTAAACAGAACAAATAGGGAAGGAGGGAATGCAGGAGCCACCTAGTCCATGTTGAACTAAAATACAAGACAATTTAGTATCTCTCTCAAAAGATACTCCAGAGACATTTCCTGCTCTGCAGTCTTGGTTATGGAGTAGGGAAGAGAGCGTACACAAAGATGTCTACAGAACAATATTTGTTTAAATCCACATAAGAGTAGTTTATTTGATCATTTTTAATAGATTAGGAAATGGATAGTAAGATTTTAAATGATACTAAAAAACAATAGCAACACCATGTAGTATATACAGAACACCATGTGCTATAATAAAACGTGGGATAATTGCTAATTTATTGCATTTTTAGAACAGTTTTTAAGTAAAGGCAGTAAAATATCAGGGCTGTACCATCAAATTTCAGAGATTAGCTGAGGTATTAGTTTGCTAGCTTATGCTCATAGGCCTGAATAGGTTTATAGGCCATATCACAATGGTCAAATTTGATCTCAGCCTTTTTTTTTTTTGTAAAGAATCACCTCATCAAATGTGTATTTGTATATGGATGTAATCGAAACTGGCTCTTAATTATGAGGGACGGAATCCATCTTGGCCAACACTGGGAACTAAACTGGAGTCCTCAAGAGCTAAAAGTATGAGTGGCTACAGCCTGACCTAAAGAGCCAGAGGCTTTGTCATAAGGGTCTATAGCAGACTCACACCCTCTGTGGATAGAGCACAGAGGGGAACACGTAACACTCGCTGCATCTGCAAAACTACACTTATTTAAGTCCTAAATTATTAATAAAAATAAAAACATATGACATCATTGATAAGCAAAATATATACCAGCTTTAAGAAATGCTCTTTTGTGTCATTTTCAGGTTCTGAAATTTTCACTACACACACTATTAGACTTTAAAGGCACCAATGGGCTTATGCAATACGAATGGTTATGATCAATAATTGAGGACATTTATTTGGCTTTGCACATAACCCTGTGATTATGGACCCTTGTGACTCTTTTTTACATCCATGCCCAGCTGTATATTGAAATATTGTATTTCAATATATTGTATCCACAGTAAAATCTGTACAGACTGGTACCTTGCCGTAACTGCCCTAAATTCAAAGGATCAAATTAATCCCTGGTATAACTCCACTGAAGGCATTGGAATAACACTCGGGTAAATTTGACCCAGTAATTATAAATGTCCTGTTCTGTCCAGTAATTATTCCTGTTTGCCTCAGATGATGCATTGTTTTCTACACTTGTGCATTTCCACTGAGAACAACCTGAAACAATCAAGAACACGGCATGCAATTGTTCAGAACAACCATCTATAAAGCTTAGCACATACTGGTAGCACTGCTTTCTGGCTCCTAAAATATATTAAATTTAAAAGAATGGTAAAAGAATAAGAAGATACTTGCTGAACAGTTTAGTACCTTGAAATTCTTGAAAGATGGGTACTGACACTAAACAAAGAGGCAAACTTCTACAATCTCATGCAAATATCCTAAAATTTGTTTCAATGTGCAAAAGAGAAACAAAAACAAGTGCCAGATTTATTTTATTTGGGTGGTAACCACTAAGAAAACATTTTTAATCGTATTATCTAACATCTCCCTGTTTTTGTTTTGCCGGGCTGGGTGTGTACTGCAAACTAGCAAGAATTTACTCATATTTTTAAAATTAGTAAGTTATATCCTACCAAAACTTGGAACCTTTGCAAGGAAGTGACTCGTATGGAAAAGGAGGGGAAAAAAAAGATTTAATTTCACCACATATGTTTTCACAAGTACCTTTTAAAAAATGTCACCTAATTTTAAAAAGGAGCTTTAGTTTCCATTCCAAAGCTTACTTAAACAGGAATACTTGATGTCAGAATGTCCTCTATATGCTATTGCATCTGCATGCTGAAAAATAATATAAATGGTTAATGAATATTGCACCATATCAGTTTCCTGTTCCATTTGGCTGTCTTGTTATTTTGGCAGTGATTCAGGGGCCTGCAGAGCTGCAGGCATATGTCTCATGTTAAAAAGTCTCATGTTATAAACACTTCAATGAAAATTACCATCCAGTTTGGAGCCAACTCCGACCAGGTGCTGAAGAGAAAATAAATAGGTAACATATGAAAGCAGAATCAAAGTTGGGCTTCTATGGGATTATGTTCTATGCTACATTTAAAACGTCAGTTTTAAATCTGAACTAAAATATCCCCGCCCTGGACAAAGAAGTCTAATTCTTTTACTGTTGATACTGACCAGTTTTTCAACCGAGTCTTTTGTTATAAGACATCCAACAAAATGTTGGTAAACAAATACTGTATTAATTTCTCAACACTAATTTAGAGTTAGGCTGAACAAAAATACAGATAAAACTGCCTCCCTGGTGGTCCTTTACAAAAATTCTCCAGGTATCCTGATTAGACAGGAGCAGAGGTTAATTCTGAGGAACTCTCCCATTCTGAAGCCAGATAAATCTGAATTGGACATTCCACACCTCTCATTTTCAAGAGCAGGGTGTTATTTCCTGATTATCATGTATAACTAGGTTCTAGGGATTCTACCACAGCTGACATAGGGTTTGATCCTGCACCATCCAAGTCAAAAGGAATTTTTCCATCAAGCCCTTAAAAAGACCATAGCGAAAGTTATTGGGATCTTAGAAGTCTGTGTGTTCCTGCAGAAAAGGGAGGAGACTTGGAGTCAGGAGTCCTGCATTTTGTTCCTGGCTAAGACACTGACTGAAGCAAGTCACTTCACTGCCTCAGTTTCCCCATCTGTAACAGTGGGTATAACACCTAGTTACAATACAGTGTGAGGTGCCAATTAAAACTTGTCAAGTGTTTTGAGATACTTGGGGCAGTATGAACTTCCAGTTGCTGCACGGCCATGAGAAGATGGACTGGAACACCCAGTCACTGAAAATGGCAGGAAGCTAATTTGCATGAGCTCTTCACCTCTCATGTAGCACCATAATTTGGCCATGAAGCAGCTTTGTTTTATGTCAGATTCACCATCTTCTGGGGTTTCTTGACCACAAATATTTTCAGCTGGATTTTGTCCAAAATATGTCAGGTAAATGATTGAAAGGTAACAGAAGACCATTTTTATGTTCAGTTTTATATGCACACATTGCAAGGCAGAGAAAGGAGCATTTTAAGGTTTGGTAATATCAGCTGGTCCTGCAGGAGAAAAACAGCATCCTGAACTGGGGTCTTGCCACCTGAAAACCATTTCAATGCACCTTTGAACAAAGCGATCTGGTTTTATTTGGTTCTGCTGTAACAATTTCAGCACTGTGGCAGGACAACTAGTTAGCGAGATCAGCAAAGGCCGTATTTTGACATAAACTATAAAAAGAGAAATCATGCCAATAAACTCTGTTATCTCTATAGGACATAAGTAGGGTCTACACTGACCAAGGACGAATCTCTTAGCTACTGAAAAAAAATTGTTATAATCTATGAAGGGCTTCTGTTTACAATTTGATTGTGGCCAGTCTGTCACTAACCAATATTTTCTTCTATTTTAATAAAATCATTATGACATTCAGAGACATCACGGCTCCATTACAATAACATCTTTCCATTCAAATCACATCAGGGTGGTCTACACAGATCCTGCCCAATGGAGTCTTCAGTGATTTGCTATCATCACAGAGCAACATTTATAGCAAGAGGCTTGCACAATAGAGTAGATTCCTGCAATAATACCGCCTACAACTGAGCATGTCTGGAGCATAACCCAGTGGAACGAGATCTTCTTAGTGATATGAACTGATGTGCAGTCGTCTTGCTTACATCAGACAGGAAAGTAATCTTTTACTCTAACAACAGGGATTGGAGAAAGCTAATCTGTATTTAAGAGAGCAGTGCTCCTGGAAATTCAAAAGGTATTGCTGTTTGATGCTTTGAGGCATTACCCCACCCCCTGTAACCACACTATGAACTTTTAAAATAAACAGTTTAGTTTATAAATCTTAGCTTTGGCCTGGAACAGATCTGTATCTAATAACCCCATCTATAGGCAGACGCCCACACATGCCTGAAATCAAGGAGCAATCCTCAATACCAGGCTCTTGCGCCCTGGCCACTCCAAATTGCCCTAACAATAGTATAATGGGTTATTTTTATATTCACTTTTCCAAGCAGACAATATGAATGGGGCAGCCAAACCCCCAGGAGTAGACAGACAAAGTGGAAGCATTTGGGGAGGGACTGGAGGGCAGAAGACCTAGTTAAGACATTCCATGAGATGCAAATGCACAGTCTAAGGATCATAACTTTGAATTTCCTGATGTGTGTGTGTTTACAATCTTAAATACTTAATACTTCAACCGGCATTTGTTCTAGTGTCCCAAATTTCTTCCTGTGTAATGCAAAAACTTAAAAAATATACTTCACCTCTAACCAGATTCAATGCCAAATGGTTTAGCCTTTTCATGACGCTCACTTAGTAATGTATTGAAATAAAAGTTTCATCCACTAGAGCAGTGCTCGTTTTCCATATCTCATAACTAAGGCTATCCCCCGAAAGCCCAGTTGTGGGGTGCCCCCCAGTCCAGACACCCACACCTCTTACCCCTCAGGGCCCAGCTGCACCCCCCCCAGCCTAGACACTCACACCCACAACCCCCCAGAACCCAGCTGCAGCCTCCCCAGCCCATAAATTTGCACCCCCTCTTCCCCCAGAGCCCAGTGGCAGGGTGCCTTCTCAGCCCAGACACCCACACTTCTTACCTCCCGCCCAGAGCCCAGCCACGGGGTGCCCCCCAACCCAGACACCTGCATCCGCTACCCCCCAGAGCCCAGCTGCGGGGCACCCCAGACACTCTCACCCCTCCTCCCCCAGAGCCCAGCCAGAGGGTTCCCCCGTCCCACACACCTGTACCTGCTACCCTCCAGAGCCCAACTGCGGGCCATGCCCCAACCCAGACACTCACATGCACCCTTTATCTTCCCAGAGCCCAGGGACGCAGAGGGAGAAACAGTCTGATGCTGGGTCCCGGGCATATACAGAATTTCCTGCATGCCACCTCCTTCCTTCAGGGCATGCCAGGAACTGCAGCTCCCCGGAACCCTCCAGCTCTGTCCCCTCCTCCCAGCAATGTCTTCTATTTGCAAGCTGGGCTCTGTCAGGTCCAGTGGGCCCCAGTGGCAGCCAGAAACTCTGCAGCCCATTTTGGTGGGGGGGGGGAGGAAAATCTGTGCAGAACATTAATTTCTGTGCAAATTGTGCAGCAGCACAGAATTCCCCCAGGAGTATCATACTAAAAGAAAGCACTGGTACAGTGCAATGCACCTGTTAGGAGTTTGCTACATCAATGCAGTTATACCAGTACAAATTTCAGCCTCCCAATAAATGTACATTTACACTTTAAAAGGAAAACAAGAATAGAAAATAGAATGACAAGAGTTATTGTGTGAGAGAATTCCTGACTTCTGATTACTTGACCTTGCAATCTAAATAAAGAACATCAACAAAATACTTTAACACTAGGTTTTGGTATTTAATGTCCCTGATGCTTTGAAGGACAGGGAGAAGACCGAGAAAGGAAAAATATGGACTTCAGCTTGCAGATCTTACAAGATCTGCAAGTGAAGGGGTGTGCCAAGGGGGGCGTACTTGGGATAGCGGCTAAGGTTCAGAATCACAGTTAAGGTCTAGGTTTTGATTTCAGCCTCATCCCAACTAGAACTAGAAAATAAGCTTGGTAAAGGTTTGTACCTGGGGAGTACAGCACAATGCCCCTGAAATTCAAAGGATTCTGATTAATAATAAGAACCCAGGAAAGGCTGTATTAGGTCAGACCAATGGTCCATCTAACCCAGAATCCTGTTTTTTGACAGTAGCCAGTCCAGATGCTTCAAAGGGAATAAACAGAACACGGCAATTATTGAGTGATCCAACTCTGAGCAGTCCCAGCAGTCAGAGGTTTAGGGACATCCAGAGCATGGGGTTGCGTTCCTGACCATCTTGGCTAATAGCCATTGATGCACCTACCCTCCATGAACTTATCTAATTCTTTTTTAAATCCAGTTACACACTTTTGGCCTTCACAACATCCCATGGCAACGAGTTCCACAAGTTGACTGTGTGTTGTATCAAGAAGTACCGGTACTTCCTTTGGTTGTTTTAAATCTGCTGCCTATTAATTTCATTGGGTGACTCCTTGTTCTTGTGTTATGTGAAGGGGTAAATAACACTTCCTCATTCACTTTCTCCACATCAGTCATGTTTTTACAGACCTCTGCCATATACCCCTTAGTCATCTCTTTTGTAAGCTGCACAGTTCCAGTCTTTTTAATCTCTTCTCATGTGGAAGTTGTTCCATACCCTTAATCATTTTAGTTGCCCTTCTCTGTACCTTTTCCAATTCTAATATATCTTTTCTGAGATGGGGAGACCAGAACTGCATGCAATATTCAAGGTGTGGGTGTACCAAGGATTTATATAGGGCATTATCATATTTTCTGTCTTATTATCTATCCTTTCCTAATAGTTCCTAGCATTCTGCTAGATTTTTTTGATTGCAGCTGTACATTGAACAGATGCTTGCAGAAAACTATCCACAATGAATCCAAGATCTCTTTCTTAAGTGGTGACAGCTAATTTAGACCCCATCATTTTGTATAAATAGTTGGGATTATGTTTTCCAATGTGCATTACTTTGCACTTATCAACACTGAATATCATCTGCCATTTTGTTGCCCAGTCACCCAGTTTAGTGAGGTCCCTTCGTAACTCTTCGCAGTCAACTTTAGACTTAATTATTTTGAGTAATTTTGTATCATCTGCAAGTTTTGCCACCTTATTGTTCACCCCCTTTTCTAGATCATTTATGAATATGTTGAATAGCACTGGTGCCAGGACAGATCATTGGAGGCCCCACTATTTATCTTTAGTCCTACCATTTGTTTCTGATCTTTTAACCAGTTACTGACCCATGAAAGGACCTTCCATCTTATCTCATGACTCCTCACTTTGCTTAAGAGCCTTTGGTGTGGGACCCTGTCAAAAACCTTCTGAAAGTCCAAGTACACAATATCAACTGGATCACCCTTGCTGACTGCCTCAAAGAATTCTAATAGATTGGTGAGGCATGATTTCCCTTTACAAAAGCTGTGTTGACTCTTCCCCAACATATCATGCTCATTTATGTGTCTGATAATTCTGTTCTTTACTAGTTTCAAACAGTTTTCCTGGTACTGAAGTCAGGCTAACTGATCTGTAATTGCCAGCATCACCTTTGGAGCCTTTTTTAAACATTGGCCTTACATTAGCTATCCTCCAGTAATCGGGTACAGACGCTGATTTACGCAATATATAACAAATGTTAGCCTTCATATAGTGGTTTTCATCTGTAGCTCTCAAAGTGATTCACAAAAGATTGGTATCAATTCATTTTACACACTGGAAGCTGAGACACAAAGAAAGTAAGTGACTTGCCCAAGGTCACACAGTGAGTCTGTAGCAGTCAGGAAGAGCACACATAAGTCTTGACCACTAGTGTCATGTTCTGTTCACTGGAACATGCTGCCTCTCTTCTAGTTCATAGTTTTGGCCCTGTTTTACTTATAGGTAAGGCTAAGATTTTGTCAAGGTTATTTTTAGTAAAAAAGTCACAGCCAGGTCACAGGCAATAAACAAAAATTCATGGAAGTCGTGACCTGTCTATGACTTTTGCTGCTGCAGGTCCATGGTTTCCCCTGCCACCACGGTGACTGGGAGCCGTAGGGTTCCCCCTCTTCCCGCAGCATCTGAAAGCTGCAGGGGGGCTGCTGGGAGCTACAGGGTGACCATATTTCCCAAAGAGAAAATGGGACACCCCCAGCTGCTCACCCGAGGGGTCTTTCCCCTCCCCCCCGCGAAACTGTTGCCCATCACTGGAACCCTGAGGAGGGCCCCCTCAGGAGTCTGTCACTTGTCGCTAGAACCTTGCAGGTGGCCCCCTGTATCTGCTGTCACCTGTCACTGGAAGCCTGCCAGGGCTCCGCGGGCTGCCAGCTACAGAGTTCCACAGTCCATGGGGCTGAAGCAGAGAATGTCATGGAGGTCTCTGGAAGTCACGGATTCCGTGACCTCTGTGACATAAACATAGCCTTATTTATAGATTCTTTAACGTTAAAGCTAACTTTGCTGCAAACTTAGGTGGCCTATACTTATTTATGATGTTACACTTCATTGTTAGTATGTTGTACATAAATGGTTAATTCTAACACTTTCCCACTCCTTTCTGCATTTATCCTGTGCACTGAATAAGGTGGTGTCCTGTGGAAAACCTAGTATGTGATCATGGAATTAAAGACCATATCATAATTCATACTCAAGGGAGCTGAATTAAGCTTGCACAGGCAACCTAAATACTGGCATTCCCTAACTTTCAAGTGCTTGACTCAATAACATTATTTTAACACAGGCTTTTGGCATGAAATTTCCTAAGGTTGATTGTAACAAGCCTCTGATCATGTTTCATCAGCAGGATCTGAACCATGAACCTTCACCACTGCTAGTACTTGAGCTTCAGGACTAACTTTGATAGCTGGCAGCAGCAGCAGACTTATCTCAGAAGGTGGATGGACTGTGGGGACAGGACCAAGGGGCGGTTGGGGGAAATGTGGTCTGGTTGTATCTCCCCACTTTGGGAGTTATAGGAACTCCAGCCCCTTCTGGTACCCCCAAGAGGGATAAATGTTGCAATGTGCTGGGTCCATGTGTGTATGCGTAAGGCACACGCAACCTTAATTTTGGCTTTTCCTGACTTGAATATTTAACTATGCAATTTTAATGTTCTCCAACAATTTATTTTTATGGAATTCTCAAATAAGAGATAAAAAGCGTGTTTCCCTTTGTTCTACTAATGAAAACAAATGTATTAAAGCTGGTTGGAGTTTAATTAAGTTTTGCAGCCATTCAAAAGCAAAACATACTTTTTAATTTAAAAAAATGAGATATTATCATTGGAATATTCCAGATCCTTGGTTGGTGTAAACCAGCTCAGCTACACTGACTTCAAGGAGAGATGCCAATTTACACAACTAAGAATCTAGACCCAATATTCTTTTTCACAAGATCCTTCTATGTCTGTAGGCCAATTTTTGTTCTTTTTAGTTAGTCCAATAAAATGCCACCAACAGCTTGTTGTTTGTTTTTCTTTGTGATTGGGCCAGCAGAACTGACACTTCTAAATAAAGTACAAACGACAGAATTGCAACAGGTCAAAAAACATGCCAGCAAGCAAACAATACATTATATGGTAAATCACAGACAGACGCACAGAGAATGACCAGCATTTCATCCATATTTCTTCAGGCAACTAAGGAACTGCAGGAGCATAATATAACTAATACGTGTACTAAGAAACAGTTCTGCCACCTCTTTAAAAAATAGCCTTTTACACTCACAATTTGTCTCCTAATGATGTGTTTGTAATGTTTCATACATATCAGCAGGTTGCACGGGCAACTGGCCTTCGTGATCCACAAATAACTTGACTGTGAATGAAACCCTTTATCTGAAACAAAAGTCTTTATAACACATCAGCATGAACTTTTCAAAACTTTTGGTAAACAGCTAAAACCCTCCAAACTAGTCAAGGTCTATTATGCAGACAGAGAGCTCAGTTTTCAAATGCCTAAATTATGAGATCCAGCTCCATACTAGTACAAAAATATTTAGATGATTAGGAGCACATCTCAAACTCCACTGTTCAAAGATTATGTCTGCAATGTGAAAACAAAGAATTGCTTTTTCAAAATACAACCTATTTGTACTTGGACTTTCATTTATCATTTTTTATTTGTTTGTTTCCTTGAACATCCTGACATTTGCTTCTACTTAGCAAACCTACAAACACACACAGCACTGGAAAAAAGTAAGGAAATCTATGTATAAAATATGGAAATATGGTTAGAATTTAACGTTACTTGGTGAATACTGTGAAGAGCTTACTCCAGTCCAATGAGCTATGTAATCCAGTCTCTATTTGTACTAGCAACTTTGATGGCCTGTGAGACTGTAGAGGGCAATGAACAAAGTTTCTGTGCAAATCAGAAAGCAGTTTCCCTGCTGATTCTTCATGAAATTAAATGTTAAATAATTCAGCCCCTCCCCATTTTCTTTCTTTGTTAGTCACAATTAAAGAAAATTATAAAACAGTGATTCGAAACATGGATCAACAGAAGAAAAACTTAAACATGAAGATGGAGTTCTGCACAGCAAGGTTCGGTCTGCACAATATCCAACAGTGAATACCACTGAGGTCATTTGGAAACATTATATTAGCACAAGACAATCAGCATGCAGTGAAAAAACTGTCATAGAAATAGAATGCAAGAAATATAGAACACACACACACACACACACACCCCTAGAAACTTAAGGGCAAAATGGGCAAACTACAAGCAGTATGCCACTAACAGTAATATCGCTAATCCAAGTCACACTGAAATCAATGGAAAGGCTCTAACCATCTTCACTGGGCTTTGGAGCAGCGTGTAAGTGCATGATACTTGTGTAACTACATTAAGGTGGAACATGCACCTCCCATTCCTGCACTCACAAAAATAATCTTCAGAGCTTCGATACATGTGGAAATGTACAGGCATAATTATTTTGGTATAATTATACAGCTATAGTTAGAGTAATATAAATCCCCGTGTGGACACGCTTATTCCAGAATAAGAGTGTCATTTTATGATTAATTTATACTGTTCCCAGAGTGACAAACATGGAGAGTTACATTGATATAACTACAGTGGTAAAATTATGCCAGAAACTTGGACTGTTAGTACTTTGGGGCAGGGACTGGCTTTTTGTTCTGTGTGTCACCTAACACAATGGTCTATGACTGAGGCTCCTAAGCACTAATGCAGTACAAATAATAATTATACCTGCGAACAGGCAGATGAACCCATGGTAGATGGCAACACAGCCCCCTTTCCATTCTGAAATACTACTCTTCTGCTACAGTTCTAGTGTTTACAATCTTTTTAAACAATTTTTAAGTATGTGGCAAGGACAACTGCAAGTTATTACTTGGCTATTCTACAGAACGCACTAATAAGTTATAGTGTTTGCCAAAAAGGTCTCACTATGCTTATTATTTCAGTAAAAAATGTTAGTTTTAGACACAACTCTTTTTTTATGACAGACTGGGCAGTTTCTAGCATTCACAACTTTGTGGTTCGCTGAACATGTTTCCAGGATTAATTTTGACTTTCCAAGGTCAACTTTACACTGATCAATGTAAGAAAATTGGGGAAAAGATTACTTTATGAAAACATACAAACTTAACTACTCTTTAACAAAAAGAACAAATTACAGAACTTTCACCAGACTCAGCACTATTCAGGATAACCTGTCAGCATTTGGCTTTTGTGCACATCAGTGATGGAATAATCTACAGGAAATCCTCATGCTTACTCACATACCCTAACCACCACAGACAAGTCACGCTATTTCTATGCTTTCTTTAAGTACAAATTTCATACCTACTGTTTTTTCATTGCACTGAAATATAAACTCACCTGTTATTTTTTGCAGTAAGGAAGATAGTTCTGGTTCATCACAAAGAGTCTGGACTAATGCCTTTTTCACCTCTCCTTCAGCTTTATCCAGCTCTTTTCCAGCTTTGATTTCCCCAACCACAGAGTAAATATACACCAGCAAGACAAGGAAGTCTTCAGAGGTATAGTCATTAGCCGTCCTCTCATTATGAGACTTGATCATAGGCAATAACTGGTTCAAAACACTGGGTATCTCTGAATCACCAATATTCTGAAAACAGAGAAGAGAAGATCTTGGTTTCCATAATATAACAGGTCATTTTTTGTCACCATCAGACAGATGCTGCTGCCTATGTGTGGGAACAGCTCTACTGAGTTCTTCTGCAAGGCAGCTCAACTGTTTTCAGATTCTTCCTGAAGACCATTTCTTCCACACTGCCACCAAAAAACAAACCAAGTAATTTATTTAAAACAAATCCAAGCACTGTCTCCTCCATTATGCCATGAACTAACCTTTATGGAGCACTGCATAATCTCATTGATGTTGCCCCTCTCCTTCTGTTATTCCCTTCACTGCATCAAATTTGTAAGCTCCTTGGGGCAAGGACTGTGTCCTCTCACCTGGACTGTGAGAAGCCTAGCACACCCTTGGGAGTACTTGCAGAGTAACACATTCCTCAGCATAAGTAATGGTGATGGACTCGGGCCCTAGAAGTTTTTCTGTCTGTGTTAACCTATCTGAATATTTTCCAGTTTTTCAATTAGAGTTTCTTTCAGACACAATTACTATGTATTATACACACACAAAATCTTAAAGAAGCTTTTATTAAGGTTGCAAAGTCAAGTACTCAAAAGTTAGGAAATGCCAGAATTAAAGTTGCCTGTGATGCTTTAATCTGACTCCCTGTTGCATTATGCATTATGATAGTCTTCCTCCCCGTCCCCCGGAGCATGTTCAGTCACTCTGTGAGGATAGTGCATGTGCTATCTGGTCAGCACTATGACCTGGGAGGGGTTGGAGGGGTCAGCACTATGACCTGGGAGGGGTTGGGGTAAGGACAAACTCTTCAGAGACTTCAGCTTCTAATACTGAAGAAGTCTCTGTGCGCAAACTACAATTTTTCAAAGACTTATAAATTGGACAAGTCTGAAGCTGGATCTGCCTGACTGTTCAGGCATAGCAGTGTACCTGGAAAGAATCTAACCCATGGTGGTTTTTAATTATTAGCTTAGCTTTAATTCTGTAAAATTCACTGTGTTTTTGGAAAGCAGTATGTTTTTGGTGACACAAATTATTTCACGTGTATGTATACACTGATGTTATTATTTCAGATCACTATTGATCCTAAAATGGAAGATGACACAACTGAAGAAAAACAGTTGTAAAGAGCTGCATGGAGGAAGCCATCTGCAGTGAACAACAACAAGTTTTTATTGGTCCCATAAACACCAATAAAAAATCAGGCACAAATTCTCAAACAGAATAAGTTCTTTTTTGCACGCACCCTGTTTAAGTGTACATGTCCTCTAAAACGGATGTGTTGCTTGGGAACATACAAAATAGAGCATGCTCATCTCTTAGCATGAGAGCACATAAAGGAACCTAAAATAAGTATGTGCAAAATTGCACACAAACTTGATTGAAATTTTGGCCCGGACTTTTAAAGGTATTTAGGCATTGCGGTGTTCAGCATTGCAACAGCTAACTAATTCAGGAACCTATGTCTCATGTTCAAATGTGATTTAGGCACTTAGGAGCCTAAATCCCATTGACTGTCAATGACTAAATGTGTTTAAAAATCTGAGCCTTTCCACCTATATTTACATAACATTTACTAAAGAAAGGGTATAAATTAAACTTAACAACAACATGTCTTCAAAGAAAAAGGAAAGAAATAATAACAAGCAGGTACAATCAACTGTTAAGTTAAAAACATGCATTTGGATTTTTGGATTATGATCTATTTTGAAATGTTTTTTCTTCTCTCTTGGGAAATGGTGTTACAGTGGATTTCAAATTTAAATGCCAAATTTAAAAGGCTATTTTGTGTAAACAGGCCAGTTGGACTGTAACCTCCATGAAATAAGGGCCAAGCCACCTCTTTTCCAACCAGAATACCACAGAGAGATGGGAAATTTGTCTCAAACAAAACCTTTGGCAGTTTGTCATTATCTAACCACCTCTAACATGATTAAGGAGCTCTCTGTGCCTTGTTACAATCAATCAATTACGCTGATTGAACAGCTCCTAAAACACAAGTTTTAAAAATGCAACTGCACATGACCCAAATTTCCTGCTGGCAATGTTGGCCTCAGGTTAGCCCTGTTTGTCTATCATCAAGGGAGCCAATAAAAACAGGTCAATCCTAAACTTTCCAAAGCCTCCATAAAGAACGCTCACGATGTTCAAGTCGGCACCAACGTAGAATCAGACTCTACCACCCTCTCCTCAATTGCATTGTTTGGACATTTTAAGCCTATGATTGAACATTCTTCAGACTCCAAAGAGAGTTAGTGATAGATATTTTTCCCTTTCCCCTCACCCCTTCCTTTCTCTTTCTTTAAAAAAAAACAACAAAAAAACAAAAAAAACAACAACCTTGAGCTGAGCAATAATTTACTATCCCTAAAGGCAAATGAACTGATGTCAGTTTGCTGACTTCTGCTAAGGGTCTGTTTTTGGTAGACTGGAGAATACAAGAGAAAGTAAAAATATAATTTTCAATTTCCAAAGAGTGAACATGGTATTGTGCTTCAAAAATTACATTTAAAACTGACTTCAAGAATCTACAGCACTGAAGAAGGAGTATAATAAATAATAAAAAGAAAATATTTTGCCCTTCTGTAGAACTTTTCAACCAAGGACAATTATTGTAAATATTAATTAAGCCTATGTAAATCTTGTCCAGTAGGCATCATTACACACCTTTTCTCATTTGGGAAGCTGAAGTTCGGAGGGGTTCAGTGACTTACAGAAAAGTTTGTAGAAGCTCAAGTCTCCATTCATTTATTGTCGTCCCACAACACCACAAAAGCTGGTGGCAATTTATGTATTGTCCCCACTGTGAGATTTCAGCAGAAATTGTTACATAAGATCTTTGCAACATGTACAAAATTCATAAGATCACAGAAGCTAGAGCAGGAAAACACTAGTCTACCCAGTCCCATCTCTTACAAATCCATACCATTAGATGGCATGTGTATGTTTTACCTCTTTAATAGAGGTTTGCTTGTGTCAATGACAGAGGTGGACAGGAAAGGTTAGTGAGTGCTGGGAGGACCAGAATCTGAGACAGCTTTTTCTGTTTCCTCTTTGGAAGGAACAGAAATTGTCAAGAAGTGAACCTTTTCCCCCAAATTAAGACATTCAGAAATATTTTATAATACGTAGTATGCTCCAAAGGTAAAAGTATATATTTCTCTCCTGATACTAGCTCTGAAGTACCATGCTGTTGAGTGCAGTATAACCAGATGAGCATCTGATGTGTTCAGTTTCCTAATGTTGCAGTACATGATTTATAACGTCTCATCCAATTTTCAGTTGGCTTTTGCAAAAAGTTTTAGATGGGAAATTTAAGATGCAGTTGTGTAATAGAACCCATTGTCAACAATACCACCTACATATTCATGTTTCAAAATGGCATATTAATTTTTTATTCTAATTTTGAATGTTTAATTTATTATATCTTTGTAGCAAATGTCAAACAGACTTTGTAAGTAAAAACTGATATGAATAGCTTGTGTCTGTGTCCCATGTATGTAGAATGGATTTTCTCAGAACTACTCAATGATAAATCTGTCCTAAGCAAACCAAATTTGTGTTAGTCTGTGGTATGCAACTCTTCTGCTGCTGCTTGTTCTCTTTTTGCTTATTCTCAGAATAGGTAAATTTACAATCCATCCTCCCGCCCCCTCCCCAACCCACTCCCACAAAAAAAAACAACACACACTGAAAACAGGACTGCATTATCATCCTACCATGACCTTGAAGGCCACATTTTCTATGCATGAAAAGGAACACCTTGCCTCCACTTATTTTTAATGTGTCAGTGCAGTTCTTGGAGGCTGCTATTTCAGCATGCAATTCTCCAATCTCCATCTTCATCCAAGATTTTAGATTAAATGAAGACAGAGCTGAGCATGTATTCCAAGGGCTTCACCCTTATATTAAAAATGATGGCTGCATTGCAGAACTCCATGGACATGCACATACACAGAGTCCCACAGACCCCAAAGAGGGGGCAGATCTCTGCAGTTGACTGACAATGTGTCACTGAGGTCCTTAGAGGGAGCCACATGGGTTTGGGGTGGAATGGTATTGCCCTCCTTAGAGAACATCCAGACCCCTTCATCCACAAGGAACACCTTCTTTTCATTCCTCCTCTACCATGCCCTATGGCAGTTCCATGGGAGCTCCTGCAGTGGTAACCTCAGTAAGAATAGAGACCCAGTCAGGGTAAGAAGGAACTCACTCTTTTCAGCTGCTCAGCAGGTCATGACCTCAGAGATGCTCCAGATCTATTCAACACCCCGATATTTGGCCTATTAGAATGTAGCTCCCCTGTGTGAGAGTAATGGGCCTGTGTGCCTCCTACTCTCATTAAACCAGGTCAGGATTTAGCCCTTATAGAGTGACTGCAATGAGATACGTCTAGTGTGACTTAACATACAACAAAACATTCAAAATAAGATTTTATCAAGTAAATTATGCTTCTCAAGATAAGACACAAGAAGCCACTGCAGTTTATTATTTATGTTGCATTCTATAAATAAAAGCATCTTCTTTGTATCTTTTGATTTTAAATGCTTGGAGAAGGGCATCGGGGCGGGAAGGGGGGAGGGAGCGAAAGAGAAAAGGGAAAGCAAAAACATCACACACACACACACACACACACACACACACACAAAATATAGCTCTTAACCTGACAAGGTCCAAATGTGAAAGACACAATTATTCACATAGGGCATTCAAAATAAGGATGGATTCTTCTCTTTAGTTGAAATATATTTGGTTTCTGCCTCTCTGATTTAAATAATTTACAGCAAAATATTATCAAGTTTGAGTGGAATGGAATTAAATTTGGGTCTAATCAGAAGGCTGTCCTCATAGCGAGGAGATTTGAGAGGTATGCACTCACTCCCACCTCTAACACAAAACTTTTTAAGTTTTCAAAAACCCTTCAATTATGCCATAATCTGCAAGATCTTTCCCAAATGCAATTTACCTGTTTAATCTGAGAAGATATTACAGACATCCTGACCATGCCCTCACTTATCATAATGTCTGAGATTGAATGCAAGAAATCAGGCAGGGTCCCAAGTACTGAGCAGGGAACCTAACACAGAGGCAAGACATTTAACTTCCCTGTCTCAACCCCAGGTTTACACAAGTGTTGGATTGACAGGCTCCAGCTTTGTGGACAGAATGGAGAAAAGCCCAATCCCAGCAGTTGCGGAGATAAAAAGGAAGCAGATGAGGCATCCAGCAAGCTTGCAGTGGCTTGAGGGCAGAGGGGTGGTAAATGCTGCTGAAGAAGGCCATTTCCAGGTAGAAAGATACAAATCACTAAGAGTGAAGGCAGAGATGGCTCTGTATTCTGCTGTGGAGATGACTGGAGTTGTGACTGATCAGCTTGCTGCTCTTGGGGCCAGTAAAGAGAGAATACTGCTCCTGGTGAAGGGCAATGGTTCTAGCATGATCCTCAGGCTTAGCCGGACTCCTCTGTCTTTATTCTTATTGCCCTCTCCCCCTGGAGGCTGCTCCTTAAGCTGTCAACCCTGCCTTCCTCCAAAGCTGAGTGCTTGCTGGCCATTTCATCCCTTTAAACACTGGCATTCAGGGGCGATACCTAAAAACTTCTAAGATTCAGGTTTCCCCACTCTCATCATTTCCTCTACGGTGAAACTTTGCTTGAGGCTGCCTATTTCAGTATAGTTTAGGGCCTTGCCTGTCAAAGGATGCTGGTCCCTATCTCTCTCCTGTTATCTCTTCCCAATGTCACCCCCCCACCCCAATAATCCTACACACAATCTCAAATTAAACTGGTACATGGCATTTAAAATGCAAACACAATCACACCGATTGGAGGTTTAATTAAAGAAAGGGAAATTTTGATTGGGGCACAAAGAAAATGTTGACACTGTAAAAATTAGGTTTTAGCACTGAGCCAATAACTCCTGAGATCTATTCCCAGCTGTGCCACTAAATCACAGTACTATATGAAATTGAGCAAGTCAATAAACCAGTTTGGGCAGAATTTTCAGAAGGGGCCAGCAGCTCCCAACGAGCACTTCTGAAAATTCAGCCACTTCTTTAGTTGCCTAAATGGGAGCTGAGATTATTTAAAAATCTGGCCCATGCACTTCAGATTCCACATAAAACAAGATACTTGCCTACAATATCTTACAAGAGTGATGTGATGATGACAGTGCTTTGCAGATTTAACTAGTGGAAGATGAAAAGCTCCTTGTAATTTATAGAGCTAGTTGGAAAATGTTATTTCAAATTTTCTGTGGAAATTCAAATACTTTAATATTTTGGCCAAACTGCAAACAATTTCAATTAAGAAATGCTGCTATAGTGCGTTGTTGTGCTTATAGTTCAGAAGCCTCATGCACCCATTCTCTTCTATAGGCTAGGCTCCTTGTATGGACTACTCCTATTATAGACCACGGTCACACTTCATGGTGAGAGGAGGCGGTTGCATCATGCGAGCCTGCAGCCATGGTGCATCATGCAACACGCAGTCTGGCTGGGGAGCCCCAGACCATAGAAGAGAATGAGGAGATGAGGCAACTGAATTATAGCTCCCACGAGGCACTGCAGCAGCACAGTCAAATCCAAATAGTTTGTTTCCAGCTGAAATATTTCAGTTTTCAATTGTTTAGTTTCTCTTTAAAAATTTATGTGGAAAGCAAAAACTTATAGGAAAAAAAAAGTATTTGGTCAAAGACCCAATTTTCTGCCAAAAAAACTGTTTTGGTGGAAAATTTTCAGCCAGCCCTACGAGGCACAACACTCAGAATCTAATTTAAACAACAAAAGAGTTTTAAAAATTCAGCGTTATTAATAAACTCTGTTCTTAACCTGCCCTGCCTCGTCTAAGTTTGCCACCTGACATAACTGGTGATAAATGAGTGGAATTCTATTGACTTCTATGGAGCTACATCTATTTACACCAACGGAAGATATGGGCTAGGGTAGCTATCTAAGGCCTGATAGAGAAAAAAAAAATACAGAAAAGAATACCGGATCTTTTATGTTGTTGATGTTTACTGCATAGCAGAGTGACCTATCAAAGGGAAATAATAACTCATTGCACTAAGCTAAAAGCATTAAACTTATAAACTTCTAGCCAGTGGTTTTCTTGACTGTTTCCCTTCTACAATTCCTAGCACGCTGTTGACACATAAATAATAGTTAACACACAATACTGAAAGCATTTGAAACAAGCTGCTCAAGCCACAACATTTTGTAACAAAAGGATGGATCAGTATTTTGAGATATTAGGGACAGATCTAGCTGATCTTCATGCCCTGAAAAAGATTATTTTCAGATTTGGTTATGCTGCATAACCAGTTATGGAAGTATACGTCATTACTTTTTTACCTAATTTCCAGAGGCCATACCAAACCTTTTTTGAACAGTATAATTAATACTGCCTTTTACTTCCTTTCTCTCCCACCTCGCTCTCCCTGCCTCTCCAGAACTCCCCAATTGCTTAAGTGGCAATTTCCTGCTTTCATTAAACTCACATCATCTTCAATCATTTCTTGTTTCTCTTTAGTTATATGCCTGTCAGATTCAGTTGTTAATTGTTATACCATACCTGCAAGGCTTAAACATGTGTTCTAATAAAAAATTAAATACCCTTAGTTGTTCAACACAAAGGCTCATCATAAACTTACAAATAATTAATCTGCTAGTAGACACAGTACAAAAATCAATCCATCTCAGGGAGTTATGCTGTCTGGCAATGTATCATTGTATCACAATGTCCAGTTTCTCTTGGTCTCTCTTTGGAAACAATATAAGTTTACAGCTGTGTTAAGATATTTTAATGAGTTCATGGGGGCCCAATAGCAACAGGATGCTAAAAAAAAAAAAAAAAAAAAGGAGATATAAAATAAGTCTGGATTTTATTAGGCAAATCTCTGCTAGCATAAGAACCATTTTACTTAAAACCCTGAGGGTCTGTGTACACTGCAATAAAACACCCGGGGCTGGCCTGTGTCAGTTGACTTGGGCTCGTGGGGATTGGGCTGCGAAGCTATAAAATTGCAGTGGAGACACCCCAGAGCAGGCTGGGGCCTGGGCTCTGGAATCCCATGAAGGGAGAGGGTCCCAGAGCCCAGGCTCCAGTCCGTACTTGGATGTCTACACTGCAACTTTATAGCCCCACAAGCCCAAGTCGGCTGACAGAGGCCAGCCATGGGTGTTTTACTGAAGCATAGACATACCCTGAATGTCCAACAGAAGAGAATCATCGACCAGGAAACAATTAATGTGGGCTTCAGTCCAACCCTGCTAGGTCAAAAGCCTTTAGCCATGATGGCTTTCCACAGGGCATGCTTAGAATAACCATGAATCAGCAAGGTGAGCAAATCTGTCAGAAATATGGGGGGGAAGCAAAATGTAAACTACCAGCTGCAAGGGGGCTATAGATTTACGTGATGGGAATATGAGAGCAACAGTGAACTGCAGCCAAGGAACATTAGGCTAAGAGTAATGGGTGCTTCGATACTATATTATAGGCCCATTACTAGACAAAGATGGTAAAAGAGAAAGAAGAGTTACATAAATATTTCTGTTTTGTATTTGGAAAATAACAGGATGTACCACATGAGGACAATTAATTACTTTCCAGTCTATTAGTAACTGAGGAGGAGGGTAGACAACATCTACTAGGGATAATAATTTTTTAAATCATCACCCCCAGGTAACTTGCACCCAAGAGTCCTAAAACATTTGACTGAGAAGCATCTCTGGCCCACAAAGTTAATTTTTAATACGTCTAGGAATACTGGGGAAACTCCAGATGACTGAAGAGTGCTAATGTTGTACCATTATCTAAAAGATTAAGTGGGGTGACCCGGAAAACTATAGGCCAGTAAGCCTGACATCAATCCTGGGCAAAATAATGGAAAAAGCTGATACAGTATTCAACTGATAAAGAATTAAAGGAGTATAGTTAATGGCAGTCAACATGGTTTTATGGAAACAGGTCTTGTTTAACAAACCTGATTTCATTCTTTGATTAGATTACACTTTCACTTGATAAAAGGTAATTATGTAGATGAAACATTCTTAGGGGTATAAGGTGCATAAGGTGTTTGACTTAGTACCTCATGGCATTCTGATTAAAAAAATAACATTATACAATATCAATAGAGCACATATTAAATGGATTAAGTGCTGGCTAACTGACCGATTGCAAAAAGTAGGTGTCAGTGGGGAATTATAATTGAATGGGATCAGTCCAACACTAGGCCCAATGCTATTTAACATTTTCATATATGATCTTGAAATAAATATAAGAACAGGGGCTGCTAACAGGGAGTTTCGCAAGGGAGTTTGGGAAGGGGAGTGGGAGTCCCTTGTTGGTCCTAACCCTTCCCCTGTAGTCCCCTTAAAACCTATAAACCAAACCACATTTCAAAACCTCTTTCTGTAACCCACCCTTCCATTAACTAGGAGACAATGCAGGCAGAAGCCCAGCAGCAGAGTGGGGGCTATCCAGTTTATTGCACTGAGTGTTGCATGTATGATTACCTGCCCTGTGGGCGGGTGGCATATGTGTGCAGTCGGTGCAAGGAGCTCCTGGCCCTCAGAGACCATGTACGGACTTTGGAGGCCAGAGTGGCGGAACTGAAGGAGCTAAGAGAGGCAGAGAGGTATGTTGATGAGGCTTTCCGGGACACTGTAGAATTGTCCCACCTCCGCTCAGACAGCCCCTGCGCTGTTGAGGAGGAAGAACGGCCCAGGGAAGCAGAGCAGTCAATGGGAGCAGAGGGAAACCTTCCCGTAGTTGGGACCCTCCTTCCAGATGGTGCTGGGGTTGCCTCTCGCACTGAGGTTACCTCTCCGGGGGAGGGAACTCCAGTTTCTAGGAAAAGGCAGGTGTTAGTAATGGGAGATTCGATTATTAGAAACGTAGATAGCTGGGTTTGTGATGACCGAGAGAACCATATGGTGACTTGCCTGCCTGGTGCGAAGGTTGCGGATCTCTCGAGGCATCTAGACAGACTTATGTGTAGTGCTGGGCAGGAGCCAGTGGTCGTGGTACATGTAGGTACCAATGACATAGGGAAGGGTGGGAGAGATGTCCTGGAAGCCAAATTTAGGCTGCTAGGAAAGAGACTGAAATCCAGGACCTCTATGGTGTCATTCTCAGACATGCTCCCAGTTCCACGCGCAGAGCCGGGTAGGCAGGCAGAGCTTCAGAGTCTCAATGCGTGGATGAGACGATGGTGTAGAGAGGAGGGGTTCACGTTCATTAGGAACTGGGGAAACTTCTGGGATGGGAGGAGCCTATACAGGAGAGATGGGCTCCACCTAAACCAAAGTGGAACCAGACTGCTGGCACTAAACATTAAAAAGGTTGTAGAGCAGTTTTTAAACTAGGAGATGGGGGAAAGCCGACTGCTGCAGAGGAGCATGTGGATCGGACACAGACTTCTCTTAGGGGAGAGTCTGATGATAGAGAATCTCCAGGTTATAGTCAGGAGCAGAGGACGGAAGAGGATAATGTAAGGGCCGGATCAGATGATAAACAGTCACATAAAAAAGAATCTGGCACATCAGAAAAGGGCAGACAAATAAACAGGGACAAGTTTTTAAAGTGCTTGTACACAAATGCTAGAAGTCTAAATAATAAGATGGGTGAACTAGAGTGCCTTGTGATAAAGGAGGATATTGATATAATAGGCATCACAGAAATCTGGTGGACTGAGAGCAATCAATGGGACACAATCATTCCGGGGTACAAAATATATCGGAAGGACAGAACAGGTCATGCAGGGGGAGGAGTGGCACTATATGTGAAAGAAAATGTAGATTCAAATGAAGTAAAAATCTTAAGCGAATCCACATGTTCCATAGAATCTCTATGGATAGAAATTTCATGCTCTAATAAAAATATAACATTAGGGATCTATTATCGACCACCTGACCAGGACAGTAATAGTGATGATGAAATGCTAAGGGAAATTAGAGAGGCTATCAAAATTAAGAACCCAATAATAGTGGGGGATTTCAATTATCCCCATATTGACTGGGAACATTTCACTTCAGGACGAAATGCAGAGATAAAATTTCTTGATACTTTAAATGACTGCTTCATGGAGCAGCTGGTACGGGAACCCACAAGGGGAGAGGCAACTCTAGATTTAATCCTGAGTGGAATGCAGGAGCTGGTCCAAGAGGTAACTATAGCAGGACCGCTTGGAAATAGTGACCATAATACAATAGCATTCAACATCCCTGTGGTGGGAAGAACACCTCAACAGCCCAACACTGTGGCATTTAATTTCAAAAGGGGGAACTATACAAAAACGAGGGGGTTAGTTAAACAAAAGTTAAAAGGTACAGTGACTAAAGTGAAATCCCTGCAAGTTGCATGGGCCCTTTTTAAAGACACCATAATAGAGGCCCAACTTCAATGTATACCCCAAATTAAGAAACACAGTAAAAGAACTAAAAAAGAGCCACCGTGGCTTAACAACCATGTAAAAGAAGCAGTGAGAGATAAAAAGACTTCCTTTAAAAAGTGGAAGTCAAATCCTAGTGAGGCAAATAGAAAGGACCACAAACACTGCCAACTTAAGTGCAAGAGTGTAATAAGAAAAGCCAAAGAGGAGTTTGAAGAACGGCTAGCCAAAAACTCCAAAGGTAATAACAAAATGTTTTTAAGTACATCAGAAGCAGGACACCTGCTAAACAACCAGTGGGGCTCCTTGACGATCGAAATACAAAAGGAGCGCTTAAAGATGATAAAGTCATTGCGGAGAAACTAAATGGATTCTTTGCTTCATTCTTCACGGCTGAGGATGTTAGGGAGATTCCCAAACCTGAGCTGGCTTTTGTAGGTGACAAATCTGAGGAACTGTCACAGATTGAAGTGTCACTAGAGGAGGTTTTGGAATTAATTGATAAACTCAACATTAACAAGTCACCGGGACCAGATGGCATTCACCCAAGAGTTCTGAAAGAACTCAAATGTGAAGTTGCGGAACTATTAACTAAGGTTTGTAACCTGTCCTTTAAATTGGCTTCGGTACCCAATAACTGGAAGTTAGCTAATGTAACGGCAATATTTAAAAAGGGCTCTAGAGGTGATCCCGGCAATTACAGACCGGTTTAAGTCTAACATCGGTACCGGGCAAATTAGTCGAAACAATAGTTAAGAATAAAATTGTCAGACATATAGAAAAACAAACTGTTGAGCAATAGTCAACATAGTTTCTGTAAAGGGAAATCGTGTCTTACTAATCTATTAGAGTTCTTTGAAGGGGTCAACAAACATATGGACAAGGGGGATCTGGTGGACATAGTGTACTTAGATTTCCAGAAAGCCTTTGACAAGGTCCCTCACCAAAGGCTCTTACGTAAATTAAGCTGTCATGGGATAAAAGGGAAGGTCCTTTCATTGATTGAGAACTGGTTAAAAGACAGGGAACAAAGTGTAGGAATTAATGGTAAATTCTCAGAATGGAGAGGGGTAACTAGTGGTGTTCCCCGAGGGTCAGTCCTAGGACCAATCCTATTCAATTTATTCATAAATGATCTGGAGAAAGGGGTAAACAGTGAGGTGGCAAAGTTTGCAGATGATACTAAACTGCTCAAGATAGTTAAGACCAAAGCAGATTGTGAAGAACTTCAAAAAGATCTCACAAAACTAAGTGATTGGGCAACAAAATGGCAAATGAAATTTAATGTGGATAAATGTAAAGTAATGCACATTGGAAAAAATAACCCCAACTATACATACAATATGATGGGAGCTAATTTAGCTACAACGAGTCAGGAAAAAGATCTTGGAGTCATCGTGGATAGTTCTCTGAAAATGTCCACGCAGTGTGCAGAGGCGGTCAAAAAAGCAAACAGGATGTTAGGAATCATTAAAAAGGGGATAGAGAATAAGACTGAGAATATATTATTGCCCTTATATAAATCCATGGTACGCCCACATCTCGAATACTGTGTATTCACACCTCAAAAAAGATATTCTAGCACTAGAAAAGGTTTAGAAAAGGGCAACTAAAATGATTAGGGGTTTGGAGAGGAAAGATTAAAGAGGCTAGGACTCTTCAGCTTGGAAAAGAGAAGACTAAGGGGGGATATGATAGAGGTATATAAAATCATGAGTGATGTTGAGAAAGTGGATAAGGAAAAGTTATTTACTTATTCCCATAATACAAGAACTAGGGGTCACCAAATGAAATTAATAGGCAGCAGGTTTAAAACAAATAAAAGGAAGTTCTTCTTCACGCAGCGCACAGTCAACTTGTGGAACTCCTTACCTGAGGATGTTGTGAAGGCTAGGACTATAACAATGTTTAAAAGGGAAGTGGATAAATTCATGGTGGCTAAGTCCATAAACGGCTATTAGCCAGGATGGGTAAGAATGGTGTCCCTAGCCTCTGTTCGTCAGAGGATGGAGATGGATGGCAGGAGAGAGATCACTTGATCATTGCCTGTTAGGTTCACTCCCTCTGGGGCACCTGTCATTGGCCACTGTCGGTAGACAGATACTGGGCTAGATGGACCTTTGGTCTGACCCGGTACGGCCGTTCTTATGTTCTTATGTTACGTTCATAAGAATGGCCATACTGGGTCAGACCAATGGCCCATCTAGCCCAGCATTCTGTCTCCCGACAGTAGCCAATACCATATGCTTCAAAGGGAATGAACAGAAGAGGGCAACCATCAAATGTTCCAATCCTTGTAGTCCAGTCCCAGCATCTAGCAGTCAGAGACTTAGGGACACCCAGAGCAGGGGGTTGTGTCCTTAAACATCTTGGCTAATAGCCACTGATGGTCCTATCCTCCATGAACTTATCAAATTCTATCTTGAATCCAGTTATAGTTTTGTCCTTCACATCCTCTGGCAACAAGCTCTGCAGATTGACTCTGCATTGTGTCAAGAAGTACTTCCTTTTGTTTACTTTAAACCTGCTGCCTATCAGTTTCATTGGGTGACCTGGGCTGGGGGCAGGGGAGGGTTCTTGCATTAGGTGAAGGGGTAAATAACACTTCAGTATTCACTTCACACCATTCATGATTTTTTTGACCTCTATCATATTTCCCCATCTTGGTCGTCTCTTTTGTAAGATGAAGTTGTTCCATGCCCCTCTATCATTTTTGTTGCCCTTCTCTGTACCTTTTCCAATTCTAATATATCTTTTCTGAGATGGGGAGACCAGAACTGCATGCAGTATTCAAGGTGTGGGTGTACCAAAGATTTATATAGTGGCATTATTATATTTTCTGTCTTATTATCTATCCCTTTCCTAATAGTTCCTAACATTTTGACTGCCACTGCACAGTGAGCAGATGGTTTCAGAAAACTATCTACAATGACGCCAAGAACTCTTTTTGGAGTGATAACAGCTAATTTAGACCCCATCATTTGGTATGTATAAGTGGGATTATGTTTTCCAATGTGCATTACTTTGTACTCATCGACACTGTATGTCATCTAGCATTTTGTTGTCCAGTCACCAAGTTTACTGAGAGATCCTGTTGTAACTCATTGCAGCCAGCTTTAGGTTTAACTATCTTGAATAACTTTGTATCCTCTGCAAACTTTACCATCTCACTGTTTATCCTTTTTTTAATATTACTTATGACTATGTTGAAGAACACAAGCGCCAGTACAGATCTCTGGGGGCAATGCTATTTACCTCTCTCCTTTCTGATAACTTACCATTTATTCCTATCTTTTAACCAGATACTGATTTATGAGAGGACCTACCCTCATACTCCATGACTGCTTAGTTTGCTTAAGAGCCTTTGGTGAGAGACCATGTCAAAGGCTTTCTGAAAGTCAAAGTGCAATATATCCACTAGATCCCCCTTGTCCACATGCTTGTTGATGCCATCAAAGAATTCCCATAGATTAGTGAGGCATGATTTCCCTTTACAAAAGCGTGTAGTCTCTTCCTCAATAAAATGTGTTCATCTATGTGTCTGATAATTCTGTTCTTTATTACAGTTTCAACCAATTGACATTCAACCAATTATCATTGCTGATAAAATTTGCAGATGACAAAAAGATTGGCAGAATTTCATGAAGATGATAATCACGAAGATAGGATTGCACGGTAAACAGCCATTTTAAACAAAATGTGTTTTAATACAGCCAAATGCAAAGTTATCTATCAAGGAACAAGGAATGCAGGCTATGTTTAAAGAATGAGGGACTATATTTTGGAAAGAATTCATGATTCTAAGGAATGGTAATGAGGAAAACAGCACAATAAATATAATGGATTTCAAGAAGGCAGACTTTAGCAAACTCAGGGAGTTGGTAGTGAAGATCCCATGGGAAGCCAGTCTAAGGGGAAAAACAGTTCAAGTGAGCTGGCAGATTTTCAGAGAGACACTATCCCACTGAGTAGGAAAGATAGGAAGTACGGCAAGAGACCACCCTGGCTTAACCAGGAGATCTGCAATGACCTGAAATTTAAAAAAGAGTCCTACAAAAAGTGGAAATTACAAAGGATGAATATAAACAAATAAGATAAGTATGAATAAGACAAAATTAGAAAGGCCAAGGCACAAAACAAGATTAAACTAGTTAGAGACACAAAGGATAACAAGAAAACATTCTACAAATACATTAGAAGCAAGAAGATGATGAAAAACAGGGTAGGCCTGTTACTCAATGAGAGGGAAAAACAATAACAGAAAAAGTAGAAATGGAAGAAATGCTAAATGACTTCTTTTGTTTCAGTTTTCACCAAAAAGTTTAGTAGTGATTTGACATCTAACATAGTGACTGTCAGTGAAAATAAGGTAGGATCAGAGGTTCACTTAAGGAAAGAACAAGTTAAAAATTACTTAGACAAGTGAGACGTCTTCAAGTCACCAGGGCCTGATGAAATACATCCTAGAACACTCAGGGAGCTGACTGAGCAGATATCTGCATCATTAGTGATTATCCTCAAGAAATCATGGAAGACAGGAGAGATCCAGAGAACTGGAAAAGGGCAAATATAGTGCCAATCTATAAAAAGGGAAATAAGGACAACACAGGGAATTATAGACCAGTCAGCTTAACTTCAGTACCCGGAAAGATAATGAAGCAAATAATTAAGCAATCAATTTGCAAACACCTAGAAGATAATAAGATAAGAAGTAACAGTCAGCATGGATTTGTCAAGAACAAATCATGTCAAACCAACCTAATACCTTTCTTGACATGGTAACAAGCCTTGTGGATGGGGGGAAGCAAAAGATATGGTATATCTTGACTTTAGTAAGGCTTTTGATACTGTCTCGCATGACCTTTTCATAAATAA
This sequence comes from Mauremys mutica, assembly GCF_020497125.1. Taxonomy (NCBI): domain Eukaryota; kingdom Metazoa; phylum Chordata; order Testudines; family Geoemydidae; genus Mauremys; species Mauremys mutica. Next base: position 93,610,401 of record NC_059076.1, on the reverse strand, counting down.
ACTAGGGAAATACAACCTAGATGGAGCTACTGTAAGGTGGGTGTGTAATTGGTTAGAAAACCATTCCCAGAGAAGCAGCAAAGAATCCTGTGGCACCTTATAGACTAACAGACGTTTTGCAGCATGAGCTTTCGTGGGTGAATACCCACTTCTTCTTCTTGCATCCGAAGAAGTGGGTATTCACCCACGAAAGCTCATGCTGCAAAACGTCTGTTAGTCTATAAGGTGCCACAGGATTCTTTGCTGCTTCTACAGAACCAGACTAACACGGCTACCCCTCTGATACTTCATTCCCAGAGAGTAGTTATCAGTGGTTCACAGTCAAGCTGGAAGGGCATATCGAGTGTGTCCTGCAGGGATCAGTTTTGGGTCCGGTTCTGTTCAATATCTTCATCAATGATTTAGAAGTAATGGGCTTAAATTGCAGTGAGTGAGGTTTAGGTTGGACATAGGAAAAACTTCCTAACTGTCAAGGTGGTTAAGGAAGGTCAGGAATGGTCTAGCTAATACTCAGTCCTTCCTTGAGTGTAGGGGACTGGACTAGATGATCTCTCAAGGTCCCTTCCAGTCCTACGATTCTATGATGATTCTGTGATTTACAGATCAGACTAGATGATCTTATGATCTCACTTGGAATATTAATACTCTACAAATCTGTGAAACTACAATAGTAAAGACCTTAGAAATATTTATTAAATATATAAATAAGGAAAAAAATATAGCCCTGCAAGTTCACAAGCAGGATTTTAATAAAACTTTTGTGAGTTTGCATCACTGACCCTGAATTTTTGCATACATGTATTTTAATTTAGGGTAGATCTTGAATCCACTACTATTTCCCCAGTTTATTAAGGTGGATTGTGTTTTTTGTTTTTGTTTTTAATTCTCCTTTAATATATAAGATGGGACTATATTTTGGGCAACTTGCCATTTGGAGTTAGTTGACGAAATCTTCCCCAAGCAAACTCATGTAGTGATGTAGGCTTCTCTCTTGTGAACTCAGCTAATGTTTTTCCATTTCTATCATATGGGAAGAGACTGTAAGAGGTTTATACAATTCAGCATACAATAATGTCAGGTTACCGTTGGTTAAGGACAGAAAGAAGAAAAGAGAGCATAACCTCACTAATACATGCAATACAACACTAAGCAGGAGAAGCAACCGGTGAATAAAACTGTAAACTCTTTGACACAGTGCTTAATAGCAGTGGGGGGAAAAACAAAACAAAAATTGTGGACTGCACAGGGGAAATCACTTAGGAACTGCACAAAGGACCAGGGAGGCCACTTTTGAAATATTGGAAATGACTCTTAGGGCTGTCATGCATTAATGAATTATAAGGGAGACTACCGTATATTCCGGCGTATAAGACGACTTTCTATATTAAAAAACAACCCCCAAAAATCGGGGGTCGTCTTATACGCCGGGTATAAACAGCGGGCGGCTGGGATTTAAAAGGCTCTGGGCTCCCCGCCGCAGCGGGCAGCCCAGAGCCCTCTGACTCCCCGCCGCGGCTGGGATTTAAAAGGCTCTGGGCTCCCCGCCGAAGCGGGCAGCCCAGAGCCCTCTGATTCCCGACCGCGGCTGGGATTTAAAAGGCTCTGGGCTCCCCGCCGCAGTGGGCAGCCCAGAGCCCTCTGACTCCCCGCCGCGGCTGGGATTTAAAAGGCTCTGGGCTCCCTGCCTCAGCGGGCAGCCCAGAGCCCTCTGACTCCCCGCCGCGGCTGGGATTTGAAAGGCTCTGGGCTCCCCGCCGCAGCAGGCAGCCCAGAGCCCTCTGATTCCCGGCTGCGGCTGGGATTTAAAAGGCTCTGGGCTCCCCCCCTCGGAAGGGGGGGTCGTCTTATAGGGCGAATATAGGCCAAAACCTATATTTTAACTGTAAAATTGGGGGTCGTCTTATACGCCCCGTCGCCCTATACGCCGGAAAATACGGTATTCATAAATACTAATGGCCCCACCTTATGGCCCTACATTGTATTTCTTCCTCCTGCTACCCACCCTGTGTTGTCTCCCTCTGTCTTCCCCCTCCTTCCTGTCTCAGCCATCTCCACTGCATTGTCTCTCACCAATATTCCCTGTCTACAGTCTCTCTCCTCTGCATCTGTCCAACCTCTGGTTTTTGGGGGATTTCTCAAACCCTCAGGAATACCTCCAGACTTTTGGCAGTGTGGCAGTCATTAGTGTCACAGCCACAGGCACCACAAACAGATTAGAATAGAGAGGAATGGAAAAATGCATCTTCTCCAGGCAGGCTGCAGACAAAATAGGTCTTGCCCCCTTTGGTTCTTTGAGTTTATTAAAGCAGGTTACCTATTTGTGCAGGCTGCTGAGAGGAGAAAGGTTTGGTGAGGGTTAGATCTGGGGAGGGAAGGAGAGATTGTTAGTGAGGAATAATTTTCTTGGGCTGTTGGAAGGTAAGCAGCTGTTTAATAGCTAATTGTCCTGTACAGGAAAATATGCTTGGACCATAATGAAGTTCAGGATACTGTTTTGCTCACCATCACAGCAAAACAACAGGGCACCTTGTTTAATTTGCTGTTATTATTTTGGTCCCAATTTATCAAACTAAAAGAAAAGCACCATTCTTCCTTTTCCTTTGCGATACCCAACTGCTATGTTTTGCTTGCCTGCTGTGTTTTACTTACCTATGTTTTGCTTATCAGACTTTTTAACTAATATACCCAAGACTAATATTTCCATCACTGAATGTTTAATGTTGCTAGATATTATATATTTCCACAAACACCAGTGACTAGCCAATTCCCATCAGAGAAATGTGTAAAGTAGCATTTAATCTGAGACAGGGCCTAATACACACTTCAAAATAAACATCAGCAGTTTTCCAGGCACGATGGAACACGTTGTGCATTACGCCATAAATGCCCATTTTTCACTCACCCATACCCCTTTTCAGTTCTACCACCTGAAACTTGGCAGCCGTACAGGCAGATCGGGATCAGAACACATTTGGGAAATATGGAGGAATCTCAAATTATACCAGCTAAGGTACAAGCCAAAACTGTCCTCCCTTAAATTATTACTCAAAGATACAAGATTGCAGAATCTGACAGCAGAATTTGGCCCTTCAAGTAGGTTGTTGTCTGTTGACAACAGTATTAGCACTGCACATTGCAAGTTCAAGCTATAAATTTTGTTAATGGCACACAGATATCCTGAGGAATATGTAGAAAGGTTTGACTTATCGCTCTTACCATCCCCCTTCTGAAAAATACCCCAAGGAATTCAGTCGGGGCAGCCCTAGGTATTTTGGCACCCCAAGCACGGCAGGCAGGCTGCCTTCGGCGGCTTGCCTGCGGGAGGTCCCCGGTCCCACGGATTCGGTGGCACGCCTGTGGGAGGTCCGCCGAAGCCACGGGGCCAGCGGACCCTCCGCAGGCATGCCGCCGAAGGCAACCTGCCTGCCGCCCTCGCGGCGACCGGCAGAGCGCCCCCCATGACTTGCAGCCCCAGGCACGCGCTTGGCGTGCTGGTGCCTGGAGCTGCCCCTGAATTCAGTACAAAACCAACAAGAAGAATGCATCACCAGAAACTGTAAGAATGAACCATTACATTTGGGAACTGAAATTCACAGAACTCAGGAAATTCACAGATCTATTTCCTGTACCAACACAGTCTCTGCACCTTTCAACGTAAGCATTTTTATGATTTTCATTAGATGATCACGGAACACAGCGCAGTGGGAATAGATGTGTCCACATTTTACAAGTATTGGCTAATATTAACCAACTTTGAAATATTTTAAATACTTGCAGAAACTGTTACATGTCTACACAGTATATCTTCTAAAATACAAAGAAAGTCTACACTGTATTTGTGTGTGCAGGAAAGTATTCTAGTTCTCCCCACAGTCCCTGCTCAAACCACAGAAAGGAGCAAGAATGGCAATACCAAGACATGTTGAAGCCTCCCCCTGCAAGAGGGGGAGGGTTCCAGAGACCAGGCTCCAGCCCAAATGTCTACTTCACAATTACACAGCCCTGTGGCCCAAGCCTCATGAGCCTGAGTCAATTGACACAAGCCAGCCACGGGTATTTAACTGCAGTGTAGACATACATATATTGTATGTCTAAAATTACCAATCAACAGTGTAGTGCCAAACCAGTTAATTAACTAAGTAAACGTTATCATAGAGGAACACTGACATCTATAGCCTCTGTACAAGATCCACCATGCTTTAAACAGAACTTTGGCTTTCGGTGTGATTATGTATATATCAGCAGTCAGTAATTTAAGAGCACCTAGTTCATATTTTGTCAACAGGATCCTTCATCTGTGGGACATGTTTTATTGGTGGATGCCCAGTCCAGTATGATTTTCATCAGGGAGCGTATTTTCCTTCCCCTTTCCTCAGGCTAGGAAAGATATCACCACCTATAGTATGTGTCCATATCAGATTTCATCCTGTACTTTGTATCAAGTTAAAGACCCAAATCCCTGCCACTAAAATAAGATCAGTTTAGTAATCTTTTTGGGAGCATGAGGGAATCTAGAGTGGTACTTCAAATGTGCCAGTATTATTCTTTTTTCATATTAAAGTAGGAAAATGACAAGAACAATAGGCTACGGAGTTATGAATATAAACAAATGTAGGTATTTAAAGAATAATTATTGTTTTACAAGGTGGTGCTTATGTTAGAGGCAGGGGTTAAATCTCCTGAGACCATCCATTTTTTTTCACTTCTCACGGTGATACTCTCTATAGCCAAGGATTGCTAATTATTCTCTCTTTTCCTTAGCAAAGATTAATTTGTTCAAATACATGTTTTGTTTAATTGTTTAAACAAAGCAGAAATCCTCACCGCCATATATTTTAATATGTGGCTGCAGGATAAAAATGATAATAAAAATTAAAGTTAGCCTGTTTGCTTAAGAAAATAACAATTTCTCCTTATACTTTGTGGCCAGGAGAGAAAAAACCCCAATCAGCAAGTAAATGAAGGCCATGAGAATAGTAAGTTGTGTTGCTTGTAGTATGGAAGAATGAATGGTTCCAAAAGTAAAAGTAAAAAGAGCTGTAGTAACAAGACAAAGGGAAATTGTCTCAAAAGAAACAAACCCAAACCTTCTCACTGCTCTGCTGTGCAAGCCAAGATGGGGGCAGAGAGAAGGTAACAGAAGGCGTTGAAGGAAGGAAAGTAGCAAGGAGAAACTGCTTCAAACTAGACAATGGCATAGAGAGTACACTTATAAAGTTTGCAGATGATACCAAGCTAGGAGGGGTTACAAGTGCTTTGGAGGATAGGATTAAAATTCAAAATACTCTGGACAAACTGACGAAATGGTCTGAGGTAAATAGTATGAAATTCAGTAAGGAAAAATGCAAAGTACTCCACTTAGGAAGAAACAAATCAGTTCCAAAATAGAACTGCCTAGGAAGGAGTACTGCAGAAAGGGATCTGGGGGTCATAGTGGAGCAGAAGTATTTGAGTATTGTGTCCTGTTCTGGGTGCCACATTTCAGGAAAGATATTGACAAATTGGAGAAACTCCAGAGAAGAGCAACAAAAAAGATTAAAAGTCTAGAAAACATAACCTATGAGGGAAGATTGAAAAAAATTGGTTTTTTTAGTCTGGAGAAAAGAAGGCTGGAGGGTGGGGGAGGGGAAACACATAATAACAATTTTCAACTACATAAAAGATTATTACAAGGAGGAGAGAGAAAAATTGTTCTTCTTAACCTCTAAGAATAGGACAAGAAGCAATGGGCTTAAATTGCAGTAAAGGAGGTTTAGGTTGGACATTAGGAAAAACTTCCCAACTGTCAGGATGGTTAAGCACTGAAATGATATGCCATCTAGTCCAGTCCCCTCCAATTTGAGGTCCCTTCCAGTCCTACGATTCTAAAGCTAGCAAATTAGCTGAAGACAGTTATTGCCAGTAACATTACTTGTTTGTTAAAGGGTATAAACAGTAAACTCTTAAGAGGTTTATTGCTAATACCTGCCTGACCACATTGGAGCCGACCAATATGAGCCCAAGCCTATTTGTAAGTATACTGATCACATGCTTATAAATATTGTTACTGCATTGGATTTAATAACTGCTAAGTGTCAGGCTGTTAGACATGTTTAGAGCAACTGCATAAAATACCATTTGGCTTTTGGATTTAATAAAGGATTTATGGATAAATTAGTGTTTGGTGGTTTCCCATATGAATATTAATAATTTCAAATATTATTACTAATTTCAACAGTAGAACTACCGATGGTGAAAAGACTGCAACTCATGCATGGGGTAATCCATGCAATCATGTTTACCAAGTAGCATTTGTGGCATGCCAGACAATAATTTGAAGGTATGTCACATGTCTGCCTTTCAATCGTGACACACCACAAATAATTTAACATGGCACAGCACTTGTGTCATGTCTTTATCCAAAAGACAGGTGTCTAATACTTTCATTTCACTGACATGTCTGCTAAAATGTGTCAAAGTCTTTGACTTCCATTTCAGTGCAGTTGTGTTCTCTCAGATGCGAGACCTGATTCTTTAGCCTGGTTGAGCTACATTGGATGGCAGCAAAGGTGGATTTACTGATCCTGAGCTGGCTCCTGGCTTCACTTAGAGCAGCCTCGGGGCCTCTCTAAAGTGTGTCAAATAGCAACAGCCCTTTCAAGGGTCATTCTACCTGACAGTGACTATTGAAACACAGCAGTGCTCCAGCCACACTCCTTCCGTGTCTGTCTCTCCACTAAACAGCAAAAAGGATGACACAGATAAAATTATGCTGGTTCTATGCCTTCTAGGAATTCCCTCACACTCAGCTGACTACTTAAGCCAGCATTATGGCCCGTTATGGTGTCAGATTTGTGCAAATTGTCCCTAAGCCACATGGTGCTGAATTACAATATTTATGCATTTGTGAACACACATGTACAGTGTACTCCATATTAAAAAGTCAACTTTTATCCTCCATTTCCACATGCTGAACTCTGAGATGCCAGAGTATTTCTTCCATATTTTTGGTGGGAAAGTGAGGAAGGACGGTGCAGTGGTTTAGGGTGCTAGCCTGGGACACAGGAGACTTAGAGCAACTCACTTAATCAGGGGTGATTTCCTGCTGTTCTGCAAACTTAATGACCTAGGGCAACTCACTTAATCTCAGTTCCCCATCTATGAAATATGAACACTACTACTTTCTTAGCTCATAGGAGTGATGGGAGGATAAATGCACTAAGGATTGTGAGGCACCCAGATATTATGGCAATGAGGACCAGATGAATATGATCTATAGCTAGTGCAGTAATTTCTATCTCAGACACCATAGAATTGTAACTGTGCATAAGGGCACAGCTACACTACAGAGTTTACAATGGTGGAGCTGCACTGCAGTAAACTCTCTAAGGCCTGGGCTACACTAGTGGGGGGTTCGAACTAAGATTCGCAACTTCAGCTAGGCAAAGTATCTTAGTTCGACTTACCTGGCTGTCTTCACGGCAGCGAGTCGACCGCTAGAGGCTCCCCCGTCGACTCCGCTTACTCCTCCTGCTGAGGTGGAGTACAGGCATTGATCCCCAATACATCAAACACTACCCACCGATCAGGTGGGTAGTATAGACGTACCCTAAGACAGCTGCTCTAAGCCGACGGGAGAGAGCTCTCCCATTGGCTTAACTACTCCAGCCCCTGCGAGTGGCAATAGCTATGTCGGCAGAAGAAGCTCTCCGATATAGCACTGTCCACACCAGCACTTATGTCAGTGTAATTTATGTCATTCAGGGAGGTGATTTATTCACATCCCTGAATGACATAAATTATGCCGACATAAGCTATAGTGTAACATTGCCTAAATATTTACTTCTGCTTGGCTATCATTAGTAAGCTCCCAGCTCACCCCATACTAGTGACAGTTTCTGACTCCTGAACAGGCCATGTAAACTCATTCTAAGGTCAGAAGAATCAGATTTTAGTGCCATGCAAGGATACAACAAAATCTTTTGGATAAACCATACTCCATGTGGAGATCAATTACCATCAATAAGGAAGAGGCAAGAAACACTATGTGGTGTCTGGGAGAATCCAGTGGATCTCAGTTATATGTTACAACACACAATATACTTTGAGATATTTATTTGAAATGTGCGTAGCACCCGTATTCGGGAAAGCGAGTTAGTAATATTCATGTGCTTTGAGGAACCATAGTTTATTAACATTGAAACAAAATATAAAAAAACCTTTGTTAAAACCAGGACCCGGACAACATGTTCAACAAATATATTAAATAAACAAAATAAAATGACCTAATAGCAACTAGATATAGTAAGATGAGGCCCTGAAATATAAACTCTTGTGTCAGAGGCCTAGTCTGAGGCCTGAAGCCTGAACCAAAGTACTTCCAGGCACTGCTAAGCAAAAACTGGGCTGTGAGCCAGAGGCAGGCCTCACTCACAGAAATTAGCGAGAAGAGGGTTGTTAGAAGCAGGTGCATTCACACATAAGGCCTAATAAGAGGAACTTGTGTCAAGATGGCACCTGGACAGCCCAATACAAGGACACTCCATAGACAAAACAAGGAACAGGCAGGCGCATCTTAAAGACAGGACAGCATGATGGATAGATCTGTATGTCTGGAACAACATGATCAAAGGGGAGACAGCACCCTAATGAGCCAAGAGGCTGTACCTCAATACGTCACGACAGATGAGTAATCTGTCTTGTAACTGTATAAAAGTAGGTCCAGGAGTGCGTATCTTTGTCCAGCCTAGGGGGCAGTGGAAAGTCCCACCACTGACTGATCTGTGTCCATTGCCAGGGGGCACATATTCGTAGTATGTCCTGTAGAGTCTACAGGAAACTATTACTGTGCTTTGTTTGACAATAAACCTGGCTCGGGTTCCTTCGTACCTTACTAGAGTCTGTGGTCTTTGGGGGTTCTCTCGGGGTCTGCTGTGTCAGCTATCTGCGCAGAGCCGGGGCAGCACTCAGAAGGAACACACACGCAGCCAACTGTTATCATCATCGAACAAGAGCAGAGCACCACACCGGTAGCTACTGACAACACTAGAGATTACTAAAGAGGACTGCATATTAACTGTTAATATTAAATAAACAAGAAAAATAAATTAAATTCTGCTAGATTGATGTATTATTGTATGCTTCTAAAAATGAACTTTCAAACCAGCATCAGGACATAATATTAGTTAGTGATTTGAAAATGTCTTATCAGAGTAGCTACTCTAGTCTTAAATTGTGATCTTCACGTCCTAGCCTGCTTTTTTAGTTTTATTGGAGCAAAATTTCCAGAACTAGCTGTCAGGCTCTGATCCAGGTTCTTCTACTGTTCACAAGAACACGATTTTCACAATAGTGTTTAAAAATATCAATATGTAAAAGCAAAGAAATTACATCAATTTGGCCATAGTTATTTTTCTTTTAAAAAATATACAATGAATTTTTACAGTAATCTCTAAAGAAAAGCCATTAGCTGAACTTGTCTCAAAACAATAAGTTTTTCCACTTCTCTGCATGTTTTCCCTCACCTTGATCAATGCCAATATTTTCAGCATCCAGATAAATTACTGGCTGATGGTCTGGTTGGTCCACACAAAGATGTACTTTAATTAGTCAGAGCATTGAAAAAAAAATTATTGTACAAATATTGGCGAATCTTCAAACACAAGGTCCATTTTATTCACAATGAAAAAGCTCTTAAAGAGATTTCGATAAAGATTTGCCTGCTGCTTGCAGCCCACATTTGTAATGTTTATATAAGTGGGGGATATAAATCTTTTTCCAACGAACCCCCCAGTTTTTAAACCAGACTGCTTGTTATAAACTGCCTGTTTCCGTTGTCCCTGCCTAAGCAAGCAATGCACAGCCTGCTCTGGATAGACTGGAACTAATTTAATGTGCTCCAGATTTAATCCCCAATCCTCCCAGCTTTTACGGGTAGATTTGACACAGAGGATTACTGCTGACTTTAACAATGATTCATTTGATAAGTGGGTTTTGATTTGTTTTTCCACATCAGAAAACATGCAACAGAATTGCCACCAACTTCACTTTAATAAAACAATGCTAATTCAAAGAAAAGAAAAAGAAAAAATACATAAAGAGTTAAACTTTCACACGAAAATCACTCCCATATAGTAATCAGGAATATGAGTTTTTCCAAGTGAATTCCTAGTTTTCTTTATGCTAATGAGAGTTGATTGCAGACTGCTACATTTGGTTTGGAAGGAAGGTAACATTTTGTTACATGGATACACTATAGACTATACCATAGGACTCATGCTTATTATTAAAAACAATCAAAGCAGCACAGGAGAGAGACAAAAGTATCATTCTTTTTCCAGCCCAAAATGATATCCTGTATTGTTTCCCCAAATAATACTGTTCAATTTCAGACTACAAAAAAACAAAACAAAACAAAAACAAACCCAAAAAACCAAGAATGATGATGCCACACTATCTTACCCTATCTTTATGAATTAAAAAAAAAATCATCATATACTGGAACTTTAAGTACCCCATGTAATGGTTACAATCATTGCTAGCTATTATTAACTTCTTACAATCGTACTTTGCATGTGTATGTTTTATTGTGCACAGGCAATACTGCAGGAAGTGAGATCTCCCAAAACACAGCAAAACAGTAGGTGGCAGTATTGCACTATACTTGTTGACACAAAAACAAACTGCCATCTGAAATGATGTAATAACCTTTGACATTAAATTTCAGCCATGTCATAGTAATTACCCACATATAAAATTGCTGGTGAATTACCAGTATGAACTTATTTTGTTCTTTTTAATTTATAGAAAGAAAATGTCAATTAACTCTTTAAAACTCAACACAGAAAAGCAGGCATGTTTTACAAAATTGGAAAAAAATTATAATTTTCATTTTCACATTACATATAGCTGAATGATGAAAGCAGAGCTGATAGATAATATTCAGAAATCATCTTCTAAAATGAAGAATTTCCCAGTGGTTTACACAACAATTCAGATGTTTCTTATTACAAATATAATTCGTCTTAAAAAAAACACCCAGCATACTTCATATCTGAAAAGATGACCTGAATACACTGAGTGGTGTTTTCAAATATTAAGGATAGGCAAATATTTGTGACAAGTGTAGCAATTTTCTTCTATTTAGCTGAACTCTTCTTTGTCTTAAAGACCTTGGCAGGAGTGTTCAGAAAGGAAACTGAAACTGCTTGTATTACATGCACTGCCTTCAATAGCTTTTATTTCCTTTGAGTAAGCCAAATAAAATTCTTTGCCAGGTCTTGACACTAGAATCAGTCCACTGAGGAGTCTTTATAATGGACAAAGAGTATATGTAACACTGGGAACAGTCATTCTTAGTCTTCTTCATTTCTGTAGGGATAACTGGCTGATGGAATCTTTTTGTCACATCTGATTCCCTGAAGGTCACTGAAGAAGCAGGAAGGAGAATAACTGATGATTTAACTATTAAAGTAACAATCTTATCTTCACAAACTTTTGGTACATGTGAACAGGCTGAAAGGACATAGGGGAATAGATAAATAACAACAGAACGATTGACGGATTTCATACGTTTCTTTGGGCTATTAGTTGATCTTAATTTTTAGCTATTTATGTAGGGAATGATCGTGACCAAATTACTACATTACTATGAAACACAAAAATTGACATTTTACTTTCACACTCTGGAACAGCTGATGTTATGGATGTTAGACTGTGGGCCAAGGACCTCTTATTTGTCTCCTGTATGGCCATGACACATGATTTTAAAAAGTTATATGACAGACCTGATTAAATTCATCCTGAGATTCTTCCACTGTAGGTGTCTTCAGTCTTGCTTTATTTGTTGCTAATGATGTGTAAATGGTGACAATGAATCCATGTAAGAGGATGCCCAAAAAGCACCTACTTGATGGTGGGGCATAAAAGATTGTTATCTTCTCTATTGGAAGGATTACATTTTCTATGAGGCCCTTCATAAAATCCTCTTGTTTAATTAACCTCTGAGGTCAAAACTCAAAATCAGAAAAAGAGAGGTGAGTCCTGACCTCAAAATGCAGGAAGCAATGATCAGGTCATGACAAGAGCAAAACTTCCAGGCTTCCAACCCCAAATGAAACACCAGAGCAAGAGCATGGCTTACCGACATGAGCTGAATTTACCCTAACCCTCCTGGGAATGTGCCATGTCTATGATGATGGCCATGAAATCCTGAGCAGAATCAGAAGTAGCAGCACCTATGTGGATATTGAAGCCACACAGCACAATCTACCTTGGTGACTCCAAAGACGTAGCAGTTACAAATGTCATCAGTTCATGCAGTGACGTTGGGAGACAATTGGGATGCCAAAACTAGCTCTATGTAACTCCATCTTGGGACTTAAATGTCAGGTGGATATGCTGCATTCAGTCAATCGTAGATTGAAAACATTAAATCATATGTAACAACATAGCACCACCACTTTCTCAACCATCCCTTTTGGTTTATGTTGCAGTGAGTTCCTGGGTGAATAAACTGAGCCAAACTGAACCCTGCAGTATCATTCAACCAATTATTCATGATACATGCACAGTGTATATGTAAGGCCTCACCCTTAATTAAGTCATGAATTTTACTGGCCATCAACCTGGATTACAAAAAACAAATCTCAGTGCCCCGTCCTCTTGAAAAGTCATTAGAAGACAGACCAGTGGCAATAGAATTGAAACTAGACATTTCAGCTGAGGTCTACACTTCACCCTTATCTGTGTGGTCATCTGCTGCCCACTATCATACGAAGCAAAGGACCCAAAACATCACAGCTAACCCTCTTGCCCTGCCAGCCTCCCTATCACCAACACATGGCAGGATCATTTTATCCTCATGAAGACCATAAGGTGTCCCTCCAAGTGCTGCAACTGTCACACCTAGCACCTGAATAATGACTTTGAGTTGTTTGTCAGACCCCAAATTATCTATAACCTCTCAAAAAAGCCTCTTAAAATCCTCATAATCTACATCCCCCAAACTAGGATCTCAAATGCCCATATCAACTACTCTCACCTACCCCAATCCTCCCATCTTTCCTTTCTCCATATGCTTCTCCATACATTCCTATGTCCCAAGATCTCTCAGCTCTTTTGATTCCTCTCCCCACCACATTGACCATGTCCTGAAATAGACAAATCCTCAAAGTCCTGTGGGGGTCTCACTCCCCCAGGTGAGAGGAGAGAATATCTAATGCCAACCCAACCTTCCTGACTCCACAGATAAGATGTGAACATGATCATATCTAGGGGAACAAATATTACTCCCTTCCTATCCCAAGAGATCTCTCAACCCTTTGTGATTCTCACCTTCCATTGATTTGTATTTCTAAATCCAACCCTGCTCTCCAGACACGAGAGAAGTGTACAGGTTTAAATGGAGAAATACAATGTTTCCTTGCCTTATCCTAAACTGCTTTGAACAGTGAGCCTTCCAAAAAACACTCATTCATAATCAAACTCTCATCCCCTTAAGAACTTTCACCATGAAGTAAAGGTTGCCTCATCCCAGCCTCTCCCACTGAAGCTGAATTTATGAACACAGAAATATAGTACAGAAACACAACCATTTATATCCTTACAAAAATCAGCATGACCCAATCTTCCATTTCAACCCCTAATGCCCATTGCAACTCTCAAACTACATGTGATGCTGAGCCAGAAAAGGTTAAGCAACTAAGAGGGTAAATGACCCAAATTCTACCTTTAAAGACATATTAGGAAAGTATGTAAGTGGTAATTAGGGCTGTTCGTTACAAGTAGCTAGCTAAGCAATGTAGCAATATTAGATACACAAGAGCTTTGAAATGAAAACCTGTATTGTTAGAGAATTAGAAAAAACAGTAATTGTATTTGTCTGTGTTTATCTTATTAGAGGTTAACAATGTAACCAGACGATTCCTATCACTATATTCTATTAATTCAGAGATCAAAAGAGGATTATTAACATTTAAATGAAACTTGGGTGTAATAATACTGTTGTCTAAGTTTGTGGTAAACTGTCTATGAACTGCTTAATGAATAATTACCTTATGTTAATCCACATAGTTGATTACCAGTGATGTTTAGGAAATAGAAGGCTACTTCAAAAGCCTATTGTTCATCCAAGGACTGCATGGTGCCCAGGAACTGTATAAAGGGCTCTTGAGACCTGATCCTTTTTATCTCAAATCGGCTTATGCTTCATTCAGGGGGTGCATGAGCTGCAAGACTGAAGTCTCCAAATTCATTTAGATCACCCTGATATTGGACATTGGACTAAACCTATGGGCTAATTATAAGAAATCTTTGCAACTCCAAAGCTCACCATCTCTACTATGAAACTGATCTCAGAACTGTATTCATGTCAGTATGTATAATGATCTTTTAACCAATACTCTCTCTCTTTTTTCTTCTTTTAATAAACTTTACTTTAGTTAATAAGAATTGGCAGTAAGCATGTATTTGGGTAAGATCTAAAATATTCATTGACCTAGTGGGTAATGTGTCCAATCCTTTGGGATTGGTAGAACTTTTTATATGATAAACAAGATTTTCAATAATCTTCATCATATTTAACTTGGCTGTCTGGGTGGAAGCCCAAGGCTGGGTTGCTTTAAGGGAACTGTGGTTTTGGCTTCTGGGTAACCAGTAAAGTATTGTAGAAGCTGTTTTGCTGCTGGCTTGGTAAATCTAAGTATTGAAATAACCACCAGTTTGGGGGATTGTCTGCCCCATTCTTTGCAGTTTTCTCTAATTAAGCAACCTCAGCATGGCTCCCCCCTGGGATCCCAGTCACACCACCTCTACTCCCAGCTTGTGGGATCACTTTAAAGGGACCATCGCCTTTGCAGCTAACAGACCCTGGAGGGCGGGGAGGGGGCGGGGAATAGGGGGCAAGAAATACATCTAGGAAGATCAGCTCCCACTTCCAGTCCAGGCTCTGTTTTTAGAAGTAAATGTTTAGTGCTTATGAGAGCCAAACTGGCAGCTCTGTGAAACATGCAGAAGTATTAGCGGTTATACAGAAGGTACTTCAAACTCTCTTCCTATTCAATCCTTGGCCTGTGCCAAATTGGCACCAATTAGACCTCTAAGAAATGGATTGATATCTGCAATTCATAGGCCACAGCACAGTTGGGATATGATAATGACTTTCAAGCAACAACAACCTGAGTGGAATTCAAAGCAGTCACCTCGAAGTGAAATGTTTCATGGTTGTTAGCTGCACTGCATGTCTTTTTGGAATATTTAACGTTTTAACACCTCTGGTCTTTTTGGTTAGAGTTCAGTGAGCAAATCAACTTTCTGACTGCTACTTGTGATCCATCATAACCTCTGTTTTTCAGACAATGGCCAGTGGTTAGCACAACTCTTTACTCAAGATATGCAGCTTCGTCTTTTACAATGGTCTACACAGAGATGAAAATAGATTGGTAAGGTTTGCCAACTCTTCAGCTGATTTTTCAATGTCAAGCTTTCTACTTGTAGATGGAACTCTTGAGTTCAATGTTAGTTCCATTACATGGCATCTAATTTCCCAAGAACCTATCTTCTAAATATACAGTCAACAGCTAAATCCCCATGATACAAATTAAATTATAGAAATTAGAATTTGTGATCAATTTCCCTGTCAATTACTCCCTAAAGTACATATTTTGTGCATGGGCTAGTCAGGTTTTTAAAAGACTTGAGAAATGGAAGTCAGGAGTCTATTCCACAGTCTAATAGAGCTCTCTTTTAGAATGATTTTCCTGGTATATAGCCTAAATAATATGTTTCTCACAATCTAGGCAAGTTTGCTACATTGTTCAGCTGATGACCTTGTAAGTTTTAAGACTGTGAATACCAGAGATGTTTGGTGTTTAAATACAAAGGCTGTACAACTAAACAAAATATGGGACAAAGGCTAAAACAATTAGCTTCTCAACAAAACTTGCCAACATCTGGTTCCTGAAAAACTAAAAGCATGCCTTAGGAGAGATGAGGAAGAGTAAAGGAACATATCTATCACTAGTGAACAGCTCTTAGAGGTACTAGAGTGGAGGTGGGAAGAGAAAATTAGAAAGGTTATTTAAAAAGAAGATATATGTACTGGATAACATTTTTGTTGAAAGTTGATTTTTACTGTGATAACTTAAGTTAAAGTCAAGTTTATTTTTCTTATTCAGTTTATGATCACATTTAGTCATGTAGGATGATTAAGGAAGTTTTAGAATCTGGGCATTTGTTAGTTCCATGGGAAAGGGAGCTGTTCATTCATGTGTAGCCCTATTTTGCTGGTTTTAGTTTTATCCTTCCTCTCTCTCTTTACATCATGACACCGAAGACACAGCTTTATTTTGCAGAAGTATAAACCTTTGTTTGAAATTGATGCTGGTGTCACTGTGAATCATCCAGTAGAGGGCACTGAGTAAACACAATGGAAGTCACCTTACATATAAAGAGTGTGTACTTCACTTCTGTAATGTACCCAACCCCCCATCAGTCCCCAAATGTAGACTTAGGCTCAGGTTTTGCAACTGGCATGATCATTTTTCCATGCAGCAAAATTACTTTATTTAATCACTTGTTTCAAGAAAAGCACTTTGGCCTTTGCCAGTAAGGTATAAAGATCCTGACTTTAAATGTGCATACATTTCTGGTACATGTTAACTGTGTCCGGCTGAAATAGGTCAGATTCACATACAATTAGGAAAAATAGGAAAAAGGGAAATCAAAGTAATTAAATTTGCATGTTTATTAATATCAAAGCATTTGAATTGGCATTAAATTTTAAACTGAAACACACAGTATCCTAAAAGGGGATGATAACTGAAAAGGGGAATGGCCTTGTTAGCGAAAAACATAGACCTTTTCATTATACAGAAATGTTTGCTTGAATGTCCCAAGTTTGGCTCCTTATAAGCCACAGAGAAGTTTTGTGGATGAACTCTTCAACCTGAGAGTTTTAGCAGAAAAGCTCCTTTACAAAGCCTAATTAAAAGCAGGTTTATGTCAGGGCCCTCCCTCACTCTGGTTTTTATTTTGGCCTTCTCTCCGTGTCAAAAGTCAAGTCTCAAAAGAGAAATGAAGTTCATTATTAAGTCAGAAGCATTTTTTCTCCTTCTTCATTCTAAGCCCAACTAAACATGTTTTAGGTTTTGGTTTGGCATTGTGCACCTCCAAATGAGATTTTATTTTATATGCACCTAAGGGTGAAATGTAAGAAGATACTGATCACAAGTCTGAACTTCGCCCTACACAATAAATAATCTGCGAAAAGTACAGTGCAATCCCACTTACATGCAATGGATTTGATATTGGGAACCAAATATTCTCAACAGATGGTGCTCACTCTGGAAATATTTTACAGCCATAAGAAGTTCACAATAAATTCAATGTCATCATCATGCAATATGGCAAATGTTTATGTAACCACATTATAAAAATGCATGGAATTGTACCATACAGACATGTAACAGAACCTTTCAGTTTGGAAAACTTTCTTCATTTGTAACTCCATGTAGCACTAATGTTGATAGTTTAACATACTGATTACTAAGTGTTCCTATTTTTCTACGTTACTGAAATTTTATAGTTAATAGTTGCATCTCATTTAGTTTCCTTACCCAGCTCTCTTGTTTAATATTTCATACTGTGCTAGCATTTTTAATGAAATACCCCCATCAGAATGCATTTAGCATCAGTAATACAGGAATTACAACAAACAAAACAAAACTTAAATGAAGGGGAAAAAAGCATACAGATTGCTATAAACATAGCAGGATTTTTTTCCTCCATTCTAAGCCTCTTAACTCACACCTAACCTACTAGACATGGCCAGAAGGGCCACATCTCCACTGCTGCCTGAAATACCAGTATAGTCATTACAATCCACTGTGATTTCAATGGAACATCAAAGAAGCATCATCATACACAGATGCAAGAAATAGTGAAGCAGCTAATCTCTTGAATTTATTACAGTTATCCTTGGCGGTATTATAATTGCGCAATAGCTGCTTTAGACTTCAGTGTGCTCTGCTTGCAGCCAACAGAAGAAACAGATTAAAAAGCATGATATTTGTAGTACTCGTTTCCAAGCACAAAATGTGGTGGAGCTTTCCAGAAGGGCCCTGAATGTTCACCAGATGTGAAGCACATATGGCACTTGGACTCAAGAGAATAATGCGACAATGAAGTTTAATCTAATCAATTCAATATGTAATAGTAATTGCACAAAGATGACATGCAAGTGTTTTAAAAACAACAAAAAATATGTAAATTGTTTTATAGTTCTTCAGGCCAGAAAAGCAGGTCACCTGGTATTACATAAATTTGTGCTTCCACCCTTCTTACAGAGTCCATCCGCATGAAATATATTACTCCCTCTGTGAGATAGCTATTTAAAATGATGTACCTCTTTTATAAAATATTGAATTCCTTCCTGATTATATACAACAAAACCGGTATTAAAGAAAGCCATCATCTACCCCAACAACTTTCATGCAAGTGGAACCCTTTCTTGCTGCACATACTGATAACACTGAAGAAAAAGCAAGGCAACTTTAGTACCACGAAGGATGCTTGACTAACAAATCTGGAGATTATAGTTCTCCTTTGATTTACTGAACAAGTACAGCCTGGGAAGTAGCAGTACAAGCTTTCCCACATGGCTCCATCTATCTGTCCCAACCAGGAAGTGAAAAGGTAGTTCGGTTTCCATGACCAATCTGTCCTTAGCATCTCTGCCAAAATTGCCAGCAGAACACAAGTAGCTTTTGTTATGTGGACAGCTGTCCAGTAGGAAACCCCCAATTTCACACAGGACACCAAACTCTTTGGGTAGTAATGTTTGTGGTCCAAATTTGATAGCCTTGTGTGGACTGAATTTGCATGGAGTTCAAGAGGACTTTTGTCAGCACAACAGCTACAAAGCTGGTTGAAATCTGAACCTATGGCCCAGAAGGCAAAGGTTCAGTATCCCATTATTAATTTTCTCAGCTACCGAATCCCCAAAAATGCATGGCAGCTCTCTGGGGTATAAATTCACAGGTGATGTGTATATTAAACCCTCTGCCAATTAAATCCAGACAGCTACACCATCAATACAATGGTAAATCTCTGCTCCTGAAATAAGCAAAAGGGGAAACAAAAATAATATGGTATCAACTTCCTTACTTACTTCAATCACTGATGTTCACTTCAAAAATTAGCAACTTTTCCCCCCCACTTAGGCTGTTGATGCCAAAGATGTAGTGAAAAGTAATGGATACCCTTTCAGGATTAGCAGCATCCTGGAGGATCAGTTCCAGCAGGGAAAGCTGCTTGCTTGCATCGCCTCCAGACCTGGACAGTGTGGCCAAGCAGATGGCTATATTCTGGAAGGTAAGGAACTACAATTCTACCTGAGGAAGATCAAGGCCAAGAAAGGCAAGTGACTGTACGATACACAACTACAAGACCAAATAAAACCCCCAGAGTCTTGTTATTTAAATAAACAAATAAATAAATAAATAAAGGGGGGGGTGAACCAATGGGTTGCTCTTAAAAAATCTGTTCTTTTCCTGTGGAAAAAAAGAAACTCATCCTTCAAATCCATAAATAAGACAGGCTCTTAATAAGACAAGCTGAAACAAGGTAGTATATTAGTAAGAGAATGGGAAAAGGCAATGTGCTATTTACTACCATCATTTACCGAAGTTTTACTCCCATGGAATAAATCAAAATCAACTAGACACTTCTGGTGCATGGTAGTGTTTTATGAACTAACTCATCTATCGACTATCACTACAACCAGATATTTTAACCATTCAGAAAATGACTTATCATTAATAGTCTAAGTTAGAAATGGATATAAACTAACTCTAAGAAAGCAAGATTATTACAGGAGTAATCAACACGCTACCCTTTCACGAAAGCAGTTTGCGCAAGAGCCATGAGGAGATACTAAACTTTTGTCAAATCCACTACGCTCCAATCTGTGAGTATGAGGGTATATATGCCAGTCAACTATCTTCATGATTTAACAGATACAGCTACACAAATGAACTACTGTCAGACTTTGTTAGAATATATGAGTTTTATATCTCAGAGAGTCACTATATTTCCAGAGCCGACCTGGCTAATCAGAATCTTCGTAACACTCATGGAAACACACTGTACTAGTTCTAAAGGTGCTAATACACAAAATAAACTAAGGACAGTTCCTTTAGAGGTTACTTACACAGAGGCAAACACCACAGTGACAGAAAGTCAGGCAGACCCACAAAGAGGAAATTTGATTTTTTTTTCCTCTTTCAAATTTGTTTCATTTTGTAATTGACCAAAACATTCTTACTAAAGAACTGCATTAAAAGGTAATAGACCAAATTCAAAAGCAGCTACAATGGCCCAATAAAGTTAGGTGGAGAAATTATCAGCAAGGTAGCATCAGCCTAAATATTGGAGGTCATACCCACGCCTAGGTTAAGTCTTCCCCTTTGTGCCCTCTGGGGCTGTTATCAAGTAGCTTAGATCAGTCCTTACATTGTTCTAAGTTGCACTGGGACCACACTGGCCCCCAGTCAGCCTTAGACACAGAGACACCTTTGTCCCCTCTAGAGTGTGCTTAATGTAGTTCTCATGCATCTCAGGGGAGTAAGCCAGGCACAGGAGGGCTGCAGAGAGCCCTTTGCACAGCTCAGGAAAGTTCAGAGAGATCGTCTGAATGCCTTATAGTGTTTGACTCACTATAACAAAGGAAGTTGCACAACTAACACAGGAAGTTGCAAGGACAGAAGAAAGAAAGAAAGAAAGAAAGAAAGAAAGAAAGAAAGAAAGAAAGAAAGAAAGAAAGAAACCTGTCTCCATTTCCCCAGGAAGTTCAAAAAATTTCTACTTGGGCAAATCTAGGAATCAATCCATAACACTTCATGTTGTTTGGCTTGTTTTATGTATTAGTTATGTACATGTGTATATATATCAATTATTTGTGTACTAGCAAGACATACATTTGTGCCTGGCCACCATTGTTTTCAGATTATTTAAATCCTCATATGTTACTCCTCTCTGAGATCAAGGGTTTTCTTTTGTTTAAGCAGTGAAGGCTCTGGTAATTTGTCCTGGGGAACAGAAAGTAGAAGCGTGGCTCCCCCAGAGATAGGACCCTGGCCAACCAAATTTATTCTGAAACACTACTTGCCCTGTCTACACTAACTGTATTAAGCCCTGTTTAAAATCATGTTAGCTAAAATGCATTAAAACAAGACCTCTTTTCCTAGTCTAGAGGAATTGAGGAATCCAACTTGACTGAATTTGCCCTCTAGAGAGACACCACACAAGCATAAGGGATGGATCTTTGGGAGGACTGTTTCAATGTCCACAAAGAACAGTACTGCAAAAATGGAAATCTGGCATAGTAGGACTGAAACCCAGTCACACTCTCTTTATGCTACCTTTGCTTTCTGTGGACCTTTTTTTTTCTTTTTTTCAGAGAACTCGTTCCACAGAAAGTGTAGACCAGAGCACACCCATAAACTGCCTTTTCAGTCCTCTTAAGGTGTGTCTTCACTAGGAAAATAGGTGTGTTCTTAACCTGAGGTAACTAAAACACGGTAAATTCTAGTGAAGACAAGGCAGTCTGTTTTCACACAAGTTAGCAGGTCAAGGTAAACTCAAGGCTCTCCTACAGCAAGCTGAGTTAAAAACTATGGGAAAGTCTAGGGTTTTTCTTGACTTGCTAACTTGTGTGAAAATTACAAACTGTCTTGTCTTCTCTAGGATTTTACCTCCAGTTAATTCAATACTCTGAAAAACTTTCCAAAATAATTGTTTGACAAAACAAACTCAAAATGAAAATTAGAACGGGTGTCTTCCTTTGGGCATTCTGTTACCAGGAGGCAAAAGGAACAACAGGGAATACTTTATAGTTGTGTTTGTTTTTATGGGACCACAAAGACCACATCTAAAGACACCATTTCTTTTCCATATTATACATTTACAAGATGTAGCTGGCCAGGGTTTTGGAATCCATCACTTTGTTAGCTCTGAAATATGTCCAATTCCTTTTTCTGTACATTTGGTAAGCCAAAAAACCTGGGTGGTGCATTGGACTCATTTTTCCTGTTTTCTGAAAAGTTTCTGTATTTTTGATCACTCACTACAACTTGTGGAATTCTTTAATTTTATACTAAGGAAAACTGTACCAAAGTTATTTAATAAAATTTACAATAATCTGTTTAAGAATATAGGGATTGTGGATCAGATTCTCCCACCTTTACTCCCATTGAGTAATACCTTATTAATTAAATAGAGCCATCAGTGGGATTACTCACAGAGTAAGAGACTACTGACACTGAGTAAGGGTGGCTGAATCTGTGTCTTTGTAAATTAATCTCTATAAAAATTCTAAACAGATTAATTTATGTACTTAGAAAACAACTGTTTTTAAAAAAGGTACATGGCAATTAGCTCCCTGTATCACTAATGTTCCCGTATTCCTTACCCCTGTACTTCATACAATCACAGTACTTGTCATTTGATCCCTATTAGTAAAATATTTAATAGAAAGTTAACAGTTAATAATACATCTGGGGGCACAGGGGCAACAGAGTAAGAGTGACATGTGATTGACAGGAGTATATAGACCTGTAACTCTCAATAGACATTCCCATGAAGCTGATGAATGTCTCCAACAAATCTCAAATGACTAATGTGGTTATAAAACTGAATCTTATATGGTACTACTAGAAAGCAAGTCATACCAATTGCAATATGACTTTCTTATGTTATTCAAGGGAATACTGACAAGAAAAATCTGTTAAATGCTTATTATTATAAAATAATGTATGTGTTCTTAACAGTTAGCTCCCCTAACAATCATTTATTTAATAAGACAATAATATTTTAGAGCACGTATTTTGTTTTGGTACACAGGAAATTCATTTAACAGCTCAAATTCACTTAGTACAGTCAGCATTCTTTTCCCAAGGCTTTTTACGTTTTATTGCTGTAAACATTTGTTCATTTAACAACGTTGTTTCTTCACTAGGTGTCAAGTATCAGAGGGGTAGCCGTGTTAGTCTGGATCTGTAAAAGCAGCAAAGAGTCCTGTGGCACCTTATAGACTAACAGACGTATTGGAGCATGAGCTTTCGTGGGTGAATACCCACTTCGTCAGATGCATCCGACGAAGTGGATATTCACCCACAAAAGCTCATGCTCCAATATGTCTGTTAGTCTATAAGGTGCCACAGGACTCTTTGCTGCTTCTTCACTCGGTGTTCACTTTAAAGGCTTTGCATGAATTCTATTTGGCTGCACAATATTTCTTCTTTTAAAAGAGAGTCACAGCTAGAGTACTTTTCATTTTCTAGAGAGGACTACAAACAAGCTGCTGCTCCATGGGCATAAAAGGACTTCCTAACATCTCATTATGAATGTTCCAATGCTGCATAATGAAATATATTTTCAGCCTCTGTCAAGTAGTTTTAGAAACCCTTAAAATAGTTTTCTTTAACCCTTTTATCACTAGAAACAGCTGCACCTATGTTTGCACTAAATATGGAGGAGTTATAATTCCTACTCCTATTTTTTTTCTTCAAGTTCAAAGACCTAGCAAGAGAGAAAAACAAATTCTTCTAAAGGTGAGAAATTAATTCATACCTAATAAAATGTTATCTATGGCTTAGATTTTCAAAAGTGACTAGTCATTTTGGGTGCCTCAATTTCTGGGTGTCCAACTTGAAATTCCTAGAATCAATGAATTTTTGATTTTCAAAAAGTGCTGAATATGATCTCTGGTGTGCAAAGCTGGGCACCCAAAAATTAAGGCATTTGAAGTATGTAGTGAAAATTTAGGCCATTATCTCTATTACAGAAGCACTTAAGTAGTCACAATTAACTCAGGGCCCTGTTTTGCTGGATGCTGTATAAACACATAGGAAGAGAGAATTCTTGACCCAAAGAGTTTACAGTCTAAATTAACATAAGATACAACAGGTGTGTGCAATAAACAAGCGGCAGAAATCTATGACAGGAGATGAGAGGGGACAGGATTGTGTGGGGCTGTACATTGGCTACTTGCATAAACTGCCAAGTTTTTTAAAAATCCAGTTATAAAAAGAATAGATATTAATGATACCAATAACATTGGAAATGCAATGGCAGAATGCAAAGATGGTTTAAATGGGTCTAACAAAACTATGCAAAATTCACAATATAATGTAAGAGTTATAGAAGTAAGAAGCTGAAGTAAGAAATTATAGTAAATGGCAAGGAACATTAAATATGTGATTGTTGTAAGGACTATTTTCTTTTCAGAAGCTATTGCCAAATTAAATTTGACAAACTTGTGCCTTTTTTATCTCTAATACTAAACTGAGTCAATATCAGTGCACATTATTTCTTAACCTGATTGCCCCAGTCTGCAGTTTAGCCAGCAACATGCCAAACTCCAGAAAAGGACCTTTATAATCAATATGACAGAATGTAATATTCCTGCACAGCAGAGTCACTCCATATGCAGTTTCATGGTTGAAAAATTATTGATCTAATGGCTACTCTCCTCTTCTTAAAATCAAGGTCAAATCTCACATAGCTGAGATATTAAAACTACAAAGTGGATTTTTCTGAAGTGTTTTTTAGAATGGAGATATTACTAATTAAGCTACATTTGATAAAACTTCATGGTGATTACAAGTATAGAAGACATAGTGGGTCAATGACCCACATAATAGATATCTAGACTGCGATGTTTAACCAGTATGTAAGTATTGACAATCAGGTACTTGACAATTGCAAGAATCTGGGATATTGAATTCTTTTAATCTCAGGAAATATATTTTATACTGGGTTTTTATAAATCCCAAGGTCAAGTGCAATACAAGGTTATGGGGTTTTTTTCCCTTTAGCAGCAATACAATATTTTTGAGGATACTTATTGGCAAACATTGCAGGCTATAATAAAGGCAGCTTGTCACACTGAACTTTATTATATTATAATAAACTCATTACACTGATTCTATAGAATAATAATGAAAGGCAAATAAATTTAATCTGTTCTTAATGCATACGAGTCCTAAAAACTACTTTTTTTTTCCATTCATTAACAGAGGAAGCAGACTCAGTGTTACTTTTTTCTCATGTGTTAGCAGTAGCTTTGTATCCATAACTGACTAATGAGCTGCGCAATGGGCCCTTAAGGATGTCAAGAATTCTTCACCCTAAATAGCGCTCCTGAACACTGTGCTCAGGCTTCGGATTCATATTCAGAGTGAATACTGTCACCCATGTCAATGATGAATATCACTTCCTTCAGGATGTACTGTAATAGAGGTATGTAGGTCCCAATCTTATAGTAAGCTCCACACAGGTGGAGTCCTATGTCCATGCAGCACAACAGGCAGAATCATGCCCTTAGTTTGCAAATTCCTTGGTACAGGGACAGTGTTTTCATGCGTATGTGCGGGTGTGCTGCCTACACACATAAATAATAACCATAATGTCACCTGTTTAAGTACTGAGCCCTCTTTCATCTTATGAGATGGGACAGAATCATAGCACTTGGTGGAATATCACTGCATACCTTTAATATTAACTTATATTTGTTATTGAAACATAAGAAAATAAGAACAGCCCTACTGGGTTACACCAAATGTCCATGTAGCCCAGTATCCTGTCTTCTGAGAGTGGCCAATGCCAGGTGCTTCAGAGGGAATCAACAGAACAGACAATCATTAAGTGATCTATTCCCTGTCATCCACTCTCAACTTCTGGCAAAATGGAGGCTAGGTACACAGAGTATGGTGTACAATGCATTTAAACACTAGCTATAATGTAAAATGTTCATCTGTATTATAGTTTTTTCCACTCCTTTTTCCTTAGCTTGCACTATGGCATTCACAGGAGAGAGAATGATGTCATTTTATTAACCTCATAACTTTCCTGTAGGAGAGGAATAAAAACATTGGAATGACCAGCTGGCAGTAAGTTTCTGTTTTCTCTTTTTCAAATATATATGCACAAAATTTTATTTTTTCAATAAGCTTAGCAGAACAAAAAGCCCACTATTCTGCCTTTCAAAACATTTTGTAAGATAAAGAACAAAGTAAATAAAACAAACGTTAAAACAACTAATTATGTTGTGGACTCTGAGACCATGAAAATATTGTACCCTGCTAATGTTTATCTGTTTAGGTACTTCTCTAGCTCCCATCACCACAGTATTTGACTTAGTCACATCACCAGGAGACACTAAAACCTAACACTCTACTAAAATAACCTAATTCCTGAGCTGGCCTGGAAGTTTAACAGCCGCATAATGCAGTGTCAGACATACAGAATAAGAGTTCTGGTTGCAGTCTTGATCCGCTATTCCTGGTCCTCAGAGGCTGGAGGTATCTTGCCTCTCTGATGCCCCACTCTTGTCTACTAAATACTGGCATTGATAGATTTTGAAGAAAAGGGAGCTCCAAGCTCCCTGATGTCACTTCCAGCAGTGAATGGTAGGTGGGGTAGAGGCCAATGGCTCTGGCACCCAGGAATCTATGATTAATTGTTATTGAATTATGATGGACTCACAATGTGCCATGTAATGTCCACACACAGCAAGACACAATCCCAGCCCAAAGAGCTCGCCGCCTAAGTCAGGTGGTAGACAAAAGCTGGGGGAGTTTTAGTTGGTCATGGATCCTAAGGTTAGCCAAATAACAGTCATGTTTTAAGTATAGACAAACCCTTAGATTACATGACTTACACAGTAGTACACAACAAAACCACTGATAGAACTTAGATCAGACCACAGGAGTAATGGCCCCCTAGTCCAGGGTTGAGTCTACTGATCCAAGTGCTTTGCAAAACAACATTACTGCACTTTTAACTATTTTGTTTCCCATTTTACAACAGAATAAAGCATATAACAAGACCTAGTATTATTTGGTGATTCTTACACAAAAGGACTGGGTTAAAAGGGAACTTCTTTTCCTTGTTTTGGGCCGTTTAGCTCTAAATGTAATATTGTTTTAGTTTAACAGTTTTGTTATGTTGAATTTTACACTTCTTACCATGAGTTTATCCCAAAGCTATTATAACAGAGAAGAACCTCCTCCTACTAAAGAGGGATCTCCCTTTAAAAAACAAAAAAATTGTGAAAACAGCTGTTTGCTTTCAGCATCTATGGTCTGCCATGTTTGAAAAAAAAATTCAGTAATCTCCTGCTAATAAAATGTTTCCTCTGAAGAGTAACACAAAAATATAAGTGATATATTGTAGAAACAAGAAGCTTTGCTTTTCCAATTCAAATTATTTTCCAAGCATAATATTTTTAAACATCATAGATAACAATCTCTTTTCCAGTGTATGAGTCCAAATATGGGGATACACTCATAGGTGAGAAAGATGGCAATTTAAATCCACTTCATTTACTAGATATATCTACATAATAAAATCTGCACTGGATACTTCTGACTCAGGAGAAAGTGTGAAGAACAACTATGTCATACAATGTCAGTAGATGCATTTAACCTGCTGTCAGATAGAAATTACACCAGTAGGAGTAAAACTATTTTTATGACTCAACAAGATGTATTTGTCAAGCCAATCTATATTAATTTGTGGTCAAATTACATCTGCCCTTTCTAAACTTTGTTCTAAATACAGCAGTAAAATGTTAAATGCTAATAGGGCTGTATTTTTTGCAGGAAAAAATAGATATTTTAAGCCGCCTAAATGTATTTATCCACCTATTATATTTTAGAACAAGTTTCTGCAACCCTTACTCATCATGAATAATCCTTCCCTTAGAACAGTCTCATTGAAACATATGGGACTACTCATGGAATAAAGTGCTAGTCACTGTGAATCAGGGTGGCAGATTCTGGCCATTAATACATACTTTAGAATCTTTTGGGCTAGTGTGTGCCAGATGAACACAGCCCGTAGTAAGGGGTAGTGTTTTGCTCTGCTGCCCCCGGGGCATCCCACAGAAAGAATTAATAGAATTAAAGAAATGTAGCGCTGAAAAGGACATTGAGAAGTCAACAAGTCCAGCCTCCTGCCCTGAGGCAGGACCAAGTAAATCCTAGACCATCCCTGACAGATGGTTGTTCAACATATTCTTAAAATCTTGCAATGATGGTAGGGTGACCAGATGTCCCAATTTTATAGGGACAGTCCCGATTTTTGGGTCTTTTTCTTATATAGGCTCCTATTACCCCGCACCCCCGTCCTGATTTTTCATACTTGCTGTCTGGTCACCCTAAATGATGGAGATTCCACAACCTCTCTTGGAAGCCTGTTCCAGAGTTTAACTACCCTTATAATAGAAAGTTTGTCCTAATATCTAACCTAAATGTCCCTTGCTGCAAATTAAGCCCATTACTCTTGTCCTGCTATCAGTGGACATGGAGAACAACTGATCACCAACCTCTTTATAACAGCTCTTAACATATTTGAAGACTGTTATCAGGTCCCCACTCAGTCTTCTTTTCTCAAGACCCACCATACCCAGCTTTGTTTCCTCACAGGTCAGGTTTTCTAAACCTTTTATCATTTTTGTGACTTTCCTCTGGACTCTCTCCAATTTATCTACAACTTTCCTAAAGTGAAGCACCTGGAATTGGACGCAGTACTCCAACTGAGGTCTCAACAGGGCTGAGCAGCCCGGGACAAATACTCCCCAGAACAATATTAGCCTTTTAAGTAACTACATCACATTATTGACTCATATTCAATTTGTGATCCACCATAGCTCCCCCACCACACACATATCCTTTTCAGTAGTAGTGCCACCTAGCCTGTTATTCCCATTTTGTAGCTGCGCATTTGATTTTTCTTTCTGAAGTGTAGTATTTTGCACCTGTCTTTACTGATTTTCATCTTGTTGATTTCAGATCAATTCTCCAATTTGTCAAAGTCATTTTGAATTCTAATCCGGTCCTCCCAGGTGCTTGCAACCCCTCATCTGAAAATTTTATAAGCATACTCTCCACTCTATTATCCAAGACATTAATTGTGTGCTCACTCTGCCGTGCTCCAGACAGTGATAATTTCCAAAGGGCCTGTATGAGTTAAGCCACCCACTTTACACTACTTGCACCTAACTCCCTTAGACTCTTTTGAAAACCCCTGCTGTATCCAAGCTAAGCAGGATATAGCCTGTTCACTATACCATCTACTCTTAAAGTTCAGTGGTAGCATAGATAGAAATATAAATTACATATTGCTTAGAGTGTCACTTCCAACAAGAAGTTGAAAGAAATTGTCAGTGACAATATGAATGTGTGAGGGAACAAATTAATATCACATTCTGCTAATGGTGGCTTTCCCTATTAAATCTCACCCACTCAATATGTAAATTACACAAGCTTACACTCACATAAAGGTATACAACTTACCACTTTAAGTCATCTCTGAATTTGACTATGTCTTGGCTCCAGAAGCCCATTATTTATCATTATTATTTTAAAGCTTAATAGTGATCCTAACCAGTGACATAAATCTATGCTGTCATCTTGCAATTTAGTATGCAAATGTTCCAATCCCAATTCAAAGTATTTTATATACCTTCATCTGTAATATTTAATTTTGTACCTACATTATTATTAGATTAAAAACTACAAACATAGTAACTGTGTAGTTTCCCATTCTTTTAAATAGCTTGAAATGTATGAAAAACAAAAGTTCAGGAGGTAGCTTTTTAATACTATCATATAGCCCAAACAAATTATGCAAAAATAAAATTGGGCAAAAATATTTAAAACTAACTATGTAAAAGTTACATTGTTTACTTAGTATAAAGTTAAGTAAGCTTATATAATATTGTACCTGCAAAAGTAGCCTTTCAAAGGCTAAGAAGCTGTCCCATTTGGCATTTTGGGGGTGTTTTAAAGCCTGGATTGTGGCCAGCACAAGCTGTAGAAGTCCACAGTGGTTCCTGAGAGCTTTGGAATTGTTTTTGAAAAGCTTGATGTATGAACTGAGCTGTTCTGGGGTGACTCTTCCTGTTAAAAGAAAAACAGAGCATACTACCAACATTTCATGACGGTGAATAATCATAAATAGCTGAACAAACATTTTTAATGACGATGGATTATATTTATGCGGTGCTTTTCATTCAGAAAATAAGCTTCACGGCTATGGGCCTGTTCCTGGTTCCATTGCAGTCAACAGGAATTTTGCCCTGAGTGTTAACACTAGCAAGTTTGGACTGCATAGTTCTTTTCTACAGGAATCACTTCATCCATGATTGAAGTGCAGTCATTTTAGATAAGGCACTTGGCTGATATTTAACAACATACAGCAATGCCAAAGAGCAATTTAAGACACAAAGTGAAAAGTAACTTCTCTCATTCAAACATATGGGGAAATTTAAGTAAGCTACCAAAATCACTCCAATACCTCTCCCGGACACTGGGCTAACACTTCTACTCTTGGGAAAATTACGGTGGGAATTTTAATGAGCACATGCAGAGGGCTTCTTAGTCTTACACCTTGTCCATAACACTGCACTGTCCAGCAGCACAGTGTCCCATGGCACCTGGCTAGGACAAAATTTGGCTCAGTATTGACTTAAAGGAAGAGTACAACTTACTAAATCACCAGTATCATTTCCTGAAACACATCACAGAAGAGAAACCTCCAAGGGATCTGACCTTTCTCAGCTTATGTGAGTTGAGGAGATCACTGAACAAGACAGTATGATTTCATCCATTGTCCATATATACATGCATTAGTACCCAGTAGACAATCATCTCCTTAATGTATGGGAACAGTGTGGATATCCTTTACTGTATATATTAAGAACTTTCATATAGTTAATCCTGAAATAAATATTATTCTATAAAATATTAAAGTGTAAATTATATTGCTTTGTAAACCTAAAAAAACCCACCACAGTATTTTGCCCTGCGACCAGGTGTAAGCTGCACTATAGTACCCGATCCCCAGGGAACAAGGTGTGAAATCTAAGTTTCTCCTCTCCTTGTGCAAGTGCTCAAGGGGAGATCTATAAGATCTGACCTACTCTAAGAGCATTACCCCTTGCTGATAACAGGTATCATCAATGTGCACAGCTGAATCATTCTGAACATGTGTGGGTTAACTGCAATGCATAGACCAGGATACACCATGCTTGTACATTCTGAACATGTGTGGGTTAACTGCAATGCATAGACCAGGATACACCATGCTTGTACCATTTCATGGCATATTATTAGCAATAAGTAATTTTCTAGTGCAGACCAGGCCTAAGAGTGGTTTGGAAGATCAAATTGGGAGAATACTTGGTATAGTATTGGTATTATAGTAATAGTTAGTTAGGGCTCCAGACCCTGGATCATGGTAGTCAGCTGAAATGAAAGTATTATTTATGTTATCTTGATTTTTTTTTTATAATTTATAATCTTCCTTAAGGAAAGGACCCTGGTGATGGCAACTGTATCTTTTTTTTCCTGTTTGGCCACTTCACCAGTTTATGGGACCCCTCATCTCTTTTCTTCTCTCTAATGCCTTGTTTACACTGCACAGTTTTGTCAGCAAAACAGTGGCGACAAAACAGTGGCAGCATACACACTACAATGTTACTTTTGTTGGCAAAACTCTCCTGTTTTTCTGACAAAAAACCCCCACCTCGACAAGAGGCAAAAATCTTTCAGCAACAAAGTTAAAGCGACAAAGCGTCAATGTAGACAAAGCTGCCGTTTATGTCACCATCACTGGCTTCCCCCAGTATCCCACAATGCCCGCTGTGACCACTCTGCTCGCTATTTTGAACTTGGCTGCCCTGCATTCCAGCTACACAGGCACGTGCCCCTCCCCTTTCAAAGCTTCGGGAAGTTCAGATAGCTGAGCATATGGCAGCAACCAGCAAATCATTAATAGGGAATCCTGCCCTCTCCGGCACTAGGAACACAGTGGCAGGTAGGCAGGGACTGCATGTGTGGGTGTGTGCTTCCATCTGCTGTCTGAATTTAAAGAGACAGCATGCCAACACACTCCTCCTCCCCCAACACACACACTCTCCTCCTCCCCCCCCCATCCCCCACATTTCAGTTGAAAAGCGCCTGGCAATATAGTAGGAGGCCTATGGAACGAGAGGATTAAGAAAC
This sequence comes from Mauremys mutica, assembly GCF_020497125.1. Classification (NCBI taxonomy): domain Eukaryota; kingdom Metazoa; phylum Chordata; order Testudines; family Geoemydidae; genus Mauremys; species Mauremys mutica. The sequence continues at coordinate 93,578,353 of NC_059076.1, read as the reverse complement.
CTGCATCATGTGACACTGAACCTGCACCATGAGGCATTGCAAACCCTTCCCAAAGCTCCCTGTGTCCAGTTGCACAGCGGGATAGCTACCCACAGTGCACTGCTCTCTGTGTCAATGCAAGAGCTGCTAATGTGGATGTATTCTGCCAATACAAGGAGCATAGTGTAGACAGTGTTTTAATTAAAGCAGTTGCTGTATGTCAGCATAACTTTTATTGACAAAACTCTGTAGTGTAGACAAGGCCTCAGATTTCTTCACAAAGATACAATCTTGAAAGGACTTTCTTTTAATCCCAGTGATTCTAAACAGCAAGCACTGGAGATACAGCTCTCCAAATGTATCTTTAAAATATGGAAAGCCATTAAAACAAAAAAATACAAACTCTTTATAGGAAACTTAACTCAAAACATCAAGGCAAAAAGTCAGCAAATTAACACATTACTCATGCTGACAAGGCTTTAGTGGGACGAAGAGCTGACAAAAGAGTTCTACAGTTAGTTCACATAGCCTAAAACAGCAACCTCAGCCATATGTGTTTTTAGACTAAACACTGGAACTTTTAGTTGTGTTTTATTTCTTTTAAAGCTTTGTCAGGCAGATTTAGATGGTGATTGGAAAATGTCACCTCATGATGCTTTGCAACATACCTTTGATAAAGAATACATTTTTACCTTTAGCAGTCATGATATATAGTAGCTCATTCAAAATCTGATAACTTGCTACAATTGAGAAAACATGAAGCTGCAAGTCCTTCTCTCCTCCCCCACAATATAGTCAAATATGGGGATCATCAAGACCTCTGATTTCAAGTTAGAAAAAATAATTTAATCTCATTCTATTATTAATACTATTCTTTATACAAATGAATCCAGATGACTTATTGGGTCTGTTCCTTTGCGATCCATTCAGCATTTTTTAATGTACAATATCTCTGTTAGTGCTAGAATAGTAAAAAGGGAAAGTTCCACAGCACATGAAATCAAAGGGTGAAATCCTGGCCCCATTAAGCCAATGGCAAGAGTTCCACTGAATTCAATGGAGCCAGGGTTTCATCTGTAATATTTACAATTTCCATACATTTTTCTGTATATCTGCCTAAAGTGTGTGTACCCCCCTCTGACGACTCCCTCCTCCCCCTCTGCTTCCATTTCTGCTCCTTTTTTTCCATACTCAGCTCCAGAACCCTGGACTTATGCAGAACTTTGCTGCTTTTTGGACACAGGCATCTGACCACAAGGAACAAATTGCAGGATCAGGACCTATATTAGGCTAGCAAAGTAGCTGCCTAATTCTAAAGTCCTCCTATATAATGGAGGTAGAGTCCATACTGTCTTTCTAAGGGATACAAATAAGTTAAGAATATCCTTTCTTGCACAAAAGTTAAAAACTAAGTAGAGATTAGGAAGTGAACTTTGACAAGGGATACAGCAGGAGGCAACCATTTATTTATGTTTGTAAAACAAACAAGCACTCATCTCAGACTCAGGCCGCCGCTGCATTCAGATATTTATTATGAAAATTAATAGACTGGATTAAATCCTACTCCAGCAATAAATATACAAACATGCCCTAGTAAACATGGTAATAAATGAAAATGTCTCTCCAGAAGGCAAAATAACAAAGACAATACCTCCAAACCTCAGCCCACCCACTTCCCAAATGCCTGGGAAGAAAAAAGGGGTTTTGCAATATGTCTGAAATGTTAACGGATCCAAGCTCTGGAAGAATGAGGAGAGTAAATTCCAGTCTGAGGACCCCTCTCAAAGAACATCTTAACAGCAATTTTGTTGTTTGGAGTGAAGGAGAATCAGCTCAAGAGCCTCTGATGATCTCAGCTTTGGCTGTATGTCCAAAGAAAATCATCTATTTCCCACAAAACTGGGCCCCAAAACTTTTAGGACCATGCAGGCTAAAACCAACACTTGAATTCCACTTGGAAATTACTGGGCATCAAATGAAGATCCCAAAACTACAAGTTATACAAGCCTCATAGACAAACAATAACTTCTGTTGAAATAATTTATTTTTTTCCTTTATCAGAGTTGTGTTCAAATAACTTTATAACAGCTTTGAAAACAACAGGTGCAAGAATATACATTAAAGATAAAAATATTAAATGCACAAATAATGACCTACATTAGCTTGAGGTGGAGTGAAAAGGGGGAAGTGATTTGTCTTCCAGGAATAAACCCTTGTACAATTTTTTAAAAAGCGTAATATTAAACATATTTGGGCAAAAACTCTTAGACTATACAAATAAAGTAATGACAATGTTGGAGGCTTGGTCTAAAGTTTATGGTGAAGAAAGACTAGTGGAAGAGTAGCAGATGATTCAGGGAACTCATAATGGAACAGAAAGACTTTCACCTCAAAGTTAATGGTTTGAATCCAGTTCAGCTTAACAATGAAAGCTGTAACTTCTTAGCTGTTCTGTGAATAGTCTGTGTGAAGTTAATGTATTCTAGAAGTATCTACCAGGTCTCTACAGAGGTACCTCAGCTTATCAGCCTTCCATCAATTAAACAAAATATAACACTTAACACCTCCTGCTCACTTAAAAAAACCCTCCTATTCTATATTACTGCTTAAAGATAGATCAAAAACTTGACCAAAAATACCCAAGCCATTCTTATATTGCCCTCAAACTCTGGCTCTTCTCTGGAGTCTACTCCATCCATGGCTGTAGAAGTACACTCTGAAGTCCTTAAGAATACTTTCCTGCAGAGGAAAATCTCTCTCTTCCCCCATAACAGTAATGCTCCATCGGATACAGGAACACAGGAAGGGAGACAATCCCTCAGATAACATGTTCCCATACCAAATGGAGGATTAGAACTAGAACCCCAAGTTCCCTCACAACTTAGCAGGAATCCAGTACAGAAAATGGAGCACTGATCTTCTGTGCTCAGAACGCCTTATTCAATCTGCACTGACTGACATACTGAATCCTTTTCAGGGGTCGCCCTTAAAGTGCAATGCAGCAATTTAGCCTTAACGTTACACACACATGGCCCAGTGGCAAGGTCCCCATGGAAAAGGCAGAGTCACAAGTTTTGTCCCATCAAAAGAAGCACTGTACACCACAACTGTCATCCAAAATGTCTAGACACAGCAATGGGCCCAACAGCGACAGAGCCTATGGGACACAGAGTTGACCTCAGTTGGTGTAGCAGATCTCAGTGTGATTCCTAGAAGAAGGCAGGCATATCAAAACACATCACCACAACAGGCATCTATTCTGGCATCTCAGCAGAAACACCATGAAGTGACAGGGCAGAGAGACTGTGCTACTCTTTCTTATCATTCAGATGAGCGTCTACAGAGTTTGCAGATTCATTTCTAGGAGAACAGAGAACTGTTCTACTTTGAGCTTGGCTAATTCTTGCTCTGTGATCTCAGCTGCATGTTATCTTCCTTCACTGGGCTTCCGTTTCCTTACTTGTAACATGAAGTTAGTAGCTTAGCTATCCCATACGGATGTTGTATAGCTTAAGAACGTAAGAATGGTTAAGACAGATGCTGAGAATGGGAGACACGGGACGGCTCACTTGATGATTACCTGTTCTATTCATTCCCTCTGAGGCACCAGGCATTGGCCACTGTTGGAAGACAGGATACTGGACTAGACGGATCTTTGGTCTGACCCAGTATGGCCAGTCTTATGTTCTTATGCATTTAGTGGGTAAGCTGAGGGGCATTTTCATCAAGCAGCTGAGGGGCACTTGGGGAAAGCAGATAGTTAGGTACTGGCACAAAGAAGGGTGGTTGGCCCTTCTAAAGGGAGATAGGTCTCAGCCTACCTCTGGTGCAGCTGGTTTGCCTCCCCAAATGAATTAAATCACATGCCAGACAATCATATGACTAAACCAGTCTTCTGTTGGGGGAGGGCGGATAGAAAAAACGGTGTGTGGATAGCCAAAGGGTGATTGCAGTGTGAAGCTGCAGGAAGTCTCCTGCACTGGTCCCTGAGGAAGGGAACTGTGGCTAGGTAGAAAGATACTGCTGGAAGTTTTGTTTTCCTTCTGTGAGTAGGCAAAAAAGGCAGAGCAGACTTTGTATCTTCTTTAACAACTTACAGAACAGTTACACACGGTACCTCTGGGAGGAAGGGCTGTGCCCATTTTAAGACTAGGGTGGAAGATCTTTTTGAGCTTATTTTGAACTTTACATAAATAAAACTAGACCCTAAGAAAGGCTGTTATTAGACTTGTGAAAGTCTTTTTTTCCAAGGAACCAAGAGGGGGAAATGAAGCAGGCTGCTGCAGAGCCACCCCTGGCCATGAGGAGGCATTCAGAAGGAGGCTGTCCTCTTACATATACATAAATAAAATTATATACTTTCCTCTGCATGTGCTTTTTAATCATGGTTTTAGAAGCAACTGAAGTGGAGAAGCCAGAGTTGCAAAATTTAAAGTGAAATTAAGTACTACCTATGTCTATAAAATGACTGGAAATCTACAACATTGCTTGGCTGAGCCATCTCCTAGCTTGTTTTGAGTGAAAGGGTGGAGCTTGGTTGTGAGCAGAGCCTGGAAAAGTACCAACACATATTATTCCTGCGCTGACCCCTGGAACCCAGAGGTGGGTACAAGCCCCTGAGATCCCAGACAGCAGCAGGAAAGCCAGGTGCCATGAAGGGGGTTCCAAAGAGGATGGATCTAGACTATTCTCAGTGGTACCAGATAACAGAACAAGGAGTAATGGTCTCAAGCTGCAGTGGGGGAGGTTTAGGTTGGATATTAGGAAAAACTTTTTCACTAGGAGGGTGGTGAAGCACTGGAATGGGTTACGTAGGGAGGTGGTGGAATCTCCTTCCTTTGAGGTTTTTCAGGTCAGGCTTGACAAAGCCCTGGCTGGGATGATTTAGTTGGGGATTGGTCCTGCTTTGAGCAGGGGGTTGGACTAGATGACCTCCTGAGGTCCCTTCCAACCCTGATATTCTATGTTCTATGACCTCTAGGAAATGAGCTGACTGAAAAAATATATGCCCAGAGGATTTCAGTTGGCTTTTTAAAATGCACACATCCTCATTTAGCATTAAGTCATGTGTTTTCAGACATTCTTGAGTGCTTCATCAAGTTCTTGGCAAGTTGTTCCAAAGACAAGCATGTCATTGCAATAGGTCAGTACATTATTCACAGGACTGATTATCTGTCTGATAATGCTTTGGACAATTTAAACAGCTGAGTATACTTAAAGGATCACCTTGGGCATGGTGCAATCCAATATGAGTGGAAATCATGATGATATGGATTAGGGCAGGGGTCAGCAATCTACGGCACACATGCCAAAGGTGGCACGAGAGCCCATTTTTGATGGCACATGGCGGCGGGCTGAGCCGCTCAGCTCACCGCCACTCTGGGGTTTCTGCTGCCGGCTCCTGCCAGCCGGGGTCCCACCACCGGTCCCACTCAACAGGAGCCAGCAGGCAAAACCCCAGAGTGGCGGCGGGCTGAGCTGCTCAGTCACTGCTCTGGGGTTCCCGGTGTTGGCCCCTTGCTAGCCGGGGTCCCCGCTGCCGGCCCCACTCAGCGCCCGCTGCTGGCCTGGGTGAAGGAACCCCAGGCTGGCAGTGGGCTGAGACCCCAGCTGGCAGGAGCTAGCAGCCGAAACCCCCAGAGCGGGGGCGGGCTGAGCCACTCAGCCCACCGCCACTCTGGGGTTCCCACTGCTGGCCCCTTGCCAGACAGAGTCCCCGCTGCCGGCCCCACTCAGTGCCCGCTGCCGGCCTGGGTGAAAGAACCCCAGGCTGGCAGCAGGCTGAGACCCCGGCTGGCAGGAGCCGGCGGCCAGAACCCCAGAGTGGCAGTGGGCTGACCCGCTCAGCCCGCCGCTGCTCTGGGGTTCCGGCTGCTGGCCCTTTGCCAGCTGGGGTCCCTGCCGCAGCCCCACTCATTTTGCTTCCAGTTGGAGTTCCAGCACAGGCCTCCTGCCAGACAGGGTCCAGGCTTCCAGCCCTGCTCAGCCCTACCAGCCGCCAGCTCCACTCACCTCAGCTACCCATCTGGGGTTCCAGCCGCTGACCTTCTGCCAGCCGGTTAACAATTGACCACTGAGAAGCCTGTGTGCAGCTTAAAGTATCCAAATACGTGCCAGACATTGGAAAACTCAGCAAGGAAAAGCAAGGGCAAGGATCACACTGAACTGATAAGATCTGCTTTTAATTTAATTTTAAATAAAGCTTCTGAAACATTTTTAAAACCTTGTTTACTTTACATATAACAGTAGTTTGGTTATGTAATATATAGACTTATAGAGAGACCTTCTAAAAAACGTTAAAATGTATTACTGACACACTAAGCCTTAAATTAGAATGTATAAATGAAGACTCAACACACCACTTCCAAAAGGTTGCCGACCCCTGGATTAGGGGTATAGTTTGTGTTGCTATAACACTTTTTGAAGTAGGGTCTTGATTCCAATTCCATAAAAAATGTAGTGTGCAGGTCCATCCAGATTCAGTGTCATATGATGGTCCACTTTAAATGTTACATTTGGAGAATGCATGACCACACAAATGTGCATTGCATCTTCGTTTTGTGCTCTGAAGACATCTATAGCTTTAGAACCCCACGGGGTAGATCTTTTTAATAATGTCTTGCTTTTGTATTTTTCTTGTTCCTTTCAGATAGTTCTCTCATTCTCTTCTGTGTTCTGGACTACAGGTGTGTCTGTCTTACCTTTGTGTAAATAAATCTGGAAGTCCTTTATTTTTTCCCCAAGTTATGAAACATGGTGAGGTACTTTACTAGGAGACTTAATACCAACATCCATAGTGTTTTGGTCAACGAAGATATTTGCCACCTTTTTTATTATGCATAAGGAACAACCTGACAGAGGTATCAGTATTTCCACATAGGAAATCATTTGGTGATGTAGAGTATAGGTTTTGCAGTTGATCCTCCCTTTGTCACTTATTTTGAACAAGCCCAGGCGCAACTCTCAGCAGAACATGTTAAATCTTTGTCTTTGAAACCGGTCTGGTTTTGTTCTGCAGATAAAGATGATGCATTGTCTAAATCAGTTTTACAGTTGACCCAGATTATCAGTGGCTCCATGCTTGTGTCTATTAATTGCATATTTGTTTTGGGGCATCAGCCCTTTCATCTTGGTAGGCTGTTAACACAAAGGCAACAGCTTCTTCTTCAGACTTTAGGTCAGTCCTTACATAGTGAATTTTTCTGAAAACTGCATTTTCTCTGTGTCCCCTATGTGAAAATCAGAAGTTTGAAAATTTGTGATGACATGACTGTCAGTTGGCTTCTTGCTGTGACATACTGACCCAAGGTGCTCTCTCTCTCTGCTAGCCACTGTACACTGCAGACCAGCAGAGACAGCCATTTACCCAGAAGGCTTAAAATCAAAATAGACAATGAATAGATAAAGAGTAGTGCAGTGGTTCTCAAACTTTTGCACTGGTGACCCCTTTCACATAGCAAGCCTCTGAGTATGATCCCCTTTATAAATTGAAAACACATTTTTATATATTTAGCACCATTATAAATGCTGGAGGAAAAGCGGGGTTTGAGGTGGTGGCTGACAGCTCGCGACCCCCCATGTAATAACCTCACGACCCCGAGGGATCCCGACCCCCAGTTTTAGAACCCCTGGAGTAGCGGATGGGATGGAACATATCAAAAGCAGATGTCAGAGGAGCGATGGTGAGAATGCATCTACATTTTGTTTTGTTTTTTTGTTGTGTTGTTTTTAAACAGGTGTTATTTACAAATAGTTCTTGAAAACAGGGCTAGCATTTGTAGCCCCTCAGAAAAACATTTCTTTCCACAAATGCCACAGGTTCACTCTCATGTGAAGGGGCCTAACAAATTCATGGCCATGAAAAATGCATCACAGACCGTGAAATCTGGTCTTTTGTGTACTTTTACCTTCTACAACACCAATTTCACGGGGGAGACCAGAATTTCTCAAATTGAGGGTCCTGACCCAAAAGGAAGTTGGGGGGGGGTCGCAAGGTTATTTTAGGGGGGGGGATTGTGGTACAGCCATCCTTACTTCTGCACAGCTGCCTTCAGAGCTGGATGGCTGAAGAGTGGCGGCTGCTGACTGAGGGCCCAGCTCTGCAGGCAGCAGCGCAGAAGTAAAGATGGCAATACCATATCATGCCATCCTTACTTCTGCTGGCAGCAGCTCTGCCTTCAGAGCTGGGCCCCCAGCTGCCCAGCCGCCACTCTCCAGCTGCCTGCAGCAGCGCCAAAGTAAGGGTAACAGTACCACAGCCCCCTTACAATAATCTTGGAACCCCCCATAACAACTTTTTGGGTCAGGACCCCTACAATTACAACACTGTAATTTACTATTTTTAAAATCCTATGACCTTGAAATTGACCAAAATGGACTGTGAATTTGGTAGGACCATAACTCATGTGGAATAGTCCCCTTTGTGAACATATGGTTAAGCACAATTATGGCAATACTGTCTGACTTCTGACTAGCAGGTGTCTTCCTTTTGCTGCATATGTACACTTAATAAACATCGGCAAGTAGAACAGGCCACCATTTCTTGGGCACATAAGGCAAATATTTCCAGTCCTCTATCATGTTGCAAGAGTGCCATAGGAGCCATTTCTGTTTCTTCAAGCATGTATTGATAGTCACCTACATATAGATCCATTATTATTTATTGTACAACTCGTCTAGAGCATGGAATCTAGCCAAACCAAATTTGCACAGCCCTCATAGGGTTAACATCTATCTATTGTAGTGCTTTGTAAATCTAAAGACATAGTTTCTGTTTTATAAGTTACATTTTGGAGCAAATTTTTTAGTGAATCTTTTCTACATTCAGCACGTTTGATTGCTCTGTATCTTCTTGCAGGTTATTTATCTCATGTAGCTTTAGTACTATGCTTTTAAGATCAGTGAACTATTCTCTCTCTTATCATTGGTGTTGTCAGTGGCTATGTAGCATTCAATATTTTCATGTCACTGATGCCACAATTCAGCTGCCTCCACTTATGTGGAGGTATTTGTTTCAGTGAGTTGTCCTTTTTTGCTGTACAGTGAGATTTTTCTTCTGGTAAGAAAATTTAAAATAAAAATAGTTATTACAAAGATGTAATGGACTTTTCTTGATCCAATGAATAAAAGAAGCATCCATGTGTACTTATAATGATACTGTGCCACTTTCAGCGGAGACCAAAAAGTGGCAATGCACCCATTTCCTTTTCGTAGGGCACAGTGGTGTCCCCTGTGTTGTCAGTTGGCTTTGATGCATCTATAGATAGAGTACAGTTTATTTCTATATAACAGGAACACTGACTTAGTTTTATGCCTACTATTGGTTAGTGGATAATCAATAAACACTGATGGAGGTATTTTTTGGACACATCTTGCCTGTCTTTTATCTCAAGATACATGCCTAAAATGGCCTCAACATGTTATATGACAACCGGGGGTCAGAAGTCTCTTGCAGATATTGTCATGTATTACCCTCTCCTAAACATTAGAAAGTGTCATCCTAATTATAATGGGTTGAAACTATGTATTTCTGATAATCCAGAACCAAAACTTTCATTATTTTTAAGTAAGCAGTCTAAGATGCTATTTTTGTCAGTTTTTCATACCACAAAATCATGATCTTCCCATTTTTAAAGCCAATCCAAACTTCAAAGGAATTACATGATAATAATTATGATATGTGAAAGACAATGCAAGTTTAGTTTAAACCCTTGGACTTCCTGAAGCTAAAATGTGATGAATATGCATCAGTGCATTAATGTTTACCATAACTGATCATACGAAAACAGGGTACAAATTATGTAAAGTAAGAGCAAATTAATAAAGAGCTAATACAATTTTATTTTATTAACTGACAGACTTCTGGCCTTAAAGTCTATGAGTCTCTGATGAAGTTGATATTCACTATTTGCAATTTTACAATAACATAATAAAATTGGATTTAATTGTAGTATTCTTACAAGATCAACATACTTCTGTTTTCTTTTAAACTTTTAGAATTACCTTTAAGCTGTAATAACAACCAGACATATAAAGAGGCCTGCCCATGAATTCAAATTAAGTGTTTTGAGTTTTCTGTCTACAACAAAAATTGAGATTAAATATATAAGAGCTTTATCTAAAAACTCCAGACTCACAAAGAGGCTATTGTCAGCAAACTCCCTTGTTAAAAGGAATAACAGTAAGGTTAGCCAAATAGTACTGTTTCCATGTGCCAACTATAATTTAATCAAAGATAACATACTACCAGTATATTGCTGTTTCACATCACTGCACTGGATTCCAATAATGTCTCACTTCCATCTGCTAACGGTTTTACAGCAATAAAGTGCAAAGTAAGTGAGCTATGAGGCACACGTATGATATGCCTTACAATTTTATTAGGGCTTGAACTGTTTGTTACCCGTCTTGCACCACTGAGATTATACATGCTCTAAGGTTATTCACTGAGTAAAGATAGGACTAAAATAGTTTATTTGAAACCCTGCAAGCTCTGCAAAAGACATGAAGCAGAACAATAAATTTTATATGCTATAGTATGCACTTCTTGTAATACAAGCATAGAACTGGAATTTTATTGTAAACTGAATTTTTATATCTTATTTTCTTATAAATTATAATGGACCTTAATATCTCCTCCTCCAAGGTAAATGAACATAGTTAAGCAATTATTAAACTTACTTAGAAAATAAATCATTATTCAGAAGTTACATACGTTGAAGAAAAAAGTGTGGAAGTAGAGTAAGAACTGACAGGGATTTGAAGGGGATTTCAATGCAAACAGTCTCTTCTGTGAGCAAGAGTCAGGCTAGCTGTAACCCTAATAACGCAAGATTTGTAGAAGCGAGGATTGTGTGAGGTGAGTGAAAAAGAACTGTGTAAAAAGTTGTTGCGACCTTGTGTAGATAGATATGGAATGCAGACTAGAGTCTAAATAAATGTGAAAAAAGACATCAGAATGACCTATGTATAAACAAAATGCAGCTGTTGCTCATTATTGTACGTAAGAAAAGGTATAAATGCTTGCTGTAATTGTTTAGCTGGAGAGCAACCTGTTTAGCTCTCTCCCTCCATGCAATTGCTAGAGATAATAAAGTATGTGATTTGCTGCACCCAACCAAAAAGTGAGAACTATGTTTTTCTCCAACAAAAGGCAACCTCAATATTTACCTACTACAGAAATATCATCCTAAAATATCAGGGGCCAAATTCTGCTCTCACCTATGCTTCTTCAATTACATTTAGCCTATGAAGATTTATAAAGCTTTTAATGTTCAAGATATATACTTTTCTGAGCAGGCTGGATTCATTCAGTCTTTGGTTCATCATCACCTCTTCTAAAATGTTCCTGCTAACCTGCACTTGTTAACATAATTCCATTCAATTATGAATAAATTTTCCCTTTACCCATTTCAGCCTCCCTGCTAAATAGGGCAAATTTTCTTTAACAGCCTCATCTCTGTAGTTAATTTTTTTTTTAATTACTGAGAACATTTCCAGAATTATTTCCACCACCTCCCATATGACCTAGATGTGTTGCCCCATTAACAAAACACAGTGGCTGTGATGTTCCCTGGGGTATCCAGAGTTGTGAGGCACCTCACAACCACCTGCCCTTAGCACGAAGGGGTCCTGTCTGTGCCTGCTGTGGATCAGGTCCCTGAAACCATCGACCTCTGAGAGCACAAGCACTGCCTTCAAGGCCTCGCTTTCTCTGTAGTAGCAATGGTTTCACACCAACCTCTGAGTTCTCGGAGAGCTCCCTCAAGTGTCCAGCCCCTTATCCACTGAAAGTTACAAAAGTACCAGGCCTGCTGCACCCAAAGGAACAGTGGACACCCGCTTGTAAGATTCAACTCAGGACCAGCACTCTGCTTAACACCACAGGCCTTAGATATATTTTATAGTGAAAACAAGAATAAGTTTACTATCAAAGAAGAGATATTCAAGTGATAGTGAGTGAAAATATTGGAAACTAATGGCTACATATAAAACAAAATCATAACACATTTTCTAGACACTAAACTCAACTAATCAGTTAACCAACTGCTAAAGAAGTGTCTCACCCAAAGTTCTCTAAAGCATTTCCAGCCAAGCCTGGGGGAGACCCCACTTTCATGAAGCAAATTTGCTGTCCATTTGCTTCTGAGGTGAGCAACCCCAACGTATCTTTACCCCCAAACATAGAGCAAATCTTTCAAGTGTTCTCCCCTCCCGCTGTTTCTCTCTTCATTTTAGTTTCTTGCTGAAGTTCTTACAATCTTTAATTTGCATTCAGTTCAGAGTGGTGATAGGATACCCACTGTGAATGAGACTATACTCAATTTACATGTAAACAGGTCGATGGTTAGACATCTCTTCTCTGACACAAAACTTGTTTTTCAACTTTGCTGGTGACCAGTACCTAGACACAGACTTTAAGAACATATTTTCATTATATACGCATATAACTCTTTACACAACATCTGTACATGCATGTTGAAATGATACTGATGACAACTGTGACACCAGTTTTTATCTGAGACCTCATATTACATTCTTTGGTGAATCAGAATGTGCATGCCAGACTCAGGAGATTCCTGTAACCGCTATGCACCCAATCTGTGCCCCCTGCCAGGTGGCACTAAGAGGTTTCTGGGTCACATTGTCCTTTAGCTTAAATAGTTCTTCACTGGAAATGCCTTGCCTGGATCACAGCTGCCTTTTTCACAGCCACATGACATTGGTGGCTCATCATCATCCTGCAATCAACCAACACACTCAGTTCTCTTTCCTCCTCTGTCATCTCCAACTAAAGAGTCCTTAGTTTGTAACAGAAATTCTTATTAACAGATCCTGTGTGCATGACCTGACACTTCATACTATTGAATTTCATCCCTACCTGAACTTTTCTAAGCTGTTCATGAAAACATAATAAAAATTACAATAATAGCTTGAAACTGAATGAAGCTAATAGAGAAGCCTGACATAATGACCTCTGCCTTTTTTAAACCCTGAAGTTTCTAATAAACCCACCTGATAGGTTACAGATATTCAGGCCTGTTTTTAAAATCCTATACTTTAAGAATTTAGGTACACATTTATCATTTAGCTAGTTATAGAGGTATAAAAGAAAGAATCTGTGTAAGGGCCTTCTCTCATTGTGACAGTCTGAGGCCCTGTTCTAAAGCTAAGGCCTTTGGCTAAGCAGTGGGAACAGCCATAAGCTGGGAAGCGTATGGTCACATCCTCACAGTCCAAACTAGTCACATTGACATAAGGCAATCTGGTGCCGTTAGAAAGGTGATCCAATCTATCACCTCCAGATAAAGGGAAGAGCCTAGAAGATGTGAAAGGAAATTTAGTTTGATAGTTTTCTGTTTGGTAAGAACTCACTTATCAATAGACACAGCTGGGAAACCCTTATGTCTTTATAGATGTAGTTTTAAAATCCTCATTTCTGTATTGTTTTGTCATTATAGTTCCCACTTTGCTATTGTTTATTTGCATGGTCTCTGTCTGGTTCTGTGACTGTTTCTGTCTGCTGTAGAATTAATTTTGCAGGGTGTAAACTAATTAAGGTGGTGGGATATAATTGGTTAGCTAATCATGTTATAATATGTTAGGATTGGTTAGGTAAACTTCAATAAAATGATTAGTTAAGGTATAGCTGAGAATATTACTATATAAATTAGGGGCAAACAGGAAGTAAGTTGGGATTTGAAAATAAGGAAAAAGGAACTTGGATTTAAGCTTGCTGGAAGTTCACTCCAATAAACTTCGAATTGTTTGCACCTTTGGACTTTGGGTATTGTTGCTCTCTGTTCATGCAAGAAGGACCAGGGAAGTGGGTGATGGTGCAGGAATAAACCCTCTACCACCACCTTTTAAAAAGAAATTGATAGGAAGGCTTTTCTTTTCATAATAATTTTTAATAAATCCTCGATTAAAACAATACATTTCAAGCAATTGAAAGATCCAGTATAAATTCCTGAAATCAGTTTTCTTTGACAGATTATCATGCACTGATTCTGAAAAGACCAATCATTTCCTTTTATACACATATGCGACAATTAGATCTTAGTTCTTATGCTCCTCTAGATGGCACTGGTAATTTATCAAGCCAACTATCAACATGCAATAAGAAGTCACTGGAATACATACCAAAACAGGGCACACATACCAAGGGAAACCTTTACAAAAATAAATACTTCTGTGTTTTTAAAACTAATAAAATGGAGTCCAATCACACCAGTGAGAAAGAAGGGCAGCCTCACTAAATTGCTAGGAAGGGGCCAGTGGGATAGGAAGGGCACAGTGGATCTGGGAAGCTAGGCTCTGTAGATTCTTGCTGGGCTGCACGCATTAGTACATTTGACCTTTGTTTAACACAAACAAGTAAACAAACTAAAGCAGATGCTGCTTTAGTGTAAGCATGGCTGTGGGACCTGCACAGATAAGTCTGTGAAATTACAAACAAAAAACAGGGGCATTTTAAGTAGGAGAAAAAAAAAAAGGGTATTTCAGGGAAAGAAAGACCAAGATTAGTATTTTAAGCTCCAAGTGAGCCTCACAAATTGTACACTTTGAGTCAGTGCGTGTAACCTTAATGCAAAAGAACAGCTTAAAAAAATTCTTGATCATTCTGCTTTCTATACTTTTGACTTTCAATTCTCTACAAATCTTTAAAGTAGGCACTTCAACTTTAAACTGACCTTTACTGAAGAAATGAGCTGAGCTTTGCCTTATACATATGAGCTACTCAGGAGAACCATACATTTACAGGTACATGAATGTATGTCTAAGAAAGTGTGTGTGACCATACATATTTGGCTATACAAGAAAACCATTAATGAAGAAATATATAGGAAGTCTTATGTTCAAAGGCTACCAGAAGCATAAGAAAAAGATCAACAGAAAAAAATAGAAGATTTGTGTGGCAAGGCCTTTAGAGGAAGACATAGACAAAATCTACCAGCAATTGGGGAAATTAATTATTAAGGCTGAGGCACTCTAAATTCTATTTCCATATGTATCTTAGGTCAAGAATGAAGCACTATTTATATTTATATAATCACTAACTTCAAATGGGAGGAGATTATGACTATGATTCCACGTATATACTGATATTCTCAAAGACCATAGTATCTTTCGTAAATCTCTTCCAAAAAGGACTTTTGCAAAGGGATCCTTTTGGAGATTTCTTGCCCCAGAGTCCACTTCAATGGTTTTTAACACAGAAGGGAACAATCTGACCCTAAATATAGTTGTGTCCTTGCCATCTTAAGGGAAACAAGGAAAGGCATTAGCGACAGCCTGTGTACCAGCCACATGCATGGAGAAGGCTGCCATAATCACTCTAGAACAGTGCTGAAGAAGGTATTGTTGAGGGCCAAATTAGCACAAGGCCACACGGGCTAAATATAAATGCTGATGCTAAGAAATACAACAGACAAGTAGCAGTGTATTTGTGAACAGTTATATACTGCATGCAAAGTTAAGGTTTAGATTTTAGGCAGAAGGGAGCCAGGCAACCAGAATTCCCCTTCACAAGAATAATTTGCAATAGGGTTGTAATGCTATCACACAGTAATCAGATAATACTTTTCACAAAAATTACAGATATTCCTGAAGTTTATTTCATCCCTCCACTTGATAGTATTGAGTCTTTAATACTTTTGGACTGATGCTGTCTCTAGAAATAGCATATCAATAAATGTATTTTTATTTATAATATCATGCAAGTAATTGTTTTAAAAATGTCTGCTTCCTATTCTATATCTGCTTCAGATTTCAGATACTGCATTACCTCAGCATACGGAAAAGTTGTTGGTATTCTCTCCATAAACATCATTCCAGATCAATTTTCCATAGGAAAAAAATCCTCCAAGCTAATGCCCATCCCCAACCTCACAGGCTATTCTTTCATGTTCCCTAAGGCCAGGCCAGATCTCCAGGCCTGCCCCGCTCCTACCCAAAGTTTGGAATTTCAGTTCAAACTTTACTCAGGGAGTTGCCACACTACTCTAGGGAGTTACAGTGTTCTTACCCCCACCATCTTTTACAAAACCTGGTGCTGGGCTAAGGAGTTAGTTTAGGTCTCTCCTGGGATCTTTAAAAATTTAAAGACTAAGACTTTCAAGTTGCATTTTGTATACTTTAATAGGAAGAAACTGAGAAGGCTTTCTTCCCATTAATGAGGTTTAAAGTAACAGCAGAGAGCACTTTGTTTCTGTTACCGTACTGGTGTTTCAACTTTGATCATTCACAATGTCACTAAGGGAACATAATAAAGGGATTCAGACTCAACCTATATTTACCATCCTCTGTTAAAACTGCCAAACAAGTCTGTTTTTGAGACAACAGAAAGATATTTGTAGTAAGGTTTCTATTACTGCCAAGTAATATGGTAATAGCATAGCTTTCATCAACAGAATCAGGGACCATCACATTCAGAGGATTACTAAAAGATACACAAGATTAGCAATGGAGTCAGAAGGAAGTCAGGACTGGACAAGCAGCAGCACTTCTACTAAAGCTGAAAAAGCAGCAACATTTCTCCTCTGGTTTAAGTGGCTCCCTAACTTCAGAATGGAACTCATAAAATCCAGCTGCACCTAAGTTATTGATCATGAAAAAATACTCTCAGAGTCTATTAAAAACAATTTGACTTTAATTGAGCAAAAGCAAGTCGCATCAGACATCCATTCCTAACTGACTTCATTCTCCTTGGATATCACAAAGGTCTTTAAATAACTGTACCTCCAAAATGGTCTCAACAAAAGGTTTGTTGAAAACAGATTACCTTTTAACTGTTTAATTTAACTGAATGATTTTCTATAAAAGCTACAATGTGTCTAATGCATCAAAATATAGAAACAATGGCTAAGTCATCTACACACTGGCAAATCAGAATTGCACTGAACAAATATTTATCTTCTCTTGATATTTAAGGTTATTTCTACTCTACAGCAGCTACAGTGGTGCAGCTGCACCGAGGCAGCTGTGCCGCTGAAGCACTTCTAGTGAAGATGCTCCAAGCTGACAAGAGAGAGCTCTCCCATCAGCTTAATAACTCCTGCCTCCGCAAGAGGTGGTAGCTATGTCAGTGGGAGAAGCTCTCCCGCTGACATAGCGCTGTTCACACCAGCGCTTAGGTCAGCATGATTTACGTCGCTCAGGGGCATGGATTATACACATCCCGGAGCGAAGTAAGTTATACCAAAGTAATTTGTAGTGTAGACATAGCCTAACAGTACTCACCTACTATTATATACATACAGTTGTTTGAGAGGCAAGATGGAGCTATTTCATTTTCATTTACTATTTTAAATAATAAAGTATCATAGTATTCCAAGTATCTTGATATAAATGGTTCTCAAATATTTATGGAACTCTAACAAAAACAGACCGACCAACCAAAATGAAAAGTCCAGAGTTGCACCTGGACTTTACAGACTAGCTAGGGCTGCTCTGGGAAATACACCCAATCAAAAGGAAAGAGCAACTCCCACAGTCCTCTGATCTATTGCCACAACAGCAATCTTGACCCCATGGCTTTGGTTCCACACTTTGAAACACTCTCAAGTGTTTTGAGTGTATTGCAATAAATAGTATGCACAATGAACAAGTAATTCACAACAAGAAATACAAATGGTAAAAAAACTATTACTGAACACCACAGCAAATTAAATCTTCAAAAACCAAATAACTATTTTTGCATATGGATTGTAAAATAATTTAAGATTAAATTTTAGTATTAAATGGCAAAGCATTGTTGTGTAAGTTCGAAAACTTGGCTCTCTCACCAACAGAAGTTGCCCAATATTAGATATTACCTCACCTCACCCATCTTCTCTCTCTAAAACCATTGATAAATAATCCAAATATAGCAGAAAGATTCAAAAATAATACAAGGGTCCCAATGTAAAATAGTACCTAGAATTTAGTCTGCCTCCTTCAAGTCTCATCTCAGATCTGAGTCTTAGGAATTCAAATATGCTCTTAATTGAGACGCAAAGTCATGTGGATAAAAGGAAATCCCTTTTCCCTAATCTAGCAATTCCTAAAAAACATTTGGCTCCCCTATGGAGAAGGGAGGCCAACTCATATTTTAGCCTATAGTAGGCCTTAAGGTTTAGTCTAGTTCTTTGTCTAGTTCTGTGAGATGGTTCCCCAGGCCCTCAAGTTTTCCTTTAACAAAATTATCTGAAGTTCATCCAGATGCTACTTTGAAGCATCAGTATGTTTGATAAACATTTCTGAAGTGTTTTCTAGCAAGTCAGCTGAACAGGAATCTCACACTGAGATTGTAAAATTATGGCATCACATCTGTGTCTTTGACCACGTTGCTGTTACTAGCAGCTTAAAGAGGCCAATTTTCCTTTTGACGTCTTTGGGGGAAAAAAAACTCATCTGAAAATGGCACACACTCCACAGAACTCTTATCCTCACCTGGAAACCACAGCACTAGCTGACTGAAGAATTCAGAGGGAAAACCAGCACACACTCAGCAAAATTCCTCCTTAGTAGACATCAGGGAGATCTTGCCACCTTGGAATTGTATTTATTTCTGAGCTCCCAGAAAGTTCTGCCAGTGCTGCTCTCTCCATTCTGCTGCACTTTCTTTGACATCCAGGCCTCTCACAACAGCCTCTGGCTGTTCCAGAAGCTCTCTCATCAAATCTGATGATAGTTGTGCCAGCAATAGTTTTACACAGCCAAAAAGAACCTTAGAGCAACACGCCACACCTTGCCTACTCAGCTCAGCATTATGTCCTCAAAGTTGTTTCCCACCACTTCTCTAAAGCATTAGTCCCGACAGACTAAAATCCTGTTAAAATGGATGAGTTCAGAGAGGGGATTTAACCTACCCTTCACTCCTTTCAACTAACAAACCACTGTAATTCACTCAGCTGAAGCCTGGGGGCAGTTTGTACAAGTGAGTCATAATTCCCTACAATTAGGGATTTGTAATGGAACCCTAGTCAAGCCCTTAATAAGAAGGCACCAGCCATTTTGCTCAGTCCAGTCTTGAGAGTTCAGAAGGCAAAAGTCACCATGAATTTTTAAATGAAAGCTTAAAGGGACAGTAATGAGTCTCCTGCAGCTGGTGAACATTTTGCTGAAATATGACGTCATTTGGGACACTGGCAACACAGGGGCCCTATGTCTGCAACTGAAAAGTAGTTTCCAAAGTTCTCCAATACTTAGGGCTTGGCTACACTTGCAGCTGTACAGTGCTGGGAGTTAAACCTGTCTTCGTACAGCTGTGTAGGGAAAGCGCTGCAGTGTGGCCACACTGACAGCTACCAGCGCACTGTCGTGGCCACATTTGCAGCAGTGTTGGGAGTGGTGCATTATGGGCAGCTATCCCACAGAGCACCTCTTCCCATTCTGGTGCCGTGGGTTGTGGGAAGGGGGCGGAGGGTGCAGGTCATTCTGGTTCCTGTCCCAACGCCCCGTGATGCATCGCTTCACATCCCAGCAATCCCTGTGTTTCCATCCACATTTGGCGCTATCTTTGCACGGTTTCAGTGCAGCGCGATTCTGTGTTCCGTTTCGGTCTGCAGGAAATGTAGCCCAAACTGCTGAGGAGTATGCTGACGAGTCTCGCCAGCACATCATGTTTGGCAGTTGAGCTATTCCTTAAGATCCAAAGTGACAGTGAGGAGTCCGACAATGATAGCGAGTCGCGTAACGCGTATGACACGAAATTGCTTGTGGCATTCATGGACATGCTCAGCACTGTGGAACGCCGCTTTTGGGCTCAGTAAACAAGCACTGAATGGTGGGATCACATCATCATGCAAGTCTGGGATGATGAGCAGTGGCTGCAGAATTTTTGGATGAGAAAAGCCACTTTCAAGGGACAGTGTGAGGAGCTCGCCCCCACCCTGCGGCGCAAGGACACGAGATTGAGAGCTGCCCTGACGGTGGAGAAGCGGGTGGCTATTGCAATCTGGAAGCTGGCAACTCCAGACAGCTACCGATCGGTCAGGAACCAGTTTGGAGTGGGAAAGTCGACCGTTGGAATCGTGTTGATGCAAGTTTGAAGGGCCATTAATAGCATCCTGCTAAGAAGAACCATGACTCTGGGGAACGTGAAGGACATTGTGGATGGCTTTGCACAAATGGGTTTCCCAACTGTGGAGGGGCGATAGATGAGACGCATATTCCTATTTTGGCATCACCCCACCTAGCATCTGAGTACGTTAATCGGAAGGGGTATTTCTCTATGGTTCTCCAGGCGCTTGTGGATCACCGTGGGCATTTCATTGACATTAACGCAGGCTGGCCCGGAAGATGCATGATGCACGCATCTTTCGGAACACTGGCCTGTTCAGGAAGCTGCAGGCCAGGACTTTTTTCCCAGAGCGGAAGATCACAGTAGGGGACGTTGAAATGTCCATTGTGATCCTTGGAGACCCCGCTTACCTGTTAATGCCATGGCTCATGAAACCGTACACAGGGAGCCTTGACATCAGCAAGGAACGGTTCAACTAAAAACTGAGCCAGTGCCGAATGACTGTGAAGTGTGCGTTTGGCTGTTGGCGATCTCTGTATGGGAAGCTGGACTTGGGCAAAAACAGCATCCCTGCGGTTATATCCGCATAGGAATATGCGTCTCATCTATCGCCCCTCCACAGTTGGGAAACCCATAATATTTGTGAAGGGAAGGATGAAAGATTCAGTCAGGCATGGACCTCCGAGGTTCAACGCCTGGAGGCTGAATTTGCACAGCCAGAGAGCAGGGCTACTAGAGAGGCCCAGAACAGGGCTGCAAGGATTAGGGATGCCTTGAGGGTGGAATTTGAGGCTGAAAACCAACAATAAGGTTTGGTGCCCTGCACGGGAGTGAAGTGCAGTGGTTACAATGTTAGTAGGAATCTGTGTTTGCTAAGCTGATTTGCAGTGCCTGTTTCTTTCCTGGGCTAAGCTATCTTTAACTTTATGCAATAATAAAGACTGTTTTCAAAGCCAAAAATTCATTTATTGAAAAGAAAATTACTTTATTAAAAGAAACACAACTTTTTGGGAATCTGAAAGGGCAAGGGGGTGAGGTGGGGAACTATACAATCACAGATTTGCGTATGTCCTGTCTGGAGTGCTGTGCAATGAGTGCTGCACTTCAGGATGGCTATACTGCATGGTGATGGGGGTTGAGTGCAGAGGGTAAGGGTCATAGTTCTCAGGGCTGGTTGGTGAACGTACAGGTGTTGGAGGCAGCTGGTGGTGGTAAGAACCCGGTTGTTGGGGAAGGGGGGTTGGAGCTGACATGGGGGCACAAGGGAAAGAGCTTTGGGACAAGGGGTGCAGGGGGGCGCGGGGGTGGTAGTGCTCCGCCTGCATGGCTACGAGTGCCTGGATAGAGTTCGCTTGGCGCTCCAGGATGCTTATCAGCTGCTCCGTGCTTTGCTTCCTGTGCGCTGCGTTTTCCTTGCGGATCCTGCTTTCCCTCTCCCTCCACTCCTGCGCTTTTTGATTCTCTGTGAGAGATTGATGCATCACTTCGTGCAGCATGTCGTCTTCGCTTTTTCGCGGTCTCTTCCGGAGGTTTTGCAGTCTCTCAGCCGGTGATAACACAGACAGCCTAAATCTCAAGGTTGCATCTGTAAAGGCAAAATGCAACACTTAACAGAGGCAGCATTGTTTGTACCAGACAGAGTAATTCCCCCGCACTTAAGGAGGGCACATACAGTCTTCACAATAGCATAATTTTCCCATCCCAAAGAGAGCGCACATAACCCACGGGAGCCCCAAAATGGTGAGTAAGGGGGACTGATTGTTTCAGGGCTGTACTGTCCTCTGGGTTTCTGTGTGTTGGGGAGAGCCAACAGCTGCAGGGGGCACCTACACTGAACACTATCCCAACATTTTCCACAGGAGTTTATCCTGGAAGATATCTCGCTGCTGAGGGTCACCTGGGAAGCAAGGGAGGATCTTCTACAGCAATGCGGATTCCGCTCTGGCCCCTATGCAGCTTGCCTGTGTGCAGCAATGGTCCCCCCACCCCTTGCGGCACAGTGGTGCGGACGCGTTAGCCTGACTGGGACAAGGACCACAGTGGCTCTCCCAATAAACCTGCGCAAGCGCATTGCCCACGCTCTGGATGAGACTTTTGAAGAGATTACCGAGGCTGATTACCGCGACCTGATAGACCACATCAATGCGCTATTCCGCATCTAGGCAGGCATGCATGCAGCTCTAACCCTCCCTCCTCTCCCGAAAAATTTCCATCCTGAAAATAAAAGCCGCTTACCGGGAACCTGCTCCTCTGTTTCTCCTCCACCAAGTACCGGCTGCTGAGACTGGCTACCTTCCTCCTGGCTTGAGAAGAGCTCCTGGCTGCATGCCTCCAGGGACTCCGGGGTGTCTCCCCCCACCCCAGTACCCTCACTCTCGCTTTCCTCCTCCTCCTCCTCCCCCCGCTCTGAAGTGTCCATGGTGGTCCTCGGAGTGGAGGTGGGGTCACCCCCAAGTATCGCGTCCAGCTGTTTGTAAAAACGGCAGGTCGTGGGGGCAGCGCCGGAGCGGCAGTTTCCCTCGCAGGCTTTGCAGTAGGTACTCCGCAGCTCCTTCACTTTAACCCTGCATTGCAGTGCGTCCCGGTCATGGCCCCTTTCCAGCATGGCCCTTGATATCTGCCCAAAGGTATCGTAATTCCTACGGCTGGAGCGCAGCTGGGACTGCCCAGCTTCCTCCCCCCAAACACTGATGAGGTCCAGCAACTCGCCATTGCTCCATGCTGGGGCTCGTCTGGCGCGTGGAGGCATGGTCACCTGGAAAGATTCACTGATTGCACTCCACACCTGGCTGAGCAAACAGGAAGGGGATTTTTAAAATTCCCGGGGAATTTAAAGGGCGGGTCTGACGGTTGGGCACCTGAGGCTAGGGCAGTAGAGTTCGAACTGATGAGCAGAGTATCCTAGAACAGGCATTCTGGGATACTGCCGAATACTTCTGGAGGCCAATAACAGCGCTTTTGGTGGCCACACTGGCGGGGCAGCGCTGCATCAGCAGCACTATAGTCTTTATTCCTCTTGTGGAAGTGGAGTACAAGTAGCGCTGTAGCAAGGGAGATACAGCGCTGTATGTGCCTTGCCAGTGTGGACGGTGAGTGAGTTACAGCACTGTAAAGCCACCACCAGCGCTGCAACTCTCAAGTGTAGCCAAGGCCTTAGAGTCACAGAGTTTAAGGCCAGAAGGGACCACCAGATCATCTAGTCTGACCTCCTGTATGTAACCAGACACCACCACCACCACCTAGCACTTGCACAGTAAACCAAACAACTGAAATTAGACCAAAGTATTACAGCCCACAGATTAGACTTCTGTGTGCCACAGACAGACAACATCAGAAACTGAGGCCCACCAATGCCCAAGGCGCCCCAATGTCAGGGAATTGATATGCAGTAGGTGTTCAATACAGAAAGGTTAGCAAGAAGGGGTTTACCTGACAGCTAATAGGAAGATAGTTAGTGGTTAATAAGGCATGAATACAATTCCACATTTATTGGTGATTTGTATATAGCCTTCAAATGGTGCTGCTGCTTCCTGGGATTCTCCTAACCAATCTTCATGTTTACCATTCATTGTGTTAATGCTTAAAACTTTATTTGGGTTTAAATATTAAAATGAAACTTGAAGTTGCATACTAGTGAAGGCTGACCACGGAAACAGATCCCAGCACCAGTGAGGGTCAAAGACAGTGCCCAAGTCTTGCTCACAACCCCCTCTTGGCTGCTGGAAGAGCAAGGAGCACCTGTTCCCTCTCTCTCTCTCCTGGCAGCTTTGCAGAATTCTCTCTCTCTGTTCATCCTTGCAGCTTGAAGAGTGGAGGGAATGGAGCTGCCAGCAGGTATAAGCAGAACAGTTACAATGACAACTTTTCTTCCACAGCTGGTTTCATAAGCTCTCGCACTCTCCTCCCACCCCAGGGTGGGAAAGCTGATGCATTTTTCAACACCCTGCAGAGGTGCTGAGCACTCTGCAGGATACAGGGGTATCACACTGAATAAACTGTGCTCATATGACAGGTGCTCTGCTCCCATTACATCAGACCAATCAAAAAAAGGAAAAAGCTGGTCCTTAGTATTTGCCTGTCTGGAAAAAACATGCACCACACTAGGGTGACCACGTCCCGATTTTATTGGGACTGTCCCGATATTTACTTGTTTGTCCTGTATCCCAACCGAACGCAAATTGTCCCGATATTTTGCCCTCTGGTGCACAGGCAGAAGGGGCTCGCGCCCCCCTGCCCCAATTCCACCCTGGCCCTGCCCTGACTCCACCCCTCCTTCCCCCACTGGATCCATCCCCAAATCCCCGCCCTGGCCCCAGCCCCCAGCCCCGCCCCCTCACTGCCCTATTGGATCCCTCCCCAAATTCCTGCCCTGGCTCCGCCTCTATCCCAAGCACGCCGCATTCCTCCTCCTTACCTCTCCCTCCCAGGCTTGCGCTAATCAGCTGTATGGCAGCGCAAGCGCTGGAGGGAGGGGGGAGAAGGAGGACGCGGCAGCCAGCTCAGGGGAGGTGGAGGCAGAGCGAAAGTGAGCCGGTGCGGGGGGGCGGGGCGGGGTGGGGTGTGGAGCTACTGGTGGGTGCTCAGCCCCCACCAATTTTTCCTATGCTCTTGGGGGGGGTAGGTTTTCTTTGAGGGGGGGCTTTTGTTTTTGTTTTTTCCTCCGCTGCCGACTCTTAGTTTTTTTGGGGGTTTTTTGTTGCTCCGCTGGCACCCCGCGTCCTCCAACACCCCCCGATATTTCATGTCTCTCATCTGGTCACCCTACACCACACAAACATGCACACACACTAAGGAAGGCAGGAGAGTGATTTGATTCATTGCAGTGAGTGGTTAAGGATATTTTAGTACACTGAAAGAAACAGAAGTTTTTTTACTTTCTCTACACATATTAAAGGAAGATAGAATATAGTTTATAATCTCTGAGGCCTGGTCTACACTAGGACTTTAAATCGAATTTAGCAGCGTTAATTCGAATTAACCGCTCAACTGTCCACACTAGGAAGCCGTTTAATTCGACCTAGAGGGCTCTTTAGTTCGAATTCGGTACTCCACCCCGACGAGGGGAGTAGCGCTAAATTCAACATGGCTATCTCGAATTAGGCTAGGTGTGGATGCAAATCGAACTTACTAGCTCCGGGAGCTATCCCACAGTGCACCACTCTGTTGACGCTCTGGACAGCAGTCCGATCTTGGATGCTCTGACCAGCCACACAGGAAAAGTCCCGGGAAAATTTGAATTCCTTTTCCTGTCTGGACAGTTAGAATCTCATTTCGTGGTTGGACATCGGGGCGAGCTCAGCAGCACCGGCAGCGATGCAGAGCTCTCCAGCAGAGGAGTTCATGTAATCTCTGAATAGAAAGAGGGACCCAGCATAGACTGACCGGGAACTCTTGGATCTGATCGGTGTGTGGGGCGAGGAGTCTGTGCTTTCGGAGCTGCGCTCCAAAAAACGGAATGCAAAGACCTACGAGAAGGTCTCCAAAGCCATGAGAGACAGAGGATACAGCCGGGATGCAACGGAGCGCCGCGTGAAAATCAAGGACCTCAGACAAAGCTACCAAAAAATCAAACTGGCAAACGGACGCTACGGAGCCTGCCACCACTGCCCCACCAGCGACCATGGACTCTGACGATGGGACAGTGTCAACGGCCAGTTCCTCGGCGATGTTCGCGGACGGGGAAGATGAGGAAGGGTTTGTGGAGGACGAGGCAGGCGACAGCGCTTACAACGCTGGTTTCCCCGACAGCCAGGATCTCTTCATCACCGTCACGGAGATCCCCTACCAACTGTCCCCGGCCATTAACCCGGACCCTGAATCAGGGGAAGGAGCAGTCGGTAAGTGCTTTAACCATGTAAACTTTTATTCTTAATATAACAGGAATCTGAAGTATGTGAAAAGGAGGTCTCTCTATATATGGGGATAGAACAGAAATCCTCCTGGGAGATCTCCACGAAGCTCTCCTGGAGGTAATCGAAAAGCCTCCGCAGGAGGTTCCTGGGGAGAGCTGCCTTATTGGGTGCTCCGTGGCAGCACACTTTTCCGCGCGAGGCTTTCATGAGGTACTCAGGGAGCATTGCCTCCCCGAGCACGGCTGCATAGGGCCCTGGTTTGTGCTGGCTTTCATGCAGCATGTGCTCTCTATCTCCTTCAGTGACCGTCCTCAGGGTGATCTCGCTCGGAGAGTCCTGCATCTAATTAGGGGAATTACTGTAATGTTACGCCTGGTCCAGAGTATTTTTCAAAAAACTCCGGACAGACGGCATAGCACAGACTCAGCACGCTGCTGCGTGACGAGCGTAACGGAAAGCCAAAGAATCAAATGGACGCTCATGGAGGGAAGGGGGACTGAGGACGCAAGGTATCCCACAGTTCCTGCTGTCTCTGAAAAGCATTTGCATTCTTGGCTGAGCTCCAAATGCTTCTAGGGTCAAACACAGTGTCCGCGGTGGGTCAGGGCATAGCTCGGCAATTTACGCACCCCCCCACCCCCGGAAGTGAAAGGGAAAACAATCCTCTCTTGACTCTTTTACATGTCACCCTATCTTTACTGAATGCTGAAGACAGACGCGATGGTGCAGCACTCAACACCAACATCCTTGCTCCCCCCACGCTATGGATGGCTGATGGTACAATAAGACTGATATCCATCGTCATCATCAGCCTATTGGCACATGGGGCTGTGCAAAAGGACTGGTAACCATGCGTACTAGCATCTGTGAGGTCGATCAAGGGCGCCTGGCCCTAATTTTTCCTGGTAGATGGTGCTGTATGGCTGGTAACCGTCCCCATCATAGCAACAGGGGGCTGAGCTTTATCAGCCCCCACCCTTCATGTGTAAAGAAAAGATTCAATTGCCCCTGGGCTAGCAGCAGGATGCTGGGCTCCTCTCCTCCACACTCCTTAATGTCCTATCTGGACTATCATAGCAACTGGAGGCTGCCTTCCACTCATTTCTCACTAACAAGGCACTGTGTCTTATTCCTGCATTCTTTATTACTTCATCACACAAGTGGGGGGGACAATGCTACGGTAGCCCAGGAAGGCTGGGGAAGAATGGAATGAACAGGTGGGGTTGTTGCAGGAGCACCCCCTGTGAATAACATTCAGCTCATAATCTATTCAGGATCTGACACAGAGCAGCTGTGCTCTCTGGTTCTCTGATACAGTGTTTCTCTAGTACACTTGCCCATATTCTAGGCAGGACTGATTCTATTTTTACATACCAAAAAGGAGGGATTGACTCAGGGAGTCATTCCCAATTTTGGCTTTTGCGCCCCTGGCTAAGAGCAGCCAGGGGCACTTATGACAGCAGCAAATGGCGCAGTGCAAAAGGACTGGTAACCATGCCCATCTTATTACCAATTTATGGTATGGTAGATGGTACAGTATGGCTGGTAACCATCTCTGCTATCATGCAAAAGCAAAAGCATGCTGCTGTGTAGCGCTGCTGGACCGCCTCTGTCAGCGGCATCTAGTACACATACGGTGACAGGCACAAAAGGCAAAATAGGCTCCATGGTTTCCACGCTGTGGCGTCTGCCAGGGCAATCCAGGGAAAACGGTCTTGAAATGATTGTCTGCTGTAGCTTTCCCGGAGGAAGGGATGACTGACGACATTTACCCAGAACCACCCGCGAAAATGGTTTTTGCCCCATCAGGCACTGGGATCTCAACCCAGAATTCACAGAGACAGACTACACTGTGTTCATTGTTCGCCAAAATTTATCTTTGCAAGGAATTCACTCCCTTTTTCCCATCACACAGCTTCGACTGTCTCCAGACCTGCCACAGCATCCCCCTCACAGAGGCTGGCAAAGATTAGGCGGCAAAAGAAAAAGACAGGGGACGAGATGTTCGCTGAAGTTAGGGGGTGCTCCCGAGACAAGGCGGACCAGCAGAGCCAGTGGAGGGAGACCCTCTCTCTGTACCACCGCTCACACAGCGAACGGGAGGAGAGGTGGCGTGAGGAAGACAAGCAGTCGACTCAAACACTGCTTGGACTAATGAGGGAGCAAACGGACATGCTCCTGCGCCTTGTGCATGTTCTGCAGGACCTCAGGCAGGAGGACAGAGCCCCCCTGCAGTGTATCTGCAACCGCCCTCCCCCGCCACAAAGTCCCATACCCCCCTCACCCAAAATAACCAGAAGGAGGGGCACCAGAGGCCGTGTAAACTGTCACTGCACCCCAGGAGAGTGCTCAAGTACCGAAAAGCTCTCATAGCCTAATTTTTGAGAAGTCCTTTCCTTCCCGCCTCACCCAAGCCTCCATCCCAGTTTCATCCCCTAACTGTCTAGTTGATAATAAAAAATATTTTTCTGTTAATTACTTTTTCCGTCATGTTCTTTTAGAGGAGACTGTGTTTGAAGGGGGGGAAGGGGGTTGGTAATTTGACAGGACAATCACCTTTACCAGGGTACAGACATGGGGGCAGGATCAGCAGCAGGTCACACACACACTGCAGTCAGTACGCACCCTGGTCGGTATGGGAGGTGGTTTGCAGGTTCTGTGTGGGTGGGGGGTACGTGACTTTGTAGCGGGGGAGGGGGGTTACAGATCTCATGCAATGGTCCCTGTCCTGGACCACAGAGCCACGCAGCAGAGGAATCTGTATCCGTCCTCCCCCGCCAAAAGGCCACATAGCCCACGCACACAGAGTCCCAAAAAGGAGGGATGGCAGGCTCCGTTGAAACATCCAGTCCGGCACTGCAGACCGCTCTGGGAGCAGGAGCCTGTCATTCCTCGAGTTTACAGGCGGTCTTTACATCACCGCACACCCTACCCAGCACAGTCCGTGTCCCAGTTTCAACCCTGTAACGCAAAGTCATCAATAAAGAAACCTTTGTAAAGTTACAGTGGAACATGTATTTTATTTTTATACGTGTGTTGGAAGTTGGGGAAGCGGGGTGGGCGGGGTATGTAACTGCAGATGCTAGTCAACAGTAACTTGGTAAAGAAACAGGGGCAGGTTCAGCTTCTCTGTAAAGAAACTGAACAGTCACAGGTCACGCTGCTCACTGCTCGCTGGTACTTGAAGAGTTCCTTGTCGCTGTGCAAGGCGCCTGCACAGAGCTTCACGAGCCAGGGCATTAGCGGGTAGGCTGGGTCCCCGACGATCACTATAGGCATCTGCACATCCCCAAGACTTATTTTGTGGTCCGGGAAGAAACTACCTTCCTGCAGGCGTCTAAACAGACCAGAGTTCCTGAAAACAAGCATGTCATGAACTTTGCCTGGCCACCCGACGTTGATGTTGGTAAAACGTCCCCCATGGTCCACCAGTGCTCGCAGCACCATTGAAAAGTAGCCCTATTTCTCAGCAGCTGACTGTGGAAGAGGTGGACGATAAGGTGCGAGGAGTTGACAACGGCCATAACTGCAGCGGGATCCGTGCTCAAAGTGCTGTGGCGCCCACGCTGTCACTGAGCAGAAAAGTGCACGAACAGATTGCCCGCAGGCGCTTTCAGGGAGGGAGGGAGGGAGGGAGGGCGTGATTGACGGTTCAATGATGACAGTTACCCAAAACCACCCTCGACACATTTTTTCCCCCAGCAGGCATTGGGGGCTCTATCCAGCATTCCAATGGGCAGCAGGGACTGCGGGAACTGTGGGATAGCTTCCCACAGTGCACCGCTTCCAAAGTCGACGCTGGCCCCGTTACTGTGGACTCAGACAGTCGAATTAGTGTATTTAGTGTGGATACACAAATTCGACTTCATAAGGTCGATTCCACAAATTCGAATTAAGTAGATTCGAAATAGTCTTGTAGTGTAGACGTACCCTGAGACAGGACCCCCATGCTGCCAGTGTCAAACTTGATACAGTTTTTCAGCCAGCTGCCTACAACAGAGGGTCTCAAATACCAACTGGAATTGAAAGCTTTGCTTCCAAATGCATTTCACGTCTTATGTCAAGCATAAAAACAGGGGTACAGCTGACTTTAGTAAAAGTGTTAGAGATTTTCTTCATGTTGGAAAATGATGCATATGATATTTAATATGAGGAAGGGCCTAAAAGTCCTTAAAACATCCTCTCTAAATATTGGAGAGACTGAGGTGCTACTCCTAAGCAGCAGAAGACAGTTCATTATCCACTGAAATATACCAATATCTGCAGAGCCCAAACTATGACAGTGCAAAGTTAACCTTGGAAGAGGGTATGGAGACTCAAAGCACCTCCATCTTCTCTCCAGCCTCACTGCCCCATATCTCAATCATATTGGAAGCAGGTGGCCTTTCGACTAAATAAAGGCATCTGGCAGAAAAGAGTACCTAGAATTGTTTTGTCCCAGACAAAGGAAGCAACTGATAGGCAACATGCTACTTAATTTCTCGCTGCCTTAAGGGGCTTTAAGTATTCCGTAGCATGATAGATTTGGCACTGCACACTCAAAAGACACAGTATAGCTTTAAAAGTTCATTCAACAATTATGCATCATTGAACAATTTAGTTCCTGACATTAGGAGCAGCTTCCTGCATTTATTAGCCAATGAGACGCTATGGTTTCTAGAAAACCACACACACCCACACCCACTCCCACACACTCATTTTTAGCTTTTGCTTTTTATTTCTCCCTTTTTCTATTTGCAAGACTGTCCCAAAGCTTTTCTTTGTTGCTCTTCTAGTTATGAGTTGATGAATCCACAGTTTAAAAAATAAATGAGAGACATGTACAAATAGTAGTAATTTATATCTGTGCTTCAAACAGTATTTCAAGCACAAATAGCATTTCACGCACCTCCACTGCCAAAACAAAAAAACAAAACCCCAAACAATAAAAGCAAATACATACTATGGACTCAACAGAAATCACTTTTAACACCAACCCTTAAGGAGGAAAAGTTGTTGTGACACTACTTTGGCCTAAATCCAGCAAATGCTTCTCCTTGCCAGTAGTCTCACTGAAGTTTCTGCTCACGTGAGTAAGAGTCTACAGCACTGGACTCTTAATTTGAAACCATGGGAATGGAGAAGGGCGCACAGGACGGAGGCAGGGTTATTGGTTTATTAGCAATACAAAGCAGCAAAGATGGCTAATGGATCATGAAGTCTCAAAAGTGAGAGAAACCATTTTTAAAAGAAAAAATTAAATCTGTTATAAAAATTTATACTTTCTATCACACCAAAATGAACAAGTCATCCTGGGGGATGCTCCCACACACATCATTCAAGGTTATTTAAGCAAATATTCCCAATTTACTGTACCCTTTTTCTTCTAGGTAGATTTGTGACAACAGCTATACCACACTTGCCATCTTCCCACTCTCAAAATATCCCAGACTGCAGTGTACTGTTGATATCACCAACACTGACAGAACAGTAACTCTGTTTAAGGGGTAAAGTAAGTCAGTTTTTATTCCCTATTCAGTGTTTTCTATTCTTGATTTACATACAACAGAGTAAAAAACAATATGAATTTTGCTTTTTAAAAACAAAACACTGAACACTGGGAAAAAAATTCTACATATTTTCCTTGTAAACAGGTTTGCTGCTTCATTTGCAGCTACTTGTGTTAATAGCACTGTGCGTGCCAGGATGTCCTGGAGCAGGAAATCTGGCTGGAGCAGAGCTGTGTCATGGCCCTGAAAAAGGTACATTAGAAAAAAAATACATCAATGGTTTATTATCCCTCATCTAACAACTTCTATTGAAAAAAAGATCTGTTTTTTCCATCTCTGATTAGCACACTGATCAAAATACATTAAGTTCACTGAAGAGCAAAGCACATTTTTAAACTAAAAAGTTGTTCAGGAATGTTTTAACTTCTAGTCAGATCAAAAGAAAAAAAAATCACATCCATCCTTAGACACTGTCCAGTATAAACATTTTGGAAAATATTAATATAAACAATGAAGTGATCAGACATTTGAAAAAAGTGTCTCTGCCAGGTACACACAACAGGAGAGTCCTATTATATAACTGAAACTCCCAGCAACAGCATGGAGCCATGCAAAGACACAGGTCTAATACTTTATAGTCTCACTAGTGTCTAATGTATTGATGAGACATCCTGAGATATTTCATTCATTCCACGCTTTCCCTCCAGTCTCAGGGAATATTTTGGGACTGTCATAGCTCTTCACCTCCGTGAACTAGGATCTGATAATATCTTCTCTCATCCTCTGCACTGGAGCTGTTCCCCCCAACTCCTCACCTATGTTCCAACCCCTTCCCCATCTAGACCCACGGGAGATAGGGTGGAGATTCCAGTGCCCTTCCTCCCCTTCACTCCCCGCTTCCCACAGAGAGGTCACATGGCTACCAATGGTGTTTCTCCTACATATCTTCAGGATCTTTAAGGAAGTCCTCAAGACATGAAGGTTTTCTTTAACATCCCTAAAATATGTCCATGTGTTCAGAATGAATGGGCTGTGTGTAAAGAATCTCTAGTTGCTCCTCAACCTCTCCAAGAACTGGAAAAGGACTTTGTCAGTCTCCTCCATCTGCTGTCTTCACCTGTTCTATTTTTCCCTAATCTCATTTTCTTTTCTTTAGAACAAAAACAAACAAGAAACAAACACAACTAAGTATGTTAGTAAAATGTAAAAAGCTGTAATTTAAACATAAATTACATATGAAAAATTTAATATTTGCATATTAACATTGCCTCTCAACATAAATGTAGTATTTCTGATTACTAATCTATTAATCTATACTTTAAGTATATCAGGTGCATAAAGAATATACAATAGGTAAGATGAGTGAGTTAATACTATCACAAGAATCTTCCTTTATTTTTCTATTTCATGACTTGTTTAAATATGTAAGCCTACCATTAACTTCTTGCATTTCAATCTATTTTTGTTTTGTTTTTGTCCAATTAGAATAACGTACTAAAAAAGCTGTAAAACCTTTATGTCCCACAGCTAGCATATTTCTAAAGACTCTGACTCTAAAAACATATTAAATATTGTTTTCAGCTTTTTTTGAGGTGGCCTGAATTCACAAAAAATTCAGTTAAAAAAAAAAAAAGAGAGATCAGCACAGATTCCAACAGTTCCGATACTAGCTAGACTGTCTGCTTGTCGAGAACAGAAGCTCAGCAGACTACTCTCTGTAAACATGCCCCAAACTGTCTTCATAGTACAAAGGCAAGAAGTAACACTAAGCACTTGCATCAGTGTATTTATCATCCTCCACGTAACTCTCCCACTTTATAGGCTTTTGAATCTTTTATTTAAACTTCAAAGCTCCAAAAACACAACTGCATCATGCTTAAGCACAGCCTCAAAGTTCACCAGAGGCCAACTGACTATGATGGGATAAGAATTTAGAGAATAATGTAAATGCTTTAAATCAGTGGTCTCCAAACCATGGGACATGCCCCCCTGGGGGTGGAGGGGGGGGGAGAAACGTCTGGGAGGGCAGAGCGGGTCACAGGCCAGCCCATGCAGGGGGGCAGGGAAGGAGCACCACCCAGCCTTGCTCTGCCCCCAACTCCGCTCTGGCCCCACCCCCAGCTCCAGCCCCTGGCCACAGCTGCAGCCACCACTCCACTCCTGGCTCTAGGCTGCCAGGCTCTGGTTCCGGAGCCACAACTCCCGGCCCCCGGGCTGCTGGTTCCACACCCGGGGGGGGGGCATGGACACATGCCATTACTGTTAAGGCGGGGCCAGGGAGGAAAAGTTTGGGCACCACTGCTTTAAATGTTGGGACTGAAGGGAGTATGGATGCTGAAATATTCCACATTATAGCCACCTGGTGAAGGGTATATTATAATGCTTACCCATGCTCATCTTAATGGGCAAGTTTTCTCTGCTTGCAGCCTCCACTAGGTGTCTCCTAACTTCCATCACAGCTTCCTTTTGTCTGAGATTCATTAAGGACTCCCAGAGTGCTTTGGCAGCTGGATCACTGTAAAAAAAACAAGAGGGTTACACTAAACATCTGTTGCATAATGAAATAAGTTTAAGGCAACATTTACATTTTAAAATGTGTGTTCATACGCAGTAACTTCTATGAGGTGGACAGTAGATAAACTAAAGATTAACTTTTAAAAATGGTTACTGTGATTCTATATTAAAAGCTCATATTAGCTTGTTACAAACTTGCATTACAAGTCACACATCCACATTTTCACAGATATTAACATAAGCTAAAATAAACAAGACAGCCCAGATGTAACCACTATTGTTCACTTCGGAAATATCAACAATGCTCTGAGGTTTTTCAAATACTGCAACTGAAGTACAGATAGGCTCCAACTCCAACGTTTGGGTCTGGATCTTGGTGCAAACATTCTTAAAATTTGGAAGCTGGTGTGCTGATTTGATACAATGGGCACCGTATCTCAGGGCTTTGTTTATTGTCCTCATACTTACATATAAGAAATGAACAATATGCAATAAAGCTTAACAGTCCTTATGTTTTTGGTATCTACAGAACGTTAAAATTATTTACAGTTAGTTTTTTATAAAAGACACTTAGTATTTTATTTGGCTCATCTGCATTCATTTCCTCATCAGTATTCTCTCTCATCCCAGTTACTGCATTTTATATAATGAATGGCTTCAGTGTTTTCTCTGGAACAAACTTGCCTTAAGCTAAGTCCGCGCACATTTGATTCACTGGGTTGGTTTTTTTCCTTGTTTGTTTTTTTTAAATAGCTTCTTTCTGTTTTCTCTCAGGAGATTTTTTTCCTCCTAAACTTCCTCTAGAGACCCTTACCACAAGTTTACTATACGCCAGAAATAATAGTTTTGTTTTATGAAATACTCATAATTGAGTTGATACCTGTGTTGTGCTCTCTCCACTGATACAGTCTGGTTATGTTTTATATCATCCTCCAGTGCAGGTGAGAATGCTTTCCAAGCCCCTCTATTAGTAGCCCAAGAACCCCATAATCTCTATTTGGATTTGGCAGGGGGCATGGGGAGAAGTGGAGGATGGGAAGGAAATTAAACACCTCCCTCAGCTAACCAGGTTGCGGGAGAGGGAGTGTATATTTTATCCCATTAACGTGCTCTGAGAAAGACAATCCAAGCTAAATAGCAGAGAAAAATTGGAGTAAATTGGGGAATAGTCTCCCTAGGGAAATGGCAGGAGACCCATCACTTGAGACATTTAAAAATTAGCCTTGATAAAGCACTAAAAAAATATCCTGTACAGCACGATCCTGCATCAGCAGAGGAACTGACTAAATGACCTAAAGAGTCTCTTCATTTCTAATTTCTAGGACACTTATTACATCTCTTTCAGGCCAATGAGGCCTGGGGGGACAGCTCCTTCCAGAGATCACCCAGCCCACTTGTGATGCAGCCACAAGCAATACAAGTCACTCCACTCGCAAGGGTGTTCTGAGTGCATTGTCATGATGGCCAGCCCAGCACCAGACTTTGAGCTCTTGTAACACAAAATGGAGTACTTTTTGATACAAGGACTAGAATTCAAGACAAAGCAGAGGTTCCAAGAGTAACTGTATGCTTCAACGCAGCTTCCTTGAATTAATGCACTGCTGTGTTACTTTACAGTTATGATTACTGGATTGTTTGGGGTTAGTGCTCAAATTCCTTTCTAGTTATCATCATCATCCAAAAATGTAACTAACTGACCCTATTCAGACCACTCATAGAGGGCATGTCTACACTATCATTTTAAACTGTGTCAGAGGGTTAGGTTACTACATAGTTATCCCTTGTTCTAGTTACAACACTTGTACACTCTGCAGCATACATGGGATCCTAACCAACTTCCCAAACCATGGTAAAGCCTTGGACATGATTTGCTCAAGACTTTGTCTGGAACTTAGCTGTATCCCCATCACACCATCAAATGAAACCGTGCTGTAACTGGGTTCCAGACACATAGCATGATGGGAATCTTCCGCAGTGATCATTTACAATGGTGCTTGGAGGGTGAGGTGGGAGGAGTAGCCCTGGTTGGCTCTCATCTATCTCCCTCCCCTCCTCTGAATGTTTTCCCACTGTCCCCCACCCCACTCCCTGCCACTGCTTTTTCTCATGTCTGTTTCTCCCTTATGCCTCAGTTATCTATGGGCCCATCTAGAGTGTACAACATCAGATGGTTTTACACAATTTTTATTTTGAACATTCTTTCCTCTCTGCTGATTGACTATTTGTTCCAATGATATCACAGTCTCTTCATTGGAGCACCCTCTCCCATGCTCTTCCATTCTTTGTCCCCCATCCGCTTACCTCCCTTCCTTTGTTTTTATTCCTTTAGCTAATCCCTGTCAGACTATCTATTACGAACCCCAAGTTCGCAGATATCATGAAACTGGCTAAAAATATCAGGAAATTGCCTTAAGATCATGGATTTTTTAAAGAAAATAATACATTTTGACTGTCTTTTTGGCCTTCTAGTTTTTGAAACTTCAGAGTTCACATTTTCCTGCTTTTCTCCACAACCATGAGGCTAGAAACTTTCATTTAAATAAAAAAGTAAGCTGAGGTTTTCACACACATGCCTCCAGGAGCTGGGGCTTTAAGAAAAGCACTAAACAGAGCAGTGCTCCTGACAAAATTGTGAGACTTGGCAGCAGGGCTGCCCAGAGGGGAGGGCAAGTGGGGCAATTTGTCCCAGGTCCCGCAGGGGCCCCCACTAGAGTTTTTCAGGGCCCCTGGAGCGGGGTCCTTCACTCGCTCCGGGGGGCCTGGAAAACTCTCACGGTGCCCAGGCCCCCGGAGATTCTTCCGCTCCGGGTCTTCAGCGGCAATTCGGCAGCGGCGGGTCCTTCTGCCCCGGGACCTGCTGCCAAAGTGAGATCTACTGCTGAAAAGTGCTGTATAAGAGCTAGATATTATTACTTAGATAATAACCGATTTTTTAAAAAACAAAAAACCACACCCAGACTTACAGCTGAGCCAGACTGATGTACTAAAACAAAGCTCTATCTTCTTCGGCTATTTCTCATAGCTTTTGACCAAGTGGGTTTTCTTTACTCTTGCTGGCTTAAGTTGCGGGACTGAGGGTTGTTTTAATGTGCTAAAACAGCAAAAAAAGACAAGTGTGGTGAAGTCTTAGAGCTGACTGGGGCTTGCCATACTCCCATGTGCCTGGAGCTTTTCACAAATTACAATGAGTATTTCCAGACAAAATTCTGGTTACTTGAGAAGAAAAAGAGCAAGAAGGGTAAACAACAGTAGAGATACCACAGATATTATTTTTCTTTCTGCAGATGTACCAAGAAACAAATACCCAAGCTCTAGGTCTCTGTATACAAATATTTTAAAATACAAAAAAAATGAAATAAGAATCCATAATGCAAATACTTGATTGCTCAAGGCCAACGCTCTCAAAAATAATCCAGTTAACAATTCAAAATGCCTCATCAATAATACTCCACAACCAGCAATCGCCAATTCCTCACGTCACCCCGTTCCTGAAAAGCCTGAGTAAGCAGATAAGCCGTGCAGCATGCCCTGATAGTAAACACACATGGACACTATGGGTATAAGCCTGGGTCTGAGCCCAGGCTCAAGCTAAACCCCACTTACGACCGCACTACAAATGTGCTAACCTAGAGCTCACACCCAGGGTCCCAGGACCCTGCAGGGCTGGAGAGTTCAAGCCCATGATAAGCTGGGACCAAAGGTCCAAGGCTCTATTGCTTTCCTGTATGCAAGCAGCCACAGCTTGACTTGGGTCCTGAAAGTCCTCCAAATGTATCCCAGAATGCCTGGCAGCAAAGGAGCAGCACTGCAGGCAGCCAGCCCAGTGTCCGAGTACCATTACTGCCTGGCCGAGCACACTATCCCTTCCTGCTCCAGCTCTTCCTCACTGCTGTGCGGAGTTTGCCCCAAGCAGGGAACAGAGATGACAGGAGGAGGAGGCTTCCAGGTGTCGGGATGTTCGGGGGGGGGGTCATCCCTCCCCTGGATGTGCTGAGCCAGGAGCACTGCCACTTCCCCTCCCTGCAGGGTGGTGCTTGGTTCCCACTCTGCTCTCTGACCCTTACACCTGGGACCTGCCTGCCTTCCTTGGGGCTGCGTGAACTGTCAGGCCGGTGAGTGGGAGCCAGCCCCAAAACTTCCCTGCAGCCTCCTGCAGCAGCGGCCCTGGTACCTCACTGCAGGGAAGTTTTGGAGCTGGCTCCCACTCACTGTCCTCACCAGGACTGGCTCCAGGCACTAGCTTAGCAAGGAGGTGCTTGGGGCGGCCACTCCGGAGAGGGGCAGCACGTCCAGCTATTCGGCGGAGGGTCCCTCACTCCCGCTCGGAGCAAAGGACCTCCTGCTGAATTGCCGCAGATCACGATCACGGCTTGAGGTTTTTTTGTTTTGTTTTGTTTTGTTTTTTGGCTGCTTGGGGTGGCAAAACCCCTGGAGCCAGCCCTGGTCCTCACAGTGCACACAGCCCAAAGAGGGTGGGACCAAGTGGCTGCCCTGCAGGAAAGGAGGCAGTAGAGCTCCCAGCTCAATACAGCTGTGGGAGGGATGATTCCCAACACCCCAGCCACTGCCCATCCCTACAGAGCAGCTGCTTGGTCCCGCTCCACTCTCTGTCCCTTGCTCCTGGGGCCCCCCCGATGTTGGGGGATGGGAGGCACTTTGGGATATGTTTACTTTGAGTTGGGTCTGTGCACTGCAGTGTGGACGCCAGAGACCTAGGTTCGAGCACACGTTAGAAAATTTTTAACCTAGTGTTAAAATGCATGGTAGACACTCAAGCCCAGAGTTCCCTGACACAAGTCAGCTGACTCAAGTCCCACTAACCCTGGACTTACATGGCTGTGTCGACAAAGCCTATGAGACCAAGGGTGCAGGGGGAATTCAGCTCCAGCCCCTAGGATTTCTGCAAAGAAAACTCTTCAGCTAGCAGCCCCTTCCATTTTAACCAAGTAGCAATTAGCTCAGGCACCTCTGCTGATCACAGCTGCCCTAATATTATACTTGGTGAGGGGCTGTCTTTCAGGGCTTCAACCATTTAGGGCTTTCTATGTCAAAAGCAACTTCTTAAATTCCATTTGGAAGCTATCCTGGATCTGATGTGGATTTTGGATCACTAATGTAACATGCTTCTTGGGTTAACCACTGTTTAATAAGTAGGTAAATATATGTGGCATGAACTTAACATTTCCAAATGACGTTAAGGTGCATTCTCATGCAGTGCATGTTGAAACAGTCAAACCTCAAAGAGATATCGTTAGTGATCTCAAAATGTGTGAAACGAAAAGTAACACCAGAGTCTTTTCCAGTCCAGTTCTCTGGGCTAGCCAACCCAATCTCCTGGTTTCAACCAATACCTCTCAATGTTTTGGATAGCCAATAGGATAATTCAGTTTACATATCTAGAGATGCTAAATGAAAGAAATCCAAGTATTTGCAGTAGACCCTATATTTCCCTATACAGAGCAAATACTGCGGTAAATTAGTTATTTATGGTAAAATTGGCAAATTGCTACGGGTGAGTAGTGTGTTCTTTCTCCACCCCTTAAAGAGAGATTAAAATATTACCTGATATCCAAACAGGGAACAAAACAAAAGAGTACGAACAACAGCATCCAGTAGTAAAAACTTTGAGGGACGGGGCAAAACTGAGCAGATTTGAGAGATTTTGGCCCAGATCCACAAAGGTATTTAGGTTCCTTACTTCCAGTGAAATCAACAGAAGTTAGGAGCCTAATAAACTCTCAGGATCTGAGCCTTTGTAATTAGACAATTTTAGGGACACACACACACACAAAAAAGCAACTATAATGTTTGCTATTGAAAACTGGAGTATGCTGTGCTGCTTTCCTGATTAACAGTTATGTTGGGCTTTATGGCTGAAAAACTAATGAAGCAGTTAACCAGGAAAGCTAGCAGAGGCAAATGTGCACACAACAAAAATGTACCAGTTTTTAAAAATTATATGACCAGCCAAAGAATCTCCTCTCTCAAAACACTATCCCTTCAGTCATACATAAAACTATAAGTTTGCATAAAATGAAAGACTACATTTTTACAGTGTTCTCTTATAACTGTAAAATCCATAGATATACCAGCAAACTGGTATCGTCCTGGGAAAGTGGACTCCACCTAGAATGCACAGCTTTACCAATCTGTGTCAAAAGGCTCCTCGAGATTTTAAACTAGACTTTTATAGATTAAGGATGTTCTATCAGTGAATAGCCTGGCACCAAGAGTAAATCCTGTCTTTCACCAGTGCTACTTCAATCTGGATAAAGCATTTAAAATAGTTATGGCATGCAATAAATGTCAACTGGAGTTTGCTAGAAACTAACAGGAAATGCTAATCATAAGATAAAATGTGAGCCTGTTTTCATTTATAAGAAGGTTGTTAAGTAGTGAATCATGGGAATGACTCAATGAAGTGCAAAGTAGAAAAATGGAGTGAGTGGTGGGAGAAAAAAACAAAACATATCCCATGGGTCACCAATACCTAATCTTTCAGAATGAAACTGCTAATATGTATTGTTTATTCATGGCACGAGACCAATTTACTCACATATTTTTTAGTAGGTCACATCACTTTTTGTTACCGTGACCTAGTGTGCTAGTGTTAGGACAAACTAGTTATTAAAATAATTTAAACAGAGAACAACTCTGAGTCTCAATAGCCAAAACTGTTGAAAAATAGCCTGTTTTTGCATTGTGCATCATATTGCAGCAAGTGCTAGCGGCTGATTGATTTAAAGAGTAACACAAAAATGTTGAGATGTACTCTTCTGCGGTTCCTCTAACCCCCTGCCCCCCAACCGTCTATTGCAACTCTAGGGAATCGTTTCAATTTTAAAAAATATTAGCTCCATAATCTGTCCAGTGAGTATACATGTAATGAGTACAATAGTAAACAGATTAGAACGACATGAAGAAGAGTCTCTCTTTGTTGCCCGTCCGCTTTGTAACTTGGACAAAGTTACCACACTGTATTTTAGAATCCCAAACTAAATGAAAAACAGAGATAGGATCACCTTATTTGCCACTATTATTCAAAGCAAAGACTGGAAGAGAAAGTCTCTCTCCGTTCACTGGCTTCCTATTCCCTCCCACAGTGCTCTTCCCCTCCTTTTTCACCTTTGGTTCCTGTACTCTCACCCCAGGTAGTGTATTCTGATCACACAGACACTGATTTTACACTTCTGTAACTACTGACTTAAATGAAGTTCTGTCCCCCAGCTCCTCTTTCCCTATTTCCTGATGCCTTCTGCTGCTTTACATATCTGCATATATTATCAGAGGTGGGGGGATAGTTCAGTGGTTTGAGCATTGGCCTGCTAAACCCAGGGTTGTGAGTTCAATCATTGAGGGAGCCACTTAGGAATCTGGGGCAAAAATTGATCCTGCTAGTGAAGGCAGGGGGGCTGGACTCGATGACCTTTCAAGGTCTCTTCCAGTTCTAGGAGATTGGTATAGCTCCTATTATTATTTATTGTGAACCACAATATTCACAATGTACTTACCTGTGGCTACAATGGATTTTTACCTTTATTTTTTTTATTACAAAAGCAAAACAAAATATAACCATGAAGTTTTAATACTGTATTCTTATAATTAACACAATTCTTTACACTCATAGAACCTTACATTCAAGGAACCCTAAATCACTTTAAAATATTAACTTTCACAACAACCCTTATGTATTACAACATATATTTTATGCAGAGGAAAATGGGAGGCACAGAAGTTAAGCAACTTGCCCAAG
This sequence comes from Mauremys mutica, assembly GCF_020497125.1. Taxonomy (NCBI): domain Eukaryota; kingdom Metazoa; phylum Chordata; order Testudines; family Geoemydidae; genus Mauremys; species Mauremys mutica. Next base: position 93,536,761 of record NC_059076.1, on the reverse strand, counting down.
GCCAGAAGAGAGCCTGACAAAAGCAAGGAATAGAACTCAGGGTTGAAATCTTAGCCCCCTCTGACATCTATCAGTGTTTTGTCAGGGATTTCATCACAGACATTTTTAAGGCTTGTCTCTTATTTTTACGATGTGGTCTCCCCAGTACAACCACCAGCTATCACTGATGTGCTACAATTCCACATTTGTGCTTTGTAAAAAGTTGTACACACAAGTATGTAACATCACATTAATCATTAAGGTTAAGAAAGAAGCCATATATAACAAGACTTCTCAGTAAGAGCAATGCCTTTTGATCCTTGCAGAGTAAGATTTTTTTTTTTTTTTACTGACACCCAAGTTACTGCAGATTCCTCTTTTTTTTGTAAAGGGCTTCATACATTTCATAGACATGAGAAGTGGAAAACATCATTCTATATTCTACATTTTTTATTACCTATCCAGCATAATTTTACATGTAAACAAGTTTTGTTTAAATCAGAAAACTCTTGGATGTGACACTATCCAGGGTGGTTTGTAACAGAAGTTAAGCTACAATTTTTATACTTCAGGCCAGAGGATGCTCTTGTTATCCTCTAAGTTGAAGGCTCCTCACATTTGAAGTAGCAACAGAACTCAGAAGCTGATATGTAATTAGACAAGGAAACAGGGGGCACATACAGAAGGTATTGTACTGAAACATACTCTCCTTCATCCTGATTACCCCTGCTTAGAAAGGATTGGCCTGCATGTCAACTTACATATTTTAACATATATATTTTTTAAATTCTTCTCCTCTTTGAAAGAGCATTTTTCCCTGTTCTTAGATTATGAAGGGCCAGACAGGACCATTGTGATCATCTAGTGACTCTGGTTTGCTCTCTGGCATAACATAGACATAAGGCTTCCCTACATTAATTCCTGTTTGGACTACAGTATATTTTATAGAAAAACATCCACTCTTGACTTAAAAAATTGCATTGTTGGTAAATCCATCACAATCCTTGATAAATTGTTTCAATGGTTCATTACCCCCATTGTTAAAAAGTTTCACCTTACTTCTAGCCTAAATTTGACTAGCATCCTCTTCCAGCCATTGAATCTTATACGTTTGTAAACTAGATTGAAGAGCCCTCTATTACCAAATTTCTGTCCTCCATGCAGATACTTACAGATTGAGCTCCTTGAGTCTATCACTATAAGGCCTATGTGACAGAGTACTGAGAGCCAGGAACTGACTGAGCACTCTGATCACTTCAGCATTAATTAGTACCTGAGATCGGATTGGAGTCTGATGAACTACAGAGCTAATTATCCGTTACCTGAGAGGGTAGTTAAAAAGCACTGGAAGAAAATGCGGGGGCAAGGGAGGAGGTTGTAGAGTCCAAAGGAAGTAAGATCTCAGGGCGGTGAGATCTTTTTCTTTCCTTTCCTGAAGAAAGGGTGGACCAAAGAAAACTGCAAACAGAGTTGCTGCACGGGATAATGATTGTGGTTTGGTGGAGGTAATATAAATAAAGCTCAAAGAACTGTTAAACAGAAAGTAGAGCCTGCCCTGTTACAGCATGTTTTCCAATTCTTTAATCATCCTTGTGGCTTTTCGCTCAACCCTCTCCAAATTATCAACATCCTTCAAGTGTGGACACCAGAACTGAACACAATATTCCAGCAGCAGTTGCCCTAGTGTCTAACACAGCGGTAATGTAATCTTCCTACTCCTTCTGAATGTTCCACTGTTTATACACCATAACACCTACATCCTTTTCAGAATCACTACTTCCCAGGATAGATTCCCCTATCCTATAAGTATGTCCTACGTTCTTTGTTCCTAGATGTATGACTTTACATTTGGCTATAGTGAAACACATAGTTTGCTTGCACCCAGCTTACCAAGCAATCCCAAGCGCTCTGTATCAGTGACTTGTCCTCATCTTTATTTACCAGCCCTCCTATCTTTGTCTCAGCTGCAAACTCTGGCAGTGATGATTTTGTTTTCTTCCAGGTCATTAATAAAATGTTAAATAGCATACAGCTAAGAACCAACCCCTCTGCAATCCCACTATAAACACACCTGCTCAGTGATGAAACCCCATTTACAATTGCATTTTGAGACCTATCATTTAGCCAGTTTTTAAATCCACTGAATGTGTGCCATTTTTGTATACTTCTAGCTCAGTGGTTTGAGCATTGGCCTGCTAAGCCCAGCATTGTGAGCTCAATCCTTGAGGAGGCCACTTAGGGATCTGGGGCAAAAATCAGTACTTGGTCCTGCTAGTGAAGGCAGGGGGCTGGACTCGATGACCTTTCGAGGTCCCTTCCAGTTCTAGGAGACTGGTATATCTCCAATTATTAAATTTATTATTAAATTAAATTAATCAAAATGTTGTGTGGTACCAAGTCAAGTGCCTAACAGAAGACCAAGTATATTACATTACATCAACACCATAATCTTTATCAACCAAACTATTTTGATGAGACTACAAGTTATCAAGTTAGTTTGACAGGATATATTCTCCATAAACCCAGGATGACTGGTATTAATTATATTAACCTCCTTTAATCCTTTATTAATCCATTCTTTATCAGCAATTTCATCAATTTTGCCCAGTATCAACATTAAGCTGACAGGCCTATAATTACCCAGGTCAACCCATTTACACTTTTTGAGTGTTGGCACAAAATTAGCTTTCTTCCAGTCCTCTGGAACCTCCTCACTGTTCCAGAACTGTCTCCAGAAGTGGAGAAGAGCGTATGTGGAGTAGTATGAGTGAAACATGGTGGGGAGGAATGGCAAGCAAGTGGCACTCATGTCTGCTCCTGGCATCCTGAAGGCAACAGATGGAGTATAGGAGCTTGCATAAGTGAGAAAACATCTGAACCGCTGGGAGTCAGTAACTGTACAGCATTCCTGCCCTGATTAGCTCACACAATTGCATTTCAATATAACTGAATGTAACCATTTACCACATTTGTAATAATTTCTTTTATATTTAAAAATGGAAGACCATGAGACATATTATACAGATTCTTTGGTTTCCAAGTCAGCAGAACTACTTCACTTGAGGTCTATGAAGCTCAGGTAATTGTGCAAAAAGAAAAAAAGTCAGTACGGATTAAATTAGAGCTTCATTAATTCTTCACTGCTGCCCAAGACCGAGTAATTGCTGAGAAAATGAGCAGGTAGCCAGAGTATCTCTCTCAGAAACAATGCATTAACTCCCAAGTTTGTTTTAAAAAGGAGGAAGCAACTGCCACATTAATTGCTAAGCAGTTCAAAAAATAATAATGTGATTGTTAGTTACAGCAAGAAAAATCTCTCTTCTATTATCAACAATGTGTCATATGAACTGTGATAAGCCCAAGACTGTAACAGGAGCTATACAATTTGACTACAAGCCCTGATCAAGGGCCAGTACACTGAGAGTCACAATCTCCCTCCTAGTTCCCTTGCAGCTTCAGGGAGCAGTAACTGTGCTGAATCTAAATCTGGTGTAGTATATATTCCAGTTATACTGGCTAGCGCATATGCAAGGCTCTGATCCTCCCAAGTGCATGATGTGGGAGCATATCAACTCTGCAGAACCCACTTGCCTTATCATGCAGACAGCCATGATTCTGGTGGTTGGCACAGGAGTGTAATGGGGGGCCTGAGTCACTGCATTATCCAGATCACAGTTCGGCCCTGACTTAGCTGCACTCTTCTATTTCATTTTTATGAAAGTGACAATGTGGCTGTCATATATATATAAATAAAATGTAACTGGCTCCAGAGAGGGACAAGTGTTAATGTTTTCAGATTTTTTTTTTTCAAAAATAAATACCTGGCATTACTGTATATGCACCGATAGGACAAATTGTACACTTTGCTAGATACAGTATAAGATACAGTACAATTAACTAGAATTTATTTAACTGAGTGCATGGCAGTGATTTCTCCTAATGAAACTAGAAATAAGAACAAAACATTTAATTCTGGAACTAACATAATGGCTAATCCAGGGTTTGTAATACTAATGGGACTATTTCTAAAACAATCAAAGACAACTTTTAAAAACCACTAAAATGGCTCATGTTAGTTGGCTGAACTTTTAACATGAGCGAAAAGTCCACTAATGCTGATTCACCTTGTCGATTACAGGAAGAGTTAATAGCTAGAGGCTCACTTGAGCTATTAACTACAACATGTAACACTTTTATTAACAACATCTGTCTCACAATCATAGAATTACAATATAGGACTTTATCTTCATTTGGATTTACTGTGTTTAAACACCCTCAATGCATGGATTTTTCTAAAATCACCACATGCAAATGGATATGTGAAAAAAAAATCAGATATCCATTAAAGAATATATACGTTTTCTTGAATAAATTAAGCTTATTTTCCAGTCATACCAAACCCTCGAGCCACTTGGTTGGTGTAATCTGCTCTAGACTCAACTGTGCCTGTGTATTTTGGCACAGTCTCAAAACTTTGAGGTTATTGTTTGATTTATGTGCCAAAAGTCCACAGATAAAGAACTAGTGACAGGCTGATAGATTCAGCCTTTACATGGGCTGTATGAACAGACTTGCCCCTCACCCACTTTCTGCATTTACTCAAGGAAGACTGTGTCACATCAAGATCAAGTTATCCAATTAGCCTATTGTTAGCATAACTTGATTGATAAGTCTATCAATTCATTGAAAGTCACTGAAAGTGCTCTTGCCTCTGTTAAAAACATACATAAAACTTTTCTGTGTCTGAACCATGTGAAACATTTTTCTTAAATGTGCATTTTTCTACAGAGTGAAAAGCAATGTTTAAGCAATAATCACATGGTAGAAGATTGAAAGTAAGAGTCAGCGGAAGAAATCACAAGTTTGTTTTTAATCAAAATGAAATAGGAGCACATCAGAAAAACAACAACAGATTTTGTATGAAAAAATTAAAATGGTTTAACACAGGCAAAGCATGAATATGGGTTTAGCAGTGAAAGAGCCCTCCAGTCCCATTTTTTTAAAATGAAAATGTACCTGAAAGTAGGAGCCTTTTATAAGATGACTTTGATTACAATGGAAAGTCTGATAGTTCTGAATCTTCAGCCAATGTGTTATAGAATAAAATTAAAGAAAAAGAAAATTCAGGCTGAATATCCAGAAAGTTTCCTAAGAATGAGGTCTATTAGACTGTGCAATGTCTCTTAATAGGAATGGTGGAAGCATCTTTTGCTTGAGTCTTTTAAAACTAGACTGGGCAATACTTTAGTGAATACACAGTAAAGGATCATTCTTGAATTGGCAGGGAGTGAATTAATGCAGATGACCTCATAGATCTTTTCCAACATTGGCTTCTATGAGATACGGAAGAGACGTATTAGGTAATTAGGAATTACCAAAGTCAGTTGCCTTTCATTGTTGGGCAAATGGTCTTTGTGAAGTTCTAGTTTCTAGAATGTTTTGATACCCTTTTATATTAAAGGCATTATATAAATGTAACATTATTTGATTAGTTATATTCATTATATATCAAATGAGAATATCATCTGAAAATTAAACTAACATGCTGGCTCTATTGGTTAGTGTAGTTTAATTCCAGTTTAAGTATCCATAGTAGCAAACAGAGCTTATACTGAGAAAAATGCAATAAATCTTATTTCCAGGAAGATAACTAACAGATCTGTAATAAGCTGACTCACATCAGTTTGATGAAGAACTTTAAGGAGGACCCTGCATTTTAGCTCCTCTTCCTTCAGCAGCAGTGTGGCCAAAAAAGAAGAAATATGCCTCAATTTCTTTAAGAGAATAAGTTTTTTGGTACGAATGGATTAACTGGTTTAGACATACATTTCCAGGGGCATGGTGTGGTGAAGACAGTGGCTTTTCAATTGGAAACAGCTGTGAATAACCCAAGGCTGTAACATTTCTGGAGTTCTTCCAAATTCTAGTGGTGACCAGGGTTTGGAGGTTTGAGACCAACTAATACGAATATTGTTTTATTCAGTTAATTGATGATGGAAGAAGGGGTTTTTTTGGAGGGGGAGGGGGGAGAGAGACAATCTGTCAGTTAAAGTGTTATGAAGTTTGCAAGGTATTTTGTGCTACAATATTTTTCAAAACACCACACTCTTAAAGCAAACAGGAAAAGTCACTCAGAAGACCCACTACTTCCTTTCACTAATGGTGCCAGTTCTATTCAAGATACTCACACTCATTCTCACCTGATTAACAAAAGAAACTTAAGGCAATAATTATGTGCAAGGAGTAAATGGTACCTATATTTTTTTAAACACAAAAGAACAGGTACAAATTTCCCCAAACAAAATCTTACATATTTGTTACCAGCCTGGGGTTCACAAGCTTCATTATTAGTAAATATTATTCCAAGTATTCTTTACAAGACAAAAGATCCAGCTAATATTGTAGCTTTCTGTTCCAGAAAGCATTGGAAAGACAAATCAAGATTTGATTTAGTGGATTCTTAAAGATCCAGTACAGATCATTTACTTTAAAAATGTATTCATAGCATTTAGCAGATAAAATACAAAAAATTATAATACACACTGCAAATAGGTCTGCACTGCGACTCTCCCCAAATGAAATGGAGTATTTACAAGTGTATGCTGGTTAAGAATAAACAAGCAAAATTTTCAAGCCGACCTGTAGTGGTAATTTGCTGTAAGAATCTTGTTCTCCATATACGAAGAGAGTATATGAATATAGGTAATCAGACAGACTTTCATAATTTGACTAGAGAATAGCAGCTTTCCTCTTGGCCGGTCTGCTTGCATTACCTTTAGCTGCATATTCAGAGAACCTATACACACTGGGAAGTGCCAGCCACCATCAGAGAATTTGAAGTTTAAAGTAATTTATACCACTTTTTTTAATTGTTTTATTACATCATGTTTTGAAGGAGTTAATTTTGTAACAAACTACCATGCACAGCATAATGGTGAAGATTTACATGTATGGAGAAGCATGTACATTAAAACATACAATGTACTTAATCTTAAAAGAATTAGGCATGATAAAGGGGAAATTATTTTCTTAAGAGCTAAGAAAAAATATTTAGTTTCATAAGATGTACTTAAAGATAACTGCACTGAGGGTGAAATCCTGGCCCCACTGAAGTCAATGGAAGTTTTGCCAATGACTTCTACGGAGCCAGGATTTCATCTTGAGTCTTTTAAAGGGGGAAGTTATTTACATTTGTAACTGGAGTTCTTTGAGATGTGTGGTCCCTGTGTATATTCCAGTGTGAGGTACGCATGCATGCAGTCGAGACTGGAAGATTCTTGCAAGCAGTGTCAGTTGGTCCGTGCCTTGCCCCTGCTCTCCTCGTACCATACACAGAGGGTACAAAGGGTGTGGGGGATTGACGGCTTCTTCAGTTCCTTCTCTACTGCAAATCTAGCCAAGATCCAAACCAGAGGGGAAGGAGGTTGGGTAGTGGAACACAGATAGAGTACATATGTCTCAAAGAACTCCAGTTACAAAGGTAAGTAACTTCCCTTTCTTCTTTGAGTGCTGGTTCCTATGTCTATCTATTCCACTCTGGGTGACTAACAAGCAATACTCAGAGAGGAGGAGGGTGCAAGGATGCAGATAGTATAGCCCAGGGGTAGGCAACCTATAGCACGCATGCCGAAGGCAGCACGCGAGCTGATTTTCAGTGGCACTCACACTGCCCGGGTCCTGGCCACCGGTCCAGGGGGCTCTGCATTTTAATTTAATTTTAAATGAAGCTTCTTAAACATTTTAAAAACCTTATTTACTTTACATACAACAATAGTTTAGTTATATATTATAGATTTATAGAAAGAGACCTTCTAAAAACGTTAAAATGTATTACTGGCACGTGAAACCTTAAATTAGAGTGAATAAATGAAGACTCGGCACACCACTTCTGAAAGGTTGCCAACCCCTGGTATAGCCACTTGTAAAACCGCTGCCCCAAAGGATGCATCTGCAGGGAGTCTTGAACTAAGGCTTAATGTCTCAAGAACGTGTGGCTGGAACTCCAAGTAGCCGCCCTGGAAATATCAAGCAGGGTTAGCTCTTGAAGCAAGACCACTGAAGCCATGTCTGCCCTTAGAGAGTGAGCCCACACGCCATGTCAGGGAGGAAGCTGTGTCAACTGATAACAGTATATCTTACAGCCAGAGATCCACTTAAAGATCCTCTAAGATGTGATAGTCTGACCTCAGACTTGTTCTGCCACAGCAATGAAAAACCTAGGCAACATTCGGGTCGTTTTTGTTCTTTGCAGATGGAATTTCAATGCTCATCACACGTCGAGGCAATGAAGTCTCCTCTCTTCACTAAAGGTACGGGGCTCTGGAAAAAATACAGGTAAGTGACTTGACTGGTTTATGTGAAATCCCGAAACTATCTTAGGCATGAATTTCAGGTGTAGGCAAAGCGAATATTATGGAATTATTCGCTTATGGAATATTGCGTCCACCTACTTGTCTGGCTGAGGTGATAGTAATGAGGAAGGCATGCTTCACTGACAAGAGGGACATGGAACATGTAGCTCGTGGTTCAGAGGGTGACTTAGTGAGTGCTGAAAGCACTAAGCTAAGGTTCGCAATGCGGGGGTTGGTTTCTTTACTGGCAGAAAAGTTCTGATCAGACATTTTAAGAAGCAGGCTGTTACTGGGTAAGTAAAGATCGAGTGACTGTCTGATAGTGGGTGACAGATGCTGATTGCCACTAGGTGAACCTCTACAGAACTAAGGGAAAGACCTGTCCTCTTGAGAGTAAGAAAATAATCTAAAATAGTTGGAATATCCACAGATACATAATTTTGCAGGGCCCAGAGAAATGTTTCCATTTGACTAGGTAACATTTTCTGGTGAAGACCTTTCTGTTATTATTGAGAATGGTTTCCACCGCTTCAGAACAAGAACTTTCTAGGTGTGATTTCCATCCAAATACAAAGCCGTGAGATGAAGCACATCCAGGTTTGGATCCCTGACTCAGCCACTCTCCTGGGTCAAGAGACCCGTGAAGGACCGAATGCTGATAGATGGACAGGATGACATTTGTAAGAAATTTGGAAACCAGAACTGTCTGGGCCATTCGTGGGCAGACTTGTGCCCTGTCCAGTTGAATCTTCCATAGAACCTAAGGTAGTAGCAGGATGAGAGTGAAGGCACAGCTGAAGTGATCTGTCCAATGTAGTAGGAGAACATCATCTCTGCAATGTTTTCCTTGAGCTTCCCTGAAGCAATATATGTTGCTTGCCTGGGAGGTAAACACATCCCAAGTGGGGGTTCCCCACTGAGTGAAAATGTTGTTCTCTACTGAATTGTGTAACTCCCACTTGCAATCAATGGCTAAATGACTGATGTCTGCTAATGAACTCTGGGTTCCTGAAAGGTACATTGCCAATAGTATATGGTTTTTGGTACACCAGTTCCCTAATGCAACCAACTTCTATACACAGGGAAATGGATATTGTTTCTCCCTGCTTATTTATGTAGAATATGGTTGTTATGCTGTCTGACGTTAGCAATACATGGTAAGACAGGATGATTGGTAGAAATGTACTGCCCAGAGGTCCAGAAGATTTTATGTGCATTCTGGTCTCTTGGTGCATCCAAGTGCCTTGCACCATGTGACCATCCATGCATGCTCCCCAGCCTAGCAGGGAGGCTTCTGTAATTATTGTCTTGTCAGGTGTGGGGAACAAAACAGGAACACTCACAGGATCTTTCCACCAAGTTAGTGAGTCCCTAACCGTGGTGGGAATTGTCACTATGGTGCTCATGCAGTGCCTGTTTGGTATTTACAATGTTCGGCGCCAAGCCTGCAAGCAATGGATGTGGAGTCTGGTGAACAGCATAATGTAACTGCAGGATACCATGTGCCCCCAGAGAGAAAGACAAAACCAAACCTATGTTTGAGGGTTGTGCATAACCTGGTCCATCACGTTGCTCGTGGCATGAAATCTGTCAATCACCCTGACTGAGTCTAGAGTTGCTCCTATAAAATCTATAGTCTGTGCTGGAGTCAAGGTAGACCAGTAGTTCCCAAACTTTTTATGTCACACCCCACCCTTCACCCGTAATGTAATCTGTCTGCATCCGCCTGGGAGTCGGGGCCAGGAGTGGGATCAGGGGCCAAGGCTGGCGCTGTGGCTGCAGCTGGAAGCGGAGCCAGAGCTGGGAGTGGGGCCAGGAGACAGGTTGCGGTCAGGGGCCAAGGCCAAGGTCAGGTGTGAGAGCCATGACTGGAAGCTGCAGCCGGGAGCCGTGAACATTCCCACTCCTCCCTGAACATTCCCCCTCTAGTGGGGCACGCCGCAGTTTGGGGACCACTGAGGTAGACTTTTCCATGTTCAAACAGGGTATGTCTAATAAAATAATAATAATAAACACCCGTTGCTGGCCTGTGTCAACTGACCCAGGCTTGCAAGGCTTGGGTTAAGGAGCCGTTTCATTACAGTGTAGACGTTCGGCTTGGGCTGGAGCCAGGCTCTAGGATCTTGTGAAGAGGGAGGGTTCCAGAGCTCTGAATGCAGCCCAAGCCTGAGTCAGCTGCGGGTTTTAATTGCAGCATAGACATACCCACAGACTCCTAGGGATGATACAAGAGGAAACAACAACAGTGTAAGGGCTTCTAAGCATGTCCTGCCCATGAGAAACCAGCCATCTAAATACAGAAAGATGGTGAAGCTGCTCCATATGAATTCTGCTGCTACTATTAGAAACACTTTGGTGAAGACCCTTGCTGTAGTTGCTAAGCCAAATGGATGCACCCTGTATTGACAGTGGTTGGGATCCACCATAAATCTGAGGAATTTTCTGTGGGCAGGGTGAATGTCCATGTGAAAGTAGGTATTTCTCATACTGAGAGATGTGAACCATATGCTCTTTTCCAAGGATTGTATTATCAATGACAGTGTAACCATACAGAATTTTAATTTATGAAAAAAAAAAGTTGAATTGTCACAGGTGAAGAATAAGCCTCCGCCCTCACTTCTTATTGGGAACAGGGGCGGCTCTAGACCCCAGCGCGCCAAGCAGGCGCGTGGGGCGGCCCTTTCCCGGGGGGCGGCATTTGGCTCCGGTGGACCTGCCGCAGGCATGACTGCGGCGGGTCCCCTCTTCCCGCGGCTCCGGTTGAGCTCCCGCAGGCATGCCTGCGGCAGGTCAACCGGAGCCGCGGGACCACGGCAACCGCCGCAGTCATGCCTGCGGCAGGTCGGCGCGTCCCGGGTTCCGGTGGACCTGCCGCAGGCATGCCTGCGGGAGCTCGACCGGAGCCGCGGGAAGAGGGGGCCCGCCGCAGGACCGGGGAAGGGCGGCGCAGCGCACCGCGCTGCTTGGGGCAGCCTGATTTCTAGAGCCGCCCCTGATTGGGAACTAGGAAACATTTTGTATAGAACCCTTTTCCTTAATGTTGAAGAGGCAATCACTCTATTGCTCCCCATTGGAGGACAGATTCCACCTCCTGGAGAAGGATCTCCTTGTGAGAATGGCCCCAGAAGTGGGATGTGGAAGGGTTTTTTTGAGGAAATAGGGAGAGGAACTTGATGGAATAACCAGAATGGATTATACGCAACAACAACTACTTCAATGTTACTGCAATCCAGTTGTGAGAAAAGAGTAGACAGCCACGAAAGGATATGGGAAGATTGGGTGGAAACAGCATCAACAGTGGTTCACAACTCCAGAATGCTGATGGCATTGCCACCAACCTCAATGCAGCGTCAGCTGCAGACTGCAATGAAGTTCTGGCCACCAACATGCCTTCATTGATAAGGGCCTGAAATTGAGCCCTGTCCTGCTGAGGTAGCTTGTTCTTAAAATTTGGAATTTTGAGTAGTTTAGAAAATTGTATTTAGTCAACAGCATTGGATAGTTCAACATTCTGAAGTGGAGGCTAGTACATGTAAACACCTTTGTTGGTATTGGCATATCCAGCACATATTCTTCCTCTTCTGTTGGGTCAGGAGGAAGCTCTGGTGGCTCTCTTGGAGGGCAGAGATTGTATGACTCCCTATTAGATCACACAGAACCTGGCTCTGACTGAAGCCTGATAGCTTTTCCATGAGGTGCTTTTTATGGAGGAATTCCTATGCTTGTCGAGTCCAGCTAGGGAATGAGTGACAGATACTACACCTGCTGGAGATACGCACTTCCCCAAAGCAGTATAAGCAGCACTGACTGAGAAGGTGCAAGGGCAGGAGACATGTTTTTTGAAGACCGATGTTCCGGGCATAATCTAATTCTCATATCAGGAACCAGACGGGTTCCCCAGGGTGAAAAATCTAACTAACCACTAACTATACACTAAAGCTATTAACACTGTAATTAAAGATAAAACTTTGAAATATTTGCAGGTGTGAAGGCTGGAGAGAAAAGAGATGACCTGGACACTGGAGGTTCCAACGCAGGCTGTGTGGGGGTAAGAAAGAACAGGAGCAGTGGATGGCCCGCCCCTCCCCTTAAGCCCTCAGTGCAGAGCATGAGGAGAGCAGGTGTGCAGGCACAGACTAACGGACACTGCTTGCAAGAATTTTCCAGTCTGAGGCGCATGGAGCAAAGGCGTACTCCACAGCAGAATACACATTGGACTAGCTTGAAGAAGTAGCGTATGCCCTACACTAAAGCACTCTCTCCCGCCCCCACCCCACATATATTATTGTACTCATTTATTTATTTTGTATAATGTTTAAAATGGCTTAAATACAGACCCAGTTAAAATGGTTTCTATCACAGTTTGGCCAGAAAGTATGAATGGAGTAAAAAAGTTTTAAAACTATGCTCTAGATTAGTTAGGACAACAACCTTCTACATAGCCATAAAAAGTGTTTTAGGTAGAACTGCCTTCAAATACCTTTCCTAGATACAGTAAAATATATAGTGAAGATGGGGGCCTTAGATAAGTTAGTTATACTGGCATGTTTAGTCACTCATCTCAAAGGTGATTGATGGAATTAACTTTCTGTATTTTCCCCCAAATCATCTCTACAGTTAGAGGAAGATCACACAGGCTGCTGAATATCATTGGAGGGAGAGTGGGGAAGATCACACACTCCATGGGTGGGGCCAGTGACTTTTTTAAAAGGCAAATATTGTCTCAATTTGTCGAGGATCCTCTCTGGAAGACTTAGGTCCACCTTGTTATAAGCAAAGTAGCCAGAGTCCGCTCATACTAGCTGAGGAGATACATTTTCCACAGAGGTACTCTCAAAACATTTAAGTGATGCTGAGAATACATAAAACCACAATTGTGTTTCAGCCAGATAAGGACTATGCAAGAGTTATGATGTTGTTTTAATGTTACTTTGAGATAACATTAAGTTAAAAGATTGTTCTGTTTTGTGTAAAATATTGTGTTCCAATAAAACTGACCACTGCACTCCAAAAAAATGTATTCCCTGTCATTTATGGAGCGTGGGAGAACTTGAAAACAAACAGAATTCAAAAGGTTCTTCCAAGCACAGCAGAGCGAGAAATCCTGAAATGCCCTAGAAACATCTCTGATTAACCCAAACCACACTGCAGAACACCAATATTTTACAATTCTTGCTTTACAGGTAACCATTAATGAAGTAACTTGACTCCATTTGGCATATTTTTGTCCAGAGAGTGAACTGGAATGTAATAAAGTAAAAACTGAAGTTTTAATTACGCAAAAAGATTGGCTATGATTCTATGCATATCAGAGAAGACCCCAGAGGGGGAAAAAAATATCACACAGCATGGTAAGGTTTACCAGGTTCTTAGAAAATTGATTGTATCAGCTGCCTTTCAAATCTATATTACAGATAGATGCACGTATGAGGCAGAATGTGTGTGCCGTCTCGTCTGCTGTGGTCAACCAACATTCTAAGCAAGTTCATAATTTGCCAAACCACCAACAAAACCAATATCTGGAGTTTTAATCAATCATTTCCTGCATTTCCAGCATCTTGTAAATTTGCAAGGACAAGCATCTTAACCACAGTCCTACTTAATACTGATCTAGAAGAATGTGCTCAGACATACAAACACACATGAAGTTCCTAGGCTTTAGAATGTCAAAGTTTAAGATATATTTTAGTCTCTGTGACATGGAACAACTTTACATGTTAATCGCTGTATGTGCAAGATATAACCCAGCTGTCTAGGGAATAACAACATATTTCAAACTCAGCTCACTGTATCCTTCAACTTCAATAGTAACAGTGTGAGACTCAATGTAGTTGGTCTGTGCTAACACACAACAAGAAAAATAACCAAGAATCCTAGAAAAATAATCTTGGGAACCATATTATACATTCTAAGAGTAGTCAAAAATGCACATTATTCCAAAAAAGAAAGGGCTGGCACAAAGTAAACCCTAGAATTTGGTCATAAATCTGTGATTATAAATCTGTTTATTTGGACAGATAAATAAAGCATTTATATTCAGACAAAACACTTCATTGTTCAAATCTAACCCACAAACATTAAAAAAAAATTTAAAAAAGGAAAAATGCATAATACACACTGAATACTGTTTGAAACATTTCTTAAAGAGTATCCAAACTTATTTGTATGCAACTTCTTGGGTTTTTTTGTTTTTGTTTTTTAAAAGAGGCGTGGTCAAGTTTCAGCAATCCCTTAAATAAAAGATGCTCTATGACAGGGGTCCCCAACATGGTGCCCACGGGCGCCATCTAAATGCGCCTGCGTCCTGGCCGGAGGTTGAGCATCCGCCGAAATTCGGCAGCAACGCCTCTCAATGACGCCTCTTGCTGCCAACAAGCGACGTCATCGAGAGGTGTCGCCGCCGAAATTCGGCGGCATTTCGGCGGATGCTCGACTGCCGCCACGGTCCTTCGTTTGGCGCCCACCAGACGAAAAGGTTGGGGACCACTGCTCTATGAGGTGAAACACTGTAGACCAGGGGTCGGCAACCGGTGGCTCGCGGCTCGCCAGGGTAAAGCACCCTGGCGGGCCGGCCCGGTTTGTTTATCTGCCGCGTCGGCAAGTTCGGCCGATCGCGGCTCCCACTGGCCGCGGTTCGCGGTCCCAGGCCAATGCGGGAGGCAGGAAGCTGCGGCCAGAACATCCCTCGGCTCGCGCCGCTTCCTGCCTCCCGCATTGGCCTGGGACCGCGAACCGCGGCCAGTGGGAGCCGCGATCGGCCGAACTTGCCGACGCGGCAGATAAACAAACCGGGCCGGCCCGCCAGGGTGCTTACCCTGGCGAGCCGCGAGCCACCGGTTGCCCACCCCTACTGTAGACAATTGAGCATTTCACTATGTTAAACAAAAATGAAATTGCACAGTTCAATGACACCATACATCATACGGTAGTTTAGTGAACTATGAGCTCTCGCCGCCTTTCTGTTCTGTTTAGTTTAGCTGTTCCCAAGGCCATTAATATTCACTTGAACCTGTAAACTTCAAGGTCAAACAAAGGTGAAATGTAAGCAAACCATATGATATGAAGCACTTAACATGTGAGCCATTTTGGCAGTATTTGTGGTCTTTTATATTCTTCACTTTCAGGAATGTCAAGAGACAAAAGGAAGAAGCCAGCATACAGTAACTGAAGCAGAATTTGTAATTCGGAGGATTTGGAGTGTGTTCCTGGCATCTTTTAGATAGGCACATTTTAAGACAGATGACAGTAGCTCCCTAAAGAAATTAGACTATTCAATGTGGTGCTATATCAGAGCAAATGGGTCGAGTTCTTAAGGAATTCTACCAAAGGAACTATATTTTATAGGAAGAAATATAGAAACAACACTGAAAATATGTATAATGGGCAGGGGCAGCTCTAGCCATTTTGCCGCCCCAAGCACAGCGGCACGCCGCAGGGGGGCGCTCTGCCGGTCCCGCGGCTCCGGTGGACCTCCTGCAGATGTGCCTGCGGAGGGTCCGCTGGTCCCGCGGTTCCACCGAAGCCGCGGGACCAGCGAACCCTCCGCAGGGACGCCTGCGGGAGGTCCACCGGAGCCACCTGCCGCCCTCCCGGCGACTGGCAGAGCGCCCCCCCGCGGCATGCCGCCCCAAGCACGCGCTTGGCGTGCTGGGGCCTGCAGCCGCCCCTGATAATGGGGCAGGAATGTTCTTATTTTTTCCATGCAAAACACCATACTTAGCTGTAGCTCTATATAAGTAACAATAGTGAAGTTGATCTGTCAAACAAACAACATTGACCAACGTACTACCAATTAGCAGTAGTTCATTACTAACAGTAATTAATGCAATCCTCTATCTGAAAAGAAAATAAATTGCCATGCTTAAAGAATAATCTGAACTGAGTGTCACAAGAACCTTCTTGCTTACCATAGGCTGTGTACATATTTTTAAATGATTGCAAAGGAGATTGTAAGCTCTCTAGGGCAAGGACTGTCTCTTATTATGCATTTGTACATGCCTAATACAACAGGACTCCCCTTCTCAGTTGGGGCCTCAAGGTGACAGTGTAATATAAACAAAGTTCAGTATAAAAAAAAGTATAAATTACAAGGAAACATCATACTTTAACTCTATTTTTAACCTCAGGACCCTAGGAACATTTAATATTAGGGCTTTTAGGACCTTGTGATATTCAGTGGAGAAAGGGAGAGGGAAGGGCTGTGTTTGTTTACATATCAGTGTGCCTTTTCTTCATCTACAATCAAGAGGTAAGTCTTCATTGTGTAGCAAGAAACAACAACAATAATGAAGGCTAGAAATAAGGAATGAACTTCACTTGAGACTGAAATGCTTTCCACATCTGAGCCTCAGGCTGAAAACTCTTCAGAGAAGACTGACAGATACTGTTAGTTTGCATTTTTTGGAATTTCGGTAGAAACCAGTCATTAAGATGCTTTTTGTATAAAATACCACTTGGAGGATATAACTCATCTTTGACAGTACACAGAGTTATTTAAATGTGAACTTCAAAGGAAGAGGATTTTAGGGTTTTTTATTTGCACCTTTTATGGATGTAAAAAAAATGGCTTTGGGGATTTTAAAAATAAATTGTTTTTAACCTTAGAGATACACCTCCCTTCTCCCTACTTATCCATTCTTCTCTATTATCTTGTCTGTTCCCCACATTTACTCTACTAATATTGCTAACCTTATTTGTTTCTTCCACAACAATCTTTGCACCTTCTTATGTGCTGCCTTGTGCATGGAACACCCTTCCTGAACTGAACCATAAGCCACTACCTTCTCATCCTGCAAAACTACCTTCTCATCCTCCAAATTCTTCCTCAAGACTCACTTCTATGATAACTAAAAGAAATTGACTAACTAATAACCAGTGGATTGAAAGGCACTCAGGTACAGGTAATGTTTATTTGTTCTAATAATGTATATAAAAGTTATGTTCATGCCTGCTTGTCTTCTTATATGGTAAACTGACCAGGGGCAAGGACTAAGTCTTCCTGTGTGAGTGGAAGGTGCCTTCCACATTATGGGCAGTAAAGACATATTAAATCATTTTTTAAATTGACTTTCCTGTTTCTACTGGAGGACTGAAGTGCACAGTGAGAAACGTTCTCACCTCTCAACTGAATCTTCAGCAAAGGAAGCTTTTCTCTCAAGTGTTAGTCAGGCATCTGAATTAAATTGGTATAAGCAAAAATGGATAGAAAAAAAGCTTTAAAATCTGACTAAGTGCTTGTCTACACTTACATTTTATAGCGCTCTAACTTGCTGGCTCAGGGGTGTGAAAAATTATCCCCTTGAGCACAGCAAGTCTGAGTGCGTTAAAGCGCTAGTGTAGACAGGCTCCCAGCCATGCTCCCAGTGCTCGGAGCTAATCCCATCGTGGAGGTAGATTACCACACTCACACTTTAAAGTGGAAGCATTCCCGCAGCAGCGCTTTCAAGTTTCCAGTGTAGACATACCCTAAAAATTCCTTTTCTCAGATGTCAGTCTCTTGTGATGTCATAAAATCCATTGGTTCTCTAGAACACGGAATTCTCCCTCAAAAAGAGGAAATGTAGACAGGATATTTCTAATGTTTAAAAACAATCTGTAAAAATCCTGAGGCCTACATTATTCAGTAGAGAGTATACAGCTATGCTGTCCTTCCCCTTCCCCCCCTCCCACCCTTTGCAATATCTTTCAGGACTATATGGTATTATGTTTATTTATCACTGTGGGACAGGGACTGTATGCAACTCCAGGAGGGAGGGTTATCACTGCTCCTCCAGAAACCAAAAACAGTGGGGGGGTGGGGAAATAAGGTGAATCACCTTAGGTGTAAAACACCCCCAGAGAGGTAAGGAGATGCTTGTATATATTGGTTCAAACTGGGTTTTCCAGAGACCAACAACAAAGAAAGGACTTTTTATTTTTTATTTTTAAAGATTGGGTTTAAACTGACTCAGGGCCTTCTATCTGATCCAGCAAATGGGTAGGACATTCTGTCCAAGGAAGGCCCCAGCCGTTTAGGAAGGGTTAGACTGACTATGACCTACTAGGCCCCACTGTTTATTGTTTTACTATGTTTCCTTGGTAGTGCTTGCTTAAAAAGAGCTGTGTGGTAACTTGTAACTGCTGGCAATACACTCCGTTCATAGCCCTTGGAGAGAAAGCAAAGCACAGGCACTGGCCATTAGGCTGTCACTGGCTTGCTGGGGATATCATGGTATAAGGCAGGGAGCTGTGCAGCCTTAAAATCCTCAGTCAGAAGGGAGTGGGACAATGGTGCCTGCCCAGAGCAGGCAATGGTTGGAGACCTGAGAGGAGACTCCTCTCCTGGAATGGACCATGGAAAATGGATACCCTGAAACTGCGACAGCCTACTTTATTCACTATGGAGCAGAAAAAAAACAAGGGTACAAATCACCATCATTGTTTAAGCACTGCAGTTCACCTTTAAATGAGTTAACAAAAATGCAACAATTGCCACACCAAACCCGTAGTCCAGTTCTCTGTTCTCAACAGTGGACTATACCAGATACTTAAGGGGGAAATACAAGAAACCCCGCACTGGATGATTATTGAATATCCTGCCCATACCTGATTTTTTTTCCCTATGTCATATGGGCCATTAGTGTATACTGCAACAGTAGTCATAATGGATTCCCCTTCCTCCTACTCTGAGGAGTAAGTGAACAGCTTTTTTCTACAACAGTTGGACTGGAGGCTACAATTTGACAAACCTTAAGCAATCTAGTCCAAATGTGACTGAGCATGGTGAAGTCCACACGCAAGAGAAATGGGCACATTTTCTAGATAAGCAGAACTAGTGGGCAAGAGTGGCTGTTAATACTGAGAGAGCATGCCGGCATAACTCCAAAGTGCCACTCCTGTTTCTCTCATTGTGGCCAAACTCCTTAAAAACAGCACGCATGAACTACCTCAGCAAAACCCTTACTCACAAGCATTGCTTCAGACCTGTCCGAGTTTCTACTAGTTGCCTCTCATCCCAATGAAATTATTCTGTAAACATTTTATTCATACAAACTGCGAGATAATTTTATAGAGGATACCAGACTGAGTTATAACTGTAGGAGTCTAGTTAACTGAAAGCTAACAAGTCAAAATTTTGCACAATACAAAACATATTAAAACTCTTGCCAAGTAACGCTTCACGAAGTGCATATTAAGGAGTCATTTGTCAGGGGATTTGAATTTAGTTTTTGGACAAAGCAAATGAATTATGCTAAAAATAAATTTTGATCCTTACAACATATGTATTACTTGGGAATTCTACATGTAACATAATAGTGATTTAAAATAACCTTTGGTCTGTTTTAACACTGTCACAGAAGGTTATTTTAATAAAAACAATTCCAATGAAAGAGTAGTTAATAATGAGGTGATGACAACTGAATCTACATTCAGGGATTATATTCAGAGTGCCAAGTCCATTTTTACAGATGTACTAGCTAGTTATTCAATAGATGTCCGGGATACATGTAAAACTAATATTTTGGATCACTTTTTGCAGAAGAAGCAGATAATCTGAGTGAAAATGTTCATTGAACACTAAAATTGCATTTTCTTCTATTCGTATAAAACAAGAAATGGAAATTCTGATCCCATGGAATGCCAGGAATCCCCTTGCCTCTGAATGTTTTCTATTTGCAAGGCCACCTTTTGGTACATGATCCTCTGACCTCTCTCTAGTTCTCTGGCTTTAAATGCAGTTACCGAAGCAAGCTCCCAGCTAGGAATTCATTCCACTGTAGGCTGTGAAGCTGCTCTGCGTGTTTAAATGCAAGGAGATGTTTTTTTCATCATAGAAGGCAAAATCATCCTGTAACTAAATGACACAGCAACCACAAACTTTATATGAATTTTTATGTTACTGACCTGTTAAAACACTTTTTCTGCCAATCCAACTATTCTAGTAACAGAGACTTAGAGCCCCCAAAGATTAATTCATCTAATTTATTTAATCTAAGTCAGGCTCTATATTACAAAGTTCTACTATTTTAAATTTGTTAAGCATCAGTGTAGCACCCCACTGACTTCAATGGAGCTATGCTGATTTACACCAGTTGAGGATCTGATCCTCTACGCATAGAACTTTTGGTATTTATTTTCTTTCTTTACTTACTTCAAAGTTGTATATGTCATTACTGCAGTACAAACTAGGACTGCAAAGTAAATCATGGTCTTACTTTTGCAGACCTCATGCAAGCCTAATCTGGCTGATTGTACCCATCCAAACTGAACTGAGACCCACTCTAATAAAGCCTAAAGCACTAACTTCAGATTCTCTTTTGTATAACTGTTTCCATACTCAGAGTGATCTGCTAAGAAGACAGAGATAACCATTCCTACGTTGCACAAGATTGTCCACTATTCTGGAGATCCTATCACAAAGGACCAGATGTATAGTGCCTACCACAGAGTGACTAAAAGACAGAATTTTGACCTACACCAAGATATCTGTATTTTATTTGGGTTTATGTATGTCTTCAACAATCTATGTTGGATGAGAGTTTTCTTATTTGAGCCATTGTCTTCTGTTGCCACCCCCATGCATATGTGCTTGCATGCATGTACAGACAGATAAGAAAAGGGAAGGGCTTACACACAAAGAAGACGACTGAGGGATGTTGCCACTTAGCCTCATATCCACCATCTCCTTGCTATGAATAAAGCATAGCTCCTTTTAAGCATTGCTAAAGCATAGCATTTTTGTATTTTCTAGCCTCTGTAAGGAGTTTTTGAAGCCAGGACATGACCCCATGTCAGTAATATGACCTGCAAGTTTCACTGTCAAGTTTCATTTCCTTCTTCTCAATTGTATATCTACAGCTTGGACTAAAAGTTGAACTATCAACATTTTATATTCTGTTGCTGTTTCTAGTAATTAAAAATGGCGTAACACTTAAATTAAAACCTTCCAAGCATGAACTGAGTACAAACCAATGCAATGCTGTCTTCCAAAATCTGAAGACAGACAGGCCTTGTACTTCTGCAGCTGCTCAGAGCTTTGCAAGCTTTGTCAACTTTCACTGCTGTTGCTGGCAGAGCAGCTATGAAATTGACAAGAATCATGTCAATGTCACTCTGGTATATCTTAGGAAAGCAACCACCACCACCAGTAGAGCAGGTACTGGAGCTACTGACTGGGAACTAGAACCCATCAGAGGCTGAGGGACAGTTAAAGAAAAGTCCACAGAGACCATCATTCTCACAGATCTGGGATGCGAATGCGGTGAGATTTTCCCTGGCCAGAGGGGATGGGAGTTTCAAACTGAACAGAAATCTACTAGCCAGAGGCTACAAAAGATGGTATCCCTGAGAAATGTCAAGGGACAGTTTCCCGATAGGAAGCCCACAATGCAGCCCAGTCCTAGAGGGTAGGAATGGGGAAAATGACCTGACTTGTCACTGGACAGAGGGACCCGTCGTTTTATAAAACAGAGGATTAAATTAGGTGCCTAGTAAAAAGGTTATGGGGTATGGAGAAGGCAGGAAAAGAGAGAGAGAGCAATTATTAAGTATTTTATAGTACCAACTAGTGTGCTAAGCACTTAACAGGACACAAGTACATGTCCCTTACAAGGGTCTTACAAATTAGAAATGAGAAGTAGGGAGAAATGATTTATTTCAGGGAGAACAGTGGAGGGACAGAAAATACAAAGGAAGAGGCAGAAGAAAAAATGTGGGGAGTAAAGAAAGTAAAAGAATGTAGGGAAAAAGAAAAAAAATTAGGCACACTGAAAACATCACTTTGATATATTACAGGAACATAAAAAGAAAAAATGTGTGACGCTACAGAAAGAAAGAAGACCTAACAAAAACATGAGAGATGTAGTAAGCTATGTATTAGACAGAAAGGGGATTGCCAATGCCTTGGAATTAAATATTTTTTTTTAAATGTAGGAGTTGTGGCAGTGTAGTATTTTGCAGCCTGGCTAGTAGTCTTAGTTTTCAAACCACTAAGTGCCAGATAAATGTTTCACATCTTGAACTTAAATTTTAGCCTGCATAATTTGCAACAGCAGACACTGAAGCTTGAGTCTGTATAAAAAAAAACCTTGAGACTCTTAACTATACTTCAAAAAACTGCAACAAAACGAGTTGCCAACTATGAGGCAGACCCTTGTTTTCCTTCCCAAACATTGCTCCCTCATCAAAATAAGGTTTCATGTGTTCTTCCCATTAGTTTATTATATCATCTTTTACTCTTTTGAGGGAAAGCAGGTTTATTCTACTGTATGGGCTTCTGAATCACGCTTCCACTCATACATGGGCTGTTCTTGTACCTAGCAGAAGAGCCAAGGAATAATTCCACAGTATGTAATAAGGCTGATAGGTACACTTGCATTTTGGAATTTTCATGTCAACCTGAAGGCAGCATACAAAGTAGAGTGGAAACTAGTCTTTGAAGAGTACCTTACAATATTAGCCAAAATTACACAGATAGGAACATTACACAAATACTAGTGCCCATACTGGCTGCTTAAAAGAATTTTGTAAGGGTATGAACCCCTCCTGCTCCCTAAAAATTATGAAGCGGTAAAAGAAAGTGTTGCCACACCTGAGTAATAACTGAAGGTAGGTCTATACTTACCCGCCGGGTCGACGCGTAGAGTTCGACTTCTCGGAGTTCGAACTATCACGTCTAATCTAGACGTGATAGTTCGAACTCCGAACGCGCTCCCGTCGACTCCGGAACTCCACCACCGCGAACGGCGGTGGCGGAGTTGACGGGGGAGCCGCGGACTTCGATCCCGCGGCGTCTGGACAGGTAGGCAGTTCGAACTAAGGTAGTTCGACTTCAGCTACGCTATTCCCCCCTCTCCCCCCGTGTAGACCAGGCCTGAGAATATAAAATATCTAAGGGAAGAACCCTAAAGAACTAATAAACGAAACAGAATTTTCAAGTCATGTTTAACAGTAATAAAAAGGGAGAGTCTGGTTAAAGATGGATGAACAGAACTGGATCTTTTCCATAGCTCTAGAAGAAATGCTGCTACAGTCCACACACAGTAAGAAGAGTCTTTAAACAGCTTACCACTTCTTTGCGAATGGATCAATAAACAGACATTCAGGAGGGACATCGTTTTTCTTTATTTTAAGTCAGAAAGGCAATTCCATGACATGCATTTTATCAAAAAGAAATATGGCTATGAAGCACTAAAGCATAAATACCTATATTTTATTCCCTAATTTACATGTGAATGAAGGACAAGTATTTTCAAAACTAACAGGTGATTCTGGGTGCTTAATTTGAGATGCTTTGAAGGGCCCTGATTTGTAAAAAGTGCTGAGCACCAATCCATTGGGGGACACTCAAAATCATTTGTTACTTTTGAAAATCTTGGCCAAAAGCCAAAAGTTTATTGATAATATGTATTAGTAAGACATATTTTCCATTTTCTATAAATGTATAAATTCAATAGGGTGTGTAGTTTGTATATTATACATGCATACAAATAATATGGCATGCGCCCTACATTTGACTAGGTAACATTTTTAGCAGCTTGCAGTTAATGAATTCACTTTTTCTGAACAAGAGGTTAAGCAGATAACTGGTCTTCCTTGTGAATCAAATATGCTCTGCATTTCATAGCCAGTGTTACACCTGGTGAATTATAGGCTGCTGCATACACTATGACATCACAATAGTTATTTAATCAAAGAGTTTGTATGGTTCCATTGGCCAGCTCATTGGCAGTGTAGTGGTGAGTTCTGGTTGAATAAGGGATACCAACTTACAGAAGATACAACTACAGATAAGGAAGTTAATTATATCTTTGTCCTGTGTGGACATCTGCTCTTCTGTCAGTCCAGTACTCGTAGAAAACAACAAGCAATAGAAAACATCCTTCTTCCAGCTAGATACTGTCTGATAGTACTAACTACCTTCGAAATTAGAGGAGAAAGGCGTAAATCATTCTGTCCAAGAAAAAGAAATCACCAACCTCCGGGCTTCAGTGGCAGGAACAAAATCTCATTTCCTTTCTATTGCAAATATTCCTTTCACTTACAAATATGTTAATTTGAAGAAAGAACCATTTCTCAATAATCTGATTGATTTGGTTTCCATTCTTCTGATTCCAGCTCACGTCGGCTATGACAGTCAGTCTGTCTGTTGCTTTTATTTTGAACATACGTGGCTTAGATGGACAGGCCCTGTTGTGCTAGACACGGTAGGAGAGCTCATTTCATGACTCAGGCTTTTGATTTTGCTCCACATTGGAGGTTCATACATCACTATGATATTTCCTGTCACTTTGCATGGGGGAAAATTTCTGGAGCAAATTAAATATTGCATTCTTTACCACCTGTAACTCCTGAAAATTAGTGTTACGTTGGGATTCCCAGAATAACCTTTGTCCTGAACCATAGAGGAGCCCATCTGTGCCCTCCACCCGCAATAACCTGCTGTCAGTTGTTATTCTGATTGTGGGTGAATTAGTCAGAGGCTTGCCCTTCATAAGTTTTGAAGTGAAAAGATAACACAAGGGATAGCTACACTGATAGAGGAAGGGTCAGAAAATAACTTGTTTCTGGAAGTTCCAATGATTGATGAGAAAATTCTCCAAAGACAAAGATATGGCCTTGGGCAATGCTATTATCATGCTGATCATCAGAAGACGCTAGTGAGTTGACACTTGCAGAGTGCTGAGAAATACTCTGTTGAGATGTTGAAACTTACTGAACCTTTCTACAAGCAAAGGAACCAGAAGCTGAAAAGCACCAGCAGAAAACGGAAGTGACCCCCTTCAATTAGAAAGCACAGGTAGTCCTGGTGATGATGGCAAAGAAGGACTACAGTTAGACATTAAGATCTATGGAACGAACAAAGTCCTGAAGAGGTCAACTTTGCCACACTGTCTGAAATTTCCATTTTTGGAGTCCTGAGGAGGAGACTAGGAAGGCAAGATCTTGAAGTAAAAAAGATTATTTAGATAATGACTGTATTATGGTTTCAGGCCTATATGGGACCCTGGACTAGAAGTCTGTTCAATATCTATGTGGAGGAAACCGATGATGGGAGATTACAAAGGGTTGCGAGACAGGGATGGGCATTGGTTCTAGGGCCCTCCTAGGGTTCTAGGCACTATGGGATACATAAAATTTATAAATGAAAGCCAACCACTCTAATAGCTGGGGAATGAGGGACCATCCTTCAGGCATTTTTGTTTCCTCAGACTGACCAGATACTTCCTCCTAGAAGGCATCTGACTTCTGATAATTGGAGAGGCAGGAGAAGTTGACAGAGAAATCCTAAAAAACCAAGTCCTGTCTCTGGAAAAGAACCCCAAATGGTCCACAGAGTCATCCTGCTGCAGGCAGAAGGGCGGGAGGGAGCAAGGAGTTGCAGGAACATAGATCTGAAAGGGAAAGTACCTTTGATTTTAAGTATTGGATCTGCTGCAACTTCTGCTACTGCTGGGAAGAAAGCAGAAAATTCCCTTAGCTCTTTCTATCAATCCTTCAATAAACACCCACATGCACTCATGTTTTTTTGTCTAATATAGGGAGGGAGGCTAAAAAGGCCATTATCATGTCTGGAATCAGGCTAGTCCTGAAGGAGAACTCAAGAAAAACCTTAAAGTTGAAGCAGGATACTGGTTTCCAAACATGAGTGCAGTACCTTAAACCTTCCAGCAGGGGGAACTGTCAAAAAACTGAAAAGGTCACAAGAGGAATCTCTACCTGCCAATGTATGGGACACAGGAGGAAAATCCGAGCAGCACTGGACTGATGAAATGCAAGTCTGTACAATGGATAAAAGAGGAAGAGCTCAATATAGAGAGGGATACAAGAATACACATACACATATATTTTACATTTAAAGGGGCCTGACCCTCCATCATTCAACAATAATATTAAATTAAGCACGATCTGGATTTTATTATCATCTAAGACAGTGCTTCTCAAAGTTGGGCCGCCGCTTGTTCAGGGAAAGCCCCTGGCGGTCCGGGCTGGTTTACCTGCCGCGTCTGCAGTTTCGGCCAATTTGTTTACCTGCCGCGTCCACAGGTTCGGCCGATCGCGACTCCCACTGGCCGTCCCAGGTCAATGGGGGCTGCGGGAAGTGGCGCGGGCTGAGGAATGTGCAGCCCCCATTGGCCTGGAGCAACGAACCGCAGCCAGTGGGAGCTGCGATCGGCCAAACTGGCGGACGCGGCAGGTAAACAAACTGGCCCGAACCGCCAGGGGCTTTCCCTGAATAAGTGGTGGCCTGACTTTGAGAAGCACTGATCTAAGGAAACCAGATATCATCAGCTTGCTATGGAGGTAATTTAATTATTCTAATTATGAAATAAAAATTTTCATTCAAAAACACAATCATTCTGATTTACCTTCTGAAAACCAAAGTTTTCTCTCACATGCCAAAAAAGAAAAAAAAAAATTACAAAAAGAAACCATTATCCCATATGACTGTTAAAGTTCAGTGTGTCATATTTATTCAGCATTGAAGAAAAATAGTGCTTCATATTTTTTAAACTATGTTCAAGAGCATATGTCAAAAGGACAAAGCATGTATGTACAATAGCTGAAACAATCCCTGCCACTGGAAATAAGCTTTCCCTCCACCCCCCGTTTTGTTTTTCCAATACTGGTAGAAATTTTTCTTCTTGTAATGGTTGTGCTGGTTGCTCTTTTTCTTCATCATGCAAGAATAATTAAGCCTATCTTCATTCATTTACATTATGTATGATTGTTGGATGCTTATGTCTAAGTATCACTCTAATATAGTCTTTTTCATCCTTCCAGCAACAATAAGAAGTCGAATGCATTAAAAAATAGCACACAACTAAGATCTGCAAATGATGCAATGTTAAAAGAAAATGAAAAAATAAACATAGGCAAAGAGAGTTTCAATAACTTACTGTTAATTATGTTCTTAGTACTATTATTTATTAAACCCCGGTTGAGATCAGGGACCTTTTTTGCTATGCACTGGACAATCACATAGACAAACCCTGTCCCAGAGAGCTTACCATCCAAATAGGCAAGACAGACAGTGAGGGGAAACAAGCACAAAGAGATGAAGTGACTTGCCCAAGGACACATAAGTTGATGGAATTAGTACCCAGGTCACCTCACACCCAGACCAGTATCCTATTGACAAGGACTATCATCATTAGTGTGCTCAAATCTTTTAACAGGACACTTAAAAACCACCAGCACCAATACTGACCATAAGCCATCTAGGATATTTTGGAGCCACATGCTGCCCCAGATCTGCACTCAAACTGCCTCTGAGGTTATGAGGAGATCCATATGTATGCTGCATGACTCTTATTACCACATCATCTGCAAGAATGCAAATATAATGGAAGAGTTGGATTTCTTTTCTTCCTAGTTTAAATTGTAACAAGTCAAGTGTTTTCTGAAATATGAAGATTTACAATTACAGTAAGATCAGAGTACATATCCAAACAAAAATGCTAACTGTTTAAGACCAAATGAACATGCACATATATACCCACACACCATCCAAAGATAATATGTGCCTAAAGTTAAACAGGTGCATTACTGTTTTTAGGACTGAGGAAGAGACATGCTTTCAGCTTCAGCATATTCTTTGAGTATGAGGCACTGACTAAAAAAAAAAAAAAAAAAAAAAAATCTACCAAAGTTTCTCAGAGGATGATTAAGTTTCCATTCCCAATGTTTTATATGGGGGAAAAATAATAGAAAGTTTTGTAGTGTATCGTATTTTAAACATCTGTTCTGCACTTCAAGGTTTACCAGTGAACAAGATCACCACATTTTCGGCTTGTTATTTTTACCAATGCAAACTCAGATGATTTAATGACTCTAATTGCTTTGTCAAAAATGTCTAGACACCTTAGCTACTATTACCTATTGAATTGCTTTAGGCACAGCAGTCCAAATGTTAAATGTATTAGAGTATGTTTTTGCATTTTCATGGACAAAATATTTACAGTAAGTAGCTAATGGCCCACTTCATGTTTTATAAAAACTGTTTATCTTCTGCATAAATGCCTGGCCCTTTACTGAGTTGTATTCTACCACAAAGCTGGTCCAAAATGTATACATAGGAGATATTTACAAGCTCCCAAGTGTTTTGGAGGGATAAGAAAAACAAGCTGTATTCAGGAAGTCACTTATATATGTATAACCAATGTGATTATAATTTGTCTAATTTGATACTGAAAACACATGATATAAGATATGGTTGAATAATAACAGGTGCCATTTAAATTTCCCACATTTCAGCACCATGTTAGTTAGTATTCTTTGTTCTTGCTCATCATTGCCCCGTGATTAGGACACTAGTCTAGGACTTGTGAGACCTGGGTGCAAGTCCCTGCTTTCCCACACACTCCGTGTGACCTTGAACAAATCACTACGCCTCTCTGTGCCTCATAATACAGCTCAGGATGTTGTGAGAATGAATAAATGTAAAACTGTGAGGTGATCAGATACTACGGTAATGGGGGGCCACAGATAAAAAAAAGTGTCAGTCTAATTGAGATAAATAACCAAATTCTGCCCTCAAGTGGACAAATGGTTCAAGTCAACCAGAATCACAGATATTCATCCAAAGAGAACATAAAGCGTCCTCCAAAGAACTGCCATGGTCTTTAATGAGAAAAGTAACTGAAATGATATGAATACAGACTTGACTCCAAAAGCATTCTACAACTCATCTAAATGCTAAGACCAAGGTGCCATCAATATCAGCCTTTCATTTTTAAAAGTGTCTACAACTGTTTCCATCATACCATTATTTTGCTCGTATTATACATTCTTTGTTTGAAAGAGCAAGGTTTTTCTGCATAAAAAATATGGAGAAGCACATAGTACTGATCCAATATGGATGTCTTTAGTTCTCATTCCATAAATTGTTTCATTCTTTAAATCATAAGAGTCTTGGGCTCTTTTCAAAATATTTCTTGATTAGCAGCCATTCATGCTGGAACAGCAATGTGTCCATAATAATATTAATGCAACATTTGTTCCTCCAACTTTTTTTTGTACTACTAACACTATTAAAATTGAAAATTTTTAAAAAGCAGTTCTTGAACTTTTTTCCTCGTCAAGAGATCACCTTCAAAGTATAACAACTTAAGCAGCATATGGCATTTAAATTTTCATTTAAATCTTTAAAGAAGCCCATTATTTCCTTAGGTTTAAGAAAAGAACCCTGCTTTATTTCACCACACCAGCCATAAATTATTCATTAATTCTGTTTGCTAACGCGTAACTGAGCCCAGATGTTTCTGTTGGAGAAACATTCCTTTAAAACGTTAAAAGACAGCAAGCTGTGTGGATAGAGCCGACATTTCTTCTCCTCCTCCTCCTGCACCACAATATATTTGAATATTAACTCAGGGGGGAAAAAAACATTTTTAAGTATTTGAAAATATTCTGAATATAGAAGTCAGCATTTGTGAAATGCCACTGAATTTGGAACAACCATTCCCAAGCCATTGTGTAAAGAGCCACTCTGTCCACTGCTGTGCCACATTAAATTACTAGTCCTTTCCCTGACAGAGGTTCTGCTATCTTCACTCCGCACAGTAACTGGAAAATTTACAAGCAGAGAAACACTTGTTGCCATGCATAAACTGTACTTTATATCTGTATGCTAAAGTTTTTAATTACAACTAGCATTTTTGAGCTTGCTACCACTAGCAACAGCCATTTTGATGAAGCATGAGATCACTCACAGCACCATCAGTATGGGAGCTCATTATTAGGGATTATAAATCAATTTAAGTATTGCAGAAGAATTTAGGCATTTCACACTGGTCAATAGTTGTAATGTGACCGTTAAAACAGACTTGTGTTGAAGAAGAATGGAAACTGGTTTAAAATAGTTAGACTTCCATTCTGACAATGTCACAGATTCTACTACTTTCAGCATAATGGAAATGCCAACAGTAATTGAAAACTGTTTTCAAACATTTCATAGTTTATAGAAATGATTAAATAAACAGGATCTGAATGAGCCAGAATAGCCTTCTGATTTGGAGACGTGAACTTTTTCAGGCCATGTAGTACTTCTCCAGTTGTGAGTGATGTGGAGATATAAACATGGCTGTACAAATAACACAAGCACTTCCAGCAAACCACAGAACAAAGACAGTGTAAAAGGTGCTAATAGCTACCCTCGAATCTGCTTTAAAAATAACTCAGCAGAGTGGAGCAGTTTCCTAGGGCTTGTCTACACTGGTGCAACGTTAAAGCACTGCTGTGGCTCTTTAACATGGCTTGGGTAGTTGCGACAGAGCACTGGGAGAGAGCTCTCCCAGCACTCTAAAAAACCCACCTCCATGAGGGGCGTAGCTACCAGCACTGGGAGTACAGCTACTGTCTACACTGGCACTTTACAGCGCTGAAACTTGCTGCGCTCGGGGGGGTGTTTTTTCACACCCCTGAGCAAGAAAGTTGCAGCGCTGTAAAATGCCAGTGTAGACAAGCCCCTAGAGTCTGAGGAGACCACATTCTTAAAGCAAAACTCAAAAGACCAATTAGCACCTTCAAAAATGGTTGGTGAAGATCCAACAAATGGTTTATTTTTGCTAATCCAGTCATCAGAGCAGTAAAGTCCACCTAGCTGAGCAAATGTATCCTTCTAGATCCCCTTAGGAACAGACTGAAGAAACATACAGCTGTGCATTGCTTCAGAAGCTGGACCCAGCAGCACCTAGCTAGTCAGGGGTGGGAGTGAGGAGAGGGTAATGGGCACAGAGGACCCCTATAAAATAAAGGTTATAGGATGAAGTGTAGGAAATGGAGAAGTCCTCTGCAAAATATCTGGGCGGGAGGGGGAGGAGAGGGGCAGGAACCAAAAGTTGTCAGCCCAGAAGGAACAAAACACACTTGATAGCCTCTCCCAGAAAATCATGTTCCAACATGAGGTGGGGATGTGGTGGAAATGGGAAGTAACCTAGGATACTGGTTCCCTACCCCAGGACTTTCAGAGCACTATGCTGAGCAAGACTGGTATAACTCTGTAAGATAAAAACATAGCTAGATAGATAGATATTTTATGCTCTGTTTTCATACTGTAACAGAAGCTGTTGTAACACAGCAATTCACAAATAAGCGACTATATCTAGAAATTTAAATTTCAAGTTAGGTGCACTGTATACACAAAAATAAAATATTAGTTCTGAGTTAAACACAGGAAAAGCAAAGCAAAGTTATTTCTTTTAAATGTCATTGTTATTTTTATGTGTTATCATAGAGTGGGATGGCCTTTAAAGAAAGGTGATCTTAGCCCCACTTGTGCCTAATTAGCTCCCTCTGCCAGTGAGGTGTTTGAAGCCAGGGATATGGTGATAGGCTGCAAGTCACCTGGTTCTCAGGTAGAACGCCAGCAAGCAGTCAGTTATTAAGAGACCCATAGGAGCAGGAAGGAGACAGAACCTGGAAGGAGACTCTCCACCCCAGATAGCTGGAACACCTAGCTAGAGATACTCACTATGTGGGCGCAGAAGTCTTGTGAGGTAGAGGCTTTAGGAAGGGCCAGGCAGCAGGACCTGGTTTATCTGTTCTGATTTACTTTGGACTGTTTTAGTTTTAAAAAATAAACTTAACCTGAAGAACTGAAATCCTGCCTCTATCAGGAGCTTATTTCACCCACCGCTGTACATGTATATGTATGGATTATTATTTCAGAATCTATTTCAATAGCACTAAAACCATAATCTTCCATTTTTCTGGACATATGGTTATTGTTCTCTTCTCCTGTACCACACGAAAAAGTCTGTTATTTAAAAAGAAAAGAAAAAAAGCAGTTTTACTTTGGTTGTGCCAAGCAGCCAGGTGCTATAATATTGCAAGTTTCATCTTTAGTCTGCAGTGCAGTGAGTTCCACCATATTAACCATCACATCATTTGTGTGGCCAGGAAGTCGAGGAAGCACAGAGAATATCTTCTCTGCTAGGCTGTCACCATGATGACCAACTGCCCCTGGGAAAATATAAGTAAATAAGGAGTCAGATACAAACATGGAAAAACAGAGTATTAAGAACAAAAACCCATTTGATTACTGAGGAGAGGAGATTGTTAGTCTTGTTTTAAAAGAGAACACACATATTTTTAAAGTTACTTTGCTATAAGAGCCTGGGGGTATCCAACGTTAAATTAGAAAGAACAATACTTTTTTGAAGAACTTACTTTAAAAAGTAGGATTTAAATGGACTTTTATGATTTTAGAGATATTTGAGATTTTTTCAAACAAGAATCTAATTCCTTATCTAAGGAGAAAAGTGGATGAGAAGGCTTCCAGTGGCTATTTAAGAAACAAAAACGAACAAAAAAAACCCAAAACATGCACCACACTCTTCATTACCTAAATGAACAGTGGTAAACTAAAACTTCTCCTCTTACACAGGCCATATGCCTCCTCCAGGAATGTGGCTTTGCATATCTCCTAATGTGGGCTTGTGTCTTTCTGGCATAATGTGGCTCTGAATGTCTTTTCTTGGGTTATTTCTAACCAGTTATAGTAGCTTGCATTTGTCCAGAATTAATCTCATTTTATTATTCCCTGGCCAGATTCCTAATTTTTTTTCTCCCTTTATATTATTTGTGTTCTTTCTAGTGTTAGTAGCATCTCTCAATTTAGTACCATATGTACATACTTGGAGGGGAAATGTAAGATTTCATATAGAAAGGGCAAGGACCCTGTCTCCTTGGACATCTGATACAAACTATGATTTATAGCTCAATGTTGTAATCATCCCCTCATTCTGACAGACAGTTGCCATTCAAAGAGAAGCCACCTCACAGTTAAATTATTACAGTTAGTAGTAGGGATTGAGAGCAGCTGAAAATATTTCAGACAGGATCAAACACAGTACTGTCTGACAAGGTATGGGCTGTGTTCAGATATAGTTTGTGAAGAATCTGGCACTTATTAATTAAGCAAACTGCTATATTTAGAGCTTTATGGTGGCATTCATGAATTCTTCAACAGTTAGTTACAAAGTGCTTTAGCAGTTTCAGAGAGGTCAGCAAAATATGATGGAATAATTTGAATGTTCTTTTAATGCTTAAAACAAAGCAGCACCCAGTTAGCTTAGTGCATGGATTTGAAAATTCCCATGCTTGGAAGCAAACTTAAACAACAGCTCAAACCTTTCCCATCATCCAACATACTGTATATATTTGAGCTACACTGCTAGCTCACAATGCCACATAAATAAGGAAAGTGGCTGGCTCTTTATATATGAGAGACTACAGCTGTTAAGGACATTATTTTGAAACTCAATGCACAGCTCATCTTGCATAGGTAATCATAGATTTTAAGGGCAGAAGGGATCATTAAATCAGCTATTCTGACCAACTGTACATCACAAGCCATTAAATTTCACCCAGGTACCACTGCATTGAGCCCAATAATTTGTGTTTGCCATGCAAAGGCTTTGCTGGACAAATATGTGTTTGTTTTTAAAAGGCAGGTTTTTAAGGGAGGTGATTTGTTGCACAAGGAAGACGGCAACCATTCAAAGTGTAGGGCAAGCCATGAAAAAATGGAGCAAAGTTACCTTGCAGAAAAGTGGCATCATTATGGTGGAAAGCTCATGTCAGACTATACATTAGCTTTCTTTTCTGCTTATAACAAGACCCTAACTTCTTGGTTCTACCTCCTTTCTCTTGGAGATCCATGTATATTAGGTATGAGTAATGCTACGTTTTAGTCATTGGTATTTTTAGTGAAAGTCATGGGTCATGGGCAGTAAACAAAAATTCACACCCTGTGACCTGTCCATAACTTTTACTATACAGATAGTCCTCGACTTTACGATGTTCGACTTAAGACAAACTGCACTTAGAACGTTTCTGAACCGACACCTTGATTCAACTTACGACCATTGGTTTCGACTTTACGACAGTTGGTCCCGCAATGGACTGTACTGCAGTTCTGAGTTACAACATTTCGACTTATGACAAAATGTCCAGGAACCAATTGTGTTGTAAGTCCGAGGACTGCCTCTATACTCCCAACTAAAACCTGGGGGAGGGGTGGCTCCAGAAGGAGGGAGCAGGGGGCGCTGCAGGTGCTGGGTGGCCTGGGGGCACTGCAGGTACTCGGGTGGGCACCATGGGTACTTGGGGGGGCAGCGCGGGTACTCGGAGGGGGAGTTCCCTACCCGACTCCTAGGAAGTGACGACCTCCAGCTCCTAGCTCCATGTGCTGCCTCTGCTCCATCCCAAGCCCCAGTTCTGCAGCTCCCACTGGCTGGGAACCATGGACAATGGGAGCTGTGGGGGCACTGTCTGCGGGCGGAAGCAGCACATGGAGCTAGGAGCTGAGGGAGGGGAGTTCCTGTTGCCATTCCAGGAGCCCCCCCCAGGTAAGCACCACCCCACACCCCAATCCCCAGCCCTGAGCCCCCGCACGCCCAAACTCCTGCTGTTGGAGGGCAGGGGGAGAGACTGTCCCAACAGCAGCTGGTGCAACTGGCCCAGTGGCTGCTCAAGCTATTCAGGTGGCTCCCGGGCCAACTGCATGGGCCGCTGCAGAAGTCATGGAGGTCACAGAATCCGTGACTTCTGTGACCTCCGTGACAAACACGGAGCCTCAGGAACGAGCAGTGTGTTTTCAATTCAAACATACACGTGAGGAACAGGCCTCAAATTTATTAGAGAAGAGACCAGGATGTAAGCTCAAAATTAAATAATAACTAATTTGGAATAAAAGTCATTCATAATCACATAATATTAATACATACGCTTTTCCTGTCTTAACTGCTAGTTAACAAGGGGAAGAGTTTTGAAGGGGTGGAAGGAAAAGGAACTCTGAAAGCCACTTTAGGCTGCCATAATTGCGTGTTACTTGGCTTTGAGACTCTCCTCTTGATTCCAACCACCATGCCCCTCTTACCCTCCCCAATCCCCCTCAGCATAGTTAGTAGAGCAACTATCCTTCAGACAACTGTGATACCACCTTCCTCAGCTTGTTCAAAGTTGACTATGAGTAAATCTGATTTTGGATGACACTTTGGGCAAGATACCTGACCTTGCTTGTTACGAAGACCTGGTTTAATGCACCACCAATCCTCTGCTAATCAGTTAGTCCCCACAGGCTACTTAAGACAGGTCACACCAGAAAACATCCAATGATCCAAAATAGAGGTCCTGTCCTTCTCTCACATTAGATGCAAGAGATGCCCCACACACCAGAAGAAATCCTTTGAATGGCCTTCGGTTCATTTTGATTAATGCAAGATCAGTGGTCAATAAAATTACAACAGATCATGATTTGATTCAAGGCTCCAACTTTGCACAGATTTCTGAGATACGATCATCAGATTTGTTTTGGGTGGGATAGTTTAATCCAACCTGCTTGTGTTCAGTGGCTGATCTTAAGTTCTTGTCACTGTGAGAATTCTTATTTTGTAGATACGTTTTGTTCAGATGGAGGCAGAGATGTCTGCTTCTGTGGAGACAGGGAAATATATTTAGGGGACAAATGCCAGTGCTTCTGTTTTTGTGTCAGCTACTGTTGCTACCTGAAGTACTGGGGGGGGGGGGGGGGACTTTGTTCGACAACTTCTGACTGTGACCTATGCTGTACCTGGCTCATGGAAAAACAGTGAAGAATCATCATTGGCAGAGATTGTTTCTGGAGCAGCAGACACATACTGTATGTACTTTTTTTTTTTCCTTTTTAAAACAGAAGCCACTAATCTTCTCTCTCTCAAGAAAGCATTGGCAATCACTTGACTTTGACAATATGGCCAACTATAGCTCTATACTAATCTTTCTTTCTTTCTCTTTTTTTTTTTTTTAAAGCTTATTGAAGCATGGATGCTTCTACCCAGATCCTGGTGTGGTTTTGCAGAGACTGTGATTTGCAATTCCCACTTACTGACATCCAGGCTGGGGGGACCATCCAACATGAAAGGTGCCTGCTGGTGAAATCTCTCAGGCAGCAGGTGAGGGAGCCACAGGAGGAGGTGGCCAGGTTGAGGTGCATCCGAATCCATGAGCAATTCCTGGACAGTGTCCATGTGGAGACAGCTGAGGTAGCTGTCTCAGTACACAGGACTGCTGACACACCACTGGTGGAGGAGGAGATGGCTTAGGTAACCGTTATGCTCTTCTTGATACAGGAGAGAAGGAATCACCCTCTACAGTAGAGGAGGAGAAGCCTCGTATCCCTAAGGCTGGGAGGTCTGCTTCCACCACTGCAAATAGGAAATGTAGGGTAGTGGTGGTTGGGGACTCTCTTCTGAGGGCACGGAGGCGCCCATCTGTCGCCCTGACATTTCATCTCGGGAGGTATGCTGCCTACCAGGGGCCCATATCCGAGACGTTATGGAGCCATTGTCGAGGATTATCCAGCACTCTGACTACTACCCCATGCTACTCATCCATCTGGGCACAAATGATACTGCGAGGTGTGACACTGAGCGGATCAAGAATGACTACAGGGCTCTTGGAGTACAGGTGAAGGAGTTTGGAGCGCAGGTGGTATTCTCTTAGATTCTTCCTGTCAAAGGTTGGGGCCCGGACAGAGACAGATGCATCGTGGAGGTGAATGCCTGGCTGCGAAGATGGTGTCACCAGGAGGGCTTTGGCTTCCTCAACCATGGGATGCTATTCCAGGAAGGACTGCTAGGCAGAGATGGCGTTCACCTTTCAAGGAGGGGAAAGACCCTATTTGGACACAGACTGGCTAACCTAGTGAGGAGGGCTTTAAACTAGGTTCGACGGGGACAGGTGAGCAAAGCCCACAGGTAAGTGGAGAACGGAGACCTGGGAGATGGGTCGGAAATAGGAGGGAGCGTGGGCCATAATGGCAGAGAAAAAGGAGGGTCAGGGCAAAACTGGGAGGCAAGATCAAATCAATATCTTAGATGCCTATATACAAATTCGAGAAGTATGGCTAATAAGCAGGAAGAACTGGAAGTGCTAATAAATAAATATAACTATAACATTGTTGGCAACACCACCTCCCTTTCTCCCCATCCATCCTTCCTGAGCAAGCTGTACCCATCCACACCAACATTCCAATCATGTGTAGTATCCCACCAAGTTTCGGGGATGCCTTTATATATAAAAAATGTACACACTTGGACTGAGGTGGAGACGGACATAGGAGACAGAAGTGTTGAGAGTCTCTAGGTTAGGCTAAAAGGGGTAAAAAACAAGGGTGATGTCATGCTAGGAGTCTACTACAGGCCACCTAACCAGGTGGAAGAGATGGATGAGGCTTTTTTTAAACAACTAACAAAATCATCCAAAGCCCAACATTTGGAGGTGATGGTGGACTTCAACTATCCAAATATATGTTGGGAAAATAACACAGCGGGGCACAGACTATCCAATAAGTTCTTGGACTGCATTGCAGACAATTTTTTATTTCAGAAGGTTGAAAAAGCTACTGGGGGGAAGCTGTTCTAGACTTGATTTTAACAAATAGGGAGGAACTCGTTGAGAATTTGAAAGTAGAAGGCAGCTTGGGTGAAAGTGATGATGAAATCATAGAGTTCACAATTCTAAGGAAGGGTAGAAGGGAGTACAGCAAAATAGAGACAATGGATTTCAGGAAGGCGGATTTTGGTAAGCTCAGAGAGCTGATAGGTAAGTTCTCATGGGAATCAAAACTGAGGGGAAAAACAACTGAGGAGAGTTGGCAGTTTTTCAAAGGGACGCTATTAAGGGCCCAAAAGCAAGCTATTCCGCTGGGTAGGAAAGATAGAAAATGTGGGAAAATTGGCTTAACCACGAGATCTTGCATGATCCAAAAAATAAAAAGGAGTCATAAAAAATGGAAACTAGGACAGATTACAAAGGTTGAATATAGGCAAACAACACAGGAATGCAGGGGCAAGATTAGAAAGGCAAAGGCACAAAATGAGCTCAAACTAGCTATGGGAATAAAGGGAAACAAGAAGACTTTTTATCAAAATACATTAGAAGCAAGAGGAAAACCAAGGACAGGGTAGGCCCACTGCTCAGTGAGGAGGGAGAAACAGTAACAGGAAACTTGGAAATGGCAGAGATGCTTAATGACTTCTTTATTTTGGTCCTCACTGAGAAGTCTGAAGGAATGCCTAACATGGTGAATGCTAATGGGAAGGGGGTAGGTTTAGAAGAGAAAATAAAAAAAGAACAAGTTAAAAACCACTTAGAAAAGTTAGATGCCTGCAAGTCACCAGCGCCTGATGAAATGCATCCTAGAATACTCAAAGAGCTAATAGAGGAGGTATCTGAGCCTCTACCTATTATCTCTGGAAAATCATGGGAGACAGGAGAGATTCCAGAAGACTGGAAAACAGCAAATATAGTGCCCATCAATAAAAAGGGAAATATAAACAACCCAGGAAACTACAGACCAGTTCATTTAACTTCTGTGGCAGGGAAGATAATGGAGCAAGTAATTAAGGAAATCATCTGCAAACACTTGGAAGGTGGTAAGGTGATAGGGAATAGCCAGCATGGATTTGTAAAGAACAAATCATGTCAAACCAATCTGATAGCTTTCTTTGATAGGATAACGAGTCTTGTGGATAAGGGAGAAGCGGTGGATGTGGTATACCTAGACTTTAGTAAGGCATTTGATACGGTCTCTCATGATAGTCTTATCAATAAACTATGCAAATACAACTTAGATGGGGCTACTATAAGGTGGGTGCATAACTGGCTGGATAACCGTACTCAGAGAGTAGTTATTAATGGTTCCCAATCCTGCTGGAAAGCTATAACAAGTGGGATTCCACAGGGGTCTGTTTTGCGACCAGCTCTGTTCAATATCTTCATCAACGACCGTAGATATTGGCAGAAAGCGTATTAAGTTTGCAGATGATACCAAACTGGGAGGGATTGTAACTGCTTCAGAGGATAGGGTCATAATTCAAAATGATCTGGACAAATTGGAGAAATGGTCTGAGGTAAACAGGATGAAGTTTAACAAAGACAAATGCAAAGTGTTCCACTCAGGAAGGAACAATCAATTTCACACATACAGAATGGGAAGAGACTGTGTAGGAAGGAGTATGGCAGAAAGGGTTCTAGGGGTTATAGTGGACCACAAGCTAAATATGAGTCAACAGTGTGATGCTGTTGCAAGAAAAAGCAAACATGATTCTGGGATGCATTAATAGGTGTGTTGTGAGCAAGACACAAGAAGTCATACTTCCGTTCTACTCTGCGCTGGTTAGGCCTCAACTGGAATATTGTGTCCAGTTCTGGGCACTGCATTTCAAAAAAGATGTGGAGAAATTGGAGAGAGAGTCCAGAGAAGAGCAACAAGAATGATTAAATGTCTAGAGAACATGACCTATGAAGGAAGGCTGAAAGAATTGGGTTTGTTTAGTTTGGAAAAGAGAAGACTGAGAGGGGACATGCTAGCAGTTTTCAGGTATCTAAAAGGGTGTCATAAGGAGGAGGGAGAAAACTTGTTCACCTTAGCCTCTAAGGATAGAACAAGAAGCAATGGGCTTAAACTGCAGCAAGGGAGGTTTAAGTTGGACATTAGGAAAAAGTTCCCAACTGTCAGGGTAGTTAAATACTGGAATAAATTGCCTAGGTAGGTTGCGGAATCTCCATCTCTGGAGATATTTAAGAGTAGGTTACATAAATGTCTATCCAGGATGGTCTAGACAGTATTTGGTCCTGCCATGAGGGCAGGGGACTGGACTTGATGAACTCACGAGGTCCCTTCCACTCTTAGAATCTATGAATCTATGAAAAGGTGGTGACAAAACAACTCTTAGTATCTTGTTGCCTCAAATCTCCTTGATGCTTGGTAGGCAGGGTGCTAAACTGGCACAGACACAGCTGTTTGCATTGGTAATTGATTTTCTCCTGCCAATAGATGCACATCAAGTACCATGCCAATATTGTTTAATATGTCTATTGCCTTTGATTATGAGATGTTGCTGAGTTGCAATGGGGACCCTGGTTAGAGTGTGTGGAGCTGCTCTTGCATAACTTTGTTCTTTTCTCTTCTTGGCCAGTCTCAAAATGTGGTAATAAGCAATTGTTCCTTTTTTCTTTCTGGGTGTGCTCTCATGCAGTTCTTTGAGATGGTAAAAATATAGATGAAGTATTCTGATACCTGCTGTCTTTTTAGTTATCCATCAGAGCTTGAAAAATTCAATGGCAAGTAGGAAACTTTTCCCTAGGGTGTAGAGGACTTAAACTATCAATTTCTGTAGAATCTAAACTTTTATTAAAGAATATTTAGTTTAGCACATGGTTAAGCATATGGCCTACTCAATGTGAACCAGTGAACTGCTAGCAGATTTCCCAAACATCAGCATGACATTAATATCATTCAGGTCAGTTTCACAGTTGCTGTTCAGCACCCTGTGACCAGAGCTATGAAACTGACCATAGTCAAGCAAGGATACACTTAGAAGGATAGAGAATTGTACTGAAAATATTATATCATAATGTATATCTATGATGCATCTTCACCTTAGATGCTGAATTAAGTT
The DNA here is from genome assembly GCF_020497125.1 of Mauremys mutica. NCBI lineage: Eukaryota > Metazoa > Chordata > Testudines > Geoemydidae > Mauremys > Mauremys mutica. The sequence continues at coordinate 93,496,002 of NC_059076.1, read as the reverse complement.
TTAGTATAACAGAAATAAGATGTATAGAGAAGACTAATGAAACTTATTGATGGCATAGAAAGAGCTCCATAAATGGAGAGATTTGAAAGATCAGCATTATATAGTTAAGCGATGAGTAAAAGGGTAGACTTCAGAAGTTTACAGCATAATAAATGGCATAGAGAAGGTAAATTATGTGCTTCTATGTATGCTTCAGAATACAAGAATAAGGGGACAAAATTAAATTAATAGGTAAATGTCAAACATAAAAAAGAAAATCCTTTTTAAAGATCCCATCAAATTAACTTGTGAAACTCACTGTCACAAGGTACTGTACTGAGTCAAAGGTCTTAGGAGGACTAAAAAAATTAAACATTTATAGTTATGATACTTAGGATATAAGGGTCAGATTTTCAAAAGTGCCTGAATGATTTATGAACATGAGTCCCATTGAAGTCAAAGGCCTTTTCTCCTAAGCTCGTAAGCCAAGCACAAACTGCCTGGAAATACAAAGAAACATCACCTCAAAGACATCTTATTGTAAAAATATCCATTAAGGGAGTGGGTTGTATATAACTTCCACCAACGCCTCTAGTACTGGTGGCTACTGTCAGAGACATGATTCTGAAAGTTGATCAGATCCAATGTGGCAGCTTATCCTCTGCTGCTTCTTGGGGAAGTTCTTGGATCCACTGAAGCTATTTATGGGGAAGAAAAATTCTCATCAGCAGCCAGGCTGCTGTGAAGTCAATGGGTTCTACTCTTTTCCTAGCTTTCTTCCCCCAACCCTCGTTTTCTTTTCCATTCCCCAAGGGGTGAGGGCTAGTGTATCACTGTCCATCTCCATAACAATCCCAAAGCCATAAGATAAAATGGAGTGGGGGAGAAAAAGAGAAACATCCTTTGCCTTCCATCACTGGTGGGAAGCATTCAAACTTTGGCCTGGTCTACACTACGCGTTTAAACCGGTTTTAGGAGCGTTAAACCGATTTAACGCCACACCCGTCCACACTAAGAGGCCCTTTATATCGATATAAAGGGCTCTTTAAATCGATTTCTGTACTCCTCCCTAACGAGAGGAGTAGCGCTAATATCGGTATTACCATATCGGATTAGGGTTAGTGTGGCCGCAAATCGACGGTATTGGCCTCCGGGCGGTATCCCACAGTGCACCACTGACCGCTCTGGACAGGAATCTGAACTCGGATGCAGTGGGCCAGGTAGACAGGAAAAGCCACGCGAACTTTTGAATATCATTTCCTGCTTGCCCAGCGTGGAGCTCCGATCAGCACGGGTGGCGATGCAGTCCGAAATCAAAATCCAAAAAGAGCTCCAGCATGGACTGTACGGATGTGATCGCTGTATGGGCAGGCAAATCTGTTCTATCAGAGCTCCGTTACAGAAGACAAAAGTCCAAAGCATTTTTAAAAAATCTCCAGACAGACGCCATAGCAGGGACTCAGCACGCTGCTGCATGACAAGCGTAACGGAAAGCCAAAGAATCAAATAGACACTCATGGAGGGAGGGGGGACCGAGGACTCAAGGTATCCCACAGATCCTGCAGTCTCCGAAAAGCATTTGCATTCTTGGCTGAGCTCCCAATGCCTGTAGGGTCAAACACATTGTCCGCGGTGGTTCAGGGCATAGCTCGTCAATGTACCCCCAATCCCCCACCCCCGGAAGGAAAAGGGAAAAAAATAATCTCTTGACTCTTTTAAATGTCACCCTATGTGTACTGAATGCTGCTGGTAGACGCGATGCTGCGGCACTGAACTGTAGCATCCTCGCCCCCCCCTCCTTGGTGGGTGATGGTACACTATAGCAGATATCTGTCGTCATCATCAGCCTTGTGGCAGATGGTGTAGTGCAATACGACTGGTATCCATCCTCGTCATCATCCCATAAGTACTCCTGAATGGCCTCCCGGTCAGTCCCAGTAGACGGTACAGAACGGCTGGTAACCGTCTTCATCATAGCAACTGGGGGCTGAGCTCCATCAGCCCCCGCCCTTCATGTGTAAAGAAAAGATTCTGTACTGCCTGGACTATCATAGCAGCTGGAGGCTGCCTTCCCCTCATTTTATTTCACTAACAAGTCACTGTTTCTTATTCCTGCATTCTTTATTACTTCAGCACACAAACGGGGGGACACTGCAACGGTAGCCCAGGAAGGCTGGGGGAGGAGGGAAGCAACAGGTGGGGTTGTTGCAGGAGCACCCCCTGTGAATGGCATGCAGCTCATCATTCCTGCGGGATCTGACACGGAGCGGGTGTGCTCTCTGGTTCTCTGATACACTGGATCTCTCGTACACTTGCCCCGTATTATAGGCAGGACTGATTCTATTTTTAGATACCTTAAAGGAGGGACTGACTCGGGGAGTCATTCCCATTTTTGTCTTTTGCGCCCCCGGCTGATCTCAGCCAGGGGCACCTATGACAGCAGCAGAAGATATAGTGCAATACGACTGGTAACCATCACCTCATTGCCAATTTACAATGGCATGGTAGACGGTACAGAACGGCTGCTAACCATCTCTGCTGTCATGCAAAAGCAAATGAATGCTGCTGTGTAGCACTGCTGAATCGCCTCTGTCCGCGGCATCTAGTACACATACGGTGACAGTGACAAAAGGCAAAACAGGCTCCATGGTTGCCACGCTATGGCATCTGCCAGGGAAATCCAGGGAAAAAGGGCGCGAAATGATTGTCTGCCGTTGCTTTCCCGGAGGAAGGAATGACTGACGACATTTACCCAGAACCACCCGCAACAATGATTTTTGCCCCATCAGGCACTGGGCTCTCAACCCAGAATTCCAAGGGGCGGGGGAGACTGTGGGAACTATGGGATAGCTACGGAATAGCTACCCACAGTGCAACGCTCCAGAAATCGACGTTAGCCTCGGACCGTGGACGCACACCACCGAATTAATGTGCTTAGTGTGGCCGCGTGCACTCGATTTTATACAATCTGTTTTACTAAACCGGTTTATGTAAATTCGGAATAATCCCGTAGTGTAGATGTACCCTTAGACACACAACTTGCCAGATCCTGATACAAAAGATGGAAGTTTAGCCTTCTCACAGGTCATTGTCCCTGGAGCTTGCTGGTGACTCCCCTCCCCTAGTCAAGTCTTTCATTTCTGCCTATCAATATCATTTTTTCAAACATCTAGCTAGGAAATGTCTTGTAAATTTTTCAAGCCCTGAGCATTTTATTCTTATTCTGCTCTTTCCCATACAGGTTCTTATACTGCCGTCATCACTGTAATATTTAAGCACCCTCCAGGAGTGCATTAAGTGACATGCCTAACAGACAGCATGTATGGTTCATTAGTTCATCTTCTCCCCAACCTGAGAGTTGTGTTTAGTTTTGCTATTGTATTTGCTAAAATAGCTTCTATCAGGACAATTGACATATAAAAACTAAAAGTTAAATAAGATACAACTCAGGTTTCATCTCTCATTATAAAAAAGCTGTTTGCCCTTATGTGACATTTTAAATCCAAAGATTTCAAAGTACTTTACAAACCATGATGAAATAAACTTCACAGCACATTTCCCTCTCCCTTCCCCACCCCTCTCCCAGGATTGGGAACCTGAGGCACAAAGACTACACAGACTCTCTCTAGGTCACAGGGTCAGTGGCAGAACCTAGAATTTATGACTCAGTCTCATGCTTTAAACACCAGCCCACATCTCCTATTTTCACCACTCTCAATGGGCCACTAAAGCCACATTTGTATGTGAGCACCTATCTGCACAGGCACTTCGAAATCCAGTGATCACCATAATAATGTAAATGAAGCGTGGCTCACAACTGTGATATTGATACATTAAGCTTCTCACCTGTCAGATCCAGTGTCCTGTCTATGAAGATGACAGAGGCTCGGTTTTGTGCTGTCTTCCTCCTGTTTCTGGCCTGTGAGTAGTTCGCCAAATCCCCTGCGATAATCTTGCTCAGAGTCCCAATTGCAAAGCACTCCTCTCTCACATTTAAGCACTCAAACAAGGAGTTCAAGCCAGACACCAGGGTTCTGATCTGAAGCTGCAGCTCAGGAGGCAGAGAGGAGAAGTCCAGGTCGTTCAAGCTGCCAAACTTTTTCTTTTCGGGCCTGGAGGCGTTGATGCGAGCCAGGTCCTGGGGCGTCATGGGAAAGAGCGAGGCAAAGGCCGGGGTCACGAAGAGATGGGGCGAGATGGGCGCCAGCAGCAGGGGGACATGCCGCACCTCGGCGGTGTAGTTCATGTTGCCCATCCACTGGCAGAGCTTCTCCTCGAACTGCTCGAAGACCGCCTGGCTGCCCCCCTCCGGCTCGGCGCCGCCGGGCGCCCCGTGGGCCAGCAGGTGCACGGCGTGGCTCACGGCGGTGAACACCACGCAGTACTGGAAGCGGCTGAGGCTGACGATGTCGCGAATGATGTCCACCGCCCGGCCCTTCAGCAGGCTGCTCACCACGAACACCGCCTTGGGCTGCGCCGCCGCGCCCGCCTCGAAGCTGGAGAACTCCTTGACGTTGAGGGCGCCGGCCTCCAGCAGCCCGCCCGCGCCGCCGCCCGCCCAGTGCAGGCTCTCCGCGCACGCCGCGTCCACGAACACCACGGCCCGCTTGGCCTTGGCCAGCACCTGCTCCCAGGCCTGGCGGCAGGCGGCGAGCGCGGCGGCGGCGGGGCAGCCGGACATACTGGGGCGAGGGGGGCGCGCGCAGCCCAGTCCCCGCGGCGCGAGCCAGGCCCAGGAAGAGCCGCGGCGGGACAGGTACTGCCCGGGTGGCTGTGACAGGCACAACACAGCACACGTGCCCTAAGGGGGGGGGCGGAACGGCCGCAGGAATGTGACGCACCGAACTGGCGGAGGGCGCTGATTGGCTGCTTGAAGGCGGGGGGCGGGCGATGCGATGCGCCTGTTCCGGCGTCGTGGCCCTGTCCCGAGCTCGTCAGGGTGGCGGCGGCGGCTGCGAGCCGGGTTCGGGAGGAAGCAGAGGTGGGTGTGATGCGGGGCGGAGCCGCCGCCGCACTGGCTTTGCTTAGAGGCCCGAGCAGCTCCAGGGGCCCCTATGTTGATTTTTATTATGTGTGGAGTCCTCCCAAATATTAATGTTGATGGGTCCCAATGGGCTAGCACTGCCTCTGCCCACGTTTTCCATCCTTTGTAGCGCTCACAGTTTCAAGCGTTTCTGTGCAACGCTAAGGGGTAGAGAGTTTTTAAAAATCATGACATGCACGTGTAATCACAGGATTCCCAAGAACTGCGGCTTTGTCACTTGGACTACCTTAACCCTGCCAACGTAGCCTAGCCGCAGTCAACAGCTTGGGGGTATGTCTACACTGGAGCTGGAAGGTGCAATTTGCAGCTCCGATAGACGACCGGCACTAGCTGTAATTGAGTTAATATGCTAAACAGAAGTGTAGCCTCAGCAGTGCTGTCATTTGGCTAGCGACCCACACTACACTTCTGTTTTTAGTGCACTAGCTTAGGGTACGTCTACACTACGGGACTATTCCGAATTTGCATAAACCGGTTTTGTAAAACAGATTTTATAAAATCGAGTGCGCGCGGCCACACTAAGCACATTAATTCGGTGGTGTGCGTCCGCGGTCCGAGGCTAGCGTCGGTTTCTGGAGCGTTGCACTGTGGGTAGCTATTCCCTAGCTATCCCATAGTTCCCGCAGCCTCCCCCGCCCCTTGGAACTTCCGGGTTCTGTCTGGAGAATTTTTAAAAATGATTCTGAATTTCATCTTCTATAACGGAGCGCTGATAGAACGGATTTGCCTGCCCTTACAGCGATCACGTCCGCATGGTCCATGCTGGAGCTCTTTTTTTATTTTGATTTCGGACTGCATCGCCACCCGTGCTGATCGGAGCTCCACGCTAGGCAAACAGGAAATATTCAAAAGTTCGCGGGGCTTTTCCTGTCTACCTGACCACTGCATCCGAGTTCAGATTGCAGTCCAGAGCGGTCAGTGGTGCACTGTGGGATAGCTCCCGGAGGCCAATACCGTCGATCAGCGGCCACACTAACCCTAATCCGATATGTTAATACCGATATTGGCGCTACTCCTCTCGTTAGGGAGGAGTACAGAAACCGGTTTAAAGAGCCCTTTATATCGATATTAAGGGCCTCTTGGTGTGGACGGGTTGGGCGTTAAATCGGTTTTACGCTCCTAAAACCGATTTAAACGCCTAGTGTAGACCAGGCTTTAATAAGAGCTAGCACAGGTATGTCTACTCCAGGGGTAGGCAACCTATGGCACGTGTGCCAAAGGCAGCCCACGAGCTGATTTTCAGTGGCACTCACACTGCCCAGGTCCTGGCCACGGGTCCGAGGGGCTCTGCATTTTAATTTAATTTTAAATGAAGCTTCTTAAAAACCTTATTTACTTTCCATACAACAATAGTTTAGTTATATATTATAGACTTATAGTAGGAGACCTTCTAAAAATGTTAAAATGTATTACCGGCATGCGAAACCTTAAATTAGAGTGAATAAATGAAAACTCAGCACACCACTTCTGAAAGGTTGCCGACCCCTGGTCTACTCAAACTGGAAATTACACCTTCCAGCTCCAGTGCCGGCATACCCTAAATACCGTAAGACTTGTGATAAAAGGCAGAATAAGATATAATGGTGTGCAGGGGCTTCAGCTAGATGGTCAACCTAGTTAATTCTTGTCTAAGCAGCTGAGTCCCCCTGTTCTTCCCCTTCTTTCATGGGTCATGGGCACAGTGTGCCCTTGTTGCCAAGAAAGCTAATGGCATATTGAGCTGCATTAGTAGGAGCATTGCCAGGAGATCGAGGGAAGTGATTATTCCTCTCTATTCAGCACTGGTGAGGCCACATCTGGAGTATTGCATCCAGTTTTTGGGTCCCACTACAGAAAGAATGTGGACAAATTGGAGCGAGTCCAGTGGAGGGCAACAAAAGTGATTAGGGGGCTGGAGCACATGACTTACGAGGAGAGGCTGTGGGAACTGAGCTTATTTAGTCTGCAGAAGAGAAGAATTGAGGGGGGATTTGATAGCAGCCTTCAACTACTTGAAGGGAGGTTCCAAAGAGGATGGAACTAGGCTGTTCTCAGTGGTGGCAGATGACAGAACAAGGGCAATGGTCTCAAGTTGCAGTAGGGAAGGTCTAGGTTGGATATTAGGAAAAACTATTTCACTAGGAGGGTGGTGAATCACTGAAATGAGTTATCTAGGGAGGTGGTGGAATCTCCATCCTTCAAGGTTCTTAAGGCCCGGCTTGACAAAGCCCTGGCTGGGATGATTTAGTTTCACTAGATGACCTCCTGAGGTCTCTTCCAACCCTAATCTATGATTTTATGTGGAGAATAGGATTACATACATTGCCCGCTACATGCTCATAATACTTGCAGCTCTGGTGGAACACATTTGGTTGCTCTGTGTGTTGGGTTTTGAAGTTTAGGTTTGATAGCTGATTGTCCTGCAGTTAGATGAGTTAGGAGGGCTCTTTGAAGGGCTCTAGCAGGGAACTCTGAAATGTGAGCAGTAGAGTTTTTGTTTTAATAGGCCAGTGATTAGAGGAGACTGAGTGAGAGAGTTTGAGTCATCCATTCCAACTATGTCTGGGGCCCAGACTTTAAAAAGCATGCAGGTGCCCAGTTGCTGGTAAAATGAAAGCAGCTGAGGTTCAGCCCCTGTGTCTTTATAGACCACTAAAACTTTGAAATGGATTCTTTGAAAAGTGAAACCCAAACCAACCTTCTCTCCCCTGCTGGGTGTAGATGCTATGCTGTCTTCTCTCCTTGTTAGCTGGGAGGTTTGCCTCCACCCCTCATTAACCTGATGGGTCTCTTTACTGCTTAAAGGTAAATTGAGGTAAACACACATTCCTTTAGAAGCAGCAAAGAATCCTGTGGCACCTTATAGACTAACAGACGTTTTGCAGCATGAGCTTTCGTGGGTGAATACCCACTTCTTCGGATGCAAGCCTTTGTTCAGGATAGATTTGTTTAACAATTTGTTTAACAATTCCCCATATATACCTGGTTTGAACATATCTTAGTTATCATTCCAGCATATATCCATTACTCTTAATTCCCACCATGTACATACATGATGGAAGATTAGTAATGATCAGTGAGTTATTAGTTTTCAAATGATACCTCACAAGGCCTATTTTGTACAAAGATTATTACAATAGTGTGTAAGGTGTGAATACAGGGATGCTTAGTGTCACAGGAGTCTAAGGGTGGGGGCAGGACAGAGGCAAGGCTGGGTACAAGGCAGGAACAACAGGGACAAGGTAATGCAGAAGCAATCACAGTGGTAGGCATGAGCATTGAGTAGCCATTGAGCTACTATTGCTGCTGGCCCTTCCATCCAATCAGGCAGTCTGCTGCAGGCCGCCTGTACTGATAAGGCTACCAGGAAACTAGCTCTGCTGCAGGCCTTGGTTCCTGACATTTACCATTAAGGTCCCAAGACTGCAAACACAACACATGCGAGTATTCCTATTGGAATGTAAGTAGATCTAAGGGAGCCACAATGACTTTAAGGTAGGCTAAATTGGTAAACTTAGGCCTTGTCTACTCTGGCAAGTTTCTGCGCAGTAAAGCAGCTTTCTGCGCTATAACTCCCGAGGTGTACACATTGCCAAGCCTCTTAGTGCACAGAAACTGTGCAGTTGTAGTGCTCTAAAAAAACCACCCCAATGAGAGGCATAGAGCTTTCTGCACTGTGGCTACAGTGCTGCAGGGCCAGTGTAGACACCATGGTGATTGGCCTCCGGGAGGTGTCTCACAATGCCTGTTCTCATCTCTCTGGTCATCAGTTTCAATTCTACTGCCCTGCCCTGAGGTGACCAACCGTCATCCCATCCCATACATTCCTTTGCAGATCTGAAAGTCCCCTTCCTGTTTGCTCAGTGATGCATGCAGTGGTCTCAGTGCATCTTTCTAGGTGGCTATGCCTGCTCCACGCACCAGGCGATCCCCTGCTTGGAGCAATGCCGAGATGCTGGACCTCATCAGCATTTGTGGAGAGGAGGCTGTGCAGTCCCAGCTGTGCTCCAGCCATAGGAATTATGATACCTATGGACAGATTTCACAAGGTATGATAGAAAGGGACCATGACCGGGCCACATTGCAGTGTAGGGTAAAAGTGAAGGAGCTGCGGAACACCTACCACAAGGTGCAGGAGGCAAACCACCGCTCTGGTGCTGCGCCCACAAGCTGACGGTTCTACGAAGAGCTGGATGTGATACGCGGTGGTAACTCCACCACCACTGCAAAGGCCCCTGTGGATACTTTGTTGGCTTGCGTGCCAGTCAAGAGTGGACCGAGCCAGAAGGAGGAAATCTTGGACAAAGACGGGGAGGGAGGACCCAGAGGCAGAGGATAACTCAGAGGCCAGAGATGCATGCAGTCAGGAGCTCTTTTCTATCCTGGAGGAGCCAAGCCAGTCACAGCAGTTGGATCTTGGCGCAGCACAAACAGGAGAGGAGGCCCCTGGTAAGTGGATCTGATTTTGTGAATTGCTGAAGCAAGTTGTTGAGGGCAGGAGGGCTGCCGAAAGCAGGCTTGTTTCCCACCTTATGCCTAGTCTGAGTGGTGGAACAGGCTATTGATCCACTCCCTCACTTCATGGGAATCTCCCTCAGAGATCTCCAGGAAAGTGTCGTGGCTATACAGTAACTCCTCAAGTAACGTTGTAGTTATGTTCCTGAAAAATGCGACTTTATGCAAAACGATGTTAAGTGAATCCAATTTCCCCATAAGAATTAAACAAACAGTTTAATATTGTACACAGCAATTAATGATTGTGACACTTGGTTGAGATAGTGGAGTAAGAGGGAGGAATATTTCCCAGGGAATGCCTTGCTGCTAAATGATGAACTAGCACTTGGGTGAGCCCTCAAGAGTTAATAAACTGTTGTTAATGTAGCCTGACTCTACAAGGCAGAAGGAAGGAAACAATAGATGCAGGGCAGTAGTTGCAAACACTTCCCTGCAAAAACTAAACATGATGATGAGCCCACGCTATCTAGCTGAAGCGCACTACTCCCTCCTCCTGACAGCACATGAACGACTGCACAGGTGCTGACTTTCCAAAGTGCTGGGGATGGGGGGGTGCATGAGTGAGAGAGAGAGAGGTGCATTGCCCAAGTATGCTGACCCCAACAAGTACGTTGCCCTTTTAAGCAGATCAGACAGGAAGCAACAGCTTCCAGCAAGCTCCCTCCTTTCTGTCCCTGAACCCTGTTTCCCTCCTCCGCTTTGAGGGGGTATGAAGGGGGGTCAGGAGTAGGGGGACATCCTGATATCAGCACCCCTCTCCTCCCACCCCCCAGCATGCAGGGAGCTCCCGGGAGCAGCTCCAAGCAGAGGGCAGGGCAGAAGCAGCAGGGCAATGGGGGGAGGGCCACCTGAACTGCTGCAGGGCAGCTGCCGAGCCACATACCTTACTGAGAATTTAGGGGAGTGGATGGGGGGGCTGACAGCCCAGGTTCTAATCCCCACAAGGAGGGGCTGCTCTTCCAGAGAATCCTGCAAGCAGTGGCAGGGCCGCCCGGGGGGAGGGGGGCAAGTGGGGCAATTTGCCCCTTGGCCCCACAGGGGCCCCCACAAGAGTTTTTTGGGGCCCCTGGAGCGGGGTCCTTCACTCGCTCCTGAGGCCCCAGAAAAAACTCTTGCGGGGCCCGGGCCCCCGGAGCTGCTTCTGCTTTGGGTCTTCGGCGGCGGGGAGTCCTTCTGCCCTGGGGTGGAAGGACCCCCCCGCCGCCAAATTAGCGCCGAAGCGGGACCTGCCGCCGAAGTGCCAGGTCTTCAGCGGTAATTCGGTGGCGGGGGGTCCCCGCCGCGGGTCTTCAGGGCAGTTCGGCAGCGGGTCCTGTAGCAGAAGGACTCCCCGCCGCCGAATTACCAGCGAAGCGGGGGCCCCCCACCGCCGAAGACCCCAGGCTCCCTGAATCCTCTGAGCAGCCCAGAGCAGTGGACAAAGCAGACAGCTACCAAACGCCATTATAAGGGAGTATTGCACAACTTTAAACAAGCTTGTTCCCTAATAGATCAGCAACGTAACAACGAAACAATGTTAACCAGGACAACGTTAAGTGAGGAGTTACTGTACTGGGCAATCCGCTGCCACAGGTTCCTTGGCAGAGCTGCTTTGTTTCTAGTCCCATTAATGGTAACTTTCCCATGCCACTTTGCCATCACCGGGGACCATTGCTGCACACAGGCGAGCCACATAGGAGCCAGGGTGGAAGCCGCAGGCTTGGAGAAGACCTTTCCTTGATTCCCTGCTCACCCTCAGCAGCGAGATATCTTCCATAATGATCGCTTCCTGTGGAAAGTGTGGGGACAGGAAAGATTATCAGACCCTGTCCCCTACAGTGCTGGCTCTCCCCAAGAGCAGCAGGGTCCGAAAAGAGTGATTTACCCTGCCCCTGTGGCTACTCATCATTTTGAGGTCTTGTGGCTCATGTGTGTTTGCCTGGGATCAGCCAGTTAGTGACAGCTGTGTGAGTACTGGCTGTGTTTTAAAGCACTGAATCAGTATTATCTGTGTTGCAAACAATACTGCTTCTGTAAAATGTTGCATTTAAATTTCACAGAGATGATCTTGGGAGCCCAGCCTCCCTCTTTGTTATTGGCGGCAGAACGGCTGCATAGAATTAGAAAGCGGCCACGAAAAACTAAGAAGGACTTTCTCCGTGAGGTTATGATGCACTCCGCTGCTGAGAAACGGGAATTGAAGGAGTGTCAGGACAGCGAGAAGAGGGACCGAAAGGAGAATGTGGCACACCAGAAAGAAGCCACGGAGCGGCTCTTAAATGTTATGGAGTGCCAAGTGGACATGCTCTAGGCAATACTAGCTCTTCAAACCGAGCAGCTCCGCGCCCGCCCTCCCCTGCAGCTGCTGTCACAAATGTTTTTCCCATGCACCCCCCACACACCGCTAACACAGTGTTATCAACCTCCTGGCTCCACTCTCTACCCGCAGCATTCCACTCCTCCCTCCTCACAGTCCAGCACTGTGGACTCCTACTACACTGAACCCCCATCCCCCTGCAGTTTGGCCCTGCTGAAGTACAGCACCCTCTGCATTGTACTCCGAAGGAGAAGGTTGGGCATGATCCCTGGGCATACACAAATCTGTAGCCATCTTGGGACCCTTCCTCCTCTAGAGACCTTCCCTTCCCCCCTCCCTGCTGATGATTTTTTTATTTAACTTTCTCCTCTAGTTGTCTTTTAATAAAAGAATTGTGTTGGTTTGAAAGCAATCTTTATTCTACTAAGTGAAAGCAAAAAGAGCACTGCAAAGCAACATACAATTATGTTAAGCCCCCTTTCTTGCATCATGTGCACCAATCACCTCCTAGCATTATAACACTGCAGTCCCGAGCATAGCAACAAATATAGTGGCTTTCAGCTTCAAATTGCCGCCTGAAGGCATTCCTGATCCTTATGGCCCCACGCTGTGCCCCTCTGATAACCCTGGTCTTGGGCTGTTCAAACACAGCCTCCAGCCGCTGAACCTCTGCGGTCCAGCCCCGAGTGAAGCTTTCACCCTTCCCTTCACAAATATTACAGAGCATACAGCACCCGACTATAAGCATACGAATATTGTCATTGGCAAGGTCCAGCTTCCCATACAGACATCGCCAGTGGGCTTTTAAATGGCCAAATGCACACTCAACAGACATTCTGCACGTGCTCAGCCTGTTGTTGAACCGCTCCTTGCTGCTGTCAAGTTGCTCCGTGTATGGCTTCATAAACCACAGCATTAAGGGGTAGGCGGGGTCTCCCAGAATCACAATGAGCATTTTGACTTCCCCTACGGTGATCTGGTCTGGGAAGAAAGTCCCTGTTTGCAACTTCTTGAATAGGCCAGTGTTCCAAAAGATGCATGCGTTATGCACCTTTCCGGACCAGCCTGTGTTAATGTCTGTGGAAACCCCCACAGTGATCCAGAAGTGCCTGGAGAACCATTGAGAAATACTCCTTGCGATTAATGTACTCGGCAGCTAGGTGGTCTGGTGCCAGAATTGCCCCTCTGCAGTTAGGGAAACCCATTTGTGCAAAGCCATCCACAATGTCATGCACACTGCCCAGAGTCTCAGTCTTTCGGATCAAGATGCGATTAATGGCCCTGCACACTTCCATCAACACGACTCCAATGGTCGACTTTCCCATTCCGAACTGGTTTACGACCAGTCGGTAGTAGTCTGGAGTAGCCAGCTTCCACAGTGCAATTGCCACGCGCTTCTCCTGCGACAGGGCAGCTCTCATTCTCGCGTCCTTGTGCTGCAGGGCTGGGGAGAGCTCATCACACAGTCCCATGAGTGTGGCTTTCCTCATGTGAAAGTTCTGCAGCCACTGCTTGTCATCCCAGATGTGCATCACAATGTGATTCCACCACTCAGAGCTTGTTTCGCGAGTCCAAAAGCGGCATTTCACTGTGGTCAGCACCTCGGTGAATACCACAAGCAATCTCATGTCGTAGCTACTATGTGTGGTGAGATCAATGTCGCACTCCTCTTGCCTTTGTAGGTTAAGGAATAACTCTGCTGCCACTTGTGACATGTTGGTCAGAGCGAGCAGCATACCGGTCGGCAGTTCGGGATCCATTCCTGCTGCCCGAAAGAGGCAGGGTGCACAGTACACAAACCGTTGAAAGATTGCACCAAATGCGGACGGAAGCACAGGGATTGCTGGGATGCGAAGCAATGCATCACGGGGCATTGGGACAGGACCCAGGATGCCCCGTGATCCACCTTTAACAAATCTTAGTGGCGAAAGAGAAAGAGGTACTCTAGGATAGCTGCCCAGAGTGCACCACTCCGAATACCACTGCAAGTGCCGTAAGTGTGAACACATTATTGTACAGGCAGCTGTCAGTGTGAACACACAACCATAGGCGCTGACTCCAGGGGAAAATTGGTGGGAGCAGCTCCCCGCCCAGCTCACCTCCACCTCTGCTTCGCCTCCTCCCCGAGCATGCCACGTGCCCGCTTTTTCCTCCTAGCTCCCAGTGCTTGCACTGTGAAACAGCTGTTTCACGCGGCTGGGAGGGATGGGGGAGGAGGGGAAACACGGAGCGCTCGGGGAAGAGGCAGGGCCAGGGATTTGGGGAAAGGGTAGAGTCGGGGCGGGGGGGCATGAGCACCCACCGGCACCGGGGAAAATTGGTGCCTATGCACACATCAGCAGTTTCCCTTCTGCGCTCTGTAACTGCCAGGACTGCAACTTTGCCAGTGTAGTCGTGCCCTCAGATGCTGAAGAGACAACGTGTAAATAATAGGTGACATATTTTAGCTTGCATATTCTAACACCCTCCTGTTAATTGCTTTTTCTGCTATGCTTCTCTCAACCCCTTGACCTTGAATTAAACAATCCAAGACTCTCAGGCTCAGGATTTGCCTACAAGGAACACAGCTGCATGCCAGGGTGCAAATCTACAGAGCACTAGCTTGTTGAATAGTAATGTCCCATATGGACACTGATATAGTGAGTTGAAAGTATGTCAAATGACTAATGATGGAATTTTTAGTGTACTGTACCAGTTTCCGCATTGGATGTTACTGCACCACAAGCTAATGTGATGTAGATTTACATCCTGGCTTGCTGTGCAGTAACATCACATGTAGATAATCCCTCAACTGATTAATTCAGGAATGGGGCCAACCCTTCCTCCCAGTATTCAGTGGGAGCAAGACTAGGCCCACGATAAGAGTCATTTATTAAATCTTGATTAGTTGGTGAGTCTCAGAGGGCAAAATAAGTTGTGAATTAGCTCTGACTTTGGATTTGAAGCCTGCCTCCTCTTGTCCTGCTGTGAAAGCATTTTTTGACCCTATCCTGTGGATAGCTTTCCACTTGCCAATACTTATAGGATCTCGAGTGGAAAACCAGACTGAACATGCTACAGCATCCAGAGTATCATCTAATCATGATAATTGATAAGAATCCTTTGAAGTTACTTCATTTAGTTTTCTATAGTCCACACAGAATCTGGTGCTGCCATCTTCTTTAGCCAGAACTATGAGTGAGGTCCAAGAACTGATTGAAGGCTCATGGAGATCAGCTTGCATTTTCCTCACTAGCATCTGCTACATTTTCTGGTGTGCTGCTGCAAGGAAAGATTCAAGTTCTGTGGCAAATTCCACAGCCTCTCAGAGTATTCTTGACCTCCTTTCACTGATCTTGATCTGCAAGTCCAGTTGATCATCTATAAATTGGTCCATTGCTAATATATCCTGGAAGTTCTCACTGATATCTAATTATGTCAGGAACACAAATCTCCTCAGGGCTTCTACAAGTTCAGGTGGGTTCGCTTCTTTCCATCTCCTTGCTCTCAGCTGCACCCTATGCAGCTTTTATTGATGGACGACTCCAAACTGCGTATCAACGCCTAGTACCAAATCTGGATGATTGATTTAGACTCTTTTCTTGGGGTAAGTTCTGAAGAACCATCAGAGCTGCTCCATTCAAGTTGGCTGATAGAAACCCCCTTCTCTGTTCATCTGGGGTATGTTAAATTGAGCCAAATAAGCCTCCCAAGAAATTAATCCTTCAAAGAAAGTTGGCTTTTGTATTACTTGAGTTGCAACAATCAGATCTCTCCCTTCTGAGCCTCTGTTATAAAGGGGGGTAGAAAAGTCTTGAAAATGTCCTGTTTTATCCAAGTGCTTTGGCTGGCCCAATTCCTCAACCAAATGGATTACAGTGACATTTTGATTTACTTATGAAGCTAATTTAAGCTCCTTAAGTCTTTGCAGCAGCTCATCTCTGTTAGGAAGTTCTAAATTGGACAAAGTTTTCCTGTTCATTTCTATTTCCTGGAAAGGCGTGTCCATGATAATCAAGTTGCTGGTTACCTCATCAATCCATCCTGCCATTCCAGGTTGGGAGTTTTGTAGTTGGGTTTCCAAATCTGTCCAGACAGAGATTTGTATCTCCAACCTCAGGTCTCTCAGTCCTTTCTGGGAAACCTCTAAATGTTTCTTTAATTTCTTTTCCAAGGTCTTCAGCTCCTGTTTTAAATTATTTTGAGAAATCTCCGATTCGTGTTGTAAACCTTGTTTTAATTCTGTTTTGGGCATCTTTGTATTCTGTGAGCACCTCCATTATGGCTCAACAAGAATGCCAGCTCACAATTTCTCTCCTTGGAAACGCCATCCCACCACTAACAGTGTTGCTCCTTGGTTAAAGTAGTTAGCCAATATTTGATGTCTTGTCATGTTTTTGTTAGGAGGAAAAATTAATGATATGTGTCAGGTATTTCTTTGGTGAAATCCTATTTACAAAGAACGTACAGACTGTCCTGTTTCCCAGAACACAGTAGGAACAAACTACAGGCATCAGAGTAGCAGCTGTGTTAGTCTGTATCCACAAAAAGAACAGGAGTACTTGTGGCACCTTAGAGACTAACAAATTTTCTCACAATTTCTAAGCCTGCCTTTCCTGTGCCTGAAGGGAATCAGACTCTGCTCCCTCTCAGGACTCTGTGTTCATGACTGCTTCTCAGCTTTTCTGATGGCTTTCACAGGGACACACCATTTGCAGCCACTCAATGCTCCAGTCCCTGTGTTTCCAATCAGTCCCCAAGGAAGATCCTCAGCCTGCATGGCTTAGTTGTTTATCAGCTTTGCATGTGCCCTAATGCCTTGGGGGATGGTTTCCATTGTCTCCAGCAATCTTATTCCATAAAGGAGCTTAATTACTTCTGTTTAGTCTAAATGGAAGGTGGCTAGCATGACCATAAGTTTTAAAGGGGCTGTGGTTGCCTATAGATCAATTACACTGTTTGATGGCAGCCATAACCACAATACCTTGCTCTTATATCTCAAAACAGATTATTATTCTTTCACACCATCCAACTTAATATTGCACAATAAATTATTGAAAGGCAAGTAGTTCAAAAATTATTCCACATGTTGCTTAATTACAAGAAATAAATATTTAGAATTTGTAAAGTGGTTGAAAATCAGTCCTACAGAAACCATCAAAAATTACCCTGTCCACAGGCAACTTAAAAAAAAAATCTAAAAAATATCTATTAATTTATTTGAAAAAAGCTACAAATTACCATATTTCACCTAATGACATTCAATTCTCAGTCTTGACGATAAACACTCCTGATCTTCTGTGGTGATGAATGGCAGCAGAATGTTCTTTTAATTCCAGCTATGATGTGTCTCCCTACTATTCCCACTCTGATGCATCTTTTTTTCCATTCTCAGGTCTGATTTGTATCTTTGTTTATTTCAGCTCTGATCTATTATTTCAACCTACTAGCTGTGGTGTAAAACTTTACAGTGCAGAACAATATGAAAGATAAAATTAGTCTGGAAAACTATTTGATGTGAACAATTAATGCCAAAAAGGATTGATTGATCACCAGGCCGCTGGGCCTATACCCATGCAGAATTAATTCCTTGTCAAACTGAATTATCTTGAAGGCTAAAAATCTAGGTTTTTCTTTGACATATCACAAACGCTGAAAATTTTTGTTTTTGTTGCCTTCTGCTTTTCCAGTGTTGTTTTTATTTTTCAATGTTTTAACTTCCATTGTTTTCAGAGTTATGCGGAGTCAAAGCAACAAAAGTTCTGTCAAGAAATCATGAGGGTTTTTTTCTTTTTAAAAAAATACACCACACAGTGCAATTATTTCTCTTTGTAAGCCAGTTTGAAAGAGAAACTACTAGCCAGTGCACAAAATCAGATTAATCAGTGTAAGTCCAGAATGACTCCATTAATGATGAAATTTATATTGGTGGTTAGTTGTAGTCTATTTTAATTATTACTTGTACAAATACTTAAGCATTCTGGAAATTAAAATAATCAGTATTGATTTAAAGACTCACTGTAAACTGGAAATCTTGTAAGTTCTAAAAAATGATGTAAAAGTAGTTTTATGTTCTGCACCTGGCCTTTGAGTCATGTCAATTTTTGTGGGTTTAGTATCAGATTTTTTTAATTCAATTTCTTATTTTCTAATGTGTGAAAGTCCAAACAAACAAGTAAAACTGACTGACTCTACAGGGGAAACAGTGTAACTGGCATAGACTAAGGGCTCAATCCTGCAAGCACTCTTCTCAGGTGGACCATTGTATCTACATGGAGTGCATGGTATGACCAAGGTCAAAGTACTGCCCAATATACAAAGTAAACAAATGGGGGGGAGGGGAGAAGAGAAATACTGTACTGACCCTTAATAAAAAGATACATGTTCCTTAAAGTGTATATAAAACTTGTATAGGAAACCCAGGTCTGAAAACTTTCCAAATCGAACCACCTTTCTCACTCCATTTATGATTGCATAGTAAATTAGAATTTACTTGTAGCAATGAAAATGACCTGACTTCACTGCATGGTTAAATAATTAACAAAAGTAATGTTCCATTCATGCTCATCACACTATTTTCAAACATTTAACATTTCAAAAGGAAATTTCTTCATTCAAGACTACATCTATGCCAAGTACAAAGCTGTAAAATAAGGTTGTCCATGCAGATGATTCAAAGAATGAGCTCCCTGCCACAAAGTGGAGCTTTTAATATTTGCATAGGCTTCTGTTTTGATTTTCAGAGGGTGGATGATGGCATGAGAGCTTCTCTTTCAGTGTTTGCAGTGGGATGAGAAAAACCCACATACCTAGGCTGAAGTGGACCCAGGGTGGGCCAAATTTGTTTCCACACCTCCCTCTTCTTGCATTTTATCATTAAACTTTTCATTAGTTGGCGGAGGCTGAAACAATGTTAAAGACGGCCACCATTTGCTGCATGTGTAAGGGACGCTTCCTGTAACAAAGATGGCAGCCATTGCCTATTGTTTTTGAAAGGGGACAGAAGCAAGGCTGCCTTTAAGGAAAATGGTCTCAGGCCCCATGCTAAATGGACAGGAGGAGGGCATGGCAACGTAGGGAGAAATAGTGATTCCTAAAGGGAATGGGGAGGGGGTGTGAGAAAAGGAGATGAGGATGCTGGGCGGATGAAGGGAAAGGGAGGGGAAATATGGGAGAACAGCTGAAATACAGAGACTGCAGGAGCAAGGGGAAGACCAGTGAGGGGAGGAGGGCAGGATCCTGGCTGCAGTGTGGAGGGATGCAGGATAATGCTACGTGAGTGGGTAGCAAGGAACAAAATAGCAGCCCCCACACATCCTAACGATAAGGGAGGTTAAGCCCTTCTCCCTGTGCCAGTAGCCTGGGAAAGGCCTCCATTAATGTGGACCTGTTACGGGCTGGATTCACCAAGCTGCAATGAGCAGCATCCTCCAGCTGGGGATTCCCTAGAGACATATCCCCCCCCCGCCCCCCGACTTCCCCATGGAGTTGGTTTAATCTTTTTATTTTGGGGCTGGGTCTCACCGAGGATTTCGGTAACCCTCGTGGCTGGCAAGTGTGTATTTCCCCCTCCCCTGGCTGCAGAGAGAAGCCCCTGTTTCTGTGGCACCAGTTAGCAGGCGAAGGGCCCGCTGTGATGGTTGTGGGCCTAAGGCAGCCCAGCCCCTTAGAGGGGGTTCTCTCCCCACTCTGCCCCAAGGGCCAGGCCACCTTACTCCTTCCCGCACGACGCCCTGCCGCGGGAGGAGGCAGACCCCATTTCCCCGCCCTAGCCCCCGTTGTCCTGCCCTCGCTGGGGGCCGGCCCGGCGCCCTAGTGCTCCGGGGCCCGGCCCTTTCCTGTGTGTGTGAGTGTGAGTCACTCGGCGGGGGGAGGGGAAGCGCTGAGCCAGCGAGCGGCGGCTCCTCGGCGGGGGAGGGGCGGGCGCTGCACACACCGGCCTCCTCGGCTGCTGCTGGAAGCGTCCGCGGGGCTGCGCGGGGAGCCGGCGCGGCGGGTGCCTGTGTCCGCGCTCGCAGGAGCCGGCGCGTCCCGGGGGAGGCGGCCATGTCGACCGGCGAGGTGGAGCGGCTGGCGGCGGACCTGAGCGGGACCGGCGGCGATGAGGAGGAGGAGTGGCTCTATGGCGGTACGCACCTTCCTAGGCCCCGGCCTGGCCCGGCCTCCTTCCCTGGCGCCGCGGGACGGGGAGAGGCCGCAAGGGGAGCGCTAGGCCCCAGCGTGCGCAGCACCCACTCTCCCCATCACCTAGGCCGGCTCCCTGGGCCGGGCCGGGCCCGTTGCCTCCGACCCCGCTCGCCCATCTCCTGCAGGAGCCGCTCCGGGGGCTGCTGGTGCGGGAACCACCTGCTAATGCGGCCGCGCCGGGCATGGCGCAACCCGGGTCTCCTAATAAGCAGTGGGATGCCTCCGGTGATCCCCCGCCCTGCGGCACTGGCCCTCCGCCCCGTTTCTGCTGGCCCCCGCCTACAGCCTGGCCGCCTGAGGGTCTTCAGCGATCCCCTCTTTATCCCCCCACCCCCCCGCCACGGGCCTAGGCCAGTGCTCGTTGTGTGCGCCACAAATGCGTCCCCCCTTTAAAAAGTCCATTATTCTCCCTGGTGAACTTGTAACTTCGCCATCACCATCCTGTCTAGGCACTTCCTATATCTAGACTCCTTTGAAATACCAAAGATTTAAAATGTGTATTTCGCTATCCTGTATAGTGACTGTACCATTGGCTGTAGAAGAGCTAAGAGGGAAAGGCCGTTTGGAGACTGGATTCATATAATGCTTCGGTCTATCTATAACCTATACCAAATCCACTCGTTTTGGAAAGGAGGGTTAGAATATAGTGACTGATCAGAATGTATGTGTGCTAAGAGGGGGTTCGTTGTTTGAGAGGTAGTAGTTGCTCAGGTACTTTGAGGAAATTCTGAGCTGTGATTGGTATGGGAGTACTGAATACATATTTAGGGGCCATTCTTGCAGCCTTCATTCACTTGAATAGTTCCACCAAAGCCTTATTTTCTGTCATGCCTTTCATATAAATTGTCTTAAAATTCTTTGAATTCTCAACACCAATAAACTATCTTAGGCACTCTTTATTGTAGATTAAAATTTCACATACACAACTCACATTTAAGTATAATGATAACAGTAAATAAGTGACCTAAAAATGAAAACAAGTTTGAAATCCTTTAATCTCTCTCTTTTCTGGTTTGAAACTTGTAGAGCTTGACTTCCTACACTGCCACTGGGAGTGAGCGTCCCAGTCTGGGTAGACAGACTCTCACTAGTGGGGCTTCAGCTAGCATGCTAAAAATAGCAGTGTGGACATTGTGGCATGGACTCAGAGCTCAGGCTGTCGGACCTAAGGGGTTATGTTGGTTTGAGAGCCTGAGCTCCAGCCCAAGCCACAACATCAACACTGCTGTTTTTAGCATGCTACTTTGAACCTTGCAAGCTTGAGTCTGTTTTCCCTGACTGGGAGGCTTGCTTCCAGCTGCAGTGTAGACATACCCATTTACTCTAACCACATGAATAGTCAGAAAACTAAAATCCTGATACTGCAAAGGGTCTGTTTGTGGAGCTCTGTTGGTTTAAGTGGGGTGCTGTGTTGGCTCACGTGTCTGACCACACAGATCCAACTCAGGATTGGAGGGGCCACCATTTTATTTAGTGGTACAGAATTAGAACTTGCAAGATACTCTGCTATTTTTGACTCCATGGTTTCTAATACATAATTTTTAAATAATGTTTTTTGCTTTTGACAGATGAAAATGAACCAGAGAGACCAGAGGAACAAAAAGCTAGGTGGGTGTCTTGATAGTTGTGAATTTGCTAATGTAGTTGTGTAAAAAGTGTATTCAGAACAAATCATTTCACACCTGTTCCTTGCAAAGTGATAGCCACTGGTAAGTCATTGGAAGTTGGGCACCTAAAGTGGTGCCCTTGAATATCTCCTTCATATCATATGTAATCTGCCAGTCTGATTAACTCTTTAAATGGTTTAACCTAGAATTTGGGCTGTTCAGTCTTAAATATGAAAGTCCACTTTTCAGGGTTATCAGTATCACTGTAGAAAGGACTAACAAATTTCTTTAACATAGCTTTTGTTACATTGGGAGCCTACTACTGTACAATGTGGGACACCCTTCCCCCCACACACTTAAATGGATTATTGTGGGCAGTATAGGGATATATGATGTAATTTAGTACTTGCTATGAACGTGCAACATATAACATTTCAGCATAGAAGCTACAGTGAAATAAGTATCAGAGGGGTAGCTGTATTAGTCTGGATCTGTAAAAGCAGCAAAGAGTCTTGTGGCACCTTATAGACTAACAGACGTTTTGGAGCATGAGCTTTCATGGGTGAATACCCACTTCGTCGGATGCATGTTGTGGAAATTTCCAGAGGCTCCTCTCTTGGTTTTCACACCTCAGCTGCTAGAAGAGGGCCTCATCTTCCCTGATTGAACTAACCTTGTTATCTCTAGCCTGCTTCTTGCTTGCTTATATATACCTGCCCCTGGAAATTTCCACGACATGCATCCGACGAAGTGGGTATTCACCCACGAAAGCTCATGCTCCAAAACGTCTGTTAGTCTGTAAGGTGCCACAAGACTCTTTGCTGCTTTTACAGTGAAATAAGAACATTTCGCTCTGTTTTCCAGGGGGTTACTGCTCTCTTTTGAGGGCAGGTGACACAATAGATATTGAGCAAATAAAGGCATTCAACAATAAATATGACATTAAAAATATCAACATGGAACCATTCACTTTTGCTAGTTCTTGTTTTTTATTCATTTGACTTGATTAGTGTGTTCCTAAAGTCAGATTCTAGGGCTGAAATATATACTGAATGTTCCTGGGGATTGTCTTGTTGGGGAATGTACATATTAGATTTCAGTTAAACCCTTTTAAATTGTGCCTGAGAAGTGGCATTGTAAAGAATGACTGAAATTCCTGAGCAGTAAGTGTTTTCTAGGTATCCCTTGACCAGGCTACTTAGTGCGTTGATGGTAAGGACTGAAATCTTCTACTTGATATGATTTTCTGTAGTGAGCAGAGGGCAGGTGTGATATGCTCATAGTATCTTGTGTTAGTGAGGAGATATGCTGCTGGATTCTAATTTCCTCAGCAGCTGTCAGGCCCACGTAGATTGTATTGTTGCAGTTCAGGCAGGAGATGACAAAAGCATGAATTACCAAAGCCAGGTCATTATTCACAAGGATAGGACATGACTTCTGGCCAGGGAGAGATGGTAGAACATATGACTTGTAAGGTGCTGCTATGTGAGAGTTTAGCTTCAGCAAGGAATCCAGGAAAGCCTCCTAAATTGCACAGTGCCTACAAACTCTTCTTGGCATTTTATTTTACCTTCCAGTATAACCGAAGTCTTACAGCGGCTTAACGTCAACCAGCTTTTCTTCATCCAAGAACATATCTCAGCCAAGCATTGGGTTAACTTGGTGACAGAGATCATCCAGAGGTCCCTACACGTGCAGTTGTGCCCAGTGTCCTCTGCAACTGCAGGGTTTGGAGACAGATCCTGCCAAGATATAACTTGGGAAGGCTGCATCTTCATTTCTAGGCTGCAACTACACTGAAGACTTTGGCCCAGGTATTTAGGTGTTGCTGTGCTCAGCGTTGCAGTGATCCCAACCGTCTGGTTTTAGACTCCAAAGTGCCTAAATCCCTTTTTGGGGAAGAAGATTTAGGCTCCTAAATCAGTTAGGTGTTGTGACACTGAGCTCAGCAATGTCCAAATACCTTTACGAATCTGGGCCTTTTAGCAGTTTACCCATCATTAGTCTAGCGCAGTGCAGTTCTGCTGATGCTGATGGAAGCACTAAAGTACATTCGAGGTCTGGCATTTTTACAGTATAATCTAGACATGCTGTTTTAGTGTGTTTTTTTTTTTTCACTATAGATAGGCATGACAATAATTTTATTTTATAATTTCAGCAGATAATATTGTTTAAATTGATAAAAATTGAAAAAATGCTAAAAAATGTGCACAGTTGCAGGAAATTATGGGGGTCAGACAATTATTGCATGAAAGTAGATGTTGAGATTCAAAAAGTTAAAGCTTTATAAACCATTAAAACACAACTTTTCAGCATCACATGTCAAAATATACAAATAAATACCCTTAAATGAACAAATTACACCTGTTTTTACTATTCATTCATAGGGAATTTGTAACAAGTCTAAATCACTGGATGTTGACTCTATACTCTGCCTATCTGTACATTTTGGTTATCATCTATGGAAATGTATTTATGTTTGTGTGTGTGGGGGCGGGGGGTATAGAGAAATCCACATGTACCAATTAAAAAAATCTAATCCTTCCAAGCCTGCTTATAGTCACCCATAGTAACTAGCTAGGAACGGAGTTAGATGACAGTGTTAAAAAGGCCTACACCAATATATTCAACCTTTTCCACCTTTGCTAACACTGATGCCAAGGTTGCACTGATGTTTAACCAATAGTGGAAGAATTGCTAACAATTTTCAGTGTCATCAAGGCCACAATGTGGAGTAGCTGTAGCAAGTACTTTATTCCTTGCTGGAAACAACTATTGCAAGACTGGCCTTTTTTTTTTTTCCTTTGATTCTCTGCATCAAAGTGATTTTTTTTACCCCTCCCCCCAGAGGGCAATGGTGGGGTAGAGATGATCCCTTTGAAATTCAATGCTTTACATCTGTTTATTATATAATGACTTTTGTATTCAACAGTGGATTCAGTTCTAATGGAGCGAAGCTTCATTATAAGAAGAGTGAAAGTCCACTAAAATGCACTCAAGCAATTTTGGACTTGCAAACTCCCTTCATATGGAAGTAGAATCATTATATATGATCAATTACGATCATGTTCCACTGTATCTACTTGTAAACATTTGAATCCAGCTTTGCTATCCACGGGGTCATATTTGTGGAGAGGAGTCAGTGAAAATTTAAACATATTTCTTAGGCCATGGCTACACTTGCAAATTTGCAGCGCTGCAGCAGGGTGTGAAAACACACCCACTCCAGCACTGCAAATTGCGGCGCTGCAAAGCGCCAGTGTGGTCAAAGCCCCACGCTGTTCCCCACAGGGAGGTGGAGTACGGACAGCGCTGGGAGAGCTCTCTCCCAGCGCTGGCGCTTTGACTACACTTAGCGCTTCAAAGCGCTGCTGCGGCAGCGCTTTGAAGTGCAAGTGTAGCCATAGCCTTAGATTGAAAGAAAAGGGATTATTTCATTATATTTTGTAATACTACTTTCATATTGGTGAGTCTTCTGATATTGATGGTGGAAATTACACTATTCTGTTGTCTTCTGATTTTCTAGTATCTTTTGTAGATAATTTCCAGATTCATAGAATATCAGGGTTGGAAGGGATCTCAGGAGATCATCTAGTCCAACCCCCTGCTCAAAGCAGGACAAATCCCCAGACAGTTGTTGTTTTTTTTTTTTGTTTTTTTAACCCCGTTCCCTAAATGGAACCTTCCAGGATTGAACTCACAACCCTGGGTTTAGCAGGCCAATGCTCAAACCACTGAGCTATCTCTCCCCCCATAGTGTTTCATTGCTATGCCCATGAGCCTTTCTTCTTTTCTAGGTTTTTCAGACCCTTGGGGCTAGAGTCACAAAAGGGTTTAGGTACCAAAGTCCAACGTTTACGTGCCACTGGCATTCACTAAACTGCTGCTCAGCTGCTGCCTAATCACCTTTGAAGGGTAGTATTTAAGGCCTCACCCTCTCATCATTTTGTACTGGTTAACTTAGACAGCTCTCCACCAAGCATGCTGGCTTCTGTGAATCCCTTTTTTGTGACACCTAACTCTCCCTATGCATTGTGTGAGGAGCCAACTCGGGCTTGTGAATTCCACTAGGTGGCAGGGGGCTTAAGTCCCCCTTGGGAATCTAGCCTTCAGTGTAGTTGTTTGATTTCCTAATCTTGCTGCCACCAGCTCCATTTCTACAACTTTTGTCAAAATTGTTATCATGCTAATTTGCTTAGTTAGGTGTGCTGTAAAAGTGCTTTGTCACATTTGAGTACAACTGGTGATGAAAAGAAATACTGAAAAAACACGGAGTCATGAGAAAGTTAATAATGTACACCTCTACCCCGATATAATGCGACCCAATATAACACGAATTCTGATATAACGCAGTAAAGCAGTGCTCCGGGGGGGAGGGGCTGCGCACTCGGGCGGATCAAAGCAAGTTTGATATAACGCGGTTTCACCTATAACGCGGTAAGATTTTTTTGGCTCCCGAGGACAGCGTTATATCGAGGTAGAGGTATATGTGCATTCTCTGAGTGTCACTGTACTTGAGCATGTGTAACGAAAAATATTTTCAGGTTTATTGAACCAGCCTCTGTGGCAAATAAACTTTAAATTGTATTTGCCATAGTAATAACATGTGCTGGACTAGTTCTCTGACGTATTGGTTAATTTTTAAGGCTTTGTAGTGATCTCATAATTAAAGTCGCACTGGAAAATCTGTTTTCTTTTTAGAATATTGGCTATGTGGCAGGTAAAATGATCAGCTGTTAAATGAGTTGGTTCCTGCAGTTTTAGTCAATAGTACCACACCTGACCACAGAACAAATGGTCCTGATTAACAATAATTGGCATCACTATTGGCAGTATATTGAATGGACACCAAACTACCTCCTAACCCCTAAATTGGCCTATTTCAGGTTGGGACAGAGTGGGGAAGGTTGTACTACTACTAAATGCTTTAGTCTCCATTCTTGTAATTCCAGCATAATTCAAAAACATGAAATTAAATGATTGTTTTTTAACTTGACAATAGCCAGTGTGTCATCCTAGTAAACAGTGATGTGAAACACCTAGGTTTGAATCCCAGAACCAGCCCTGGTAACAAGCCAGTGCAACTCTGATTGAAGCATTGGGAGTGTTGCCAATTTAAGTTAGTACTGAATTTGTTTTTTTGTCTGATTGCCCATCCAGAAAGAAGCTGGGACTACAGATCCCATCTAGGGGCTTGAGGAAATAATTTTAAGTACCAATATTCTCCTTTTCAGTTAAGGAGCATTTTTCATTATGGCTCTTGTATGTTGTTTTGTTTGTTAAGCAAAGTAAACAAGGATATCAACACAAAGTTAGAAATTAAGTTTAGTAGTCAGTTTTTGCTGTCTCAGAAGCAACAAAACACTGGCTGTTGAGTTAACTTGTTTTTATAAATTTCAGAGTGCAACAATGACTTAAAAAACAAACAGTATTTTCAAAACTGGTGGACATTACAAATCATATTACAACAAATTTAAAGGCTAATCAAATGTTGTATCTAAAATATCTTATACTATTGTGCCAGATAAAAAGAGAGAAAGAAACCTTGATAGAGATTTTTTTTTGAAGCATTCTTGGATGTTTAGGCACGTCTTTCATCATTTTAATGGAAGACGTGTCTAAACAACCTAGTCATTGTAAAATATGAGTCCTCATTTTTGCATGCTAAGGACTGAATCCTGCTCCCAATATACCCAAAGTATACTCATATACTTTGACTTCAATAGGTGCAGGTTCCAAACATGGTGAAAAATTGAAAATACAGTACTCTGAAAATATCTAGTTTGCATAATTTGTGTCACCTTATAGTGGAAAGTTGACATTAAGTTATCTCTTAGAGTATTTTTGCTTAGCAGTCATATAAAAGACTGCTGGGACATTGGCTATACTTCAAAGTGCTTTTTCACTGGAACCTGTAGGTACACATAGTAACTAGCTTGCATTTTCTGTTTTTAAGTGCTCCACCACCTTCTGCAAATGAAGAGGAAGCTGCTGAAAATGGTGTAGTGAAAACGGTAATTTTAAATATATATTACAGACATATTCGTTAGTACGCTTTGCTTTCACATGGGGCAATGATAATTTCAGTGACTAAAGAACTTTGCCAAAGTAACTGATTTTACACATTAGTTCGTAAGTTCTGTCACTTTGACTAATTTTCAGTTCATTTTTTATATGCAGTGCTTGCCAGAAATTTCTTAATACCCAAAACAGTATTTATTGTGTGACCTTGTGCATGTCTCATAGGTTAACCCCTCACTAAGAATTACCTTTAAAATAGGTCTAACAATGACAGGTCTAACAGGGATGTTGAAGCTTACCTAATGTTTGGAAAGTGTTTTGTGGTTGTCCAATTAAAAGTACTGTGTAAATGCTAATTACTATTAGTGCTGCAAACGTTGTTTTTTTTGGGGGGGGGGTAATTCTGATTTTGTAAATGAACAGTAGTTTTAATATTTTGGATACACGGAGACAACTAATTAGTACAATGTTTTAAATGTGTATGCATGTTAATACTAATTTTTAATACCGTCTGCCCCTTTCCCCTTTTGCATCTCCAGGCAGTTAACTTATATGCTACATGGAAGAACTGTATATTAAGACATTTTAATAAAATTAGGGTTATCAAGGGAAAAGGGGGAATAGGAAGGGTATACATATAGGGTCAACTGCAGTCTAAAAAGCATGCCTTAATGTTATAAATTCTTGAGTAATAGAAAAAAAAATCAAATAACTTATTCAAGGACTGTTATTGGTATACATTGACTAAGTTATTTGATGAGTAGTATTCACCGAGCTATAGAGAAAAGAAATTGTTTATGTAAATTATTTAATGAAAATTTGTGGTGTTTGCTGAATTTTGTGTACCTGAACATTGTTTTTACCAGCATTTGTATATATTAGTATTTGATTTGCTGTGAATGTGTATTTAAAGATGCAGAGAACTTGGTCTCTTATATTTTTATGTTCTTTCCGTGTTGAGCAGATGACAGTAGAGCTGAACTGTTATGGATTAGGTAGATAAACCGTGGTCTTGAGTAGCCAAAGCCAGTTTTTTTTTATTTTGCAAAATGTTACATTTCACAAATAGCATATTGACATTCAAGATACATAAGTCTTATCACCCCTTTGCATCCAGATATCATCAACGTTAACATAGACTCAATGGATAAGTTGGGTTTTCCTGGTAGGACCCTGTTGTGCTAAGCAGTAAATGCCAGCTGTAAGCCAAAAAATATAAATTAATGTGTTAAGGTTAATTTGTTTTTCCACCAAAGTTTGCTGGAATGGACACTTAAGTCTGTGATATTTTAGGTAAATATCTGATTGTACCTTTTGTCTGTTTTTGTTGAAGAAGGTGACAGAGGCTGAGGATGACAGTGACAGCGACAGCGATGATGATGATGAGGATGATGTTCATGTCACCATAGGAGATATTAAAACAGGAGCTCCACAGTATGGGTAAGTTATTTTCAGTACCTGAATATTAAGTGTTTGACTCGGAGCTTGCAGCAAGTATAATGCTTGAAATAGATGACAACTAATTTGTTCTGTGTGCTTCTATGTAGCCTTTTCATCTGGTTAACCAATTAAAATTTAATTATCAAGTTGATCTGAAAACAGAAAACTGTAAAATAAAATTTCTGCAAGGAAGAACCAGCAGGTGGGTTACATTTTCACTTTCTGAAAAACCCAGGGTGGATTTGATTTAAATCAAATCGATTTAAATCACTAGTCAGGAAGACTCAATTTAATCATAGATTTCTACATAAAAGTGCATTCTTGTTGGTTGTTATAACCTTAATACATATTCTTCACAACTCAGCGATAGATATAGGTTTCATTTTTAGAAGGTACACACTATACATTTTTAAGTGATTTATTTTGAAAACTTTTCAGATTAGTTTTACAGCTATATCAGAAAATGAATGATTGGTTATTTCATTTACCAAAGGTAATTGAAGCAGATATTTATGAAGTCATTGGGAGGTGAACTATTTCCAATTCAACAGGTTAATCATTAATATTTGGAGGATTTTCTTGCCATGCTGTATTAGGAGGAAAATATCACCAGACAGACATTTACATTGTTTTATTTAACTAAAACAACGTTATGTATTTTGGATTTTTTTCTTCAGCAGCAGACATATATATTTTAACAAAATAAGCATATGAATTTTTGAATTTAGTTAAATATTCACGTTTTTTAAAATCAGGTTTGTTTTTATTAAAATTGTTTTAAACTAAAATAGTTAAATGAAATATTAAAAAAAAATTAAGTCAACTATATCAGCCAGGTCAACATGAGAAACTTAAAATATTGGCTTCTGCAGCTAACTCAGTCACCTTTATCTTCATTTTCCTGTTTGTTCATAATCTGGAAAAGAAAAACAAGCTTTCCTGCTTTTTCAGGTCCCAAACGATTTCTCAATTTGGAATGAATTAGTCCAAAGGAAGAAAATATTCTTTCTACACCGGCAGAAGAAGCTACTGCTGTTAAAAGTGAGATTATCACTTCAGCAGTCTCTGAATCCAAGTGCTTAAGTGACTTCCACCAGTTCACTGGTGTGACTTTCTTTAAAACATCATCAGCAAACATATATTTCTTGAATGGTTCACCCTTAGCTCTGAAGTTTATTATAGTTGGCATTATGGAGGGATGATTGCTGAATGTCCTTGTCATAGCCAACTCCTCTTCTTCAGCAATTAAGGTTTGGCCCTGATACTGAGTATTGAGAATATTTGCAAGAAAATGAGTTGGTGGTAGTGCTTGTCCCATTCATTTTTTTAATGCTTGTAATTTAACTCTGTCATTACATATTTCTCTTTTTAAGATCTCACTGAGTTCCTTCCAAATTTCAACAGTGTCAGCAATAAAACAGCTATTTCCCTGCATTTTGTTCAAGGCTACAGAAATAGGCTTCAGGGTACTCAGCATGTGTTCAGTACTTCTCTTAAGCCCAATGTTGAGAACTGTGGCTGTGATCGTGCCTTCTATTTTTTTCATGTTTTTGTTCACAAACTGTTATCAGATTAGGCCAGTTCTTGATATGGTCCTCAAAACAGTCCACTGCTGAGTTTCATCACATGTCTTGTGGGAGAGTTAGCTTGGTTCCTCCCACTTTTTTCAGAGCAGCTGCTGCAAAGTGGTTGTTACAGAAGTATTTTGCAATTTCAACAACATTAGCCTTTATTTCTGGAACAGTGAAGTTTTGGCTAGGAGGTGCATCAAATGAGAACTGCAACCATATGTTATTAGCTTGAGACTCTCTTCTAAATAATTTCCTCTCATCTTAGATACATTTGCAGCATTGTCTGTGACCAAGCAGCATACTAGACATTTGAATTTTTTTTCATAGTTTGTTATAGCTTTTACTGCTACTTCTTGTAAGTATTCTGCTGTGTGTGCATTTCCTGACATATCAATTGTTTCTGTAAGGAAAACATTCCCTTCTTCTGTTGTCACACAAGCACGTACAACAGGATCATTGTGGACATTGCTCCACCCATCAAGACTCAGGTTAACAATTTTACCCACTACACATTTTGCACACTGCTCAATTTCTTTTTCATACACTTTATCCAGCAATTTGCCTGCGACATCTGCTCTGTTGAGTGGACTGTATCCTGGTCTTAATGCCTGAACCATGTTAATCAAGTGTGGGTTCTCAATCATATGGAAAGGAGAGTTTGTTGCATAAACAAACAGGGCAATTTTTTTCATCAGTTACCTCTTTTTGTAATCTGCTCATTCTTATCACAAACTTATCTATGATTGTTTCCGGATGATGGGGATTTTTTTTCCTTTTTGCTACAGGTTATATACAGTGGCTTTGTGACGTACATGATGTGACTGAAACACTATCATTGGCAGATAACTCTGAACTATAGAAAATGATGGTGATCTTGAAGGTGGATAGCCTCTGTGTTGAGGTTGGATTCTCCTAAACAAAATAAGTCAATGCAGTTATTTAATTATTATTACCATACTGCTCATTTAGTATTACTCATTGCGTTCTCTGACATTCAGTACTACTTTAAAGGTGAAATTGTAAAAGGAAGATCTGCCTATTTCAGCCATTTATTTTTTATCACAACTGCGTCTAAAATGATGTTACTCTATGGTACTAATTATATTTTTTGCTCAAACATGAAAATTCAAGAATAATCCAGAAGGAAGACAGGCAGTCCTTAAGAAAGAAGTATGAAATAAAAAAGTTTACCAACCTGAAGACCCTGCATATTCAGACATGTTCCTTTCATCATCTTCAACGCAGCTTCCTCCTGAGAAGGAACACTTCTCATGGTGATTTTTTCATTCGGGCAGCCAGGCCTTGCATTTCTTTGTTGCAGTGTTTGCATTTTGCACTCATGCCTGTCTTACCCACAGGTAGAGGAACTTAATTAAAATATTCCCAAACAGGGTCTCTTTTATGGCCTGCTAGCATTATAGGTTTTCCCTAGTGAGAGAATGGTATGGTAGATCTCAAATCAATGAAGGCTACACTCAGAAAGACCTCAAGACTTCTGGAATGTGCTGCTCAAACAGTTTTGCGTTTGTTTCTACTGCCTGTCCCTCCCTTCTCACATTTATCTCCAGACTTCTTCTCCTTGTCCAGATCTATTCCACCCCCAACAATCTTCTATTCATTGAACTTTTTGAAACTTTGCACTTTTAGAGAGAGGTAAGGGATTGACTCTGTGTACACAAATTTGCAGAGGGACAATAGGGTTGAGGTCTCTTATTTCTCACCTCTATTTATTTATTTATTTTATTTTAAACCATTTTTGGTATTAACAAGCATGTTATCTCTGGAGACACAAATCCACAGTTTGAGAACTGCAAAACTAAGCATCTCTGATGGTATCTTCTAGACCAGGGGTGGACAAACTACAGCCCGGGGGCCGCATCTGGCCCTTCAGACATTTTTAATCTGGCCCTCGAGCTCCAGCTGTGGAGCAGGGTCCAGGTCTTGCCTTGCTCCACGCATGCCAGGGCTCTGCGCGGCTCCTGGAAGCAGTGGCATGTCCCCCCTCCATGCTATGCGTAGAGGCAGCCAGGGGGCTCCACACATTGCCCCCGCAACTCCCATTGGCCAGCAACCGTGGCCAATGGGAGCTGCAGGGGAGCATAGGAGCTGGTGGGAGAACATGCCACTGCTTCCAGGAGCTGCTTGAGGTAAGCGCTGCCTGGAGCTTACACCCCTGACCTCCTCTTGTGCCCCAACTCCTTGCCCCAGCTCTGATCCCCCTCCTGCCCTCCGAACCCCTCAGTCCCAGTCCAGAGCACCCGCCTGCACTCCAAACCCCTCATCCCCAGCCCCACCCAAGAATCCGCACCCCCAACCAAAGCCCTCACTCCCTCCCGCACCCCAGCCCCCAATTTTGTGACCATTTATGGCCCACCATACAATTTCTATAGCCAGATGTGGCCCTTGGGCCAAAAAGTTTGCCCACCCCTGTTCTAGACTGAGCACTGAGTCTCATTGGGTAGACAGAAAGATTAACCTAAATAATCTATACCGAAGCCCCTGGAACCCCATAAGATTGGGTCCCTAATCCATGAACTATTGGAACTCATTTACAAAACTTTTCTTAAGCATTACATGAATATATTGTCTCCTACTATAGAATTAGAATTTATCATCATGGAATAGAAATTAGATATCTTGGAGCTATAATGTATCTTAATTAAAACCATCTTTAGATAGGTTTTTTCCCCTCAAAAAGCATTTGATCAAAAAAAATCAGATTTTTTTTTTAATCATACATTTTTATCCACCCTGGAAAAAGTTGCATTGCAGAAACATATGGGGGCTGAGACCAAGTTTTAATTAAGTGGCAATATAACCAAATTAGAATTTTAGGTTAATATTTATGATATATTGACTTTTCCTTTGCAAACTGGAAAGTATTATGCACAAAGAGAACATTAAATATGTTCTCAGTCCAGTTTCTTGTGGACAAGGTGCATATTAAAACA
The DNA here is from genome assembly GCF_020497125.1 of Mauremys mutica. Taxonomy (NCBI): domain Eukaryota; kingdom Metazoa; phylum Chordata; order Testudines; family Geoemydidae; genus Mauremys; species Mauremys mutica. Next base: position 93,462,433 of record NC_059076.1, on the reverse strand, counting down.
CCATCATAGCTGGCATTTTTGTGCTGTTCATAGAGGATTTAGTGGACTTCAGGACTGAACTGGCAGTCCTTAGAGATGGTCCTTCAAAGTTAGGGCTCAGGCACATGGTTGGGCTGTGTAGAAAAATTTGCATTATCACTGTCCTGTATTTTTTTTTTCCTGTGAATAGAGGACTTCATTTTCATTTTCTGCTACCCCAACAACTTTAAAGAGCACTAAGTTCACTTAAAATTATGGAATACAATTTTCCAAGTGAATTATGTATTTACACGGATTCTGAAGGAAAAGCACCATTAAAGAATGGAAAGTCTGCTTTAGGGTTGCTGTACATGTGTAGAATAAAATTCTGTTAATCTAATGCCTATGATAATACTGAGCCAAATTCTGCTTGCCTTTCTCACATGTGTAGTCCAGTTGACTATTTACATGAATAGAACTAGTAGGGTTTAATGCTGAATGTGCTGCAGTAGTACATTTTCAAGGCATAATTTACTGGGTTATGTACACTATCTTAACAGTCTTATGTACACAGTCTTAACTTTAGAATTATGTTGTATATTCTTCAGTTTTGCAAAGTGTTCAATATTCCAGAGCTTTAAGTATTTCATATCTTAAAATAACAAAATTTGCGAAACTGGGCAGTATTAAAAAACACCAACTCTGTCATCAATATTTGTGATTGTCATTTCAACAGCATACTGCATGTTCTGTAGCTGGTCACCTTTGGATAAGGAGAACCTGGGAGTTGGGGGAGGGGGGGAGATAGGAAGGTTAGGATTACATTTTTAATGGGCAGAGTCTCCCTCTTACCCCGAGTACATAGGTTTATTAGCATATTATACTAAAGCTTATTCAACTGAGTACAAGGAATTTTAAATAAAATGATGATTTTTTCTAAAAAGCCCTTCCAGAACAAGGTTATACAATGAATTTGTCACCCACTCCTGCTTTTATGCATGGGAAAAAGATTTTAAAATTAATTCAGTTTTAGTTTATTTAAACTTTAGTACAGAAAGTTATTTTACAAGCTTAAATTGTCTCCATGTATAATATTTAGTTTTGGCCATTGATACGAGAACTATAACATTTTCTCAGCAAAGTCATATACTGATGTAGCATGTCATACCAGAAGAAAAGTGCTATTTGTCAGTCTTTGCATTATTGCAATGGAAATTACTTTTATTTAAGAAGAGAACTGGAATGAGAAGGATGTTGCAGGGTAGTTAAACAGGAAATTGTACCCTTCCTTTTACTTACCAAGATTATCTGGAAGATTCTCTGCACCTTGAAGTCTTTAAACCATGATTTGAGGACTTCAATGGCTCAGACACAGGTTTGATACAGGAGTGGGTGGGTGAGATTCGGTAGCCTGCATTGTGCAGGAGGTCAGACTAGATGATCATAATGATCCCTTCTGACCTTGAAGTCTATGATTCTAATAAAAGTGCCCTCACTATCTTTAGGAGCAAATACTACCTGTGGGGATGAGCCACTTGCACACATCCTGGGGTAGAATGTGTTCCTTTGGTATCCTGAGTTACACCACCAGTACTGGGCCTTGACAGCACTCTATTACTAGAGCAATGTAGTGTCTTGTTTATAGTTAATGCATATTTATATATGCACTGGAAGCTCAAGATCTGTTGGTATCTGTGAAGAAAGTTCTATTGGCCTAATTTTTGTTCTTTGTTTTTGTAACATATTGTTAGTGTAAAAGTATGAGATATTTGTTTAATTTACTGAGGAGTATTTGAGATGGTACAAAATAGCATTATCAGCAAAAGACACAAGGGTATGTACTTATTGAAACTACAGTAACCTTTCAGTCAGTTTTAATAAATGCTTATTCTTCCTGCTTCAGTACAGATTAAATGATAATACTGAAACAACAGAGAATCTTAACAGTATTCTCCAGTCCTAGTCCCCTGGCATCCTCTGTATTCCTAAGTGAGCCCTTTTTCTTTTTTTTTGGTCCTATCCATTCTTGAGGCTCTGTCATGGTCACTATGCTTTCAGCACCCAAAGTGTGATTCAGACTTCAGTGCCGTTTATTCATTGGAGAAAAGTGCTATTGAGTGTTGGAGCAATGCATTCTCTTGCTCCTAGACTGATCTCTCTACTTCTGTGTTGTTAGTTTGGAGAGCTTGAGATTCAGAATGACAATCAAGTCTAGGTCCTCTTCTTGTTTCTGGATATAGCTAACCATTTTTATCAGTTTTCTCTATCTAATTCAGTTTTGTTAATTTGTTGAAGATATGGAACAGCTCCTGTGAATCTCAACATCAAGACAGGAGGTCGAGTTTATGGATCATCTGGTAAAAAAAAAAAATGTTTACAGATTTATATTAATAGAAAATGTAACAATTGTATTAATCTGTAGTAGTAGCACATACTCTGTTTTTAGTAACAATTTTTGCATAAAGTTTCTGTACAGTGTTAGTGAATTAGACAAATATAAAATCTTAAACATTTTAATCCATTAGCTTTTAACGCAGAGGCCCCCAAACTGAGGTTTGCTCCCCCCTAGGGGAAAACGGAGGAACGTTTGGAGGGGCAGGACCCAGGCCAGCTTCCATGGGGGGCAGGGAGGGAGTACCACCCAGACTCTCTCCATTACTAGCTCTGCTCCAGCCCTGCCCACAGCCCTGGCCCCACCCTCAGCCTGGGCCCCTGGGGGGGAAGTGGAGTGAATAGGGGTAAGAGGGGGCACGACCCTGAAAAGTTTTGGGACCAATGCTGTAGAATATTAGATCAGCTGATATGTTCAGAATTAGGGTCTTAAAAATGGTATAGTTGCATTATGTATAATTTAATCCTAACATTTAAGGTAGTACAAATAATTAAAAATAATATAAATAGTATATTATCAATTGTACAGCAGAAGTCTTTGGAGAAACTTTGCCTTTGTATTTACCATCTACACCATAGGGCACTTAAAGGGTAACACTTGGTTCGCCTCTGTTGCTGATTTCTACTATTGCATCTCTCAGCTCTCTCGTAAAAATTCTGTTTGCATTCCAGCGGTGATGAATGAGCTACAACTACTTAGATAATATGAGTTAACAAGATGCATAACAGGTGTCATGACTTGGACCATTGTCTTCCCTTGCTATATATCTAATTTAGATGGTATACTGCTTGGAGAAGAAAAAAATTTTAACTGTCTGTAAAGTACCATGTATATCTACAAAATAATTATGATGGATCTGCACAAATTAGTGAGTCAAATTACATGGCAGATATATATATATAAATTTAAGATCCAATAAACAATGCTTGCATTTTGTTATAAAAATACTACTATATGTAAAGCTTTGGATGATATCTTCTTGAATGTAAAAGGGCCACGTGATGTCCCAAGTGCAGTTGGAAAAGGTGTGGTGCCACTTCAAGGCAAGGGCAGGGCACAGAGAAGACATAATTGGAGACTGCTCTGTGAGTGCATGCATAGAGCACAGCTCAGATTGCAGTAGAATGGTTTCAGCATGTGGCTGTTCAGGTGGTCTGTACCCTGACCTTTTGGTTTTGTGGCAAGGGTTGCCTGAGAGGAGGATTTGTGTTTCACAGGGACTTTTTTCATGTCATACACTTAAGTTTATTGGAAACTAGAAATAAATGTGATGCCTCTAAAACCAGTCCTCAAAACAGCAATTATATTAATTGAAATTTCTGATAAAACAAACATGTATAAAACTACTGTTTTATGAGCATGTACAGTAGTTAAAGTCTACAAAAATTAATTGCAGACCATGTAGTTGCTATTTATTCACTATAGGTAAGTTGGAAGGATAAAATGTGTTTAAGATAGTAAAGAAAATGATTTCATTTAGATTACAAGCTCTTTGGGGTAAGGATGCTTTCTTCTTACTTGTCTGTAAAATGCCTAGCACTCTAGTGCCGAATAATTTGTCAAAAATAAAATGTTAATTTTAGGAAAGTCACATGAAAAGTGTTGCATTTATTAACTTACCTCTGTAAAAGGGATTTTATGATTTTTGTTGCTTTTCTTTATAGGTGCAAAAGTCAAAGGAGTAGATCTTGATGCACCAGGAAGTATTAATGGTGTTCCACTGCTGGAAGTAGATTTAGATTCTTTTGAGGATAAACCTTGGCGAAAACCAGGTAATATTTCTGCATGACATTCTTACTGCATAATAATGTACACATCGGTTGAAATACAGCGATATTTAATAGATTACTTTTGATAGTTTTTACCCATAGAAGATTAATTTATTGGTAACGTCCTACAAATGGAAGTAATATACACAATTGTACTAATATTTAATTGTACAATTAATGAGCTAAATCAACCAGTCCTACTTGAAAAACCTGTAAAGGGAGTTACTTTGTTGAGAATGTATTAACCTACATGGAGTTCCAGGGTATCCATTGCAAATACCTGTCAACAGGTAGGGAGGAGAGGGGATGGGAGAAGGGGGCATAGCATATGCCCAGCTAAATTCATGGACATCCTGAGAGATCCATGACTGGAAAATCCAAAGTTCTCTGGGGTTGTTGCCATTGGCTGCATGTGCTACCAGAGATAAAGCAGAAAGTAATGTTACTAGCAGAAAAAGCTACATAGAATGGTTGGTTACCCCTTGGCTCTAGCCACTCTCCGATATATTTTATTCATGCAGGGGGCACCCACAGACTTTGAGGAGAAGGCTGACTCTTAGGGTCTGTGCATGTGTTCATTGTTTTCTGTTTACCCTTCTCCCCATACATATGGTAGAGCCAGATTTGGCCAGTATTTGTATTCTTTTCATCCCTCTGAACTGCTCATTGGAGTATTTTGTAAATTGCTTTAAAGATGGAAATGATGTCTTTACAAAGATGTAAGAGGCATAGTACTTTTTTATTATTATTTGAAGCCTGATCTCTGCAAAATTGGAATGTATAGCATCACCAGAATAGACATCAAATATATTGAACTATAGAAGGTTACATATTATTTGGTGTAAGAAATTTATAATTCTTAACATTGGGACTTTTCCCTGATTTCTGCTTCTTTCTGTTGCTATAAACAAAGCAGAAATAGAAAAGGAAAGATGAGTTATAATCCTTAATTCTTAGAATTTGTGCTTTTCTGTTTGAAGGTGCCGATCTTTCAGATTATTTCAATTATGGGTTTAATGAAGATACCTGGAAAGCTTACTGTGAAAAACAAAAGAGGATACGAATGGGACTTGAAATTTTACCAGTTACCTCAACTACAAATAAAATTATGGTAATTAATAACATTTTTGTGGTATTCCATAATATGTAAACACTTCCCCCCCCCAATAAAACTGTTATGGTGCTGTGTCACTGTTTGTGTGTTAGAAACCTCTTCTGTCTGGTACAATATCATTGTTAATAAGTTCATACCTTATCTTTCCTTTCCCGCCACCCAGAATCTTTCTCTTGTTTCATTGACTATTTGTGCGGATAGTGGCACTGCTAGGCTGTGACCATGTGTTAGTCATGATGTAGCCCATCAGTTCAAAGTTGTGTGGTATCTTAATGGGCAATGTGTTATTTAACTTAGGCCGAAGACAATTCTATGGAAGTAACACCAGGTGCAGAGATTCAAGATGGCAGATACAATCTTTTTAAGGTGAATTTTAGTAAACTTTCCTTGGTTGCTCTCATTTTTGTTGAGTATTGCTTCCCATACCACTCCCAAGTGATAGAGGCAAGATTGAAGTGGACATAGCTATTTTTCTAAGCTCTCATCTTACATCAGTGACTTTCAGTGTATCTCACAAACTTGCTGAATTAAAAACAAATTGTTTGTTTTGTCATCACTGCTGCAAGCATGTGAGTTAATGGCCTAGTGCACTAACAACTGCTAAGTGAAACTATACTTGCTTTATGTGGTGGTTTTATTTTTTTAGTTATAGTGCATTTATTTATGCAGGTTAAAGAATTCCTGCAGAGGTTCTGGAGAGGCTTTGGAGATTATGGCATGATATTTTACTCCACAGCCTTGTAGTTATTTTACTTTGTTTTGTACCCTTCATCCTTGATGAGTCTGAGATCTGAAGATGTCTTTTCTTTTAAGTTCTTCTGTTGTCTGATGTGAGTTAGATGTACTCTGCTTTATTTTCCATCTGATATTTGTCTAAATGAGGACAAACTGCGATAAGAAAATACCAGTATTTTAACAGAAAAACAACCTAGCTACCTGTTTTTATCTTCAGTAGACTGGCGTGAAACATTGACTTCAATTTTCTCTTTTTTTAAAGTCACTCTTTTAATACTTCAATTTATATTAAAACTACTTTTAATATAAATAAGTCTGTAGATTCAGTTGAAATACTAAAGTCATTTTATTTTGGTTGTTGAGTTATAATGTGTGGTAAGTATTTCATTCTTGAATTTCATTAAAACCAGTTCAGAACAGATCATTGCTGTTTCTCTATTCCATGCTACAGTAACAGAAACAGCAATTGTAGCCAGGGTAGGTTTTTTTTGTTTTTGTTTTAGGGCGCCATTTCTCACTCCTACATTGCTGTAGTGTCCACTAGTTTTCTTCTCTGTCTCAATGGGGATATTCTTTACAGTAGCTTCTGTAGCTTTTCTTACCCCCATGTTCATCATGTCAGAGTTCAGGAAATGCAAGGAGTGTGGTCTCCCATTGCAGCTAACCATTACAAGGTCAGACTCTCTTCTGGACCTGCTGCTTGCCCTGGTAGGGGGAGATTTAAGTGGTCTGACTCAGAGGCTGCCTCCCTTGAGTCTGGGGATTGAGGTTTGAAGCTCTAACAGGAAGACAGCCTGATCTATCACTGTTTAGGTAAGTATTTTCATTGTCTAAACACAGTAGAGTGTTTGCCATGTGTGTCTTTCAATTACGTGCCTTTTCTGGGAAAGAGAGGGATATGTACATATTTCCTATAGAAGTCTGAGGACAAAGACACTTTTTCTTTGAAGAATATAACTTCTGTCTGGGTTAGTACAGAATCTACCATTTAATATCAATCTTGTTAATTTCCCCATAATGGAACCATGAATGAATTACTTAAGAACAACAGCTTTTATTTGAATACAATTTGTTCATAACCACTCCAGACTTCGTATTTGAGCTACGATTACAATTAGAATGTGACAAAAACAATTTTGTAACTGTATGGTTTTAGTTATTGAAACAGCATTCTATGGCTGATCATTTGAAGGGTCTAAAACGGGTAGGCAACCTATGGCACGCGTGCCGAAGGCAGCACACGAGCTGATTTTTCAGTGGCACTCACACTGCCCGGGTCCTGGCCACCAGTCTCTGCATTTTAATTTAATTTTAAATTAAGCTTCTTAAACATTTTTAAAACCTTATTTACTTTACATACAACAATAGTTCAGTTATATATTATAGTCTTATAGAAAGAGACCTTCTAAAAACGTTAAAATGTATTACTGGCACGTGAAACCTTAAATTAGAGTGACTAAATGAAGACTCGGCACACCTCTTCTGAAAGGTTGCCGACCCCTGGCCTAAAACATAAAAGGGCATACATTTGGTTAGGATGAGAAAATAGAAAAAGCTGAGCAGAGTAATGAAGAACAGGCTTATTTTATCATTTTGTTAACATTTTTCATTCTCCATTGAAACTATAAGAGCCATATTATTTGCCTTCGTATTGTAGGTTTAGACTAGCCCTGAAGTAATTAACAAAATTAAATCTTGCAGTATTTTCACATTTTTCAGAATCGATGGGCCAGTAGAAATCTTTAGGGATTTTATCCTTCACCCGAAAAGTCTGTAATAATTAGTTATTAATTCAGTTTTTCTAGCTATTATGCTTTTTTATTTCTGGTTAAAAGTTAGGTCGATGAGCTACGGCAACATACATATTCTGGCTGAAAACTTGAACAATTATGCCACTCTTTTGCATGTTTGATTAGAAATTTTCTAATGTTAAAGTATTTGTTTAAAATCCAGTGTGACCATGGCAACAAAATGTTGAATACAAAATTACTTTACTATACGTGTAAATAGCTCAACCATGATTTCTCTTTAAGTCGATATCCTGTGAGGTTAAAGAATTCAAGATTGTCTATTATCATTACTAATTACTTAAGCGCTGAAAGTCTCTGAGGTGTTGTACATAAATGTGTAAAGGAAGATATAGTCCTTGCGTTAGACAACTTACCTTCTAAGGTTGGACTACTGTGCCTGTATGGAGCTCTGTTTAAGGCATTGGGGCTGTGCAAAGGCTCTGCAGTCCATTGCCATGTGAAAAGTTACAAGATCAGAGCCTATATGGAAGTATACCATGATTTAGCTACGTTCCCACATAATATTTTGAGATGTTGGGATCTAAACAATCATCCAGTAAATGTTGTTAATAAATGGAAATTGTTTTACAGATGTTAAGGACTGGAAAGTTGTGTGTCTTAGGTTTTTTTCTGGCTCCTAATTCCACTTTTGCTACTGCTTTTCCAAAGAGAGCCTCTGAAGAGGTGGTATGAGTGTGTCGCCAGCACCAGTTAGCATGTCCATTCCACTACTGAATCGCTGCTTCTTCTGTTTCTTTCATAGTGCTCACATATTTCCCTAACAAAATCTTTAGGATATTTTGCTTATATACTGTGCCACTGTCAGCTGAAAAATTGGTGGGGAAAAATAGGTATTATAGGTATTTGCATCTGAAGTACTTAAGATAGAAATCCTACAAAATTTTGCATTACTTTACAAACGTTTCTACATTTCTAATATTTCTTACTAAACTGTAAATGCCAGTAGCTGCATGGTTAAAGTACATAAATTGAATATTCTTGGTATGACTTTCAAAATAAAGTTGTTAGTCTCTAAGGTGCCACAAGTACTCCTGTTCTTTTTGCGGATACAGACTAACACGGCTGCTACTCTGAAACAGTGAAGTAATTAATTAGGCTGTAGTTACTGTCTCATTACATGGAGAATGTTTTCACCGTGTTTTGCTGTTTGTTTTTGATGTGAAGACTACATTCTATTGGTTTTCTTGATGATGAGCATCTTTGAAAATAACTTTGATATTTTAAATCTAAATGTTATTTTACAAAATAAGAGTCTGCAGGAAGATTAATTTAACCCAGATTTTATTGTCCTTGGTCATATGCCTTTAAAAAGTTACAAATTTTGATGTTCATTGATAAATGTGAAGCTCTTTAGTTTCCTTTTTTAATGTCAAAAACAATTTCTTGCAAGTAACACTTCCTTGTAAAATGTGGGATTTTATTAACTGTGCAAGAATAATAGTTTAATATTATTGAGGTTGTGAATCATGTGGTCTGTCTTTCCAGTGTGTATTGTTGTATCGAGTGATGGTACTGTTAAACTTCTGAGGCTGAGCTAATGAGGAAAATATTATTTTGAAGGTACAGCAGGGCAGAACTGGAAATATGGAGAAGGAGGTGGCAGTGCAGTTGACCAAAGCTGAGTTTACATCTCCTCCCCCACTGTTCAAATCAGGAATCCCGACAAACAGGTCAGTTGGACAGTCATAATTTCATAGCTTGTTGTAAAGTTTTTTCTTTTTAAAGGTTTTGATTTGTTGTAGAAATAATTTTTTTTTACTAGTTAAAAATATTCAAGGAAGCATGATCTTACTCAGTTTCAGTTTGTAACCAGTTCTGAGTGAATCATTTCTGTTTGTGCATGCAATGCAACTCCTGTGATGTTCCTAAAAGAAATGGTAGGATGACAGACCAGGAAAAAGTGATAGGACCAAACAGGACAACAATGAAAATCCCAATGTTGGTATCTCATATAGTATTTTCTACATAGTTAATTTGGCTCCCAAAGAGTAGAGTAGCCACCAAAATGTCTCTTCTTTACACTGCAGTATAAGCACTAACACACATTTTTTTTAAATAAAATTTAGAGTTGGAAAGCTAGAATAAAAACAACTCAGGGCTCCTGGTATCTAGTCCCCTCCCTGCAAGGTATCTCTTGCTTTCTTGCACTTGGTTGACAGTTAGCATACTTTTCTTGAAAGTGGAGGAAATAACTTCATTACTGTAGTATTGTTCCACACTTCCCTGGCTTGAATATGTACTACTTGTGTCCTTCTCCCTTCAACTCTAAGCTTTACTGTGTTTGTGATTATGAACTTGGCTGTCTTTGGAGTTCATGACTCTACTTTGTTCTAGTTATCAAATGGTCCTGAAGAGCAATTCTGCTGGCAACTCAAAAAACCTGAAGGCATTTTATCATAGTATCGTAGACGTTACAGATGATGGCAGTGGAAATATATTGAATCATCCAGTCCCACTCTTCCCCAATTCAAGGTTTTTTGCTATTCATTTTTTAGTACTATGTCAGGAGTAATTTTAAATATCCCAAAGAAGGGGGCTTCTATCACATTTTTGAAAGGCTGTTTAACAGGCAAATACATCTCTCTGTAAAGAAATCCTTGCTTGATTTTCAGCCAAAATGTTCCCCTCCTGTTGCTCTGAGTTATACTCCATTGTACTAAACTAAATAGTTCTTTGCTGTGCTTGGGGCTTACGCTGTTGAGATGTTGGTAGGTTATTTTCAAGTCCCTCCACCAACCTTTATTTATCCAAAAAACAGTATAACTTTTAAACTTTCCTCATTTATATATTCTTCCAGCCCCCTGACAATTTTTATTTCTCTTATATGAATTACCTGTAGTTTGTCTCTATTGATAACGAGATTCCCAGACTGAACACAGTATTCCAGGTGTGATTGCTTTAGAACTGTGCAGAGTACCATTGTTCCATGATATGATACCTTGTGTAACACAGCCCGTTATTGCATTGGTATTTTAAATACTTTAGATAGTGTTAATGAACGGCTATGAAATTAGACTTTTTTAAATACATATCCATTCAGCTTAAAATACATGGAAAATGTTGGTAGTGTAGATATGGATTGCATATTCTATGGATGTATATTATGAGTGTGCAGTTTTAGTTTAAGCACTGTATGTGTGTGTATTGAGATTGAATTTGTTACTTTGTAAGGAAAATCCCTGTGACATGCTGCAGATGGAATTAAAATTTCATGCCATGTCTCTTCCCTTTCCTAGTGTTCCCCTGCCTACTTTAATTTCCCCTCACATCCCTTATCTTTGAGTCGCAGCTTGCAGCTACCATATTCTGATTTTCCAGTGGTACTAAAGTCAGTAAACATTGTTGATTAATTAGAGGGGTTATTCTTGAGCAATTGAGGAGCACTCCTTTTCTTAAAGAGCCAAGTTTACTCCCCAACTTTTGATATCTTTGGGAGTAAAGATTGGAAATCAAACCTGGTTCCCTTGCATGGCAACAGAGAGCACAAATCAGCATGCCAGCATTTATATTTCTATCCAGCCTTCCCCATCAGAACATGTTTAGAATAGGTGTGTATATGGTGTGTCTGTATTTATATATAAACTTTGTTTAGATCATTGTAATTGCATGTCCTTATAATAGCAAAGCTAACTTTTTTTAGTATTTGATGTCTGCTATTTTAGGATACACTGAGTTATAAGTTGCCATGCCAAAAACAATGTTTCTTATAAGTGGTCAGATGAGACTTTGAAAGAAAAATATTTATAAATTATTATAAACAACTTAGTTTTGGATCATTTGCAATGCATGCTTCTACTTAAAACATTTTTGGTAGAATGCAGTAACAGCAGTACAAAGCTCATCACCACACCACCACCCTCCCTGCACCCTGTTTGTATGTGAGGGAAGGCTACTCTGAGTTTTTGTATTGCAAATTAGTGGGTTAATGAAAAAACTTGGAAAAACTATTTTAGATGTTATTATCCCTTAAAATAAGAGAATTTTAACTAGGTACTGATTATTTCAGGTGGTAGGATTGCACTGCAATCCCAGTCTGATGTCACTTGTTAAAAATTCCCAGTGTAGTATGAGGCTCCAGCAGTAGTGCTGTTTGTAAATTTGCTAGTAAAGCTTCTTGTCTTACATAAGAACTCCTGCTAGTTTTAACAGTAGATGATATGCTGGGTGGAGGGAGTGGAAGAATGACAGTGGAAATGGGAGTAGGGAAGAGAAGAGGCGCTCAAAGAACAGAAAAGGTAGAGACACAAGAAAAGAAAGACCTAGAAAATTTATCTCACCAGAAACAGCACCTCTTCTCAGTCACAGACAAGCACTGCTTCCAGAAAAGCCAGTTCAGGCATCGGGAAGTGGCAGGAGCGATATGGGAGGGCCGAATCACCTGAATTAAGGTAAGAAAAACAAAAAAATTAGGGCACAAACCTTATTTAACATTTTAATCCCTCCCTTCCCCCTCCGTCTCCCCATTTTTTATTTTTTATTTTTTTGTGTCATTGGTGGGACATTGTCCCCCTTAGACAGATTTTTGGAAATCTACCTAGTCAGGGCTGCCATGTGGTTTCCTGGATGTACTCTTGTGCCTAGATATTGCAGCACATATTTCCCGTTATTTGGGAGTCTGAAAACAGATGGTGGTTTGACCACATAATACATGTGTGAGAAGCAAAAATTGAAAAACATTTCATTTTAAAAATATTTTTTTCTCTAGTGTTTGAATTTAGAGCCTATTAATTACTTCCATCTAATGGCTTATCAGCTTGAAAACCCTAATACCCAAATAGTTTTCCCTCTAGTATGTAAATCAATAATAGTGGTCAGCCAGGAGCATGGAAATTGTTGTTCAAATGATACAAACAGAACTATCATTGGCTACTAAAAAGCTAAGAAGCAATTTTAGCCAGGTGGTAATAGGTTTCATTTGAAAAAAAAAAAAATCATGAATGTACATCATATGAATACTCCTGTATAATGGAAGACTTCCATTTGATTGAATATCTTCAGTGATATCTCATCTATTTATAGCTCACTTATTAGGTTTATTTAGAAACTGCAGTATAAATATCATGTAGAAGGTTAAAGATTATTGAATAATCTAACAATATGTACTTCTGAAAGAACTAGAACATTATGGAAGTCATCTAATAGATGTCTAAATAACACAGTATTTAGTTAGATATTTTAGCAGTTTAACAGAGACAGATAATTACAGGGTGAGTCTTGTTCTGTCACTGGGCTAGCTGTACCTCTGTCCGTTCTTTGGAGTCTCTGTGAGAGCTCAGGCCTCTGGCCTTTACCATTTCTGAGGTAGAATTCCATAGTTTGCCCACTGTCACACCAGTATCAACCGTAACTAATGTGGCAGGTCCTACTCAGGTATGACCCCGCAAGGGTTTCTCTTTCGGAGCCTATGACAGCATACACTTGCAGTAAGATGGAATCAGCTTCTTCAAAACAAAACATGATTTATTTTGCCCAAAGGGTACACAGTACTTAGATCAGTAGATATAAAGTAAGATGCCTTACATACATATTCCCTTGCCTAAGCTTAATCTCTCTATCCACAGCTCAGGTGGGTCTGGCGTATCTCCCCATCTCTGAGTTGGGAAAACCAGCCTACACTGCTTGTAGCCTTTTCCTTTTGTCTCTGAATGCATCCCCCTATCAGCTTATTTTTCCCCCCACTGACAGCACCCAAGACCAGCTCACCCCAAAAATGTCTTCAATTCCTGCCAGCAGCACTTTTTTAACTGGTCATAGTCTTTTGATCTCAGTGATAGAAAGTGAAAAGTTCTAGCCTGGATGGAGCCAGTTAGGTAACTGCTCCCTCAGTTGATAGCCCAGCCATTGTGCGCTTAGCTGCTTTGAAGGTGTGTACCTAAAGCTAAATTATATCTGTTATTGTTTAACCTTTCCTGCTCAGTTCTGTAGCAGCCCCTTGTAACAAGGTGCACCCTGGGGCCCTCTGCTTTTGGACCCTTTTGCCCTCTTCAGTCAGGAACGCATCAGCTTGATGCAACACCAGTGTTCTTTTTTTACAGTTGTTTTCCCACTACCACTTTCCACCTATGTATAGGTTTTGCAGCTAACTTTGCCAAGTGCAGGCCTGGCCAGCAGCAGATCAAGGCTCCCAACTCCCTCTGTGCCTGGCCTGTCTCTTCCTCCAAGCCTTTATAGCCCTGGCTAATGAGGCTGGCAGGTGCTGGCCGTTACCAGGCAGACACAGGGCTATCCAACCAGCCCCAATCCATTCCCCTTGATTGGGGCTGGAGTGGCAGGGGCTGATTAAGTGCTTCTCACTCAGCACCCTGTCATACCCCTTTACAGCTCTCTGCATTGGGTCAGGCACCAATATAAAATTGAATAGGGAAACTGATGTTTTACACATCATATTAATAAAAAAATAACACCTGCACTACTTACAGCAAATATAAAGCAATGAAGGGAACCTCTTTGAACATATAAATAACTAGATTGTGTACAGATTGAACATTTATGAAGTATATTTCAGACTAGCTTAACAGCCAGCTCACAGAAGCTTTAGGTCTTTGTAGACTCTTCTGTTCTCACAGGTCATAGTGGAACATTTATAAAAATGATATGTTTCAAACAGTCTAGGTATGAACTTGAACAGTGAAGTGCAACATTTCTTGCATCTAGATTGTAAATGATATAGCACATTTTTAGTAATATATAGTGTAACTAACTCTCCATTACTTTTTTGTTAGCATTCTTATGTTTATCCCTTGTCTGCTCAGTTAATTTTATTATTTTATGTTTCTAATGGATATTTCCATTAGGGGAAAAATGACTTGTCACCTTGACAGTCATGTTCTCAGTTCTGCATGGTTCAGAGAAAAAGCACTGTAAGTGCCGTAGAACATTGATCTGTGCTTGTTCATAATTAAATAGGTAAATACCTCAAATTCCCTGAATTAGCATTGCAAGATTAAAGGGTGAAATATCAACTAGATTTGAAGTATGTCTGTTCAATAAATGTTGTACAGAATTGAACCTGGATTACTTTGTTACATTTGTTTGCTTACTTGTGCCCAACAATTAACAGCAAGTAAAACTGTCTCAACAAATCCCTGGTCCTTGTCAGGAGATACAGGGTAACAAAATGTACTTATGGAGGTAGGATAAGAAGAAACAAAGAAAAGCATTATTTTGTTAATGGTTTCTAAAGCACTATGAAGATGAAGAGCAAAATATAAATGTACAGTTGGTATTGAGTAGCCTAGTCAATAATTGGTATCTTTCAGATTTTATTAGTTTATACATTTGGAAAAAGTTGAGTTTCTGTTAAAACACATTTCATTGTTCATAGTCTCATTTCTGGTGAAGGTATGAAGCAGTTTATAGCAACTTGGAATTTCTTAACAGAGTTGAATTTGTATTTTTTCTTAAAACCTAAACAAGTTCAGTGTGCCATATAAGAGAGTCACTCTTTGAACTAGATTTCCTTGGAGAATAGGGATAGTGTAATTTGAATGGTTTATAAATAACCATTCTCTGCTCAGAATGGAACCATTCACTATTTATTGCTGGAACATCATTCTTTTTCAAGTTTCAGAGTGGTAGCCGTGTTAGTCTGTATCAGCAAAAAGAATGAGGAGTACTTGTGGCACCTTAGGGACTAACAAATTTATTTGAGCATAAGCTTTCGTGGGCTAAAACCCACTTCCTTGGGTGCATGCAGTGGAAAATACATAGATATAGATATAGATATACACGGAGAACATGAAAAAATGGGTGTTGCCATACCAACTATAACGAGAATAATCAAATAAGGTGGGCTATTATCAGCCGGAGAGGAAAAAAAACAACTTTTGTAGTGATAATCAGGATGGCCCATTTCCAGCAGTTGACAAGAAGGTGTGAGTAACAGTAGGGGAAAAATTAACATGGGAAAATAGTTTTTACTTTGTGTAATGACCCATCCACTCCCAGTCTTTATTCAAACCTAATTTAATGGTGTCCAGTTTGCAAATTAATTCCAATTCTGCAATTTCTCGCTTGAGTCTGTTTTTGAAGATTTTTTGTTGGAGTATTGCAACTTTGAGGTCTGTAATTGAGTGACCAGGGAGGTTGAAGTGTTCTCCGACTGGTTTTTGAATGTTATAACGTCTGATTTGTGTCCATTTACTCTTTTGCGTAGAGACTGTCCGGTTTGGCCAGTGTACATGGCAGAGGGGCATTGCTGGCACATGATGGCATATATCACATTGGTAGATGTGCAGGTGAACGAGACTCTGATAGTGTGGCTGATGTGATTAGGTCCTATGATGGTGCCCCTGAATAGATATGTGGACAGAGTTGGCAACAGGTTTTGTTGCAAGGATAGGTTCTTGGGTTAGTGTTTTTGTTATGTGATGTGTGGTTGCTGGTGAGTATTTGCTTCAGGTTGGGGGACTGTCTGTAAGCGAGGACTGGCCTGTTTCCCAAGATCTGTGAGAGTGAGAGATCATCTTTCAGGATAGGTTGGAGATCCTTGATGATACACTGGAGAAGTTTTAGTTGGGGGCTGACGGTGACTGTCCATGTAGATCAGGGGTGGGCAAACTTTTTGGCCTGAGGGCCACATTGGGGATGCAAAACGGTATGGAGGGCCGGGTAGAGAAGGCTGTGCCTCCCCAAACAGCCTGGCCCCTGCCCCCTATCCAACCCCTCTCATTTCCGACCCCTTGACTGCCCCCCCCCTCCAAACCCCCGACCTATCCAATCTCCCTGCTCCTTGTCCCCTAACAGCCCCCTTCTAGGACCCCCTGCCCCTACTTGCCCCATAGGACCCTACCCCCTATCCACACACCCCCCGCTCCCTGTCCCCTGACTGCCCCAAACCCTATCCACACCCCCGCCTCCTGACAGGCCCCCTGGGACTCCTACGTTTATCCAACCCCCCACCCCGTTCCCCATCCCAACTGCCCTCCTAGAAACTCTGCCCCATCCAACCGCCCCCTGCTCCCCATCCCCTGGGATCCTCTGCCCCTTATCCAACCACCCAGCCCCAGCCACCTTACCATACTGCTCAGAGCAGCATATCTGGCCACCATGCCGTCCAGCCGGAACCAGACATGCTGCCGCGCTGTCCTGCAGGAGTGCGCAGCCCTGCCACCCAGAGCACGGCGTGGCTGCAGGGGGGGCGGGAGGAGAGCAGGGGAGGGACAGCAGGGGAAGGGCCGGGGGCTAGCCTCCCTAGCCGGGAGCTCAAGGGCCGGGCAGGACAGTCCCGCGGGCCGGATGTGGCCCACGGGCCATAGTTTGCCCACCTCTGATGTAGATAATACTTCTGGTGTGCATGTGCCTCATGTCTGCAAGACTACATTCTTTCTGATACGCAGGGTCCTTTGGATCAGTGCCTGCACCCTATGGGCCTTTGGAGCATAAAGGGTGGAGCAAGCAAAATTGTCCTTCAATTCCTTCCTACTGCCCATGGCAGCAAGATGGAACCCTTTTAGCGTACACTTACATCTTGACCTCATTAGGCTAGTTAGTTTAGTTTTATTTATGCCCATTGGCAAAAAAACAAAACCAAACTTTTTCCTAGTAGATTAGGACATATCCCCAGTACTGGAACTCAAGACACTATACTGAATTAAAGTCTCCAGGTTTTAAAATTTGTCCCTCTTGTGAGGTTTCTCTCTTGCTCAGTGATGAGCGCACTCTAGGTGCCTCTTGTGCCTTGGCGAGGGGCATGTCTCTGACAGGCTTAATCTGATGCTCCTGTTCCAAGAGGACACAGAAAGCAAGCGAGGCCTGCCACAGCTCTTTCTGCTGGAGGGCTCAGTGAAGATCCTCTTTAAAGTCTGAGAAAAAGAACCCTTGAAGCCTGAACTTTCAGCTAGTGCTCCTGTGAGCAGTGGCTCTTCTGTGAGCTCCTGGGCTCACTTTTCAGATGAAGAGCTTGAACTCTTTGACTACTGAATATTGAAGAGCAGTCAAGACCTCCTCTGCCCAGTCATCAGAAAGAGATAGGAAGGAGCATCACTGCAAGGACGAGCATAGGCATAGGTCATCCTCTCTGGTGCTTATTAAAATGAGGCAAAAAGCCCATCATGCCTCTGTATTGGCTTTTGCCCTTCAGTAGAAAAGAGTTCACAGGCTAGATCCAAGTATGATAGAACCAAGTATGTTGGCTGGTCACTAAGAATCTGTGGTACCATCTGAAACCAAGGTTCATACTCCCCCCAGTACTATTGACTTGGTACCAATGTCAGCACGGTACACTTGGTACTGATAACCTCGGTGCCCATGACTCTGATGTTGACCTCCATGGTGCAGATGTTTCTAGCCCAGGGTGTCAGTACCAAATGATCTCATGATGACCCCATAACTGGAGTCACCCTTGCTGGACTCATCTGTGGTTAAAGGTGCATCTGCTTTGGTACCGACTACAGATATCACCACAATACTGCTGAGCTCTCCTGTTCAGATTGTGGATGAGATTTGGGCGTACCCTTGGACACTAGACAGAGTAGTTCCCTCTTTGGAAAAAATATATTCATCCAGGCTTGTAACAGAGGGCATCTAGAGCACAAGCATGGCCCCAACAGACATTGCTGGCCAAAAATAATCCACTCTTGCGTGCATGGGGAATATGCTCACCAGGAGTAGAATCCATGTAGATAACATATCTCAAAGAATCCCAGTTACTATAAGGTAAGTAACTTAGGACAGAACTTTTTACTGTTTGTTTTTCAGGAAGTAGACAACAAAATACAAAGTGTGTTTTTAAAAGGAAGGATTTTGAACTGTTCAATTAGTATTAAAGAATTCTGTCAAGTAACACTTCTTGCAGCTTCCAATATATTACAGTAATTCCTCACTTAAAGTCGTCCCGGTTAATGTTGTTTTGTTATGTTGCTGATCAGTTAGGGAACATGCTTGTTTAAAGTTGTGCAGTGCTCCCTTCTAATGTCGTCATTTGGCTGCTGCCTACTTTGTCCACTGCTTGCAGGAAGAGCAGCCCGTTGCAGCTAGCTGGTGGGGGCTTGTAACCAGGATTGACTGGCAGCCCCCCAGCAGCTCCACCACTCCCTTAAGTTCCTTGTGCTGCAGCTGCCCAGCAGGCTATCAATTGCAGGCTACCAGTTGCGGTCAGTTCAGCTGTCCCTCCCCCGACTGCCATGTGCTGCTCCTGCCCTGTGGCTTGGAGCTGCTCCCAGAGACTCCTGCTTGCTGTGCAGGAGGGGAAGAGAAGGGGGGGGCTAATATCAGGGTGTCCCCCTTGTGCTGCTCCTGCACCCTGCTTACCCCTTCTCCATATAGAGCAGGGAGGGGACACGGACGGAGAGAAACATAGAGAGCTTGGGGCAGCAGCTGCTGTCTCAACTTCCTGATCCACTTAAAAAGACAATGTTCTTAAGAGAGGGTCAGCTTACTTAAAGGGGCAGTGTGCATCTCTCCCCCCCACCCCCCCAAACAAGGTGTGTGTCTGTCTCTGTCTGCTATGCTGTCTCCCCTTCCACCTCTTTGTGCTGCCTTGTGTGAGAGGCTACATTAACAACAATATGTTAACCCTTGAGGGCTCAGCCAAGTGCTAGTTCATCATTTAGCAGCAAGGCATTCCCTGGGAAATATCCTTCCCTCTAACTTCACCACCTCAACCAAGCTTCACAATCATCATAGCTGTGAACAGTATTAAATTGTTTGTTTAAAACGTATACTGTGTGTATATATAATATATAGTTTTTTTGTCTGGTGAAAAAATTTCCCTGGAACTTAACCCCTCCTATTTACATTAATTCTTATGGGGAAATTGGATTCGCTTAACATCGTTTCACTTAGTCACATTTTTCAGGAACATAGCTACAACATTAAGTGAGGCATTACTGTAGTTACATGTGTACCTCCCTCTTACGCAAAACAGACAAAGTTTACTGAATGGAGAAGGGGAGAAGAAAGTGAACAGTCTGAGATAAGGAAAACAAGGTCCATGAGCCTTCATATCCCTCTTCCAGTATCTGGAAATCTACACTATGTTGTTTTGGACAGTGGTTGTATGTGTAAAGTAGGTGATCTGGATATCCACTCTGTGGTTCATTTATTTTTGTCAGAATGCTATCCCAGAACCACCCTATGCATTGACGTTCCTAAAATGTGTTGATAATTGCCAGCGCTTGCCTTGCCAGATATTCAACGTCAGCTGTTATCTCATGTACCTGTCTTGTGCTTTCACTAGGGGGTCTTGTATAACATGTAAAGATTTTAATTGTGTGAGTTTCAGCATAGTCTCTGGACCCAAACTGACTTCTAACTGGGCCAGTCTGCTTCCAAACTCTGCCTCCCAAATTTGCTTGTAGTTAGGGTTAAGTAGGTGACTTAATTGTAAAAGCTAGGAGCATGCTTTAAATAATCAAAACCTATTTAACTCTGATTTTTTTTTGAGCTGATTATCCAATTTTTCATTCTTTGGATTTAAGGGTTGGTAATCCAAGACCTTTAATCAGATTATGTATTTTAATTGTAAATACTGGTAGATATTACTCTCCCTCTCCCCTCCGCCTCCTTTCTTTCTTATATGCGCATGTACACACAACACAAATAGACCTCTATTTTTGTCTAAGCACTATATATACACTATGCTTTTTATTCACATAGCATTCACCAGTTGTATTTTGCCTTCACCTCCTTTTAGAAACATTGGTGTGATATATTGTTTGGATTTTTGGTGTAGAAAATCAGCGAATAACTTCTGTGTATGACTTGTAGTTTCTGTGTTGCCTGCATTTTCAGACCTGAATAGTAGGTCCTCCATTCTTTTCTTTTCACCTTACCTTTAACCCACTTATTTCCAAAATGTTTCAATCTCCTGTATCTGTATTGACTAAGGTCACTAAAAACATTCATATTCTGTTGATGTTTTATTATATAGTCTGGCAGATTTATGACATAATCTTGCAGTTTACTGTATGTAAGTAGTGCTTGATTTTTCACCTATGGTGATATGTTCTCATCAATTTGATTTAATGAATTTGTGTAAGACTGATAAAGCTTAGCTTTATGGTAGATGAATGTCTGCTTTCCTCATGGAAGCATATAGTTTCTTCAGTTTCAATCTTTGCTTTTTCTGCCATATAAAACTAAAAAAAAATAACAACTTTTAGTTCCAAAAGTTAATTTTCCGGCTGGTTAGTAGTAGTAGTTTGGGGACAAAGTAGTTGTGAATTGTGAATCTGAGTAGACCTAAAGAGACTTTTATAAGAGACAATCTGTAAGTAGTTATGTGGGGAGCGGAAATTTAATGGTAGAGGGCTCTTCAATCTGGCAGACAAAGGTATCTAGCAGACAAAGTGGCTGGAAGTTGAAGCTTGACAAATTCATGCTTGAAATAAGACGCACATTTCTAACAATGAAGGCAGTTAGTTGTTGGAACAACTTACTAGGTTTGTGGTGGATTCTCCATCACTGGCAATTTTAAAATCAAGATTGGATGTTTTTCTAAAAGAGATGCTATAGTTCAAACAGGAATTAATTAAAGGAAGTCCTGTGGCCTGTTATACAGAAGGGCAGAGTCAATTATCACAATGCTCCCTTCAGGCCTTAGAATCTATGACTCTGTCTCCAAAAGTCCTCTGTCTAATAGTGTTGATTTTTGAATTATTCTTTTTTTTCTCTCAATATGCTTTAAAGCCACTCTTAAATAATTCATGCTTTTTGTGACCCATATAAATTGCTAGTTCTTAAACACAGAAGGATGGCAGAATGTAAAAGGTAGAAGAATTTCCATTTGAACCCAATTGGCTTTACATCCTGATATTATTCTAAGTACTGCAGTGTTCTGTTACTTGTCTGGCTTACTAGTAGCTGGGTCTTTAAACTAGTAATAGAGAATTGTCTGTATATAGTATAGACTTGCATTCAGTCTCCATGATTTAATACCTTGTGACACTTTCTTTCCTTATTGCTGTCATTAAAGATTCTAATACCAAAGAGAATAAACCAGAGAAAAGAGCCAGCCTTGTCTACCCCGTTTCCAATTCACAAAATACATGCAAAAAAATTAGGTTGGAGTTAAATAAGAGCAACATATTGAAAGACAAAATGTTAAAATTCTCAAACTGTTTCACAGCTGTATCACTTCATAAAGGGAGAGAGCGCGACTAGGACACTAGCCACAGTGGGGGTGAGAAGAAAAATGGGAACTCAGACTCTTTGGACCCCTGCTTCTAAAATGAAAAATATGTCAACATCTCTAAGGCCTGGTCCACACTAAAAAGGGGGTTCGAATTAGGGTACGCAAATTCAGCTACGGGAATAGCGTAGCTGAATTCGAAGTACCCTAATTCGAACTACTCACCCGTCCAGACGTGGCGGGGTCGAACTCCGCGGCTCCCCCGTCAACTCCACCACCGCCGTTTGCAGTGGTGGAGTACCGGAGTCGACCGCGGCGCTTCCGGAGTTCGAACTATCGCGTCTAGATCAGATGCGATAGTTCGAACTCCGAGAAGTCAAACTCACCGCGTCGACCCACGCGGTGAGTATGGACCTGCCCTAAGGGACTGGAATTGCTATTATCTGTTTAGTCTGTGTTTGCCTCTTTTAAATGTACTTTTAGAAGACCTTGTCTTTTTCCTATCTCAGAACTAGTATCCTTTAGTTTTAGAAGTCCTCTCCAAAATGGAGACCTTTGGGAATTATTTGAAGCTCAGTGAAAATGAGTAGTCCAGGTTTTGTGAAGGGCCATTACCTCTCCTACATTATCAGAGCAGTATATCTTATGAGAATATTTTAAAACGTCTCAGATTTGAAAGTGCTCAGTGAAACACATCTGAGGAAAGAGTAGAGAGGTAGAGGAGTATTAGTATGATGCTGAAAGTAGATTAGTTAACTTCATGAGACAGTGAAGTCAAGTCTCTTTGCTGGCATAACTTGCATGTTTTATTAATAATTTGCACTTACATGGTGAGTTTCATATGAGGATCTCAAAGAGCATTATAAACACTGAATCTCTCAAAGAATTGTTAAGTAGTTAGGAGATATATGTAGGACCTTTAAACTGTGCTTGAAGTGGTGACATATGGAAACTGTTTACTGGCACAGAGCAATAGTATATGACAGCTTAGAACTGGAAGGGACTGGACTAGCCAAGTGAAATTTCAGGAGGAATTAGGTAGCCAGGGTGCAGTTATTGGAGCTAGAATTTGCTTAAGGTACCAAGATTAATACCTTCTGCTCTAACACAAATACCACAGATTCTTTAACAACCATGTCTCTCTTTTCTATTATGTTGTGTTAAAAAAAAATCTTAAACTAATGGTTTTTCAAATGAAGCTACTGTACATTACTTTTGTGTTGATATTTAAGGTTCTTGGAAAATTTGTCAATCAGTGGAATTCCAAAATTTATTGTCTCATCTCTATCTCAAATCTCTATGTGATTGTGATCCATTCCTCTATGACAAGAAGGATGATGGTTGTGGTGGTGAGAGATCTTCAGTAATATAAAGTGACAAAAAATGCAGAAAATCTCAAGGATCTATGAGTGGATGTAGAGTAGAACTTGGGTCAAGACCCTCTGGTGGTTAATGAGTAAGGCTCCGTGTTTGTCATAGAGGTCACGGATTATGTGCCTTTCCGTGACTTTCCCGCTGGCTTGGGAGCCGTCTGAGCAGCTCGGCCAGCCCGTGGGCCAGTTGCAATGCCTGCTGATAGGACAGTCTTCCCCTTCTCCGCCCCCCCCCCCAGCATCAGGAGTTTGGCGGGGGGGTTAGGCCTGGGGATTAGGGTGCGGGGCAGTGCTTACCTGGGGGGGGGCGCTCCCCGGAAGGGTGACAGGAACCCAGCTCCTAGCTCCACATGCTGCCTCCGCCTGCAAGCACCACCCATGCAGCTCCCATTGGTCGTGGTTCCCAGCCAATAGGAGCTGCAGACCCAGGACTTGGGCGGAGCGGAGCTAGCAGCTGGAGGTTGCCACTTCACAGTTGCCGGGTAGGGAACCTGCCCCAACCCTGCCAACCTCCTCCTCCAGCCCCCGTGGCGCTCCCTGGGCTGCGACCACCCTCCTCCCGCCCCCACCGAGTACCCATGGTGCCCCAGGGCTGTCCGTCCCCCTCCAGCTGCCCCACCAAGTTTTAGTTAGGGGCATATAGTAGAAGTGATGGACAGGTCATGGGCTGTGAATTTTTGTTTACTGCTCGTGAACTGTCCGTGACTTTTACTAAAAATACCCATGACTAAAACGTAGCCTTATTCATGAAGAGGTGACCACTAGGGGTACGTCTACACTACGGGATTATTCCGATTTTACATAACCCATTTTGTAAAACAGATTGTATAAAGTCGAGTGCACACGGCCACACTAAGCACATTAATTCGGCGGTGTGCGTCCATGTACCGAGCCTAGTGTCGATTTCCGGAGCGTTGCACTGTGGGTAGCTATCCCGTAGCTGTCCCATAGTTCCCGCAGTCTCCCCTGCCCGTTGGAATTCTGGGTTGAGATCCCAATGCAAAAACAGTGTCGCGGGTGATTCTGGGTAAATGTCGTCACTCAATCCTTCCTCCGGGAAAGCAACTGCAGACAATCATTTCGCGCCCTTTTTCCCTGGATTGCCCTGGCAGACACCATAGCATGGCAATCATGGAGCCCATTTTGCCTTTTGTCACTGTCACCGTATGTGTACTGGATGCTGCTGACAGATGCGGTACTGCACTGCTACACAGCAGCATTCATTTGCCGTTGCAAGATAGCAGAGATGGTTACCAGTCATATTGTACCATCTACCATGCCATTGTAAATTGGCGATGAGATGACGGTTATCAGTCGTTCTGTACCATCTGCTGCTATCATGGGTGCTCCTGGCTGGCCTCGCTGAGGTCGGCCGGGGGCACATAGGCAAAAATGGGAATGACCCCCTTCCTATGTTTTGTCTAAAAATAGAGTCAGTCCTGCCTAGAGTATGGGGCAAGTGTACTAGAGAACCAGAGAGCACAGCCGCTCCGTGTCAGAGCCCCAGAGATCCCGCAGAAATTATGAGCTGCATGCCATTCTAGGGGGTGCCCCTGCAACAACCCCACCCATTGCTTCCCTGCTCCCCCAACTTTCCTGGGCTACCGTGGCAGTGTCCCCCCATTTGTGTGATGAAGTAATAAAGAATGCAGGAATAAGAAACACAGACTTTTTAGTGAAATAAAATGAGGGGGAGGAAGCCTCCAGCTGCTATGATAGTCCAGGCAGGACATTAAAGGGTAGGAGGAGAGAGGAGACCAGCCTTCCGCTGCTATGATAGTCCAGGCAGTACAGGATCTTTTCTTTATACATGACCGGGGGGGGCTGATGGAGCTCAGCCCCCAGTTGCTATGATGAGGACGGTTACCAGCCGTTCTGTACCATCTGCTGGGAATGACCAGGAGTCATTCCTATTTTTACCCAGGCGCCCCCGGCCGACCTCACCGAGGCCAGCCAGGAGCACTCACGGGCTGATGACGAGAACGGATACCAGTCCTTCTGTACTGTACCGTCTGCCGCCGGGGAGAGGGGAGAGGATGCTGCTGTTTAGCTCTCCAGCACCCCGTCTACCAGCAGCATGCAGTAGACATAGGGTGACATTGAAAAAAGGCAAGAAACGATTTTTTTCCTTTTTCTTTTGGGGTGGGGTGAAGGGTGTAAATTGACGACATACACCCTGAAACACCCGGGAAAATGTTTTTGACCCTTCAGGCACTTGGAGCCCAGCCAAGAATGCAAATGCTTTTCAGAGACTGCGGGGACTGTGGGATAGCTGGAGTCCTCAGTACCCCCTCCCTCCCTCCATGAGCGTCCATTTGATTCTTTGGCTTTCCGTTACGCTTGTCACGCAGCACTGTGCTGAGTCCCTGCTGTGGCCTCTGGAGATTTTTTCAAATGCTTTGTCATTTCGTCTTCTGTAACGGAGCTGTGATAGAACAGATTTGCCTCCCCATACAGCGATCAGATCCAGTATCTCCCGTACGGTCCAGGCTGGAGCTCTTTTTGGATTTGGGACTGCATCGCCACCTGTACTGATCAGAGCTCCACGCTGGGCAAACAGGAAATGAAATTCAAAAGTTCGCGGGGCTTTTCCTGTCTACCTGGCCAGTGCATCCGAGTTCAGATTGCTGTCCAGAGCAGTCACAATGGTGCACTGTGGGATACCGCCCGGAGGCCAATGCCGTCGATTTGCGGCCACACTAACCCTAATCCGATATGGTAATACCGATTTCAGCGCTACTCCTCTCATCGGGGAGGAGTTCAGAAACCGCTTTAAAGAGCCCTTTATATTGATATAAAGGGCCTCGTTGTGTGGACGGGTGCAGCGTTAAATCGGTTTAACGCTGCTAAAATCGGTTTAAACGCGTAGTGTAGACCAGACCTAGGTAGCACCTCTCAGGTTGAAGTGGGTGGAAACAGCAAAATCCCTTGGACACTAGGCCCAGAAGGAACAAATGAAGTTAATGTTAGAAGAAACTCTGCTCCCTTCTACTACACTTTCTATTGAAACTGCCATTCCACTCCACACCTCTGCCTTCATTTCAGCTCTGGGGGCAGCACCACTTCAAGAAACTGTAACTGGTTCCACAGCTCCTTAACAGTGCTGTTGGACCTGATTGTTGTGGAGGCAGGAAAGGGAGAAGTACTTACACCAGTTCCCCCACCTGCCTGCACTCAAAACCAGTTCTGGGTTTATACTCTGAATCAATCCTTAGAATCATAAATATTTGTCATTTGGGCAATAAACTATGGATGGATTTTGGATCCTGGATGAAAAAAGGTTGAGACGCACTGGGAGTCGATGCCCAAGAGGCTTGAGTTGAACTTTATTAATTTCTTTATTAGTAAAGGCAAACCCAGGAAGGAGTTAAGTGTTTGCCTCTACAGGTCTGTCGCATCTTAAGCGCATTTAACATGTGCGATTTCAGCTTTAGGCAGTCGGCAAAAACAAGAAAAAAACAAAAAAAAGGAGAAAAATAACAATTTAAATACTGTTTCTGTAGTGCAGGCGATTCCGCCCACCATTACACTCAGTGTAATTTTGACTATACGCAATTTTTGCTTTATGCGCTGACTGCAGAACGTAACTCCAGCATAAGATGAGACAGACCTGTACTTTGTCTTTAGAGCAATTAGGCAGCTCCTTGCATAACTGGGAGGAGTGATAGATACTCTGGAGGGTAGGGATAGGATACAGAGGGACCTAGACCAATTAGAGAATTGGGCCAAAAGAAACCTGATGAGGTTCAACAAGGATAAGTGCAGAGTCCTGCACTTAGGACAGAAGAATCCCATTCACTGTTACAAATTAGGGACCGAATGGCTAGGAAGCAGTTCTGCAGAAAAGGACCTAGGGGTTACGGTGGATGAGAAGCTGGATATGAGTCAACAGTGTGCCCTTGTTGCCAAGAAGGCTAACGGCATTTTGGGCTGTATAAGTAGGGGCATTGCCAGCAGATTGAGGGACGTGATCATTCCCTTCTATTCGACATTGGTGAGGCCTCATCTGGCGTACTGTGTCCAGTTTTAGGCCCCACACTACAAGAAGGATGTGGAAAAATTGGAAAGAGTCCAGCAAAGGGCAACAAAAAATGAGGAGAGGCTGAGGGAACTGGGATTGTTTAGTCTGCAGAAGAGAAAAAAGAGGAGAGATTTGATAGCTGCTTTCAACTACCTGAAAGGGGGTTCCAAAGAGGATGGATCTAGACTGTTCTCAGTAGTACTTGATGACAGAACAAGGAGTAATGGTCTCAAGTTGCAGTGGGGTAGGTTTAGGTCGGATATTAGGGAAAACTTTTTCACTAGGAGGGTGGTGAAGCACTGGAATGGGTTACCTAGGGAGGTGGTGGAATCTCCTTCCTTAGAGGTTTTTCAGGTCAGGCTTGACAAAGCCCTGGCTGGGATGATTTAGTTGGGAATTGGTCCTGCTTTGAGCAGGGGGTTGGACTAGATGACCTCCTGCGGTCCCTTCCAATCCTGATATTCTATGATTCTATTTCATTTCTACATTTTGGGAAACTGAGGTACCAAAGGATAAGTGGCTTCGTCTAAGTGGCTTCTGAGTTTCAGGCAGACCTATCAACTCAAGAACAGAATCCAGGTCTCTTGGCTTCTAGTACCCTGTTCCATTTGACGTTACCCACTAAATGGTATGCTGCTATGTCTAGATGTTGCAGAAGCCCAAGGATAATGGGTGATTTCATGTAATATGTGCTGCAATATCTACAGTATGCACAGTATGCTAACCGTTTTTATCAGTGCCTCATTATTTACCTTGTCATTCTCTCCATCTTCCATGGACCATTACAGGTATAGTTTCTGCAGCCTCAAGTCTAAATTCCTGTGTTTTGATAGTTTCCTGTAACACTTTTTTAAATTGCATTTGTTAATTTTTATAGAATTTCTCTGAGAATACTCTTTTCTTGTTGCATGTTACCAGTACTCTTTAATTCCAATATTGCCGATCTTTTTCTTTTAACATAGGCAGAAACATATGGCTGTTTACTGTAGGGAAGTGGGAGTGGAATGTGGAAACATTCACCCTTTATTCTTGAGAAGGCTGTACTGTTCCTTTCCTTAATTCTAAAGAAACAAGAAAGCTGATGTTATAAGATTCAATAAATGAAACATGTTTTTAGGATCTAGCATTCTGCAGAAACTTTACGTGACTTGTAAATAGCTTTTGTACAGAGGAAGGAGCTTATTGACTTTAATTGATTCATATATTATTTGCCTTGGCTGTTTAATTTGCTTGTTCTAAGCTTTGTAAAAGTCCTTTAGTACTTTTTGGTAATTCTGTTTTGTCCTGTGTTGCAGGAGATTGTCTGGTACAATAGATGTGATTGGACAGACCATTACTATCAGCAGAGTGGAAGGAAGGCGGCGTGCCAATGAAAATAGCAACATACAGGTTTCGTATTGCAGATTTTCACATGTTGTGTCACTGACCAACAAAGGGCTTTTTTTCCTTTCACCGTATCGTCTGAATAAATAATTCTAAACTGCATGGATGAATGATGATGATATGAACAACCAAGGAAAAAGAACAAATATAATTTAAAATCAATGTGTTGTATTTAACTCCAAGAAACTCTTTTCGCTGTGAAATCCAAATTGATGTTGTTCGGAAGAAAACATTTTAATGTACTTTTTAGTAAAAAGCAGCAGTGGTCCAACTTCTTTGCTGACTTACACCCCAGGCAGCTACATTGACTTAATTGGGCCTGTATGGGGGTAGTGGTGTGTGTGTGCATGTGTGTCTGTAAACACACACATATATTATAAATATAAATGTCAATTGTATGGCCAGGGTGGATGTTATATTGGAAATAGTCATCTGCCATGCATGCCTGCCCCCCAAATGACATTGATGTTAAAAAGAAGTGAGGAGAGTTTTCTTAATATGCAATTTAAGAAATAAAAATCTGATTTAAGGCATAAATGGCTTGTAATGAAGGGAGACATTTTAATGAATTTCTTTGTCACTGTTCCACCAGCTCACACTATGTAATAAGAAATTTTAGTGTTTGTGGTCCCTGATTAAATTAAATTGATTTTTGAAGGTAATCAGGGTTTTTAGTCTATTTTTTCCCTCATGGCATCACTATATGGCAGAATGAAAGTTTTTGGGTGCTCTAGCTGTATTCTTATGCTTTCACATGTTCAGGTTAAATTTAAAAGAAATCCTAAGTCTCAATTACCGTAATATAATAATTACAATTTTCTTGTAATATTTTTTACTCTTAAATTACTAATATGTAGCCTCAACCCTAACTCCGGCTTCATGTTGTTTTTTAAATCTAGGAATTCAAAATGTTCTTGTTTTGTTTTTAATATTTAGTTTGGTTCATAAAAAAGCATTTTTAAAAAATATATATATATATTCCTTACATATCTTATTTAAGAAGGTATTTTGTATGATGTGTGTTCCTTCCATGGAAAGAACTAGAAAGAGAAGAAAATTATATTTTCCAACCCATCTCTACATAACAGTTGTAACTGTAGGTTTCATATCTTATAGGTTCTTTCAGAAAGATCCAGTGCTGATGTAGACAGTTTTACGAAGCCACCTCCATTTTTCCCTCCGGGAGCTCCACCTACCCACCTTCCACCACCTCCTTTCCTCCCACCCCCTCCAACTGTCAGTACTGCTCCTCCTCTGATTCCCCCACCAGGTAAATACAGTAAGTTTTATAAAATGATTGAAACAGGAATGTGATGTTTGAAATGATTTTTTTTAATGCGTTAGATCCTAAATTACTTATATTTGATATCCTAAAAGAGATTTTTCAGAATGTTCCTGCTCCCTCCCTTACCCCATTGAGAATTAAACTGGGAAGGCTAAGACTGAAACCTGTTTTTACATCCTCAGTACTTATAAAATACAGACCTGGATACTACAGAAATAGCTAAAACAGGGAGATTATCAAATTTTGAGTCTTCCATGCTTGAACGTGCCCTTTTAAGTCAAACGCTTTTGTTATGAATATTTTGCTATTGTTAATATTGCAGAGGTATGTTTTAAAGAGGAGCTATGGGTGGCAAAAGGACTAGAGGGGATAATACTAAAAGTGCAGTGGGGCCAGGTAAGGAAGTTCTTGAGCAGAGGAGCAGCTGAGTGGGAGCTCATTAAGATGTGAAAGGTATACTCATGGGGAGAGAGACTGATTCAACGTGGATCCAGAGAAGCACACTCATTTTTTTTCTTAGCCTCCCCATTGCTCTTTACCATCTCCACTGCTGAGCAGTTTTCTTTCCCTTCTGTGGCCTTGCAGAGATCCCACTCAGCCACTCCTTTGCTTAATTGTTTCCCCTGCTGTCTGGTGCTGTTCTAGAATCCTCCCTTTTAATCTTCTCTGCACATGAACTGAATGGGGATTACTGTGGTAGAAGCAGCACCCTTCCCTTTCTGCAGTGTTTTTTTGGCTTTTCCATGGTCTGGATCCCTCTCTTGGAAGAGGATGCCAGTGCAGCTGCTGCTGGCGACCTTTAGGATTGTCAGCTCCTGATCCCTGGAAAACAGAATCCTTCTCAATGGCCTGCATCTAGGAAATGGTGCAACCTAGGGGAGATAGAGGAGAAAAAGTTAAAAATAAAATCCTTCCCCTGCCGTGTATATATGTGTGTGTGAGAGAGAGAGAGAGAGAGAGTGTGAAATTATACGTACAAATAAAATGTAGAAATACAAATATGATGAGAGAATGCTGCTGCTCTGGAGCCTTTATAAAAGTTGTGTTATTGTTAAAAACAGAGCTAATCAAACTTTCAACTTTAAAGTGACCTTTACATTAAATTAATGTTTACAACTCATTGGAAGGAGTTTGAAAATAATGATCTTCTTTTTAATGGTGGAAAGGATCAGAGTTGCATACTATAAAAGTTATGCTGATCTCCCTTTTTTTTCCTCCTATGTGAGATGATGATGTTATGTAGGTGTACCGTTAATGTTTTTATAAAACCTTTCACATGTCGAGAATAGGCATTTAATGAAATATACACACGTGTTGCAGATCTGTCAAGCAGGTTTGGCTTTAGTCTTATGTTTTACAGACAGGTTTATGACATGCACTTGTTCAAAAAGTCTCCTTCAACATCCTTCCGTGCTTCGAGTAATTTGAAAATAACTATTAAGAGCTGTGGCTTTGGCTCCTCCGGTCCCGTGCTTTAATTGTGCTGCTGCCAGCTCTTTATCTTCAAAGCTTTTACTAAAATAGAATCTGCCATCCCGCCTAGGTTCAGTGGAAAAAAAAATCCACTGTTGTTACCTAATATTAACTGGGACTACTTGCCAGAAAATTTAAGTACTCCAAATATAAAACATCCTCCAGAAGCCCCTTTGAAAAAGGATCCTGCTTTGAAGTTCTGTCTCTTGTACTGTATTCACTTACTCTCTTGTGATGCAAATGCCTTTTGAGGAAAAAGTACTAATATTGTTCAGAAAGCTGAACCTGGAAAACTATGAAATACTCCTAGAAAAGTCACTCTAATTGGCTGCGGTAAAAGGTATGTTTTTTTTAATTTGCTAGGATAATTGAAATCTGGCAGGAATTATATTTAGGTGCTGTTGTGATAGTTTTAAAGCTTATTACCTTTTTCTTTTTAATATTCCATTTTAAAAAGATGCCATTTATACATTTATGATGTTACAAAAATATTTTCACATTGTTATATTCTCATTCAACCCCGAGCATGGGGCCTATAATTCAAGCCCTGACGCCCAGGGCTGCTGAAGCCCTCAGGCTATGGCCCTAGGCAGTGGGGCTCGGGCTCCAGTTTAAAACAGGGTTGCGACATGCTTTGGAATCCCGACCCACAGTTTGAGAACTCCTGGTCTACATCTTTTCACTTGGTGAAATAAAGAAGAACTGCTATGCTAACACCAAATAGATTCCAGTCCATTATTTAAAGGGACATAAGAAATAATCCTTTCCTAGTGTTAAAGGCTTGAGGTAGAAGAATCTGAAATGTGATGATTTAATATAAAGATCTGTTAGTGAGCCTAACTTACTTTTTGTTAACTTTTCCAAGTTTGGAAATCAATTTCAGTATTGAGACACTTACTATTAGTAATATTGGTCTCTAGATATAAAAGTTAACACTGCTAGGTCTAATTTTGGTCTTTGTACACGTCTCTGTAGAGTACATATCTTAAAATGAAAGTCTTAGTTTTACCTGGGCTCAAGTATAGTGCTTTATATTTATGTATATTTTCTTGAGATGTACAGATTGTTGCAACAGGACTCATTTTGTAGAAGGTGTTCACTGATGATTTTCATAGTTAAATAAAATGTTGTAGTATTACCTATAGTGGAGAAAAACTTATTTTATCCTGAAACTTGACAAATTAGACTGTTTTAGTACAGTAATGGTAAATTACATGCAAAAAGCCAACATTCATTCAGTGTTAAGTTTGAAATATCAATCATTTAAGTCGGAATTCTAAAAGTATTGCTGGGGTAACATCTCTAAGATCTTCCATTTTTGGTATATTTAATGGTGTATGTTGATAATGTGCAACATTTTAACAATTCTCCAAGAAAAGAGGAATAGAAAATACTCCATGTGTTCAACTTAACTAAGTTAATATTGCCCACTTGCCCTTCATGTGAAGTATTTTCTGACCCTTTTGGTGCTTGATCTTTCAACCATCACATTAATGCTAGCTAGCTTTTTTTCTATCAGATTTCCTAGATTATTAATAAGGGTGGATGTAGAAAATGCCACAGCCAGAAGGTAGAACAGACAGCACAGTTTAGAAGATCTACTAATGAAACTAGTAGATCTTGACAGCTTTTATCTCTGGAATTAATGGATTCCTGGAATTACCAGGGTCCTGTTATCCCTTTAGTCCAGATGTCAGGGAGTTGCTTGAGTTCAGAAGTTCTGTTACCTCTATCTCCAAAACCACCAGGTTTTTGGATCTTGCCATTTCCTGCTTCCCATTTCAGGTGGAAAATTAGCTTTTAAGTTTGTAGTTCAAAACCAAGAAATTATATTTTACAACATAAACAATTTAATTGCCTTAGTTCTAAGATTGTTGAAATCCATTACACGTCAATTCAGGCATTAAAAAGCAAGCACATCACTAGTTGATATAAGTCTTATCCAGTACTCTATCTCAGCTTGTATATTAAACACCCTGCTATCATGCATAAGTCATTGGGAAATTTGGTAAGACAGTACAGGCTGTAGTGCCAGCAGAATGTGGCTGATACAGTTATACTTCCATTTTATGCCATAATATGCTCAGATTCCACTGCTCCACTATATATTCACTTTCAATTCTTAGAATAGAACCACTCAAATATATACATCTAGTTTCTGTCCATCTCTCCCAAAGCAAAACCTTAACACTGACCTTTGCAAGGTGAAGGTATCTTACCTATAGATGTATAGTATTAGCGTAAGTCATGAGAAAGTCTAAGAATGGACCCTGTGATTGGGTCTGAGCTTTGTTCAGTGTGCATATTAAAGTAGTCCTCACAAAGCTGGTGAAAGCACCTTTCCAACCACTCTTTCTGAATAACATGAGGGAAAGAATTGAGTCTTGTCGGGCTCCACAGATGCTGCCTTTCCTAGTGGAAGCACTGTTGTCCATAATGACCCTGTAATAGTCCGGTACGGGGGCCGTGCCCTCTCAGGGGCCGCCAGGAGCCAGGCCGCCTCACTACACGGCCCCAAATCAGTCCTCGGGTTCTGAAGGTCTCGGGTTCTGCCCCTCAGGCAGGGGCTAAACAAAAGGCACACGGTCACTGCAATGCCCCAGCCCTCGGTCAGGGCTGGGCAGCAAACCAGTTCTAAGCTCTGGTTCTTGCAGCCGGAGCTGAGCAAACACCAAGTCAATAAGCCCTAACCCTAGCTCCGGGCGGGGCAGCACACAAGAGTCCAGGGGCTCAGATCCTGTCTGCAGGCTGAGCACCCATACAGTCAATACGCTAAGCCCCGGCCCTCAATCAGGGCGGGGCACCAAACACTTAGTGCTAGGTTTAGGGCTCCGGTCCTTGCCCCAGGGGCGGGGCAGTAGCACTAGTCTCAGAGCTCAGGTCCTTACTTTAGGAGCTGAGCAGTAATAACCAAGTCAGGAAGCCCAGGCCCTTAGTCAGGGCGGGGCAACACACAAGAGTCCAGGCTCAGGTCCGTGCAGCAGGAGCTGAGCCCTAACAAAGTTCAGGAGCTCAGGTCCTTAGTCAGGGCGGGGCAGCAACACACAGCAGTTCTAGGCTCAGGTCCTTACAGCAGGGGCTGAGCAGCAATGATAGTTCAGGGCTCAGGTCCTTACAGCAGGGGCTGAGCAGCAATGATAGTTCAGGGCTCAGGTCCTTACAGCAGGGACTGAGCAGCAATGATAGTCTGTAAGCCCAAGCCCTAGGTCAGGGCGGGGCAGCAACCAATAGTTCAAGGGGCTCAGGTCCTCGGGCAGGAGCTGAGCAACAGCAGGTGCGTGCAGGCTTCTATGCCTGAACGCTGGTGTGAAGGGGAGACTGCCACCCGTAAGTGGGGTGGCAGGGGGGACACAGGCCCACCCACTCGACTGTGTCCCAGCCCGGGGCCCTACCAGCGGCAGTCAGTCTGCTGCTGTGTCGGTGGGGTCCTGACCGAAACACACCGACATCGGCTCTTCCTCTGTCATAGCCAGACTGGGGTCAGCTACCCCCGGGCTACTTCCCGTCTCCCCCTCCATGGGTACCTGCTCATCGCGGGGCTCGGCAGCGGGGTCCCACACCATGGGCTCCTCGGCGTGCTGAGGGCTGTCTAGGTCGGGCCGCTCCTCCAGACTCGGGTCAAGGGTCCGCTCGGGCCGCTCCTCGGGGTACCGGGCTCGGGGCAGGCTCGGCCAGTCCACCTCGGGGTACCTGGCTCGAGGGAGGCTCGGGCGGTCCACGTCCGGATACCTGGTTCGAGGGAGGCTCGGTCCGTCTGTGTCCGGGTACCTGGCTTGAGGGAGGCTCGGTCCGGCAGGAGCCCGAGTAGGAGCGTCTGTCCTCTCCGGCTGCTGGGCTCTAACTGAGCGCTGGGGCCGGGCTTTTATACTTCCTGTCCCGCCCCTTGACTTCCGGGGGGCGGGAACAGGTGGCGGCAGCTCCGCCCACTGGGGTGGCTGCTCTGGTTCCTCTCTCTCAGGGGCCGCCGGGAGCCAGGCCGCCTCACTACAGACCCTTATGTTGCTGTTAAGTCTGCCACATTGCCCGTGTGACCTATTTCAGATTCTCATTTGTGCCATTAATGTGAATGCCCTTTTAGAGTACATTGGGGCCCATTAATATTACTTTTGGTTTTTAGCTTTTGATTTTCATGGCTTTTGTGCTTTTACATCTTCAATGTTAATGCTGTGTGAGGTTTTTATATTGAGTTTTGCCCACACAAAGGAGAAGGAAGGGACAAACTTGCTGGTGATTTTATATAAAAATAAATACAACTCTACCCCGATATAATGCGACCCGATATAACACGAATTGGTTTGGTCAGTCTTTTCATTGACTTCGGTGGGCTTTGGATCAGAGCCTAAAGTAGGTACGTGTACTTGGTGAAGTATTGTGATACATATTCTATTAAACCCAATTGTACCTGAGACTAGTTTAGAGTTTGAAGGGGGTTTAAATTATGTAATTCAGCATTGCTCCCAAAAGTTCCTTTTTTTTGACACGTTAAAAACCAAACTAACAAAACGACAACACAGCAACAACAACAAAACAGCTTTGGGTGTTTGTTTGCTTTCTAGTTTTTGAATGTTTTGGGTGTGTTTGGGTTACATTTTCAAGGTATTATTTGCAACTTTGAAATCTTGAAACTTACTGGAGTTGTTGTGTTAATTGAAAACAATTCTCAGGAGCTGAAGTTTTAAATAAAACCCCAAATATCATGAGACTCGAGATAAAATGACAAGCTGATAACACTGAGACAGCCATGATTCTTACTCTAAGGACAGGGAAAATAGATACTTTTGTTCTTTCTTTTGATGACATAACTTTAATTAGCTCTGCTGATAATGAACACAAATTATTGCTAAAATTGACTTAGTATGCATCATATATTTTTATTTCTTAGGTATACCAATAACTGTGCCACCACCAGGTAATTTATTTACATATTTTCTAAAGCATTGTTAAGAAATGTGAAACTTTAATTTGAATGTGCAACAAGGAGTTGCCTACATCTGCTTGTTCATATCAAGATAAAAGTTCATAAACATAAAACTATATGTGTAGACATAGGCCTGGTTGATTTTATGCAAGGTAGAGATGGAACAGTTTTAATGTTCCTGATTATGGGACCAGCGTGCCACTTCCCTGAGGACTACACTCCCCATTAATTCCCCCCCGCCCCGAGAAGAGGCTCATTAAAATTATTCAGAGACTTGTTTCTGGAGCAAAGCATTCTTGATAACCTCTCAAGAGTTACAGCACAATAGAAAATACTTAAAGTAAATGTTTTAATACTGATGGCAGATGAAATTAAGACACTGAAAATATGTACATCTTTAGGACTGACGCTGCTTTTCGTTAAGTAGTTATGTATTGTGTAGACGGTAATTCTTTGCTTCAGCTCTGCTTCTCTGAAATTAGTATGCCATTGTATACCTAACCCAATTTTTTGTTTTCCAATTAAATATTTCAGGTTTTCCTCCCCCACCTGGAGGTCCGCCACCTTCTCTTATACCAACAATAGAAAGGTAAATTTTGTTTGAAATCATTTATGAATTTTCATCCCTTTCAACATGGGGCTTTTTAAAAAAAAAAATAATAATTCTTATAGTAAGTATAATAACTTATATGTTCCTTATATAGAAAAAAATTCTGCTTTTGTCATCATTTTCTATCTTGGTTTTTCCCTGGAGTTCTTGTCGTCTAAAATTTCAGAAGGCTTTAATCCAGCTAACATTGTTTGTGCATGAAGTATTTTGCTATCTGTCATCCTGTAGATCTATCCCATTATATTGATGCAAGATTTAAGAGCAGCTCTCCCATTAGCTCTCCCATTAGTTAGGGTGCTGATTATTCAGAGAGTCTCAGATTATTCAATGGATTACCTAATTTAATCTTCCCGTGTTTCTCTTGAACAGCATATATATTACACACACAAAAAGTTAAGGTTGCAAAGTCAAGCATGCAAAGTCTAGAAAATGTTGGAAATCAGGTTGTCTTTGCAACTGTTGACACTGATCGCCATAGTATCAGAATGCTTCTCAACATCCCCATAAGGTAAAATATAAAATTATTCCCATGTTGTAGATGAGGATCTGAGAGAGATATTAAGGCCAAATTGTCATGTTCACAAATACTGGAAATCTAACTTGAGATGTCTAGGGCCTGATTTTTTTTAAACACTTAACATTTTTTAGCGCTTGTTATTCAAAGCTCAGGCCCCATCGACTCCAGTTGCAGTTGTGAGTATTTATCACTTCTGCAAATCAGGCCCAAAATGTCTCAAGCTGGGTCCCAAGATAATGAAATGTATACAGTGGCCACTTGTGAAAAGTTGGTTTAAATTACTTTCCCAGCATCACATCAGAATTTTCTGGGAGAGGAAGGGATAGAATCCATTTCTCCAGGGAGGCATTTCAAATATCTAAACCACAAGACCATCCTTTCTCTTCCTGTAGTCCCCAACCTTATTTACTACATACCTTCCTGCTTTGCAACAAATCAGGTCCTGCCTGCAATATCCTAAATCAAAACACACTAATTCAGACGTGGTCTACACTTAAAAGATAGGTCAACATAGCCAGGTGCACAGGGGTATGAAAAATTCAACCCACCCTGTACTGTATAGTGAAGCCTACCTAACGCCCAGTGTAGATGCAGCTAGGTTATTGGAAGAATTCTTCTGTTGACCTAACTACTACCACTCGGGGAGTTGGATTACCTATACTGATGTAAAAACCCCTTCCATTGCTGTAGGAAGTATCTTCACTATGGTGCTACAGTCACCTAGCTGCAGCTTTGCAGCTGAAGTGCTTGTAGTGTTAAGATGGTCCTGAACATCTTGTATGCTGAATAAGTAAGGGTCCTGTGGAAAAAATAATATTCAATCATGTGATTAAAAACTATGGGCCAGATTTTTAAATCTATCTAGGCAAGATGCAGGAATGAACCTAGTTGGATTCTCAAAAGTGCATAGGCACCTAACTCCTATTGATTTCATAATGCATATGCTCAACAGAGCCAAATTAAAGTGCACAGACAACCTCAACTCTGGCATTTCCTACCTTTTGAGTGCTTGCCTTTCCAACCTTAACATTCTTGTAATATAGTTGTTTTTGTATGTAGTATCCTAAATTATTTTTTTTTTAATTAAAAAAAACCTGCAGAAATTCTATCATATAGAACCATATTAATCTTCATATAGGTCAGCAGCACTATCAGAACCTTTAGATTCATAGGACAGACCTCTGCCATTTGAATTTGTGGGGTAACTGGTAATATCAGTAGGCTATTATCCACTGTCAGCCTCTAAGAAACTTCTAGTGAGCATGTGAAAAATGAGATTTTCAGTGGCTTATAATTTGGCCAAATTTGGATGGAATTTCACAGAGACAGTAAAAGGCCCATTTTTGACATCAGAGCAGCCCCTTTGCCAGATTTTAAGTCCCTGCTCCACAGTATGGAGCTTCTCAGTGAAACAGCTGAAAGAATTATTTTTAACATAGGTCATGCACAACCCAAAGATTTACATTCCCACCAACCGGGATGTTAAAATTTGCTGAAGGAAATAAAATATATATGAAGTACTTTTCTTAAGATTTTGCAAGTAAAGAAGACATAGCAATACAGAGAACTGCTGAAAAGGTCTGAAGTATATGCTAGCTTGACTTTGTTTCTTTGGGTCATTGTATTTTTATGCCTATTTTTATTTATTATGAGAATAAATTATATAGGTTCCTCAGTATAGTACATCTTTGTAAAATTCTTTATCTAGTTTATATTAAAACCTTGCATTTCCAGCTCTGACTAATACCCTAAAATGTTGAGACATTGCATAAGGCTTTCATTACTCTATTTTTAAAACCATACTGATCTAAAAGCTTTTTTATACTGTGAGGCTGTCTTCAAGAACAAAAGTAGCACTTAAGTAAATGTGTTAAATAAGGTATAGTTGATTAATTCAAGCTATCTAGGAAGCGATAAAACTTATCAAAGGTTATAGAAAATTGAATTTAAGCCCTATGTGCACATCATCCTTTTCAACCTCTATATTTTACCTATTTAAGTTGGCTACCATTGAAAGAAGTAGTTCTAGAAAATATGAAGTTGATTTAGAAGAATATTTATAGAACAATCCATTTGAAGCCCACCTGTTTTTATATGCGTATGTGTTTGAAAAAATTGGATTCACTTCCATACCTACTTATTTAACAGGAAGGATATCAGGAAGCTTTCATTCACAAATTTGCTTGTTGCCAAGCAATTGGGCATGGAGTATGATTTCTCTGCCAATATTTGTAACTGTTTTTTGGAATATAAGCAACATACTGAAATAGAAAATCCAGTGAGGACAAGACAGAATAGTTTATATATAATATAAAACATATTCAGACCTTTTTGGGAACAAATGTTTAAAAAAATTAGGAATGTTAAGGGAGAATATGAATCCTTGCTACATCAGTATTAAAATATTTATATATTAGACATCTGTGTTTGTTCAGTGCAGTTGATAATTAAATTGTTTTTTATAGTACGAAGCTTATGATGGAGGGCATATTATTTAAATATAATCCCCTTTAAAATATACCTCTACCTCAATATAACGCTGTCCTCGGGAGCCAAAAAATCGTACCGTGTTATAGGTGAAACCGCATTATAGCGAACTTGATTTGATCCGCCGGAACGCACAGTCCCCCCCGCCCCCCGAGCACTGCTTTACCGCGTTATATCCGAATTCGTGTTATATTGGATGGCGTTATAACTGGGTAGAGGTGTATACTCTTTTAGTTACATACTTCTAAGAATTGTGAATAATAAAATCAGGTACTATAATATATGGATCCATGCAGGTGTGGGCAGGAACCTGACTTGTATATTTACCTTTCAACAGTGGACATTCCTCTGGCTATGACAGCCGCTCTGCTCGTGCATTTCCGTGTGAGTATGGTTATCAGTTTTGAGGATTTTACTTAAGCTTTGTTAAAAATTGTTTTAAAATAGCTATAGCTATGTTGTTTCAGTTTAAATGTAAACAAGAATCTATCCACTAGCCAAAATAAGATGGTGCAAAAGATCAAAATGAGTATTATCATGACTGAATACCTAGCACCTCATATTAGCAGCTACTGGTAAATACCTGCTTACCTATTCATTTATTTTTCTGTCCTCTAAATTGAAATTTCTATGATGGGGGCATTCTTCCATTCTGCTTCAATGCGAATATGTTTGTTTTTTGTTTTTTAAAAACCATGCAAACACCAATAGAATTCAGTGTGTATCACTAGCAGATGGACAGACATCATTTTCTCTTCATGTACCTTCAAAACTGTACCCAACAAAATCTGTAACAGTGGTTGGAAAGATGCAAACTTGTTTTGTTAAGGTATTTTTCCTGCACGTGCTGTAAACTTGTTGCAGATGGCAATGGAAGGCAAGTAGTTGAGTAGTAGTGTTTTAATTGTGTTTTGCATTTGTACTTACGTTCTTTTCCTAAAGAAAGATTGATTCTCATTTGTTGGTACTCATTAAAACATGTTGACTTAAAAACTCAGTACAGTCTTTATGCCAAGTTTGAGACTCTTTTTTTGCTAACCAGGAGGATACACTATACCTCTACATGTTTACTTAAGCAGTTTATATAACTTAATTTACATTTATTCAGATTCTTGATTTTTACATGTTAGAAAATTGTGAATAATGCATTTCTTATTTACTAGATAAGGATTAATTTTTTACTTGTGATTTGTGTCAAGTTCTGTTTGGATGGTAATTCAAATTCAATTAAAAATGCACAACAGCACCTTCTTTTTTATTAAATGAAACTACTGTAAGTGCTGGAAACATAAGAAAAAATGATTAAATATATCAAAACACATTTTGCTTTTAAAGCTAACTGATTTATTAAAGAAAGGAAGTATTGTCTGTAGTTAGTTAATTAAGCTGATTGTTTCTGCATCACCATGTCCATCAAGGCTTTAGAACTAGTAGATCTCAACCTCTCACACTTAGTTTTTATTCATAGATTGGAAGAGGAAAACAAGCTCTCCTTTTTAAACTCCCAATTAGTTTAATAACTTTGAAGAGTAATTTAACTGTGTTAGTTGAGTAAACTGAAATGACAGGTTTTTTTCCTGCACCTGCAAAAGGGAGGCAACTGTTGTCAAAAGCTTGTCTAGTACTTCGGCAGACTCTGGTTCTAGGTGCTTAGCAGTGACGTCCACCAGTTAGTGGTTTGCCTTTCTTTAAAACTTGGCAACAAACATGTACAGCTTAATATTATTTTTTTGTATTTAATGTAAATCATTTAATAGCTTATTGAAGTTGTTATTATAAGGTTAGGCCTCCTCAACATAGGTTGTCAATTTGAAATGTAAATTTAAGTAGGTTTATTTAAAAAACAAAACTAAATGTCTTTTAAATTTAAATTAAATACAATGTAATTAATTTTATGATTAATGTAAATCTTGGGGATAGCTCAGTGGTTTGCGCATTGGCCTGCTAAACCCAGGGTTGTGAGTTCAAACCTTGAGGGGGCCATTTACGGAACTGGGGTAAAAATCTGTCTGGGGATTGGTCCTGCTTTGAGCAGGGGGTTGGACTTGATGATCTCCTGAGGTCCCTTCCAACCCTGATATTCTATGACTGCAAATTCTTCAGGGCAGGGCTCAATCCTTTGGGAGGGCTAGCTCAGTGGTTTGAGCATTGGTCTGCTAAACCCAGCATTGTGAGTTCAATCCTTGAGGGGGCCACTTAGGGATCTGGGGCAAAATCAGTACTTGATGAAGGCAGGGGGCTGGACTTGATGACCTTTCAGGGTCCCTTCCAGTTCTATGAGATAGGTATAGCTCCATATATTATTAATGTTACATGAATGACCTTAACTCTGTCATTCCTAACTTCTAAGTGCTTGAGTTTGCAAACATTTTTCAATGTATTTTTGTAGTTTTTTTAAATTTCCTAGCTTTTTTAAAAAGCAGACTGAAAAACCAACAGTTCCATCCTGTGTAATCATATTAATATCCAAATAATTTATCTTCAGGATTAGAAACTTGAGATGCACAGCATCTGCCACTTGAGCTAAGAGTAAATGATAGCTGTAGTAGGTTGTCGTGCTCTGTGGGCCAGCCACTAGAGTGAGATAAGGTGCACATTTTGCTGGTCACCATCTCTGTTCTCTACTTCTCATTCCAGTCCCCACATTCCCATTCTGTCTTTTCCATGACTGTCTCTTCTTTTTCTCCCCCATTCTCCCTGCTCTCAATTGCTGTGCCGCAGGGCCCCCTGGGTGCTGGAAGCAGCAATTTCAGAGAAAGTGCTGCTCAGACCCTGCAGCCCTGGGACAGAGTGTGCTTAGTACAGACAGCGTCTTCAAAAAATTTACCTGCCAAACTCCTAACAAATCTCTACTGACCATTTTTAAAGGCTCATAACTAGGTCAAATTAGGGTGGATTTTCATAGGAATGGCAAAAGATATATCCCTGACCTCAGGGCAATCTCCCTAACTTAACTTTAAGTCCTTTCTCCAAAGCATCTTCTTAATGCTTCCTAGAGCCTGGAATGTCTTAGTGAAACAGTAGGAGGAATTTTTGAATATGGGCAAAACAACCTATTTGTCTTTAACTTTGTTCTCAGAAATAGATGAACCATGCTTCTGGAAATTTACCCCAAAAAATTCAGACTAAGGCAGACACCCAGCCTGGAAAATTTGCACCCAAATATTAAAGTTTTGCAAAGTTATAAGCAAATGGAAAAGGGTCTTACCATGGAAAGTGCTGAAAATTAATTATAGATGTTACTAACTACACTGCTTATAAAGAAAAAAAACCCATCCACCCACTATAGTTTGCTCTTTTGCTCTTAGCTGGAGGTGTACTCTCAGTTGAAGTCTTTATTTCACATTGGGGAATGTTTTGGTTACAAGGGCTAAACTATTTCCAGCCACCTTTATTGCTGCTAGATAGTGGCAGAACCAGCTCAGCATTTTCTACTTTAGAAGGCTGTGATTGGCCTTTAGGGTTGATATTAATGTCATCCTTGCAATGAATATTTTCCTGTCTCCTGGGCAAAGTAAAATCAGCAGCAGTGCATATATGTGGATGTGAGGGCCAAGCAGCAAGTGAGGAAAAAAAAATGGAAAATTGAAGGGACATTTAGTTGTGAATGGGCATACCAGAATTTTATTTTTCAGGTAACTGATCACAGATGTTGGTCAAATTGACTCCTGTAGTAGAAGACAGATGCGATCTGATTAATGCATGTATGCAAGTATTTATTTTTTTTAACTGTCTTTTCTACATTAAATAACATAGTACAGTAACTCCTCACTTAGTCGTCCTGGTTAACTTGTTACGTTGCTGATCAATTAGGGAACATGCTCATTTAAAGTTGTGTAATGTGCCCTTCTAACATCGTTTGG
The DNA here is from genome assembly GCF_020497125.1 of Mauremys mutica. Lineage (NCBI taxonomy): Eukaryota > Metazoa > Chordata > Testudines > Geoemydidae > Mauremys > Mauremys mutica. The sequence goes on along the minus strand of NC_059076.1, from coordinate 93,418,653 downwards.
CAGCTGCCTGTTTTGTCTACTGTTTGCAGGAAGAGAGCCCCTTGCAGCTAGCTGGTGCAGGCTTGGAACCAAGGTGGACCGGCAGCCCCCCTATCAGCTCGCCACTCCCCTAAGTTCCCTGTGCAGCAGCTGCCTGCAATTCAGCTGTGTCCCTCCCCCCACTGCCATGTGCTGCTCCTGCCCTCTGCCTTGGAGCTGCTCCCTGAGACTCCTGCTTGCTGTGCCGGGGGTGGGGAGGAGAGAAGGAAGAGGGGGGCTAATGTCAGGGTGTCCACCTTCCTCCTGCTCCTGCACCCCACTTACCCCATCTTCCATAGAGCAGGGTTCAGGAGGGAGGGAGCTTGCAGCAGCTGCCCTCTGAGCAAGCTGATCTAATTAACAAGGCAGTGTACTTAAGGGAAATGCGCATATCTCCCTCCATTCCTGCTGCCTTGCAGAGTGAGAGAGTTAACCCTTGAGGGCTCAGCCAATTGCTAGTTCATCATTTAGCAGTAAGGGAAATATCCCACCCTCTAACTCTTCTACCTCAATCAAGCTTCACAATCATCATCACTGTGTACCAGTTTTAAATTGTTTCAAATTTATAGTGTGTGTGTGTGTGTATAGTCTTTTGTCTGGTGAAAAAAATTTCCCCGGGAACCTAACCCCCTCATTTACATTAATTCTTATGGGGAAATTGGATTCGCTTAACATCATTTCGCTTAAAGTCCCATTTTTTCAGGAACATAACTACGTTAAGTGAGGAGTTACTGTATCTGGATTTTTTTCCCATTCTCTTCTCTTATTCTCTCTAACATGATCCGTTGTGGTGAATCTCTCTCCAGCGAAAACAAGCTGGAAATGGCTCCCTCCTGAAACCTATGGCTGTTGCTCATTAAGTCAGTTGGAAAAGTTAATTAGAAAGGAACATGTGGTGCTTTCTCTCCTCTTCCCCCGCCCCCCCCAACACATAGCTGGCTCAGATGCCAGTAGCAAGTTTGAAACCCTAACTTTTGAGCATCACTTTTTATTTCAGAGAGTAGGAATGTATTGTCTCCTTAAAACATGCAAATCCAGTACATGGTTTTTCCAGCCTCACAACTTCATTCCTAAAAAGCAAAATATTTTACCATTATCAAAATACAATACAAGTTTTGATTGGATGGCTTCTCTGTATTTCTGTCTGTCAGAATTGCTGTAACTTGAGAGAAAATGAGGGGCTTAGTTCTTGATCCCATTTACTAAAGGCACTCAAGTTTAAGAATTCATTTATAATTTATTAAGTCAGTTTCCTCATGTACATTTTAATTCTTCTAGGTTTAGTTCCTGGTTTTTAGTGTACATAAAATTTTTATTTACTAAATGTATAAAATGTGCCATGAATTTTCATGGGGGATATCTACAGTATTGAAAAAATAAGCTGCTTTTTTAGTGAATAGATTTGTCTTGGATACAGTACATATTTCATAACAAACTTCCTTGGTAATAGATGTCTTTCAGTCATTCTTTGAAGGTCAGTAGATTTGGACTTTGTCAGGCAAATGTGGAGAGTGAGTTTCTGCCACATAGACCTCCTGTTACCTACCTGCAGCTGTTCATGTGTAGGGACTGTTAGCAAGAGGTTCCCACCTTATCTCAATTGTTGCAGCAGTGTATAAGGAGCGATTAATGTGGACCAAAACCATGCGGCGCTTTATAGACTATATCTTGCATTTGTACTCAGATGCAATTTGGAAGTTTACAATTTTTAGAGAACAAAATGTTCCCTGTGGGTGACATAAAGTAGGATGCTGTTATATTCTGCGTTGGCCCTAGCTTCCCAAAAGGGTATTGAAATAATCTGATATGTGGATCACAACTCAGAATTGACTGCCACAGTACACAGCTGTGGAGAAGTGGTTGTAAACATCTTAGCAGACTCAGATGGGAGAAATATCACTTTTGTCTACAGATGCTGCCTCAGAAAACAAGAGTAATAGGAGTATTTTTGGATTCCCAAAATTGTGGGCCTGCTTTGAAACAGGTGGTTGAGCCCCTTTAATAACAGGAGCCAAGTGCCAGCTTTGCCAAACCCATCAGTTCCTTAGCCTGCTAGGACTAAGTATCTTCTCAGTTTTGTCTGGATTGAGCCTCAGACTGCTCATTTCTATTCATATTCTAATTTCTGGAAAAGTAGACACTGGACCATCTGTTTTTTGAAAAAAAGCATCCGGCTGTGTTACCTGCATACTGATGATTTCAGCCCAAATGTCTTGCTATTTTCTGTTCAACTGTCTATGAGCCCACTAGAGAAGGGATAACAAATTTTGTGGAACCCTACACAAAAGAGCTCTCAGAAGAGTGATTGCTCAACATCACTCTTTGAAATCTGATTGAAAGGCAGGTTGGCTACTCATACTAGCCTGTCTCTGCAATCAGTAGCAAGACCAAAACCAAACAAAAAACCCACCTATAATTAGTGATATCAGAGTCTAACAGATATAAAAGAATCGCTTTAGTAGTTCAAAGTGGCATCTGTGCATTCCCAATATTGGTAAAAGGCACCCTAATACCTCAGGACCAATAGAGGATCTCAGAAAGAGTCTAGAACTAAAACACTGATTCAGTAAGCTTGTGTAAGAAGCTCTGTCATCATGACTCTGGGCGACTTTCTCCTAAAAAGGTCTCCAAAGGCACGAGTAGTGAGTTGCTAATCCTCATTTGGTGCTGTAATCTGATACAAAACAACCCCTTTCTAATCAAGACTTTGCAAGTGGGCCTTGTCAAAATAATTTCCAAAGGCTCAGGTTAAAAGTTCTTTGGATAGAGCCAAGGAAGGACTGGTGATCTTGAGAGGCTGCACAATGCAGAAAAGATTTCCAATAAAGATTCTACCATCAGATCCAGCCAGAGTTTGGTGTGGTATGCATCACTCAATCTTAGGGCGAAGGTCTGGACTAGTTGTCTCATTCATCTGAGTAAGGGTGCTCATCTGGTATCATCCGGCAGAAGAAAAAATCCCAAGAGACAATCTTTGAGGATGCTGTTGGAGGAACATTGGATGACTGGAACGGTCAGTAATGCTGAACTCTAGTTACTTTCCCAAAGGGCAGAGGGACAGAATTGAAGGAAACCAGACAGAACCATCTGTTGAGGAAAGAGAAAGAAAGAAAGGAAGAAAAAGAAAAGCCTAGAGAAAACAAAAAACTCATCTGAATACAGATGCCTTCAGCATTAATTTAGGCAAAAATATTAATGCACTCAGTTACTCACGATAGAGAAAAGGTCTTAATGTTGCCAGGCATGTACAGTGACCCACAAGGAGAGAAACATATTGTAAAGATACTTTTGAAAATATGACATTTTTTAACATGAGCGGTATGTTAAATATAAAAATATCACCCGTTTGAGAAAAATAATATATTTTCAGTATATCCCTACATATTTTCAATCATTTATAAACATATAGTTTGTAAAATGTTTTATGGAACATAAATATGATATTGATTATATCAATTAACTACTTATTTTCTTTTTGATTACATAGTAGTTTAAACCAATTAAGCATATATTAGGGCTATATAAATGCTATTATTTTATATGGTATACATTTGACAAAATAGGAGCCTTGCTGTTTTCTACGCTCAAATAAGCACTTTTTTCATACTCTGCAAATCAACAGACTTCTCTTGCCATGATTCCTGCTGCTTTGACTTTTCTGATTTGAAGGGTGATTCTGTCTTAAATTATCAACTAAATATCTATTTTTACTCCTTAAGACTGTTTTTGAATGCATGGCAGAAGTTGGCCTACTATAATCAACTTCATTAATGTTGCTTGAACATACTAGATTTTTTAGACTGAATTTTATGAAGTAGATTATAAAGGAAGATGTTTAAAGGTGACCTTCAAAGAGCAAAAAATTGACTTGTCTGGGGTTTTTTTTGCTTCATAAGGTTTAAAAAATGCTTGCTAGTTCTCTTTTATAAATGAATGCTATAAAGGGCTTTTTATTTTTTATTTTGTTTTCCTGCTGGTGTTTTATCTTAGAATGTCAGGAATGTTGTCTAGCCTTCTTAGGCTTTGCTAGAAGTCTGAGATGTGGATTGTGAGCTCTCTTAGTTCTTAATTGAAAGGACCAGAGTTGCTTGAATCCTTAAGAAATACATCTTTTTCTCTTGAAAGTTGCAGTAGTATTAGTATTAACAAAAAACAAAATTTTCAACAGTTTAAAATCACTTAATTTCTCTGTCATAAAGCTATCAGTTCTCCAGTTGTCCATAGGGTCTTCTAGGAAAAATGAGGTAGACGTGATCAGAATTTCTAATCTGGTGCCCCGGTCTTCCCTCTAACTGTGGGTTTTGAGGTGATGTTTACTCATAGGTCTGTGAGTGCTGATACTCTTCCCAGTCTAATGTTCTCTATCCATTTAAAATGGAATTACAAATTTAGTGTAAGTATTGCAAAAAAGTTCTAAAAACAGTTTTTTCTACAACACAAATAAGATCAGCTAATGTTTTGTTATTGTACATTGTACATTGACACAGTATAGTCTTATTTGTATGAAACTGTTCTCAAAGCAGAGTTAGTCTCCAGCTGTATTGAATAAATCAAAGTTTCCCATATCTGAAATAACAATCACCAACCTTATTTGCTACTCCTCTCTCCCAATCTAGAAATAGACTCATAGACTTTAAGGTCAGAAGGGACCATTATGATCATCTAGTCTGACCTCCTGCACAAAGCAGGCCACAGAATCTTACCCATCCACTTCTATAACAAACCCCTAACCTATGTCTGAGTTATTGAAGTCTTCAAATTGTGGTTTGAAGACCTCAAGCTGCAGAGAATCCTCCAGCAAGTGACCCATGTCCCATGCTGCAGAGGAAGGCGAAAAACCTCCAGGGCCTCTGCCAATCTGCCCAGAGGAAAATTCCTTCCCGACCCCAAATATGGCGATCAGTTAAACCCTGAACATGTGGGCAAGGCTCACCTGCCAGCACCCAGGAAAGAATTCTCTGCAGTAACTCAGATCCCATCCCATCTAACATCCCATCACAGATCACTGGGCATACTTACCTGCTGATAATCAAAGATCAATTGCCAAAATTATCAGTAGCGTTGTTTCAGTATGAAGTTTAGTACAAATCCATCAAGAAGAAACAAAATATTTAAATTTGTTCTTAGTAGAAGACCCAAAATACTAATCTTGATTATGTTTGAAAGCAATTCTATTTTTTAACTTTTTGCATGTTGAGAACTCTTATAGATGAAATCTGAATAGCTGCAATCAGAGCTATATAAAGCCAGAGCACTGGGTCACGTTAGGTCACTGAGATGCAAATGACATACTTTGCTTATGTCAGATGAATTTTCTGGGTATTTGTCTGGCAGGATATGGAAATCACTGTAGTTATTGCGTAGGGGGGAGCAGACAGAATCAGCCTGGATGTAGATTCCATAATAAGTAAAAATCATTACTGTTTGTGTTTTGCAACTTAATTTGTGTAAACAATATAATTTAGTAAGTATAATATCATATTTTAAAATTAGAATAGTCTCTCTCATCCAGTGTATTCAAGCCCTGGAGACCATACATACCTTGTTGAAATCATGACAAGTTAAGGAAATTAGCAGTCTTTAAAGTCCAGCTGTTTGTTTTGTATGTTTTGCTATTTCTGGTTGCTTTCCTTACATAGAAGAATTTCAGTTTCGGCAGCATAATAAACAAAACACTGTTCTAGGATTTTTTTTAACTCCTCGTTTTCCCTATATTCCTAAACTCAAACATCAACTAATGTTTGTTCAGCATTTTGTAGATGTAAAGCACTGTATTGCTGCTGTTATGCATTATATGGGTTGTCACGGGAAATAGTATTTTAAGGCTGAAGTTCCTCCTCCCTCCCTCCATCTTCCCCCTCTCAAAGGATCTTTTGTATTAGTTCATGGAGCCCTTGGCGAACCAGCATTTTACACTTCTGCTCAAGCACCCTGCTGCAGGCACATTCATAGGCATCTTAGACAAAGAAGACTGAACATGACTCTTGTCAGAACCCATTAGTGTTGCCTCTTTGTGCACTTATGTAACACTTTATATTTTTGAAAGCTCTGTACAGTTAACTTGCCCTCATAACAACACATGAGTTAGAGAAGTATTATTCTATTTTACAGATGGAGAAAAGTGGTAACTCACTGCAGTTAAACTGATTTACCTAAAGCCACACAGAGTGAGTTGGTCGCAAAGCAGATAAGAGCACTCAGGAATTCCTAACTTTGAGACCCTAAGTCCACTAGAGAGTGCTGTGTCTCAGTAAAATAAAGCAGTCACTGTGGGGTAGAATGAGGCACTCCAATTGCCCCATTGAGCATTATCTTAGGGCTACCAAGCCAGGTCTCTAATCATTTTGGTTTCTTCCTGACATCAGAGCATACTGGAGAGTCTTTCTATCCCACTGCTGGTTACAGAAAATTCTTGAGTGCAAGAGGATGTTTTCTTATCAGGAAGTCTGGTTAAAATTTTTCTCCTCTAAACAAGTATATTGTATTTTACAAAAAGTCTTAAACTGAAGGACATATTTCATTTTCTCAAAATGTAATATGTTTTAGTAGTAACTGGTTCTGGTGAACGTTTATTTGAATGGTATATTTGTATAGATAAACAAAATAATTATTTCCTTTAGCTAGTTATAATAGCTTCCCCAAGGCTAATTTACAGAAGAGACTTCCACATTTACTATTATGTTCTATAATTGGAAATGCTTTGAAAAATATATAGTGTAGAATATGAACTCTTGAGAAAAATTATGGAATGTAACTGTCAAAAATTGTACATTTAGTTGCAACTATTTTTATTTTGCGTACCTTTTTACTTCCATAACGTTTTCTTTAAAATAATTAAACTGACCAAAGTAGGAAACACTCTTTCCTCCCCCTTTTTTAATTATACTTCCAGAGCCACATCATTTAAAAGGTTCTATGTTTGTTCTAGCTATTTTATTTCCGTTTGTTTTGCAAAAGTAAAACTAAGCTAATCACATAAAAAAATCTGATCCTTCTTAGGAAGTGTTTGTGTGACCGTTTTATTTGTAGTGACCTAGAATTCAGACATTCTGCATGATATATATCTGAAGAAACAATGTATACTGGTAACCATACATCCTCGGAATTAAAATGCAACAGAAGAGTGTCTGAGATCTTGGATTGCCATCATAGTAAAATACTGTACCTAGTTTCAAGTAATATGTAGACTTGTGATGGAAAAATTGTGCATGTACAAAACTCTCTCTCATTTCAAGAGTGAATCATACTATATTTTACCAGCTTTTGTTTTTGCTAATACCAGCATTTTTTTCTTTAGTCACCTTTCCGCACCTTGCAGGTTCTGCTCCTTCGTGGCCTAGTCTTGTGGACACCAGCAAACAGTGGGATTATTATGCACGAAGAGAGAAAGATAGGGAACGAGAAAGAGAGAGAGACCGAGAGAGGGATCGTGATCGGGATCGTGATAGGGAACGAGAACGTACCAGAGAGAGAGACAGAGAACGTGATCACAGCCCAACTCCAAGTGTTTTCAACAGGTTAGTAATAAAATAGTTAACTATAATACTGTGTTTAAGTGTTGTGTCCATATTAGGTAGTGTGCTTCAACACTTAAAACCCTTGGTGTGCAGCTGTATGGTCTCAAGAGACGAGAGGATGTGAGTCTCCTTCTCCTTTGTTTTCTGTTGGAAACTAGCTAAAATTTCCAAATGTAAAACAAAACTGTAAAAATATACTTTATGTACTAACTACTTATAGGGCTGCAGGCATTAAGAATGTGATTTAAGCTTTGTGTATGAGGGAGAGAAGCAGCTCTTTGACCTCATTAATTCCAAAAACAACTGTGGAATCTGTGGGTTCTCTATTATTTTACAATTGGAATTTCTACTTCTTTTCTAAGAGCAATGTCCACCTACAGTTGACTAATTTGAAACAGTAGTATTACTGCATGCTAAAAATGGGTTGATTTGTTTGGTGGGTTTTGTGAGTAGTTGGGAATGAATAATGTTCTGTCCAAGCTATTTATTTGTGAACTGCAGGCTTCACTAAAAGGTCAAGAACTTTTTGTTTTCAGACAGATAACTCCTTTGACATTTCAACTCTTTAATAATTTTTATTTTTTAAGTGATTAAACTTAGACACTACTGCTATCTTCGGTATGTCTTTGTGCACAAGAACAGAGCATTTAATGTTGAATTGGATGTGACACAAATAAGTTGAGGGCTATAGACTTAACTTAGTATAAACTTACTTTGCTTAGGCACTTTTTTGTGCTTTTCTAATGGTTGCAAAATATTTTGGGATTAGTCCCTTGACTCTTCAGTTAATTGTTTTGATCAGTTTCATGTTTACAGGATATACACATTAGCCATTACATTGATTTTGAGACTGTCACCTTAATTGTTTTACGTTGCTGAATCTGAGCAGAACACAAGGAATTAGTATTACCTTAGTTAAGAGAAATGTTGTTTTTTAAATCATCTTTATCAATCATTACAGGCATAAGATCATTGTTAAAGATCTAAATTAGGTGCAAGAAAACTTAGTTTTTATTTTGTGCAGACACTGACATTGTGGTGTTGTGGTCCTGTACTGTGTCTGTGTTTTGTTTTACAAATTACAGGGTCAGTGTTTAAGAATTTAAGTCCAATTTAAACATCTGTTTCTCAGGCAGCTTGATTGAAGGCCAGAAAGAAGGCTGGTCATTCAAGGGTGCTTGAAATGAACCTTAATGACTTCCAGGCCCAGTGAAGTCTCTGTGTTGCTGCCAGAGATATCAGTAAAGGAGGGGGGAGAGGAGGCCTCAGCATTTTTTTTTTTTTTTTTTTTAAATGTGACTAAATTATCCACCATCTGCAGCAAAGCTGCTGCCACAATGCTATAAGGAACCAAGAGGCCCTTAACTAGTAAAAAGTAGATTTAGGAGTAACAGAGAAGGTGGGAGAAGATTTAAAAGGACATATAATTCACATACGGTAATGTTGTTTTTAAGCTTATTTACAGTTTCATTCACTTTTCAAAAATAAAAACATCTGTGAGGAGGAAGAAGGGAACAAGAACTTCACACATCACAAAGATGCATTAATTTTCAGGGAAAGAATACTTACCATTGGTGTCTTTCTTCCTGTCTGTTTAAAACTACCAGAAACAATACTTCTGTGAGATATAAAATAGGTATCATGTTTTGTGCAGGGAAAACTAAAATGAGGCTAAATGGACCTGCAAATGAAAAATCTGTGTTCTATTGCATTTCTTACCAGTAAGATAACCAGAGTGCATGTTACTGGAAATGTGCAAGTTAATGTGTTTTTAAAATGATCCCACAACCATCTTGCCACCTTCTTCCCATAGTACTCCCCTCTGAATATAAAAATTCAAATGATGCCTTCTTTCTTGGATTATAATCTCTTCAGGGCAAAGACTACGTCTTACTTTCTGCTGAGGTACAATTTTAAAGTTAGTTATCACTAACAATGTAAAGCGCAAGTAATTGATTGACTTCCTGCCTGTATTGGAACTCATTCTTAGCAGGGTATCTTATAAAGAATGAATTCTACCATTTAAATCAATATGAAGGGTTTTAGCAAAATTTATGATAAAACTTTCAAATATGGATGCCTTAAATTAGGTACCTAAATAGAAGTGGGATTTTCAGGTATGCTGAGCATCCTCAACTGTCATTGAAGTGAACAGCAGTTGTAGGTTCTCAGAACCTCTAAAATTATGCCCATTTCTGATTTAATGTCTAAATATGGATTCAGATGTTGACCTTTAGGCACCCATATTTGAAAATTGTGGGCATAAAATACGTGGGTGTGTGTAATGGGGTGTACACTAATGTTATTATGTGTGTATGTTCAAATATTGTGTGTGCGCACATGCAGTGGTATCACCTATATGATAAAATAGTGGAATCACGATAATTTTTTATTACAGAGTTCTGTGTATTGTCATACACCTTTGACTGCCCTCTATACACTAATCCATTTCTCATTGGGAATATTTCTGACAATCAGAATGTGAGCAGCTTCAAATACCCATAGTTTATTACTTTAAGTTACCTACCAGGCAGAGAAATGTTGGTTCCTTTTGTCCGAAGTCATGGAATCTCTGCTCTTGCTCTGAGACCCACTGATCCATTACCCAAGGCCAGCTGTATTTGTTCAGTCCTGCACCAGTGACTGGTTTTAAGGTCCAATATTACACAACTCTGCAGGGCAAAAAAAATCAGCTTTAAATTATTGAAAAGGAGAATGTGAGACATGTTTACCTGTCAGTTGTTGTTTTTGAGATACAGCAAAATAAAGAAACGAGGGAGTAATAAGAAAATATAAGCCCTCTCTCTCTTAGGGTGCACAGTGAGCTAGATTCAATTTGACATATATAGCCAGAGAAAATTGTTATACATACCAGGATCCAGTCAGCTTTACACTTTAGGATGACTAAGGTGTGAGCAAGATAAAAAAGCATTTACAATTTTAGGTTGTGTGAGAGGAAATTGAATAACTCCAGAGATGGACAGGAATGATGATGATAGGCAGATATAGGTAACAATAGCTATTGTACAGAGAATAAACTATTCCACTTCTCCTCATCTCCCCCCTCCCAATGGCACACCTAATCAACCATTTCATTGTTGAATTGCTGATGTAATCCAGTGCTGTGTGCCTGATGGGATGATGGATTGTCATAGTTTTAATGACAAAAAGGGTAACCATTACAAAGGACTTGGATCTTGGAGAGGAGGGAAGGTGATATGGTTGAGTCTCAGACATGTGTCCTGCTTAGGGGGCTAGAAAGAAACTGGTACAGGAGTCCATTCTAGAAATCTAGGATATTGCTTTTTTTACTGTAACAACATGGATTGTATTTATCTGGAATTAACTTTTACAGAGTTTGACTAAATATGCTAAGCATACAGTTTTTTTAAATCTAATTGTATTGCTCTGTTTTAATTTTTTGTTTTTTTTTTACCTATAGCCAAGGTGGCTTTAGACTGAAAATGTCACGCAGACCATCTTGAAGAGGTAGAATAATTTCAACCTCTTAGGAAGAGATAGCGAAAGGAAGCTTATCGGGATCCTATCACACTTGGATTTCTCTGTTAAAAAGAGCACTGATTAAATATTAGATTCTTTGTTGAGTGGTGTCTCTAGGGGTGCTTCACTTTGTGAGTGCTGGTGTACCTGTGCCTGGGATTGGAGATCTTCGGTAGCCGTGCCTGTTGGGCTCATCCCCGTCACGGGCTCATCCCCGTCACACACTGTGAGCGACATCTATATACCACTGTGCGACCCAACATCAGTCAGTTCCTTCTCAACTGTCCTTCATTGCTCGTTGTAGTTCCTTTAGATGTTTTAGGTTTCCATTTAAGATAGTTGTTAGCAGTTTTTCTCCCTCTTTTATTCTCCCTCTCTGTTATTTCCTAGTAGAGATTCCAGAGTCCTTCCCATTCGGGAAGTTCTCCCCTCACGGGACTATGCCCAGATCCCCTGGCTTTAAAAGATGCCTCTCTTGCTGTGAGGCCATTCCCTTGAGTGATGGGCTCTCCCGGTGCACATATATCAGCAGTTGCTCCCGCTGCCTTAACTTACAGGCACAGACCAGAAAAGACTCTGACCTCAAACTCAAGTTAATTATGATGAAGAACACATTATGGCCTGCCTCAGACCCTTGTCCTGAGACCTCTTTTCTGCAGCACTCACCCCCCTTGGCATCATCAACTGCTGACCCCGACTCCTCACACGCTGTGAAGGGAGTCTGCTCTCTCCTGTCCAGAAGACAAAATGTGCATTCCAGGCTCACTCTCCAAGGACCCACCCCAAAAAAGACCATCCCAGCGAGATCTGTGGCTGCCATGTCTTCTTCACTGAGATGTAGCTGTTCTGACCACGTGAGTACCTCTGGTACCGGCGCTATTGGCAGACCCAAAGACCCTAAGAGGGCAGGACAACATGAGAGGATTCCACCATGTGCAACCAACAAGGGTAATGCAAAAATGTTTGTTGGCTCCGCCTTCCATACCAAAACATACGGCTCCGAGGCCCTCAGCATCGATGAAGCTTTCAGCACCACCTGGTGGCCATTCAGCAAGCTACACCCTGTCTGCCGTACCACTGGAACCGACAAGCTTCACACTAATGCCTCATTCTAGGACATCTCAACACATGATGCCAATGATGCTTATGCCAGTACCTCAGGAGTTTAGGTTCCCGAGAGACCTGGCAGTTTCTGACACCCTGGAGTAGACTCTCCTTCAGACTGAACTACCACGATCCACGTCTCTCCCCCAGAAATGCATGCACTACCACACTCTCCCTCACCTCCTAGAACTGTCTCCCCCCCCCACCCCCTTCCAGTGGGGAGGAAGAAGAGGACGACAAAGACTACTCCGCTGCACAACCTTCCATCATACCCCACAGCATGGTGCATCGTAAATCCCATACACATCCCCAATAACGGGAGTGAACAACTGAACCAGGTCCTTGGTATGGGCACCTGAGGATGCCACCTAACATGCCTATTCCCCCACAATGACCATATTGGGACCCATGGGCTGTGTATAGTCAATCCTTTCCTCAACCATCCTCTCACAGGAAGGCCTTAAATAGTCGCTCTTCATCTTCCTTGCTATCCAGGCCCCTGGAGCCAGAGCTAGAATTTCTGAAGGAGCAAGAAGTGGAATTAGAGGAAGAAGGCAGACCACTGGCCATATGTTCTCTCCATATGAGGCAATCATGCCACCACCTCCTACTACAGATGACTTCAGACACTTCCAAGAACTCTTTCAATACAGACAAGTGTAGCGGACACTCTACAGATCCCACTAGAGGAAGTCTGTGAGCAACAACATAAGTTGTTAGATATCTTACAGATCTTCACATGAGCAAGAATCGCACTTCCTGTCAACGAAGCCATATTAGACCTAGTTAAGGTAATCTGGCAGACCCCTGCATCCATACCACCAGTCTGCAAACGGGTGGACAAAAAAGATGTCCTTGCAAAAAAGAGATTTTTTTTTTTATTTTCCCACCCTACTCCTAATTCCCTCATAGTCAATGCAGTGAACGAGAGAAACAACATCATTCTTGGATAACCCCCTACAATAAAGAATGGAAGAGGCTAGACCTCTTCAGCTGCAAGGCCTCCTCATCCACCACACTCCTGTTCAGGGTTGCTACTTACGAGGCGCTTCTATAAAATATAACCATTTGCGTTACTCTAAGTTCACTGACTTCTTGCAACATATCCTGGACAACAAGAAGGAGCGATTTCAGGCAGTCATAACTAAAAGACAGCTGTTGGGACAAACAGTGCTACTGGCCTCTCTGGATGCTCCCGACACTGCAGCCCAATCCATATCCACAGTTATAGTCATGAGACACGCCTCGTGGCTACATCTAGGGGGGTTTCCCAAAGAAGTACAGACCACAGTGGAGGATATCCCGTCAGGGGGTCCCAAACTTTTCACCGAGCATACTGACAACTCTTTTCATTCCCTGAAGAATTTGAGGGCAACGCTATGCTCCCTCAGCATTTATACACCAACACCAAAACAAAAACAAGGTAGATATCAAACTATTGCTAGTTCTCGTCCTCCACTTTTTGGCCTCTAACGATACTACAGCCCACAACATAGATGCCAGAGACCCCCTCCTAAACATAAGCAGGGACCAGCTCAGTCAACTACTCCTCATCCTTCCACCTCCAAGCAGCAGTTTTGAAAGTTAGGTTGAGGCCCTGAGAGCTCTCCCCCTGAATCAAATGCAGTAACCATCCACATTATCTCACCAGTTTGGCAGCTGTTCATAGAATATCAAGGTTGAAAGGCACCTCAGTAGGTCATCTAGTCCAACGCCCTGGTCAAAGCAGGACCAATCCCCAGACAGATTTTTGCCCCAGATCCCTAAATGGCCCCTTCAAGGATTGAACTCCTCCCCTCAAATATATGGAGATATACCTATCTCATAGAACTGGAAGGGACTCCAAAAGGTCGAGTCCAGCCTCCTGCCTTCACTAGCAGGACCAAGTACTGATTTTGCCTCAGATTCCCAAGTAGCCTCCTCAAGGATTGAACTCATAACCCTGGGTTTAGCAGGCTAATGCTCAAACCACTGAGCTCTCTCTCCCCATGGCAGACAGTCACCTCCAACAAGTGGGTTTTGGAAATTATAGACAAGGGATACTCCATTCCGTTCCTCTCCCTTCCATACACCCATCCCCCTTTCCGTCTCTCTTCAGGAACCTTTCTCACAACCATATGGGAGGAAATAAGCCATCTTCTGCAACTGGGAGCCATAGAACTAGTCCTGTTCCATCACAGAGGGAAAGGCTTTTATTCCAACTACTTCATAATAAAAAAGAACAACAGCGGATGAAGACCTATCATCAGTTTGAAGTACCTCAACAAGTTAACAAGTTAAAATGCAGTGCTTCAAGATAGTTGTGTTAGTAATTGATAATCCCAGCTTTGCAACATGGGGACTGGCTCTCAGCCCTCGATCTCCAAGATGCATATTCCACATCTCTATACACCCTTTAGACAGTTTCTCAGATTTGCCCTATGGTTGGACCATTATCAATACAAGGTACTATCCTTTGGCCTTTCTACAGCTCCCAGAATTTTTACATCAATAGGTTAAGGGGAATCCAGGTCTCAGTCCCTATGCACTGAAGCCCATAAGGTTGTGGAAAAGGTGTATCCGACATGGTATCCATATCTCTGCCATGTACCTACCTGGCCACCAGAACACCACAGCAAACTCGTCAAGCAAGAAGTTCTCACAAGATCACAAGTGGGAGATACACCCACCAACTCTACAGACTATTTTCAACCAATGGGGGTTTCCGAGCATAGACCTGTTCGCCACACCCGACAATGCCAAATGCTCACATTTATGCATGAGGGCGGGCCTTGGCCACCAATCCCTCGGTGACACCTGCCTTATTGCATGGAACGCAAGTAGAATAGGGCAGAGTCATTCTGATAGCTCCGAACTGGCCCCAGCAAATATGGTACCCGTATCTCCTGTGCATGGTGGTTTGTCCTGCTATAACCCTTCACCCGGAGCCACACCTCCTCTCAGCATGCAGGCACAGTTCTCCACCCCAACCTGGAAATTCTTCATCTGAAGGCCTGATTCCTTCATGGTTCCAGCTCCTGAGATGACCTGCTTTATAGACATACAAGAAATCCTTTAATATAGTAGAGGTGCAACCACTTGCTAGACTTACCTACACAAATGGAAAAGATTCCAATCCTAGTGTGACACTAAGCATATTCCAGCGCTTCATGCTCCTCTGCCACTCGTTCTGGACTACATTCTCAAACTGAAGAAATATGGACTCTCTTTGAACTCTATTTGCGTACACGTGGCTGCCATCACCACCTTCCATTGCATAGTAGAAGACCACTGCATTTTTACCCATCCTATGATAATACGATTTCTAAGGGCCTCCAAAATATCCTGAGGTTCAAGATCCAACCCCGTCTTGGACCTTATCTTAGTCCTACGCTGCTTCACCAACTCACCATTTGAATTCATGGCCTCTTGTTCCTATATCCACCTGCCTATGCAAATGCCTTTCTCATCTGCTCAATGAGTGGGTAAAACAGGTGCCCTCATGGTGCGCACCCCGTATACAATCTTCTACAAGAATATGGTCACATTACGACCCAACCTGAAATTTTTACCCAAAGTCCTTTCACTTGAACCAATCGCTCCACCTTCCATCATTCTTCCCCAAGCTATATAAAAACAAACATGAGCCAATGCTACACACACTGGAAGTAAGTGAGCCATACCCTTCTACCTCAAATGACCTAAACCATTCAGACAATCACTGCACTTATTCCTTTCTACAGCTGAAATGTCAAAAGGATCTGCAATATCAAAGCAAAGATTTTCAAAATGGATGTCTCAATGCATTCACCATTGCTATGAATAAGATAATCTACAAACCTCAGCGGGAACTCAAACATATTCTTCCTGATTGCTGTCCATCTCAGTAGCCTTCCTGAATAACGTGCCCTGAATAATGGACATTTGTGGGACTGCTACTTGGGCTTCCTCGGACATATTCATACAACATTATGTGATCACCCATGATTCAACATCCGATACGTTACTAGGACACATCGTCCTATCTTCACTCTTCAATACTACTCTGAAGCCTCAACCTTCCAACACTGCTAAAGTGAAGCACCCATAGGGACACCACTCAAAGAGAAGAGAGAGTTACTCACCTTGTGCAGTAACTGAGTTTCTTCAAGATGTTTGTCCCTGTGAGTGCTCCATTACACGGACTCGGCAGTGGCGAAGAAACAGGGTGGTTGGGTTGCATCATGCTATATAGACGCTGCTCACAGCACGTGACAGGGAGGAGCGCATATGCAGACCAATGGACACTGCTTCCAAAGATATCCAATCCCAGGCACAGGGTGCAGGGGTTGCCAGCACACCTAAAGTGGAGCCAGGGGCGGCTCCAGGCACCAGTACGCCAAGCGCATGCCTGGGGCGGCAAGCCACGGGGGGCGCTCTGCCAGTTGCCGCAAGGGCGGCAGGCAGGTTGCCTTCGGCGGCATGCCTGCGGAGAGTCCACTGGTCCTGCGGCTTTGGCGGACCTCCCGCAGGCATGCTGCCAAATTTGCAGGACCGGGGACCTCCCGCAGGCAAGCTGCCAAAGGCAGCCTGCCTGTCGTGCTTGGGGCGGCAAAATACCTAGAGCTGCCTCTGAGTGGAGCACCCATAGGGTCACATCTCGAAAAACCTCAGTTACTGCACAAAGTAGCTAACCCTCTTATCCTCTCCCTCAGGGATGTGGTCCTACAAGCACATAGGAAGTGCCTAATGACTACAGATGGAAACCAGGTGTAAAGTGACAGGGGAATTCCTAGCTTGCCAGTGGGGCACACAGGTCTTATCCCTAGCCTGGAAGGTCCCAACATACTGGACCATTCAAATTGTGATTTTTGTTTTACATGTAGAAAAGCTGGTTTTGGTCATGTTTAGAATTTTTCATAGTTCTTGCTGAATCCGTTGTCATTTGGTGGTAAGATCTCAAACTGTTTAAATAAGAGGGATAAAAAAGAGGGTCAACTTTGAAACCTCTAGAATATTTTAAAATAATTTTCTATAGCTCTCTGTGGCAAATACAGAATATGAAAAAGGTGTGATGAAAGTTTTTGGTCTTCATTTTTTTAAACTTGAAAACATAGCAGGCATTTGACTACCTATGTTAAACTCATCAGAGGTAACATTCCATATTCCAAAGTTAACTTTTTACATTAGACATTAATCAGCAATTTTTTGATCTTGGGAACTAGATCTCAGGTAGGGGGAAATCCACTAAATTATTATTTTTTTCCTCCCTGGCTTTGTGTTTTGCTACAAAGTACCAAAAATATTAAGCTCTTTGAACTGTGCTGAACATTCTTATTTCAAGGGTATCTTCATTCAGGGAATTGTTGTCCAGTTATTTAAAATTTGGTACTCAATTTCTCTCTCTTTTCAGACCTGGCTTACCCATTTTAATGCCAATATGACATTTTTGTGATTTTAGACATGGGGTGAAATTTCAGTTTATAATTTATAATATTTGAAGCACATAGAAGTATAAGTGCATATGAGCACATATGAGTGCTCACCTAAACTTCCTTTTTCTCAACCTACAGTATGTTATCAATTTCATTTTTTTTTATTAAGACATTTAAAACATTTTACTCTTTTTGATAGAAAGGCTACATACTTTAAAATTGATCATTTAAGTGAAAGACTGAAGCAGTATCTAGAGCTCGACAGATGTTATGTAAGCTCTATCAGTGCTTCTCAATTCTGACCTGAAACAACCTTTTTATTCCAGAGCTGAGCCTCTCATAACTAGACTGACTTGTCCTGTTTAGTTTTTGTGACATGGGCTAAATTTATTCAGGATTAGGACACACTTCCACGTTAGGCCAAATCAGGATTGGAATCTTGAACTAGAAAAGTAATGTGAACTATCCACCAAGTCTTTCTTAATGCTTAAGAAATAATTGCTAATTAGTTAATAATGTTAAATAATTAGCGTTTCTAATGCTGTATACACTGCATAGGTTGGGAAATGTCTGAAGTGCTGTACCACGTGGATGTGTGCCCCACTGCAGCTCCACTCCACAAGAGCCTAATGTCCTCTTTGAGTTTAGTCAGCTCTGTCTCTTGTATAGTATTGTTAACCTGGGCTGCCCTCTCTCAGTATGACATGTTTTGGAAACTTGGTTGATATTTGCAGAATTTTCTGCTTAAATTCATAAGAAGTTTGATGTGGGAGAGTTTGATTGGTCAACATTTTTTTTCCCTCTCAGCGGAATGGCTGTGATGTGAGGAAATATGTAGTGGAATGGAAGTTTGGTTATGGACATTTTCCCTTCACAGCATCTCACAGTAGAGGGGAAATTCAGCGGTAAACTCATTAATTTCTAATCCATTATACTGTTGAGATTCTGTTGTATACTACAATTGGGATTCAGCAAAGTTTCTTTTTCTAGCGAAACTACTTCACCTTATTCTGGTGTTGGGCACCTAAGAAGAGTGAGAGAGTGTTGTAGATTCAACACAATAAACACATGTGTGTTTCATGTAGCTTATTAAGTATTACCCCATACTCCTCAAACTGGTCATGGAACTGTCTGATTTAAGCCTTAATCAGTTCCCTATCTATTTCTTGTTTTTTTTGTATAGGTATGTTGTAATTGTAGGTTTTACTTTGAGCCATAGTGTGAATGTGCATATGCTTTTGAATAAATGTATATTTCTTTTAGATTTAAAGTAGTGTCTCCCACAACATGAGATCATGCTTTATATCAATTTGTATACTCCTTCATCTTTGGTTGTAACTACAGTTAAGGGTTTATAATGGAAAACATTTAGAAGAGCATTGTTAGTCAACCCAATTGTATTACTTAGCAATGAATCATTACTGTGAGTTAACCAATGGTAACTATTGTTGTCCCATATTTTGATAGAGAAAATATTTTAACATATTGTGGAGAAACAGATGACATTCCTTGGCTTTCTTTATCATTTGTCTATTTGTTAAAGTGCTGTGTAATATTTTGGGAATTAGTATTCTGTAACTTCCAAGGAAATACTTCAAATTTTTACCCAAGATTTAACTGCCAATAACAGTCCCTAATTTTACTGCTCCACAGCAGTAAAATTATGTAAAGCAATGTATAGAGACCCGTAGTGAAACTTGGCAGTACTCGTTCAGGTGTTGATTTCCTTCCCCTTCTCCTACCCCACCACAAGTCCATGCCCAGGCCTGGAGTAATCAGAGATGCAGTGGTCCTATAAGGGAGAATTCTACTGGAGCCATATTGTGGCAAATCAGTCTTCTCTCATCCAAATTATCACTTCATTGAGATGTGGGGAATCTCTGTGGAGCTGGGTTCTAATATGTGTAGGAGGCACATTCCCCGCACAGCCTCCGCAAATCCTTCCTCATTAGTGGAGCCACATAGATTCTTCTGCACATAGGGTCCCCAGTATCATGAAGGAAAAGACAGTAATATTTTGCTAGTAAATGTTGACTTAGACTGAAGATGTGGAGCTTCAGTTTTTGCTTTAACTTAATGGCTTCTAAGTTCTAATTCCTTTTAGCTAGTTTCTGACTCAAAAAGTTTGATCACATCAGTCTGTAGTTTTCTTTCAGGATCTTAATTTTCAAAGATCTCCCCTTTATTTCCTGAGCTATGGAAACTAAGAATTCATATGACATGTTGCTATTCAATCAATTTATCTTCATTGAACAACACAGATATCAAATTGCACCTATGACACTGCATCTGTTTTTTAACCAAGTAATAAATAATACCCAGCTCTTACATAGAGCTTTTTCATAAGCAGATCTCAAAGCAAGGAGAAGGCAGATTGGATTATTGGCAGCGGGTGCATAAGAAGATAATGTTTGTTAAAATCTACTGTGTTTTCTGTTGGGCTAAACTCAAATAGGTATCACTATCAACTTCTTGTTTCATGGAACACTTCATTGACTTTGTGTGTGTGTTTTAGTAGGACAGGAACATGATGCAGTACCTGCTTTAACTAAGATATTATGAAGCCTTACCAAAGCAACAATATTTTACAGGATCTTCTATATTTTATAGTATCTCTTTAACAGTTCTTTGAGGCCTCCTATATATCTAGTTTCTTCCTTCATGGCTGTTACTGCATGTCATCACGAAGACTTACTGAAGATTTCGCTGAACATGCTCAAATGCTTTTTAACACCTCAGAGGTGCTGATAAGAAATAGCCCGTATGTTTTTTTAAAAACTTCATTTATAAATGTGAGCTCAAAACTGTATAACATACCATCCAGACGAAGATTAAGTATAATAAATTTTCACACAAAGTTTGTTATTGCATAATAAACTATGCATATATTTAATAAGATGCTGCTAACTTCTCCTTTTTCCCCACCCCAGTACACCCTTATGTCAAAATATCAAGACTTCAAATCGAAAGTTACGAAAATCCTTATAGTCTACCCCTTAGGTTAAACAACTTTAATGTCTTTTTAACATACATTGTAGATGGTATTTATGAATCCTGACTAATATGTTAAGTCTGGTTTGCCATTTGTTGTGTAAATGTTAGAATGTGTGATTTTTTCCCCCCAGGCTGCTTTAACATTTCACTGGCATGTGAAAGATTTTTCTTTTCTTCTCATCAGTGATGAAGAACGATATAGGTACAGAGAATATGCAGAAAGAGGCTATGAGCGTCACAGAACAAGCAGAGAGAAAGAGGAACGACACAGAGAAAGGAGACATAGAGAAAAAGAAGAGACTAGACACAAATCATCTCGAAGGTTTGAGCTTTAATAGTATATGAAAAAGACTTGATCTGTAGAAAAATGACAGTTGGAGTATCATGAAAAGGTTGCACAGATCCCGATGTGCTGCCTGCAGCAAATCTGCCATGTAAAAGATGTGTAGCTGGCAAGAGATGTTGGTCCAGGGTTACTGTGTAATGTCTCTACAATCTTAGGCTGGGGCAGTGTGTAAAATCCTTTGTCTGGAGCTTACTGGTTTACTTCATATAAGGAGAATGAGTGGGGTGGGGGTGGTAACAAAAACATTAAAAGAATCACAGTAGGGACTTCCTTAATCTGTAAGAAAAAAGCCTCGTAGTTAGAATAGGAGATAAAGGTAGAGGGAAGAGGATTTTTTAATGAATCTGTAAACTCAGGGGTTGTACTGTATAACTGGAGAATTGCTAACATAGTTTCTATTTTTAAGAAAGGGGAGGGGGGAGGGGAAGTGATCCGGATAACTACAGGCCTGTTAGTTTGACATCTGTAGTATGCAAGGTCTTGGAAAAAAATTTTGAAGGAGAAAGTAGTTAAGGACATTGGGGTCAATGGTAATTGGGACAAAATACAATATGGTTTTACAAAAGATAGATTATGCCAAACAAACCTGATCTCCTTTTTTGAGAAGGTAACAGATTTTTTAGACAAAGGAAACACAGTGGATCTAATTTACCTAGATTTCAGTAAGGCATTTGATATGGTTCCGCATGGTTTATATGCATCCACACTATTTTTTTTTTAAACCAGGAATGGGGAATTATTAGTTAAATTGGAAAAGATGGGGATCAATATGAAAATTGAAAGGTGGATAAGGAACTTTTTAAAGGGGAGACTACAACAGGTCATTCTGAAAGATGAACTGTCAGGCTGGAGGGAGGTTACTAGTGGAGTTCCTCAGGTATCGGTTTTGGGACCAATCTTATTTAATCTTTTTATTACTGACCTTGGCACAAAAAGTGGGAGTGTGCTAATAAAGTTTGCAGATGACACAAAGCTGGGAGGTATTGCCAAAACAAAGAATGAGCAGGATCATACAGGAAGATCTGGATGACCTTGTAAACTGGAGTAATAGTAATAGGATGAAATTTAATAGTGAAAAGTGCAAGCTTATGCATTTAGGGATTAATAACAAGAATTTTTGTTATAAGCTGGAGAGTCATCAGTTGGAAGTAACGGAGGAGGAGGACCTCAGAGTATTGGTTGATCACAGGATGACTACGAGCTGTCAATGTGATATAGCCGTGAAAAAAGCAAATGCTTCAGGCGAGGTATTTCCGGTAGAGATAAGGAGGTGTTAGTACCATTATGCAAGGCACTGGTGAGATCTCATCTGCAATACTGTGTGCAGTTCTGGTCTCTCATGTTTAGAAGGATGAATTCAAAATGGAACGGGTACAGAGAAGGGCTACTAAGATGATCCAAGGAATGGAAAACCTGCCTTATGAAAGGAGACTCAAAGAGCTTGGCTTGTTTAGCCTAACCAAAAAAAGGCTGAGGGGAGATATGATTGCTCTCTATAAATATATCAGAGGGATAAATATCAGGGAGGGAGAGGAATTATTTAAGCTCAGTACCAATGTGGACACACAAACAAATGGATATAAACTGGCCATCAGGAAGTTTAGACTTGAAATTAGATGGTTTCTAACCATCAGAGGAGTGAAGTTCTGAAACAGCCTTCCAAGGGGAGCAGTGGGGGCAAAAGACATATCTGGCTTCAAGTTTATTGAGGAGATAGCCTAATTTTGGCATTTAATTGATCTTTGACTATTAGCAGTAAATATGGCCAATGGCCTGTGATGGGATGTTAGGTGGGGTGGGATCTGAGTTACTATAGAGAATTCTTTCCTGGGTGTCTGGCTGGTGAGTCTTGCCCACGTGCTCAGGGTTTAGCTGATCACCATATTTGGGGTCAGGAAGGAATTTTACTCCAGGGAAGATTAGCAGAGGCCCGGGGTGCTTTTTGCCTTCCTCTGCAATGTGGGGCACGGGTCACGTGCTGAAGGATTCTCTGCACTTTGAAGTCTTTAAACCATGATTTGAGGACTTCAATAGCTCAGACGTAGGTTAGGGGTTTATTACAGGAGTGGGTGGGTGAGATTCTGTGGCTTGTGTTGTGCAGGAGGTCAGATAGATGATCATAATGGTCCCTTCTGTCCTTAGTCTATGACTCTGATTTGTCATTCCTGGTTTTAAAAAAAAAAAAGTGTGGATGCGCATAAGCTTCATTTTTAATAAATGGTTTGATTGTGATGCACATTTATGCTCTGATGATCACTTCCTAGTCCTCTTTGTCCACATTTTCCAATACTGCACATGACATTAAAACTGCTGGTGTCAGTTTTCTTATAAGGAAGCAAGAGGCAGATTTCTCATACATTATGTTTGAGGGCCTGTTTAATAGCAGAGTATGCATCTGTCTGAGCATTTTCCTCTCTTCGTTTTAGTAACAGCAGGCGTCGTCATGACAGTGAAGAAGGGGACAGCCACAGGAGGCACAAACACAAAAAATCCAAAAGAAGCAAAGAAGGAAAAGAAGCTAGTGGTGAACCTGCCCCTGAACAGGAAAACACTGAAGCTGCTCCAGTGGAATAGGCATGTTTGATATTTGCTTACTTGCATATATTAGTGCCAGAAATAGATTACTATAAATCTTGTTATTTTTCTGGGTATTAAAGAAATTTGCTCTTAATCTTGTTCTGTTAGTACAAAATATAAGGTTAATTTGTTTTTTTGAGAATAAAAGAGTGAATTTTTCATGTTAAGTTAAGATTCATGGATTGACTTTGTCTTATTTTTAAGATACTATAAGAAAAAGTGCAGCAGTGGCTTCTGAGGTCTAGAGGGTGGTGCTGTTGCAGTACTGTACAGGAAACCTACCCCCAAACTACTGAACTCAGTCTCTTGTTGCCTAAGCCAGTAGGAGCTGTAGAAGTTTATTCTTCTCCTAGGTTGAGGTTGGTTTGCATTCATGTTACCACATACTAATACCTACCAGTACATCTGTAACAGTGCTAATGGATCTCTGAAGTTTATCTTTGCCCTTTGAGTTCATTATATAAACAGGTCATCCTTTTGTGTGCCATAGGAGAAGAGCAGGAGGCATTTGAGAAACTTTTGCTGGAAGGTATGGCAAAAACATAAAATATGCACGTTATTTTTCATGTGATTGGAGAGTATGACCATTATTTATATTACATAGAAAGTGTTAAAGGTTTAACACAACTTTCAAATGTATGAGTGAGTGCAGGAGGATGATTTAAGTAGCTTGGAGGTTAGATAACCAGTTAATAGAAACCAAAAGTAGTTATCAGTTCTGCTGCTCTGACCTATGTAAAATGAAGTTGGTCTTAGCATATTTTCAAGAGACACCTGTCCACATCACAATAAAAATTAATGGCTTGATCCTGTCCCTCTTTAAAGTTAATGGGAAAGAGCACCTGATTTCAGAACATTGATAATTTCCATAGAGGCATCTGTAATTGTTTAAGCAAAGAAAATAAGCTACCATCTCACTTTTGGATATATTCCCTCCAGAAAATGTTTGAGTCTAGCAAAACTTACACTGCCACTAGCCAAGTGGATAATTAGTAGTAAATCTTGCAATACTTAATTTTTTTTAAAATTCATGGATAAAATAGTGTTTAAGGATGAAGTCCTAATCTTGCTGGGTTATCTGCAGTTTGGGAGGAAGAATAGTTCTTTCTGGTTTTCTTGAAGAAAAGAACATGTCTGTACAATAGTTACATTTATTTTTAATAAGAAATAAAATCTCATTCACAGTATTACATCCTAACAGACAAAATATTTGAAAGTCTTGAAAATATCACCATCATACTGACCGTGAAAAGGAACATTATTTGATTAAAGTGCTTTTCACATGTTGGGTAGAAACAGTCAACTGATTTAAGCATTACAAAAACATTTCAAGTTTATCATTTCAAGAGCCTGCCGAGTATTTTTCCAAGTTACATATCCATAACTTTTTTATAGCTTGAAAATGGTAGTGAACAGAATTGCTGCTGCTGCTTTTTAATGGACTTTATTATAATGAATCAAATATAAAAATACAAACTTAACCACATGAGAATTGTGCCCTGATCTAGAATTTCAGTAGTTTTGCTTTTTTCTAAAGTGCACGTTACTCTGACAGGTGGCATGTTTTCTCAAGATCATCTTGACATGCAAAGTTACATTTCACAAACTTTTTTTTAATTATTTACAAATATACAGTTGACCAAAAAACTGTAGGAGAACTGATGTCCATAGTAAATAGCTTGTTTTCTGTGTCAAATGATTTGTCATTTTTCCATAAATACTTGTTTTATAAAAAGGTGCCAGGCCAGGACATAAGAGTGAGAGTAATTTTTCCTTTCAGTTCTTTGAGCATCCTTGCCAAACAGGCATGCATCATTCCTGATGTATTCCTGCCATTGACAGCGAGGAGGATATCACCGCATCTGGAAAATTAAAAATGTAGATAAGATTTTAGTTAAAACACTTAAAACTAAGAAGAGATCCAGATCTCAGACAACTTTCTTGCCAGTTGAGCTGCTTTGGCTGGCTCTATAATGTTGTGTCACCACTTTGCCAGAAGGATGGCAACTACTAAACAGGCAAAAGAGTGGGGGTGAAAAAGTTGAGGCTTCTGAAGGTAAGCTGTTGAAAAGATCCTTGTGTTCTTACTCTATCATGTATTTGTTCTTCCCTGGCATTCCTTTACAAATCAGATATATATGGAGGAAAATATGAAATCAGAGCTCTTCTTTCAGATCTCTGTGTGCCAGGTAAAATTAACTGGTTATTGGACAGTAAAACACTGTAAGAATTTACAGGTCACCTATATTTTCTGTCTCACACCTAGTATTGGATTTAAATTATATTTTTAGTTGTCAATGTAGAAGTGTATGTATAATGAAGAGAACTGTTACTGTGTAAATAACATATAATAAAAAGACATCTGTGAAGTAGTGTATGTAGATGTTGATAGTTATACAATTGATAATATTTTGCCAGGAAAGCAAGTTGTTAAAGCACAGGATTCTATTCCCAGCTCTGTCAAAAAGGGCCCAATTTTATACTCAATTGGTTTCAGTGGAAGTTTTCATTGGACTGGTATGAATTTGAGCTCTCTTTTTACCTTCAGCAAGTCACTTGGTCTCTCTGGACCACAGTCTCCTTATTTTAAGACTTAACTCTATGAATATTATAAAGTCCTTTTGAGTTCCTTGGATGAAGAGTACTATTTAAATATTAGTTTCATTAGTTTACCTAATTCTTCCATCATTGTATGCTGGTGTGCCTCCAATGATGGATTTGATAAAGAATGGTTTGTTCCCACTGTATTCTTCATAACCGCCTACGATGCTGAAGCCAAGACTTCCTGCTGTATTTCTTCGTAATGCAATTTCTTTGCAGCTGTACAAATACCTGAAACAAAATCAGTCTAATTAATGTCTCAGGATTAAGTTAAGTTTATTTGTTGATGCATCTGCCTTTCTAGATACTGGTAGCATGTTTGGGGCCTGCTAAAAAGCACCAAAGTTCCATTGAAGAAAATATTTCAACTGAGATTGGACTTAATTTAAATCATAACTTAAAAAACAACACACATGCTGTCTGCAGATATTAAGTGCGTTGTTACCTGCCTCTGATCAGCTATTCCGTCAGTAATAAGTGTCATGCTTTTAAGACACCCTTTTAAAAAAACCCAAACCACTAAAATCAAAGATATCACACAAGGAAAACTATCACCTCAGAGAAGGGATTATAGCTTTTCTATTACTGAGCAAAGAGTGAGAATTGTGCAGTGAAGTGTATTATACTTTCATAACCTTACTGGTGAAGTGTTCTGGAGTAATTATGCTGTTATTGAGAAGGTGGCTTGTTACAGGTACAAGATTAATTCAGTGGTGTTTTTTTAATAAGAGAATTATTTAAAAACCCTCTCTCTCTCTCTTTTGCTTTGGCTTTGTTATAATCCATTGGTTATATTACCTGATAACATAATGTATTGCCCAACTATACATAACTGATGCTGGCTTGATGGAAAAAAGGGGGTGGGGGGAAATGTTTGTTAGGTTAATTAAGCTTGTATTTTGTGGTATGTGGTAATCAATCTTAATCTTGCATTAGTTTAAATGCCTGTTTCTTAGTAAATTTAGTGTTTATTATAAAACTAACCTTTCAAAAAATGTCAGTGTGTACCAATCAGATATTTGCTGAAAACTAGAAAAGACTTCCATCATTAGAGATATAGTAATACAAAATTTTGCCTGGGATACTGATAAGCCTTTACCATCTAGCATAAGGCTGCTAGAAGAAGCTGAAATACATTTGGTGTTATAACAGACTAGTTAACTTTCTGCACATATTCTAAGCCAATCCATTATAGCTGAATTTACTCTGTATTGAAAGACATTTTAAAATTCTCACTGAGAGCCGACCCTTCTGCTGAGAAAGTCTCAAAATTGTACCTTTAAAGATAAAGTATATCTTTTTTTAAAAGTTTGTCATATTTTTCTTGTAAAATAATACGTTTGCTAAGTTTCACAGCAGGATTTTACAGTATTACTAGATTAGTCCCCTAGGATCTACAAATATTCACCTGCTGCCACAATGTTAGGTATAGTGTTTGCACAACAGATCACTGGCTGCTAATGGAAAAAGCAGGTGACTCTTGGTTATTCCCTAGAAGGCGGGCTCTATTACTTTCCCATCTGTGGGGTTTTGAGCATGCAGAATCACTTTAAAGAAAATGGAGAGAGAAAAAACAACAACCACCCTAAGCTCACAGGATTTGGTAACAAGGTCACAACCAAGTGTTGCCAGGATTTAGTCATCATTAATATTAATTCAGCCTGATATGCAGAATGGGTAACAACCTTGCTGTATCTGGACATTACTTATTGCCTTAAGGAGGAAGTTTCTTGACCGCTTGAATAAGGGCAATGTTACCGTAAATACTTCTGTCCATTTTTAAAAAAAAGAGTTTGTTCTTGTGTCCTTAACCAGCTAGGCCAAGTATAATTACAAGGAAAGAAGGTGTCTGAGTACATTCTGTAGGTCTTTCAGTTAAATTACCACCATTAGACTGTAGAATTTACCTTATAGTTGTAATCTAACTGTTGGATTTAGGTAACAGAGCTATGACATGCTGTCAATGTGATTGATCTAGTGTGCATTTAATCTGAACCAATTGTGTTTGTGCAAAGCTGTCTAATTGATGGTTAATTGTGACTGTTGGAGTCCTATTAATAACAAATTCAAGTTCCAGATGGCAAAGTGATTTGGGTTTCTGTTGTCCATTACTCTTAACAACCTAGACTTGAGAGAAGAGGCTGGCTCTGGAATGCTATCTTTACTCTGTAACCTTTCCTCTATGGCTGTGAATAACTTTGTTATTAGCTGAATGGCCTTGTGTAAGCATTCAGTCTTCTAATGTTCACACCAATCAGCATCACACTCTCTAGGGGTTAGATTTGCAAGAAAAATACTTTTGAAATATCCCTGTTCTAAAAAGTAGAGCAACAGAAACAACCCCATCATCTAAAATAGTCTTAAAAATCAAGTTAAGTTTGGAGGAGAGTAGGGCAATATTTGGCTCTAATGAATGCAAACAAGGGCTTATTAGCCAACAGTATTTCTCCCAGGTTCACATAAAAGTGTAGTGGCCTGTCACTATTGTAGAATCGATCATTTGGGAGCAGAAGCCAGCTCCAAGAGGTGCTATATTCTGAATGTTCCTTACTAAATAGGGACAAATAACCTGCTTGTGCCCCCCCCCCCCCAAAACACACTCCTAGGCATATAGTGTACTGTGTGATTATTCATAGGTTCCCCTATATCTTACTAGCAACTACAATTATGTTCAACACCTTGTTGAGTCCTTGGGCATACCATGATGGCCAGGCTCCCCCACTGGGGAGAGGGGGTAGATGTCTTACCACAGCCTACAGGAGGTGATCGACTGACTGGGGTAATGCATGATTCACACGCCCCTTTATGTCAACACTTTGGCTGAAGATCAGATATTCTTAAACAGTGAGCTGTGTGAGCCAGGGACTGGCCCTGCCTGAAAGTGCACAGAATATCATGAGTGTTACTACAAGCAGCAGACATCAAGTGCTTTTCAGGGACCAGAGAACATCTGAGAGAATCCTAGAGTTGGCACAACATGAGTACTAGAGTCCCATAATAATCTTGAACCTTGAAGATGACACTGCCAGAATGGACAGCAACTTGAGTTCTACTAGGAAACTAGTGCTATTTTGCAGCCTCTCTAGACTAGCCAGATAGCAGTGGTGTGTCTAGCTCAGAAGAGGTGAATGCCCTCAACTGCTCTGGTTGTTCACTGGCCCCCAAACACTTGCTGTTAAATGCCTAGCTTTGGGTATTGATGGCTGAAGGGTGGAAATTGTGACATCTGCAGGCCAGATTGGCGAAGAAAACTTTGCACTTACTGTTGCAATAGCGCAATAGAAATTGCCCAGAGTTAAAGAAAAATAGACATTTGTATTCTTATTTCTTGAACTAATTTCTTAATTTCCACTTTAATTTCTTGGTTCGCTAGCGAGAAATACAAGTTCAGCCTAAAAATGTTCAAACTTGGGGGCCAAAAGTTAAGCACCTAAATACACCAGTAGGTGAATTTGTATTCACACAAATCTTACATTGTTTCAGTGCTTTAGTAAAGCACTGACAATAAGTTAGCAGATAGCTGTTGTTTCAATGTATTACAGCAGTGCACACCCTCTAAGGGCCTGAAAGCTGCACAGAAACAAGGAAATAAGTAATGGAGTTGTCTGGATATTTCAGCAGGTAAGGAATAAAAAACCTCCTACTCTGCATAGCTGGGAGAGAGGGGGTTACAAATGGAGAGTTTGAGAACAAGAAGGGGGTCGTTGTAAGTTTTGTAGTAATAAAAATTGAGTTAAATAGCACCACAAAGAGAAAATGAAATGATGTACTTGTATCATCTGTACTTATTGCTGTGGAGCAGCTTGAGGGTTCTTGGTATATAAGGAAAAACTTTAATTTGTGGACCACAATGGTTCCTTTGGAGCTGCTGCACTATAGGGGATAATGTCTACTTTGGACCATACTAATTTACAGATTACCACTTTTCAGCAGCTAGTGATTGGTAATTTTTTTAAGTTTAGGAGGGTTTTCTCTGCATACAAACACACTGACACAAAGTATCAGGGCAGTTCAGAAGCTACCAATGCTGTCAGACCCTTGTTTATAACACTATTACAAATACAGTTGCCCATCTTAATGTTATATACTCAGAAAACTAGTCCAACAGTTGGTAGGAAGCTTTCAAAGATGCATTAAGAGATTAAAACACAATATAACTGTGTTCTCTTTACTTTAAGTCTTGGATTCAAATAGTAAAATGTGTAATGCCCTGCTCCTGGCTGCTTCATCTTTGTCTCTGCAACAATGAATATTGAAAGATTTTTTTTAAAGTGTTTCACATTCATACTTCAGAATGACAACCTATGTCAGCAGACAAAACTGATTTCCCTATCCCATCAAATTTCATCTGTTTTCCCCTTGTTATAATGGATCAAAGCTACAGAACAACTTAGTCCAAACTTTCAATATAATGTCTAAAACTGGCATTTACTTGTGTACTTAATGGGGTTTAGAGGTATGCTTGAAAGTTCTGCTTACAGCAAGACCATTAAAATGGGAGAGTGCTCGTTTAATTTCATATTTCATACCCAGTTCTGCCACTGATTCTGTGATACATCTTGGATAACTCAATCTCTCTGCTTCATTTCACAGCTGAGTAAAGACAACTATTCACAGTATGTTTGTGAAGTTATGGTAGACTGATCTATAATGTATTTTTAAAAGTAGTGTTGGGAGGAATGTGAGGATAAAGAGAAGGAAGGAGGGCAAAATTAGCAAGGGAAGAAAAATTACTGTAGCACTGGGAAAGCGTAACTTAGCTCTAGCTGGTGTTTTTTTTATCACCTTCAGGAGTATATATTTCCTTCAACAATAAATGACCTGTATTCCTCAACAGCCAACTGAGTAGAAAAAACAAATGGTAAGAAATAACTATGCTGGATAGGGATGATGATTAGTCTTTACTTCAATAGATCTGACTACCAGCAAACATACCTGCCACTCGCATGTTGTCCCTAGGACCTAGCTCAGACAATTGTTAGAAGCACACAGTTTTATAACCACCACATAGTATATCATACTACAGAGTTAACAGAGGCAGTAATTTATACACTAACAAGTCATCTAAAAATGACTCACCGAAGACCAGTTTTAAAATATCATTAGAAATGAAATTTCTGCCCATTTCTGGTGAGCTCAGCAAGTGCTTACATATTTAAAGAATGTAGAAAGGCAGTAATTTCTGGTGCTTAGAGCCAGGGCCTGATAAGTCAGATTTGGCTTCTATGGCTGACTTGCTATGGGAGCTTGAGCAAACTGCCTAATCCTCAGTGTTTATTTCCTCATCTGTACCAACCTTTGTAATGTGCATATGACCCATGGAAGAGAAGTGAGCTATATTAAGGGAATGTATTGCTCATTTACAGTATTGGTATCAGCGCAAAAGTATGCCCAGAGAAACACTAATCTTAAATCATACAGCTACACTCACAGAAACTAAGGGGAAACAAAAGAGGGGAGAGGGACAGTTCAGTGGTTTGAGCATTGGCCTGCTAAACCCAGGGTTGTGAGTTCAATCCTTGAGGGGGCCATTTTAGTTGGGGATTGGTCCTGCTTTGAGCAGGGGGTTGGACCAGATGAGCTCCTGCGGTTCCCTCCAACCCTGATATTCTATGATTCTGAAAACAGATACTCCAGGTTGTTGCTGAGGCCAGTGATTCTTCCTTCTCTCTTACCCCATGTCTCCATATCATGTTCTATATTTCCCCCCTACCATTTTCTCTCCTTTCTATGTCCCCTTCCCATCTCCCTTATTCTGCTCTTCCTTCTCTGGCTTCCTATCCTGCAGGACCAGGCCTGCTTGTTCCTTGCATTCCTCTTTCTTAGGGATATTGTCTCCTGCTGTTGAACTTTAATTATAGTATCTAAATGTTCCACACACTGTTGCACCAAGACTTCCTCCCATTGCCCCACACTTGCATATTAAGCAATCTAGATTAACACTGACTAAGCAGAATTGTATTTAAATTGAATCATCTTTTCCCAAGACAAGCTTGGGCTGTGTCGCAAAGCTGTTGAAAATACCCTTGAAATCTAGTGGGGAGTGGCTCTTGCCAACAACATCCTGGAAGCCTAGTGAAAGGTTAAATTCTCAGACTGGGGGGAAATGAGTTAATATGTATTAATGATACATGTCCTGGTGACAGAGCTTGAAGGACTTCCAGATGTGTAGTGTGGACGCCAGAGAGTCAATGAGAACAGAAGGGTAACCAGTATTTGCGCTAGATAAGATTGAAGTATCTGATAACATGTATTGTTAAGTGAATAAGTCCAAATCTGTTGCTTGGGGCCTGCCAAACAAGTCAGTACTAATAAGGGTGAAATACACCTCTGTTACTGTCAATTCTAATAATCTTTATTCCCCATATTTAATTTAAATTTAAGACGACCAGCGGACTAGTTCAGCATACTAATTCCCCTACACTTCAGCCACACTGTGGCCCTTTTCTGTGAGTTGAGTTGCAGCTGGGGATATGATTACAATGGATTTCCTGTTTTCAGACCTGCTGACATGGTGGGTAATTTTCCTTCAGTTAAAAGGTTGGGGGCTGTACATGTGCATTTTCTGGAGCAGGGAGGCTAATAAACTCAGATGCTGTTCAAAAGAGTAAAATTCCCTTCCAGCACAGAAAGCCAAAGATATCTGACTGCTTGATTTTAACAGGGTGCTTTTGCTGATTGGTACTCTGCGTCTCTGACAGTAACTTTGTCCTGGGTCATGCAGTCAAGATAGAGTGACCACAGTTCTCCTTCAGTGTTTACAGCAGGTGCGGTGAGCTGACTGAGCGAAAGCTTCCTAAAGGTCGACTTAAGCTGTATTTTCCTCAGCACTAGGCAATGCATTGTATTTATATTGAACCACTAAGAGTAAAGTTTAGATTTCTGTTGGCTTAGGAGGGAGAACTGTAAGTTGTAGAGAGGGGAGCTTTCAATCCCTGTGGTGCAGTAGGGTTAGCTATGCAGTGAGGCAGAGGGTGTGTTCTAGGGGTGATACTGGCATTTGACTGGTTCATCAGAACCATGGTGACGGGTAAATTAAAATCCACCCTCAGTTGCTGATAAATACACTAGTTTCTACATAAAAGTAAAGGAAAAAAATCTATTGACCTAGGCTATCTAGCCCCCCGGAATGAAGAGATGTACCTGACCCCTAAAGATGGCACAATTTTGCTTTTCACACTTTGTACCCTCCACCCAAGTGGGGTATTGTGTCTTTGCACTCAGCCGGAGTTCAGAACCACCTCACCACAGGCCTGATGAAGTAAGACACAACAAAACCCAAAGAAGCTTCACCTGTGCCTTCCCATCAGGCCTTGCTGCAAGCTGAGGAAAGGCCTGCAAAATGGCCTAACATGGAATAGTAAGGAACAGAATCTAGCTAGAGTATAAATACCCAAAAAAAGCAAAACCATGTGTACAAAAAACCTGAGTAACCCAACTGGTTTCACCCTTGTTCTCCATGCAGCGGAGCCACCTGATTTTGCCCTTTTAAAAGAAAAAGGGATATTCTGAGCAGCCATTGAGTTCAGGTTAATAGGTAAAGCATATATAAACTGTTGCATCAAATTCTGCAGTCCTAGAAATCAATGAGAGTTTTGTTCCATTTAAGAATTGGAATTTCAGCATTAACTCAGTGTAATCCCTGATGCAGGGCAAGTCTTCATTAAAAGCTCAGGTTCAAACAACATTGCAAGATGCAGATTTATACGTGCTGAAGAGGTTAAAATGCCCTGTGTATATAAGACAATTAAACTACACACTACATGGCTTATTTTTACTAAAACTACAAAACAGCTGCTTCCTGTATCTTACAAATGAACTTTTCGCAGGCAGGTGGTGGAGTCAGGGGAGGCGATTCTGAGAAATGCACCAACTGTGTGCACTTTTTAACATCTGGGCAAAGTCAAACAGTTCAGCTGTATTTAACTAACACAGGATCTGTGAAGCTTGAGTGCTGCAGGGGTAGTTTTGGACTTTGCAGGGTGGTCCAGAGGGCTCAGATCCCAGATCTAAGTTCTATGAGTTCCTACATCCACTCAGACTTTTCCCTTCCTTCTCTAACTCATTTTCAACTATAGGACTGTTCAGGATCTTTCTTTCCTCCCTTAAAAGCAGCCCGATGTGTCTATTTTCCATATATGTATAAACAATTACTAAAGGGAGGTATTTAAAATAAAGGTTTTTGACAGAGCCTGGATTTAATTAAGATGTCAGTGTAATGAATCAGGCCAAAAAGCAAGAGCCATCCAAGAAACATAAATCTTTCCTCCCATTCCCCTTCAACACAAGGATGTAATTTTTGGACTTACCGTGGCAGCTCAAGCCACATAACCCAGGAAGGTGACCATTCACTGTTATCAGATGTGTTCTGAGTGGTGTCAGGGAGTGATACATGGCTCATGTCCTCCAGGGCCTCACATTCTTTCATTTCCAAGGCTTTGAGCACTATAGATGAGGTGGTGTTTTTCAACAGGGCTACTGCCTCGCTACGGCTGACACCAGTCAGGTCAATTCCATTCACATTCAGCAAAATGTCACCTGAAGGACGATAAACACAATCATTAAAAAGGAGAAAATGGTTTTAAGGCTTTAATTAATTTTTCCTTTTAAACAAAATGCATTTCAGGAATAGGTCAGGGCTGAGAACTTGTTGCCTGTCAAAAGTGGTTGTTAATATTTTCATAGGAAATAAATGTGAGGCATAAAATAGACCATGAGAGTGAGATGAGGGGCTGAACTCAAACATGCATCATCACAGCCAGAATGGGCAAAGGTAGTGTTTTTGGTCACACCTCTCCTCCACCTTGGATCAGAGGGCAGCCAAGGGCCCTGAGGTAAGAGAGAGCAGTCTAAGGGCTGCTCACTGCACGGCATTAAACAAGGTTTGGCATACACAGCTTTGTACCATGGCAAACACCATTACAAATCCTTTTAAAGATAAAAGAAGGAAACAGTGTTAATGTGAAGTATTAAGTAAGGTTTTAATTTTAACAATATCCCTTTAGCTGGCAAGAGTTTTTAGATGGAAAACCCCCTTGTTTGACAGTCTTTTAGATGGGATAAAAGATGGGGAAGAGAGAAGAATTTAGTTGAGATGGGCTGGGGCTAAAAGTCTGATCCCATTTCCTAAACATACACGAGGGAAGAGAAAAGAACAGCGAAGATAGAAAATGCAGCTTCTGTCTCTGATATTGATTTCACTTGCAACCTCACTGCAGAAAAACACAGGCATGGCACATGGTCTTATCAGCCACTCTCGAGACCTGGCAAACTCATGTCAGCATCAGGCTGTGTAGACCATTGCTTTGCTGTCTTTCTGGTCACAGGCTTACAGTACTGTTGCAAAATATACAGTCTTGACTGGCTAAGCCTGACTCTTATCAGACACAAGGAAAAAGCAGAGAGACAGGAAAGAGAAGAAAAATAAGGTAGGGAAAGAAGAGGACACGGAGGGATGGGGAAGGGAAGGAAGTTTCATATCTTAGGCGGAGGTTGGATTTCCTTTGGCCCTGTCTGCTCAGGATTAGGATGAAGGAGGTTTGGCATCCCAGGAAATGGTGGGGGTTGCAGTCATGATGGTGAAGCTCACTCTAGTAGCCCCCCATTCCCCCTCAAAAAAAAGTTTCTCTAAGGCCTCCAAAAGGCAGTGATGGGCAGAATAGCCCATCTCATTGCTATTTTATCTACCAGTTAGGCCTAGTTTCTGACACACCGATTTTTGGTTCACTGATTTCTGGTAAACAAGAGAAGTTTGAACCCAAGCATGATCTTATCCCAGTCCTTGAGTTGTAGCAGCAGCCCTTTTTGTTTGGAAAAATTCAGATTTGCTTTTGCACCTTTTCCTATCAACATTTGTTGTTACAGGTTGTTGCGATATCTTATGAACTTACACTCACTTTTTACTGTTGAGGGTAAATTACGATAAATGTGTAGGCTCAATTATCACAACAGGGCTACTCTAAACAGGGCCCCTTACTGGCAGAGCTGCCGATGGGGGCGGGGGGAGGAAGAGGCAGCTGCCCCAGGGCCCAGCGATTTAAAGGGCCCGGGGCTCCTGGCACTGCCCTTTAAATCACCACCCGAGCAGCACAGATGGGCTGGCTGGGGGAGCGCTAAGCATCTGATCAGCATTTAATTGTAGGTGACACAAATACTGATGCCTATAGTTAAGGTTGCGCAACATTTTCCATTATAAGATTGTGTTTACAGCTGTTTATAACTTTGCCAAACTTTAAGTGTTGGGGCTGAAATTTTCTGCCTCAGGCTGAATATTTTTGCAAAATTTAAGCCAAGATGATTCAGCCACGTCTCAGAATGAAACTAGGGGAACAGACGTCGTTTTAATGCACAAAATATGTATAAAATTCTTACATCCATTTTGTGGAGAAGCTCTAGTAGCTCCATGCATTGGAACAAGAATACCTAAAATTCTGTCCGTATGGTGCATCCTCTAGCCCAGGGCTTCAGGGGCTGAGCATGACTTTGTTGCCAGGAACAGAGCAGGGCTCTCAGTGTTCCTCCTGTTGGCACACAGGCAGCAACGAATAAAAAGAGGAAGCAGCCAGATTGAAATGAAGAGGGGTTAAGGGGAGCAGGATTTGGAGCTGTTTGGAGGAGGGGGAGGGTACTAGAATGAGGGGCCAAAGCAGGATGGAGTCTGGGACTGGGACAAGGACAAGCTGAAGGGGTCTGTAACCACTACCGCACATTCCCCTCAGAACCCGGAACAGAACCCATAGTCTCAACATTTCTCTGCTGTCAGATCCACTGGCAAAATGTGTCTCATCTCCCTTTAGTGGTTGGCCCACATAGAGGATGAAAACCTACACCTGCTATTACTTACTCTATTAGCTCAAGAGCCAATGTTCTAACCCTGCTGATGAATCATGTGAAGTAAATATGGGTCTACATTATGGAAACTCTGTTTTTTTCCAGTTTGCTTTTTTTTTTTTTTAATCTAAGAAATTACATTAAAATGCTATTCAAATGAAGTTAAGGTTGCAAAGTCAAGCACTCAAAAGTTGGGAAATGCTAGAATTAAGGTTACCCATGCGGCCTTAATTTGGCTCCCTTGCATGTATGTATTATGATGCATTCTTTAACTACAGGATCACATACTGTTTTTTCCACAGCACCCTGGCCTCATTCAGTGCCTAGAATGGCTAGTGCTCTGGGAATAAATCAAGGTTGTACAGTGAAGGAGGCTGTTATGTGTAAATCCCTGCCTCACTTGTTGCAGAAAATGGAAGGTGTGTAGTAAATGAGGCAGGGCTGAGTATTGCAGGGACAGAAAGTCCTGGGTTCATGCTTTGGGTACTTAAATGCTGCCCTGGAGAACTGGATTCTCTCTCTTACTCTCCCACAGAGTTCCAGTGTCATCTCAGGCATGTCACTTAAACCAAACTTCAGTGGTGGTCATTAATGGTGTGTTCCTCATTTTCTGGGTACCCAACTTGATTCCCTGGAGTCTGATTTGCAGAAGAGCTGAGCACTCACTGCTCCAGCTAATCAATGTGAACATAGGATATGCTATATAATGCTACATAACCTGAAAATATCAGGTACTAGGCATCTCTAACTGGGCACTTATTATTAGTGGACAATTTTGACATTAATACTATTGCGAAGAGCACCACTGGAAAGCCCTTGAGGAAATGAATAATTCTGCCTTCAGAGAAGTATCAGAGGGGTAGCCATGTTAGTTTGGATCTGTAAAAAGCAACAGAGTCCTGTGGCACCTTATAGACCAACAGATGCATCTGACGAAGTGGGTATTCTCCCACGAAAGCTCATGCTCCAATACGTTTGTTAGTCTATAAGATACCACAGGACTCTTTGTTGCCTTCAGAGCAGGCTTTGAATAGTGTGCAGTAAATAAGGCTTAGGGCCACACATTGAAAAATGAGGATAAAACAAAATATTGAAAAGCTGCCTATTAAGTGAGCACTGTTCATCCTGTGCACTGAATGAGGCAGGGGTGCTGTGGAAAAATAGTATGTGACCATGTAATTGAAGACTGTATTATAATACATATGCAAATAAGGGGGCCAAATGAAGTGGGCACGAGCAACCTGAATTTTGTCCTAACTTTGCATGCTTGACTTTACGGCCTTAACGTTCTTTTAATTTTTTTTGTATGTAATAAATAATATAGGCCCATTCACCCTCTCCTCATGGTAAAACCCATAGGAACTGATACTGAAAAGAAAATCTCTGCAAAGCTCCCTTTGCTAAGGTCCCACCATATCATCTGACTGGGGAGAGATTCTGCCCCCCCACAGAAAAGACTCTGGGGAAGGCGGCTATTCTATACATCTTCAGGCTGGAATTTTTTTTTAAAAACAATTTCAACAAGTCTTTGGGGGTGGTGGGACGACATACGTTACATTACCCCTCTCCCCGACACTAAGCACCTCTACTGCCTCAGTGCACACACGAGACCACATAGAGCAGGGGTCTCAAACATGCGGCCCGCGGGCCGCATGCGGCCCGCAGAGCTCTTCCCTGCGGCCCGCGGAGCTCCCCAGGGGAGCTCCGCAGGGGCCTCCAAGAGAAAAGCGGAGGCTCCCGCCTCCGCCCCTCTCCTGGAGCCTCGGCGCATAGAGCGCCGAGTCTCCGTCCGAGCGCCTGAGCCCCGCCCCGATCCGAGCCGCGTGGGGAGGGGGCGGGGCTGGGAGCTCTGGGCTGAGCACTGCGCTCGGCGTGGAGCTCCCAGCCCCGCCCCCTCACCACGCGGCTCTGAGCGGGACCGCCGGAGACGCGCTCGGGTAAGGGGGGGGGGAAGCGGGACCCGCCGGGGCCGGGCCCGGGCCGGGGGAAGGGAAGCGGGACCTGCCGGGGCCGGGCTGGGGGGGGGGGGGAAGGGAACTGCTCAGGGCTGGGGCAGAGGATTAGGGTGCGGGGGGATGAGGGGTTCATGATGTGGGGGCACTCAGGGCTGGGGCAGAGGATTAGGGTGTGGGGGGATGAGGGCTCTGGCTGGGGCTGAGGATTAGGGTGCAGGGTCCTAGTGCCTGCCCTCCGCCAGTACTGGCAAGGCAGGCTTCCCTTACCCTGAGCCTCTCCAACCCCAAACCCTCAGCCCCAGCCAGAGCCCTCATTCCCCCCGCACCCTAATCCTCAGCCCCAGCCCTGAGCATCCCCACATCATGAACCCCTCATCCCCCTGCACCCTAATCCTCAGCCCCAGCCAGAGCCCTCATCCCCCTGCACCCTAATCCTCAGCCCCAGCCAGAGCCCTCATCCCCCCGCACCCTAATCCTCTGCCCCAGCCCTGAGCGCCCCCACATCATGAACCCCTCATCCCCCCGCACCCTAATCCTCTGCCCCAGCCCTGAGCGCCCCCACATCATGAACCCCTCATCCACAGCCCTCACCCCACACTCCAAACCTCTTCCCTAGCCCTGAGCCCCCTCGCATCATGAACCCCTCATCCACAGCCCTCACCCCACAGCCCAACCCTCTTCCCTAGCCCTGAGCCCCCTCGCATCATGAACCCCTCATCCACAGCCCTCACCCCACAGCCCAACCCTCTTCCCTAGCCCTGAGCCCCTCCTGCATCATGTACCCCTCAGCCCCACAGCCCTCACCCCTGCACTCCCTCCTATCCCCAAACTCCGTCCCAAAGCCTGCACCCCCACCCCCTGCCGCAGCCTGGAGCCTGCATCGAGCACAGAGCCTGCATCCAGACCCCCTCCCCCACCCAAACTCCCTCCCAGAGCCTTAGGCAGTAAATCTAAGTGCGTGTTTTGTCCTTTGAGTGAGGTGCATTACTGAGTGTATATATTTATTAAAACTGCGCGCGCTTAGGGGAGGAGGTGGAGAAGAGACAGGGCAGGGGCGGGGCCTCATGGAAGGGGTGGATTGGGGGTGGGGCCAGGGGCAGCAAGGGGGCGTGTCAGTGATGCGGCCCTCGGGCCAATGCACTAGTCCTCATGCGGCCCTCGGGGTCATTTGAGTTTGAGACCCCTGACATAGAGAGTGACCATAAGCTCTGAGAGGAGAGTGCAGGACAGCACTGCAGAGGTAGCTAGGAGAACCCAGGGCTCCACAGGAGGAGGGTCCCTCCAGCCATAGGTCTCAGAGGCACAATCTCACCTAAGGAGTTTGCCTTCTTTTAAAAACTCTTTCAGGCTAGTTTCTCTCTCACCTCTGAGAGATATCTAAGTGTCTATAGAAACATACAGAGTGTGGCACCCCTTTGTTTCGTCAAAAGGGAGCTTTCCTTTGAAGCAGGCCTCCAAACCCCATTAGCTTTACCTGTTTTCATTCTGCCATCTCTGCTGATGACTCCTCCAGGTTCAATGCTTATCACGTAGATGGGCAAATCCCATTCTCTGTGAGATGCTCCACCTGCCACAGTCATTCCCAGTGACTCTGTGTTATCTTTCCGGACAGACACCACCTTCTCATGACAGGTGACAGCATGAAGGGTGTTCTGTGGAGGCCCAATAACAAGGATAAATGAAGTGTTCACATATAGCCTTCTGATAGCTTCATTACTTGGAGTAATCAAACTGGAATTAATATGCAGCTGTATGATGACTATTCAGAGGATCTCAAAGCATTTTACAACCCCTGAGCTCACAACACTTGTGTGGACAGTAAATATGACTATCCTACTGCTTGGGATTCCACAGGGTCACAGCTATGACCAAAGCACTCCAAACTTGGATGAGTAAAGTTGGTCACTAAATCTGTATTTGGGATCCAATACTGCTCCCATTAAAGTCAGTGGTGGTTTTGTCATTTACCTTAATGGGAGCAGAATCAGGGTGCCTGGACACACAAATAAAGTGGCCTGAGTTTTCACTTAGAA
The DNA here is from genome assembly GCF_020497125.1 of Mauremys mutica. Classification (NCBI taxonomy): domain Eukaryota; kingdom Metazoa; phylum Chordata; order Testudines; family Geoemydidae; genus Mauremys; species Mauremys mutica. Next base: position 93,377,784 of record NC_059076.1, on the reverse strand, counting down.
AGCAACCAGAGTTAATACACTAGTAAAAATGTTGGGTGTTCAGCACCTCTGAAAATCAGACCACTTATTTAGGTGCCTCAATTTAGATTCAGGTGTTTAACTTTAGGCATCCAAATTTGAAAACTTTGTCATACATTTTTAACAAAGAAACAACAATATATGTACTATAAGGAACAAACCTATAGGGGATGGATTACATGACATCATAGTTCTTTTCCATCTCTAATTTCTATGGCTTTATGAAACTCTCCGGGAGAAACTGGCTAGAAGGATGTGTATTTAACTAGGGAGAACAACAAAGGACTTTTATAGAATAAGTGTCAAGGGCTTCTGTAGTGATTCATTTATTGCTGATTTTTAAAAGGTTGCTTCTGTGTGATGGCCATATCCAAACTATGAGGCGATTCATCTTTTTTCATCCAATAGGAAAAGCTAAACACTTTGTTAGGCAAGGGTGCTCAGTTTGTTTATACTTTGTGAATAAGGGTCAGACAAATCAACACACATCATCAGATACTGAAGGATCATAAGGAACCAGGGGAGGCTCTAAACATTTTGCCGCACCAAGCACGGAGGGTCCGCTGGTCCCGTGGGACCAGCGGACCCTCCGCAGGCGTGCCTGCGGGAGGTCCGCCGAAGCCGCAGGACCAGCGGACCCTCCACAGGCAAGCCGCCGAAGGCAACCTGCCTGCCGCCCTCGCGGCGACCGGCAGAGCGCCCCCCGTGGCTTGCCGCTTCAGGCACGTGCTTGGAGCGCTGGTGCCTGGAGCCGCCCCTGAAGGTAACATAGGTTCTAAAATGTAATACTGGCAAGGAAAGCCTTTCTAGTAGTCAGATAGAGTTCCCTCCTCAGCATGTGACCTGAATGTGTGAGCGTTTCAAAGCACCCCAATCCCTACCAAATATTTTATATAATGGACATGGATTTTTCTCCAAAAAATCCGGATTTAAACCTTACTGAATAACTTTAACTGCCCTCAATAATTCATATGCTATGTTCCTACAATTACTTTCTGAACACTCCAGTCTCTAGAGCAGAACTGGCACACTACTTTTGAGTTTCAATATAGAAATATAATACATGTGCTGCAGGGCTAGCTACTCTATGACATGGTACAAAAGATCTCATCATTCATGAGCGTGACATCACATTTGTGATACGCAAAAAGATGGATCAGTCTCATTCAGGGCTGTGATAATTCCATCCCTGAAATCTCAGATTCAACCACGAAATCCTATTTCAAGTTCTGACTTAATGGCATAGAGAGAAGAACAATCAAATGTATGGCTCTTCTGGCAATGGCTAGAGTAAACTTCAAGGAAAGAAGTGGGAAAGTAGGAAAAGGGAACAATTGCATTGGGAAATCTGCCAATGAATGATTGTGGGCTTGAGTATGTATATATTTACAGCATTTTATTTTTAAAGGCACATTTAGAATGATGAGACTATAATTCCATCTCAAGAGTTCTGCGATTAAAACAAACAAGCTGCATTTATCAGCTGCCATCCAGCAAAGGACTTCCAGACACTGCAGAAAATAAGCAGAAAATATCAAAATGCTAATATTCCGTAACACTTCAGATAATAAAGTCACTAAACTCCATCTAAACAGGTTCCTTCTTATGTCGTAGGGATAGGAATTGCAAATGTAGCACTGTTATGGATGCTGCATACCACGTAACCCCTGGCCTGAGATGGAACACAGAGAGTCAGAACCTCTGTAAGACGACTTGCTATTGTGGTTTGAGAGCAACTGAACACTTCCAAAGGATCTACAGCACAGCTGTGTGAAATCATCCACAGTTTTTCACAAAAAGTGTTCATTATTCTATTTCAGATAGTTTCATTCCTGCAACATATTGTCTTATTTTTTCAAAATTAATTTTTCACATGAATGTGTAAAATTGTTGTGACTCCACCTTTGCTCAAAAATAAACCTAATTTTGCTTTGGTTTACCCATTTGCATGCAAAAAATTGCCCCTTTCCCCTTGAGAATGGGTTGATTTAACTGAGAATAGCCCTTTTCGGGGTGGAGGGTGGGGACAGTAGTGCTAATTTTTCACAAAAGGGCAGTTTTTGATTTTGTAACAGCAGCTCAAAATTATATACTCTGATTCAGAGCATGCTTGTTAGATGTTCTATGCCCATTCTGTCTCAGACATCAAGAATGTTACTGATAAAAGTAGGCTGCTTATGCCATATTTCTGAGGAAACAGTGCAGACACTATCAGCATTTAAGAGTTATGTTCAGAAACAAATTGTCAAATGTTACTTTTCAATGAAAAATGATTGAAGAACTGCTTTTCTGTGTGCACGCGCACACACACAAGCCAACAATCAGCTTCCCTTTGAAGATTCCTTGCAGCATCTTATTTTTTAAAATTATCATAGATGGGAATTGTGAATTCTCAAATGAGGGGAAGATAATGATAAAAGGAAATTAAAGCCTTTTTAATAAACACATGGACTGCACTCTCGGAGGTATTGCTGGTCATGAGTAAACCAGTTAAAAGGCAATGTTTATTAATGAGTGCATTTCAATACATTCTCTTCTAAACAACTACCCTTCTCCATCGCTTTGAAATGACCTTGGAGGCTGTGACGGGGAAAACATACAGCTTGTCCTCCCCCCACCCTTTTTTTTTTTTTTAAAGTTTACTGTAAAGTAAATATTTACAGCAAATTATCACAACCTCAAAGTCATGACGCGTGTCTCACAGGCAACGGACACAGCTGCAGCTGCTTGGAAAATATATATTACCTACAGGCTAACCCACTCACACAGCTACAGGACATTACTTGCCTGAGCAGCAAGGGCAATAGGCTCCGTCTTTAAGGACTGGACAACAACTTGTTATAAACAATCAGAGTAGAAGAAATAGTTACAATTAAAACCAAGTGCTATTTTAGTGCCTAGTACTGCATCTGCATTGAAGTCAATGGCAAAACTCCCAATGACTTCAAAGGAGCAGAATCTGGCTCTATTTCTATATTACAAACCGTTTAACAGATCCCTCTGTAGTACACGAGAGTGTTTCTGACATCTTTTCTATTCAAGTCCAGGCAGCAGCAGCAACTTGGGCTTTACATTGCCTTGTTCCTCAGACATGGGAGGATAGCTTACTAAGAACCCTGCCCCTGACCAATCATACACCACACTGTATGCAAAATACACTCCCAATACACACCAAAGAGGATGTATTCAATACAGATTGTTGCTACTTCATCACTGCTCTGCTGGCTGTCCTTCTGTTTACCATTGGCATTTGCTTGAAAGAGAGCCTCTTTTAGCCTCTTTCCAGATGGAGGCAGGATGTCATGAGGGCAGTGACTTGGCCAAAAGGGATTCCTGAGTTATTATACAATAACAAATAATACTGGAGTCTGGAGTTTATTCTTGGCACTGAATACGCTAGAGACTTGACATATTTATATCCATGTTATATAGTTAACCCAGACAGAACTGGCTCTCTCAGAGAGTTAAAAGAGGGGACCAGTGATGTTAACAAAAGTCCACCTCTCCCAAGGATGAATTATTCCCCCCATAAACTTCAAATTAACAACACTGGGTTATATTAATTAGCAGTTTCTCTATTAGCCACATTTAATTTAACAATCCCCACGGATGAAGCCAGGTGTAAGATTCACCAAGCCACACATCCAAAGGAAATTGCTTTGACTTGAAAGCATGGCCAAGAAGATGTCCACTAGATCTAAGCAAGAGCACATACTGTATTTAAGCCCGCATAGCCTACAAAGCCTAATTTTAAAGAGAGTGAATTATGAAAGAGTATGGTGAAAAAAATACAGGGTATGTACTGAGAACTATCTGGTAAATACTGAGACAAATACTCACACGTGCCTGACAAAAGGCAAACAACACTACAACAGCGAGTTAAAGACAGAGTGCACCACAGCAAAACGCTACGGCGCCTCCACATAATCAATCCCACAGGCTGTCTAAGCTCCTTCAGAGTTGTTCAGTCTATTGAATCATAGGTGCCACACTGGAAAAGCAAAAACTAGATTCTAGCTAACCAGCAGGAGTGCAGCACAGCATCAGTGTTGTGGGGAAAGGGAAACAGAACCACCTCCCTCCTCATGCACCCTTTCAGAAAGAATGGGTCTGTTTGCATACCCTCAGCTAAAGGGTGCCAGGGGCATGTGTATGACTGAGGGTACATCTACATAGTGGGTGATGTGCACTACAGGGGTGTGATTTCTAAAGAGCACTAACATATTGCGCAATAATTGGTCCATGTAGACCCAGCTAGTGCACCCTAGATTCACAGATTTCAAGGCCAGAGGGGAACATTGTGATCATCTAGTCTGCCCTCCTGGACAGTATAGGCCATAGACCTTCCCCAAAATAATTCCTAGAGCAGATCTGCTAGAAAAACATCCAAGCTTGATTTAAAAATTCTCAGTGATGGAGAATCCACCACGACTCTTGGTAAATTATTCCTTGGTCAGTTACACTCACTGTCAATAATTTACTCCTTAATCCCAGTCTGAAGTTGTCTAGCTTCAACTTCCAGCTTTGTACCTTTCCAGTGTTGTACCTTTCCCTGCTAGACTGAGGAGCCTATTGCTAAATAATTGTTTCCCATGTAGATACTTACAGATTGTAATCAAGTCACCCCTTAACCTTCTCTTTGTTAAACTAAATAGATTGAGCTCTTTGAGTCTACCACTATAAGGGATGTTTTCTAATCCTTTGATCATTCTTGCGGCTCTTCTCTGCACCCTCCAATTTACTGACATTCTTCTTGAGTTGTGGGCACCAGAATGGAACACGGTATTCCAGTAGCAAACACACCAGTCCCAAATACAGAGGTAAATAACCTCTCTACTTGAGATTCACCTGTTCTATGCATCCCAGGATTGCATTAGGTCTTTTGGCCACAGTGTTGCACTGGGAGCTCATGTTCAGCTGAGTATCCGCCAGGATCCCCAAATCTTTTTCAGAGTCACTGCTTCCCAGGATAGAGACCCCATCCTGTAAGCATGGCCTGCATTCTTTGTTCCTAGATGTATACATTTACACGTAGCCATATTAAAATGCATATTGGTTGCTTGCACCCAGCTTACCTAGAAGATTTGGTCTGAATCAGTGACCTATCCTCTTCATTATTTACCACTGCCCCAATTTGTGTGTCATCTGAAAACTTTACCAGTGATGATTTTATGTTTTTTCCAGGTCATTGATAAAAGCTTCATAGTGCACTGTAATGTAATGCTGTTTCAGTACTATTTTGAAGTACACTAGGGAACTTTTAGTGCACACCAGCAGGGTCTGCAGAGCTCAATTAATGTGCACCATGTTAGTGCACTTTAGAAATCACACCCTTGTAGTGCACATTACTCCATCATGTAGACAAGCTCTAAGTCACCCGAGTGCCATGCTGTAGTAACCCCAGAGGCATCTCTATCCCAGCCACATCCCTTCAGTGCGACTCTGATTCTCAAAGCCAGATCTGAGCCCCACATCTAAATATCCTTGGAGCTGGTTGCTGAAGAGTTGAACTGTGCGGGTGGATAACCTATTTTTCAAGCAAAACACCTATGGTCGTTCACCCTCATTATCTCAGAAATACTACAGGCACCTAGTAAACCAACATCTAAAATTAAATGAGACGAGAGGGGATGTATGAAAGGGAAAGGCAGCTAAGCAGCCTGCTCTCTCCAATCTCGATTTAACCACCCCAGAGCTCATCTGTCTTGGGGTGAAAAGGCCACAGAGGGGAGGAGTCAGGGATCAGGTGATCCAGATAGCATGTTCCCCTCCTATACAGCCAAAAAATTGTAAAACAAGACATTTGTCGAGAGAGAGAGAGAGATTTGTTTCTGAGAAAATCTCCGTCTTCGCTGTGCCCTCCACTGGAGGGGTAACAAAGTGCTGCCACTGGCCAGAAGCAGCACAGCCACTAAGCCAGCTGTGCCGTCACTGATGGGACAGGAGACAGAGAGGTACAGAGACATACTCCAGACACCTGTTGGGGGATTCCCTTATCTCCATATTCTATGCAACAAAATAAGGCCTCACCAGCTCCACGTAGGGTACTGCAATGCAAACACAACTCCCTAAATCTCAAGTCAATGCAGTTCCCCAAATCAACTTGTAACTAATCAAGAGTTCCTTTCCTGCACCTCTTTATACAGGAAGAGAAGAAAGGGGCCCAAAGTTGGGTATGGAATAGAATTAATGTACTGAATTCCCCTGTACCATAACCATAGACCAGTAACACAAATATATTAGATATAGCAGACGCCCAGGCAGTCACTGGAAATCATGTGATAGCGACATGAGTTAATTGCTATCCCACTCAGTGATCTCCCTAAGAATCATGAAAGCATTATTTCACTGGAAAGTAATGACTTGCAAATGCAGTATCAGCTAGGATTGTCTTGTGACAGGATGGCAGCAGCCTTGTTTCATCTCTGCTGTTCTGGACAGCAGACGTGGGTCTGTTCTTACAGCATGAGGGAGGAGTTATGTCTGAACGGCATGCGAGGGTACAGGTAAGATGGGATATGCTGCAGGAAGTACCATTTCTTAAGGGGCTGAATGAGCATAATTGATAAAAGGAGGAAACCAACAAAGGGATGTTTATAAACATTTTTAAAATGTGGGCCCATCCCTTTCTCCCCACGGGCAGCTGCGTTCGGGAGCTGACAGCTGGCAGTGCAGTCTAAGGCATGTGGTCCTTTAAGGTCACAGTTGCCTGCTTATCAGTCAGGATTGATTTTAAATGAGCCCTGCCTATATTCAGAACTCTCTCTTTGCTGGATAGCCGTGCTGTGGCACTGATCTCCTTTTAGGGATTCCACCCTTGTGTAGTGTATGTAGCTAGGACCCTGCTTTCTGTGACCTGGATTCCAAGTGAAGGATATGCTGAATGACGCACACACTGCTGTCACCTTTGTGGAAACTGCATGCTTATTCTTTGTCATTTTCCCTAATCTAACAATACCTAGTCCTTATATAGGGTTTTTCTTCCATAGATCTCAAAGCACTTTACAAAGGAGGTCAGTATCAGTATTATCATCCCTGTTTTCATAGATTCCTAGATTCTAAAGCCAGAAGAGACCATTGTGATCATGTAGTCTGACCTCCTGTATAGCACAGACCATAGAACTTCCCCAAAATCATTTCTATGGCAGATCTTTTAGAAAAACATCCAATCTTGATTTAAAAATTATCTGTGACAGAGACTCTACCACGACCCTTGGTAAATTGTTCCAGTGGTTAAGTACATACACTGTTAAACATTTACACCTTATTTCCAGTTTGACTTTGTGTAGCTTCATCTTTCAGCCATTGGATGGTGTTGTACATTTATCTGGTAGACTGAAGAGCCCATTATTAAATATTTGTTCTCCACGTACATCCTTACAGACCATGATTAAGTCACCCCTTAACCTTCTCATGGTTAAGCTAAATAGATTGAGCTCTTTAGTCTACCACTATAAAGGCAAAATTTCTAATAGTTTATTCATTTTTGTGGCTCTTCTCTGAACCCTCTCCAATCAACATCCTTCTGGAATTGTGGGCACCAAAACTGGACACAGTATTCCAGCAGTGGTTGCACCAGTACCAATTACAGAGGTAAAATAATCTTTCCACTCCTACTCGAGATTCCCCTTCTTATGCACCCTGGGACCACATTAGATCTTTTGCCCACAGTGTTGCATTGGCAGCTCATGTTCAGCTGATTATCATTCATGACCCCTTAATCTTTTTTCAGAGTCACTGCTTCCCATGATAGAGTCCCCCATCCTGGAACTATGCCTTATATACATCTGGGAACAAAGAACGTATTTATATTTTCTGTATTAAAATACATATTGTTTGCTTGCACCCAGTTTACTAAAAGCAAATGATCGAGTAACAGCCACAGTAATCAACATGTGGAAATATCACACCCAGTCTATGCAAGCTTCTTCCCTTCATGCTTTGCTCCAGATGGAGTAAGTGCAGATAAGCCTCTTATTTTTGTTAGGATACATTATTACATTTTGCTGGCTCAGGCTGGGAGAGAGGTTTGTGTACAGTATAGTATGTGTGTATAAAACTTTCGTCTCATTATTATCCTTCAGCTTCCTCTCTCCCAATCCTTCCAAACTGAGTCAAGACAGAAGCACTTCCTAGTGTATAAATAAAGACGCTCTCTGTTTTTACATTTATACCGCAGAATAAGATGTGCTTCTCCTGGTGATAGGGTCTGGAGACAACAAAGTCTTCTGTTTCCCATAGAAAGAACAGTAAATGTAAGATAGATCCAGGCCTCACCTTGTTAGGATAGTTTCTTTCCGATGGGCAAGGCTGAGGACTGCCGTTGTAATTCCACCCAGCCTCCTGCAAGATGTCAGGGGTCTGCTGTCTGGTCTGCCGTGACACAATAAAGTGAACCCGCTTCTCACTGGCCTACATGATGAGACACAGATGTAAATCCTGCTGTTATGCAGCTACAAAGCCAATCTTTTCAGCTCTAGAAATTCACAAATCCCAGGTCTCAGTTAAGTTTGCTGTTGTTTTCATTTTCTTTTGAGATATTTTGGTTGCAGATTTTGGTTAATTGAAGGGCAATTCTTTTTGGTGCCTCTACCCTTATTATCAGCTTGCCACAAGAGGAAATAATAATGCAAGTTCAGCTCAGTTCAACACAGACTGCAAAACTAAAGTTAATCCTCTAAAAGCCTATTTTCATGCATTCAAAATTTCCCCTGAATTAACAATCCTCTCGCATGACAGTGCTGCTCCGTTCTTGTTTTTAGACATTTATTCTATTCACCTGTGTACATTAGCACAGCTAACTAGTGTCTCATGGGTACATCACATGTAAAACTAGGTCTACTACTGTTTGATGGAAACAGTGGAAGCAATGCCGCTTATCTCACAATGATAGAAATGCTCACATTGAGGGGCGCTAGTGGCAGAATTTTGCAAGCTGCTAACATGATAAAAGTAGTTTTACTTAGAGAAGGGGCCATGCTACTATTTTGAACAATAACATCTTAACAGACTAGTGTAATGGACAAAACACAGGACTGGGAGCCAGGCACTCCAAAATTCAAATCCTGGCACTGCTACTTGCTCAGGCAGACCTCAGAAAGTCATGAAACTTTTTGGTCTGTCTACTTATTCCATCTGTAAAATGGGGATCATAAAGACTGTCCCCCCAGAGGTGGTGTGAGGATTCATTGATTTGTACATCGCTTTGAAGTTGCAAGATGCGATACTAGTTTAATTATTATAACTACAAAGTCTCAGTGCAGTTGGATCAGTACTTGAGAAGCAAGTCCCACCTCCAGGAGTAGACACCCAAATTCTGCTCTCACTTACACTGACTCCACTGAAGTCGACAGTGTTGTACTGGCATAACTGAGAATAGAATTTAGTTGAGTAAATCCAATATGTGGTACTTGCCTAACATAAAAACAAACTAATACAAGAAAGAGAAATGTATTGGTAGCTTCAGTGGTTTAGAGCTATATGGTGCTGCTATATGGGAAAATCCAAAGTTAATTTTCAAATCTGTAATCTCTTGCTCTTCAGGCTGATGTGGCTGGAAAGGTTGCAGATAAAAGAAGAGAAGTTGGCAGTGCTTAATTTGTGCCAGGACTTGCCAGGGCTCAGCCCCAGCACCACTAGGCCTGGCAGGTCATAGCCCCGGCACTTCTGGGCTTGCCATGTCAGTTATGAATGTAAAAAATTGCTTGAGCCCCAGCACCTCTTTCATTGCAAATTAAACACTGGTTCTTGGGGACAAGGAGAGCCACTAATGGCCTCCTGAGGGAGTCTTGTCCATTTGGGTTCAGGCTACTGCTGTAATGTAGAGCCTCCCTGCAAGAGTTTAAAGGGGAAAAAAACACCAGAGCTTCAGAATCCTAAGGTGTTGGTCTGGGTTGGAGGAGGCTCCAAGGAGAGAGAACTGTGGAAAAGCATTTAAAAGAAGATGTAAACCAAACCTGGAATTCAACCCTACTCTCACCAAAAGTCAACTCACTCAGTGACTTCAGCAGGAGCTAGATTTGATCCCTGAGTTTTGTATTCTACAGTTAAACTTTTCCTCACTAGAGTCTGGTTCAAAGTTCTTTGCTGTGATTTCAAAAAATGTTTTTTCCTGTCTGAATTCCTCATACTGGGCTAGTTACTACTTCAAATGAAACACAACACAAGACTAAATGACCCAATGGTGTAAAACCCTTTAACATGTAATTCTACTGTAAAAGAAACACTTTACAACTTCAGTTTAAAACTGATCTCTCCCTACGTGGCTTGTCTCAAAATTGATTATTTACAAGGCGGCTGTAAATTTGATTAATTCCTTGTAGAATGACTAACAAAAGTACAACACAAGCATCTGTTGCAAATGTCCCATTTGTCTCTAGGTCAGTCTAGTTGAGTCATTTCTCATAAAATTCAGAGAATATTACTAAGTTATCAAAACCACATCAGCTTCCAAGTCTACATTCTTCCATGTAAAAACCCATAAAAATGTTTGCTGATTAGTATATTAATTGTTATTTCAATTGGTCTCTCTCTCCTTTGCTAGTGGTTTTGCTCCAATTCCCCCATAGCTATTCATGACCAGACAAGAAGTAAATATACATACATCTTACTTTTAGGTTTGTTTCAGTACTGCACACAAACTGTAGCTTAAAGAGCCTACAAGGGTCAGATCCTCTGCTAAGACCAAAAATGCGCGCGCGCGCACACAAAAAAAGGTCAGAGTGTCTTAAAACTCCCCTTTACCCTAGCCTCATTCTGGAACTACTTTGTGCAGGCTATTCCCCTGCACTGTGCTAGAGGAGCCGGAGGACTCCTCTACTTACAATGCTCTGCAATAGTCACCATTATTATTGTTATATGGCATCACCTGGGTGCCTCAGTTGAGATGAGGCTACATTGGGGCACTGCCAACCCACAGTAAGACATCCTCATCCCAAAGAGTTTTACAGGCTAAACAGACAAAGGCCAAAGACATCATGGGCAGGTCCATGCAGCTCAGAGGATTTTATCTTTTCCTCTTTCCCTCCAGCTACATTAGCAGCAGGGTGAGTAAGTGGTGCCCAAACCTCATCTTTGGTTCTGGGCCACTGGCAGATCCCCTCCGGGCCAGTGAAACTGGCTTTAGCGCCAAATGTTGGGTCAATGCAGAGTAGACACACTGAACTGGAGGAACTAGCCCAAAAATCTTGACAAAAAGGTAGGAGAATAATCCACCAGATTGCCTGCCTCTATGGGTAAAGCTGATTTCTCCATAATGAAGCAGTGAGCTCTATTGTACTCATTTAAAAAACGCTTCTTGCTTTGACTTGACACTTGCTCCTTCATAACAGAAAAATTGTATTATATGGCAATATCTAGTGTGAAAAAATACACAAAGGAAGAGAAAGGAGATAAACAATGTGTTGCTGTTACTATGTTTCCTGAACCGGCACTGACATGAGGCCTGATTCTCTACTCCCTTGCACAATTTGTTCTCGTTTGAACCTGTGCAAAGTGGGTATAGAATGTTACCATTCTGATCTGGTAGCTCTTTACCCTTAATTTGCACTCCCTTTGCACAGGTGTAGATGACTGCACAAGCCCCAGAAACTGTGGAGAATCAGCTCCTGGGAGTGTGGGTGAGTGGAACGTTTAGTCACTGGATAAAGATTTGCCTTTAAAGCGAATAGCCTATCCAGTGAGATGTTGGTATGGAAAGAAGTGATTGGATGGCAGATGTAAAAATCAACAAGATTTCACTGTTTTTCATCTGAGGGTTTGGGGAGAATAATGACTTTGCTGCATCATTCTGGGGTCCCTGCTTATAATTTAGGCCTAAACTGTGATATCGGACTCATCCTCACCATAGGTGATGGGGCAAATGTGAAAAGTCCAAAATCCAAAATTTTGTGATTTATGCACATCCCTAATTACCACCTTTACATTTTCTTCATTTCAGGTTTTGTGACTGAGTTTATAACAGCCAGACACCTAATCTACTGATTAACAAGTACTTAATACGTGCTAATATCTAACTGCTAGGGCTGATGAGTCATACCTCTCTGAGTTATACATCATTTAGGAGCCAAATCTAATCATGCTCTACAGAAACCTGATTTTCTCTCAGCTTTATTCAGTGCAATGAGTCAGCAAAGTGAAGCTATAAGACAAGATAATAAAAGGATAATCACCACCACCGCTTAAGACTTATAGTTCTTTACAAATGTTAATTAAGGTTATTTATACTTTAAAACTGATCCCATATTTTGAACTTCCTGTACTATTATTTTTTGGTTCCTCGTCTAATAAGAGTGTCCCGCATTTGGGTCTTGGCAGGTGGAGTGTTGTTGAGAAAGAAGAGGGGGGAAGTACTGTGCTGTGTAAAAAGCAGATGCAAAACATTTGTGGCTTCTATATAATCGTTCTCTTCTGAAATAATGTGGAAACAAGCAAGGAGATTTATGAAAAACATGACAAAAAGGACACACAGTCTGGGAATTCTGTGCTAGGCAAATGTGATTCATGGAGCTCACATCAGTGCAATGTAATCCTGGCCTGTTTGGAAACATGAGTCAAAGTCTTTGATGGGCATGTTGTTTAAATCCCCCGAGGCTGGTGTGCGTTTCAAGTATTTATATAAATAACATTCATTCTGTAGAACTAGTAAGAGCTTTAGTTGTGTTTTTAAACATTTGTGTGAATGGTCTCATTTCTTCCATCTCTTCCCAAAACTGAGGGTGTGTTTTCTGCATGTGAAGCATTGTTGCTTTATTTTTTACGCATAAGGAAATGTTCCAAGAATACCAATTTTCAGGAGGGCTTCATTTCATATGTTGCTCTCCCCAGACAGCATCCCCCTTTCTATTAGTAAGCTACACAAGGAAAACAAGAACACCACTCAGGATTCCAGCATCTGATATTATGCAAAATGGTGTACAGTCTTGCTCTCCAGCCAGAACGTACTCTATCTGGATTAGGCTGACTAGGGAATTTACCCATTGAAACACAGCTGAGTAAATGAACATGTTCCACCTCCGCTACAGACTTTCAATATACATTGATCACTGGAGCCCATGAATCTATTGTAAAAATAAGCCTGTTTCACACAGTATACTGAGCTGAAGTCTATTCTCGCTCAAGTCCATGTTACTTAACTGGAGTCAGCAGGCTGATGCAAAGGACAGAAGGGAGAATCTGGCCTGATCTGTTGTCTTTGCGTTACTACATGCGAAATTCTTCCATACACATGTATGCTACACCCCACCAAACCAGACAAGCACAATGACTTTTTCATAAATGCAAGGCTTAGCAGTAAATTACTCTTGGTTGTTTTGCTAGTAGCACTGCACCATTTTAAAGAGAAAATTGTAAAAATTAGGTCTCAATGAAAGACTAATCCAAATGGCTGTGTGTGGGGGTGGAGGATGTGGAAAGAAATCAGGTTTGTAGTGGGGAGCGAAGTTAAGTATTCTGTGGGCAAGTTAAGTGTATTTGGTTTTGTAATTTTGGTAGGGATGCTTAGTATCTTGGATAGATGCCCCTTTTAATTCTTTGTATATTTGTACACAAACAATAGACCTAATCTATACAAATCTTCTCCAAAGTGCCTGGCTCTCCAGATGCAGGGTGTAGGTATGGCCCACCTCTGGTATAGAATCATAGAAGATTAGGGTTGGAAGAGACTTCAGGAGGTCATCTAGTCCAACCCCCTGCTCAAAGCAGGACCAACCCGAACTAAATCTTTCCAGCCACTGTTACTGTAAATGGTATCCACAGAAACCACTGAGATTGGAAGATAATACATATGTTACCAATATTTTTTCTTCTTGGCACAGAGCAGGGCAATAGAACTCCTAATATCCTTTGACAAAGGTTATATATTCTAATGCTTCCATCACCCCTTACCATGATGCCTGTCCCAAGAGTGGTAGTACTGAGCACATCAGCAAGTCTGGCATCCAACAAGTTAAAAATTCTATTGCTGACAAGCAGAATATACAAAGAGATTAAATCTAGTTTAAAATCATAACTAGGCCTCTTAAATAGTCTTGTACATATAGAAGATGCTGCTATTTTTATGGAGTTCTTGGCCAGTATGGGCAAAATTCTGTTCTCATTTTCACCCATGTACTCTCCCTGAAGGCAGTGGGGTTGCATGGGTTTAAGTGACAGCAGAAGCTGGCCCGTGGCATCTACCCTGCCACTTGATATGGCTCATCTTGTGGCATAGCATTGGATGGGGGAATTATGTTTTTTTTCAGTCTAGTTAAAGGAGTTCAGAAACTGGGGTCAAGTCATCATGACAAACCTGTATCAGCTGGGCTGCATTTTCCGGACTGCCGTACCGAAGATCATGGCCATTAATAGCTAACACACGGTCATTTTCTCGAAGCTGTCCATCACGGGCAGCCACACCTCCTTCCAGCAAGTTGAAAATAAATACCCCAGGTTCATCTGCCTTGCGGACCAGCTTTATTCCCAGCTGCTCATCTGGACTGCCTTTGTTTAGAACCACATGAAAACTGTCATCCCTGTTGTAGTGAGCATCAAGAGAAAGTCCGTTGTTTCGGCATCGGTACCTCTGCTCTCTGAGCACAGTGAGCCGGAGCACCTGACAAGGCTGCTTCAGAACTGACAGGGCGTAGTTGTGAGGAACATTGATGATGTCCATGCCGTTCACCTGGAAGAGAGAACCATAAATCAGCAATGTAAAGAAGCATCTAATCTGAACTGGCACTGCAGACAGCTGATCTATTTACACAGATGTCTTCATGTTCACTGACGTGCAGGATTTGAAACGGTGTCACACAAGAGGCCAAGTTTTTATTATATAATATCCTCCCCCCCCAAGGACAGGACGCAGCGTACAGACACTTACTGTCTTTTTCCTCTCTCTCTGATTGTCTCCAGACATAACTGTTATTTTTTCAGTTTATTATTGTCCCTCCTCAGGCCCCAATCTCCTTTTGTGTATCTTCATTTTATTCCACAAGTTTCTGATTTCAAACCCAGCTACCCTTCCTCTCACTCCCACTCCTTTTCTGCAGTGTCCTTGTTCATTATCTCACAACCACTTTGGTTACAGTAGACAGTCTGTATCCCCAATTTCCGACCTCACTAAAGAACTTCTAATTAAAATGGGGGGGGGGAAGCCCTGAGTAGTTTTAATTCACTGTGGTCCAGAATCTCAGCTTGACGCTATGCTGATTTACATCAGCTGAGGAACTGGCCCTTCATGTTTCCCTCCATTTCCTGGGTCAGAAGAGTTCACGTTTCTTTCAAATGGCTTCAGACAAAGAACTTTAAATCAATCCTGCAATTTTTGTTCTGTAAAACTGACTGGCTACTCACTTTATACTTACTAAATGAAAAACATTTGCAGGGTTTTAATTTGCTGGAGGAAAAACCAAACTAGACAACAGCCTCTATGTAGCTTTACATTATAATAGCAGAGCCATTTAACATTTAAAAATGTTTCCATACTGCAACAAAAAAGATCCTCAGCAGGGGTAAAACAACTCAGCTTGGCTTGGTTTTCTAAACTGCTTTTGGGGCCACTAAATGTAGACTCTGCTAACCTGTTATCTTGAACTCTCAGCAATGCTGAAACTCTACAAGGACAAAAGAAGAACAGACTTGGGCTAGGTCTACATTTAAACCATTACAGCAACACAGCTTCATTGCCATAGCGCTTCAGTGTGGACACTCACCACAGCAAAAGGAGGGGTTCTCCTGTCGTAGTAATTAATCCACCTCCCCAAGAGGCGGTAGCTAGGTTGACAGAAGAATTCTTCCATTGATCTAGCACTGTCTAGGGGTCATGTTGGCTTAACTATTGGCTTTTCACACCCCAGAGGAATGTAGCTGCGTCATACTAACTTTTTAATGTAGACCTGGCCTTAAAAATTCAGTAACTCTGGATAGGCTTCTCCTCCAGTTACCTACAAGTATTATGTAGACGAGAATTTAACTAGGACAAGGAATAAATAGACCAAGAGCACAATCCTGCATTATTGACTACAATTGATTCTGATCTTGCTCTCATTGAAGATGATGGCAAAACTCCTTTATGGGAAAAGGATCAGGCCCCAAGTGGGCAATCAAATCTTAATCTCTAATGTCATGATGCCATGAGGTGCTGGGTACCTCCCCAACAGGACGCTGAGTGTCCTCAGCTATCACTGATGTCAGCAACATTCAGGTGGTGCTCTGCATCTCAAAAGATCAGGCCCTGTTAGATTACTAGAAAAGAAAACTTAATAAGAGAATTCAGCACAGTGTTCAGTCCCATATACCATCATGTGCCAGCAATGCCCCTCTGCCGTGTACATTGGCCAAACCAGACAGTCTCTATGCAAAAGAGTAAATGGACACAAATCTGACATCAGGAATCATAACATTCAAAAACCAGTAGAACACGTCAATCTCTCTGGTCACTCAACAACAGACCTAAAAGTGGCAATTCTTCAACAAAAAAACTTCAAAATCAGACTCCAACGTGAAGTTGCAGAACTGGAATTAAATTTGCAAACTGGACACCATAAGATTAGGCCTGAATAAAGACTGGGAATGGTTGGGTCATTACAAAACCTAAACTTAATTTCCCCAATACTAATTTCCCCCTACTGTTACTCATACCTTCTTGTCAACTGTCTGTAAAGGGCCACTCTCTTACCACTTCAAAAGTTATTTTTCCTCCCCGCTGTTAATTGATTTATCTCATTAGACTGACCTCACACTTGGTAAAGCAACCACCATCCTTTCATGTATTTATACTTGCTCCTGTATTTTTCACTCTGATGAAGTGGGTTCTAGTCCATGAAAGCTTATGCCCAAATAAATTTGTTAGTCTCTAAGGTGCCGCAAGGACTCCTCGTTGTTTTTGCTAGATGTACTGTACACCAAAGGTCATAAAATGGGGACTATGAAAGGAGGCACCAAGCTGGCTGTCAAAAGTTATAGCTCTGAGGGAATCCTGTCATTTAAATATACAGGGACTCCATCAACTACACACCCTCAAGGCAATGAAAGAAGGGAACTGGTACTGTCTTTGTTTAGTACTATTGCTCTTCTCTTTTAAGAATTGAAATACTATAGATTTTAGTAGCCTGCAGGCCTCAGAAGCTCACAGGCACAGTGTGAGAAATGGTACTTGCAGCAGAAGCCACAGCTGAAATATACAAAAAAACAGATTATTTTAAAGTAGTTGGCCTCGTTTTTTGCCCATCCGTCATCCATTTCTATGGAAACAGGTATGGAAGTAGCAGCTGACAGCCAACGTCACCTAGTTATTCAAGCTTTCTTATAGATTTCAGCTGCTGCCACCGACTGAGCTCTTTACCAAACTGCACCTACAGAATTAGGGACTCATCCTGCCAGGTGCTGAGAGTCTCTCAGAGCCAATGAGAACTGAAGGCACTAACCACCCACTGGACTGGGCCTGTAGGAGTTTCAGGGCCATATTCTCTGCTGGTAGAACTCTATTAAAGTTGCATCAACTGAGAATTTAGCTCTCAATGTATTTACAACACTTCCTTTAAAAACACAAATCTACAAGCCCTAATATTAGAACAGTCTTTGCAATGCCCTTAAACTGAATTAAAGGTTTTAAAAAAATCAACATTTCTTTTATTCAAAAATACAAACATTCCTAAACCTTCCCAGTTTAGAAAAACACCTGTGCATTTCTAATGGTGTGGTTAAACCAGATGCCGGAGAGTGACGGGTGAACTTAAAGGTTTGGAGCTTTGGTTAAGTGTCATTCTGCTTATCAGAAGCATATAGGAACACCTTGGCCCTCATTCTGCTACCCCTAATACTGTCAAGCCAGAATGGTAGCATTTCATATGCCCTTTGTGCTAGTGTAAATCAGTAAACAAAGAGCAGGGCAATGGAGAATTAGGCCCCTTTCATCTAGAAGTGGATCTCAAAGTGTCACTAGAACAGACTGAACTGTACTTCCTGATTCTGGCTGGGTCAGAAATGGCACAGGAGTACTCTCTCTTATTGCATTTTGGTCCTTCTGCCTCAGGCCAGGAAGCAGAGGGGCCTGAAACTCAAGAGAAAAATGAGCAAACCAATCAGTAATCCAGAAAAAGGTTTGGTTGACGTTTTGAGCAAAAGTTAGGGTCAGTTCTTATTTGTGCAATGCAGTTCATCCATCCTTATTCACTGAGACCCCAATTCAGGAAAGCATGCCTACTCAGGACAGCACTCCGATACATGCCTATGTGACAGAAGGAACCATATCAAGTACCAGAGCCTGCAGTTTAATGACACATCTTGTCATGCATTATGCTTCTGTATACACAAACAGGCAAGTCTTACCTCCCTGTCTTACATTCCTATTGCAGTATGTATTTACATTGACTTGTTCTTTGTTAAGATGTTAACCCTTCACCTGGCATTTCCACAGTACCGTACCTTTAGTATCATGTCTCCCGGCAGTAATCTTCCATCTCTGGCAATCACCCCATCTCGATAGATATGTTGTATAATGATGTGGACCAAAGGCGTCTCACTGCCTCCCACAACTCTAATGGCAAGACTTTCTTTGGGATCAGTACGATTGATCTTAATACTGGTAATTTCTCCATCTGGAATCAGGTGATATAACCTGGGGAAGGCTGAAATGCACATAAGTTATTTATCTGAAATAATAATTATGCTTTATTAAAAAAAACAACAGGTCTCTGCAGCAGATCCAACCAGGTTTTAGCAGTCGATATAGTTTATGTTAAAGGGGAGGAGAGGATGCCCTGGGTTTTTCAGGGATTGTTGTAATTAGTAAATTCAAGGTTTAATGTTTTCTGCAATCAGTTCTTCTCTGCATCTTCTATCTTGATGGACTGCGCCTTCCTCACTCGTAAGTACGATTCTACAGAACACTGCTGGGACCTTCAGAGTGATCCAGGCCGGTGAAATGTATTTAAAGGAAAATTGCAGTGATTTGTTCTAATATTCTAGGAAAACTAAATAGATACTTTACCTCTCCAATACCCTCCCTATTCAGGCAGCTCTTTACTGGCCCCAGGAGTGTCTCAGAGGGATGTGTGTAACTACCAGACAAACCAAGAGCCTGAAGGGGCCGCAGTCTGACCTATTAGCCCAGAACTCATATCTGAGTTGCACTGACTTTCGTATATGTGTGTGTGTGTGTCTGTCTGTCCAGGACCGACCTGAACATTGCCTACTATTGATTTAGTAGCCCAGGGTTTCAGCACCAGAACAGAAAGTTCAAAGGAACGTTTGACTCACAAAAACCCAAGGAAATATTTCCTCACATCTTCACGTCTAGAAAGTTTCCTAATATCCAAATTAAAGGGAGGTGGAGATCTTCAGTGCTACCCAAGAGAAGTGACGTTTCCTCTATAGGACCCTTCCTACTTCACTGTATGGAGCTCAAGCAAACTCATTGGAATAGGAATCTCTTGCTCCTCCTAACTTAAGTGTGCAAAATGTCCATATTAAAGCAGCATGCACTTGGACAGAGATACCTAAGGATCTGAGGTAGACAAGGCTCCATCCAAACGTCAAGGGTTTTCCAAACTCATGGGCCCAGCTACATGAGAAAAAAATGACTCATTGCAGACAAATCAGTCATATACAATACCGAAAGGGTTTAGTTTAAATTCTAATCGGGAAATGCAGACTTAAATGTGTCTCAGCATGGAGCCAATTTAGTGGAAAGGGACAATAAATCTGGAGTAATCAATAGGGGATGTGCTATCTCCCCAGTGCTGTCTATGGCCTGGTTAAACATTACTACAGACCCTTAGGGTACGTCTACACTACGGGACTATTCCGAATTTGCATAAACCGGTTTTGTAAAACAGATTGTATAAAATCGAGTGCGCGCGGCCACACTAAACATATTAAATCGGTGGTGTGCGTCCACGGTCCGAGGCTAGCATCGACTTCTGGAGCGTTGCACTGTGGGTAGCTATTCCGTAGCTATCCCATAATTCCCGCAGCCTCCCCCGCCCCTTGGAATTTCCGGGTTGAGATCCCAGTGCTTGATGGGGCAAAAATCATTGTCGCGGGTGGTTCTGGGTAAATGTCATCAGTCACTCCTTCCTCTGGGAAAGCAACGGCAGACAAGCATTTCGCGGCTTTTTTCCCTGGATTGCCCTGGCAGATGCCATAGCATGGCAATCATGGAGCCTGTTTTGCCTTTTGTGACTGTCACCGTATGTGTACTAGATGCCGCTGACAGA
Organism: Mauremys mutica; assembly: GCF_020497125.1. NCBI lineage: Eukaryota > Metazoa > Chordata > Testudines > Geoemydidae > Mauremys > Mauremys mutica. The sequence goes on along the minus strand of NC_059076.1, from coordinate 93,357,571 downwards.
GGCGATTCAGCAGCGCTACACAGCAGCATGCTTTTGCTTTTGCATGACAGCAGAGATGGTTACCAGCCATACTGTACCATCTACCAATCCATAAATTGGTAAAAAGATGATTATGGTTACCAGTCCTTTTGCACTGCACCATCTGTTGCTGTCATAAGTGCCCCTGGCTGCTCTTAGCCAGGGGCGCAAAAGCCAAAATTGGGAATGACTCCCTGAGTCAATTCCTCCTTTTTGGTATCTAAAAATAGAATCAGTCCTGTCTAGAATTTGGGCAAGTGTACTAGAGAACCACTGTATCATAGAACCAGAGAGCACAGCTGCTCTGTGTCAGATCCAGCAGAAATTATGAGCTGTATGCTATTCACAGGGGGTGCTCCTGCAACAACTCCACCTGTTGATTCCGTTCTTCCCCCAGCCTTCCTGGGCTACCGTAGCATTGTCCCCCCACTTGTGTGATGAAGTAATAAAGAATGCAGGAATAAGACACAGTGACTTGTTAGTGAGAAATGAGTGGAAGGCAGCCTCCAGCTGCTATGATAGTCCAGACAGGACATTAAGAAGTGTGTAGGAGAGGAGCCCAGCATCGCGCAGCTAGTCCAGGGGCAATTGAATCTTTTCTTTACACATGAAGGGTGGGGGCTGATGGAGCTCAGCCCCCTGTTGCTATGATGAGGACGGTTACGAGCCATACTGCACCATCTACCAGGAAAAATTAGGGCCAGGTGCCCTTGATCGACCTAACGGATGCTAGTCGGCATGGTTACCAGTCCTTTTGCACTGCCCCATGTGCCAATAGGCTGATGATGACGATGGGTATCAGTCATATTGTACCATCAGCCATCCATAGCGTGGGGGGAGCAAGGATGTTGGTGTTGGGTGCTGCAGCATCGCGTCTATCTGCAGCATTCAGTAAAGATAGGGTGACATGTAAAAGAGTCAAGAGAGGATTGTTTTCCCTTTCACTTCTGGGGGTGGGTGAGGGGATGCGTAAATTGCTGAGCTATGCCCTGACCCACCACGGACACTGTTTTTGACCCTAGAAGCATTTGGAGCTCAGCCAAGAATGCAAATGCTTTTCAGAGACTGCAGGAACTGTGGGATAGCTTGAGTCCTCCAGTCCATGAGCGTCCATTTGATTCTTTGGCTTTCCGTTACGCTTGTCACGCAGCAGTGCGCTGAGTCCCTGCTATGGCGTCTGTCTGGAGATTTTTTTAAAATGATTTTGAATTTCGTCTTCTGTAACGGAGCGCTGATAGAACAGATTTGCCTGCCCTTACTGCGATCACATCCGCATGGTCCATGCTGGAGCTCTTTTTTTATTTTTATTTCGGACTGCATCGCCACCCGTGCTGATCGGAGCTCCACGCTGGGCAAACAGGAAATATTCAAAAGTTCGCGGGGCTTTTCCTGTCTACCTGGCCACTGCATCCGAGTTCAGATTGCTGTCCAGAGCGGTCAGTGGTGCACTGTGGGATACCGCCCGGAGGCCAATACTGTCGATTTGCGGCCACACTAAACCTAATCCGATATGGTAATACCGATACTAGCGCTACTCCTCTCGTTAGGGAGGAGTACAGAAACCGGTTTAAAGAGCCCTTTATATCGATATAAAGGGCCTCTCAGTGTGGACGGGTGTGGCGTTAAATTGGTTTTACGCTCCTAAAACCGGTTTAAACGCCTAGTGTAGACCAGGCCTTAGTTTCAGACAAATACAGTTAGGCAGCTGGGCGTCCTAGTTATTACTACATGGTGTTATCTCCCAGCTATAGAAAAGTAATATGGCATTATTCCCAATACAGATCCCAATTCATCCAGGAACTTAAGAATGTGCTGAACTTTAAGAATATATATATATATCCCCACTGAAATCATGGGATTGCTCACGTTCTTAAAGTCTGGCATGTGCGTTAGTACCTTTCTGTAGCAGCACTATACCATATAGAGACAAACTAGCTTTGATTTTAGTAAAAGGAAATTTATTTGAAGGGAACAATGACCTTATTTCCCCTCGATGCTGGAATATTTTTCACCTGACTTAAAAACCCCTCCTGCCGCCCCTCCCCACCCCTGGTGGCACAAAACCATGGTGTTTCCTTAGCTGTATTATGTGGAGCTCTGCTGTACTTGAGGATCTGAGCGTAGGTGTATTATCTTTTAAACTATAATTTACTGTAGAAGTATGTTCCTTTCCCAAATGGCACATTTGTCTGTACAATGTTACTGTAATTTTCTTCCCTTTTATGAGTATTAAAACTTTTGGTTCAAATTCATTCCTGTCTAAATCCAAATAAAATCAGTGGAGTTACACTAAGGAAGTATTTGGTTCAATATTATTTTACACATGCCTTAGTATTTTTTAATGTATTCATCTGTCCCAAACCATCTATTACAGAGGTAAAGGCCCCACACATGAGAGAAGGCATTTTGAATTTCTGGCACAAGGCATCTTTTGATTGTAAGAGTGAGCTCACATGAATAACCCACTGGTAGAGAAATAATATATCATCATTCTTTTCAAAGAATTGTAATTACCTATTTTTAAAACCAAAGGGCAGAGGTTGCCATTAAAAAGCCAACACTGTAACTCTGCTAAAGTTACAGCAGAACAGTATCAGAGAGCACAGTATTTCCTAGTCTATGTTTGTCAAAAAGCAAATAGATAGAGAGAAAAGCTGAAAAAGAATAGTAGCATTGTGTTGCATCCCTTACCACTCCTTTGACTGTAAACTCTTCAGGACAGGAAACTCTCCTCCATCATGTCTGTAAAGAGCACCTACCAGCAGCACAGACTTGGTCTTTGTTGTTTACATACAGTAGATACAGTTTATTACTGATCTAGGTAATTACACTGCCTCATCACTGCAGTATCTGAGTGCCTGTTTCTCTTACACCCTCCTTTTAGTTGTTTCTGCTACAATACCAGCCCCTTTCTGTTTTGCACACGCACTATGTGCCAGATAGGTAGAAGTCATGTTATTTTGCCATGTACACCTATTTTTTTGGGGCCAAATTCAGTGGTGACTTAAAGTGGTTGGATAAGTTACAAACTGAGTTAAACCTATATATTTTATAAAGGATCCACACTTTCAGGGCCTGATTCTCATTTCAACTAATTGGGTGTATAGCTGATAGAAAGGTGTAAAAGGGCTATTGTGTAAATGAGAATCAGAACCCCAATATTTTTCATTGTACCTAATCACCTATAAACCATCTTGTCTAGGCATTTTTCATGTCCCCATCTCTATATTAGCTAGGTGCCAATGGAATCCTTGTAGTGTGATCAATGCAACAGATCAAAAAACTGCTTGAATTTCACATTCTATGGCAACTTGTTACAGCTTCTAACAAATTGTACCATTTGATTTTAATCAGACTCTGTCTCTACATCTTATTCTCAGAACCTTTTCTGGTGAATTATACTGATTAATCTCTTGATCAGTTAAACACTGTGGGCCTGATTCACTACTATGTTATTCCAGTTTTACACCAGTCTTGCTGTAGATTTCAGATGAGTTGTACTAGCATAAAAGTGGAGTACAGGAACAATTGTTATATAGTTTTGGCTCTTTGCTTCATGTATAGACAATTCTTTTAATTAGTTTGTAACCTATTGAGTCTTGGGGCATGTTCCTGTCCTTCACTACCAACTTTTACAGCACCTTAGTTGCAGATATGCCAAGAAGAATTTTAATATCTAATTTGCTTTTACTCTAATCAAAAGTGTAATCTACAAAGAAATCTCTCTGAGAATTTTCTCTTTTCTTGCCAGTCGCCCATTATACAGGTTTTCCTCTTATACTCAGGTGTGTGTGTTTGATGTCTGTAAAGAACATCCTGTAAAATACAGAATGTTCTTTATAAAAAGTAGACGCTTCTGCCCATAATCCAGGTGAAATAATTGGATTAATCTCTTTATTTCTGCTGATGGTTTCTTTAATGCTCTCCTGGATGGTCTATATTCACAATATCCATTTCTACTTTGAGCCTGGTTTTCAGCTGTATGTTTGTCTAAACTGTACCAGATTAAAAACTAGCTGCTAACCAGATTAGACCCCCTTTTAAGCAGAACAAATCTATTATCCACTTTCATTTCATGGTCCATATGAATTATGAAAATGGTTGATTAAATATACTTTACCTATTTAAAATAGTAATATACAAGAAAAAAACCGGAATGGCCTTTTAATTTACTAATATTTATTTCACTTGAAAGAGTTAGGCCCTGGATCCAGCTACTGCTTGCGTATGGGTGGGTGCCTGTGCCTGAACAGAGCCCCACTGACCTCAACAAGGCTTTGCACAGATGCAAGTCATGCATCACACACAGCTAGTTGCAGGGTCAGAGCCTTAATCTGTGTTCCCCCCATTTATTCCAATTTTCATTGTATTCTTAATTAATTAGGTATCCCCCATCCTCTTTCAGCAGGTTTTCCAGAGCAGGAAAACCATTAAGTATTTCATACCTTTCTTTCCCCATTTACACTTCCAGTCTTTATATATCGTTGAACGGCAGAATCTAGAAAGAAGTAAACTTTCTGTCTTGTTTTTGGTGACTCTGCTTGCAGATTTTTCTCCATACTCTTGTACATTTCTCATCGGGAGTGGTATGGAGCACTCTGAATCTGTCAATAATAATAAAAGGTCATCTGTGTTCAGAAATATCCTATGTACTACTTCCTCAAGCTATACTCCTTTGATAGCAGCATGTAATATTATTGTCATTACAGTTTTAAATAAGACAGTAGAGAATGGCCATTCCTGTTTAAGACAGTACCTCTGTTCGCTTGAAAAGATGTATGACTCTGAGTGTTCATTAGTACTTTAGCTACAGGATTTTTATATGAGACTTTATGTGCCCAAAATTTATGTTACTTAATGTAAGCATAAATTCAATGCTTACATTTAATGCTCAATGCTCAAATTTAGCAAACTCATATGCTTATTATGCATCTACTGATAATGCTGCTAGTGAAATATCCTATTCCTTAACTTCCTTAGACTAATATCCTGCTCCTTAACAGGAAATATCCTGTTCCTTAACTTCATCAGGTGTGATGAGTGCTGGATAATGTCTGCTATTAGGTTTTAACCCAGCTTGACTAGACTGAATTATTAATACAATTTGCACCCCATGCTGAAATCTATATTCATGCTAGTAGGCTTGATTCACATGAGTAGCTCACTGAAGTCAATGAGTTTATTTGCATGACTAAGGACTACTCACCTAAATAAGGGTATGCAAGTGCAGGCTATCACTTCCTTTACCCTCGTTTAAATTTAAGCAATATAATCAATGTTATAATCAATTGTTAGCAAATACGTAGATCTATAATTCTCACACACAAGTTTGACCCAGTTTGGTTTCTGTGTTACATTAGAGTTATATGAGCCTTGCATATTGTCCTTTGCAATCTGCTTTAATATTTGATTTTCCTAATGATTTTCAGTCACTTAGATAGATCATTCCTGTCTCCAATCTATCCATCTTTAGTTCTCCAGTGAAGTAATCTCTACTTTGGGATTTTATCTTTTTTAACATCTTATTGCTTCTGTTGTTTCTCCAGTGGTATTTCAATCTTCTCAAAGAAGGGTTGGTAGGACTGATGATGTGATTGTTTAAGATCTTATAGTATCTCAGTAAAATTGCACTTGTTTTATTTGGTCAGTAATTACATTTCCCTTTTATAGTCAATTCTTGCCTTGCACAGGCAGGCTAAAACAGGAATTTATCTCAAATGGTGGAAATCCTGCAGGATTACTCTTTTTCTAGGTATTTGTGCCTTGTGCATCACCATGGAATCAGAGTGCTTAAGATCCATCCTTTCTGAGATCTCCACCAGCTGTTTTCTGAGATTTTGGCAAAAACAGAACCAGAAATTCCAATCTGCTGTGGTGGATTTTAATTTGAAAATCACCGAAAGCAGGTTAGACTCCACATTCTAGGTTTGGGCCACCACTAGAATAAACTTGATTTTTTCGTGTTCTTTCTTTGCTCTGTATAAACTATTTTCCTTTCTTTATACAAGTCTCACAGGCATGACGCTGAAAGGGGGAGTCTAGTTCCCTAAAGTCATAACTTTTTCTCATCTTTTCAGTATCTCCATTCAGTGAATAGGACTCTCATCTTGCTCAGGATCAATTCCTGCCTCTTGCACCAAAGCCAAGTAGCCAGGCTTAGTACAGGGAGTGTACCTATACAAGCTTCTCAGCAGCCATTATTGCAGCTCTGAGTCTGCAATAACTCTTTACAGGGTTAGGGGTAGAGACTGGTGGATCTCCATAAGCACAAGATCCACAACCCCTATACCACTCGTACTCCAGCCTGCCCACAGCCTTGCCAGCAACTCACTTGTATTGATCCCCTATAAAGAAACTCCCCAGTGTACAAAGAGGCAGACATCCTGGCAATGTCCACACCAGCTCCACTGCCCTCTGCAGCTGAGAAGAAAAGGGTAGATGTGTCCCTCACTGCAGGGTGCCACCTGCAACATTGCTGTCCCTAGGAGGCAGCCAAGCCTCATGAGACATATGGGAATGAGAAAAATTCAGATAATCAGCTATTTTAAAGTTATTTTAAGGTAAAGCTCATTAAAAAAAATTCAGTTAATTTGTTTAAAGTAACCAATTTAATATTTACGTATAAACCGCTTTGAAGTTGTCGGAGTTTCAGTGGTTTCCAATGAGTCCTGAATCGTTTTTAGGCCTAACTTTGCCTCTTGAGATTGTCCAGATGACAGCTTCTTGCCTGACCGCTCACTATTCACTCACCTTCCTTTTATTCCTATGCTTTTTACAGAACACTGCAGTTTCCCTGTAAATTCCCGCCCCCCCCATCCCACTGGGATAGCCTCATAAGACCTCTAAAGAGCCAACACTCAGACCACACACTCGTACTCCAAGATACACCTGCTGCCTGGATGCGTTTGCTCTCTGTTTGTACAACGCCTACCAGAGTGGAGTCCTGGCCCCTAGGGGCTACCACATTACTACTAATAAAATAATTACAATACAATAGTTACAAAAATGATGCAGTGTGGAACACATTCCATCTAAAATAGCAGGAAATGTCATTCACAATGTCAATCACAATCTCCATTTATTTTACAGCTTCCCAAAATAACTAATGACTGTTACTGAAAACCATCGGCATGAGTACCTGTTACAGTTCCCACAGTTAGTGTTAGCCCTAGGTGGTTTAAAATTAATACTGTAGACTGGTTTGAATGAGGAGTATATACGTCTCTGTTGGACAGAAATGAACATAGACAGGGAGGTGCCAAACTAGGAGGATATTGACACACGTGGAGTACACCATAGTTGTACTGACTTGCTCACGGTACTTGATCAGTTAAGTCGACTGTTGAGGTAACTCACAGTGACAGACCTAGTCATAAGAAATTACATCTTAAATGCAACACACTTGGAGAGGCTACTTCAAAACCTCAACACCTTCTTTCACTTCTCAAAATGTAAAACCATGCACTTTCAGACTCTCTTAGCATTTCAGGGATGAAGTAAGAATTATTTTTAAACCTTATATGCTACGAGTTAGTGTTTAAATGAGAATGGTCTATCAACTTGGATGCCGTATTGTAAACAAACATTTCCTTGCCCATATTGCCAGAAAAAATATCTGAAATTCTTAAAAATGAAAGAATTTTAAAAATCCAGTTTACTTCTCAGTATTTATGCTTTTTGTTTTTTAGCATTTCAGGCTGAGGCAGAGAGCAAGTCTAAAAAATTTTAGCCTAAATGGTTGGGGTTTGACAAAGTTATCAGCAACTGAAAACAGGGGCTTACCATGGAAAGTGTCAGGCAAGCTTAGCTTTAGGTGGCACTACCAGCTCCATTTATAATTGATCATTAAACTCCTAAGAGAGCCTCTAGGACGCTATAATATAATCAGATTAAAGAGACAATCAGCAGTGTTTAATATTTATCCAATGCCTCCTTGTCCATGGTGAGTGAAAGTACTGTGTGAGGACAAGCTAAACGGAGTCAAGACTGTTTCATTGTGGATCTTTCCACCTTAAGAAAAAGCACGATGAAGAGGAGTATAGATCATCACTAAGGCTAAGATTTTGCCATAGATATTTTAGTAAAAGTCATGGACAGGTCATGGACAATAAAGAAAAATTCATGGAAGCCATGACCTATCCCTGACTTTTACTAAAAATATTCATGATAAAAAGGGAAGGGACTAGGGAGCTATGGGTGGCTAGGAGCTCTAGGGCCCCCACCACCCATGGTGCTCAGAGCTCCAGGGTCCCCCTGCCCACCCCCACATGGCAGCTGGGGGCTCCGGGGATCCCCCTACCCCTGCCACTGTGGCTGAGAGTCGCCCTGTCCCCACCACCGGGGAACTGCAGGGGTCCCTCTGCCCCCATGGCTGGGGAGCTATGGGTGTCCCTGCCATGGTGGCTGGGGAGCTGTGGGGGTATCCCTGCTGCCCATGAGGCTGGGAGCTTGGGGGCCCACTGCCTCAGGTGGTGGGGGTACCTCACAGTGGGGCTGGAGTCATGGAGGCCTTTGGAAGTCACAGATTCCGTGACCTCTGTGACAAAATCGTAGCCTTGATCATCACTTGAGGCACACAACAGCTAGCCTACCGGTTTCACATTATCAGAGCAGTGCCACAGCGATGATATCAGACTCATCATATGAGGAAGACTATACAATACAACATGGGCTATGGCAAGGAGGTTATTCTAAATGCTGTTCATGCTGTGCAGCTACAGGAAGCACATGCTTGGGACGGCATGCCGCGGGGGGCGCTCTGCCGGTCACCGGGAGGGCGGCAGGCGGCTCCGGTGGACCTCCCGCAGGTGTGCCTGCGGAGGGTCCACTGGTCCCGCAGCTTCGGTGGACCCTCCGCAGGCACGCCTGCGGGAGGTCCACCGGAGCCGCAGGACCAGCGACCAGCAGAGCTCCCCCCGCGGCATGCCACCGTGCTTGGGGCGGCGAAATTGCCCGTCAGGAAGCACAAGCATCACAAATGAGGTTCTTACCTGCCCCATACAGACAAACGCAAAACAGTCAGAGACTCCTCAGCCAGGCAAGGGGAGGGAGTTCTGACAGACTAGCAGATCAACCACAACAGACATTAACTCAAGCTCAGTTGGGCTTTTGTCAAATGGATGGCAGCTCCTCACAGAAAGGCTCACCTTTAATTAGTAATATAGCATCATCAAAAACTTTTACTGCAGCCTGATTTCTGCTATTCAGATGGCATGGGCATAAAAACCATGAACACTTTGGGCCTACTTCTGCACTCACACTGACATAAATCAGGGGTCTCTCTGCTGATGTTAATGGAGGTACACTGGTGGAAACAAAGGGAGAGTCAGACTCTCCCTCTCTCTCTGGAAAAGTTGGGTAATTTGGCCACAACTGACCAGATGAAAAGCCCACCAACAGGGGAGATGTATGTGACAATATAAAGCTGGCAGAGCTGGCTCTGGCATCTGTGCCAAACCTCCCAACCACGTTGGCACAAGGGGCATGTGGTGGTAGACAGAGGGCATGTCAGAGGCAGGAAGGAAAGAGGAGAGGGCAGGGCAGAAGGCAGCTCTGCTACATCAATTCACAACTGGTGTATGGTCCCTTGGGAACCAGAGTAAGCTGTCAAATTAGAGGAGCCCCTAAACTGTTCTAACTTGGGCTGAGGCCAGGGCTGGGGCATCTCGAAACTCAAGGAGCCATAACTAACTCCCTGATAGCCCCAGTATCTTCTGCCCTGAGAACTGCTCCGCACAGGAGAATATCTGGCTTTTGAATCCCATTTTGACTAAACATTGAGTAGGACAGGACATATGCCTAGAAATAAATTGAAGTGAAGTTGATAGCTACAGAAAAAAATTTAAAATAATAATGGCAGCTAAACCATCCGAACTGCTGCTGACCTCTGTGAAAGCATGAGGTACAAAATATAATGTTGGTAAAACCAGCCAGATCTTGAATCCTGCCAGGATTCAATTCATCCCAATATTTACCAGTCAGGATGATCCTGGAAGGGTACAGGCAATGCCTGGAAGCCAATGGGCCACTAAGAGAAAGGTATCTCCTCCAACACAGCACCACACTTTCCAAGAGGTAAAATCTCCCCAAAAGGGATAAGAGACTCAGCAAAGGAGGATAACTCTGCAGCAGGTTGAAAATGCAGCCTGGAGAGAGCTATGACCTGTTTGGCTATCAGACTCTAGCCATCTCCCAAAGCCTGTCCCAGTGACAGCACAATTAACAAGATTCAGACTGTAGACTAGACTATGGAGAACAGCTGAAAGAGCCCCCACACCCCACAGAATTGGAGTGTTCTGCTGCCTGTCATGATGATTACAATTGTTTCAGAAAGAACTGTATTCCATTTCTCCTCCAGCAAGAGGAGAGAGACGAGCAAGAACCTTTGAGTCTCTGCTATACAAAGCACCTGCCATAATGAACTGTCAAGGATCAAAATCACAGATTCATATTAAGGGTGTATTTGAATTCTAAGAAATTATTTGTTTACATGCTTGTTTCCAAGATGTAATAGAACATTTAAAGACAGATTCCCAGAACTGTATAAGTTGCTGCATAAGTTTTTCAAATTTGAGTTCATACAGTTCTAGTAATGTCTATGCAAATAGTATGACTGGCCATTTGAATGCATAATTACTGTGATCACTATGATGGTAACTATATCTGCAAATTGAATAATCAAATGCATGCATGGCTTTTCACATGCAATAGCACATGCAGAGATTTGTAAATCTAGGCTTTTTAAAGTTTGCTTGCAATTTTTATCTTTAAATTTCAGTGAAACTACTTGGTTCAGTGAAGTTATCAGTGATGGCATCAGGTCAAAGATCAGAACCATAATACCTTTAAAGAAAGGTTTATGCATTTAGAGTTACCTGGTTGTCATTTAAGTCCAACTTTTAAGTCACTTTATAAATATAATGTCTCAGTATGTGGAATAAGTACTGAAAAATACAGAAACCAAATGGAGCTTTCTGCATGGAACAAGCAGATAAATGGTGAGAGATGTTGGCATGGCTCGATGTTGGCGTGGCTCTCTGTTGCCATATGCCTTGTGTAGTCATTTACTCCTGTGCAAAGTGGGTGTAAAATGCTACTGTTTTAACTTGGCAGCATTTTACGCTTGCTGTATTCAGGTGCAAATGACTGCAGTGCAATGGGGAACTGGACTCTTTATCTTCCTAAAACATTGACCAAAGCAAGATGCAAATGGGTATCTGATCTGGAGATAAGAGATTCCATGTCATGTTCCCATCATTAAAGTTTAGAGCAGAGAAATAATGAGCTTGGTTTAGGCAATCACTCCAAAGATATCGTCACTTCCCCTCCATCCTGATGGCTGCGGGGTTGGCATATGGTGCAGAGCAATTAGTTAATGTTTATGTAGTGCTGTGAGCCTATCAAGTGCTAAGTATTATTTTCCACCCCTCCCTGTCACTGACCATATAGTAACTTCTCTCTATTTCCTTATGACAGAGCACAATGCTCTTGCATTGTCACCTGTCTGACCATCTTAGCATACTTCTGCCACCAAATATCAAACATAAGTGCTGGAACACTGATGATGATATTTTACCTTTGTAAAATATCTTCCACCTACAGACTTGCAAACGCTTAAAAACATCAATGAAGCCTTAACAACCCCCTGTGAGATGTATAGTAGGTATTATCCACATTTTATAGAAGGGGAAACTGAGACACACACTGGATAAGTGGCTTGTCCAAAGTCAAAGAATGAATTGGGGCAGAACCAATAACAGAATTCAGGTGTCCTGACTTCCAACCCCATGTTTTAAACACTAGGCCACCCTTGTCTCTGTAGCACGTGTTCTGTTGCCAGAAAAGCCCCAGTCAGATTCCACATCTCTCTAAGTTCTCCCTCTCCTTGTTTGGCTGGTACATTTAAAAAAAAATAAAACAATGAAGTATTTTAAAAACACAAACTAATCCATGACTAGGGCTCCTAGGCACTGCAGTCACACAATACAGTACTTCTGTTATTATTTATGTAAGACCTGGGTGTTAAATCATCACGTGAGTGGGGTTCCCACCCCATCATGGTATATAGAAAAATACACAGGTTGAACAAAGTGTTACCTTCCTCTGCAGCAAGACAGTTTTCAACACACTCCCTTTCCTGGTCAGCCTGGTTGGATACGGCACTGCCGCTTTTCGTCCTTCGAAGGACACTCAAAGCTCGATTTATTTTTTTAAAAGATCTGCTTCTTATAGTGGAACGTTCGAAGGGTCGACCTGCAACAGACAGAGAAAAATAAATAGAATGCAGCAGCTTTGGGTTGTACAACCAACAGAACCACGTCATTTCTGTAACCGCAGCTATGCGCAGGGAAGGCAGAGGTGGTGGTGGTGGTGACACCAAGGCTGCTGTAGCTTCTCCCTCTCCTCCTCGCTGCATATGGCTTCCCTTACGTTGTATCTGGCCCCAAATAGAGTTCCAGGCCTGAGAATTCATTAACCTTAATTTGAAGGACTGCTATCCTGTGGTGCCCCCAGGATCTTTAACTCCATCTGTTTAGCCAGCCATAAATGTAGCGTTGATTTCCAGGGGTAGTGGCCTGTGAACAGCACTATTCAAAGCCAAAGCCAAACCGTGGATTGGCTAGGGGAAAATGCCTGTAAGGTGAAGGGCTAGTGCCACAACAAATGAGCTGGGTATGTTCCACTAGCCCGCAGGAGAGAAATTGGAGGCTGTTGTTAAGTCTGCTATGGAAGCAGCATACGGCACTGCTGCAAAGCCATCATGGTGGCCCCTCCAACTCCCCACCCCAACAGTGCCTTATATTTTAATGGCTAAAATTAGAAGTGTCAGGAATGCTAGCCATATGGCATCCCATCCTCCTGATCAGGAATAGTAATTAGGGAGGTGAGAAACCAAAAGGGGTCCCAGTTCTAAAGCAGGCTAAAGAACTTTTTTAAGAGGTTTTTAAAATTGAGCAAAAAATAATAATATGAAGGAGGAGGGGAAAAAAGAGCAAAAGGGACTTGCAAGACAGTACAAACGTATAATAATTGAAATACAGACTCTTCTGATTTCTACAGGGCCATAGGTATGCACGGCACTTCTTACTCTGTATCTTTCAGTACGATACGCGTACCGTGCATCACCATCTAGTGGTACATAACTCCCCAAAATCAGATTTAACTCCCCGCCCCCAGCCGAACCAAAACAGCAGGGTTCAATTCTATGATGAAGGTCTTTGATTCTGGTGCTCTCTCCCCACCTTTCCGTCTGCCCGCCCACTGCATGCTCTCAAGACCAAAGCATTGGTCTTGGAATCCTAATTCAACTCCGTTTAAATTTTTCCTTTGTAGCCTTGCATCCGTCCTCCCAAGACAAACTCCTTTTGGCTCCCATGCCCCCACAAATACTAGTTCTACCTGTACTATACTCTTCTTCTTACTGGCTATACTTCTTGATGGCTATCTTTGGTCATACTGCATTTTTCCAATATGTTACACTCACTGGGGCTTGGCAGGGGAGGAAAAAATAGGGAAAGAATTTTTGGTGTGGCTAGTTCATTACTGTGGTTCGTTTTAGCAATGCCAGCTCCTCTGAGCTTCATCATCTTGGAATGTTGGCAAACACTCCTCCATTTCCCTGGGAAAATTTTATACCCATAAAACCATTGGTTCATTTCAAGATATTGCTGAATGCATTTGTCACCCTAAATATATTGGTTTATTGGGAGCACGCCTGAACAAGACAAATACAAAAAAGGGTTATTACAGAAAACAAACACGTTTCTCTGCTCTCTGACATTTTTAAAGCATTCGGCAAAGTTAATTTCAGAGAGAGGCCCCCTAGCCTCAGAGACTATCCTAGTTAGTTCTTACTTCTGTTTCGGTTGCTCCTACTGGGGTCCCCAGAACTGCTCCCTGACTGGTTGTCTTCTGAGGCAGGGCTGAAGGCTGGATTAACTAGGCCTGGCTCATCTGTCATTAAGGCAATCGCTGCAGCTGCGGAGAGCTCTGGGCCAAGAGCCGCTACGGTTAAAGTGGCACTACAGTCTGGAGAGTCATCTTGTGAACGTCTCTTTCGTTCCTTGGTAAGGCCATAATGGGATGCTCCTTTACATCTAAGGCAAAGCAAAGGAAAAGGATATGTTAGTAAAAGTTGCATTTAAAACATTACTTGCTTAGGACAGAGTGTCTGACACTGACAAATGATTAACAGTACCAAGGGTAACGATTGCAATTAAATCTGTTTCCTGACCTATGAAATAGACACCAAACACTGTGGGAAAATGCCAGCCCTGTCGAGGTTTCACAGAATTAAAATAAATTGAATAGATGCCACTGAATAATTAGTTAAATTATTATTTTACTTGAGAAATCTACTTCAATAGACAATTAGATAGATACAGCCTGTTGGTAGCTGTAGTTTTACTGAGCATAAACGGGAGATACAGGCATAGCAGGTGATTGATCAAATCAAAGACCGGAATCTATAATCTGTCCTTTGTGTGCAATTAATGAAAGAGACCAGTGTGAGGCTTGAAAGCTTGTTTGTGTCAGCTTATGTTTGTGAAAGAAAAAGCCACATACACAGTGCCTTTGTGAGCTTCTCACCATGACAAATATTCTCTGTCAGAGGAGCTGTCACTCTGTTAGCGTAGCAGCACCTCTCTGTCCACAGAAGACATCTGTAGGCTTCTCAGTTGAGTTAAGTGACTCCGTTGGACAAACAACTGTAAAAAACACCTTTTCCCCTCCAGTCTAGACAAGGCCCAAGAGACAGTAGGCAGTGGCCAGCTGCCATCATAAGAGCCCAGGAGAGGATGGAGGTCTGAGAGTCCCACCCGGAATATAGCAGTGGTGAGTGGGGGCCCAGGAGAGGGTGACGATAGCTGTTGTTTGGGGTTAGATGCTCAATCCAAATTCGGATCCAGCCTGTTCTCACAAATAAAAATCCAAACCCTGAATCCTAACCTTGGCAGCAACCAAATCCATGTCAGCCCATTACTAGTTAACAGACACATTTATTCTTTAAAAAAAATAATAAATCAAGGGTAGCTAAAGATGTGGCATTGTAGTAGATAAAAATACACATCTTTCAATTTTAAATATACTTATTTTCAGAGCCTATTGTCTGTGTGTGATTGATCCTATATGACGGAACCGGGACCACACATACATAGTTGCTTTCAAAACTCCTAGGACTGCCTGAAGAAAGAAGAGTTCTGTGATTCCATATTTAATGAGTCACACACTAACACAAAATCATGGGGGTTCAAGGGAACAGCGCCTGTCACTTTTCTCCAGCGTCATTTCTACCCCACTACTGCAGCCATCACAAACATGTTCATTGTAATGAATTCTGCTTTTTAATCATTGCCTAATGAGCTTGCCCTACTTACTGTTACTATTATATCTTCCTCATAGCTAATGTTAACTGATGACTTTCATATAAATGCCCTCTAGGATGCAATCACAGGAATAGCTGCAGAAGTCCTTAGGGACACAAAGCCTTTCGTAATATGTGGTGCACACATAGAGTAATGCATAATACATACAGTACATGAAGCTGGTGGAGTATGCATCAGGGAAACTGTAATACATGGAACAGAGGCCCATGAAATAGAAATGGCTTATGGAGATATTTTTGGGCATGTAGGAGAGGTGTCGATGGGAGGCAGACAAGTTACAGAACTTGGTGTGTTCATTTCAGTACCGTATTTTAATTCACCTTACTGTTAATTACAGCAGTGGTATTTTTAAGAGAGAGAGAATTAAAAATGGTTCCTGTAATACTAAATCATGTTTTATCCCCATTGTCGTGACACTGGTTCTGATATCAATTCCCTCTTGGGCCGAAAGCTGCCTCAGCTTACTCATCTTTTAAATACTCATGAGAGCTGATCGACAAAGGACAACTTTTTTGGTGGCTAGTTATTTGAATTGACAAGCAGTTTCCCTTTTGACTGTATTTGTGACCCGTTAGTGTTTGCTTGCTGTGAACAGTCAAGTGGTCAAGCGGTCCTAACACAAATACCCTGGAGAAGCAAGTCTTAAAGCTTGAATATGCACCAAAAATGTATCTCCAGCGAGCTGTATATTTGATTGTAATATTAGAAATTGATTTGGTGCTGGCTCGTGACATAAGTCATCCAACTGGGGAACAGAAACAATACCACATACCTTAGTATCTAACCACCTCATGTACATTTCAGAGTTTGGCTCCTACCACCTGTGGCAGAGGCCAGTTTCAGAGCTCTCTCTCAAACAGAAGGAGAAGGGGTAGAAGAAAAACTCTTCTCAGGAACAATGGCCTGGTTAAGTATTTTAAAGAGCCAGCAAAAAGTAAATGTGTCCCCTGAAGGCCCTCAGATCTTGGGGGCTGCTTATTCCAAAACAAGGCTCACAACAAAACCAGCAAAATAAAAAGTACCTAAGTTTGTAAGGACTCCCCTCAGGGAGTGGAGAGCTTTCCTCACTGCTGCAGCCCCTTCTAGCAGACTGGCCTTTTCCTATGTGCTCTGGAAACTGGGTGCAGCTATCCCATCTTATGCCCTAAAGGTCCTCAGAGAAGTCCTCTAAATCCTTGCTTCCCACCACCCAGACAGACATTGCCTTTTTTAGTTAGGGGGAACTGTGAGTGGAGAACCAGGGCCCCCATTTTGGGTCCTGAAAGGTCTACATCACAAGCAGGGGCGGCTCTAGGCATTTTGCCGCCCCACGCACGGAAGGCGACTTGCCTGCGGAGGGTCCGCTGGTCCCGCGGCTTTGGCGGACCAGCAGACCCTCCGCAGGCACGCCTCCGGGAGGTCCGCCAAAGCTGCGGGACCAGCGGACCCTCTGCAGGCAAGCCGCCGAAGGCAGCCTGCCTGCCGCCCTCACGGCGACCGGCAGAGCGCCCCCACTGGCTTGCCGCCCCAAGCACGCGCTTGGCGTGCTGGTGCCTGGAGACGCCCCTGATCACAAGTACAGATGGCTGTAAAATGGAAATCCTTTCCTGCAAAAAAAACTGTCACATACTGAGTGCACCCTTGTCTCTCTGGCCCTGGAATAGGGGGCAGGCTGAGAGCCAGGGAGGCAGCAAGTCAGAGCGCTCAGCCTCGGCTGCTCTCCTAGAAAGCTTCGGTTCATTTAGTTTTCCGCCAAACAGAAATTTAGAAGAGTGTTCCAGGCAGAAGCCAGGGAGCCATCATGTCAATATTCCCAATGGATTTCCCCCCCCAAAATGAAAGTTTTCCTGTGGAAATTTTTGGTTTAGCAGAAAAGGCATTTTTTGTCAGAAAATTGTTGCAATTCCCAACCAGCTTTGCTCATGACAACAAACCATTCACAAGTTATTTGTTCAGGAAATAAAACAGATGTGGAGAATTTGGAATAACCAATTTCAAAATGTTGCAAAATCGCCCAGTGAACATTCCACAATCAAACAAACAAAATGTTTGTTCTGAATTATTTGCCCATCTCTGATTACTATCTTCCTACATTGTGGATATGTTAGAAGGATTCAGGATTTAATAGCAGACACTGCTAAGTAAGTATTTATTATTACTACAGAAGGTATTTGTAACATGCTGCTGGTGATACCCAAAGCTGTGAGGCACTGTTACCCCTCTGCCTCAGCTAGAGAGTGAATTTTACTGGAGAGAAGACTATGTGGCAGATCCCTGCCACCCCCATCGGTCATCCTCACCAGCCAACTCCACCAGGCTCTCCCTGCCCCAACCTGGCCTAGCAGGAAACAATCAGTGGACTCAGGGCCAGATTTATACCTTTTCAGTGCCCGCCCCCACCACCTACAGTTGACCTTCGTGTTTTCCGTAAAAAATTAAACGAAAAGAAATATAAACACAGCCTCCCCGGGAAGGCATGAGACCCTTCGCCATGCACAACGCTCCCAGCCTAGTGCTCAGCCCACCTGCCCCAGGTGAGGTGCAAGGGGGAGACTGTACCTCTCCCCATGGAGAGTGGTCCCTGGGCGTCTTCTGTCCTTCCCACAGCCTGGCATGGCAGCCATGCTCTGTCTCTGCCAGTGCAAGTGAATGTGGCGCTGGCCATGCCCTTCCCTCTCCCTTCTCAGCACAGGGCAGAGGCAGCGGGTTGGCCGAGATTGGGAAGGGCTGGGACATTCCTGATACCTTCAAGTAGCCACCCCGCCCGCGGCTCACAGTGCCTCGAGGCAGGCTGACTTGCCCTGCTCCAGCCTAACAGACTGGGCAGCCACCAATCAGTGCCAGGAGCCCGGCCACTCGCAGGGGAGCTGTATGTATTAACCTTTTAACTTTTAACCCACTTAACTTTTAGGTGCCCCTAGAATGCCAGCGCCCTTAGGCATGTACCTACTGTACCTAACTGGAAATCCAGCCCTGTGTACTCCAGCCCCTGAGCTTCTCAGAGATGTTTCTCTGCAATGCACAGCACCTATCACTGTATATTCACTGAAGATATTAAGTTCACTGCTCTTTTAAAGAGTAAGTACACTACAGCTCATTAACTTAACTGGGATAAACACGCCCTCCCCTTCAAACACAGCCCTGAATTGGTTTATAGAAAAATAAAACAAGTTTGTTAACAAATGGACATAGTTAAGTGATACTAAGTAAAAGAGATAAAGATAGACACGGTTACAAGCAAATTAAAGTGAAAACAAGCATCTAAAAGACTAAACTCTATCAAGATACAATCTTTGTTAAAGATGGTTTCTCCCACCCACAGTATTCTTTCCAACTTTCCATCACAGAGATCAAATTGCTAAGGTGAAGGAAAACGAAGGAGTTTCTCTCTCTGTTCCTTATATCCCCAAAGAGATGTCTTTATCTTTCTTATAAGTGAGGAACACTTCCTGAGGATTCAGTCTCCTGCCTCTCTCGAGTTCAGTCTCAGGATAACACTGGCCAGTTTAGCTTGATTATTTTGTTTACTACTAATATGTAAATTGAGGTAAACCCGCAATCCCGTGTCTAGGACAGACCTCTTTATCACCTTTACCTAGGGTAGGTTGTTTGGTTTTAAACATGTTCTAGTAACATCCTTCAGGGGACACTTATAACTTCATACATAATATTAACCCATGCATTTGACAATGATATTAATAATCAGTGTGCTATTAGTTTTCAAATGATACCTCAGAAGCCATATTTTATACCAATATTATTGCAGTAGTGTGTAGGGTGTGAACACAGGAGTGCATAAGTCACAGTATTGTTAGGGACTTTAAGTTTTAAACCAATGTCAGGTAGTTGATGTAAGCGATTCACAGCAGAGAGCACACTACTTAGCAACAAGACAGACCAGACTAACCCTAAATTAGAAATCGGAGTATTTTTACCATGCGACCAAGGTTCAGTTAATTACACACCTAGGCCCCAGTCCTCCAAATGGATCTGCAGGGGCAGACCCTTACACTTGCATGTAGCTCCACTGGAGAAAATGAGACTCTGCACGAGGCACACCAACATGGAACCAATTGCTGAATTGGTGCCAAAGTACTTTCTTTTACTTAAAACTATACCACACGTTCTCTGGCCATCCCCAAATCGCTGATGTTTATTCTGCTACAGACAGACAGTTAACAGAGTCCAGCCAACCGGTTTGTTTCAGAGAACAATTTCTCCTAACATACAGATGGATGGCAAGGTTTAAGATGTGGCAGACTGGCACTGTGTTCTAAGGAAAAGACATCTTCTAAATTCTACCAGAAAACATTAAAAGACAGCCAAAGCTCTTTAAGTGTGAACACCAAATCTGTACCCTAAATAACTGTGGCAGGCATAAATCAGCAAGACTCCAGCAATCTCACTTCAGATTAACACACTGTCCCTAGAAGAAGAAAAACCTCAAACTTGCAATAAAATCTGCAGTGGCATCTCTTCACTTTCAAACATCCCTGTTTCACTTACGACGACACTGCTGAGATAACAGAAGACAGAACTAAGCAAATATGTTTCTCTAGCTATGAATGGAGGCGACTGCTTAAGTGAAATCATATTTGTATGGTTTAAGCTTTCTTTTCTTTCCATATGGCTATGTTTGGCTCTCCAAACAGAGAGAGAGAGAGAGAGAGAGAGAGAGAGAGAGAGCCATGAAATAGCTACATGCCAGTACTAATTTTCTCTCTTGTTGTGACTAATACTCAGCTCCTTGATTTATGGATGAAAAAGAGGGATGGAAAGGAAAGTAGGATCCCGGATTAGCATGGGCAAGTCACAAAGTGACTACAACACTGACCGGTGGCCAAGGTGAATTGCAGATTTGTGTTCTCCCTCGGTGTTCTGGACAGCAATACTTTTGTGTTGCGACAGGATATAGAAACATTAGGCTTGTCGTCATTACTGGGGTAAGTCAACCTAAGTTACGCTACTGCAGCTATGTGACATAGCTTAGGTTGACCTACCCCGGTGTCTTCACTGAGTTGCGTCGACCGGAGAACACTCTCTGCTCAACTTCCCTTCCTCTTCTTGGGGAGCTGGAGTACCGGGGTTGACCGGAGAGTGCTATGCCATCGATTTAGTGGGTCTTCACTAGACCTGCTACATCAACCCTTGTTGCAATCGATTGTAGCAGCCTCGATCTCCCCGTAGCGAAGACCAGCCCATTGTGAAGGCCACAAAAAAGAGATAATGAAAATTGTCCTTTCTATGATTCTATGCCTATCTTTAGGCCTGTCTTCTGAGTTAAAAGGAAACAAAATTTGATGGCAGTGGTATCATCAATCTGTAAGGGGAGTTTTAAATTGCTAGCTACAGCTTAGTTTAGTGGTTCTCAAACTTTTGCACTGGTGACCCCTTTCATAGCAAGCCACCAATCCTAAAAATATGCTAATGGGCCTGACCCAGAGAAGTGCTGAGAACCCTCAACTTCTGTGGACCCCAGTCATGGTGGAACTTTGTATTATTACCTCACAGGATTGGGCCATTTTCTACAAGACATTTTAGAAATGAAATAAAAGCTAGGATTTTTCTGATGAATACGTCATTTCAAGAGGAAGACCTGAAAACATTAATTAAACAAAATCTGCCCCCAAAAGATTGGATGATGGAAAGCCTGTATTGCTCATTAAACATCAGTGGTCCCAGAGTGCTAGAACATTCTCATCTCCGTCAATGATTAAATATAGAAGATATGTACTGTAGATTAACTATGTGTACATCTCCACAAGGAGTTAACCTGGCATTTGGACAGTTCCACATGCTTAAATATTCCCCGTTAATAGCTGTCAACTTCACATCTGGTTTCTGAATCCTTCCAGGAGCCTCCAGAGAACAAGCACTGGTATTAAGTAGGCAATCCTGCCTATCAGGTTTGTCTTATAATAATAAAATGATAAACACAATCCTTTCAATAGCAAATGAGCCCCACACTTAGTGAGACGGCAGATCGTTCAAAATTGTGATGGTTTCAGATTTTAACTGAGGGGGTCCATGTTTTCTTTGCAAAAGAGCCTAATCAAAATCAGAACTTTTATACAATGGCTCTACTTTTTTATACTGGCCGAATCAAGTTGTTTGGTGCAAAAACAACAAGTGAAGACCGAGTGAAATTTCCAAAGTACTGCAATTATGTGCCTCATAACTCATATAATCTGCTATAGTGACACTGTGTTCTTCAGGCTGCATGGAGGGGTTCATCCTGTACTAGATGTTAAAACGCAGCCACAAATCTGTTAATTTATTGATGTATTTTTCAAGTTTGTTGTTCAGTGTTTTGATCATTTGATTATATTTAAACAAGAATAACTAGTTACCCAGAAATCTCAAGAATATCTCAGCATGATCTTCCCCTTCTACCGTACTTCGAAAGTAAGAAAACTGCATAACAGAGAAGACAATATTGGCACTAGCAGTACTAATACAACTCATAAACCTGCCAAATAATAAATTAGGGGGAGGGTTTGTTTTTTTTTAATGAGTTGTGGGTTTAATCTGTGTTTTGATTATAAAAATCAAAGCCTTTAAATGATAACAAAACACACATCTCGCATTAAAGAAGGTTAGTGGGTGGCAACATATTTTTGCTTCTCCAGTGTTGGCGTTGAGTTTTGAGAGAGAGGTTATTGTCTGTGGTGTGGGGCAGGATGGAAAAAGCGCACTTGTAAATAGTTTTATTTCAACCTTTTTTGTGTCGGCAGATTAATATTTTGTATCTTATCACATTAAGTCTGTACATACTTTACATAAAATTTCCTTGGCTATAGCTAAGTAAAATACCCACCAAGTAACAGAACAAATGCATCAACTTAGCTGAGATCAAAATGTCTGGTTTTAAGCTATTGTTGACATAAAACAAGAATATAAATGTCCAGATTTGAAATATAAAAGCATCACATTCAATTTCAGGGAGCTTCCAATCAGGATCTTATTTTTACTAACCTGCTGCCTGAAGTAGTTGGAGATTTTTGACAGCAGCCCCAAGCATATTATGACAAACAATGAACACTGTCTTAACACCGTGTTCCAGCAAATAAAAAGGTGTAAATAGCAGCCCAGAAGTCTGAATTTAGTGACACTTGCCTCTGACCTTAATAACCCTTAGATCCCCCAAGGCCTCTTTTAGATCAGGCTAAGTATTCAGATTTCCACTCTGGGCATGTCTTGGTAGAGACTAAAAATTCTGAAAGAGGATCTGCTTCCTGCCAGCAAAGGTCAGAAAATGGCCTCTGATAAAATGGTGGTAAAAATGAAGATGTAACTCAGGTGCCCATGTAAGCGTTGCACATGTATGTGTGTGGGCAGGAGTGGGTGGGGAAAGGATCATCATAGGATCTTAAAAATACATTTTTGACATTTTATTACTTTAAAAAGTAATCCTCCTGACCTGTTGACTTCATGATCTGACCTTTAACAAGGAGCAAAAACAGTTTAAAACGTAAGTGAATCAGAGTGTCTTGCACAAAACCCTGAACCAGTAGGAGCTCCTTGTAGGGGGGAATGGAACATTTCCTGGCTTACTACACAGCTTTAGTTTCATTGCTTTCAACATAAATGAGTATTGACACTGGAATAAAAAGTAGATTAAGTCACATTACTGAATAAACTTCTCATTACACTGGAGGTTCTCTGGACCTAACAGATCCAGCAGCAGACCTTGCTCATCTAACTGTAGTAAAGCCCCATGCTGGTATCTGGTCCTAACAACTGCCCAGGGCTCTTGCTATGATTATCACTGGAAGAGGATTTGGTTAGGTGCGATATTGTGAGCTGCTGATTTTCAGAATTACAACTTTCCTTTATTCTCATGCCTATTGGGTAGGCAAAATCTCCTTTGGTGATCGTTTAATGGGATTAAAAACATCCCCTGGAATATGCTAAAATAACAACAACAAAGAAGAAATAGTGTGGCATTTTGGTGAGGTATTCTGATAATCCGTTAAAATGCACACAGGACAAAACCAAATATAAAGGTTTGAGCAGTCCTTGTTCAGTCTTTGTACAAATATCACAGGTATATCGATTATAGTCCACTGAAAGCTTACATGGTAAGTAACATAGATTACTCTGTAGAAATTACAAAATGCATTCTCCTTTTAAATTTCTATTTTTTTTCATAACAACAGAATTGTTGGTAATATAAGGTATTTACTTACCTAAGAAGTGAGAGCATAATCCTGTCAAACAGCCATTGACTTTAATGTTAATAGGATCAGGCCATAAGGGAGGGCATGAGATATGGGAGAAAAGTGAATATCAGAGCAGATGGTATAGCTCATAAGTTATGCTTTTTATCTATAGAACAAAGCACTTTAGAAAGAATGGTAAGTATATGTACCTCTCTTTTATAGATGGGGAAACTGAGGCATGTGACAATGAAATGACTTTCCCAGAGTTGCAGAGAAAAGTAGTGGCAGAGCTTGGAATAAAATATAGGTCTCCTGATTTCTAGTCCAGTGCCCAACACACTGTACCATGCTAGTAAAGTTTAATCAAAGAAAATTCCTTCACTATTGAAATTAAAAAGTCATGGAAACACATCTATTGAAGTTAGGATTCATAACATTTGTTTGTGACACATTTAAATTTTGAGCCTAAATTGCCCAGATGGTTTCCCTTTACATTCCTAATCTTATTGGCAATGCATGTTTTCTTTCATGCTTCCTAGAATGAAAGTTACAGTTAAACTGTAAATTAAGTAATGGATAAAAAATAGTTACTGATTCTTTAGAACTGTCTTTTGTACAGCACCTAGCACAATGGGGGCCAGTTTCTGGTCTGGAGCTCTTGGTGCTAATGTTATAGAAATGTTAAACAGCAATTTTAGAAAATAAAAGTCTCTAACACTATGTCGATTACACTTTGATCAAAGTTACTCCTGGAAACCACTCTACACCTCCATACACTGAGGATTTTCCAGGGAATATATATTTTACACACACACACACACACACACACACACACACACACCTTTCCTTTAGTCACTTCAGGCCTGTTAGACAATTGGCCCCTTTACATATGATTATAAATAAAAAAACAAAAAAACCTTTCACTAGTCTTTTTTTTTTTTAAATTACACCCATTTAGTTAACAAAGATTCCAAGGTAAGTGACTGACACCATACCAGCTCAGTACAAATTGTACTAGCCCATTTACTCTCTCTCCAATTAAAATACAGTGTATAGAAAAGAAAAATAGAAAGAGGGAAATATTTTAAAAGATTTTTTTAACACAATATAGCACTATGTCCAAATGGGGAGTCCAGTTTTCAGTACCTAAGTTTGGGTGCTTTGTTCCGAATCTGAAAACTCAAACATGCAACTAAAATGGGCAGCTGAGCACCAAAATATCCAGTGGCAGAACTAAGTACCCAAACTTAGGGATCAGTGCTTCAAAATTAGACTCTGGGTGTACACTGATCCCTCACAGTCACACTACCTAGCAATTCACATCCTGCTTTACCTTGTTGCTGCTATAAAATGGATCTGGATTATTTTTTAAAACAAAGCAGTGAGACACTTTTGAAATTATTTCAAAGTGTGTATTGTTTCTGACAGGTTCTGACATCTCGGTGACTCAGTCAGTCTATCAGCCTGCGGTCATACCACATCAGGCCGTGATTTCGTTAGCATCACAAGTTAAACTGGTTTGAGTCTAGTTAGCAGTGATGGCAGACCCTCAAGGAAACAAGGTGATGTAGGAAATGATGCTGGTTCAGTACTGACTCAGAAAGGAGAACAATTACACTCTACCTCCCTAAAATTGCAATGACCCTACTCCTTCAGAAGTGAGTAAGCAGCTCAGAAAATAAACTCTAACAGCACATTCACTGCATGGCTCAACTCCTGCTAAAATTTACACAGTGGAGGTACTAGCCACATCATGTAAGCACAAAGTGACCCAAAGTGGTACTAGCCACATCCATGTAAGCCATTGGCTGCAGCGACAATTAAGACCTCCAGTGGGACATCGACCAGCAGACTGCAACACATCATGGGTATTGGATGTGCTGACAGACTGAATCCAGAGATATTTAAAATAAATCTTGCTTGCTTTCTGTAAATATTACTGTAACAGCCTGTCAATGCAGATGGCTAATCCACCCAAACTGACCAGCTTTTCAATATGTAATACTCCTACAGCTACAATAGGAAATTTTCTTCAGTTCCAAAAAAAACCCCATCCCTGAAACAAATCCGGTGGATAAAAAGTTTTTAACCACAGGGAACAGACTAAACAAATTCACAGATGAGTTCAAATATTTATATTAATGACTTGGTCATTGGGTTCTATCTTTGTGGTTGTTTGCAGTGCCCTGTACCTTTGGTCCTTGGTTTAATCTAGTTTCATCTGACTGTACCTTTTGTGGTTTAGGCAGTATTAAATTGCTAGTGGAATGAGTTCTCTTCCTGGAAGGCAGAGAGAAGATTCTCAGCAGTCATTACTTTTTGTTTACCAGGGAAGATATATGGGGGAGGAGGAGGAAAAGGGAAGAAATACCTAACATCTTAATAGCTGTAAACATAACAAGGGACTCACAGGAAACTATTTTCTGCTTTTAAAAAAAAAAACAAGCTTAATGGGGATGTTACAACATCATGCAACAAGGACAGCTGTGGACTTAGATCTTTGCATTACAGTAGACCTTTCAAAAAGGAACTCGAATAGTTCTACCAAAGTTACCACTCCAGTTTACAGTGTTCAGTACATGGTATTATTTACTAAGGACTTGTCTACAGGGGGAAATTGACCAGAATAGCTATTATGGAATAATTTTCATTGTTGTTTGCAGTGTTGTTGTAGCCATGTTGGTCCCAGGATAGTAAAGTGAAAAGGTAGATGAAGTAATATTTTATATTGGACCAACTTCTGTTGGTGAAAGACTCACTACTGAGCTACACAGACCTGAAGAAGAGTTCTGTGTAGCTCAGAAACATGTCTCTTTCATCAACAGAAGTTGGTCCAATAAAAAGATACTCCCTCACCCACCTTGTCTCTCTATTACAGAATAAGGTATTCTACAACAGCTATTCCAGAATAGCTCCCCATGTGGACACACTTACTCTGGAAATAAGAGTGTCTTTCTTTAGTTTAGCTTAATCACAGTCAATTAAATTAAACCAGAAAAAAGGCACTGTTTTTCCAGACTAGCTATAAGCATTTTAAATTCACACACTACCTTATTCCAGAATAACTTCCCTGTGTAGACAAGCGCAAGTCGTCCCTCACAAGACCCTGGGCACTGACAAGGAACTGGGGAAATCCTTGGGGGAAAGATGGGGTGGAGTCTTCCCTAGGCCCTTCCACAGCTACTGTTCCAGGTTCTACCATCACTTGTCCCCACAATAGGGTAAGGCAGGGTAAGACCATAACATCTACAAAAAGGTGGGGCACTCTGTCCTCCCTACCTGCCCTTGCATACAGCCATGCAAGGAGCCACTGGTGAGTAGGTTTCACATACAGAGGCATCCCACCAAGGCACAATCTCCCCAAATTCTGCTCCCCCAATTTAGGCACTGGAAGTGCACTGACTTTGATGCAAAAGGATCTAGTGTTCCAGATGAAGGGTAGGATTTGCTTCTTTGAATGCAGAACCTACTATTGCTTGTGTGCGTCTCACAGTTGCAATATCTGCACCGATATCTCCGTTGTGCAAGAATCAGAATGTGTTTTCCAATACGTGCTTTTAAACGTCAGACTTGTTCCAACTCCATCACATAGGAGAGACCCTGAGAGCAGTGATCTCAAACCAGAAACTCTTTAAATTTGATTTTAAAAAAGATTACTCTAATGTAAGTTACTTCTACTGGTAAGTCAACGAAAGTATTTATCTCCTTACTCTGGCCTACCCAAGGTCCTGTATACCTAAGTGAACACCACGATACAGTGACTCGGCAGGTCATTCTGATGGGGGTAATTTGGGGTTATTCTCTTTTTTTCCTTTGCAATCTTCTCTCAGTTGATTAATCTTGAGAAATATCACTAACATAAGTGTTTTGCCTGATCTGGAAAAAAAATCTTAAATTAGAAGACACTTTTCTTGGTCAACATCCTGTACTAAAGAACTTACTTAATAATCCTGTACAAAAAGGTAAATCCAGTCACCATGGTAGCTATGATTCAGTGTCAATGAGCAGGCGATCTCGTCTTCCATTCAGAGCAAGGCACTGGGATTCAGGGAAGAGGGGCTCTGTTTCTCACTCTGCCACTGGCTTGCTGTATGGGAAGGTCACTTGGTCTCAAATTTTCAGAAGTAGCCTCTAAGGTTCTGATTCTTCAAACACTTAAATACCTGCTTAAGTGTATGTACACGAGTAGCCCCGTTGAAACGAATGGCACTATTAGTATATGTGAAGTTAAATCCATTCGTAAGTGGTCAAAGGATCAGAGATTAATATCAGATGCTTTATATGCAGGGTTGCACTTACGGAACAGAGCCAGAATTTGGCCTAGGAGAGGCAGTTTGAATAGATTGCATGAGACTCAGCAGACCCAGATTATATTGCTGGCTCTGCCACTAACCTGCTGTGTTACTCTGGGAAAGTCATTTTACCTACCTGTGGCTGTCTCTCCGCAGGCCGCCTGTTTTATCTATTATGACTGAAAGCCATTTGGGGCAGGGACTGTTTCTTACTATGTGTTTGTATAGAGAGTCTTGCACTGATCTCAGTGGGGCTTCTATGTACTACTGTAGTACAAATACTAATAGTGAGGGGAAAACTCTCCTAGACCCCTAACTGTACAGAGAGCATTGTCATGCTATTTCAGCACTTCTACCAGGAAGAACAGAGGGCAGTGAAAATATAATCCATGCCTTTTAGAATCTGTAATTAGCTTAAGGCTTTGGTTGATTTATTTTATTTGAAATCTAGCTGAGCTGGGGACCTGACACATTGTCTGGATCTACATCCAAATGTTGCCAAAAGTTCAAGGGTGCTTGAATCTGAGGTTCCACTTCCGGATCATTGCTCATCTGAACTAGTTTGCTCATTCCAAGTATTAATGAAGTGTCATTGGTTTGAAAGGTCTGCTAAAAAACTAAAACGAACAATTTTTCTCCTATCTGAATATTTTAAAAGACCTGGAAATAGCGTTCTTCGTGAAGGGTGCCAGAGGAGAGGAGGATGAGAACAACAAGAGCTTCACTGGCACAAGGGACCCTGGATGGAACAGCTGTTCTTTTTTGGAAGCATTAAAAGAAAAAAAAAAGTGTCACGGGAGGTCATTAGCAGACACCACAGTAGAGGTTTCCAAGTTGATGTTTTATATACTGAGATTCTTTTCTTTAAAATGCATCTCAAGAAGGTCTGGGTATGACAAACTTTGTGTGTAATGAAGGGAGTTTTAAAAACAAGTTTGATTCCATAGGTGAGTCATAACCATTCATCATCAAATCTCTTAGGACCAGCTTTGCCTTCGTGACCAGCACAACCCTGGGTCTCAGCAACCTCCAGCTTCCATTATAGTCCTTTAGAGTCACTGGCAAATAGCACAGGCAGGAGTAGCCTGATCTAAACCACTGTCAAACTTCCTTAATTTGCAGTGTGTGTATGTGGGGAGATAATCCCATTAAAAAAAAAAAAAAAGCAGCCTAGGAGACAGCATTTTAGCACCTTTCACCATTGTGCTGAGTACTTCTTGGCTGAAGTTTAGGATCTGCATTGGGAAGTCTCATTTTCTGCCACTCTTAGTCAGCTGTACTACTTTATCAGAAATATCAAATTTAAAAGGGACTTTTCTTAAGTTGTAACAAAGAATTGTCTGAAGTCAGAAAGATATGGTGTGTGTTTCTAACAGGGAAAGATAAATATCAACAGAAACATGCAAGAACTCACAGCTACTTAGGAACTGCTTTAACTCCTGCCATCCTCACTAGAGAAAGGAAAAGCTCATGGAGTTTGAGGTCTGGGAAGCTCACAAATGGCTATTTTTTTGGGTACACAGGATTTGCAGAAACAGGAGTTTGTGACATTTTATTTATGTAATTTAAACTCATTCATTCCTGCACCTCCAAGGGCGATTCGGTTTTTAAAAGTTAACGTTCAAACTAAAAGGGAGATAGAGGCACCCTGCTCTAAAATAAAGCTTGCATTTCCCCTTTAAAGAGAGTGTGTGCGTGTGTTCATATATATACAACCAACTGCATGCACAAAGCCTGTTTCTCCTCTCATTTACTCTGGTGTAAATCAAGAGTCATCTCACCAAAATCAATGGAGTAACACCAGTACAAAACTAGTGTAAGTGAGAGAAGAATCAAGCCAACGGATATGCCTTTCTCCCGCTCCCTGTTCCATTTTTCAGTCTGTGTTTGAGTTTCACTCTACCCATTCCCTGCTCCATTCTCACACTTTTTTTTGCTAGATTTCCCTCCCCAGATACACACATTCGTTTTAAAAAACAGTCTCTTCTAAGGGAAGCACAAACTCAAAAGCATCAGAGCCACACTTCTGAACTCACAAATTTCAAGTTCTCCCATCCTCAACTTCTCACAGCAAACAAATAACTATTATCAAGGGCCAAATTCTCCCCTCACTCATCACTCCTGATTTTAGCCAATGTAACTGCACTGAGTAAAATGGAATTATTCCAGATTTACACCAGTGTCAGAGAGAGCAGAATTTGGCCTTTTATTTTAAAAAGAGTCTTATTATTTGTCCAGGGTCCTTGTATCTCTCTCCTCCATCATATGGCCAAAGTGCAGTGTACTCTTTTGGGGCATTCCCTGTTACCCAGTAGTCATACTACCACCAGTTGTGGGCAGTTTGGAAACCCTTCATTAACTGTCTTGTAAGATTTCAGAGTAGCAGCCGTGTTAGTCTGTATCCGCAAAAAGAACAGGAGTATTTGTGGCACCTTAAAGACTAACAAATTTATTTTAGCATGAGCTTTCGTGAGCTGCAGCTCACTTCTTCGGATTGTAAGAGAGGACAAGGAGATTTAATGTGACGAGGTATGAGACAGGGACAGGACGCAAAGGAGAGCTTCAAGAGGAGCAGAAATTTAGTTGAAGCAAGGACAAGAGGAAGAACATTTTGGCAGAAGCATTTTAGATAGACAGGATAAGGAGTGAAAGCCAAACAGACAGTGGTTAAACTAATCAAAGCAAGATATGACTGTGGGGTGGACAAGGGGTGGGGAGATTACAAGACATATCTGAGGATATTAAAGGGAAATTTTTCCTCTCAGTTTATTTCACATGTGCATGTTCTCTCTAA
This sequence comes from Mauremys mutica, assembly GCF_020497125.1. NCBI lineage: Eukaryota > Metazoa > Chordata > Testudines > Geoemydidae > Mauremys > Mauremys mutica. The sequence continues at coordinate 93,326,940 of NC_059076.1, read as the reverse complement.
CTCAAAATATCTTTAAGGAATAAGCTGCTACTTACCTATACCAGGTTTAGGTAAAGTTACCTACCTGAGAGTGGGATTGAGAGGTTTAATTAATGTTTGTAAACACTTTGAAGAGGTAGAGACCTAAGTAAACTGCTAAATATTATTTAACCCTGTTGTCCTTAAACAGCATGCATACAAATCAGGCTCTATCAGTAAAGCAGAAATCTTTGGTCTGTTGACTACCAGCTATCCGTGCCTGAAAGCACCACTAGGCCCAGAATCACGCTAGGATTTTTTTAATTGTTTGTATTTATTGAGAATTTGAAATAACTGAGGTGACATCAAGTACAGAACAAAATTTGCATAACCATTAGTTGACTTTAACAATAAGCAAAGAGACTATCACAAATCTTTAAAAAGCATTTTTTTAATAGCTGCTAGGACAAGCACTCCATAATACTGCTGCAAAATGAGCACAAGGGATGAAACGCAGTGTTAGCTGACAGACAGGACATTGGATGGGGGAGGGGAGGAGCCGAGGGAAGCTTTCCAAGAGTGTCTAGTATGGATTATGGTTCATCATCTGTACAAAAAAGTCATTTGGTCTAAACCTCCCTTTACAAACTTCCTTTCTTCATTCAGGTCACATTACTATTAGTCAGGCTTCAAGTCTGAAAAAGCCAGATCCATGAGGCTTTACATTTATTTGCTCTGTCAGCTCTATGTATTAAATGCATGTTTAGATGGGCGCTATATATCTTATTAAATGTTCTGTCCTGTTTAGCTCTGTTCTCATCTGATTTATTCTGAATTCAAAGACTATGACTGTAAGTGTCTTCAAACCTACAGATGCTTAGACCACTGGGGACACAGCACAAAAAACGTGAAATGCAGCAACCATTACTGTCTGATCTCATTATGCTCATGCCTTGGAAGGATAAAATAAGAATGCACTGGAATTCAATCTCTTCTATGGAGAGAAATTGGAAGCAGAAAATCTCCCTTAGAAACTATGTGCGCTCAAAGCCCCTGGAAATGACCAAGATAAGTATAATGTTCATAGAGACTACATCAAATGGGGGACTGCAGACAATTAAAACACAGCACCGAAGGAAATACTTATAGATTCCTAGGGACATATCTTTGGCTCATGACAATGCATAGTAGCTGAAAAACCAGCAGAACAGAGGGTCAGCAGGTGATGTAGAGCTGGCATAGCTATATCCTATAGCCCTTCATGAAGAGGTCCTGGCCAGAAAGCTGCTGTGTACCGGCAATCCTGGGGCACCCAGAATGGCCCCTCCTAATTTGAACCAGCTACACATATTAATACAATCGCCCCCCAGGTATTTATTCAAACAATTAAATGTAAAGTGGATTAAACGTCCAATCTCCCTCCTTCGCCAAATGGGTTCCAATGATAAAATAACCACATTAGTGCCAATAGCAAGATAATTAAACACTGCACTCATGCCATCCATGGGGAAGATAATTGTACTCTCTTTTTCATGAAGACTCTAGTAGTGCAATCTTAATGGTTGTTGTTGTAACTATTAATTGGATATTAGTATACCAGTGAGATACTTGCCAAGAGTTTAAACCAACATTACTGGTGATCCCTTCTTGGGTGTTGGCCAACGCAAGTCACAACTACCTCTTGAGATTCCTGTTTCACAGAACGCTACTGCAGAACCAATTCTGTGAACTGTTGCATTACAACACATGCTGTACACAGTATGTGTGCTTTTCTGCATGTAATTTAACTCATCGCTAAGAGCTCTGGCATCTATTAAGAAAATTAAGCAGAACAATCTTACTTCTTACTCATAAGTTTCAGCCCAAACATTCACCACCACCTAATAGAAGCACAGTGTACTCATTGCCTTCAATGGGCCGCCTGTGAATTACAGAAGTTACCAATGAAAAAGACCTATTAGATCATCCAGGCCATCTCCCTTCCATACAAGATTGTTCAATAGGGTAAAGTTTGTAGCATTTCATATAGCCTAGTTTTAAAAGTCCCAAGTGAGGAAGCCTCCACCACTCCCCTTGGGACATTAACTAAGCGGTTAAAATAATGTGAAGCGATGGAAACAGCTACAAGCATGGTTGAGAGAGCTCTTTTTGTTCAGAGTATCACCAGGTTGAATCACCACTAGGTTTTGTGGTCTGTTACCATCCAGTTTTTGAGTTCCTAGCCGTTTTGACTTCACAAATTACACTCATGTGCTGTACAGCTACAGTAAGACATGTCTCTATGCCATGCCAAGAATCCTAGATCACTGTGATATCAGAGGTAACTCAAGTCATCACCACTCTTGCGCTACAGCTAGTTTGCAAGCAGCAATTTTACTGATTGTATGAGGGAGACTGCACAGATGGTGGATTACTTGGCCCACGTGCCACACTCATGCAACAGGATGGCCTTTCAGCTACTCGTATACAGTAAGTCATAAGACATACTGGAAAGTGGACCAAGGCAGGGTTGGAACAGGATAGTGCATGGATCCACTGCCCATTGCACCCGATGGACAAAGACTACTTACTTATGAGGTGAAGGATAACTCAGTGGTTTGAGCATTGGCCTGCTAAACCCACGGTTGTGAGTTCAATCCTTGAGGGGGCCATTTAGGGATCTGGGGAAAAATCTGTCTGGGGCTTGTCCTGCTTTGAGCAGGTGGTTGGACTAGATGACCTCTTGAGGTCCCTTCCAACCCTGATATTCTATGATTCTACTCTGACTGGGAATGCTACTTCCATGCTCTGACAGCAGTGGCAGTCATGCAGCAACACTACTGCTTCTCTAGAACCTGGGAGAAAAAAGGACTGATTTCCTCCTCTCCCATCTTGACCCCACAGACCTCCCTCATGTCAAGCCCAGTGGCTCAGGCTTGGCACAGGAAGAAGAGAACATATGCCTCCTGGCTACAGTGGTTAAAGGCAATACTCTCCCTGATGATAGGTAAAGTGCCTGACTGCCTACGATCTTGGGGAAAGGCAGGACATAATCTGTCAGTGAGGTTTAAGGTATTACAAAAATAATCCAAAACCCCAACTCTATGCAACATAGAGGAAAGATAAATATTTGGATAACAAGTCCCTTAAATCTAACTTAGCTACAGTGGGTTCCATACATTTTGTCATAGGATGATCGGTTATAACAGATGAGTTTATGGTATCTTAATGATGCTCCTTCTGTATAGTAGTACTTTTTAATCTCATGCCATTCCAGCAGGATGTTCCTGAATGTTTTTTTCTACATTTTGCATCAGTTGTCAAAACAGCCAATGACTCGGACAGTACATTCTAGGCATAGTCGCAGAGCAGAGGGCTGGACTAGATTACCTACTGAGGTCCTTTCCAGCCCTACATTTCTATTAAAAGCAAATTCTATGATAAGCCAAATTCATCCTTGATATAACTCCACCGAGGTGCAGGGATGAATTTGGCACAGTGATTCAAAAAACTGATTTCATATTCTTTGATCTATCATCTAGAACAAAATGCAGCTACAGGACTCAAATCCTTTTGTGATTAAAATACACGAATCACCATATTAAACCTTCTTTACGAATACGTAGGCTTGGAAGGATTAGATTTTTATCAGTAAGTGTCAATTTCACCATACATATACAAACTGTCAAAAAATATTTCCATCGATAACAATCGAAATTTACAGATTGGTAAAGTAAGAAAAATGCTGTTTGGACCCATATTAGCATTTGATTTAAGGATATTTACTTTGTATATTGTCGTGACATTGGCTGCTCCATAATTTCTCTCAACTGTGAACATTTAAATTGATAAAAATCTAAAATACTTTAAAATAAACAGCAATATTATCCATCAAAATTATTACAAAAAAATTTAACCCTGGCAAGCCTAGTGATACAGAATATTTCCACCACAGTGCTGATTCAGCAGAAGGGGCCAAATTATGCCTCATTTACAAAAGTGAATCTCTAATGAACCCCAAACATACTTTCTACTTTATTATCTTGATGTTGCTACTTATGTTGGTATAAAGTCTCCGCCTCTGTATCTGGTGCTGTTCGTGTCTTTGCACATACAGTCAGCCTGTAGCTCAAGGGGAACAGTTTGGATACTCAGTCACATGTCAAGATGCTGAAAATCAATTCTAAACCGTGAAAGATAGAACTACTCACAGAGAAGGTCACTAAACAGAACCAGCTGTTCTGCTGCGCTACAAGCTTGAAGGCAGATTCTACAAAAAGGTCATGGGTGTCCCCACACACACGTCCATCCCTCCCCACTCTGTTTCACTACTGTAAGAGGGACATATCTGTAGGGAACCAGAAATATTTATTGAGTAGGATTTACCTTATATTGAGACATAAATATTGGGGACAGAATGTTGATCCCTAGTGTTGCAGGATAGCAGAATTCTGCCCAGTTCATCAGAGAAAGATCTCAAGATTAAAATATCATCCTTGTCATGCTGCCAAGGTCAGTGATAAACTGGGTTAATTGTAGTAAAGCAAAGCTGCACAAGTTAGGCCTGCCTATGTACCACACCAATGCAAATTAGCGCAAGGAAAGCTAGGGTAATGAACAGGGGTTGCTTGGCAATACCCACCCTGCACCTTTTCCCCTTCATTTCCTGCCCCATTTCAATGCTCAAACTCTTTCTCCAGTCCCCTCCCCAACAGGTGATCTGCTCAGGAGATGATGGAACTAGCCTCCGATGGGCGGAATCTAGGTTTCGTTTGTGCATAGGTTATATAAGAGGGGTGTGCAATGCAGTCTTTTCAGGCAACTTACACAAAAATCCAACATAACTGAGGCATAACTAATTCATGAAAAGAGAGCTTTGTGCCAACTGCAGTTATGGCATTACCTTTTCAGCTTGGTGTGGTTTAACTTTAGCCAAAAGTAAAACATGCGCTAGTTGCTATAGAAGTATTTACCCTAATTGATGTTGTCTGGGAGGGGGCCTCCCAGGGGGGTAAGAGCCTATTAGTGCACCTGTGACTGACTGAGTGCCTCCTAGGGTGACCAGATGTCCCGATTTTGGGGGCTTTTTCTTATATAAGCACCTATTACCCTCCAACCCGTCCTGATTTTTTACACTTGCTATATAGAAACCCTAGTGCCTCCTGGCCTGGGTGGGGAGAGGCTGAGCTAGGTAAAGATCATTAGGTATCTGGGCCTTATATAGGGTGACCAAACAGCAAGAGTGAAAAATTGGGACAGGGGGTGGGGGGGTAATAGGCTTCTATACAAGAAAAAGCCTCAAATATCGGGACTGTCCCTATAAAATCGGGACATCTGGTCACTCTAGCCTTATAAGGAAACTGAGGGAACTCAACAGTGGGGAGGCTGGACTCTCCTGGGAAGAGAAACCCACAGAGAGCAGCTCAACCCAAGAGGGGTGAGTTCAGCAAAGAAGAAACTGGGAGGATCTAGGGGGAAAGCAGAGGCCTGAGAACCAAAGGGAGGTGGTATTAAGCACAGGTTTCAGGGAAGCTGCACAAGAGGGCTTGCGGTAGGAAGCAGCTCAGGGAACAGAAGCACACCTTTTTTAAGATCATAGAATGTCAGGGTTGGAAGGGACCTCAGGAGGTCATCTAGTCCAACCCCCTGCTCAAAGCAGGACCAATCCCCAGACCCCTACATGCCCTCCTCAAGGATTGAATTTACAACCCTGGGTTTACAACCCTCTCTATCATGCTGAGAGTTTAATGTAAATTAAAATGATCACCTGTTTCAGAGATCACTAACTTTTGCTGCTTTACTAAATGAGCCAACACATTTCCATATGTTTCTCTTATTAGTAACTGAAGTTGTTTGCCTGGTAGCAATTATCTCAAAGATTTTTCTTAAAAAAAATGATCATAAGGACTATAGCTTACAACTTACATGATTTCCATTTGTTCGCCACTATTTAAAGACTTTACCGTATTTACTTGTGGAGTTCTGTTTTATGGCCCGGTCTTACAAACTGCTGAGTGTACTACATGCTCATCTCAAAAACTGGCACAAAAGTAAAACCACTGGGTCTGAGTCTCATGAAGAGCAAATTGAGTATATTACTTTACATAACCTAACATCAGCCTTTCCTGAAACTCTCAGAGAAAATATACACAGCATCACTGCAGATCAGATTCTGCCTCCAGATGGTAGTCTGCAGCTACCAGTGAGGTAAAAGGGAGTTTCACACAGGCACCAGTTGATAGAATGTGGTTTGATCATTTTCTTCTAAACTATTCTAGATACTACAGCCTGCCTCCTATGCAAAATTCCCTGGTAGAGATTTACAGGAACCTATAAAGGATAAGTGTTGTTGTCCATAGTGTAACCTCCCGAAGTTAACAGCAATATACCCTAGAAATAAATGTAGCCCAATACATTGGTTTTTTTTAAAATGGCCTTTACCTGTGTTACTAACAATATTTAGCCATTATATAGCACTCTAGATTTTCAAAGCATGGTATAGTCAAATGTTTAAAAGGACACAGAGGGGTATGGATGCAGAAAGTGGCACCGGCAATATGAACCAGTGTTGGACTGTCAGGGGAGGTCCTGAAGAGCAGCCTAATGACTGGGTGGCATCACACCATCCACCAACGGAGAGCACTCCCTTCCTGGTAGGACGACTGCCATTGGTCAGTCACTGGGACTGGCTTGCTGTTGCCTATAAAAGGTAGTGTCAGGTGGAAGCCACTCCTTTCTGCTCTACCTCCTACCCTGTAGCATTGTCTGCAACAATGTGTCTTGGCGAGTTAGTAGCACAGCACTGCTGACCCCGAATGTTCAAAAATCGTGAGTTAGCCCCTGTGCCTCCAAACCATGAGATTGACTTCAACATCATTACAAAAAAAAAAATGTGGCGTTCTTTCCATTTTCCTTATGCTTTTTGAGCTTTCATGGTGCTTTGAGGTCACATTCTCAAACTTTTGTCCTGCAACCATGACGAACAGCAATTTACTTTTAAAAAAGAAGAAGAAGAAAAAAAAGGGGGGGGAGGGAAGAGATTCTCCCATAATTAATTTAGTCCAGGAGCTGGAGCTTTAAGTAAAGCATCAAATATCACTAAAGTTGGCAACACAGAGTTTGGGGTCTGCTCGCTCAACCCCACAAATGTTGTATCTTTTCTCTTGATAAGGCAACTATACAACAAGACATGTTGTTGGAAGCTGGATCCACTTATGCACGGTCTGTCTTTCTGAGGACTTTCTAAGGTGGTTGGAACTCAGGTGTCTAAGCCAGGTATAATTTAAGAGAGCACTGCTTGTGTCCTAAATGGCAGTTTTCTCACAGCACAATGTTATGATTGTTGTGATTTCCCACTAATGCAGCATGGATGGGTCTGCCAGCCTGTTTAGGCCTTGCATAGGTTAGATACTCTGTAGTATTAGTATCACTGCATGGGGAAGAGGAGGATGCAATAATAGAATTGCATGGCTGTTCTGACCCATGCAGTTCTGACCCATTGCTCTGATATGTTAATCTTTTTAAGTCCAATTAAATAAAGTTACAGCATTTGGAACATTTTGGACCAGATTTTGCAACCTTTATTTGGGTTAGTGAGCATTTTATTCCATGCAAGTAGCACCAGTGGTTTCAATGGGCCTCCTTGTGTGAATAAATGCTTACCAATGTGAGTGAGGGTTGCACAGTCCGGCCTCTTCTTTGTACTTTTGCATCTGCCCTTGTTGGTCTCCACCCTCAGCAGGAGAGAGCTGCTGATGGGAGGAAAGGAGCAAGTCCAAGAAAAAAGAAAAGCAGTTGAAGAGTAGTGCTGGTAGAGATGGAAGGGTAAGTCACAAGGGAGGAGCAGGTAAATCAAGTTAAGGAGGCAGAACAGATACTAAGCAGAGACCAGGACTGGAAAGACACACCGCGGTGAATGAAAGGGAGAGTGAGAGTAGGGCCAGACACCAGGTAGGGGTCATCACCCTCAAGCTGGGGGAAGTGACAACAACAGCTGCTGGAAACTGTAAGAGATCCCAGAAGTTTGGTGGAACAATAACTAATGGGAGGGTGTACTGCTCTAGAGAAATAAAAAGGGAGGCTGAAAATTTCCAGCCCCTGTTACTCATCCATCCTGCAGTAGCTGCTTAGACTAAGTGGAGGGCTTAGAGCCAGAAGATAATATCCAGATCAGCGGGGGCCCAAAGAAGATATCAGAGACAGGAAGTCTACAGGACCAAACAGACTGGAGAGCTTTTTTTTTTTTTTTTTTTTTTTACCAAAGTCACCAACTTTCCAGCACAGCCCCTTTTGCAAGGCTGTAGAGTACATCTGAGGATAACAAACACAGTCCAAAAAATTAGCTATTTCTTCTTTATTGCTCCTCAGTTTTGTTTTTCTTGTGATCCATCCAATTCTAGTACACTGGAAATAGGGTTATTTGAATTTGTTTTGGGCTATTAATTCAATTTAAAGGTTCTTGTGTTTTTTGTTCAAGAATGATTTTCTTTTGAACCTGTGCCTGCATTACATTTCTGTTCTTTAAAAAAACAAAAATCTTAATTCTGGGACAAATTTTCCTGAACCAGGCCATTTAGGTCAGTGGCATTCACAATTTTTTGATGCACTAGCACCCATGTGCGAATGGGATTTGTGTTTATAAATTCTGTCATAGATGACAGTGAATGCAATATGTACTGCACTATGGGCTTACTCCTGCCCCTCAGAGCTCCATCCTGTAAAGCACATGTGCGCTTATATTTAAGCATGTGAGTAGTCCCAATTCAATGGGGGAACTCACGTTCTTAAAGTTAAGTCTGTGGTTAAGTGCTGTGCTGAACAGGGGCCAGAGTACTCTGCATCTTGCAGAACTAAGCCCCAAAACGCCAATGCTACAAATACTTACACTGAAAATGGACAATGCAGAAATTAACCAGTGCAACAGTTAGGCCTCGAGCCTGCAAACCTTTAGGATCAAGAGTAGGTTCATTCATGTTGGGGTTACTCAGAGGTGCAAAGTTGCCCACATGTGTAAAGTTTTGTAGGATCAGAGCCTATCCATTGCATTGGCAAGTTGTGCATGCACAAATACAAGATCTTTATTGAAAACGTGAAAATCAGTTGTGCAATGATTTTTAACCGTCATCTCTCACTATGCAAGGAAGTCCTCCTTCTCTTAGTAGCTTGATCCAAACTGTGCTTACGATACATGAAATGTATCCAAGGAAACTAGAAGACAGCTGTGTTTGTTTTTCAATTTGATGAAAGAGAAACTTTTGGAGGACTAATTTTAATGGAGAACCCATAAAGCTCAGAGTGTTGTTTTAAATTTTAAGAAAATAGTTATCCTAAAAAATGAAATGGGAAACCCAAGCTAGTTAATTTGGTGAGGTTATTCTTGACTTTCTAATGCAAAGGCAAAAAGGAATGCAAATTAACTTTCAGCACTACACAAGAAACAGGTCAAAAACCATGACTTCAGCTATAAAACTGAAGATTTAAGATTTAAAGAATATTTGGGTTCAAATTAACTGATGCTCTGAAGTTGGTCAATTAATGGCATTGGGTAAAACCAGATGCTGTGTAAACTTTACCACACAGCACTCAATCCTGACAACTGTTATTCCAGTCTTGGATCTCTACTGAACACACAGACTGCCAAACCAGCCGAACTAAATGGTCAAGTTAGGCTAAAACCAACAAATTCTTTGCATGGCTGAAAGCAGTTCCTCAGAGGTAAAAGTCAAGTAATTCCCACCAACTGGACCATCCTTCCCCTTATCATTTTATTTCTAGCAGGTTTAGTCATGGCCAGATTTTTTGATGCCTTTACATTGACTCCACAAGTAGTTTATGGTTTTCACTTAAGGAATGCTCTTGTAAAATGGCTTCATGTTATTACATGATTTACATTGATGTACACATGTTTTGTTTCCAAATTAATAAGAAATCCATCCTCATTCAGAAGAGCTTCTTGGACCCATTTTTAAAACCGTGCTACTATGTTTTATCTAAGTGCAAAAAAGTTATCCATTGGGTTGCTTTTCCAGGAAGTAGAGGAGAGGGAGTGGATCCACAAAACAATGCAGCTGGCCTGGGTCTCCTATGGCTCCCCCTGCATGGATGTCAAGGGTTGTGTGGGCTTGTGTGTCTGAACCCCTTACCCACACTGCTGGGATAAACAAGCTCCCCTCCTCTGAGCATGGAAAGGAGACTTGGCAAGGGAAACTTCATGGCTTGCCCTTCTAGCACTATCCCAAGGGCTTCTTTGCAGGATGGAGCAATCTGATCTAATAATAAATCCCAATAATATTGAACATCTGTCAAATATTCTGGAAGAAAATTAGAGCAATATGTATTATGTGTCCTAAGGGGAGGGGACATCCTCCCTGGGGAAGTGGTTTCAGTGGTTGTGACTTTAACAAGAGATTGACATTTGCTCACTGAGAATACCTGTAACTACCAAATATTATTTTTTGCCTAATTTGAACAAACTGCAAAAAAGTAGAGAGCTAAAAATGACAATATTCCCCACTCTACCCCAGGGAAATCCCAGAGAGGATGCGTCTCTTGGGCTTTAGGGACCCCCCTTCCCCAACACCTGCACCATTATCTTCCCACCTACATGGTCCCAGATGAAGGATCCCAAGCCCCTTTGATACTCCTCTCGCCAATATCCCCTCCCTCATCTATCCCAGAAAGGAGAGCTCTAAGGCTTCTCTGCTCTGTGCTCCTCCTTTACTCTGCTGAAAGAGGACAGCCAATTCCTCTCCATAGCTCAAGAACATCTCTCTCTAGAGGCCAGAAGAGAATCAGGGCTGTATCACGATCTCCACCCCCAAAAGATCATCCATTCTGCTGTTGTGTAGAACAAAACCTGGCATTCTTACCTTCAATGCCCCTTTCCTGGCTTTCTTGCAGTTTAGTACCTAGTAAATTATGGTAGTAGAGGGTGATATAGAAAAGAGGAGACAGGGAGGAAGAGGGAGTCTCCTGACTGCTTCATTCCTTAGCTCTTGCCTAATGTGGACATTCACAAGACCTTCATTTAGCTTCACACCAATAGCAACTCATGCTCAGAGTGCACCAATTTCTTCCCTTGGCAGCCACTCCTGTCCAATCCTGCCCCCTCAGATGATGCCTTTTTGGTGCATGCCAATAAAGTGAGTTCTGAACAAGTTCAATACTTACATTGGCCTGCACCCAAGAGTGTAGGTGGTGGTAAATAATATTTCCACTTATTGCAATCTAATTCCCAGTGACACCCACAAGTTGATCTGTTGCATGCAGTGATGGACTAACTCTTTCTGTTGTCTGTGTCAGGGATTAAAAATATTGCCTTCCCCCAGCCTAGCCCACTAAAGGGCAGGGGGTTAAAAACTTGCCCACACAGCCTGTAGACTGTCTAGAGTACTGATACTGAATTTGTCAAACAGACAAATCTTTAAGAATACAGAAACACACACTGAACAATGTGTCCAAGTAACCCTAAAAGCAACCAGCAGGCTTAAAAAATTCATGCAATCTGATTAAACAGGACTGAAAACAGCATCTCTCTTTTTCAACTACTGATGTTACAATGGGCCTCGAATCCAACCTGCATGTTAACAGAGTATGTCACTGACTGTGCAGTATCCATCAGTAGCCAACACGGAAAAACAAAGAGGAAAAATTACAGCAGCCAATTCTAAAACTAGCACAAACTGCCCGATGTCCTTTTGAATTATGTCAAAGAGAGAAGATACCGACCAATGCTCTTGTATGTTAAAGAAATACCGGTAGTCTCCAGTCACACAATCCATACCCTATCCTCAGTTACTTAAACTACTCTTTTGTGGCTGGGTTGTGTTTCAGTCCAGTTCCCAGGGGAATAGATGAACAACTCCCATTACTCATAACTGGAGATGCACGTCCAATTCCAGAGCCACTGGGCAAAGAACGTGTCTCTCTACAAGAGCAGCTAAATAGGGTGACTAACATATTTGTGGGCTGGAAGGTTAATGTAAATTGGAGATGAATAACTACTGTATATAGTAGCCCTTTATCCCTGTAAAGCCAATGAACCAGAATTCCCCAAGAAAAAGCAGAGAGAGAGAGAGAGAGAGAGAGTGTGTGTGTGTGTGTGTGTACACACAAGCTCTGATTAATCTCATCAGTTTGCTTTCCTGGAAACTGGATGCCCCAGATGCCATTGTTTCCATTATAAATGTTCATCTGCTCCGGTTTCTGCTAGATTTTCTCTAGGCTTGCTTTGCTTAAGTGATTTTTTTTTTAAATGAACATTCTTAGCACAATCCTGATTTTAATTTAGCATTTTGGCTAGGGCTGTCTAAGCCACATTCTTTTTAATATTTAAAAAAAGACTGTATGGCAGATAGAAATCCTGAGTAGCACCATAAAGAATTACTGAATTATTAATTGCTGTCATGCACATCAAACAAGAATTTCAAAAGGGGACTTTTTGTTATCTCAAACTCTATGAGTTTAGTATGAGAGCAGAGACAATACAACCACAAACACACTCTGTGAATTAAAACTGTTCTTATCAATTCCTCTTCAAAGGGTAGTTACCTTATCATTCTTTAGCAAAATAAGTTACTTCATTCATTCATCTCAAGCAACATGTTGAAATTAATAAAAAACTTATTTTACTTGAGACCATATTTGCTAATATTCTTATAATGCATTGCTATATTTATCTGCATTTAAACAGTGCCTATTACCATTGCGTCTAAGCTTTAATTAAACTAGCATCATTTATTGACCACGCATGAAGTGACAGACTATTTATTGTAAGCTTTGGCAAGGTCAGTTATGTTTTTAAACACACCAGATGATATAAATGTGGATCATTACATTTAAAATAGGCAATATTATAGAGAAAATAACATTCTGCTATAGGCAAAAACCACAAACATGGGGGATTTCTTTTCTCTCATAAGTGATTTATGTATGGGAAAGTGTTCTCGGCGATGGGATGTTTTATCAAAGATGTGCAGATTTACACAGAGAACACACACACACACACAGTGATTTACAAATGGTTTGTATCTGTGATCCCATGCTCTACTCTCATCTTCTGTTTGAGTCTATTTATGAACAGAAAAGGAGACACAAAGGGGCAAAAAAAAAACCCCCAACAATCAGAAACACCAGTCCAGAAAAGCAAAGTTGACAAGGAGACGGAAAGACTGCTTCACTCAGCTTATCTCAGCTGCTTCCATATTTCAAAAGTGGAAAGCACTAGAGAAGTATTGCTATTATTAGTCCTTCCAATCAGATGCAGGCTGTGTGTGGTATTGTTTTAAGCCCTTGGCAAGATGCTTTGTAGTTTACACACACACACACAGGTATTGCATGCCGAGAATTTCTCCATTTAAAAGACAATACATAGACACACACAGAGACCACAACAACAGCACGACTGTGAGTACTCACAGCTCTGAGTACAGGAAGTGCAGATTGCCCACATTGTCTATGTAGTTTGCAGGACTTAGCCAAGGTAGGACCAGTAACAGAAGAGCCTTCATTTTCAGCGTAGGGCTGGCACTGCTGCTAGGTTTCCTCCTTCCCACTTTTTCTCTGCCTGCTGATGGGACACAGAACTTCAGGCTTGTCAGCCAAACCCTTTCTAAATGAGCCTTTCCATTTCAACGCAATTGGTAGCACATTATGAATCAAATTTAAATCCCTTAAACGAAGCTATGCTGAAAAATCATTGACCTGTAAGAGGATTACTTGATCTGATTCTCAGATGGGTAGATGTGAGGGTTTAGGGACAGCACAGCATGGTTGGCGAGACAGTGACTTATGCTGCAGAGCAGGCTGATGCACAGGAAAGAGACCTGCCTCCTGCAGTATTCAGAGTGGTTCTTCAGAAGCAGCTGGTACATTTACATCACTGGCTAGAAGCAGATGGGTTATGAGCTAAACTGCATCAGAGAAGGGTGTAGTAGTCTCAACATGGCAAATGAACCTCCCTCCCGCCCCCTGCAGCTCCAAAGCAAGCAATGTAGGATGACCACACCTTTTTAAAGTAAAATACCACAAAGGAGCTTAACTGATTGAACTGGAATCAATAACCAATCTAAATTCTCAATATTCAGCTAGATGTTTTTGTGCAAAGGTAATTTAAATATGAACCCAGCACACATCTTCTCTGTCTTTTTTAAATAATACAAATAACCAATTTTAAATGAGAATGTTTTTAATGCATGTTTGTGCCGATTCCAGTTATAAGCAATTAAAGTTCTCTTATTAAGCACAAGCATAAATGCACAGGAAACTCACCTTGTCCTATCAATGATCTCATCTGTGAAAAGGAGGGAACTTTCATTTTCTCCCCAAGAAAAAGAATAGGCCAGAGACTGATTTATAAAAGAATGTGGCAAAAGCTGGCTACACTGATGACTCTAATAGAATCCACTTTGATTTATTCACTGAGAACAGTCACATTTAGTGGAGATTTCAGTCTGGGTTTGAGTTGTTCCCTCCACAAGCATCAGACTACTTTATTAGCGGAATCACACACCTCCCCCCCACCCCACCATTGATTTGCCAGTGCTAAACAGAACACTGTCATTTCAATCTGCATTGTGCCTAGATGAGACAGATTCCTTGCTTGAAGCACACACAGCCCTTCTTGTCTCCTGTACTATTATGGATTGGAATTCAGACTGCAAGTGGGGTTTCTGCACCTCACTGGGCTAAAGTAGTCACAAGCAACAAAGAGTGATAGTGATAATTACAAAATGGTTGTATCTAAACACTTAATACACTTTATCTACAAATATAGGGTTTGAAAGTCCCCTAGGTAGGTCATTCTGGTGTAGGGGCAAGGAAACTCAGCCAGCTGGTACTCATGAAGTTTCCTCTTAACTCTTACTTTGGGGAGGGGCGTGCTTTTGTGGGTTGCCTCATGACCTCATGGAAAGTGCAATGGGTTTGTCCCTCAAAAACTGTAGATCACCCAAGTGTCATCCACAAAGAAGCCCTGCTCTCTCTGCATTTCTTCCTACCTTTTATCTAGCCCCTGGCTCTATTCTAACTCAGCCCATAGAACCATCCTCAGGGAGGAGAGTGGGTTCCACATGCAGAGGGGGAACCAGTTCAATGACTTGTTCAGCATTAAGTTGTACTGGGTTGGCCCACAGATTTCAGGGGTCAGGGAAAGATAGCACTAGATTGGCCAATACTGTCTCCCCACAGGCCCACTCTCTCCAGATCTGCCAAGCTGGAACCTCGGGGAGCACCTGTAGAAGTTGTCTGCTTGGTCAGGAGAAAGGAAGTAGGCACATGCTGTTGAGCCAGTTCTTCTCTTTTCTGATGGACCCAGGTCAGGTGGGCCAGAGGCTTATGTTCTATGAAGAAGCTAAAGGTAATAATTGGAGATATACCAATCTCCTAGAACTGGAAGGGACCTCGAAAGGTCATCGAGTCCAGCCCCCTTCCTTCACTAGCAGGACCAATTTTTGCCCCAGATCCCTAAGTGGCCCCCTCAAGGATTGAACTCACAACCCTGGGTTTAGCAGGCCAATGCTCAAACCACTGAGCTATCTATCTATCTATCTGTCTGTCTGTCTGTCCGTCCGTCCCCTCCGCCCCCTGAGTGTGCCACCGACATTTGGTAATTATCATTGCAATAATATTTGCTAGTATTTTATAATGTCAAATCACCATGCACCACACACATCTCCTGCAAGCTGGGTAGTATCATTATCCCCATTTTACAAATGGGGAAATGGAGATAAATAGAAAAATCAAGTAACTTGTCCCACACCACACTGTGTAACAGTATCAGAGTGGATATTAGGAATCATGAGATCCTAAATTCTGGCCCTATACTTACTCCATAGAATAGTGCTCATTCTGCCTCTATGTAAAAACTGTTCATTAAAATTCAAAAATAAATAATGACTAGGAAACACCATGTTTTAATTATCTTATGGAAAATGAAAACTGTATCTACCCTCTACCTCTTAGGTCTCTGACCCACTATGACATGTTAGTAGATGCTTTTTCGGGCATCTGTAGTGACCAAGTTACTGGGTGTGTGTTTGGTCTTTGCTAGGTTTATTGACAGGGCTCCTCTGCAGAGAAGCCTATAATAGTTATACAATCAGCAGTTCTACTGAGATCTAGTTGAGAGGTATCCAAAATACATACACAAATTGCATGAATTGTGGAGAAGAGAGAGGCTGGTGGAACTAGAGCAGGGGTACACAACCTATGGCACAGGTGCCGAAGGCGGCACACAAACTGATTTTCAGTGGCACTCACACTGCCTGGGTCCTGGCCACCGGTCCGGGGGGCTCTGCATTTTAATTTAATTTTAAATGAAGCGTCTTAAACATTTTTAAAACCTTATTTACTTTACATACAACAACAGTTTAGTTATATATTATAGACTTATAGAAAGAGACCTTCTAAAAACGTTAAAATGTATTACTGGCACGCGAAACCTTAAATCAGAGTGAATAAATGAAGACTCAGCACCCCACTTCTGAAAGGCTGCCGACCGCTAAACTAGAGTTTTCCAACTAACAGAGTCTTGAATCAAGTACACTTACTGTCGAGGAGCAGCAAAGTTGCGCAATAGTATTATACAGCCAGAGTACCATGGTTAGTTCACTGCTATCGCTATTAATACTTTTTTCATGCCTCAGATAAGAGTATTGGCCAAAGGTTAAAACTTGATGTGACATTGCTAACCCATCCCTCTTGAAAGAGAGAAAGCTAAAAACAACATAGAACACACCACAGCTGATCAAAAAAACAGTCAGAACCAGGAAATTTAAAAAAGGAGGTGATTAAATCATGAGTTTTAAGACACCATCACAGTGAGCAATGAAATCTAATTTCAGAAGTACATGTGACCAATATGTAGCCACAAATGAGGGTTGCATAAACACCAAGGAACAAGCACATGCATGTTGGGGGCCCACATTTTAAAATGTCTTTCACTTTTGACAATACAAAGTTGGCCAGATCCTCGGGTGGTATAGAGCAGGATAGCATCACTGAAGGTCACAGGTAAAGGGCTCAAAAGTACCTACATAATTTAGGAGCTTAAGTATCATTTTCAAAAGTGACTTAGGAGCCTAAGTGCCACTGACTTTCAATGGAATTTAGGCTTCTAAGTGTTTAAGTCATTTCTGAAATTGGGCCTGAAGTGCTTTTGAACATTTTACTTGATAAGTTCTTCTCAGTTTCATATATAGGTAACTTTTAAAGAAAGAGAAGGCAATTTATACCCCCCATATAGCAACTACAAAATATTTAAGATATCCCTACTCCTAATAACTCAAAGATCATTTTGGATTATTAAATACAAACTTTTACTGTACAATTTACCATGGAGATATTCTCCTTGATCAGCCCCAGGATACTGCCCAAAAGAACTTAGTGTATTTGAGTTTGTTTGTTGTAGTGAGGAGAAGAAGAATATACTAAAATGAATGGGCCAAATCTAGCCCTAACTTAACTCCTTTGAATACAGTGAGCTGTATATCAGGGCTGAATTTGAGAAATCTGTGTTTAAATTAACTGTCCATTATAAGCAGAGTGTGTTGGACTCCTTTCAGGTTACTGTTGCTTTCAGTCCCTTCTCAGACAAACAAACAAGCAAGCAAAAAACAGGTTAGGGGTGGGACTTACCCGGTTTGAAAATGCTGTTCAAGGTCACAACGTTGCAAAACCTCTGAGCAGTGTTCTGTGAAAGGGCAGCTAACCATTAGCTTATCCAGGAGTTTATTTACTAGTATGTTGGACTTTCTGCAAGACTGTAGAATCAAATTCTTGCGATCCACAGGGCAGAAGTCTTTTTCCACTAGGAAGTTTGTAAGGCAGACTGTGCAGTAGGTGTGACCACAAGGAGTGTCCAGTGGCTGGATCAAAGCTTGCAGGCAGATGTGGCATATTAGATCATCATCCACTTCTTCTGTGTAGCTGTACAGGTGGTTCTCTTCTGGTAAATGTGGTTGGCCACAGGTGATACATAAGGGTTGAGGACTCTCCTCCGCTTCTTCTGACAAATCTTTTTGACTCATGATAAGATCTGATGTGATGCAAAACAGAGCAAATAAAAACTGCTCTCTATCTGGAAGAATATCAGCAAGTTCTGCAAGACAGCAAACCTGTCGGAAAAAGCCAAAGAATTACAAAGAATTACATTCTGGGGTGGCTGTTTTAAAACATCATTTATGATTTATCTGGATGTGCTGTGCCCTGTAAGAAAATGCTTTAGTGATTTTTACAGAAAGAATGCACAATTAGGGCAGGAAAATAAGAAAATGAGTTAACCCTATAACTTATGTTTTGTTTCTTGCTGTTCTTTACCATCCCCTCTCCAAAAAAGGTATTCCTGCAAGGGGCGGGGGGAAATAGGGAGGAGAGGGGAGAAGGTTGCAAGAATGTAAGGCTTAAAAACATTTAAAAAAAACAACAACATAAAATCAGAGTCTGAGAACTTTAACTTCTCTAAGGCACCTGAGTTCAAAGCAGGCAAGTCAGCTGATTATTTTTTCCCTACAGGAAAACTTGGCAGTGATAAAGCAGCAGCATGTGAAGGCAGAGCAGCGTGACACTGCATGTAGAAATATCATTAAGAATAAGGGTTATCCCACCCTGCCCAATCCAACACAGAATGGGAAGCCACTTGTAAAGTAGATGTAAAGGAAAATAGTTATGTTCTGAATTAGCACTATGCTCATATCATATGCTGTACTTTTCTGCACTAATAAACTTTTAGGACCCTTCTTCTAAACATTGCCTCAGCTATAGAAGAAAAGAACAATAGACATAAAACATTATAATTCAAACAACTAGTGAGTAAGACTATCTCCTTATAGAGATCTGAAGGATGGATCTTTGGGGCAGAAAATATTTGTAGGGATTAAATTATGATCTGCCTTCACTGGATTTACATGTGTGTACTTCCACTGTCTTCAAAAGAATTACTTCTGATCTACACCAGCATGAGATGAGAATAGGTCCTTTGTATTTTTATTTAATAGCTGTCAGTCTCAGTCAAGTTTCTAATGGCAACGTGTCATCACCAAATCTGGACACCCTATTTGCAGTCCCAGAAGCAACAGGGATTGAACATGAAGAATTAATTACCCTCCAACCCCTAGAGATGAAGCCTCTAAATCATGGTTGTCTCAGGCACATTACTAGAGTGGTTTGAGGAAGGGTTGCATACTGCTGCCACTGCCCATGCTACACCTGTTCTGTGAATAAACCAGACAATTTCAGTCTTCAGGGCTATCAGTCCAGCCTCTTTCACAAACTATACATTTACTTTTACAAAAATGCAAAACATATATTGGTCCAAAGGGAAGTATAACACTATATACTACAGCAAAGAGTCCTGTGGCACCTTATAGACTAACAGACCTATTGGAGCATGAGCTTTCGTGCGTGAATACCCACTTCGTCGGATGCATGACTATATACTACAGAGAAATGCACATATAAATATCTTACAGCCAAGCACCATCAGGAGTCTTGCTTATTGACCAAACCCAACAAACATGAAATTCAATTTTTTACTTCTCCAATTATATGAAGATTTTACAGACATTCTCTCTCTACATAAGAGTACTTTTTACCTACCATAAATGCTGCACTAGCTAGCTGCTGCAGGACTGATTAAGAAAAAACATAAATGTAACTTTTAATTTTGTGTTTCTATTTTTAAACTCCTCTATCCCACCTTCAATCATCCCTCCAAAAGAGTCAAAGCTCTTTTGGGTTCCATATTCTGAGGTATCACATCACAGAGCATGGAGGTAACAGTCTAAGACTCTGGTGAGACTTCCCCATGGTCTACTGCATATAGGCCCCAATTCAGAACAACCCTTGGGCATGCTCTTAAGTCCCACTGAAATCAATGCACTTAAGCACATGCTTAAGTGCTGTGCTGAATAGGGGCCTTAATTCTTAACACTGCGTTACCAAAAAGCTTAGATATATTTGAAGGAATTTAAGATCTGGAGGGATTGACTATGAGGAAAGATTTAAAGAACTGCAACATCCAAGGGTCAAGGGAGTGTGGAGAGAAAGATTTTCAAACTTGGGTGCCTAGAGTTCGGCATGCAAATTCATATTCAGGCCCCTTAATAAATAGGCTCTATTTTCAGAAATTCTGACTCTCTCAGATTCAGGATAACTGCTCCTGTATGTTCCACCACTCTGTGGTCCACCCGAGGAGTGCCCAGTCAGGCCTCAGGTATCCAGCCATCACCTGTCTCTGGGCAGGGACCCTTGTCCCATTCTCTTGTGATGGGGGGTTTTAAGGCTCCCTGCCTTACACTGTGACTTTCCCAGCACTCTTTTTTGAAAGGCACACAGCAAGTTAAGTGTTAGAGCAAGGAACAGTATTCAGCACTCCAGACTCTCAATTTATTACTCTAATCCCCAGAACATTCTCTCTCTCTCCCCTGCAAAAGGGTTATCCAGTTCATATTAGGTTCAGCTGGAAATGGTGTTATATTTCTAAGTGACTGAGATTATTTTCACAGTGACAACAGAGAGAGAGACATTGCTTCCCTAAGGCCACATCCTGGTGCAGTAAGACAGATCAACAAGACCCACTGCAAACAAGTCTAGTTGACACAGCCCTCTAAAGTGGCAGTGTGTTAAGATACACTGGCAGACTCCTGTGGTAGAGGTTGAAGGCAGCGGTATACCATGGAAATTACATGACCTGTGTCAAATTTAGGGGAAATGCTACTGGCTGTATTTCTTTAGCATACCCTTTTGTAAGCAGATTCAGTACACGGTATTGTGCTGACTGAAATGACTTGATCTCTTGCTATATTAGACAATGGTATGGATACTATGGAAATGGTTAAAATAAACAGAGAACGTGAGACAAAAATCTGTCCTAATTTACACCCCACACATCCCTAGATTCCACTGGGCCCATCATATGTATTTTCCATAGTTATGCAGTACACTTTTCCTTCATCTGGTTTACAATTATTAATAAGTGCGTGGCTATTATACCTGAATGTCGAAAGTATATATAAGTGCAAGTACTTGTTACTGTGCAAAAAATCAGAACACTAAATTAAACTTGTATGGCTTAACTGTGATCACTTTATATACACAAGCAGGCCTGTTAAATCATTGGGTCTGCTCATGTGATAATATAATCTCTTATTAAAGGCCACATTGTGATTGTTTTATCACCTATTTTGGTATTTCAGGTATGGAAAACATTTGCCTAAAAGACTCCAGGAGGAGGAGGAATTAGTCTGTGATGTTTACAGTAGTTTGTATTTATAGTATTGTGTTGTCATAACAACCTCCATAATTCACTTCATGTCTTTTTTACTGGCATGATTTTAAGCTAGTGTCACTGATTTTCTCTTTAAATATGTGTGAAAATTAACCAAAAAGTTTAAATGAAAAATGTTATTTTAAATTACTCTGAAACAATGACTCAAATATTGGGTGATTTTTCATTAATTGCAATGAATAAACAATACATGATTAAGAAGCACTGACGATGCTTCACAATCATGCTAAAAGACAGCAGGCTTCGTTCTGATCTCATTTGTGAGATTATAATCAGGCCCAAGATTTCTTGCTCAAGGACTTTACAGATCTTCCAACTGAAAATAATGAGGGTGCGATCCTGGCCCCACTGAAGTCAATAGGGAAATACCTGTTGACTACAATGGGCTAGGATTTCCCCCCAGAGAATTCTGCTATTGTCTTCAACATGGGAGCAGGCCTGGGCCCCAATGGCCTGATCATATAAAACCTTATTCCTGTAACTAGTTAACGGGACTAGTTGCATGAGAGAGTGTTTGCAGGACTAAACTTGTAGAGGGCACATCTATATTCCAGCTGGGAGAGAGTCATCCAGCACAGGTACACAGATTTGCGCTAGCAGGGCTCCAGCTAGCATGCTAAATATAGCCGTGTAGATGTTGCAGCTCATGGATTGTCCTTTAGTATGTCTGTACAGCACCTAGCACAACAGAGCCTGAACTTTGCTGAGATAAATAATAAACAACATAGAAAAATCATATGTAAATAAACAGAAACATATCAGACACACTGAGGTGATACTCAGGAAAATGATATAAACAGCAGATGAAGATAGGACAGTATCATCCAGGAGATTAACGCTGGAAAGCTTTGCAGAAGAAGAGATTCTTTTTTCTTATTCTGGTTTTTAAAGTTTTATACAACTTTATACCACACTAATATTTAAAGTTGAAAGAGTCACGCTAACTGAGAATGGTTCTAAAATGCTGAATGAAAACATCAGCTTGCTGACTTTAGTCATTGCAGATAGTCTTAATACTGAGCTTTTTTTTTTTTTTTTAGATTCCACTGAAATGGAAATTTCCTTTATTTTTATTTTTTGTAGTTGCTGTTGGGTATTTTGAATGTTTGTTCTATTAAATGAAGGAGAAAAGGGGGATAATAATTGCTAGTTGCGTTTGTAAACTCCATCATTCAGATTCAGTTGGTTTCATGACTCCTGAACCCAGCTGCCCTTAACTAAACAAGTACAACCAACACCAGGGGAATGTGGATCTTTGTCCCTACCTAGTGGCTGGTCCCCATAAGAGAGTGCAAGTTTATTACAGCTGCCAGCTAATGCAGAGTTACTCATTTAGCTCAAATTGTAGTGACTCATGCATTTTGCACTGTAGTTCCAGGATTCAAACCCCACTGTCAGTCCAAAGAGGGTCAAATTAATAAAGTACACAGGAAAACATACCTCTTAAGTTACATACCTGTCACTTATGTATAAAAACATCACAACTAAGAATTTCACGCTTACTGGACATTTGGCTGAATACCAGAATAACTGTCTGACACTAGTTAATTTGATTCTAATATTGCTCTAATTAAGCAACATTCATTATGAAACAAAGCATTTTCCTGTGAGTGGCCATCCTAATTCAGCATTTCACAGTAACATATCCTGTAATGCTCCTTTGCATTTAAACAACACCTTTCATATTGACATATTTTGCATATTCAGTCACCCAACCTCAGTACCTCAGGCATGGATAGAAGCAGCCAACTGGAATTTGGGATACTGTACAACCGTGGTAGAAAACCATCAGACATTGACCCCTGCTCTTACAATATGCACCACACACTCTTTAATATCTACAAAGAACAGAGGGGTGCTTTCATTTTTAAGCTCTTGATTGGAAAATTCACACAGTAAATTGCATAGAATTCAATTTATCTACCTATAGGCTGAAGGGCTGAGTCAACCCTCCCTAGATCTGAACCATTGCTTCAAGGGCAACAAAATATTTCAACCCTGATGTTTAGACCAATAATTTTTCTCTCATTCAGATCTTTAAAGCGCAATTCCTAGTATGCATACTAGGGCTGCTCAGCAAAATTCCAACAAATTTTTGTTGTAAGTTTTGCCCATTCATAAAAATCAAAACATTTAGTAGAGATTTTTCACTTTCAACAAAGTTCTGACACTACCCTGGCAGGAATCCAATGAAACCCTAACTGCTGGAATACATCAGAAACCTGCCTGGTTTTCTGGCAGCTTGCCTGCCAGGCTCCTTGGCTGTCTGCCTGGTGGACTGCCTCTGAGGCAGGGATCCCAGGGCTTCCAGGGTCTGTGGCTCAAGGTCAATCAACCAGGCAGACTGCTCTAAAGCCAGAGCTCCATTCCTTTTCTTGGAGAATTTTGGAATTTTGGTTTTTGTTCCACATCAGGAATCAAACATGAATATCAATAAACATGGATCTCCACAGTGCCCCCAGTGACTTAAGCCACTTTACACTGAGCAAAAAAAATCCTAATAGCACAGTACTGCAAGTTACTACCTGCAAGTTTTTAAGCTTTAGGTCAAGCTATGAAACCTGACAAAATCCATACTGTGCCTGGAAGTAACTTAAATAGCACTGAATCAATTTCCTTGAAACATGGCTTATTCTGTGGATCTCATTGAAAGGTAGAAAATAAACAAAGTTGGAGAAATTGGTTTGTTGAGTTTTGTACACAAAATTTCTGATCAGAACATACGGAAACATTCTCTTTCTCATGAGTGCACACACCCTTCTCAAAATGCCTGAACTGATTTTACTGACATTTTCACAAATATAAAATTAAACTTCTGAGACCCTGGATGGAAAATTTCAGCCCCAAAATAAATTATTTAAGAATATTAGGAGCACTTGAACAAGATATGTGGGGTGAAGGAAGGGAAAAGGAGGAAAGGTACAGAACAAAGAGAAATATGAGAAAATAAAAGTTGCAGTTCATCTTTTACTATAGCTGTTACTCACAGTATGATAAATATAAATATAAATGGACTTACCTTGACAATATGTAGTACTTCTGATGAGATTTAGTGGTGTTGCTTGCACAATTTAAATGGTCAATAATTTGAAAATATTCCACCACTGGTATAAGAAATAATTCAAAGTTCCTATTTCTTATATGGTTCAATAAAATCAACGTTTGACAGACAGTACCATGAGTAAACCACAAGCTAAGATTACAAGTACAAGGATGAGTTGTGGCAAAATCAACAGACAGAGGCTAACTGCTTCACAAATGCATGCTCTATCTATACAGAGGAAGTCCATCATATGGTTCAAGCCAGATCATGTGAGCAATCATGATTAGCTCCTGAAATGCTTCCTAAACATGTGCTCCACCTAATTGCATAATAAATGCCATCAACATTCATGCACTAAATTGCACTGCATAATAGGCATTAATAGTTATGTAATATAAATTGCATTACTCTGTAGTTTAGTTGATAGCCCTAAAATACTTTTCCCAGACAGATAACCTCTTTAGTAACATGACCATATTTAAAGCCATCTGACCAAATGATGGTTTTCTTTATTTGGTAGAATTGCTGGTTTGACAGTATCACTTGATGGCCTTACCCAACTCCCACTGATTAAGACCCATGGTTACTTTGGTGTGACAGAATACAGATGGCTACAGAACCCCTGCATACACTGTGTAGTAACAAGAACCCATTCTGTATTTCAGCAGCTATAGAATAGCTTGGAATAAACTGCATTTGTTTTATTCCTCTGGATTTCTCACATACACTCAGCTCATTAATTTAACTCCACCGGGAGTGCTTTATTCCAGCATTTTTATACCCAGGACATCAACGCTAAAAGCAAATTTTATTTTCTCCCCCTCCCCCATCTATGGGGGCCTGAAACTGGTAAATGCCCATATTTCCCAGGGAGTTACCTATCAGGGCAGAATGTGTTCCCCAGCCACTACACTGGTTTCCAGCTGACCAGGGATCAGGAAGGAAATCTGCCTCTCTCTATATTCCAAAGTCCTGTTCCCTATTCTCCTTTAAAGAAACAGGCTGGCCCTCGCCTGCATACTGGGGAGCAGATCCTCAAGCTGCTCCTCAGCTCTTTTCATCTAGCTGCAAAGAGAAGCTCTACTGTTCTTCCCAAATAGGGAAATGGGCCATAGGTGCCAACTCCTTGGGTGCTCCAGGGCTGGGGCACTCATGGAAAAAAATTAGCAGGTGCTTAGCACCCACTGGTAGCCAGCTCCCCCCTCCCATCCAGAGCCTCCTGTAGACTGGCAGCCCCAGGGATCAACTGCTCCCCCTCCCTCCCAGCTGCCATAATCAGCTTTCCTGAGCATGCAGGAGGCACTGGGAGGGAGGAGGAGGAGTGTGGATAGGGAACGCTTGGGGGAGGGGGCGGAAAGAGGCAGGGGCTTAGAGGAAAGCGTGGAGTGAGGGTCGGGCTGGGGGCGGAGCGAGAATTGAGCACCCTTTGGCAAAGGAAAAAGTCAGTGCCTATGAAATGGGCCCACAGGATACTCCCAGGCTGCCTTCAGTGGCTAAATAGGGGGAAAAGTAAGAGACTGGGTGGGAGAATGAAGTGAAAAAGGCAGATGGCGAGACAGCTGGGAGAGGACAGGAAAAGTATAGCTAGAATGGTGTTGGAAGGAGTTACCAGCAGATTCTTAACCCCACTTTGACTTAGAAAATGTTCTGCTTGTTCTAACTAAACAATTCTGCATCCCACGGCCTTCACTGCAGAGGATGTGAGAGAGATTCCCACACCTGAGCCATTCTTTTTAGGTGACAAATCTGAGGAACTGTCCCAGATTGAGGTGTCATTAGAGGAGGTTTTGGAACAAACTGATAAATTTAACAGTAATAATTCACCAGGACCAGATGGTATTCACCCAAGAGCTCTGAAGGAACTCAGAAATGAAACTACAGAATTCCTAACTGCGGTGTGTAACCTATCACTTAAATCAGCCTCTGTATCAGATGACTGGAGGATAGCTAATGTAATGCTGATCTTTAAAAAAGGTTACAGAGGCAATTACAGGCCAGTAAACCTAACTTCAGTACCAGGCAAACTGGTTCAAACAATAGTAAAGAAAAGAATTATCAGAGACACAGATGAACACAATATATCAGGGAAGAGTCAACATGGCTTTTGTAAAGGGAAATCATGCCTCATCAAACTATAGGAATTCTTTGGGTGGGGGTCAACAAACATGGATAAGGATAATCCAGTGGATATAATGTACTTGGACTTTCAGAAAGCTTTTGACAAGGTCCATCACCAAAGACACTTAAGCAAAGCAGGCAGTCATAGGATAAGGGGGAAGGTCATTTCATGGATCAGTAACTGATTAAAAGATAGGAAACAAAGGGTAGGAATTAATGGTCAGTTTTCACAGTGTTCAGAGCTAGCTCCCCGTAGAATCTGTATTGGGCCCAGTATTGTTCAACATATTCATAAATGATCTGGAAAAAGAGGTTGCACAAAACTGGGTGACCAGGCAACAAAATGGCAGATGAAATTCAGTGCCGATATTGGAAAATACAAGTATGACTACAAAATGATGAGATCTAAATTAACTGTTACCACTCAATAAAGATCTTGGAATCATAGTGGATAGTTCTCTGAAAACATCTGCTCAATGTGTAGCAGAAGTCAAAAAAGCTAACAATGTTAGGAACCATTAAGGGATAGATAATAAGACAGAAAATATCATCAGGTCACCATCTAAATCCATACCCACAACTTGAATATTGCGTGCTGTTTTGGTCATCCCATCTCAAAAAATATATTGGAATTGGAAAAGGTTCAGAAAAGAGCAACAAAAATGTTTAGGGGTATGGAACAGCTTCCATATGAGGCGAGATTAAGACTGGGACTTTGCAGCTTGGAAAAGAGGTAACTAAGGGGCAATATGATAGAGGTCTATAAAATCATGACTGGTGTGGAGAAAGTAAATAAGGAAGTGTTATTTACTCCTTCTCATAACAAGAACCAGGGGTCACCCAATTAAATTAATAGGAAGCAGGTTTAAAACAAACATAAGGAAGTAGTTCTTCATACAATGCACAGCCAACCTGTGGAATCTGTTGCCAAGGGTTTGGAAAGCCAAAAGTATAACTGGGTTAAAAAAGATTTAGCTAATTTCATGGAGGATAGGTCCCTCAATAGCTATTAGCCAAGATGCTCAGGGATGCAACCGCATGTTCTGGGTGTTCCTAAATCTCTGACTGCCAAAAGCTGGGAGTGGACGACCAGGGATGGATCACTCGATAAATTGCCCTGTTCTGTTTATTCCCCCTGAAGTTTCTGGCACTGACTACTCTCAGAAGACAGGATACTGGGCTAGATGGACAGTTGGTCTAATCCCGTATGGCTGTTCTTATATTCTAAAAATCAGGTAGCCTTAGTTAGGCAACAGGGTAACTCAGGCAAGCAGACTATCCAATTTATGGAATACCAAAAATTAATAAAGCTGAAACAGGCAAACAAAATAACCCTCTTAAAAGGTCTAAGTAGCTTTATTCTAAAATGTGGCATAAATATATTTTGTGTTTGTGCAGTATATTTGTGTTGGCACTGGTTTAGAATGACCTGCCTGACTCACTCATAGCTTTGTGAGTTGGGGGTAATGCCACCAACTTAATCATCCCAATAATAACTTTATACCACTCTACTAACTATACACTCTATATAGAGAAAATACTACAGATGACCCAATACCACTATAATAGATATAGTTTATAGATAAACATATCCATCACACAGATCTAAAATGGGATGAAATATCTACCCATATTAATATTTTTCATGGATTGTGGTCCCTCTTACAGAAACTAATAAATGTTAAAACCTTTGGATAATTGAAGGTTTTAGTAAGTTCAGCTGGCAAGCCTAGGGAAAGCTGGTGGGTGGACAGCTTCACTCTGCTTTGGTCCTCATTTGACTGGCCGTAGGGGAGCCAGCTGGCTTCCTGCTCACTGTGCTCCAGATTCCTGGAACCAAACTGCTGTGAAAACTGCAGCAACACCCAGGACATATAACTAACCTTCTGATAATAGAGTTTCAGTTAGCAGTGTCCAGGTAGCCAGGGTCTACTGTACGTTTACATGCCATACAAACCACTAACCCTAATAACCCTGGACACTAACAATGGAACATTCCCTCAATCGCTGTGTATCCTGTATACATACTGTACACTGTGTTCCCGTACCCTACTTACCATAGTTATATACTAGAAAGCTACAATAGTTTAAAAAGAAACAAATGTATGGAAATTTGAAAGTCTTAATCTTAATACAGATTTACCAATAGTCTTAATCTCTCTTTACATTCCTCTCTCAGGCCTCCGACTGGGTTAGCAGAGTGTATTGTCAGTATTAGATTTACCTCCTGGACTGAGCCTATACAACCAGCACCCAAGGGCATGTTGCACCATGGCACTCATTCCTGGTTTTAAAGGAAACTATTCCAATCCATTCTCCCCGTACAGCTTTGCTGAACATCCTCATCTGGCTCCTGCACCTTCTGTCAGGTTCTGCAGTAGTGAGTCCTTCGACTGGCGCTCTCTCTGCCAGCTCCAGAGGAGAGGGGAACGCTGATCAGAGGTGCTAGCTCCAGAGGAGAGGGGAGCACTGATCAGAGGTGCTACTAAAGTAGAACTGGAGGTGTGGGGAGCTCCTCATGCTGCGTAAAGGAGTGGTGTTTCTAGAAACAAAAATACACGCCAGGACTGCAGGATGATTACTCCCAGGATGTAGAATGAGGAGGGGAAGGAAGGAAAGAAAGAGAGAAGAAGGGTTCCAGCAAGAGTGTTAAACGGGAGGAAGATACCATGAAAGGGAAGAAGGGTGAGTGGGCACAGGGCGAGCTAGGTTTGAGAGGTAAACAATCACATTCTCCCCACACCCCCTCAGTCCTGGGTCTTCCATTGGTGACTTGGAAGCTTAATGCTGTCAGCTGATGGTTTTTTTTCTAGTTTCAGATGTTAAATTTACTCCCATAATTTTCTTGAAACTGCTATTTCAACAAGGGATAACCTTTGAAGTGACTGGAGAGGCTCTACTCTCATTTTCAAAAATGACACAGGCATTTAGGAGCCCTGAAGTGCATTGAAAGACAGTGGTACACGGGCTCTGAGGTGCCCATGTCCCCTCTGAAAAGGAGACTTAGCTCTAGGGTTAAACGTTCACAAACGCCAGCTATTATTACATTTGTTGGCAACAAATAGGATGTTTAACAGTACCATGACATGTCCATCAGATAATAGTAATAGCTTAACTATAAAACACAGTACACGTAATTGGTAGCTGCATTAATACTGTAGCAGTGAGTATGCTGCATTAATTGTACTGTACACTTACATAACTCCTTTCCTCTATAGATCTTAAAATGCTTTACATAGTATTTAATCCATTCTCACAACACCCCATGTGACCTTGGGTTTTTTAATGCCCATTTCATAGATTGATCAGGTGAGCTACAGAGAGGTTAACTGAATTCCAGCATCCCACAATGAATTCTTAGCAGTCAGGGATAGAACCCAGGAGTCCCGATTCCCAATCCATGCACACTAGACCACACATTGTGTTATAACTGTAGAAACACTGTTGCATCCTGGATCTGGGAAAAAGCACATGTTTACTTTCAGGGCCTGATCCTCAGCTGATATAGATTGGTGACCGTAATGGAACTACACTGATTCACACCAGCTAAGACTCTGACCCTCATTGTTGACTTGCCTGAGCAGAGAACATTCTGGGTGAAATCCCGACCCCACTGACATCAATGGCAGAACTCCGAATGAATTCAATGGAACCGTCTGTACCTCAACACTACTTGAGAGCTCCAGCTCTGATTCTGCTGATCAGGATAGTATTCTGTTCCCAATTCAAATACAGGGATTGGCTCTCCAGCATAAGCAACTAACTGCAGTAACACTAGAAGGCGTTAGTATTGAATAAGGAGAAAATGATTTTACTCATGCAACTCAACTCAAGGTGGAGACAAGTTTTCAGAGGTTAGGGTGAGGGCAGTCCCCTGAGTCCTGATGTGGCGGCTGGTCCTGGCAGTGTGTAGCAGGGTGGTCACCCTGCTTCTGCCTGGAGGGGTAAAAGCAGCCTTGGAGAGGGCTGAGGCTGAGAGAAAAATCTAGGCTGATTGGGGAAGTAGCCTCAGCTGGGGCCATGCCTCAATCAGGCCACAGTTGGCCTATAAAGGGGCTGCTAGGCTGGTGCTAAGTCAGTCTCTCTCTAGACGTTGAGAGGGATGGGCCTAGCTGCTGGGAGCTGAGCAGGGTACCTAGACTGGAGCAGAGCTGGGGAAAGGCCAGAGGAGCTGGGGAGCTCCGGCCTGGAAAACCGCAAGGCTGCAGGCCTTGGTAAAGTCTGGAAAAGGTACTGGGGTTGCAGAGGGCAGCCCAAGAGTAGGCAGAGGCAGCAGGTCCAAACCCTCCTTGCCGATGAGTGGCAATTATACTGCAGTTCACCCCAGTGAGTGGGGGACTAGATGGTGACTGGCAGTAGCCAGACTGAGGTGAGGATAGGGGGTTGGGAGTTCCCCAGGGAGGGGAGACCCAGCAAGACTAAAGGATACTGCAGGGGGCAGAACCCCAAGAGAAGGGGCACCGGGGTCCGGGAGGGACACCAGGCCCAGTGGCAAGTAAGACACCGACCTGCAGAGGGTGCTTCTGGAGGCTGGCTCACTAATTCCCTGGACGACCAGCAGGAGATGCCGCAGGGTGAGTCGTCACCATTACACAGTCCATTAGGATTCTGGGACTGAGATACCCCAGGGATCACTGGGTCAAATCCTAAGTCCGTCAGGAGGAAGGATGGGGTGAAACAGGAGGGTGAAGTAGGCCAGTGGGCAGCCCCCTGAATACAGTGGTGAGCTGGAGCCGATACCCACTGGTTCACAAGAACCGGTTGTTAAATTTAGAAGCTGGTGTAGACCTGGCTGTTAAAGGGGCGGGCGGGTAGGCAAACAACTCCAGTCCATGGGCCACATCCGGCCTGCGGGACTGTCCTTCCCTATCCAGCCCCTGATACAATTTTGCAACCCCAATGTGCAGGGCCGGCTTTAGGAAGTGTGGGGCCCGATTCGAACAGTTTTGACAGGGCCCCGGCAGGGATGACTAAAAAAAAAAAAAAAACACGTAAAAAAACACATGGGCCTTGTACTCACTGGGTGGCGCTCCAGGTCTTCGGCGGCACGTTGGCGGCGGGTCCTTCACTCGCTCCGGGTCTTCGGCAGCACTGAAGGACCCGCTGCCGAAGTGCCGCCAAAGACCCAGTAGGGAGCCGATTGCTAAGATTTTGGCAGCTCATCACTGCCTGAATATGCTGGGGGGGATCAGGCCCTCCTAAAAAAAGTCAATACGAGGGTGGGAGCAGGCCTTCAGATGGTCTTAGGAGTCATGGCTTAAAAAGTCTGAATGAACTCTAGATATTTTTCTAAATACTGAACCTTACTGCTAGGCTGAATGTTAATTACTGTGTCAAAGTAAATGTCATTTAAAATAAGAGAATAAATGGTGAGACAGAAGTGTGGCCTAGTGGCCCAAACAACATGCTTTGAGTTCTAATACTGCCTCTAATCCCTACAGGGCCTTGGATACACAACCCCCCCCTTTCTTATTCAGTGTATCTCATCTGTAAAACACAGTAACAGTGCACACTGCCTATTTTGCCTGTAAGAGCACTAAGCATCATAGTGGAAGCAGAAACAATTGCTATGGTTAAGTTTTGCATAATTGTTTCCATTCTAAACCACTATATTCAGCAGGCTACTGACTAAAGGCTCTGTCCTGAAAATACTTGTGCACATAAACTTTGCTCAGGGCCAGATTCTGCCACATTTACTCATGTTGAGGAGCACTGTATTCTGTGAATAGTGCCACTGAGTCAGATACTACTCACTGGACTTGATTCACCACTGCTTTACACCTGTTTCATGCAAGTGTAACTCCATTAAATCACCCTTTAAAGCACAGTACTAATTAACATTCATGCTTTGTTAGCCCACTATTAATGCATTCGGAACATTCTTCTCAAAATGAAGAGGCTTAATAGAGTTCTGTCGTGTCAGCCAGGACATGCTGGTAATTTATGGCTAAAGAAGATTGTGGGTACTGTGGCTGAATTAATGTCTTCTTTTGGGAACTGGTTTTGTGGGTGTGGACACCAATTTGGTGCAACTTAATCTGATGGGAGGAGACCAATTAGTGTGAATTCATAATATGGGCACATGCCACAAGATCAGGTGAAAGTGGCTGCATGGATCAAAGTTTTTTATTTGGATTTTTTATTTTTATTTTTCCTCCTATGAAGCTTAGCCATTTGCAGTAACCTCAGACCCATCCTGCTCAGTAAGGCCTCTCAGAGACTATAGCTTGATATCCTGCTAAGTAGCTGTAGAGCAATTAGATGACCTCATTGCAATGGAACTACAAGAAACAGGGATGTGGTACACATTTCCTAGCATTAAATTCTATTTGCAAAATACTGCTGTAGTCCTGAAGCTGTGTAGTACATTTTTGGTGTTATGAATGTCTGCACTCAAAAATCAGCCTTAAAGGTGAACTCCAAAGAAAAAGCGGCACTTACCTGTATTTTATAATAGTAGTATTTAAATAGTACTCATAGGCTTTGATGTTCACATCACTGAAGCAAATGGGTTAGGGAAGGGATGAGATCCCACCTTTCACTGTGTTTCTGGCCAAACAAACCATTCCCTGTCAGAGACAAATCTGTAGGAGGCAGTCATAGGTACCGGAAAGCTGCAGTGGGTTCATTTCATGAAGTTTCCTGCCAAGCAGCATCCAGTGTGTATTTAGACATAAGGATTTAGAGGATGCAGAATCTGGTTCAGCCAAACCCGTGCACACCCATTTGTTGTTGGCAGTATTCTCCTGGCAAGTTACATTCTTGCATCAGGTTGAAAACAAGACACCTGCAACAGTGAGGTCATGTCCAACATGAAAAAGAAGGTA
The DNA here is from genome assembly GCF_020497125.1 of Mauremys mutica. Taxonomy (NCBI): domain Eukaryota; kingdom Metazoa; phylum Chordata; order Testudines; family Geoemydidae; genus Mauremys; species Mauremys mutica. The sequence continues at coordinate 93,293,732 of NC_059076.1, read as the reverse complement.
TGCTTTTACAGAAGGATTATAGAGCCAAGGTCGAAGGAAGTAGAGCATAAGGTCAACTACAAACAAGGTTGGAAGACAGGTTTCTTAAATCCTTCAAAATTGTAAGTCCTCCCATACTGACTTTTGCTGAAGGAAGCATGCAGGATGAAAGTCCATTCTATGTGCCACCATGGCTACATCATAGCCATGTAAATGCAGATGCTGCTCTGAGATTTATTTAAGGTGAAAGTTTCCATTTGCACATTTGATAGCCTCATGTCACATTTTATTCTGATTTCAGGTGTGTTTTTTTTAAGCCAAAACGTGCAAAAAATCAAAATGTGTGTTTTCGGAAGTTTAATAGAAAAAGATGTACAGCTTCGCATGCCCTGATTTCTTTGGGTGAAATTTCAGTGAAGCTATTATTTCTGCATTTCAATCTTGGGAAAATATTGAATTTCTGCACGTCTTCAGTGTATAGCCATTTGCACTAGAAAAACGGACTTTATTTACACTATAAAAAAGTCTGTTCTACTGAAGTCAATGAACCTGTGCATGGGCACAGTGGTCTGCCCAGGCAGATCAGTCTGCAGGACTGGGGCCATATTAAAATAGGTCACATTTTGGAGTTGTCAGTCCAGACAGTATCCCTTTAACAGACAATTTGGATAGCTCTCTCACTTTGAGAATCCCCTTATTGTTTGCTTTCTTGCTTGAAAAAGAATTGCTTGAGTTATTGGATATTTTTACATGCAACACAGTAACTGAATGTTCTACAATGAAATGAAGCTTATCTATCATCTCTTCCTATGTGCACGCTTTATTGGCATTTTGCACAAAAATGTTATTCTAGGGGAGATACTGGACACTTCAGAATTCTCACATAGGATATTTTAATTTTCTCCTCTGATAAACAAGCACGATATTGAGTCAGAGACCTCCCTTTTTCCAACTCAGTGCTACAATAAAGCACTGCAGCAGTTAACGCCCAAACACACAGGCAAAGAACAATCCTCTAAATAGCACTAATGTTAGTGGAACCGAGAACAAGACAGGTCCCAAGCGAGTAAAAGGAATTGACAGCAGCGGCAGAAATATTTTCAGGTGGCAAGAGAAGACTAACAGACAGCTTGTTCCAATTTATATTTTTGGAAAATATACGCTCTTAGTTTTTGGGTGGAAGAGTATAGGATAGTAAATTACTAACAGATTACTTCCTTAAGAAGAATTTTCTAATTTCATCTCAGGATTAGAGTATTTACTGTAGAACTCCTCAAAGAAAGCATCTTTTCAAATGCCTTATATAACCCAATGGTGAATCCTAGCATTCCATTTATAGATTAGTGCTTTTGTTGTTCTAACAATAGCAGATAAAGCTGTTTTTATTTCACTGGAACAACTGCCTTGCTATTGGTATTGTACTGCAGGAATCTGACTGAGCAAATACAAATAGATCCTAGGGCAGAACCAGGCCCTCAATTTTTACATAGGATTCCACAGGGCAGTTTAGTGTAAATAAAGAAATAAAAATCAATCACCTAATGTAGCTCCCCAGTGAGAACTTTTAAGGTCAGTCTTGCTCTTTTTATTGCTGGCTGAACAATTTGTTACCAATTTGCTTGCCAATAAAAGGAAAGCGTGAATTACCGCAGCTGTGTTCTGTATATTCTATTTATGATATTTCTGAGCTATGTATACAAGACCTCAATTCAGCAGTCCATCCTCCCAGCCCTACAAAACACTTAAGTACCTGCTTAACTTCAGCACCCGATTAAAGTCCCTTTGACTACATGTGCGTAAGTGCTTTGCAGGGATGGGATGGACTTAAGTACATTCTTAAACATTTTGCTGAAATTTGGGCCTTAGCATCTATGTGCCAATACAGGGTCCAGTCCTGTGAACTTTTGCACAAGCTTAATTTTACATAGGTCAGATGACCCATAGAGGTTAATGGGACTATTAACATATGCATAAATTATTCATAAATGTAACTGTCTAAAAGATCAAGGTCATAGTCTGCAGGTGTATTATTAAAAACTTTAGTTGCTTTAAATTGAAATGTCACTGCAAGATTAAGCTAGGGAAAGACAATACGTGCCAAAAGCAAATTAACACAAATTGAATTAAAGTTTCTCTTTTCAAATGTAGTTCAGCGTTCTGATCTGAAGGTGTATCATTTTGATTTTAACATACTTTACCACAGATGAAAGTTTACTTAGAAAAATACAAATATAAAATAAAACAAAATTAGCATATAGATTTAGTGGATGAAAGTTGCCACTATCTTTATCAGCTAGATTAGTATTTTAAAAGCAGTTAGGAAGAAATACTGTTACACTGCAAAAAAGTTACAAGTCTTCTCTTCTGGAATATGAAAATGATCAGTGTATTAGGTTATGGAGAGACTGAACCCTACGTATATGAAGTAGTAAAAATTCACTGCTGCAGCCATGTTAGAGTGTCACTTCATAATTATAAAAGCTGAAATACTAATCAACCCTTAAATGGTCTTTTCTTCTAATAAAGTACAGTGTTTTGTTCACATGATCAGTTCCTTTCACATTTGTTTTTTAGACAAATGTGTGGCCAACTGAAGAATAAAAGTCAGAACAAAATGGTTTAAACTCACCTTTCTGTCTTACTTTGTCTTTGATTCATATACAGAATTGTATACCGCTGCTAGATTCCTGCAGGTGTAAATTAATGAACTTTGGCAGATGTCTGCCGAACAACAGTGTTTTACCTTTCAGTCCGATCTCTGTAGGAAGAAAGTTCTTATTGGTTGTACCACACAAGGAAATGCATGACATCACAAAAGGTAGAAAAGACAAGCTTCACAGCATACTCCTAAGTGATTTAAAGTTTCAGCAGACCACACCCTACTGGTTACTTAGCACAGAGGAAGGGCTGCACAAGCCTGCATGTTCAGACTTCTCAGGTAACAAAAATCATTTGTAGTTTTTGGTTTTATTTTTAAACATGCACATAAATTCTATTTGCATTTATGCTTTTCCTTAGTATGTCTTTTCTCTTGCAGCTTATCAACATTTAGTACAGGTTTAAAGAGCTGAATGAAAACCTAAGGACTGGTTCAAGACAAAGATTTGTGGTTGTTTTCCCCTGAAGGAGGAAGAGGCAGCTAGAAAAGACTGAATAGCCCTTTTCTGCTTTAGAACTTTTGAAATTTAAGCTTCATTGTTTCTTAAGAAGATGGACTTTGAACACAGACCTAGGTCTCTAACCACAGACTCTGGCTTCAAGGATCCTAGGTTCTATTCCTGGTTCTGCCATTGACTTGCTGAGACCTCAGGCAAAACACTTAAATATCACTTATACCTTTTTTGCTTTTTTATGGTGCATTAATGAGGCCTGAGCAATTTTTTCTGATTTACTTTATTTTTAAAGCAGTCAAAATATCAGGTTTGGTTTTCCTTGCTTTTGCTAAAGGACCTCTGGGAGGAATCAGAGAATGTTTATTGTAAGATCTAACACCTTCATTGAAAAGACAAAGGTGCTGAATTTAAAAAAAATTCCTTTATCCATAATGTTAGTCAGTCATTGGAATTATATTGGAAGGCTAGGACTATAACAATGTTTAAAAGGGGACTGGATAAATTCATGGTGGCTAAGTCCATAAATGGCTATTAGCCAGAATGGGTAAGGAATGGTGTCCCTAGCCTCTGTTTGTCAGAGGATGGAGATGGATGGCAGGAGAGAGATCACTTGATCATTGCCTGTTAGGGTACGTCTACACTACGGGACTATTCCGAATTTGCATAAACCGGTTTTGTAAAACAGAATTTATAAAATCGGGTGGAGCGCGGCCACACTAAACACATTAAATCGGTGGTGTGCGTCCATGGTCCGTGGCTAGCGTCGATTTCTGGAGCGTTGCACTGTGGGTAGCTATTCCCTAGCTATCCCATAGTTCCCGCAGCCTCCCCCGCCCCTTGGCATTTCCGGGTTGAGATCCCAGTGCCTGATGGGGCAAAAATCATTTTTGCGGGTGGTTCTGGGTACAGCCTCACCCCTCCCTCCCTCCCTGACAGCGGCAGACAACCGTTTCGCGCCTTTTTTGCTTGGTGAACCGTGCAGACGCCATAGCACAGCAAGCATGGACCCTGCTCAGCTCCATACCGCAATCGTGGATGTTTTAAACACCTCGCGCACTCTCGTGCAGTATATGCTGAACCAGGACCTTCGAACCGAGGCGAGTAAGAGGCGGATACGGCAGCGCGGCGATGACAGTGATGAGGACGTGGACACAGAATTATCTCAAACCGCGGGCCCCGGCGCTTTGGAGATCCTGATGGTAATGGGGCAGATTCTATCCATTGAACGCCGATTTTGGGCCCGGGAAACAAGCACTGACTGGTGGGACCACATTGTGTTGCAGGTGTGGGACGATTCCCAGTGGCTGCGAAACTTTCGCATGCGTAAGGGCACTTTCATGGAACTTTGTGACTTGCTTGCCCCTGCCCTGAAACGCCATAATACCAAGATGAGAGCAGCCCTCACAGTAGAGAAGCGAGTGGCGATAGCCCTGTGGAAGCTTGCAACGCCAGACAGCTACCGGTCAGTCGGGAATCAATTTGGAGTTGGAAAATCTACTGTGGGGGCTGCTGTGATGCAAGTAGCCAAAGCAATCACTAAGCTGCTGCTACGAAAGGTTGTGACTCTGGGAAACGTGCAGGCCATAGTGGATGGCTTTGCTGCAATGGGATTCCCTAACTGTGGGGGGGCGATAGATGGAACCCATATCCCTATCTTGGCACCGCAGCACCAGGGCACCCAGTACGTAAACCGGAAGGGGTACTTTTCAATGGTGCTGCAAGCACTGGTGGATCACAAGGGACGTTTCACAAACATCCACGCGGGATGGCCAGGGAGGGTTCATGACGCTCGCGTATTCAGAAGCACTACTCTGTTTAAACGGCTGCAGCAAGGGACTTACTTCCCAGACCAGAAAATAACAGTTGGGGATGTTGAAATGCCTGTCGTTATCCTGGGGGACCCAGCCTACCCCTTGATGCCATGGCTCATGAAGCCATACACAGGCAGCCTGGACAGTGGTCAGGATCTGTTCAATTACAGGCTGAGCAAGTGCAGAATGGTGGTGGAATGTGCATTTGGCCGTTTAAAGGCGCGCTGGCGCACATTACTGACTCGCTCAGACCTCAGCCAAACCAATGTCCCCTATGTTATTGCTGCTTGCTGTATTCTCCACAATCTCTGTGAGAGTAAGGGGGAGACCTTTATGGCGGGGTGGGAGGCTGAGGCAAATCACCTGGCCGCTGATTACGCGCAGCCAGACACCAGGGAGATTAGAAGAGCACACCAGGAAGCGGTGCGCATCAGAGAAGCTTTGAAAACGAGCTTCATCAATGGCCAGGGTACAGTGTGACTGCTGTGTTTGTTGATGAACACCCAACCCCCTTGATTGACTCAGTCCCTGTAAGCAACTCCCCCTCCCCCTTCGAGTACAGCTTACTTATGCAAATAAAGTCACTCTCATTTAAAAAGCATGAATTCTTTATTGATTCATTATAAAAAGAGGGAGAGAAGTAAGGGTGTGCTTTGGGAGGAGGAAAGGAGGGATGGAGAAGGCCATTAAAAAAAAATTCAGAGTAACGGCATCCTTCTGGTTGGGCTGTCCACGGGGGTGGAGTGGGCGGGTGCACAGAGCCTCCCCCCACGCGTTCTTACACGTCTGGGTGAGGAGGCTACGTACCTTGGTTTGGGGGAGGGTGGTTATACAGGGGCTGCAGCGGCACTCTGTGATCCTGCTGCCGTTCCTGAAGCTCCACAAGACGCCGGAGCATGTCAGTTTGATCACGCAGCAGCCCCAGAGTTGCATCCCGCCACCGCTGATCTTCCTGCCGCCACCGCTGATTTTCCTGCCGGTCTTCCTGCCGCCACTTCTCATCTCGGTTGTCCCTCCTGTCCTCACGTTCATCCCTCCTGTCCTCACGTTCACTGGCCTCTTTCCTGTAATTTGAAACCACGTCCTTCCACTCATTCAGATGAGCTCTTTCATTGCGTGTAACTTCCATAATATCCGAGAACATCTCATCTCGCGTCTTCTTTTTCCTCCGCCTTATCTGTGCTAGCCTTTGGGATGGAGGAGGGACGCTTGAAAAATTTGCAGCTGCATGAGGGAGATAAATATTTAGAAAGATACATTTTACAGAACAATGGTTATACTCTTTCACAGTGAAAAGCACTATTCACGTTACATAGCACATGTGATTTCCCTACAAGGTCGCATTTTTCATCTTAATAGTGACTGCTTGCATCTCTGGGGTTACAGATCTCAGACACAGGTCCAGGCATCAGGATTCAGCTTGCATGCGGCCATGGTAAGCCACTGTCTCAGTGATTTACCCCTCCCCCCCCCAACGCATGGCTAATACCACGCTAGCTCCCTGCTAATCAACAACCTTCCCCCTCCCCCCCACCCACTGCTTGTCCGGTAGCTTGGGGAAGATCGCCTCGCCGGTGACCACACAGAAAAGATCATCGGCATTTCACTCCTCCCCTCCCCCCGCTTCGCTACGTGCAGGAAAGTGTTTTTTTTAAGCTGCTGCATTCCACGAACCCAGTAGAAAAATGGCCACCCCCCTTACTTAAATTCCTGATTTTTAACCAGGTTATCCTGAACGATATCACTTTGCTGAGGATAACAGAACAAGATAAAGAGCGGATGCTTCTTGAATGCCAGCAGTCACCGGGACCATACGCTGCTATGCTTTGCCACACAATGATACCTGATTACTTGCTACATGCATGGCATGGTAAAGTGTCCTACCATGGTGGGCGGAACAAGGATGCCTTGCCCAGAAACCTTCTGCAAAGGCTTCTGGAGTACCTACAGGAGCGCTTCATCGAGATGTCCCTGGAGGATTTCCTCTCAATCCCCGGACATGTTAACAAACTTTTCTAAGTAACTATACTGTCTGCGAATGCATCCCAAGTCCTCAGGGCAAATCAATCATTAAAAAAGGCTTGCTTAAAAAACACTGTTTGCTATTTGCAAAGGTACACTCACCAGAGCTCCCTTCCAGGGCGTCATTCTCTGGAATAGTTGCTTGTGAGGGCTGGGAGCAGGGTAATTCCGTCAGGGTGATAAAAAGCTCCTGGCTGCTGGGGGTCACGGAGTGCTGTGTGCTCTCTGCGAGGTCTTCCTCTTCTTCTTCCTCTTCATCTTCCCCGTCTGCATAATCCTCAGACATGGCAGAGATTACAACCCCCACCTCGGAATCCACGGTCAGGGGTGGGGTACTTGTGGCGCAGCCCCCTAAAATTGCATGCAGCTCAGCATAGAAGCGGCATGTTTTTCGACCTGCCCCGGACCTTCCGTTTGCTTCTTTGGTTTTCTGGTAGGCTTGTCTGAGCTCCTTAACTTTCACTCTGCACTGCACGGAGTCCCTGCTGTGGCCTTTAGCCGTCATAGCCTTAGAAATTCTTTCAAATACTTTTTCATTTCGTCTTTTGGAACGCAGTTCTGTTAGCACTGAATCCTCTCCCCATATAGCGATCAGATCCAGTACCTCCCGAGCGGTCCATGCTGGGGCTCTTTTTCGATTCTCAGGAGACTGCATTGTTAACTGTGCTGATGAGCTGTGCGTGGTCACCTGTGATGATGAGCTCTCCACGCTGTCGAAGCAGGAAATGAATTTCAAAAGTTCGCGGGGCTTTTCCTGTCTACCTGGCCAGTGCATCCGAGTTGAGAATGCTGTCCAGAGCGGTCAGTGGTGCACTGTGGGATAGCTCCCGGAGGCCAATACCGTCGATTGCGGCCACACTAACCCTATTCCGATATGTTAATACCGATATTAGCGCTACTCCTCTCGTCGGGCAGGAGTACAGAAACCGATTTAAAGAGCCATTAAAATCGATATAAGGTGCCTCCTAGTGTGGACGGTTGTGGCGTTAAATCGGTTTTACGCTCCTAAAACCGATTTAAACGCCTAGTGTAGACCAGGCCTTAGATTCACTCCCTCTGGGGCACCTGGCATTGGCCACTGTCGGTAGACAGATACTGGGCTAGATGGACCTTTGGTCTGACCCGGTACGGCCTCTCTTATGTTCTTATATAGGTGTTAGCAAAAACAACTAAAACCAGACTTTTAAAGCCAGTTTAACTAGAAATCACTTTCCCCCTCAATTGTTCAACTTTCACTTTCTTGGCTCTTGAGATGTCACCATTTCACTAATTTTCCAATAATCACAGAGTTTCAGGCCTAGAATATTTTTAATATGAAAAAGAAGCCTTTTTTAAAGAGAGACCTTTCAAGCCTTTTTTATATAACATACAGCAACAAAAAAGACCACAGCTTATTCCTCTCCCTCCTCTGCCCCATTCCTCCATCTTGCAGGTCTCCTTTATCCTAACTGTCTCAGTTTATCTATCTATCTTTACCTGTTTCACTGTTTTTTAATTCTTCTAGTGTTTTTTCAATAGCTACAGATGAAAAATACTATGGAAGTGCTAAATATTATTTACAACACTGTTTCTGTAAAGCAAAAACACAATTAAAATAAATTTATATATTCCTTTCTGTAAGTCCATCACAGCACCTTCCCTAAAATAGGATAGTTGTAAGTAAGTTAAAAAAAATCTCTCTTTACTTTTAAATTCATACTTCAAACTAAAAAACAAGTTATCTACTCCGAACGTAGCATATTCGGTCAGATGCTACTGACCAATTATAGCCTGCAAGTAGAATGGTTTAAATAGCTCAGTTTAGAGCCATGCAAAAAGAAAATAATCCAAACCCACATTTATTTTAAAAAAGTCAATTTCTTAGGAGTCAGCAGCTGAAGAATCAGTACTAGAATGACTAGCCTTTTAAAAATTAAGGTCAATACTCTGTAATCTTGATTTCAAGTTTGACTATTTTAGAACAGGCAAGCTAAACATTACAAAAATCTTACCTTTTATAGATAAGAATAAAAAAGAAAGTACCAGGCCATAAACATCTAAGAGATAAAAAGCCATACAGGTAATACAGCATTGCAATAAAGTGACTGAGCATGAATGTTTACAATAACAAAAACATCTTTTTTGTCTGAAAGAATATTTTCATTGGAGGAAAACTAATCTAGTGATTACATGAATCACTAAAAATACAGTGCCTTCAATTACCATAATGATAATTTTCCACTAAGAAAGGAAGCATTATTCAGTTCAAACATTATTTTCAAAGGAAGGAAGGCCAGTTCTGAAGATGTACTTATTATATAACACCGATCCTGCAGCAATCCTATTTCATGTTAAAAACAAAATAAAAAATTCAGCAGTCACTAATGCAGATATATGTGGCTAATGGATCTTTGCTTATATCCTTTGATTCATACTATAATTTGTTTTGTTTATCCTTCAAAATACTGTATGCTAAAAACTGAATTGCAGTGAATCAATATAAAATCTAAACTAAATCATTACTAATGAAATGTCATCATTATATACAATGGAGTTTTAAAATAGTATTTAAGCTACACATGCTTAACTGTGAGCAAGTGCTTAAGTCCATCCATATTCAGCAATGGGACTTAAACACATGCTTTGATTTCCATAAGAATTAAGCACATTGAGTGCTTTGTAGAATCAAGGCCATAGGGATGGTGAAGTGTCTCTTTATGTGAGGTCCTATGTTAAATCTGCCTCTTATCTACCCAGGTTGAGTACACTAGATGCTTCTTTGAACTAATGCCTGGTGCTGCACAGTTAACAGACTCAGGCCTGGTCTACACTAGGAGTTTGTCGAATTTAGCAGCATTAATTCGACTTAACCATGCACCCGTCCACACCAGGAAGCTAATTAGTTCGACCTAGAGGGCTCTTTAGTTCGAATTCTGTACTCCTCCCCGACGAGGGGAGTAGAGCTAAATTCGACATGGCTATGTCAAATTAGGCTGTGTGTGGACGGAAATCGACCTTAGTAGCTCCGGGAGCTATCCCACAGTGCACCACTCTGTTGATGCTCTGGACAGCAGTCCGAGCTTGGATGTTCTGTGGATGTCCAGCCACACAGGAAATGCCCAGGGAAAATTTGACACGCTCCGGCGCCTTGTGGATGTTCTGCAGGACCGCAGGCAGGAGGACAGAGCCCCCCTGCACTGTATCTGCAACCGCCCTCCCCCGCCACAAAGTCCCAACCCCCCCTCACCCAACGTAACCGCTGCCGGTCTCACTCAGCACCCGCTGCTGGCCTGGGGGAAGGAACCCCAGGCTGGCAGCAGGCTGAGACCCCGGCTGACAGGAGCCTGCGGCTGAAACCCCAGAGCTGGGTGGGCTGACCCGCTCAGCCCCCTGCTGCTCTGGGGTTCCGGCTGCTGGCCCCTTGCCAGCCGGGGTCCCCACCGCAGCCCCACTCACCTTGCTTCTGGTTGGAGTTCCAGCGCAGGCCCCCTGCCAGACAGGATCCAGGCCTCTGGCCCTGCTCAGCCCTACCAGCTGCCAGCTCCACTCACCTCAACCGCCGATCTGGGGTTCCAGCTGGTTACAACTGATCACTCAGAAGCCTGTGTGCAGCTTAAAGTATCCAAGTATGTGCCACCAGATATTGGAAAAGTCAACAAGGAAAAGCAAGGGCAAGGATCCAACTAAACTGATAAGATCTGCATTTTAATTTAATTTTAAATAAAGCTTCTGAAACATTTTGTTTACTTTACATATAACAGTAGTTTGGTTATATATTATAGACTTATAGAAAGAGACCTTCTAAAAACATTAAAATGTATTACCGGCACGTGAAGCCTTAAATTAGAGTGTATACATGAAGACTCGGCACACCATTGCTGAAAGGTAGGCGACCCCTGTTCTAGTGTATTCATTGGCACATGGTGTGGGCTCAGTATAATACAAATGAGTAGATTAGTAGAGTCAAATTACTAAAAATTGTAATAATCAAAATGTTATAGGTGCCATCTGTGTGAAGCTCTGATAAGAACATTACTCTTTTTTTATAAACATACTGTCCATGCAGCCTCAACTGAAGTTTTTCCCAAAGGGTGAAGTTGCCCTTCCTCACACATGCCAGAACTTTCTGCAGGGAACTCTATGGAGGCTATGGCCAGAATTGACACCAGTCTGTGATCATCTGTGCAACTTGCTGATGGTCTCTATTACAGCCCGTTTTAGTCCTTCCAATAGAGGATTTGTGGCCAGTAGATATGTGTAACTTTGGTGCCAGTGGCTACACCAATCCCAATAATACCCTGCATGCTGGGCTATATGGAGATGGCATGGAGCCAAGCTGTGCAATATGCAGAAGATGCAGAGTCCCTTGAATAATCACTTCTGCGGTCCCCTTCTCTGCTCTTCTGCAATGTTGGATGCCATCTGCAAGTCCAATCCTCAGGATAAATTTTCCTGAGGGCCAAAATTTGCTTTCATTTACACCCTGAAGGCCATATTAAGGCAGGGATACTAAAGGCCTGCAGTTAGGGCCCCAGTTCCTGGAGACATGTGATTACATCAGACTCTAAACGTTCATTAAAAACAAAAAAAAACCCTTGAAAATGTGACCCAAGTGTAACCCACGCAGGCTTTGGCTACACTTACAAATTTGCAGCGCTGCAGCAGGGTGTGAAAACACACCCTCTCCAGCGCTGCAAATTGCAGCGCTGCAAAGCGCCAGTGTGGTCAAAGCCCCAGCGCTGGGAGCGCGGCTCCCAGCGCTGTACGTTATTCCCCACAGGGAGGTGGAGTACGGACAGCGCTGGGAGAGCTTTCTCCCAGCGCTGGCACTTTGACTACACTTAGTGCTTCAAAGCGCTGCCGCGGCAGCGCTTTGAAGTGTAAGTGTAGCCAAAGCCGCAGAGACATCAGTCTGGGTCTGAAGACAGGCTGGAACAATAACTCAGAGGGGGTGAACTTTCCCATTCCTCTCAATAGGTTAACACACTGCTGAGTGAGGAGCCTGCATCACCCCAGCAGAGGATTCTGTGAGGGATGGAAGGGAAAGAGTGCAGCAGGCCTGGCCTATCCACCCACCTGTGCAGACATACCTTGGCTGCTGCTGAAATGAGTGCTGGGGGTGGGGACCCAGCTGCCACCCCTGCCACCCCATGGCAGGGTGAGAGCACTTCTGCTGCTCCTGAAGGGAAGAGACCCCTGCTATTGCTGCTGCTCCTGTGGGAAAGAAGTGGGGCCCCATGTTGCTGTCCCAGACAGCCACTCCAAGTAGTGCTGGGCTGCTGGGGCAGAGCGACTGTGAAATGCTGTCTCATGATGTGCCTAGATCTTCAGATTACCTTAATCTGGCTCTGGTTATACCCATATTCAGCCCTAAGGAAACCAGTGGGCCAGATTCAGATCTGGGCATGAGTGGGTAAAAATTCCTTTATTTCAATGGAGTTGCTTCCACTCATGCCAGGTCTGAATTTAGCCCATTGAGTTTGGAAGGGCAGAGTTAGGGGAAATGGCCCCTAACCATTCAATTTAGTAATTGCTTTAGGTTTAAAGCAATTCTCTTTGTTTCTATTCTCCCCCACCCATCCCTCCCTTTGGGGAATGAACATTTAAAATCAAATTACAAAACCTGGAAATATAGTCTTCTGGTGGATTGTACCACATTGGAAAGGGAGTTTACTATGAACTGTCGCATAACCACTGAGTACCAGTCTGCTAGGAGACAGGCCTATGGACTCTCTTTTAACCACTAGTCAAGTGATGTCAGACTGAAAACACCTTATACTGTGAAGCTGTATGAAGGGCCCTCACAATTGGCACTATACAATATGTCTGCACAGCAATTGAACACCCAGAGCTGGCTGGGGACAGCTGACTTGGGCTCACAGGGCTGTGGCTGTAAAATTGCTGTGTATCTGTTAAGATGACCAGGTGTCCAGTTCTTGACTGGAACACCCGGTCGAAAAGGGAACCTGCCAGCTCCAGTTAGCACCACAGACTAGACCGTTAAGTCTGGTCAGCGGTGCTTTGGTGCTAATGCAGGCTAGTCCCTACCTATACTGGCTGGCACCGCGTTGTGCCCCAGAAGTGGCCAGTAGGTCCAGCTCCTAGGTGGGGGGAAGAGGCCATGGGGCTCCATGCATTGTCCCAACACCAAGCATCGGCTCTGCATTCCCGGCTCATGGGAGCAGTGCCTGTGGGTGACAGCGGTGCATGGAGCCCTGTGGCACACTCCCCAACCCTGAGCTCCCAGCCCTGAGCCCCCACAAACCCCTCATCCCTGGCCCCATCCCAGAACCAGCACCTCCACCCCAGAGCCCTCCCCTACCCAATCCCCTGCCTCAACCCACAGCCCCCTCCCACACTCCGAATCCCTTGCCCTCCCCCAGTGTGGAGCCCCCTCCTGCACTCCAAGCCCCTCATCCCCAGCTCTGCCCCAGAGCCCATACCCCCTCCAACACCCCAAACTCCTGCCTCAACCCACAGTCCCCTCACTCTGCCCCAGACCCCATCCCATTCCACCCCTTCTCCCAAGCCCCCATCCCAACTCTTTCCATCTTCCTCCTCCTCCCAACATGGGATGGGGCAGGGCAGGATGGGGCCAGTACCAGGCTCTCCGCTAACCCCCCAGGCCATCCTGGACCCTATGTACCAAAGTGTGTGGCCCCCAAAAGCGCAGAGCCTGGGGAAGTTGCCCTGGTTTGTCCTATGGATGGGATGGCTCTGTCAACTGATGATCAGTTGGCAAGAACAAATGGGACAAATACCCAGTTTGCCAAAAAAGTTGGGATGTCTGGGGCAGGGCTTAAAAAGGGGACTGTCGCAGCCAAAACGGGACATATGGTCACCCTGTGTTCAGTGGGCACCTAATAAAATTACCAATTCTCTTTGGCTCCTATGAGATGATAATACTACAAATAACATGTTCTATATGTTCTCTCTCAGGAGAAAAGTTAAGTTAAAGGATTAATCTCGGCTTTCAGCACATTCATTAGTTAAATTGAAAAGCTTGTTACATAACCAATCCTATGACAATTATATCTATCTCCTCAAAGTTCAGAGTGGATTTCTAACCAAAATGAAGAGAATGCATCCATGGAAATGAAAGTGCTTTGATGCACTGCAGCAATTTTCAAATTAACCTTTTCCCCTCACAATAATACTTTGCACTTACATAACACCTCCCAAAGATCTCAAAGCACTTCAACATTAATGAATTTTGCTTTACAGTCTCCAAATACTGTTCCTGTCTTACAGATGGGAAAGTTGAGGCACAGAGGTGAAGTGACTTGCTCACAATTATATAAGTAGTCTGTGGCAGAAGTAAGATCTAGATAGAGCTCGTGACGGTCACTCCTAAGCTTTAACCAAGAAGCCATTTTTTTTTGGGCTGCTTGGGGCGGCAAAACGCCTGGAGCCGGACCTGCCCATTTTGCACCAGATTAAGATGAGGGAGGCTGTTGCAGGGACAGAGAGGAAAGGAGGTAGAGGACTCTGACTGCCTGCATGCCTGATGGCACACAGATGATCCCCCAAGGACTCCCAATGGAAGGGTGAGCTAGTAAGGGACATTGCATTTACGCTGTCTTATTGTTTTGTATGATCTATTACTCTCCTGTGCTTTACATGATTAAGGATAAAAGAGCATAAAGATGTTAGACTGGGCAATGTGTGAGTGTGCTGACTGCTTCATAACAAAGAGTTAGGGCAGGTCTATATTTAAAATGCTGCAGCTGCGCCACTGTAGTGCTTAATTGAAGTCGCTACCTCTGCTGATGGAGGAGTTTTTCCATTGGCATAGGTACTCCACCTCCAGAAGAGGCAGTAGCTCTGTTGACATAGTGCTGTCTACACCAGGGCTGCCGGGGGGGGGGAGGGAGGAAATGGGGCAATTTGCCCTGGGCCCTGCAGGGGCCCCCCCCGAGAGTTTTTCGGGGCCCCTGGAGCGGAGTCCTTCACTCACTCTGGGGGCCCTGGAAAACTCTCACAGGGCCCAGGCCCCCGGATCGTCTTCTGCTCCGGGTCTTCGGTGGCAATTCAGCGGCGGGGGGTCCTTCCGCTCCGGGTCTTCGGTGGCAATTCAGCGGCGGGGGGGTCCTTCCGCTCCAGGACCCGCTGCCGAAGTACTCCAAAGATCCACAGCAGGGGGGTCCTTCTGCACCGGGACCCGCCACCAAAGTGCCGGGTCTTTGGCAGCAATTCGGAGGCAGGCCCCACCACCGCCACCAAAAACCCCAGGCCCCCTGAATCCTCTGGGCAGCCCTGGTCTACACTAGGGGCTAATTGCATCACTCGGGGTTGAGATCTGGGGGAGAGGTGTATTGAATACTGGGGAGTCTGAAAAATCCGCATTGTGTCCAGAGGGGCTAGGACAGCAGGTCCCAACATCTGAGGGTGAGGGAGTGTGCCAGGCAGAAGATCTGCCCCATAACAGCATACCTAGGAACCCTGAGACTGGGGCAATGGCTGGACTTGGTTCAGGCTCCAGGGGCTTGAAACACCCTGGGAACCTAGAGCACAGGTGCTTGGCTTCTCCTCTCAGCAGTCCTAGTGAGAGGCCAGTAAAGGATCTGTCACAACCATTTGTTCAAATTGGCACATACAGACATGCACCAAATACACAAGCTATCCTCAGATTAACTTTTACATTCAGTTTTATTTTTAGAATCAATTTCATAGATTCATAGTTGAAGGCCAGAAGGAAACATCCAGTTATCTAGTCTGACCTCCTATGTATCACAGGCCATTAAATTTTACTCAGTTATGCCTCTACTGAGCCCAATAACTGGTATTTGACTAAAACATATCTTCCAAAAATGCACCCAAAGACAGAGAATTCACCACTTCCCATTGGTAGTTTATTCCAATGGTTAATCACCCTCACAGTTAAAAAAAATGTGCCTCATCTGAATTTATTGGTTTCTGCTTCTAATCATTAGTTTTCATAATGCCTTGTTGTGGTAGACTAAAGAGCCTCTTAGTACCTAGTATTTTCCCCATGTAAAGGTGCTTACACACTGTAATAGAATCGCCTCTCAATCTTCTTTTAAACTAAATGGATTGAACTCAGTCTCTCACTGTAAAGCATTTTCTCCACTCTCAAATCATGTATGTGGCTCTTTTCTGCACCTTCTCAAATTTTTCAACACGCTTTTTAAAGCGTGGACACCTGAATGAGATGCAGTGTTCTTGCACTGGGCTTACCAATGCCGTATACAGTGTTACACTCACTTCCCTACTCCTGCTTAGTACTTCCTTGTTTATACATTCATGGAACGAATTAGCCTTTTGCAACAGAATCGCACTGGAACTCATGTTCAGTTGCTTGATCACTAAGACCCCTAAATCCCTTTCAGCATCAGTGCTTTCCAAGATACAGTCCCCATTCTACGGGTATGGCCTGCATTCCCTGGGCTAGGTATTGACAAGGGGGACTTTGGCACCAAACTGCCACTTTAGGTACCTAAATCCAACATTTAGATGTCACTGGCATTCACAAAGCCATCCCTCAGCAGCTCCCTAAATTCCCTAGGCACCCACTGGTTCAGTCCCTTAGGTGTCTAAATTTGGCGCAGGCATGTGCAAAGCCACCTAAGTCCTGACAGCACTGAGCAGCTCAGCACCTAACTCATGGGTAAGCCCTGGTGGGATTCACAAACTGGGTGTTCCTCTACCTTTCTTGCCTGTGGTGCCCAATCTGACAGGCATTCTCAGAGATCACTGAAGTGCACACCTACCAGACTGGGTCTCACACAAAACACTGCTGCTGTCACCCAGTAGCCCAGTGGTCAGAGCACTCACCCAGAATGTGTGATACCCAGGTTCAAATCCCTACCCTGCACTGAATCAGGAGGGACCTGAACTTGAGTCTCCCACTTCCCAGCTGAGTGCCCTAACCCCTGGGCTATGGGGCATTCTGCAGGTGGGTGGGTGGGTTTCTCTCTTTCCATCTCTCCTGTTTAAGCTGTTGCACTTTGTATGAAATACTGAAATATTCATTGGAGCAAGGGCAGGAACCCAGGTCTCCCAGGTGAGTGCTCTCACTGCAGGGCTGTAGAGTCAACTCGCACTCTCTCTCTGACCCAATGAATATAATCAGTGATTTTAACATTCCAATCATGGGAACGGTCCCACCAGGTTTCCATAATGTCAATTGTATCCAGTTTCTTCTCAGAAACAAGAATTTCCAATTCCTCTTCCTTGTTACCCTGGCTCCTAGCAGTGGTATTTAAGCAACTAAAAAAAATTTTCTCTTCACATTCCTTGTCACATCTATTCAATTTGTTTCTGCCCAGGTGCGCTTGAGTTTATATCACATATGCCTCCTTAGCAACGCCCCCTGCGTTGTTAGTTTAATGCCCTCATGGAGGCTCAAGCTATTCTCCAACCTCGCAGTCATGCAAAGCAAAAATTTCTGCCCTCTGCTACAATCCCATTAACTTCAGTAGTATTGCATGTGTTGTAAGTCCACAGAGAATTTAGCCCTATATCGTTTTTGGAACAAACAACAAACACTGAGGATATTTTTGTTGACATGTGGGATGCTGACACAAACTGGATGGAATATTTTATTTGCACTACAGCTTAAATAACAGCATTCAGCGTTCTTCTTTTACATAGAAACATTCTGTTTTTGCAGGTGGCTTTGTACATTAATTCAACAAGTAAAATTGTAAATGTCAGTGTAACAATTCTATTTACGTCATGCAGTCAGGCTTAATGACACAGCTTCAAAGAAACACTGTCTACAAACTTCTAATATAAAGCCACAGTATTCAGCTCCACACCTAGCCAAAAAATAGTGTTGAAATGTCTCTGAAGAGACAATTACATTTCACACAAGAAGAAGAAATGGACTGCTATTACGTGAGACATCATCATCTTGTACTCATCTGTGACAGTATCTGTTACCTATAGGTAATCTGCCCTTCTGTACATAGCACCAAGTCTTCTGAAGCCCATTCCTGGAGCAGAGATGGCAGCCATCTCAGTGTGCATGACTATTACACAAGTATCATTGACACCACTGTGCTACCCACCCCTCTAAGACAAGGCAGTTTTCTCTAGGAATTGTCTATATGGAGAGTTAGTGCGTAGCAACCCAGGGTGTAAAGCTACAGCGTACTAGCCTGCCGCTCACTCCCTGGCCGTGTAGACCCTGCTGGTGCACGTTAAAAGTTCCCTAGTTGTGGCATAGTAGTGGAGAGAGACACTGAAAGAATGAAATCCAACAAGGTTTCTTATTAAGACAACAGTATTGTAGCTCCAGAAGCACTGACCCAGCTGTGAAATGCACCCACTTATATTTTCTGCTTCCTGTTGTTTTTTCTTAAATCAAAGACTACTACTCCCGGCATACAATACTAGATACAGCAACACTATTGCTTTGATCGACTCCCATTTCAAACATAAAAGCATCCAGCAGCATTTGCCCCAGCTGTGGCCAGGGTCTGTAGTGTGTTAAGCCCACATACACAAATGAAGAGTTTTCAAAGGTGCAAATTCAAGTTAGGATTTTGTGGTCCAGAACAGGCAAAATAAATCCTCAATACTTCAAAGAGATGTATCAGTGTAGAGTGTTACACCCTAATGGAATCCCAATTAAGCCAAAGGGACTTCATGCAAGTGCAAGGGTCTGCGCTGATTAATTTGTTTGCAGGATCAAGTCTGTTGATAGGTGTGAGGCTCAAGCAGAGAGTGTGGGTAGGAAAGTTATTAGTGGCAGGCTAGGAATGTTGTACAAAGTCAGCTTGTAGAAACTCAAAGGAAAAAAATGCTCACTCGGGGCCTTGTTCTACAGTATTCACTGAGGCAACATTTCCATCAATTTCAATTGAGATTGTCAGCTCTTTGGGAGACTCTCTTTGCTATGTGCTCTGTACAGAACCTAGCTGATTTGAGGCTCTAAGCAAAGATGTAATAATAATATGAACTTGGCTTGAGTAAGTAGTAAGGCAGGGAGGGGGAGTGCACTGAAAGATTCTGCAGCTTAAGCTCATTTACAGTATGTCACTTACTTATTTCAAACCATGCTTGAAAGCAGTGTGCCATGCAACTGCTGAACTTTTGACCACACACACACTGTGGTGTCTTTTTCCTGGGAAGACGAGTCTTCCCTTTTCCCCACTTCAGTCGTAGTTTAAACATGGAAAAAACCAAACATACCCACCTATAAGATAGGTAAGGACAGGAAGGAGGAACAATAACCCGAGATACCTATTGACCTTTCATTAAACACCATCCTCTTAGAAGCATCATTTCCTTCTAAATAGATAAAATGTTTCCAATACACACAGATTTTGTTCAGTTGTCAAGTCCATTTCAAGTAGGATGCTTGGCCACTGAAGCAGTCAACGTTCCTAGCCTAGCTACCTCAGAAAACCTAGGGGGGTACATATCTTTCAATTAACTTTTGTTTTGCTAAGTGAGGTCAAGTAACACATAGCTAGGCAGAGCACCATTTCTATAATGACAGGTTTCAGAGTAGCAGCCGTGTTAGTCTGTATCCGCAAAAAGAACAGGAGTACTTGTGGCACCTTAAAGACTAACTAATTTAATTTAATAAATTTGCTAAAATAAATTTGTTAGTCTTTAAGGTGCCACAAGTACTCCTGTTCTTTTCACCATTTCTATGCAAATTAAAAGTTTGCTCTGGCTGTTCATTTATGCAGGAGGAGTACAGTGCATACGGGAAAAACTGAAGGGAAAAAAAAAAAAGCCCTGAAGATATATATACAAAAAAGGGATCTCCTTTTAACAATATCCATTGCAAGTTAGAAAACAGGATTAGGTGAACCTATAAATACTTCTCAGTTTGGTTCAGATAACCCCCAAAAGCTCAGATGAATAACTGCTGCTTTATTCTAAAAGACCTACTTGCAAACCCAAAGGTAAAAAGAAAAAGCCCTTGGTTTGCTGACCTACACTGCATAGTACAAGGCCTATCTGTTTGGTAATGCTTGTGCCTGAGGACTTGTGTCTCTTTTTGTTTCTTTATGCTGTCTAGCAAAGGCCTAATTTTTGTTTTGTTTGTTTAAATCTTCTCCTTTACAAATTCAGACCTTGTCTATTGTAGAAAACTATAATGAGTGGAAAGCTAGTTGAACGACACCAACACAAAACCTAAAAGAGGGAAACACCCCTGGCTCAGCAAGATGTCTCCTCAGAAAATGCATGCCAAGCATCTTTCTCCACCCTATGATATACTGAATCAGTCTTTTGTGTTTATTGGCAGACAGGGTGATCCCCTGTCTGTTACAATGTTCCTTTTTACCTCCAACTGATTCTGGTGCTTACAGTTTGTCTTTGATGGTTTTCCATTGGCTTTTCTGTGGTTGTTGAAATGGCGGACAGTTGAGCAATACATTATTTAATTGGCTAGCCAGGAAGGGGTGACAACTCTCAACTTCTTGAATGGGCCATCACTGAGTCCTGGCTCACTTTTACTCCAAGTCCATAAGGGCATAATTTTCTATATAGTTACATTATTCCTTAAATATTTTCCATACACACATTTTGCAATGATTGTGAGCATTGGTAAATTACAGGCTTTCATAGAGACCTCACATGCTACCCTTCATGGGTAATACCAGAAGTGCTGTATTAGGTGCAGTAAGTTTGTCAGGACTGAGGCAGGAGGAATTTGTCAAGAAGAGTGAATGCTTTGTCTGCAGGCATCAATGGTCCTCTGTGCACAGTATTTAACTTAATCCATTTACAAATGAATTTGTGAAGATCAGCCCAAAATTCAGTGCTCTTCTCCTTCAGGCAACATAAGAACAACCATATTGGGTCAGACCAAGGGTCCACCTAGCCCAGTATCCTGTCTTCTGACAGTGGCCAATGCCAGGTGCCCCAGAGGGAATAAACAGAACAGGTAATCATCAAGTGATTCATCCCCTGTCACCCATTCCCAGCTTCTGGCAAACAGAGGCTAGGGACACAATCCCCATTATAGCTCAGCTCACCATGAACAAGCTCTAACACATCAAAAAGGCTTTAAGTAAATTAGACTTAATGACAATTAAAAAAATTCAAAAAAACATTCAGATCTTTGTTTGAGGTCTTCTGTGCTTGATGAATTCTGATATAATTTCATGTGTGGGTTTAGATCAGTGACATATGTGCACCTAAAGAATGTGATAGGAGCATTTTATAAATACATTACAAATGGTAAAAGGCAGGCACTTAAGCCACATATGTGACATGTAAATTTCTTTACACAGCTCTGCCAGTGAACCTCAGTCCTGGCCTGCAACACACAATTTTGCTCTCTTAGTCTTAGGCTTCTCTGGAGCAGAGAAAGAAATATCCTGAATTTTGCAATACCCACAAAGAAATTAGTACTAAGACTCCCAAACTAGTTTTTATACATAACCCAAGACAGGAGATGAACTGAGGTCTCCAGAAGTTTAAGGCTGATGCATTAATCTTACACCTACACGTCCCCTGCTAACTAACTCATGTGTTTGTGATCAGAGCATAACTCTTCCTGTGTATTTAAAGAACATACCTTATTTTTAACTGTCAAAGGTTTCAGCAGTAGCAATCATTTAACTGACTATAGAAATGTGTTCCTACAGCTGACAGAATAACTTTACATTAATGTATTACAAGGGAAATTGCCATTTACATTCAGACATTGTGTCATATTCACAATGCTCCTGATAATATAAAAGCTCTGTTTGCTTTTCATTTGGGGACATGGATCAGAAAATACTGACAATTTTCAATGCTTGCCTTGAATTTCAATGCCGCCTCCTTGTAATAGCTAACAGTGAACTACTGTTGGAATACACTAGGTCCCTCACACCACACAAAATATGTTGACTTGTCAAGTGTGTGGAGACTATAAATTCCCTCCCCTCCCAAAAAGTTTAGCAATGGACCATTATCTTTGATTTTGACATCTGAAGAGAGGATCCAAACACCAGGAAGGAAGTTTTCAGAATCTGTATAAAAATACTCTATAAAAGACCTTCCAAAGGGAATATTAAAACAGGATACAGTAAAGGCAAACGGGAAGGATTTGAAGGGGAGAGGTTCAAACTGTAAATGAAAAATACTTCTGAGAAAAAACAAAAACACACCAAACACAGCAGAACTACTTTTGCCTAATGAAAAATGTATCATTAGTATGTTAACTACTTAAAATAGACTTTGAGCACATTGGTGGAATTCTTAAGTATAGTTAATTTGTACCTTCCTAGTACAAGAAATGTGGAGGTATATTTATAATCAGTGTTGGGCTATTCCCTCTAGGCCACCAACATATTGGTGGAAATGGATAGGTTATATCCTGTGTACTAGAATTCAGAAATCTTTGAAGGGATTCCCTCCCATACCCTGAACACTTCTTGAAAAACTAGAAGGAAAAAAAAAGTAATGTTACCCAATAAACTGCAGATGAGAGGTCCAGGTGTGGAACTGCTCAATTATATCTGGTCCCGATAAAAATAATCACACTTTGTGGTAGTGATTTGCATAATATGTATCAATATTCCATAGCACAATATGATCTAATGCAGGGATCTCAAACTCAAATCACCACGAGGGCCACATGAGAACTAGTACTTTGGCCCGAGGGCCGTATCACTGAAACCTTTTTATACAAAAGATACAAAAGCCCCGCCCTGCCCCCAGCCCCGCCCCCACTCCATCCCTTCCATGAGGCCCTGCCCCTGCCCTGCCTCTTCCCACCACTTCCCTGCCCCCATTCCAATCCCTTCCCCAAATCCCTGCCCTGGTCCCGCCTCTTCCCGAGTGCGCTGCGTCCCTGTTCCTCCCCCGTCCCTCCTGGAAAGTCTTAAGTGCTGCCAAACAGCTGTTTGGTGGTGGGAGGCACTGGGAGGTAGATGGAGGAGCAGGGACGCGGCACACTCAGGGGGGCCAGTGGTGAGGGGAGCTTGGCTACTGATGGAGTCGGCACCTATGGCGGGCTGCAGGAAATAACTCCGTGGGCTGCATGTGGTCCGCGGGCTGCATGTTTGAGACCCCTGATCTAATGCAATAGCAAAAGTAACGTGGAAAATAAAAGTTTAGATTTTGAATTTGTCTAATTCCAAAATCCCAGCATTTATTTAAGCACAGACAATCTGTTGAGTGCTGTACAAGACACAAAAAGCCTACGCATCCAAGAGTTAACAAGCTAAGAAACAAAATAGAAAAGATAGGATTGCACAAGGAAACAGAGAAACCTTGTGTTATACAAACTTTTGTTTGTCTTTGTTCACATCTTGAAAGTATCATGGAAGAAGTGAGTCGTAGGGAAGGACTTGAATATGGAGAGACCGATGGCTTGGCAGAGGGGAATAGTGAAACTCCTTATAATTATGGAACATAGCAGATCACTTTAAATCAAGCTTTTACAGTTATTGGCAAAATCTTAGAAGACAGGATTAGAAATAGAGCTATGCCAAAGGTCCACGGCAGAACTTCCCTAGTTTGTAATTGGCACTCAATTATTGAACCAGTAGGTTTTTGTCTGAACTTTTTTTCAGGCTCAAAAATGTTGTGACAAAATTGGAATGGACATTTGTTGATCTACATGGAGAAATGCAGATTTGTTGAGGCTCAGGTCTTGTTGGTTTGAACTGAGTTTACAGTGAATGGTTAGATGCAGTAAATTATATGGTAGGTATTAGAGATATGATTAGCAGTAATCGTGTGATCTGAAGGGGACAACCACAATGCAAATCGTGGGTATGCCTTCACAGAACGGGGCTAAGTCCCACTGAACTCTAAGTCTGCGATACAAAAGCAGTGACACTACATAGTCCTAATGAGAAGCTCTCTGTTAGCTGTGTAAATGCTAAACAGCCTGAATGTAACAAAAGATACATCCAGGAAAAGAAACACTGGGAGGACAACGTTAAATTTTCCAGCTGTGGAGCAAATTCAGTTGTCTCTTTTCTTTTAATGAAAGGTCCAGAAAAGGCTATGTAAGTCTCACAAGGTAAAATTCACATCCTTCCTAATTACTTTTATATTTCTGAAGTAAGAAAGCAGACCATATAGGATATACAAACTTTATGAACTAATTGTTTTGCACAGTCAATATATAGCAAATCAATTCTTAATGATCAAAGGATGAAAAAGGTAAGGAAGTGTAACACCGATAGACCCTGGTCATCAGTGGGTGGGATCAAACCTGGGACCTCTGGAGGTAAATACATGAGCCTCTACTGCATGAGCTAAAAGCCATATGGCACTTAGCTAAGGCTGTAGAGATGATTCATTAATATCTAAATGGTCTCGGTGCAGAATGGGGACAGAACATCACACCCAAAAGCTGTGTAGGTTACATAAGCATATAGCTTCCTATTAAGGTGTCCATGCAATAAATATAAGACTATTAATTTTTCATTTAAGTTGCAGTTCTCCTACAACATGCTGCAATTCCTTGCTAGATCATCATGTGGCATGTAACAGATAAGAGGGTAGACAAGAGAAAACTGCTCTAGTTAGAGTTAAGTAGAGAACTCAAGGACAATAAAGTTATGGTGTTTATTATAGTTAATCCACTGCCATCTGTATTCATTTTGACAACCCACTAGATCACACACACAACATTCTTCAACAAAATCCCTGACGAACTATACAGAAATAGTGTCAAAGGGAGCATGGTTCCCCTCCAAGGGCTTGAAAATGAAACCTCTCATAAAAAGAAGAGCTATTCCCTCAAGTGGCATTTCTGCAAAGGCTATTCAGTACTACAGATGTCTCTACTGCGGCAGACAAGTTTGTATAGCGCAGTGCCATTTGTCATATTTATGAAGACAGGAGGTGGATGGGGAAACAGAAATAGGAGAGGTTGCAAAGAGTGGTCTTGGTCCTTAAGAGATAAAATGCATGAAAGAGGCTATTGATTCTGCTTGTTTGTTCAGTCTTTAAGTGACTGATGGAGGGCCAGAACCATCCATCTTTCCCAGCAGAAACCGAATGGGCATCCCCTTAGGGGACAAGTAGAAATGCAAGCAGAAGACTGAACCTTTAAAATAGCCTGGAATGGAGAGAGTTTTTTGCAAGTCAACTAGTCAAAAAACTTGCTTTTCATATTCTTCCAAAACACTGTCTTGTAGAAGGAGCCGTCTTCTGCAACCTTTTGGATTTCTCTTCTGTGCTAAGGTGGTCTGTGGCAGCCTGCTAAGAAAGCTCACAAGTCATAAGTTATCTTTATACCCAGATGCCAATTTTTAGAACCAGATTACAGGATTCAGAATAAAATAAACTAATTTCTTTTCTTTGCTGAAGATGGGCGGGATGGTTAAAATGCTAAAATAATACCTGTCTCAGTCTGTGCTGCTTGGTATTTATTAACACTATCTGCAGGTAATTACATGCCTACAGTGGTATCTTAAAAAACAAAACAAAAACAAAGCAGGTGTTTTGATACCTGAACCTAATTCTCTACCCACAGAGACTGTAGTCCATTCAAGTAGTTTAATGCACTCTGTAGTTCCTTGTCTACATGTGTTTATTGGTTTCCACATACAGAAGGAGACATTTTGAAAGAAAAAAGCTTTGAACTTGGTTGTCCCCTCAGAACACGGCTGACATGCAAAGGGTGCATGCTACCAGAGAAGAGAGGGAGAGAGCCTTGGTATGTGCACTGCCCAGGGCAAGATTCTATCAGGTGGTCTACAGCACTGGACTGTCCTGTGCCTGCTGCTGTACCTCTCAGCTTGAGCAACAGCCATC
Source organism: Mauremys mutica (assembly GCF_020497125.1). Lineage (NCBI taxonomy): Eukaryota > Metazoa > Chordata > Testudines > Geoemydidae > Mauremys > Mauremys mutica. Next base: position 93,268,135 of record NC_059076.1, on the reverse strand, counting down.
CCCTCTGTCTGCCAACTAGCACTAGTTGTTATGCTGCTGTCAACACTAGCTGTCCATGTCTCCCTCAGAATAGCTCATGTACAGACACATTAGAAAGGCCTGCTTCCTAGGGCACTCCTATACACAGTGGAACGTTCCTGCCCTGCTGCTTATTTGCATAGATCGGTGGGGGTCAGAGAGAGTATGAGGAAGAGCCTTCCCCCTCTCCCCCACCTTCCCAATTTTGCCTCCTGCAATGATTTAGATTAAATCTCAGGGAAAACGTCCTAACTGTAAGAACAGTAGGACAATGGAACAGACTGCCTCGGGAGGTTCTGGAAGCTCCTTCACTGGAGGTTTTCAAAAGGAGGCTGGATAGCCATCTGTCTTGGATGGTTTGGACATGGTTTTGCATCTTGGCAGGGGATAGACTAGATGACTCGTGGTCTCTTCTAATGCTATGCTTCTATGAACATGCAACTTCTCCTGTTGAAAGTGCCAAATATTTCTAATTGTGACACATGACAGCGTAAAGTAGAGATTCTACATTCACGAGGCCTGAAAGGAGTAACCAGCACATAGATGTCACTGAATAGCTGCTATAGCGGTTGTGATGCTCCCCAGGAGTTCCCAGGGTTGAGAGACACCTCACCACCATCTGCCCTTAGTGTGAAGGGGTTTTGTCTCTGCCTGCTGTGGATCAGCTCCCTGAAACCACCAGCTTCTGGCAGCACAAGCACACACTTCCAGGCTTCAACAGGCCTGACTCTCTGTGTGCAGGTAGTGATAGGCATGCACCCACCTCTGCATTCTCGGAGCATTCCCTGCAGCGTCCAGCCTCTTAATCACTGAACATCACAGAGTTACCAGGTCTCCTGTTCCCAAAGCTTGTAAGTCAACTCAGGACCAGCACTTTGTTTAACCCCATAGCACTTAGCTATATTTACAGTGAAAACAAGAATTATTATCAAAGAATAAAGATTTAAGTAATAGTGAGTAAGAATATCGGAAACAAATGGTTACATGCAAAACAAAATCCTAACATGTTTTCTAGAAACTAAACTTGACAACTGAACTCTTGTCTAAAGAAGGTTCTCTTACCTAAAGTTCTCTCCAGCATTTTTAAACAAGCCTGGTTGAGACCCCTTTTTCATGAAGCAAAAGCACTGTCCTTTTCTCCTTCAGTGAAGGGTGGTTGGGTGTCCTCTTTATCCCCCCAGCTATACTCAAGCAAACCTATGATAGGACCTAAAGATAAGTTCTTTCCCTGCACTGTGTTTCTCTTCCCCGCACTGTTTCTCTCTTCCTGTTAGTTTGTTTCTGAAGTTCTCTCTTATAATCCTCCATTTGCATTCAGTTCAGACTGGTCATAGGGGACACATTGTGAATGACACAATATTCAATTTACATTTGAACAGATAGAAGGATGGACATTTCGCATCTGACAAAAATGCTTTTCACATTTGCTGGTGACTAATACCTTGATACAGCCTTTAAGAACATATTTGCAGTTATGTACACATAACTTCTTACATAGCATTTGTACATACATTTCAAAATGGTATAGATGACCAGTGTGACACTGGCTTTCATTTGAGCCCTCACATGACATTATTTGGGTAACCAAAATGTATATCCCAGAATCAGGAGATACCGGTAACCCCCTCTGGATCCAGTGGCGCTGGAACAGAGGGAGCCAAGGGGCCATGGCCCTCCCACTTTTTGAAAATGGATGAGCCTGGCCTGTCCACTTTTCACCATGGACCCTGCCCCCTTCCCCTGGAGGCCACACCCCCCAGCCAGGGCAGCAAGTGGTGGAGCCTGGCTGGGGAGCCCGGGCAGTTGTGAGAGCCACATGGACCCTCCACCTTCATGCGGTGCAGGGGGCCCTAAAGCAGCCCCCGGCCCATGTCCCCGCGCCCCCAGGGTCTCTGCCTGGCCCAGGGTAGGTGGAGGTAGAAGGTCCACGCTAGCTCCCCACACCTGCTCAGCAGAGGGGCGAGGTGGGGCCTCGGAACCACATCCCAGCCATAGTAAGAGTCACACAGGTAGCTGTGGGGAGCCACAGCAAGGACCCTCCACCTGCCTGTGGTGTGGGGCACTCATGTCCCCCCCCCGGGACCCCCCACCCAGGGCATGTGGCGGGTCCTTGCTGTGGCCCCCCACAGCTGCCCCTGCAGCTCTTACCATGGCTGGGCTGCGGCTCTGAGGCCTTGCCCCCCAGCTAGAGGAGAGTTGGGGTAAGAGCCACGCAGGCAGCTGAGGAGGAGCCCCACCCACTACCCCAGGCAAGGGGGGTCAGGTGCCCCAGCCCCACTCTGGTTTCCAGCTTGGCTGGAGCCTCCGGAGGAAGAGGAGAGGTGGGGGTGGGGCCTCAGAAAGAGGCAGGGCCTTGGGGGATAGGGGTCCCTGCCCCACCCCACTTTTGGGAAGGCTCTGCCACCTGTCTAGACCCCCTTGCCAGTTGGCATTAAGAGGTTCTAGGGTCACAGTGGCTTTATAACAAAAGTTATAGAAATACAGGTTTAACCACTTTTACATAGAAAAACCTCTCTTCATTGCACTTTAGCAAAGCTACCGCATGTGCCAGAAAGGAAGAATAGGACATTCTGTAAAATCATAAGCTATAAACAGAAAAACATTGACAATGGAGAATTGAGACAGAACAACGAGAAACTAAGACACTAAAGGTTTTTTCCTGGACATATTAAAATTTAAGTATGATCTATGGTAGCAGTAGAGTGAATTGCACTATTATAAACAAAAATCCATCTGGCTTGTAGAAGGAGTAGGTTTTTAAAAGTAGGAAGTGGGGGGATATAAAAGCCAAATGGCGTTCTTATGGTTAGTGTCTGATTTTCCACAAATTTAAGCTAAGTGAATCCCTGATTTTGCTTGTTAAGTAACTAGATGTTTTGGGAAGCCATGTATATTTCAGATTGGATTTACATTTATAATCATTTGACATTAGTGCTGGAACTAAGTTCTGGGGGTGCTGCTGCATGCCTTAGCTTGAAGTGGTTTCCATCAGATACAGGGTTTACAGTTTGGTTCAATGTCTCTCAGTATCTCCACTATACAAATTGTTCCAGCACCCCTGTCATTTGATGATGTATGCTACTGTCTCCAGTCACAATTCCTTCACCTTAACATCCTCCAAACATTGGCTGATATTGTGGCATCTTTACTCCAGATGAAAAGTTAAGTAGACAGCTCCTCTTTAGAGTCAATGACTAATTGCTACACGGCTAGTTGGGCCAGTACTTCAGATCTTTCCTGACACTACTCTTCCCCACCTTAATTTCTTGTCACGCATACCTATTAGTTATATTCCTTTGTTAACCTTAGGTTTCCGTTTGGCAGGACAAACCACTATTAATACATTACAGGCTGCAACTTTCTGGTTGGGTTCCAGATAGCATTGAAAAGTAACCTTCTGCCTATTGAAAACAAAACAAAACAAAATAGGTGGTTTGGGAATAGCATTTTCTGTATGCCTGAGAAATAAATATCAATTTGTTCACTTCTCATTTAGGGCCAACTCCCACTAAAGCTAATGGAAGTCTTCTTATGAACTTTAATAGGATTTAGATTGGATTCTTAAGAGGCTCTAAATGTGATCTCCATAAAATCTCCAGAATCTAGTGAGGAACCTGGATGCCAATTAACAATGCTTTATTTTTATTTTTAAAAAACCACAGTCTCCCATAAGTCCATCCCTGAGAAGTTAAACAAACCTCCTCTCTTCCAACTCCAGTAGCAACTCATCTTGGGGAAATTTCCCCCAAACTATATTTTAGGCTGATGTGATCATGCTGCTAAGTCTGCAGCAGCAGCTGCTAACTAATAAGCCTTCTTCCCAGCTAGGAAACTGAGGTGGAGAAAAGGAGGTGAAACATCCCATTCCCTGACATTCCTCTGCATGGTTGGGATGGGAGGAGGGCAGCTCACTCTCATTGTTTCAGGGGTTTGATAGCTGCAGGCTTCTTCATTGACTCTGACGAGGCAAATAAGGCTGAATATGACAAACTGTAGGAACTTAGTCTGAACGTAAAAAGGAAGCCAGAACATATGTTCTCTATCTTCGTTTTTCTTTCTCTCTTTCATCTTTATTGGACGTTCTCAACAATTAGTTCTTTATGCCACTGTTATTACCGCAGGCCTGTTGGCAGTTTGTCAAGAGAGAGCCAAAGCACTAATTTGAATTACTAAAATAACATGCTCTTTAGAACTCTCTGCCTTCAAGTACAACTAGTTGTAGCTCTTACCCTCCTCTGCGGTTGGACTGTACTTTCTCCTGCTGAGTCAGATCTTCTCTGGGCAAACTGGGCCTATAGATATTTTTCACTTTACTTCAGCAGATGCACATCAGTCTGTAGAATTTCTGACTCCCAAGGACAGAGAAGATGTGGAAGACAAAGTCTAAAATCTGCTTATTCTACCTTCATTATTTTTATTCCTGGTCTACAAACACGTTGATGTAACTATAGAAAGTCTGAATGAAAAGAGGTGCTTTGTTTTACAGATGAGCCCTTTGCTTTCTTATTAATGATTTATTGAGTGATGTATTTAGCTCTTTTTACAGATAGGCATGGTTCTTGGAGATCTTTGTTGAGGAGAGATGATTCATAACCATTAAGTTGTCTCGATAGAGCCATATGAAACACATGAAGAAAAATAGGAAAAACTGAAAGATTGAGATTTTTCTCTTTCACCATCTGCTGCACTATATGTACAGGCATGCTTATGTGATTTTTTTCAATGCCTATAATCTCTATGTTTAGAGTGGTTTAAAGTTCTGTTTTATTTTAAAATAGAAAAGTAAAACCTCTTCACACTCCATTTGCTGGCCAGCTGGAATGACAATGCCTGTTCCTGCTTATTTAAGAGAATTCAGAGCAGAAGGGGATAGACATCACACAGTTGATATTCTCCCAGTAAAAGATGTAAATGGGAAACAAGGGAAAGACAGTTCTAAATGGCTTCCTTAAAAGCATACAGAGGAGTTATGAATGAGAACTGACCTCAGTCTGATTTCACAAGTCTCCTTTCAAAGCCAAAATTACTCATTCACTGGCAGTAAGCATCTCTAGATAGTATCCAGCAAAAGCAAGTTCTATGACTTTAGAGTGTCATTCTCACCATGGGTGGGAAGTTCCAGTAGGGCCAGAGATTCAGAAACCAAGCTGAAATGCCATTATAATGTAATTATACGATATAATCACAACAGTCATGGAAAAGGAAAGCGCGTAGCAGCAGAAAATAGACTGATTTAATTGGAACAACATTTAAGAAAGTATCTCTTCTAGTTTAAAAAAATATTCTAGTTCTTATTTTTTTGTGGAGGATCCTGTTTTATTTAAATGGTACATTTGAGATTTTTGGTACATGTATCTATTTTTATGCAGTATGAGATTCATTTTACTCTCTACACTTACTTCAGTTTCCTTGGGTCATTATCTTTATACTTCTTTCATAATGAAATAATGGATAAGTTTGTTGAAAACTAAACATTTCTGCCTTTTTCATGATTATCTGCACATTCCTGCAAAACAGTCCCTGAGGAAGTGTGTCAGTGTCCATAAAAAAATGCTTTCTTTGCTCTAATGCTAGCCAATGGAGTTAAAATCCTGTCTTTCTGCCTGTTTTAGGGTTTTCTATAGTATGGATTCACTGTAGTACCCAAGCACTTCCCAGCTACCTTAACATCTGCATGGCAATGTCCCTAATGGATTTCATTGAGTCATTTGCTCTTCTCTTTTCACTGGTCATAGGAAATTGTGTTTGGGGTAGATACACAAGCTTTTCTTTCCTTTTTTTTTTTTTTAAAAAATATCCCAGTTATGGCGTTGGAGAGTCTTGCAGTATGCACTAAAATTTTAGACTGCTCTAATCTCTTCTGGAGGTTTTTTCCACAACTCTATTCCCACCAGTCTATTTCCACAACTCTATTAACCCCACATTTTGCTTGGGGGTTTATAAACTGCATCGTTTCAGAGAAAGTACAGCTGTGTGGGTGGGTTCTGGATGTGAATATGGTCACGATGCAGCTGGGTCCACCCCCCCTCCCCCACCACCATGATGAAAATCAGGACCAGGGTCTTGGACTGGCAGTGGAAGCAGATTGGGATCCAGTCAAGGGACTGGAGCACAGAAGTGATGTGTTCCCAGCCAGCACATCCTGTTGAGAAGGAGGGCTGCGGCATTTTGCACAACCTAGGGTCTTCTGCCTTGCCTCCACCTTGAGACACAGACACAGCAAATTGTGGTAATCCAGTGGGAAAATGATGAATACGCCAGATCTTCATTTGTGAGGTAGGGGAAAAGTTTCCTAGGAAGTTGAACATGGAAACATTTTTCAGCATAGATGGTACCTGTTTATCTAGGATAAGTGAAGAGTGAAATAGGACTCTGAAGATCATACTTTGAAAAACCTGGGTACATACCTGTACTAGAAGGGGAGGTCAATGTTTCAGTCAGTTATTTCCCTCTCCCTACAAGCATTGCTTTGGTCTTGTCCAGGTTTACATGCAGCCAGCTGTTCTTTCAGGTGCTGACTTCCTGTAGGCATTGGGACATCGCTGTGATAGGACTGATTGCATCGGTAGAATATTAGATATATGGCTGGAGATTATAGGCATTCTGCTCATTGGGGAGCCCATGTTGTCTCACAAGCTTTTAATAGATTCATCTACACATTGAAGAGGAAGTGGGACAAATTAGATTCCTCTAGGACACCGGAAGAGGCACAAGTTGCCCTTCACAACCTGAGGCCTTGTTTGAGAGTAATGATCAAAGCCACTGTATTGCTGCACCGTCTACTGCAGCTATGTCATTAAGCAGATCAGCCACACCTCATGGTCAACTGTTTCAAACACTGGAGAGAGATTGAGGAGGATGAGTGCTGTGATAACAGCTTCTATTAATCTCCATGAAGAGCTCATTTTTAGTGCTACTAGGGCTCTTTTCATACCGTACCCTGTCTAAAGCCCTTCCACGCATTCTAATCAACCAATGCCACTTTGAAATATTAAATAATTGGCAGTACAGAAGTACTGATTGATTGTGACAATTACTTGTTATGTTAAGAAAAATCAGTTAATAAAGCTTTTAAATTTAGCTAACCAAAGGAAACATGGGGAATTAAAATCTCACATTAAGTTTTATTTTTCTCCAAAAACCTTTGATTAGTTTAAAAGACTCCTTTTTTGCATGCATATTACTATCAATCTCAGAAAAGTACCAATCTTCAGCAAAATATTTTGGCTAGATAAAGATAGTTTGCCCTTTGAAAACAAGTCACCGAGTTCCAAAGGAAAGTACTGATGGAACTGATGCCATAATCTTAGAAAAACTCAGATGTTAGCAAAGAAGAAAAGATATGAACTAATGATAATAGTAATAGACCAAAGGAAAATGTCTAAGGGCAGTCCAAATTGTGGGGGAAAAAAAGAAATTACTTCAGAGGGGAAATAATCTGGAGAACATTTCTCTCTAATTTCTGCAAGAAAAATGCTAACTTTCTGCTATTTGACAAGTGTATTAATTAAAAAACCCAGCATATATTTCTGAGACTAGATAACAGGCTAGAAGCAGTTGGGAAACATGCATATAATATTTCAACTTGGGTCCTCTGAATTGGTGCCAAAAGCTGGGTGCATTTCAACCCCTCCCCCCCACCAGTTCTCAGAGTCAAAAGTAGTCACAGATAGACCTTTATAATCACATTTCAATTACTTAAGGTGGGTGTTTGGGTTTGGCATACTTGTTTATCATGTCAGCTTTTAAAAATCTGCCCAGTTTGGCTTTTGTGTTAACACCCTATACCCTGGTGGTAGTATCATTTCAGGCTGACTGGATATAGTATACTGCACAAGGAAGCAGTGCACTGATTTATTTACCTATTGAAGGAGCTACAATTTGACTTCTAAGTTAACTCCCAAAGGGGAAGTCATAATTCTGGAGGACATGAAATTGTATCATCATTCCAATTGACATAGAATCATAGAAATGTAGGACTGGAAGGGACCTCAACAGGTCATCTAGTCCAGTCCCCTGCACTGAGGCAGGACTAAAGTATTATCTAGCCCACCTCTGACAGCTTTGTCAAACTGTTCTAACCCCCCGTCCCCAATGACAGAGATTCCACAACACCCCCTACCCCAGGTAATTTGTTCCAGCACTTAGCTACCCTTTCAGTTAAGATTTTCTTAATGTCTAACCTAACCTTCCTTGCTGCAATTTAGACCCACTGCTTCTTGTCCTGTCCTCAGTGAATAAGAACAATGTATCACCCGCCTCTTTATAACAACCTTTTACATACTTGAAGACTTATGTACTCCCTCAGTCTTCTCTTTGCCAGACTAAACAAACCCAGTTTTTTCAATATTTCCTCTTAGGTCATGATTTCTAGACCTTTAAATCATTTTTGTTGCTCTCCTCTGAACTCTCTCCAATTTGATCACATCTTTACATGAGTGTGGTGCCCAGAACTGGACACGCTACTCCAGTTAAGGCTCCTGCTAATACATCCCAGAATGTTCACTTTTTTTTACAACAGTATTACATTGTTGACTCATTTAGTTTGTGATCCTCTATAAACCCCAGATCCTTTTCTGCAGAACTCCTTCCTAGGCAGTCATTTCTCATTTGGTATTTGTGCAGTTGATTATTCCTTCCTAAATGTAGTACTTCCCACTTGTCCTTACTGAATTTCACCCTATTTATTTCAGACCATTTTGTCAAAATCACTTTGAATTGTCCTCCACACTGCTTGCGATGCCTCCCAAGTTGGTATTGTCCACAAACTTTGTAAGTATACTCTCTATGCCATTATCCAAGTCATTTATGAAGATATTGACTAGAACTAGACCCAGGACAGATCTCTGCGGGACCCACTTAATATGCCTTTCCAGCTTGACTGTGAACCACTTAACTACTCTGAGTATGGTTTTCCAACCAGTTGTGCACTCTCCCTTACAGTAGTAGGTTCGTCTAGGTCAGGGATAGTCAATAGGTGGACCACACGCCAAATCCAGACCACCAAACACTTTTTAATGCCCCTAAATCTTTTTATTTATTTATTTATTATTATTTTCTCCTCTGGAGTCTAGACTTTGACTATACCTTGACCAAGAAATTTGGACCTTGAAAAAAAAATTGGCTACCCCTTGTCTAGGCTATATTTCACTAGTTAGTTTATAAGATCACGTGAGACAGTAACAAAAGCCTTAAAGTCAAGATATAGCACATGTACTGCTCTCCCCCATCCACAAGCTTTGTTACCCTGTTGGTTTGACATGATTTGTTCTTGACAAATCCACGTTGACTGTAACTTATCAGCTTATTTTCTTCTAGATGCCTACAAAGTGATTGTTTGATTATTTGCTCCATTATCTTTCTGGGTACCAAAGTTAAGCTGACTGGTTCATAATTCCCTGGGTTGTCCTTATTCCCATTTTTATAGACCAGTACTATGTTTGCCCTTTTCGGGTCCTCTGGGATCTCTCCTGTCCTCCATGAATTCTCAAAGAGAATCATGTATGGCTCAGAGATCTCTTCAGCCAGTTCCTTAAGTATTCGAGGACATATTTAATCAGGAACTGCTGACTTGAAGACCTATGAACTGGCAAAGTAATTCTTAATTTGTTCTTTCCCTATTTTAGCCTCATATCCTACCTCATATTTATACTGATGTTCGCTATGCTAGTCATCCAATCACCGATAATCTTTTTGATCTGTTCATTTTGAGAAATGGCCTATGGATCAACTATGACCAATAGTGGTTATGGGTTACAGTAAAAAAAATTAATTACAACATAAAGCAGTAGACATCTCCAGTAGGTTGTCACTTGAAGTAGCAGCAATGGAGGCAAGAAATTCATCCACCTGCTTTAAAGACAGGGAGTTGTGCAGGGTTTCTAGAGGGCAGGTGAAAGGCATCATGGAATATAGTTCAAAACCTGAAGCTCCAGACTCAGAGTATGTCTCCTCTGCAATTAAAAACCCACAGCTGGCCTGTGCCAGCTGACTCAGGCTCACAGGGCTCTGGCTAAGGGGCTGTTTAATTGCGGTGTAGACATTTGGGCTTGTGCTGGAGCCTGGACTCTAGGATCCTATGAGGTAGGAGGGTCTTAGAGAAGGCTGCAGCCTGAATATCTACACTGCAATTAATCAGCCCCTTAGCCAGAGCCCTGTGAGCCTGAGTCAGCTGGCACAGGCCAGCCACGGGTGTCTAGTTGTAGCGTAGACACATCCCCAGTGACCTCAAACAGCCTGCCCAAAGAAACATGCTTTAACACTGTGTTTAAACATAGCTTGCAGTAAAACTAGTTCTAACACATGTTGGCAGGTCAAATGGACACAAGTTGTGTTACTCCTGTTTCTAACCCATTTCAGTGACATTACCCATGTTTGGCCTTTGTCCACAAAAGTCAGCCAAATTGTGTTTGAAACAGATTTACAGTGCCTACATTTGAACAATGTTTCATATGGCTTTGAAATGCTGTCCTTTGGTTAGTGAAAATATGACCACTGAGTTAATGCAACATAGATTTACCTAATGAAATTGTCAATGATTAGTTTTGAAGTTGGCGCCCCATTAAGAAGATTGCAGAAATAGACACTTCTAGTGGTGGCTACATAACCCATATACATTTCCAGCATACTTTCTCAGTTATGAGCTAAAGCAGCATCGTTTCACTCTGCCTAGCTACAGCAGACTTTGAGGAAGCATTGTATTGGCACATTTAGGGAAAGTTCTCTTCACAATCAGTGGGGCTAAACGAGACCTAATTACTTTTATTATCAGTAGCTTCCAATTCAGAGGCACCCATGCTCGAGGCACCCTTGGCACCTTTACCAAAAAATAACTCAAAATGGTGTCTGACAAGCAGGGCAATTTGCTTGAATACCTCCCAGAGAAGGAGTGTGTGTCTGGGTGTGGAAACAGTACGATCATGCTGTCCTGGCACCCAGACAGATGGCATCAAGACAGTTTTGGGAGGAGCGCTGGCTACACCTTTCTGAAGGTGAAGTAAGTCTTCCAGCTCATCGCAATTCCCCCAGTTCCTATGAGGTACTGTGCCTTAGACAGGCACGTCTCCCACCCACTTGCATTCTACAAGCTTCCTCTCCCTAGCGTGCATAATTTAGCCCTGACTGCTCTTCCACAGGGTTGCCTGAATCTATTTTGTACCTCTGCATCTTGGAAAGTGGTAACAAATGCTTCTTGATATAAAAGGAAGCCAGCTGCAGTAATAAGAACTGTACTCTGCTATGCTAGGAAGTCTCTTATAAGGAGGCCATTGTCCAGACAGACAGGAAATGGAACTACACAGTAGAAATAAATCCAGACAAGGCAAGCATTTTAAGAAGGTAATAGTCTGTGCATGGAAAAGACTGAGATCACCTGTGAGGAGTCTAGAATCAGAATAAATTTCCAAAGCCATGCATATGAGGCAGCAGGGACCATATCTTAGGTAATAAAAAAAGGTAATAATTGGAGATATACCAATCTCCTAGAACTGGAAGGGACCTTGAAAGGTCATCAAGTCCAGCCCCCTGCCTTCACTAGCAGGACCAATTTTTGCCCCAGATCCCTAAGTGGCCCCCTCAAGGATTGAACTCACAACCCTGGGTTTAGCAGGCCAATGCTCAAACCACTGAGCCATCTCTCCCCCCACAATCTTACTCTAAGTTTGTAAAGCAAGGTGAAAATTTATGATACTACATTATGAATAATGAGACCCTACTCTACTTGCACTACACTGGATTACATATTCATCATCTGGGGAAGAGGCTCTTGAGGAATTCCACCAAGATGTCAACAATTTCCACCCCACCATCAACCTCAGCCTGGACCAGTCCACACAAGAGATCCACTTCCTACACACTACAGTGCTAATAAGCGATGGTCAAATAACCATCACCCTATACCGGAAACCTACTGACCTCTATACTTACCTACAAGCCTCCAGCTTTCATCCAGACCACATCACACGATCCACTGTCTACAGCCAAGCTCTAAGATACAACCACATTTGCTCCAATCCCTCAGACAGAGACTAACACCTACAGGTGTTCTTAAAACTACACCTATCAAGTGTTCTTAAAACTACAATACCTACCTGGTGAAGTGAAGAAACAGACTGACAGAGCCAGAAGGGTACCCAGATGTCACCTACTAGAGGACAGGCCCAACAAAGAAAGTAACAGAACACCACTAGCCGTCACCTTCAGCCCCCAACTAAAACCTTTCCAGCGCATCATCAGGGATCTACAACCTATCCTGAAAGACAATCCTTTACTCTCACAGACCCTAGGGGACAAGCCAATCCTCGCTTACAGACAGCCCCACAACCTGAAGCAAATACTCACCAGCAACTACACACCACACAACAGAAACGCTAACCCAGGAACCAAACCCTGCAACAAACCCCGGTGCCAACTCCATCCACATATCTATTCAAGGATCACCATTATAGGACCTAACCACATCAGCCAACTATCAGGGGCTCGTTCACCTGCACATCTTCTACCAATATGATATGGCATCACGTGCCAGCAATACCCCTCTGCCATGTACATTGGCCAAACCAGATTGTCCATCTATTCTTTTGCGTAGAGACTCAAATCTGATATCAGGAATCATAACATTCAAAAACCAGTAGGAGAACACATCAATCTCCCTGGTCACTCAATAACAGACCTAAAAGTGGCAATTCTTCAATAAAAAATAATTCAAAAACAGACTCCAATGTGAGACTGCAGAACTGGAATTAATTTGCAAACTGGACACCATCAAATTAGGCCTGAATAAAGGCTGGGAGTGGTTGGGTCATTACAAAACCTAAACCTAATTTCCCCACTTCTAATTTTCCCCTACTGTTACTCACAGCTTCTTGTCAACTGTCTGAAATGGACCACTCATTACCATTTCAAAAGTTATTTTTCCTCCCTTGGTATCCTGCTGTTAATTGAATTGTCTCGTTAGACTGACCTCACACTTGGTAAGGCAACTCACATCTTCTCATGTATTTATACCTGCTCCTGTATTTTGCACTCCATGCATCTGATGAAGTGGGTTCTAGCCCACGAAAGCTTATGCCCAAATAAATGTGTTAGTCTCTAAGGTGCCACAAGGACTCCTCGTTGTTTTTGCTGATACAGACTAACACGGCTACCCCTCTGAAACCTGGATGTTGGACAGTAATTTTCAGAGAAACCTCACTTTACCAACATAAATAAAAACAAGTAACTAAAATGGCATAAGAGGCAATTGTCCATACTGGCATCAGACTATGTTGTGCACATTTGGAATTGGATAGGAGGCATCTGTGAAGGCTAATTCCCCACTCTCGCACTTCGAGTGCAGAAGGTGGGGGCCTGCAAGGACTCTAAAAATTAAACGCACTGGCCACTCCAGGCTTGTATTACACTCCCAAGGTTACAGCTTTTCTCTGATCTTGGATGGGTAGATGCTGCCACCACTCAAGTGCAGAACCCCTTTGAGAGCTCAGGAAGGCGCACTTGGGAATTCCTTCCTGTGGGTTACCCTCAAGCCCTTTTCACGGCCCCACCTCCCCCAGGAAAGAGCTAAGGGGGGGGAAAAAAAAGAAAAAAGAAAAAAAAAAGGAAATCAGCTGTTGCCACCAGCTAATTAAACAACATGCACAAACATGTCTTAAAACACAAAAATCGAATTCTGTTCTTTAAAGAGGTAAATTTTATTAATAAAAAAGAAAGAAAATACATCTGGGAACTCAGGCTATTGCTAGATTTTAAAAGAACTACAAGGATAAAGCACCAAGAATAGCTTTCTTGAGGTCCAGCTTAAAGGTTACAAGCAAAACAAAAGCACTTGGAGTTAGCATAGAGGAATCCACAAGCCATAAAGAAATAAAAGGGATAAACCTAATCGCATCTTCCTAAACATTTCCTGATCTATTTATATATCTGGGGTTTTAAATGAGTAGTTTCTAGGTATGATACTGATGATTTTTTCATACCTGGCCCAAGCTTCTTACATCATAGCTGCTGCCCTAACCACCTCTTCCTAGGAGAACAGACAGACAGATCAAAGGGGAGTCTTTTCTCAATTTTAAAAAGTTCTAGCCTTCCCATTGGCTCTTTTGGCCAGGTTCCCACTCACTTCCTTTTACCTATGCGTAGCAGTGAGACTTTTTAACCCTTTACAGGTAGAGCAATTAGAGAACAGCTACTAAGAGGGATTTTATCGCTACTGGCTGGCTAGGTGTCCATAAAAGGGAGCTCCCCCACACCATCATTTATCACAGCGTCTCTTCAACTGGCAGGCTGCTTACGTGTATGCAATATATTAATCATTGTCTTGATATGCATTGTTTAGAATATTATAGCTTTTTGCTAGACTTTGTTGTGGTCATGGCATATACTTGTTCTCCTGTGGCTGAGTTCTCCCAACACAGAATGGTTTAATGGCTCTCTGGTGTCAATGCAACTTACTGGTGGTTGCAAAAGTGGGAGTTCTTGTGTAGACAAGGAGCCAGTTGCCACTGGTATTTCTACCACTGTCATGTACATTTCCTGTGATAAGTGTTAGCCCATATGGCAATCACACAAGAGAGCCAGTAGATGACAGAGGTCTTCCAAAGCAGAAAGGCTGGTTGGAGAGGAGAATAAAGCCTGGCTGACACTTAAAACTTCTGTTGACATAGCTACAGTGCTCAGAGGTGTGAAAAATCCAAACTCCTCAGCACCACAGCTATGCCAACCTAATTCCCAGTGTAGAGTGCAGCTAGGCTGACAGAAGAATTCTTCCATCAACCTAGCTACTGCTGCTCGAGGAGCTGGAGTCCTACAGTGACAGAAAAACCCTTTCCATCATCATAGTCTGCCTTTCTGCTATGGGATTACAGCAGCATCACTACGGCGCCACCACAGCAATGCTGTGGTAATGCCCATAATGCAGACATAGCTTAAGTTGGCAGGAGGCAGAGCAAATAGAAGGCTTGGGGTGAGTGAGGAAAAGTGAAAGGCCATAGAAGGGACATAACCCTCTCCTGCACGATTCCTCCTCTGCATTTCCATTCATAACGAGACCTGCAGCTCACATACTGTGCACACTGAGCTAACAATCATCTGCTACCCACCTTAGAGAAGCCACTGACCCTTCTCCAGGTCATGACGGCACAACCCCCTATCTGTCTTTTATCCACATCCAGTAAAGACAACACCTTCTTTTCCTTCCATCTTCCATTTCACTATCATCCAGAGAACTGGGTTGATTTCATTCACCCCTTTAAACGGAGACTAGGAAACAAGATTGTATTGACAGTACTGCATCCATCTTCCCAACACAGGAGACCCTGACACTGAGAAATGTTCATTTGTAGAAATGATGTGAAAAGTTTCTGAAACTGCTGTAATGTTCATCATCTACAGTTGTCACCATTAGGTGGGAAGGGACACTAGGTGCTATGATATGGGGTCAGGGCCAGTGGGTCTGGAACTGTGTGGATCCATCAAGGGAGAGCAAAAAGCTTTAGAGGCTATTACAGCCCTGAGGCTGCATAAGTGGCTGCAGAGCAGCTCCAAAGCCACTTGATGGTCTGACGTAGAGAAGTCTTTCTATCTTGGCTTCCCACAATTCTTCCCAGCACTCAGCCTGATTTAAACTGCACAGTTTACGTACTTCCATTCAGAGCCATGTAAACTGACTGGATCCCTCACAGATGCAGTTGGACTTCTATACGCACTGCTGACAACAGCACTTCTAATATAATTCAACCACTTCAAAGTGCTGTGCAAGTACTCATTAATCTTCACTAATACCCATGAGAGGTAGGTATTTGTGAGCAGGCACCTTTCCCAAGCTACCCTCTAGCACAATCCAAACCTTTCCGGGGGTTTGGTTTTATTAGCGCAGAAATTAACAACAACAAAGCATAAAGTTCAGCTCAGACTTTCTCCCCGCTTGGCTGCTCCTAGGGTTACTAGCTTATAACTTTCAGCCCTTTTCTAGATCTCTCTAGGGGGATCACATCTGCCTCCCTTATATGCAGCTGGGGTTGCTAGCTACCTGGCCAGCCTTGTCTACACTAGGGAAAATGGTGTATTTTAGGTGTGTTAGCAAACACGTTTTAATTTCCTGCTGTTTAAGAACATGCTAGAGTCCAGTGCAGACATATTTTAACACCTTTATAAACATGTTAGCTGCTCGTGGTCAGTCCTAGCCTAGTTTTTTAAAGTGTTAAAACTGGTCTACATTGTACATTAACCCTTTCTCCACAGGATCAACACTTGCTAACAGGGTAGGTTGTTTAAGACAAACACTGACAGCCTATTATCATTGGGCCTTTATTACATATGGAGAAACAGATATTTGGCCTGATTCTCTAGTGTTTTGCCCCTTGGGTTGCCATTTATACTTGCACACAGCATGCCAAGTAGGTGTACAAACCTACCATTTTGATCTGGTTGCATTTTAAATCCACTTTATACTCAATGGACCAATTTTCTATTCTCCCAAGATGCATGGGATAGGAGGGTAGGGGTAAAGGTGGCTTTAATCCACCTTTGCATCCTGTATCCTTTGCCTTCCCTAAGGCCTACCTGGCTGTGGCAAAAATCAGCGCACCCACAGGGATGCTTTAATTATGCTCAGCTGCAACACCCCCAAAAGGCCATTCTGCTGCTGAGAATAGCTGGAGGGCAGCATAGTGTGCTTTGGTTGGATTCCCTCCCCATCCCCTAGACTGAGGAGGATGCCAGAGCTCACATAAAGCTATTCCAGTAGCTCTACTCAGCCTGGAGAATTTCCTCACACTGTGGGTGTTTTTCCTGGGGCCATTACCATTGGCTTTCTAGTTTCTTTATGCAGTCAGAGACATTTAAAGGAGCCAGACTGCAACTGAGAATCTGGCCCATTCGCAGAAATGCAAATGACTACACAAAGTGCGGGGCAGTGCATAATCAGGCGCAGATAAAGGTTAAATGATTTGCCTAAGGCCACAAAGTGAATGACTGACATAGCTAGGATTCAGAGTAGCAGCTGTGTTAGTCTGTATCCGCAAAAAGAACAGGAGTACTTGTGGCACCTTAGAGACTAACAAATTTATTTGAGCATAAGCTTTCATGGGCTACAGCCCACTTCATCAGCTGCATGTAGTGGAAAATACAATAGGAAGATATATATACACACACACACACACACACACACAGAGAACATGAAACAATGGGTGTTACTATACACACTATAAGGAGAGTGATCAGTTAAGATGAGCTATTATCAGCAGGAGAGAAAAAGAACTGTTTGTAGTGGTAATGAAAACAGCCCATTTCCAGCAATTGACAAGGAGCTGTGAGGAACTGTAGAGGCGGGGGAGGGGAAATAAGCATGGGGAAATATTTTTACTTTGTGTAATAGCTAGGATTATAACTCGGGGTTCCCCGTGCTCCGTCCACTACACCATGCTGACTCTTTGCAGGTAAAGATCAAAAGATTCAGAAATAATTGCTTCCTGTTTTGTTCTTTCTTCACCGAGATGCGCAATGTCATCTGGGTGCCTCACATTCAATTTAAAATTCAACAAAGAGGACTACATGAGTAACCCAAATGGATGACTCAGGAAAATTAAACACAGGTCATGCCTCACTCTGATAATTAAAAGGGCAGAGTAAACAGGAGAGCCTCACACCAGGCCTTGCTGATTGCTCTGCAGACTGTCAGAAGAAGCAAGTTCCACAAGGACAGGCTCTCTCTGTGTAATGTCCTGCTGCTAGCCTTGGGGGAAAAAGAATCAAATCAAGAAAACAGGCAGCAAGAATGAGTTAACAGCCGTGGAAGGGGAGGAGACACTTTAACAGAAGGAAACCCCCCAGGTAGAAGCATGCTGTGGGCTCATTTATCTCCTATAAAAATGCATTTCTGTTCCCTTACATTTTTCATAGTCATTGCCTATGATAGGGATTACAGATGTGCCTGATTGCTGAGCAGGGTGTCAGCCAGGACAACTCTCTGAATCCTCCCCAGCTCTTGTGACCCTTGTAGAGCCAGTTGGCACAATCTGGGCCAGCATCTGAACCATGCTGCTTTGGGGATTTCTTTTTTTTAGAGTAACCTTTGGACCTAAAATGTTGTAGAGCTAAGACAAAACGATCCTCACTGGTTTACCTGACTATTGGAGCTGATCCTACAAATCTGCAAGAGCTGCCTGTAGAACCCCAGTTTGTCAATAATTCAGTACAGTAAGGCTCTATTTCTTCTAATATCTCCAGTGGGACAGGTATTCATCTTAATTATAGATGTGTAAATCAGGAGTAATTTCAGTGAAGACAATAATCGGGTGTGAGATCAGAATGAGGCCCACTGCCTCATTTCAGGCTACATTCAACGTATTAATGATTTCCCAGCAAAGCTGCAATTAGAGTTAGTACTGTTTGGATAAAATTTCAAGGTTACTCGGAAGTCAACTGCAAAAGTCATTAGAGCTTCCCAGAATAATGACAGTTTCCTTAGTATCCTATCAAGGCCTGCCAACAATATGAGCCCTGAGGAGTCTCCCATGTTTGCTCTTTACTGCCCCAATCCTCAAGGCTCTTCTGTCATGTCATAATGATTGTCTCCCCAGTTGAGCACAGAGGGCTGCGTCTTCCTCCAGAGTCTATCAGTGTTGTTCCTGAAATAACCCCACAGCTGCAGAGTGGCATGTAATCACCGTAAACATGACAGGGAGTGACCTCCAAGATGTGGAGCTCATTGCAGGACATAGTTTATTCCCTCATGCTGTCTCATTTCTCCTCTTGCTCCTGCACCTCCACTTCCTTTACTTCTATCACACTTTCTCTCTAATGCTCTCTCTGCCTCGCTCCTATGAGCGTACCTCCACTCTCCTCCTCTTCCCCTTTCACCAGTAGCTGCTCATGAAGCTCCCTTTCCCATTCCCTAGAGCAGCAGAGTTCTGATCACAGGGAGTGGAGCAGACCTAGCAGTCTGCTCTCACATTGCAGGACATACCAACAATACGTCCAGGAAACCATTTGAAAATGGGACATGCTTCCAAAAGCAAGACAATTGAGATCCCGGGGCTGTTTGTGCTGCTTATCTTGCATTTCTGGTCTAGGAATGATGGGCTCCTGTATGTCAGTGCAATTTGCTACTGCTAGATCTAACATATCAGATATTTCCAAAACTATCTTAACACATGTGTCATTGAGACATTTTCTCCCTTTAGAAGGGGTTGTTTCTCTCACTCTCCAACCACTGACGTGCTTTTGATGCAAAAATAGATCCTTAATTGACTTTAATCTTGCAAAAAAACCAGAATGACGTGCATGCCATAATATTGTGAAATGTGTTTTCTCTTTATTTTATGGAGTTATGAAAATGCTGACAGCTGTATGAAATTTACTCCGGGGAGGAGATGTTAATTTAAAGTGAAATACAATGGAAAGTGTTTGATAGCAGTTGCATTTAATTTATTCTTGAGCTTTCCTGGAATGATGGGTCATTGACTTGAATGGCAACCTCCAAACTTCTTAAAGTAAAATCAAACCATTTGCTTTTAAATTCTTATCCAACTCTGGTTGCAACTGGAGTTAAGACACTGATCACATCAGCCACACCATCAGGGGCTCATTCACCTGCACATCTTCTACCAATGTGATATATGGCATCATGTGCCAGCAATGCCCCTCTGCCATGTACATTGGCCAAACTGGACAGTCTCTATGCAAAAGAGTAAATGGACACAAATCAGACTTCAAGAAGTATAACATTCAAAAACCAGTCGGAGAGCACTTCAACCTCCCTGGTCACTCAATTACAGACCTAAAAGTCGGAATATTCCAACAAAAAAAACTTCAGAAACACACTCCAATGTGAAACTGCTGAATTGGAATTAATTTGCAAACTGGACACCATTAAAATAGGCTTGAATAAAGACTGGGAGTGGATGGGTCATTACACAAAGTAAAACTATTTCCTCATGATAATTTTCCCCCTACTGTTACTCACACCTTCTTGTCAACTATTGGAAATGGGCCATCCTGATTATCACTACAAAAGTTTTTTTTCCTCCTGCTGATGATAACCCACCTTAATTGATTAGTCTCGTTATAGTTGGTATGGCAACACCCATTTTTTCATGTTCTCTGTGTATATACATCTTCTTACTGTATTTTCTACAGCATGCATCCGATGAAGTGGGTTTTAGCCCACAAAAGCTTATGTCCAAATACATTTGTTAGTCTCTAAGTTGCCACAAGTATTCCTCATTCTTTCTGCTGATACAGACTAGCACAGCTACCACTCTGAAACCCGACACAATACAGTCAAACTGTGCAATGTGCTACCAGAAGGCACTCAGATGAGTCAGATACTATAGTCATGAGTGTAGTATAAGAACCTATATAGAACAGAACATTCCTGCAGCACAGGCAGTGGATTTCAAGGAGATATTTGCCATTCAGTTGATCAGAGAATAAAGCAGGATCTGTCTTTGAAAATTAGTGTTATTCGCAGCCACTCCCACCATCTGATCACCTTCCTAAAGAAAAGGGGCTTGAAACAGAGGGCTGGGACCTGAAACAGTAGCAAAGAAAAAAAGATATATGGCAACTAGAAGAGATGGACCCAAAGCACTCCATTGTGAACACTCCCAATAGTCAGGGGAAGTCTGGACCCATATCTAAGTCTAACTTCAGAGCCAGCCCCTCTCTCTACATAGAACTCAACCAAAACTTTAGATCCAAACATCAGGGCTCATTACAAAATATGCGGGGACCCCTATGCAGCCCATCTGCAAAGGCCAATATTCAATTTAGCACCTTCTCACCTCAAACCACCTCAAACAATTTTATCATGCCTGATGATGGGAAAGGTGGGAGGGGTGGAGGGTTTAGTTCTAGGGGTTATGGCCAGTAGTCAAGGTCACCAGAAACCGGTTTGTGTATTTTTGCCTAGGAGCACATTATCTCCACAAAGCTCTGCCAACACAAAGCAGTTTGCTCCACACCAGCTGGTCCTGGAGAACGAGTAATGAACATCCTACTCTCATTTCGTCTGTCCATAGTGGGGTCCCAATGTTGAGGCATGGCCTCTACCTGTACTGATGATGCTAATCTAGACTTTTAAGGTTGGCCAGGGCTGCCCGGGGGGGGGGCAAGTGGGGCAATTTGCCCCAGGCCCTGCAGGGGCCCCCACGAGAGTTTTTCGGGGGCCCTGGAGCAGGGTCCTTCACTCGCTCCGGGGGCTCCGGAAAACTCTCACGGGGCCCGGGCCCCCGGAGCTTCTTCTGCTCCCGGTCTTCGCCGGTGGGGGGTCCTTCCACTCCAGGGTGGAAGGACCCCCCGCCACCGAATTACCGCCAAAGTGGGACCCGCCGCCGAAGTGCAGCCGGGTCTTCGGCGGTAATTCGGTGGCGGAGGGCCCTTCCGTTCCGGAACCCACCACCGAAATGCCCCGAAGACCCAGCCCCCCGCCGCCGAATTACCACCAAAGACCCGGCTGCACTTCGGCGGCGGGTCCCGCTTCGGCGGTAATTCGGTGGCGGGAGTCCCTGCCGCGGGTCTTTGGGGCACTTCGGCGGCGGGTCCTGGAGCAGAAGGACCCCCTCCCTGCTGCCAACTTACCGCCAAAGCGGGGGCCCCCCGCCGCCGAAGACCCCAGGCCCCTGGAATCCTCTGGGCGGCCCTGAGGTTGGCAGGCTCAGAATTCAACCTACATTTTATATCCACTTTAAAATTCCAAGGAGGAGAACTTGTTCTTTTCCCTCTGTGTGGCTATTGTACTATGCCCTTATAAAAGTCAAAATACTTCCTGAAACGTAAGGAACAGAAAGAACACGCAGAAGTGATGCGAGAGATCTGAGAATTTGTATTTATGTATTTCTATGATCAAGATGGCAGAAAATACTAGATCTCTCTGATTCTGATAACCATAGTAACTGAGTGCTTCACAATCTTGAACGTACTTATCTTCACGATACCCGTGTGCGATAGGGAAGTGCTATGAGTAGCAGAGCCACAGAGAGACTAGATATTTGATTGGAGTCTCACATGAGGGATCAAACCTTGGTCTCTCAAGTCCTGGGCTAGCACTCTAAACACTGGACTCACCATCTTTTCTCTCTTGGATGAACAAATTTCACAATTTCTAATAATGAAATACTAACCATCTCAAGTATGCTGCTACATGTGTTCTCTGATTTCAAGATATTAAAACAGTACTGATAAATAATTCCACTTTAATTCAAACTTCAAATCTCCCTACACCTTCAATTATTATTTTTTTTTAAGAGTGGTAAAATGTTATGGAAAATATGGTGAAAGAAAAATTTTTTTAATGTGAAACCACACCTTTAACTTAGGGGATACACACACACACTTATACTACCACTAGAGTTTGGAAATGCATGATGGAAAAATAATTCTGACATTCCAAGAGAATAGGCAACCAAGGCCATTGTTAGTCAGACCATCCATTTGATACTTGAAAAAGTTGATAGTTTTTAACATGCTACCATGTGGCAGTGAGAAAAATAAGTAAGAACCCCAACCCCAAAATATGAAAACTGCCTGAAGTGGACATTGGTTGTGTTCACATCAAGGAGCTAATGACTATCCTAATAATGTTTGCTTTGTTTCATAATATGGTTTTCTTTGTCTTGCTGCTGTTCTTTTATTTTCTATGTTAAATGAAAGGTGAGTTAATCTCTCCTAGCAACCAGGAGCAGCAACGGGGGAGTTTTGCAAGCAAGTTCTCCAGGTGAAGGAAGAGCAACTGCATGATCATTGGGGCGATGTTGTTGTTTGTGTGTTGTTGTGTGCTTGCTTGCCACGTGTCTGCTTGATTGAAGTTTATAGTGTGGTCTGTTTGGGCAGCTATGTGCTGAGCCTAGTGGCCAGCTAGGCAAGGCTAAGAGCTTCCTAACAAGGCTCTGGCCTGTCATCCTTTGATCCCTATTCCTTTTAGGATCCCTTGACAAGCGGATGCGGCTAACTCAGGGAGAACAGGGGTTTAAAAAGCCAGCTTGCAAGTGACTAGAGGAGCTAGCAAACAGGAGAGTTTTGTGAGGAAGTTTAGAGAGGGAATGTGATAGCCAGATACAGCTAACAAACGTTCTCTAAATTTAGGCCAACAGCCCCCTCCCCCACCCCCACCCCCAAAAAAATCCTCTTCCCCCAAACCAAAAAAAACCCAAAACCAAACCCCTCAGCAAGAGTAAAAATAACACAGGCAGAAGTCCAGCAGCACAGTGTGAGTCATCCCATTTATTGCACTGGATTCAGTTTGTCTGATTACCTGCCTTTTGGGCAGGTGATATATGTGCTCATTCAGTGCAAGCAACTCATGGTCCTCAGTGACCAAGTACAGGTTCTTGAGATTAAAGTGGCTGAACTAGAGGAGCTAAGGGAGACAGAGAGATACATAGATGAGACTTTCCAGGACAGGAGTACAGCAGTCCCACCTCCAGTCCAACAGCCTCTGTGCTGTTGAGGAGGAGGAAAGTCTCAGGGAAGGAGAACACCAGGCTGGAGCAGAAGGTTGTAATCCCTTTCTTCCAGATGATGTGATGGTATCCTCTCATCCTGAGACTACCCCTTCGGGGAAGGGGATGCCTATTTATTAGGAAGAGACAGATAACAGTAGTGGCGGATTTGATTGTTAGAATTATAAATAGTGAGTTTGTCATGACTGGGAGAAACACAGGGTGAATTGCCTGCCAGGCATGGACCTCTGGAAACATCTAGATAGACTTATGTGCAGTGGTCGTGGTACATGTAGGTACCAATGACCTAAGAAAAGGTAGCAGAGGGGTGCTGGAGGCCAAATTTAGGCTGCTAGATAAGAGATTAAAGACCAGGACCTCCATGGTAGCATTCTCTGAAATGCTTCCAGTTACATGCGCAGGGTCAGTTAGACAGGCAGAACTGCAGAGTCTCAGTTGGTGCATAAGATGATGATTTTTGAGAAGGGTTTTAGGTTTATCAGGAACAGAGGAATCTTTTGGGAAAGGAGGAAGGATGGGTTCCACCTAAACCAAAATGGAACCAGATTGCAGGTAAGTAAAAGTAAAAAGGTCAGAGGAGTTTTGAAACTAAGAGTTGGGTGAAAGCCAACAAGTGTGGAGGAGCACACAGATTGGACTGAGACATCCCTTATGGGAGGATTTATTAAAAAGGTTACGCTAATCCTAGCAAGGAGGAGAAGATAAAAGTTGATAAAGCACAGGTAGGAGCTAAAGAGAAATTAAAAGGGCTACAAAAACAGAAAACCCAATAATAATGGGGGATTACAACCCATATTGACTAGATACATGTCACCTCAGGACAGGATGCGGAGATAAAATGTTGAGTCACCTGAATGACTGCTTCTTGGAGAGGCTAGTCCTGGAAAGCACACAGGAGAGGTAATTCTTGATTTAGTCATAAGTGGTGCACAGTAATGGTTCAAGAGGTATACATAGCTGAACTTCTCAGTAATACGACCATAATGTAATTAAACGTAAACATCCTTGTAGTGGGGAAAATATCAAAGAAACCCACCACGGTAGCATTTAACTTCAAAAATGCGAACTACACAAAAATGAAGTTAGTTATTAGAAATTAAAAGGAATAGTCAACAAGAATGAAATGCCTGCAAGCTGCATGGAAACTTTTAAAAAACAGCCTAATGGAGCCTCAAGCTAGATGTATAATCCAAATAAAAATACAGCAACAGGACCCCCCCAAAGTGCTACCATGGCTAAATGAGGCAGTTAGAGACAAAAAAATCCTTTAAAACTGGAAGTCAAATCCTAGTGAGGAATACTGTGTGCTGTTGTGGTACACCCATCTCAAAAAAGATGATGTATTAAATTGGAAAAAGTACAGAGAAGGGCAAAAAAAATGATTAGATGCATGGAACAGCTTGAGGAGAGATTAAAAAGACGGGAACTGTTCAGCTTGGAAAAGAGACAACTGAAGGGAGATATGATAGAGGTCATATTGGAAGTTAAATCCTACTGAAGAAAATAGAAAGGAGCGCACACACTGGCAATTCAAGTGTAAAAATATAATTAGGCAGGTCAAAAAAGAATTTGAAGAGCAACTATCCAAAGACTAAAAAAGTAACAGCATTTAAAAAAAAAAAACATGAGAAATAGGAAGCCTGCTAAAGAACCAATGACACCACTGGATTAATATCGCCTCTTCCTCCTCGGAGTAAATTTCATATAACTCAACATTTTTATAACTCCATAAAATAAAGAGAACATTTCACAATTCACTGGACGATCGAGGTGCTAAAGGAACATTCAAGGAAGATAAGGCCATTGTGGAGAAACTAAATGAATTCTTTGCATCAGTCTTCACTGCAGAGGATCTGAGGGAGATTCCCACATCTGAGTCATTCTTTTTAGGTGACAAATCTGAAGAGCTGTCTAAATTGAGGTGTCATTGGAGGAGGTTTTGGGATAAATTAAACAGTAAGTCACCAGGACCAGATGGTATTCACCAAAGAGTTCTGAAGGAACTCAAATATGAAGTCGCAGAACTACTAACTGTGGTATGTAACCTATCATTTAAATAATCTTCTGTACCAAATGACTGCAATGACAGTGCAAGAGGTGGAAGCAAAGTTGATAGGGGAGCTGCGGTTGTCGATCCAGCACCATGAGGACGCGAAGTTAGTAATTTTTTTAATTCGATCTAAGATACGTCGACTTCATCTATGCTATTCTTGTAGCTGAAGTTGCGTATCTTAGATTGATCTCCCCCCCCCCCCAGCGTAGACCAGGCCAAAAGGTAGGAATAAATTATCAGTTTTCAAAATGGAGAGAGGTAAATAGTGATGTCCCCCAAGGTCTGTACTGGGACCAGTGCTGTTCAACATATTCACTTTTTCCAGATCATTTATGAGGTGGCAAAATATGCAGACGATACTAAATTACTCACGATAATTACGTCCAAAGCAGACTGTGAAGAGTTACAAAGGGATCTCAAAACTGAGTGACTGGGCAACAAAATTTCATTTATCAACACTGAATTTCATCTGCCAAGTAATGTACATTGGAAAACATAATCCCAACTATACATATAAAATGATGGGGTATAAATTAGCTGTTACCACTCAAGAAACGGATCTTGGAGTCATTGTGGATAGTTTTCTGAAAACATCCACTCAATGTGCAGTGGCATCAAGAAAGCTAACAAAAATGTTAGGAACCATTAGGGAAGATTGATAAGAAGACAGAAAATATTAGAATACAATATGTCTATATAAATCCACGGTATGCCCACATCTTGAATACTTTATGCAGATCTGGTAGCCTCATCTCAAAAAAGATATATTGTAATTGGAAAGGTACAGAGAAGGGCAACAAAAATGATTAGGGATATGGAACAGTTTCCATATGAGGAGAGATAAAGAAGACTGACTTTTCAGCTTGGAAAAGAAAAGACTAAGGGGAGATATGATAGAGGTCTATAAAACCTTGACTGGTGTGGAGA
Source organism: Mauremys mutica (assembly GCF_020497125.1). Lineage (NCBI taxonomy): Eukaryota > Metazoa > Chordata > Testudines > Geoemydidae > Mauremys > Mauremys mutica. The sequence goes on along the minus strand of NC_059076.1, from coordinate 93,241,684 downwards.
AAATGAATTAAAAAAATTATTTACTCCTTCCCATAAGAACTAGGGCTCAACCAATGAAATTAATATCACGGGTTTAAAACAAACAAAAGGAAGTATTTCTTCACACAACACAACCAACCTGTGGAACTCTTTGCCAGGGGATGTTGTGGAGGTCAACATTATAACAGGGTTCAAAAAAAGAACTAGGTATGTTCGTGGAGTATTGGTCCATCAATGGCTATTAGCCATGAGGGGCAGGGATGCAACACCATGCTCTGAGTGTCCCTAGACTCTGTTTGCCAGGAGTGGACTACAGGGGATGGATCACTTGATGATTGCCTGTTCTATTCATTCCCTCTGAAGCACCTGGCATTGGCTACTGTCAGAAGTCCGGATACTGGGCTAGATGGACCATTGGTCTGATCTAGTATGGCCTTTATGTTCTTATGGTCTATACAATCATGAATGGTGTGGAGAAAGTGAATAAAGAAGTCTTGTTTACCCCCGCACATAACACAAAAGAACCACAGTCACCTAATGAAATTAATAGGCAGCAGGTGTAAACAAACTTTTCACAAATTTCTTCACAAAATGCTCAGTCAACCTGTAGAACACATTGCCAGGGGATGTTGTGTAGGCTAAAAGTATAACTGGGTTCAAAAAAGAAAGAATTAGATACGTTCATGGAGGAGACTTTCACCAATGTCTATTAGCCAAGATGGTAAGGGACACAACCCCATGCTATCAGGGTTCCTAAGCCTCTGACTGCCAGAAGTTGAGATTGGATGACAGGAGTTGGATCACTTTGTAATTTCCCTCTGAAGCTTCTGCTACTGGCCACTGTTGGAAGACATTATACTGGGCTAGATACTAGTTTGACCCAGTGTGGCCATTCTTCCACCCACTCAACCCCCGGCTCCTGCCATAGTATGTAATATTTTAGCTTAGAAGTAACAGATCTACGCTAAAGAATCAAGGATAATTCAACTGATGCAAACAACCAAATTCTCTCTTAGACACAGTTTTTTATGTTTCAATAAACAAGTTTTGGTTCAATTCTCCCGCTATCTTACTACTTCTGAGTCACATTCCAGTGATGGAGAAGTGGGTGTTTGCATGTGTGCCAACATGACCAAAATCCAACTGCTAAATTGTATAAATAACACTTATATTCCTTGCGCAGATCAGAATCTCTACTGCCAGAAATGAGACCTTTTGTTAAAATGAGAAAAATCTGAATTTTATGCTCCTTCCCCTCCCCCCCTTAAAAAGTGTCCCAGAAAACCTGCAGTCTAGACAGTTATGCATATAATCATGATTTATTATTTGTATTAACAGTAGCACCCTATTGTGCAAGGCACAGGGATGGGAACAGGAAATATTATCCTCCTACATTTCAAGATGGGGAACTGACACACAGAGATTAAGTGATTTGCCCAAAGTCAAACTGGAAATCTGCAGCAGATACAGGATTTGAAGCCTAATCTTCTGATCCCTTATCCAGTGACTCAACCATTGTGGCAACAAGATCCGTCTGGCATCTGAGCACCATTTTCTATTCCTGATTACTATGTATAATGTATCCAATAACAGGTCTGTCTAACAGTGTATTGACCTACATATGTCTACTGAGTGTTGACTGAGTAAATGAACAGGACTCCCTTTTTGGTACCGCACACTATGGACTATATTCCCTCCATGATGGTGAGCTGGGTAGGTAGGAAGAGAGATGGGACAAAATGCTCATCTTTTAAAAAGATAGGACATCTACTGTAAGTTACTACTGTATTGTGCTTGACTACGTAGCCTAACTGCACTCATCCTCTCACACAAAGATGCTGTCATATGGTTAATTATTCATTATTAAAAACAAACAATCATTTTTTAAAAAATTCAGGAAATAATATTTATTATTTGTGCTCCTTGACCTACCATCAAAAGCACAAATGCAAAGCACAATTTGATACTGGAATCTGCAATCTGAGTATTTAAAAGTTTAAACTAATAAAACTGCATTGTTCTCACCTCTGCAGGAAGCTTATGCAGATGGTCCAAACGAGGCTACTTCCTGCTCATATTCAGTAATCTTTCACAAACACGCAAATGAAATAACAGTGTGATAGTCAACCAGTGAAAACAGGAGCAAAACTATTATTGAAGCAAAAGGATTATTCTAAAGCCTCAACTGGTAAATAAAGAACTTGTTTAATGAGTAAAGTAAATATTCTCCATAATAGCTTGGATATATGCAAGTTCCTTACTCCAAAGCAGCCTGTCAATTAATGCTACTGCAGATCTGACAGCCCTGAGCTATAGTACCTTTGTTAAGAGAAAACCTCAGGGTATACATGCAAATTAGAATTGCTGGTCACTGCTTATGACTGAGCCCTGACTGTAATTATTGGCAAAACAAAACAGCAACATTTACCCTTCCTTTGTACATAGGTGGTTCCTTGGACATTAGAAAGTGTTTTAATTGAATTGACTACTAGTGGTATCAGTTCAATGACATTTACAACATGACTGGTGAACTTCCAGCATACGTAATAAATGGGACTGATTAGTATTTCAGTGGTTAGATGAGCAACAGATGCCATTAGCAACAGAGCTAACCATTGTAGCTTTCCACAACCTTTCTAAAGGTCTTCTTCAGGGAGGAGACCACCTTTCTGACCGAGCAGAATTGTGTGTAGGTATCCGCTTTAAAATATTCAAGTTAGTCACTTTTTATTTAGGGCTTGAACTGTTAAATGAAATGTCAGGGTGGGGTGAGGAATTGAAATTTACCTTTGTAATAATTTTGGGGATAACATTTTTTTGATTGTTAAACTGAAATCTGAAATTACTAATACTCAGAGCTGAGACAAGAGTTAATTTTTTCAGTTATACTTTGACATTTGAAGAGAATTTTGATCATGACCCATTTTATCTTTGCTTTTTGTGAAGATCTAAATGTTCAAGGTTACTATTACAAATATTGGTTAATGGCAAACTTATCTCAGATGCTCGAAAATTTATCAAAATGGATTTTGATTGCAAGCATCATTTTCAAATTCATGATTCACAATTAACATTAACCAATGCAGGATGCATTGCAAATTGCAAGATTAACAATCAAATATACAATTCAGTGACTGGGTTAGTTATACTCCCTGGGGCCCAGGGCAGAAAGCTGAAGCCCCACCGCCTGGGGCTGAAGCCTGGGTCTCTGAGCCTGGCCACTCGGGCTGAAGCCAAAGCCTGAGCAACTTAGCTTCCTGGGGGCACCTGTGGTGGGCTGCCCCACGCAATTGCCCTGCTTGCTACCCACTAATGCCGGCCCAGGCTTTTATATGCAGAAAACTAGTTGTGGCACAGGTGGGCTGTGGAGTTTTTATAGCGGGGGTGGGGTGTTCAGAAAGAAAAGGGTTGAGAACCCCTGACCTAAGTCATATGGTATTGTTTCTGTTCCTTGATTAGATGATTTGTGTAACTAACCAATACAGTGTACCTTCCAGATTACATATATGTTTGTCGTAATCGGCAGACCGAGAATTATTTGCTGAAGAAAGATTAATGAATAAAATTGAGAATTTCAGTCTGTTTACTGACAATTCACAAAGAGAAAAACGAAAACTGAATATACTGAATTATTCATCTAGCTCTAATAATAAATCAGAATAATAAATCACAAACTATGCAAGTGTTTGTGGATGGCAGATTTTAAACTTATACAAGCAAATACTGTATTTTATATAGGATGAGCTGTTGCTTGACACAACAAGACCAAAACCCCTTGCCAGAGTTCTGGCACAGACGCAATTAAATAAACTAGACAAGAATCTGACAACTTTTGCAGTCAGAATTACACTTCTTAGGCCTTGTCTACCCTCAAAATTTTTGCTGGCATAGTTAAAGTAAACCTAGATCATCCCTGATGGATGTTCATCTACCCTGTTCTTAAAAACCTCCAATAATGGGGATAATGAGTATATTTGTGGCCCATCACAACCAACTAACGCAGCTTGAATTTCAGATATGGTGTGTGTAACATTCACAAACTGTTCATGATCAATCACAGAGAGGGGGAAAAATTCCGAGAGAAACAAAAATTCCATTAAGACATTCCTTATGCAGGAAAAGAAGATAAATTGAGAAAAATTAGTATATTTTAGTGAATAACTAGAAACAGCTATATATGATTATCACCAGTGGAACAAAACAGCTAAATTACTTCTGAAGGCCAGAGAGGTTTCAGGGATCAGAATCAGAAGCTTATTGTTCCTGGATCCCCAACCTGTGCTCAGACTCTGAGAATGGTCTATTCTTGTACATGGACTCCTAATTTTTCATAGACTTTTAGTTAAAGTGAAGAAGGTGCTATTCTGTTAGTATATATATTGAGCAGTTCTCTGGGTGATTTATGCCAACATGTATTATACTCTACATGAGAAGTGACACTTTTGCTGTCTTGGAACGAGTTCATAGCCTGGCAGAGCTTAGGGGATTTTCTGTTGAGTGTGGGGTTCCTGTGTTTCCACTTTGCACTGAGTGTAACAGAAGCTAGGCTGCTTCACCTTTTTGACCATACGTGTATGGATCTTTCATGTCCCAGGATAACCCAGTTACTCCCCCAGATCTTAAACAAGACACTTTTTGCTTTCCTTACAAAATTACACAAATCAGAAATGACTTGTTCTGCAGCCATACTTAGTACTTACGCTATACATAGACCCTCTAGCACATGTTCCTCTTGCAGTAAGGAGCAAAAAGTCTCAGCTGGACAGTAAGACATTTAAGCGCCAGTCTGTGGAGTGTTGCTTCTGTCCATAAATTATTTAAATTAAGATGTACAAAATTCCCCAGCCATGTAGTAGAATAATCATAGAATAGGAACATACGGGCATTTTTTTTTGGCCTCATCCTGTCTACGGGCTCGATACTGCCCTTGCTCCAGAGCTCCCAATGATGTCAATGGGAGTCATGTGCCAAGACCAAAGGTCTTACCTGGCTGAGTGCCGACAGCCCCACTTCACGGTTTGCTTACCTTGTTTTGAAGAACTACTTATAGCTTGTGTTTTTCTCTTCTTCTCCAATGAAGGGCAAGAGAGAGGAGGAACCTTACTTTGGAGTCCTGCAAGGTAGCCAAATCCTTTCAATGAGAGGGTTTGAACAGGGCTTCCATTAGGACCTGCCCGTTCAGCTCCTTAGTCAGTCATAAAGGTTGCTGTTGAGGGAAACCAAGATGATCCCTCCCCCTCTCTATGGGGACTCCAGGCCACATTTTAAAATATATTTAGGTACCTAAAATTGCCTTGGCACCTTAGGCTTTTGAAACCCTTCTCTCCAGCCCCATTCTCCTGATGCCTATCTGCATCTGAATATCTTTAACAATTTGGTCTTCAGTGTCAGTTCAGGGAGCAAGACAACGGGAACTGGAATCAAGCCAGTCTCCCCACAGGGCAATGCAGAGTACTCCACTTGGCCTCTAGTGTGGCCCTTCATTTATTTTTGGATATCATTTTGTTAACATAGCTGGTTGGTATAAACTTACAAATTAGCATTTACTAGTGAAGAGTTTTTACAAGTTGGCAGCCTCCTTTTTGTGGGTTCTAAGATCCTGCTACTGTCAGCACACTTTGGTTTTGGTTAAACAGAGTGGCTACAATAGTTAGTCATATGGGCTTTCCCACCTCAATAGAAAGGCATAAGTGTATCCTTTAGTAGTGGTGAGAGAGAGAGAAAATTCAGCTGACCAAGCACCACTGTACCATGCAGGTCATTCAAGAATCTCTGGTGCTTGGACCATGTATAAACAATCTCTTCTATACCCAGTGAGAATACCTGCAGCCAGAGAGACTCTAGGAGCTGCGCAGGTATAATTCTGGGGGCCAGAACAGCAGAAGGGGGAAGGGAGGAGGAAGACTGGTGCTGGACACAATTTCAAAAAGCACAAAAGGAAAAGTCAGCAAACCACCTTATAACCTGTGTTTTACTGCACATAAAGGTTTAAGTTAAGATTAAATTGCAGATGAAGTCCATAAGCAGATATTTAACTTAGTTTATAAATAAAACTCAACCACACAGGCAAATTATAGTCAGAGAGAGAACTCTATACTGTGTTAGAATAATAGAATCATAGACGATTAGGGTTGGAAGAGACCTCAGGTCATCTAGTCCAACCCCCTGATCAAAGCAGGGCCAACGCCAACTAAATCATCCCAGCCAGGGCTTTGTCAAGCTGGCCTTAAAAACCTCTAAGGATGGAGATTCCACCACCTCCCTAGGTAACCCAATTCAGTACTTCACCACCCTCCTAGTGAAATAGTTTTTCCTAATATCCAACCTAGACCTCCCCCACTGCAACTTGAATCCATTGCTCCTTTTTCTGTCATCAGCCACCACTGAGAACAGCTGAGCTCCATCCTCTTTAGAACCCCCACTTCAGGTAGTTGAAGGCTGCTATCAAATTCCCCCTCAATTCTTCTCTTCTGCAAGCTAAATAAGCCCAGTTCCCTCAGCCTCTCCTCATAAGTCATGTGCCCCAGCCCCCTAATCATTTTTGTTGCCCTCCGCTGGACTCCCTCCAATTTGTCCACATCCTTTCTGTACTGGGGGCCCCAAAACTGGACGAAATACCTCAGATGTGGCCTCACCACTGCCGAATAGAGGGAATAATCACTTATCACTTACAACTATAATGTAATTTAATGTAACATCCTTGTAGGGGTAAAATACCAAAGAAACTCGCCACGGTAGCATTTAACTTGAAAAGGGGGAACTACACAAAAGTGAGGAAGCTAGTTAAACAGAAATTAAAAGGACCCATCATAAGAGTAAAATGCCTGAAAGCTGCATGGAAACTTTAAAAAAAAATCACTAGAATCTCAAACTATATGCATAACCGAAACAACAAACAACAACAACAACAACAAAAGCAAGGAGGACCAAAAAACCACCACCATGGCTAAACAGAGTAGAAGTGGCTAGAGGCAAAAAGGCATCCTTTAAAAATTGGAAGTCAAATCGTAGTGAGGAAAATAAAAAGGAGCATAAACTTTGGCAAGCCAAGTGTAAAAGTATAATAAGAGAGGTCAAAAACAATTTGAAGAGCATCTAGCAAAAGACTAAAAAAATTGCTATAATTTTTGTAAGTACATCAGAAGCAGGAATGCTGCCAAACAATCTGTGGAGCCACTGTATAATCAAAGTGCTAAAGGAGTATTCAAGGAAGACAAAGACATTGCAGAGAAGCAAAATGAATTATTTGCATCAGTCTTTGTTACAGAGAATGTGAGGGAGATTCCCACAGCTAAGTTATTCTTTTTAGGTGACAAATCTGAGGAACTATTCCAGATGGAGGTGTCAATACAGGTGGTTAAGGAACAAATTGATAAATTAAACAGTAATAAGTCACCAAGACCAGATGGTATTCAGTGATGAATACTGAAGGAACTCAGATATGAAACTGCAGAACTCCTCACTATGGTATGTAATCTATTGCTTAAATCATCCTCTGTATAAGCTGAATGGAGGACACCTAATGTAACACTGATATTTTAAAAATATTGCAGAGGCAATCCCAGCAATTACAGGCCACTCAGTCTAACATCAGTATCAGGTAAATTGGTTGAAAGTACAGTAAAGTACAGAATGATCAGACACATAGATAATCACAGTACATTGGGGAAGAGTCAACATAGCTTTTGTAAAGGGAAATCATGCCTCACCAATCTATTAGAATTCTTTGAGAGGGTCAACAAATGTGGTGAAGGGTAAACCAGTGGATATAGTGTATTTCAATTTTCAGAAAGTTTTTTACAACGTCCCACACTGAAGGCTTTTAAGCAAAATAAGCAGTCATGGAATAAGAGAGGAGATCTTCTCATTGATAAGTAACTAGTTAAAAGATAGGAAACAAAGGGTAGGAATAAATAGTTGGTTTTCACAATGGAGAGGTAAATAATGGGGTTCCCTAAGGATGTGTACTGGGACTTCTGTTGTTCAACATATGGATAAATGAAAGTGAGGTAAACAGTGAAATGGCAACGTTTGCAGATGGTACAAAATTATTCAAGATCATTACGTCCAAAGCTGAATGTGAAGAGTTACAAAGGGATCTCTCAAAACTAGGTCACTGAGCAGCAAAATGGCAGATGAAATTCAATGTTGATAAGTGCAAAGTAATGCACATTGGAAAACATAATCCCAACTATACACACAAAATGATGGGGTCTAAATTATCTGTTATCACTCAAAAAGATCTTGGAATCTTTGTGGACAGTTCTCTGAAAATGTCAGCTCAACTTCCAGCAGCATTCGAAACAGATAACAGAATATTAGAAACTATTAGGAAAACAGAACAGAAAATATAACGCTACTATAAAAATCCATGGTACGCCCACCTCTTGAATACCGTGAAGAGTTCTGGTCACCTCATCTCAATAAAGATGTTAGAATTGGAAAAAGTACAGAGAAGGGCAGCAAAAATGATTAGAGATATAGAACAGCTTCCATCTGAGGAGAGATTAAAAAAAGACTGGGATTGCACATCATAGAAAAGAGACTACTAAGGGTTGATATGACAGAGGTTTATAAAATCATGAATGATGTGGGGAAAGTGAACAAGGAAGTGTAATTTACCACTTCCTATAACACAACAACTAGGAGTCAGCCAATGGAATTAATAGGCAGCTGATTTAAAACAAACATGAAGAAGTACTTCTTCATACAATGCACAGTCAACCCGTGGAACTCATTGCCAGGGGATGTTGTGAAGGCCAAAACTATAACTGGGTTCAAAAAAGAACTGGACCTATCCTCCATGAATTTATCTATAATTGGCTATTAGCCAAGATGATCAGGGATGCAACCCCCTGCTCTTCATGTTCCTAAACCTCTGACTGCCAGAAACTGGGACTGGATGACAGGTGATGGATTACTTTGAAGCATCTGATATCAGGCATTGTTGGAAGACAGAATACTTGGCTAGATGGACCCCTGGTCTGACCCAGCACAGCCATTCTTATGTTCTTATGGATGTTCTGCCCATTTCTTGAAATTGGAGCGAAAGCCTGGGCAAGACAAGTTCTTCAAACAAACCACTGACTCCGGTTGCTAGGAGCAGGTGGGCCTAAAAGACAGCTCAGCTGGATGTGTTGGCAGGCAGTGACAACCTCCTGTAAATTGCAGCAGGATGGACTGTCAAGTTTTCTCACAGTGCATTATGAGCAGCTAAAGCTGGGGAAAGAACTAGGAAGCCTGGGATGAGATGGCTTGACTTGGGCTTGCATAGTGCAGTGTAGACGCGTAAGTGCGGGTGACAGCGACCCATGTTCAGAAACGCTAAACCTACTGTCAATATTCAGTGCGGATGCTCAAGCCCAGGCTTACAAACACCAGCCCTGTGGGCTTGAGTTCCAGAGACCCTGAGCTTACACTGCCATATATACATACCCTTAAACATAAAGGGCACTATATGTATTTGATACACATCAGTGCAGTTCCAATTAAACCAATGACACCATGCCAGTTTACATCAGCTGAGTTTCTGGGTCTTTTATGTTAAATGACATAGCCGAGGATCCAGTCCCAAGGTTAGTGATACAACTTCAGTGATTTACAAGGCAAAAGCAAACAAACCACATTGGAGCTTAAAGATTAAATCCTCTTTCCACACAACTGATCCAATGTAATTCTTATTTCCCATGCAGACAATTAGAAGAGAACTGCAGAATACAGCATGACTCGAGAAATCCTTTATTAGAATTAAAAGCTATTAACGTCTAGGATAATATTCAAAATCTCTTCTGTAATTCCCTCTCTCTCTCTCTTTTCTGTAAACATAGGAACAGTTAATCACTCAGGAAGGACTATTTGTGAATCTGGAAACTTGAAGAATTCCCTTATTTGAATCAATCCACATTATAAGCAAGTTTTTTTTTATTATACTAAAGGATAAACATAATATACTGTGTGGAAAAATATGAAACAGATTTTTTTCACTTTCAGTCAGTTGAGGACTTAAATAGCTCTTAAAAAGACTTTATGCAGCAACCAGACTGGTAGCATTGCACTGAACTAGCAAACAAGGGAAGATGCCTTCCTTACGGCTGGAATCTTTCTAAAATATTTCTCTAAAACTGTTTCACATTGTATGTAACCAATAAAAAGTAAAGAAAAACTAGCAATAAGAGATGAAAATTCTATACTCCTTCTATAGATTTACTGTGCTGGCTATATGGTGATCACAAGAAATAAGTACTGTGGTGTACCTGACACCTTGAATGAGATTAATCAGAAGTTTCTTCTGCCCTGTGAATCACTGATCAGTCAACAAGGTTTTGTTCTATTGATGCAATATCTCTCTGTCTTGTGTTTCATGGGGCAACTGTTGTCTACTTTTCTATGGGGAGTGGAGGTCTTTCTGAAGCTAAAAGGTGATTCCATCTTGAACATCCAAATTTAAATAAGTTTTAGTTTTTAATATGGCTCAGGTCTTTTTTTTCTAATTTGTTTCTGGACCTTACTACCTTTCCCCAAACACAAATACCTTTTAGGAGAGAGACAGTTGCTCTAGCTTTCATAATCTACTCTTCCTTTCATATCACTTCCATACTCTGCCCTTCCTATGGTAAGTTTAAAATGCTGAATGCTTCCATTCCCCAGTAAAGGAAGAATAACCAGCTCTAGTCTCAGAGCCAACAGTAAGCATATACTGAGTATGCACTTGCAGCTGCTCTACTCAACTTTCCCAAAAAATAATTACTTTTTCCCCAAGATCCAGCCCATCTCCTGCTCCATCTACTTTTAATTTGTTTGATTCATGCATAGTATTAACGGCTGGAGCAAGGACTCAGAGAGAATAGCAGTCCTGCAGTGGTCTAGGCTACTATGTTGCTCTTATATGTCAATGTCTATCTGCTTTATGAATGAGTGAGGGTTTAGGGAGGTTTTTATAGTTTTTTGGATGCTTAAGTAATTGGTAGTTTGTCCTGAAAGAGACACCTACCTGTACTAGGGGCCAATACAAAGAAATAAACTACTTGTCTTCTCCTATAGATAAGGCTGAAAGAAGTATTGGAGCAGGCCCAGCTAGCAAAGTCCTCTAATTTGGAGACAGTCAGTTATAGCCGGGGGGGGGGGGGGGAGAGAGAGACCAGGGGTCAGAGACCATATCTCCCAAGATTCCTGGATCCAGTAGGAAGAGAAGGAGATCATCCACATGGAGGGATAACACAACAGGATTCAACACAGACACTGTTGGGCCAGAAAGATATTTTTCAAGGTTATGTGTGAGGAAAAGCAGGAAGGACAAGAGCTCCAGCCTACAGAACTAGAGGAGGAAGATCTCGTGTCCCAAGAGGGAAGGTGCAGGTGCCTTATTTAGGGTGAAGTTTGTGGATGGAGCTTCAAAGAAATACATTCTGTGTCTACTTGTTCACGCCTATGGTCCTGGCCTCAGCTAAGGAAATCCTCCAGCCACTCAGTATTAAAAGTCTCTGTGTGGCTTATCAAGCACGTGACCCCTCAAAATCTAAGACTGTCCTTCCCTGTTTGGTTTCCTTGAAGGACATTTTCATTATGGTTTATAGCAATAATAAATGTGGAGTATCTAGGTGGCAAATATCAGGGCATGGCTAGAGTAAAGAGCACAGGTAGAACAACAATATTGAAAAATTAAAAACAAAAAACAAAAAAAACCCAGGCACCCCCCCCCAAATAAAAAATCCCCACATAAACCATTGCAGGATGTTCCAGCATTAGGTTAGGTCAAAATACCCCAGTACTCAGTTACCCATGAATCTTAAGTGTGGGATCCTAGCACAGACAGAGAGGAAAGTGACTCCTCTGGAAGAAATATAAAGATATTTCTGAAAATATACTTCAGTCTATGAAACAAATTATGATAAATACCATGAATGTCAGCTTTTGAGAATAATGAAGCTCTATGGGGATATGCTGAAATTATACTAATCATATATTTATAGTCATGTTTTGTAAATGGATTAATTGTGTCATATACTCGACATTTAATATATTTTGCTGTTACCTGTGCAGGTGTTATATACTGAGGAGATAAAAAGCCACATCTGTATTCTGGACATAAATCAAATGCATCTTTACTAAGCACCTCACAGGCCTTCAGTGCCACTCCGTCCTCATTAAACTCAATGGGAGTCATTTATAAAAAACACTACATGCTGCTATGAAAATATACCCTCAGGGGCTTATGCTCCTCTAAAGTCCTGGTAAGAGTGATTCATAAATACTCACTTTAGTGTTAATGGGGTAGGTTACACACACAAATCTTTACATGTCCATATGAGATTACTATATTGTACAGTTGTGACCATAGGCCAGGGGTTCTCACAACAAATTTTTTGGTGGGCTCTTCCTGGTTGCCACTATGACAATTTTTCCTATATAAGAACATAACATAAGAACATAAGAAAGGCCGTACCGGGTCAGACCAGAGGTCCATCTAGCCCAGTATCTGTCTACCGACAGTGGCCAATGCCAGGTGCCCCAGAGGGAGTGAACCTAACAGGCAATGATCAAGTGATCTCTCTCCTGGCATCCATCTCCATCAGAGGCTAGGGACACCATTCTTACCCATCCTGGCTAATAGCCATTTATGGACTTAGCCACCATGAATTTATCCAGTCCCCTTTTAAACATTGTTATAGTCCTAGCCTTCACAACCTCCTCAGGTAAGGAGTTCCACAAGCTGACTGTGCGCTGCGTGAAGAAGAACTTCCTTTTATTTGTTTTAAACCTGCTGCCTATTAATTTCATTTGGTGACCCCTAGTTCTTGTATTATGGGAATAAGTAAATAACTTTTCCTTATCCACTTTCTCAACATCATTCATGATTTTATATACCTCTATCATGTCCCCCCTTAGTCTTCTCTTTTCCAAACTGAAGAGTCCTAGCCTCTTTAATCTTTCCTCATATGGGACCCTCTCTAAACCCCTAATCATTTTAGTTGCTCTTTTCTGAACCTTTTCTAGTGCTAGAATATCTTTTTTGAGGTGAGGAGACCACATCTGTACACAGTATTCGAGATGTGGGCGTACCATGGATTTATATAAAGGCAATAATATATTCTCAGTCTTATTCTCTATCCCCTTTTTAATGATTCCTAAAATAGTTAACTGTAGGAAAAACAAAATATGAACATATACACATCCAAATCATAGTAATTTATTTATGTAAGGGTTTTTTTGCAGACTGAATAATAAAAATAACGTTCAGTTGTCTCTGTTCTTTACAAGACTTCAACAGGACAGAAACACAGATAAGGTGCTTTGCATGTTATTGTGTTCTTGTTTCTTTTGCTTTTTTGGTTGCCTTTTTGTTTTAGAATTTGGTAGCTAGTAATTTTGCTTCTGTGAAAAATGATATCTGTACGTTTGTTAATATCACTTTTCACAGCAGGCTTCTCAGCCCTGGCAAGCTGGGGGATAATTAAGCCTTGGGTGGGGAGGTGGATAGGGAGGCAGTGGGGGCCTGGGGTGATGGGTCAGGGGATGGAGTTTGCCAGGCCCTGCAGTTGGGGGGCCAGAGCCTGTGGCTGGAGCCTGCTGCTACACAGCTGGAGCCTGCTGCCTGCCACCCCAGGGCTGAAGCCGGAAGCCAGAGCCCCACTGCCCCCAGGAAGGCAGGAAACTCACACCAGCTGTCTGCTCCTTTGGCATTTGTGGCTACAGATGGGGGCAGGGCCCAATCCATCTTGGTGGTCCCAGGAGAGGGGTGGCTGTTTTCCCCCCAGATCCCCAATCACTGCCCAGAAGGCTGTGGCCGCAAGAAAAGCCCCTGGTGGCTGCATGCGGCCACAGTGGCCGCATTTGAGAAACACTGCCCTAGGCATTCCTGTATTCATACCTGCACACTACTGCAATACTGTGTGCACAAAATATGCCTCGAGAGGTATTATGTGAGAGTTAATAACATGCTGGTTATTAATATCATTGTAAAATGCATGTGCTAACCTTATATGTGAAATTCCAAATTCCCTCTATATTGTATTATTAGACCATGCTGATGTAAGCAGGGTCTGAATGAACTCTCCCTTGACACCTAGTTCGGAAGAGGGAGAGACTTTCAGGAGTAAACTGTATTTACATGAACACACCTACTCTGTGTAGGTATCTAGTAGCAGAGCCGTAACAAGGAATTTTTGTGCCCAAGGCAAGGGCTGTCTCCAGGCTCTCCGGCAGCAGGTCCCTGAGTCCCTCTTGGAATGAAGGACCCGCCAAATTGCTGCTGAAGAATGAAGTGGCGGTGGCAATTTGACTGCAGATCCTTCCCTCCAAGAGGGACTCAGGGACCCGTCACCAAAGAAGCGGTGGTGGTAGAGCTGCTTCTGAAGCACCACCGATCGTGGTAGAGCTGCGCCCCTCCACTTTGCATGCCCGAGGCAAGTGCCTCATTCGCCTCGTCCTTGTTACGGCACTATCTAGCAGACAAGAGTTGTGTAGCTCCAAGTGATCAGATGTGGCGGATATTGGGATTACAAATAACCCACTTCCTTCCCAGACAAACCAAGGGACGCACCCCACCCATGTACTCATTCGCTACACCGATACTGACTTGGACTCCTTATACATTCCATGGGTGGCATACCCGAGCCCATTTATCCACTGACACTTTAAAAACTCTTGCACTCCAATCTGGGTTTATGCCGGTTATGCAATATGTATGTATCCCTTCACCCTTGCAACTGATACCTGTAATCCCTCATGACTCAAGCCTGATCCCAGATGTACAGTACCTTCCCTCTTAACTTGTGTCTATTTAATTTTAAACATTAATTAAATGCAGGGGTAGTGAAATGTTATTTTCATTGTATGACTAAAGGAGAGCAGAACTGTGCTGAGCTTGTCCTGACTGAAGGGTCACCCTCAGCTGAAAGGAATTTGTTAAGCCAGGGGCTCCAATGACAGACCTCTGTGAAAGTAAGAGGGGTGGGGACAGGTGTCTCAGCCAGGAGATGTGGACTCTCCTTAAGTGTCCCCGATCTGGTTTAACCCGTTCCTCCCCACTGTTCAAAGATAGAACTAAAAGAGGCTTCATTAGGAGCCTTTTTGTTATGTTAAAGTGGTCAAATGAGAGCTGAAATCACTTGTGGTGGGGCAGTGTTTCTGCCCAGCCTGAAAAGAGGTGAAAAATCACTAAGAGACTGATGTGCAGAGGTCACAGCAGAGAGGCAAGTGGCAGCTGAAGGTGACTGACGGTTGGCCAGCGAATGAGCACCTGGCAAGGCAACGAGCGGCTCGTGGGGCAGCCAGGAGGAAAGGAACTGTGGCTGATAGGATGGCCAGTCAGAGCAAGTGCTAAGATGGCAAAGCAAGCAAAGTGCCTTCTTCCCTGGGTGGGAGGTGAATTCACACAGATGCACCTCTAAACCCTGGGTCATCACTGATCAAGGACAACCACTGTAAGGAAATTTCAGTTCACCATGTTGGTTTCCTTGAGTTGTACTTCACCCTCCATATTGTATTCCCTCTTCTTGTTCCCCCTTTATTGGTACCTTTTGTACATTTGGGCAGGAAAGGATGAAGTGACCTAGAGAATCCTGCCTGGCAACTAAAGGTGATAGAAGATTACAGCGCCTTGTGACAGCTGCTGTCCATCATAGAGGCAGCCCAGTGCCAAGATCTATACCTTGCTGAGACGACGTGGCAAGTTGAGAAGGAAGAAGATAGCTTACCTGATCCTGTCCTGAGTATCCTGGTGTTCATGTTCGTGGTTCCTGTCCTTTGATGTCCTGTGGTCCTGGTGGTGTCCTTAGTTCCAGTGTGTCCAGGGTCCTGTGTAAACAACAAGAAGAATGGTGATGTGTTAACGCCTTTAATTTGTCTTACCCACTCCTGGTGGTGTATGGTTTTGGGTTCTTGGCTTAAAGCTGTTTGTATTGTTAACATCCAAGTGGTTTTCCTGTTTCCTCATTGGGTATAGTAGTTGTTGGTCCTTTAATAAACTGTTTTTATTTTGTACCTGATCCTGCCTCTTCGGTTCTTGGGAATAAATCATTAACCGAGGATAGATGCGGCAGGGGGACGGGCTTGCAGTGTGGGAGTTTGGGCTTAATTAGGTTTCCAGTTCCCTTAGTAGTTACCACCACTGTGAGTGGGGTATGGTGAGGGAGTAGAGAGGGGCACAGAAAAGGAACTGTTGGTTGTAGAACTCAGGAACATGAGGCAGAAGACACTGCCCCACGCACTCTGGGGTGGGTGTCCTACTCATAGTATCCTTTCAGCCCCAACCAGGATTCATAATCATAAAACTAAGGTCACTCTGCAAGGAGCATCCAAGATGGGCAAAACCATGGTGAGACTTGTGGGCTGCTAATAAGCTTTCCGGGTCAGAGCTCTGAACCAAAGCTGCACAGCCAGGAGCAGGGGCAGCTCCAGGCACCAGCACGCCAAGCGCGTGCCTAGGGCGGCAAGCCACGGGGGGTGCTCTGCCGGTCGCCGCGAGGGCGGCAGGCAGGTTGCCTTCAGCGGCATGCCTGCGGAGGGTCCGCTGGTCCCGCGGCTTTGGCGGACCTCCCGTAGGCATGCCGCCCAATCTGCGGGACCGGAGACCTCCTGCAGGCAAGCCGCCAAAGGCAGCTTGCCTGCTGTGCTTGGGGCAGCAAAATACCTAGAGCCACCCCTGGCCAGAAGACACCCAGGGTTACAAGGCAGATGTTGACTGAACCCCTTACTGGCCTGAGTGACCTCAAACTGTGACAGTATTGCTATCCTGAGAACACACACTTCAGTACAGATGGACAAATTCTGATAATATTACAAGTGGGCAGATGATATGTCTGGCATGGGGCAGAAGATAATGGGAAAAACCCACAAGGGTCTTGATTTGACTATATGCTTCAGACTAGAATATCTTGTGAAACTATAATCATTAAGAGAAGATTTTGAGCTGAAATGTTTAAAAGTGTGTTTTGGAACTATTCTGTGTACGTTGCTGATCTTGGAACAGATCAATTTCAGAATTACACTGCACTTTTAAAGCTGCCATCTGATAATTAAAACAATACACTTCTAAACATTCATTTTGGATGATGCTGTCAGCACAGTTGATGGATAGGATTTATTTAGTGAATAAAGATAGGAAGTTTTCCTAATAATTAACATGCACTGATTTGAATGTCCAAACAGTTTTCTTTACTAACATGATTAAATGTACCTAACCCTCCCCCGCCCCCCCCCCTTAAAATCAAAGGTTGGTGCCCGGTTTACTGAATCACATCCAGATTTCTGACTGTTTGATACTGTAAACGCCATGCTGATGTTCCATGGAAGGTTTACTGTTTGGTTCATTTAAACTCAGCCAATGCTCTTTCTAACAGCCTGTGAAGAAAAGAAACCATTCATGCCCTAGTTAAAAGGCATCAAGGAACATGCCAGATTTTTAATCAGAAAATTCTTTTAAAATTGCATGCTGAATTACAAAAAGAAAATATAGTCTTTAGGAGCGTTTAAAGTAAATACAATCTATACTCTCTCCAAGGGGATTTTCTTATCCAAACAACACTAGTACACTTCAGTTGTATAAACTTATGTTTGATTAGAATATTTTCATAATAATAGAAGCACATAATCTCACTGAAAAGGCAAACAAAACACACTGGTACATGCTTTTACAATATAAAACTGATATTTAAGGTAAAGTATATGTAGACCACAGAGCCTTGTATCCTCTCACACAATACTTCCAAGAAATACAATAGTGAACATCTGGTGACATTGCCTCATTAGGGTCTCAGATAAACAATTTCCAGTGATCCCAAAATGGGGGAAATGTAACAGTGCGTTGGAGAAGTTGAACAACTGCCTTTTATTTTATATAGATTCTTATACTGCCCTCATCACCATAGTATGTAAGCAGCTTCCCATAGTGCATTAGTGATGTGGACTGACATCTGTCACATGTGGTTTATTTTTTCCTCTCATCCTTTTCCCAGAGGGAGAATTGTGTGTTCTCGGTATGGTTTGTTGGGGTTTTTTTTGTTTTGATTTTTTTAAAATACGTATGTTGCTCTGTTTCCCCATTAGAGGAGGTAGTTGAAAATTGCGCGCCTTGCACTTACAGAGCAGAAGGTGGTGAGGTTTGTGGTAGTCCTTCATTCCTGTGAAATTTCATTCCACAGTCTTAAACTGGCCCCTGAGAAAGCTCGGTCTCAGACAAGATTTATTCTTATTGTAGAGAGCTCCACTGGGCCAGTGGAATGTAGCTGTCATACCAGGCAGTCACACAGAGTAATCCGGATAGCTTCGTAAACTAGACTTAATAAACAAAATACAGTATATTTAAATACCACCAAATGCAAGGATATCCATCTAGGATCAAGGAAAGCAGGCTTGAACTAGAGAATAGGGAGCTTATCCTGGAAAGCAGTGACTCTGAAAAGGATTTAGGGGTCACAGTGGACAAGCAATAGAACATGATGATGAGTTCCCAGTGCTATGTCATGGCAAAAAAGGCTAATGAGATCCTTGGATGTATAAACAGGAGTAGCAGCAATCGGGAGGTGATTTTACCCTTGTATATGGGATTGGTGAGATTGTTACTGGAATATTGCACAGAGTTCTGGGGCACACATTCTAAAGAGGGTGTTTCTAAATTAGAGAGTATGCAGAAAAGAGCTACAAAAACTCTGAGGGAATGGAGAAAATCCTGAGAGACTTCAAGAGATCAGTTTGTTGAGTATACCAAAAAGAAAATTGAGAGGTGACTTGGTTATAATGTACAAGTACTTTTTCAGGGATATAACTCTGGGTACTAATGGGCTCTTTAATCTAGTGGAGAAAGGCATAACAGGAACCAGTGGCTGGAAGCTGAGGCCAGACAATTCAAATAAGAAATAAGGCACACATTTTTAATCATGCAGGTCAGGTGATTAACCATAGGAATGAACTACTAAGAGAAAGTGGTGGATTCTCAAATCAAGACTGGATGTCTTTCTGGAAGATATGCTTTAGCCAAACACAAGTTATTGGGCTCAGTACAGTACAGGGATAACTGAGTGAAATTTAATAGCCTGTCATATACAGGTGGTCAGACTACATGATCTAATAGTCCCTTCTGGCCTTAAACTCTATGAATCATCTACCAGCATGGAACAGAGATGGTAGAAAGCATTAATTGCAGATGCTGCTATGTGAGAGATCATTGCCACCCAGGAATCCAGGAGCACTCCTAAACAATAGACTGAACTGACCAACTAAGGGTGTGTACCTTTCAAGCAAAGGAGACCGCACCATGGCTGCAGTCTTTAAAGTGTTTCCATCTGTCCCAACAGCATAACCACTGCTGCCTTACTTGGGTTCAGTGTCAATCATCTGTTCTTCATATAATAATCTATGGTGAATCAATCTAAGTAGCCAAGCAAAGTATTTAGACTGACATTTAAGAGGATAGTTATTCCTAGTAAAATAATACATGGCACATCTTTAGCACTTTACAAGTAACTAAGCTGCACAACACTCTTGTAACATAGGTAAGGGATATATGATAGCGACTTCACCCACAACCAAAATAAAGCCACCTCTGTGGTGGACTGTATCAGCTGTTCAGCCATGCATAACAGCATTACACTGCAGTTTAGTGAATGAAATGAAGAATATGATCATAGCCACTTGATATTGTAGGAGGAATTTAGGTAGGCAGAATGTAATAATTACCTGAGCTGGAATTAATAGGATACAGGGGTTAACACCCAATACTCTTATAAGTAGTATTTTGAAGACTGCTTGGGTTCAAGACCTGAGTTTTATATCTCATCATCCAGACAGCAGCTCTAGCAGCACAGTGTCCCACTCAAATGGTGCAGGGTACAGTTTCAGTACTGACTCAGAGAGAAGAACACCAGCTTTGGAATCACTGTCACTTCCTCATGCGGTACCTGTGTTCTCTGTGAAGTTCTCCAATGCAAGCCTGATCTTGCTTAGCTTGTGGATGTTTACTGGGGTTACAGCACATGGCATTAGAGTTGCAACTAGAACACTTTCCTTTAGATTTGCATTCATTTCTCCTATTGAACACGATGGGCCTGATTCTGTCACTCATTCCTCATGCTATGCAGTCCCTTATGTGCAATCCCACTGAAATCCATGCAATTATTTGCCAAGAAAGGTACTACCAAATATAAGTAAGGGTGGTGGAACCTTCGCCCTCTCTCCCCCTCATGATAAGAATGACTGTAGTTAAGTTTGTTTGCACTGTTGTTATAGCCTTGTTGGTCCCAGGATACAAGAGAGAGAAGGTGGGTGAGGTAATTTCTTCTATTGGACCAATTTCTGTTGGTGACAGAGACAAGCTTTTGCGCTAACACAAAACTGTTAAGAGAACCCATTATTCTTACAAGAGCGCTGTATAAGCTCAAAAGCTTGTCTGTCACCAACAGAAGTTGGCCTAATAAAAAAATGTTACTTCACACACCTTGACTCGGTGATTACATTTGCCCGGCAGGAAATAACTGCAAAAGCAGGGTGAGAAAAGTTGAGCTGTTCGCAATGCTAACAATTTGGATTCCCAAATTGGACTTCTGAGGATTAGGCAGAACTCAGTTACATTTTTAAACAGTTACTGTAAGTGTAAATGTTATTTCATCTCCCTCCTTGTACTCTATCCTCCTGGCCGGCCATCAGGCAACCACACCCACGCTTTTACTTTGTTACAGCTGCAAGTATGGGATCAAGAAAGTCTATACTCTGTGTAATACAAAACCCATTATTCAAATAATACAATTTTCAAATAAATTGCCATTCCTATGCATTCCCATGTAGTGGAGGAGGAGCTGCTGCTGAGCCTGACAAGCTGAATGCAAGTCCTCTATTTACATTAGAGAAGAAATTGCACCAGATTTGTGCACTGTGATCCTCCCCTATCTTTATTAGACACACATTTGGGGAGTTGCTACAGTTCTTTGACACTAACCAGAAATAAGAGTTATCTGGATTACATTTCATTGTACAAATGAAAAAAAAACAAATCAAAGTGCTTGTACAGTACTCAAAGGGCCAGGCAAACAAATTAACACCAGGCCAGAGAGAACAGAGAATGTAAGATTTCCTTATTTTCATAAGCATGTACTGTGACAGATATGGCAATTTCCTGCAATATCTTTGGAAGATCTTGTCATATTAAGTTTGCATATCATTGTGGGCCATGTAATTCTATGAAGAAAGGTGACCATAGTTCTTCTGGAACTAAGAATTGTAGGGGGTGATTAGGCAAATTCACTCAGATTGTAACACCTCCCAAGAGGCTCACATATATTGGCTCAAACTGGATTCTCCAGAGGCCAAAAGCCAAAGATAGGACTTTTGGACAAATAGCCTTAGTTTAAATGGACTCAGCCTTCCTTCTGATTCAGCAAATGGACCAGAACCCTCTGTCCAAGGAGGACACCAATCCTTCCTGAGAAGAGATTGAAGGACTATGGCCTATGGAGGCTCCATAAGTCTGATGGGTGACCTCTGGTAAGCTTTTAGCATGTATATAGGAACTTTTATTGTTTTAAATGTTTTCTCTGGAAGGCTTTCACCTTAAGAATAAATGTGCTTGCTTAGAAAGGGCAGTGTGGTAAATAGTATCTATTGGTAATTATATTGTTCACAGCCTTCGAAGAGGAAGCAAAGCACAGACGCTGGCCTCTTTTGGCAGTCTGGCTTGCTGGCAGTATCACATTATAGGCAAGGAACTGTGCAGCCTGAAAAATCCCTGACACACACACCTCTGCCCAAGAGAGGTGACAGCTGAAGACCTGGGACCTAGAGCAGGTGCCGTGGAGGTACCATGGACTGGGAATACAGGTACAGTTGCTCTGAAGTGTGACAATACAACGCATGCATCTATTGTGTTTCTTTTGTGATTCACTGGGTGAAATCCTGGCCACATTCAAATCAATGTCAGTGCTCCCATTTACTTTAAAGGAGCCAGGATTTCACCTACTGTATTTAGTACCTCACAAGATGAAGCTCTGAGTGCCTCCTTAGAGTTAATGAACATCCTCACCTTCAATGAGGCATTTCATAATATGCAGGATTGAGCTCTTAAAGACACATGGGTCTGATTTTGAACTCACCAATCCTATGTCCATTGACGTCAATGGGAAAACTCCCATTGACTGAAATGATGCAGGATCAAGCTGTATACTGGTTTAAAACAAGGGACTCTGTTAAGTGACTGAAATTAGGTTGGTTTAAAGCTGGTATAAATGAGCCTTGAATCCTGGCTCATGGCCTTAGTTCTGGTGTCACTGATTATAAACATGTAGTATTCCCTTTACATACAAAGAAAAGGTCAAAACATTTTCATTCACAAGAATATTCTTTCCACTAATTTCTAACCCACTTATCAGTATCTAAAAGCTTATCTGCAGTCTATGAAAGTTCTTACTCGAACAGGCCAGAACCTGAGCACCTTCCCCCAAAACAAGTCTTAGAGCCAAGTTCTCTGCTAGTGTAATTCCACTGAAGTCAACAGAATTGTGCCAACAGAGAACTTGGACCTTTATATTTATGCTTTGTCTGTATTTGAGCAAGATATGGGATATGCATGGGAATGACAAACTTGTATTTTATTATTATTCGAACCGGGACTAAAAGGTTCATTTTATCTTTAAATAAAACAAACACAGAAATATCTGGTTATTAAGCACAATATTGTTTCATGCCTGTTGTGATCTTCACAAATATACATAAAGATTAGTTAGTTTTTATGTGATAAATTAAAGATACTGGCTGAGTTTTACCTGACATCAGATCCAGTAAAACACTGTCCTGAAATTATCAGAGCCACTTTTTTTTAATCGTATAAAGAATTTTTAAAAGATTTTCTATAGTTACATTAGTACATTATTTTAAAATAATTTCTTTTCCCCTCCTGCCTTTAAGGCATTTTGATGGTTTTCAACTACCCAGCTGCTCTTCTAATTATAGATCTGAATCTTGACTAAAAGCCAAGTCTAAACACAAGTAAGCATTATCTCTATATTTATAAATTAGATGGGTTTCTGTTTGTACACAATTCTGTGATGATGGATATAAAACCCACCTGAATGGAAGAGATCCCAATTTAAATTCAATTAACTTCTTTATCATGTACAAAGGATAAATTAGTTGTGCAAACGGAAGCTTCAAATGTTTTCTAAAGATGCCACCTTCTTCTCATTTTATGGCTATATGGCCTCTAACTTATGGTAGATTTTTAAAATGGTATTATGTATCCAGTCATTTTATACCACCTTAACCTCACACTAATGTGAAAAAGAAATGCTTTAAATATATTAGTATTGGCAATTTCTGGAAGTACTCAGAGTTGCCGAGTCCTAACTATAATATCAAAGAGACCCTGACACAATATGGTGACTTACATTGGGCCTACTTGAGTGAGCTAGGTGAGTAGGATTTGGCCCATTGTATTACCAAAATTGGTGAAAAAAAGTTTGCTTTCCTGGCTGAAATAGAAACACTTTTTTTCCTAACCAGTCGTGTTTCTGGGGCTCTCTACATCAGTATTAAGGTTCTTTTAGAAATGTTTGACTGTTTAGAAAAAAATTAAATAAAAAAGTAGAGTAAACCAAAACCCAGAATACTGCAGAACTTTTATTAGAAATTAAGATTGGAGACATAGGAACATAAGAACAGCGTACTGGGTCACACCAATAGTCCATCTGGCCCAATATCCTGTCTTCTAACAGTGACCAATGCCAGATGATTTAGAGGTAATGAACAGAGCAGGGCAAATATTGAGTGATCCATCCCCCATCATCCAGTCTCAGCTTCTGGCAATCAGAGGCTTAGGGACATCCAGAACAGAGGTTGCCTCCCTGACCATCTTGGCTAATAACCCCTGATGGACCTATCCTCCATGAATTTAGCCAATTCTTTTTTTAATCCAATTATACTTTTGGCCTTCACAACATCCCATGGCATTGAATTCCACAGGTTGACTGTGCATTGTGTGAAGAAATACTTCCTTTTATTTTAAATCTGCTGCCTCTTGATTTCAACTAGTTGACCCCTAGGTCTTGTGGTATGTGAAGGGATAAATAACACTTCCTCATTCACTTTCTCCACACCATTCATTATTTTATATGCTGCCATCATATCCCCTCTTAGTCATCTCTTTTCTAAACTGAAAAGTCCAGTCTTCTAAATTTCTTCTCATATGGAAGCTGTTCCATACCCCTCATAATTTTTGTTGCCCTTCTTGGTACTTTTTCCAAGTTTAATCTACCTTTTTTGAGATGGGGTTTGAGGCTTGCAGGGAGTATTCAAGGGGTGAGCATAGCATGCATTTATATAGTAGCATTATGATATTTTGTGTCTTATTTTCTATCCTTTTCCGAATGGTTTCTAACAGTTAGCTTTTTTGACCGGCATTACACACTGAGCAGATGTTTTCAGAGAACTATTCACGATGACCCCCCCAAGATCTCTTTCTTGAATGGCAACAGCTAATTTAGACCCCATCATTTTGTATATACTGTTATGATTATTTTTCCAAATGTACATTACTTTACACTTAACACGGAATTTCATCTGGTATTTTCTTGCCCAGTCACCCATTTTTGTGAGATCCGGTTGTAACTCTTTGTTGACAGCTTTGGACTTAACTAACTTGAGTAATTTTGTACCGTCTGCAAACTTTGACACTTCACTGCTTACCCTTTTTTCCAGATCATTTATTAATATGTTGAATAGCACGGGTCCCCATAAAGAACCTTGGGGGACCCTACTATGTGCATCTCACCATTCTGAAAACTGACTATTTTTTCCTACCCTTTGTTTCCTATCTTTTAACAAGTTACTGATCCAGCAGAGGACCTTCCCTCTTATCCCAGGACTCCTTACTTCACTTTACAGCCTTTGGAGGGGGACCCTGTCAAAGGGTTTCTGACACCCTCAAAGAATTCTAATAGATCGGTGAGACATGATTTCCCTTTACAAAAGCCATGTTGACTTTTCCACAATATATTGTGTTTATCTGTGCATCTGAGAATTCTGTTTTTTACTATAGTTTAAACCAAGTTGTTTTACACTGAAGTTAGGCTTACTGGCCTGTAATTGCCACATTGATCTCTAGGGCTTTTTTTTTTTTTTTTTAAATTGGTGTTACATTATCTATCCTCCATTCATCTGGCACAGAGGCTGATTTAAGTGATAGGTTACATGCCACATTTAGCAGTTCTGCAACTGCATATGAATTCCTTCAGAACTCTTCAGTGCATACTGTCTGGTCCTGGTGATATTACTGTTTATCAGTTTGTTCCAGTACCTCCTCTAATGACACCTCAATCTGGGACATCTCCTCAGATCTGTCACCTAAAAAGAATGGCTCAGGTGTGGGCATCTCTCATCCTCTGCAGTGAAGACTAATTTAAAGAATCGACTAGGATCTCCACAACGGCCTTGACTTTGAGTGCTTCTTTAGCACCTCAATCATCCAGTGGCCCCGCTGATTGTTTGGAAGGATTCCTGCTTCTGGTGTACTTAATAAAAAAAATTGTGTTAGTTTTTGTGTCTTGTTAGTTGCTCTTCAACTTTGATCAATGTTAGTAAAACTGCGCTTTGACCAATGTTATACACGTTCTGATTAGCCCTTTCTAAGGCTATGTCTATTCTACAGCAGCACAGCTAAGATGCTGCAGTAGCACTGTAGTGTAGATGCTTCCTAAATCAACATTCAGTTTCTCTCTTGATGTAGTGTAATCCACCTTTGAGGTGACTCTTTCGACCAACCTAGCTGCATCTACACTGGGAGTTAGGTTGACCTACTTACCGTGCTCTGGGTGCAAAATTTTTCAGAGCCCTGAGTGACATAGCTCGATCAACCTAAGTAACAGGTGTAGACTAGGCCTTATAGTAGTTTCCTCTGGGCCTGATCCAACTGAACTGAAGTCAGTGGAAAGACTGCATTGGTTTCTAAGGGAGTTAAATCAGGACCTTAGTCAATAGTCAGGAGGTAGAATTCTGTGCTCTTTCAGCCCTAAGTGTAATATAGTTATCATAAATGAAAATGGAGGGATTTCCCAGTACCAACATTCAGCAGTATTTCAGTGCCTTAAAATGATAGTGACTTAAAAAAAAAAGTAGCTTAATGCTACTATGTCCTTCTAGAAATTGCCCAAAATGTTTGGAAGACTTTAACATGACAGACTATAATTTAGTTATCTATAGTTTGTTTTCTCCTTTATGCATGGAAACATTTTTCTCTACATGTCAAAGTCATTACTAAGGACAAAGGAAGCAGTTATTTGGCTAACCTGGCATTCTCCTCCTAATTTTAATGTCTATGACCCCTTTGCATGGAATGCTCTCCATAAACTTGTCTGAACAGCTAATTCCCTCTCAACATTCATCTCTCTCATTTCTACTGTGTCGATAATGAGAAATGAGCTAGAAAATAGAAAAACTGATTAAACAGAGCCATCACTTGCCTTTGGCTTGATCCAAAACCTACTGCAGTAAATGACAAGTTGTCTATTGTTTCCCATGGGCTCTGGATAAGGCCTTAATGAATAACCATGTCATTATATTTACTCTTGTTCTCCTCCTCCCTGCCTTCCCTATTTCTCAGCTATGCCCTCCATTTGTTTTCCATGTTGTAAGCCCCGCAGGACAAAGCCACATCTATATTTGTTTCTGGGAAAGACCTACCATACTTTGGGTTGCTCAAATATAAAAATCGTATCAAAACACTTAAGGGACCATTTTATTTTCCTTCAGAGAAAAAAAAATGCTGGCTGACATATGTACTGCAGAAAGGGAAAAGTATTTGTTACCTTCGGTTTCTTTTCCATCATCATTTGGTCTCCCAGCCACAGATCTGAACATGCTGTCTCATCACAATAAAGGGCACACTGATAATGGTTGTTCCTAAAATACCACAGCTGTGTACTCTTGGCATTACTAAACACATTACTACACAAGATTGGGAATAATCATTGCCCAAAGAGCATCTAATAAGTTGCTAATAAGTAAGTGACAAGTGATTTGTCTTTTTTAAAGAGTGTGCAGAATATGCATCCATTTGGCTCTGTATTATTCTATTTTTGTGCATTAACTTCTACTACTTATGCCAGTTTCCTGTTTGTAACATTTCTTTTCAGGGTGGGGGAGGAAGAGATGGGGTGAGGAGAAGACAGAGGTTTCTGATTTTCCTTTCTGTGGACGACACTGCAGAGATGTAAGACGGAATTTGACACTGAGTACTGTCTGAAGCAAAGTTACTATACATCCTAATCACAAAACAACTACATGCAGTATATTCTTTCCTGAAGGCATCTGTTGTGATAAAATGAATCAAGTGTGTCTTGCAATCTATTAATCCTGTCCAAAATACAAAGAACTTTTGGTGATTTCTGTTAAGAATCTGAACTTGATATCTAAAACATGCTTTTGATTAATAGAGACGCAGGAGATTTAATTGTACTTCAGAGAAACTAAGATTATGCAGCTTTTGGATAGTTAAATATTTCTCTGCACAGAATTATCAGAGAAACAAGTAACGTAAATACTGAAGATCCTCTTTTTTATTCTGGAAAACATTTATCAGTAAATATATTAGTTAGGAATAACAAGAAAGAAAAGGGTCTATCCCTTATTTCCATTCCAATCTGTGACAGGGCCCAATTTGATACTTACTATGAAATACCCTCTCGGGTTGTGTAATAGCCCACCTCCTGTCATGCATAGGAGGCAGTGTGCACAGAGGAGCACAGGTAGGCGATGTGGCCCAGTGGATAACATACTGACTTGGCAATAAGGAGGAGATCGGAGAAGAGTTATTTCCAACTCTGCCAATGATCTACTGTATTATTTGGCTAAGTTACTGCTTTCCTTTGTGCCTGAATTTCCCCATTTATAAAAAAGGGATAGGGATACTTACCTTCCTTTAGCAGAACCAACTTATACCAGCTGAGAATCTAGCCCACGATCATCATCATCATCACCACCACCACACAAATGACCAATCATATGGATCAAACCATATAGCTCCACTTCTATTAAGGAACAGTTCTTTATGTATTTACCTCTTGTATCCCTCTGTCCTGTTTCTTTCTCTGCTCCATTTTTAAGGACTAATTTTCACCCATGTTCCATAGGGTTCCTCAAATGCAGAAACAGATACAAAACTTGCAGGAGCCCCAGGAGCATAGCAGGAGAAGGAAGATGGATTTTAACTCAGTAGGCTCAGGGTTAATTTTAATTTACATCTTTGTCAATTAAATGATTAAGTAAACTATATATGTAGTGTTCAGGATTTCAGCTGTCTAGCAGGGTGACTGGATAACATCTGGCATTGACAAGCAGGATGCCTGCATTCTTATCCCAATATGTCAATCTTACAGAAGATTTTTCTGGTTTGCCCTTCAGAGATAACCTAGCAATTCAGGACCCTAGGGCAACACCCCATGGATTTTCAGAAAACACATGGCACTTTTGTGACCTAAACCTTATGAGAAGTCAATAGTCTCAGATGTCTTCAGTGGTCACTAGGAACACCTAATGAAAAACATCACCTACACTGTCAATAACTAGAGATGCTTCTCATAAATTGGGTTTTATCCTAAATCAAGAGTCCCACTTCTGGCCCATTCAGTCCATGAATGAAAAACAATTATTACCAGACCAAACTGTAAAGAAATGCAATTGTGACACTATCAAACAGAAGGCTATACTTCCTCTAAGGCACTTTATTGGGCGTAAGAGATCTGGGTTCAATCCCCAGCCCTATCCCAGACTTGCTGAGTGACCTTGGGCATGTCATTTAATCTTCCTGTCTCAATCACCCATCTGTAAAATAGAGAAAAGAATACTTACTCCCTCCCATACTTTGTCTTTTCTATAGAGGGGATAATTTTTTGGAGGCAGAGATGATTTCTTAATATTCGTATACATAACACCTAGCACAATGGGCCCCAATCTCTGTTGAAGTTTCTCGATGCCACTAGCAATATACATGTTACAATCTGTACAGTCACATGACAACACATGTATTCTATTCAGAACACACAAGCTTGTAGGAACATAGATTACCCAGTGGACTCTATGCTCCAACCCAACATGACACATTACTAATTCATGCTTTGTTTTGGAACATTATCTGATGGTGCATTACTTGAATGCAGTATTGTCTGTGCAACATGTGCATCTCCATGAGATCAGCTAATCAGCCCTTCAGGTTTCTCAGTCCATGGAGCTATTAGTTATATAATACCATGAATGCTAATGTTAATACTTAGCATTAACATCATGCTTTTCATTTTTAAAGCACTTTATAAACATTAATCCTCACAAAAGCCTTGTGATATAGGTATGCATCATCTATTATTATAGCCATTAGTATTAATTCATTCTGTGTATTTTCTACTTACTGCTCTATACCACAAATGTGTAATAAAACTGGGCTCTTTGCCTACACTCAAAAGTCAGCTGCAATACATCAGTTTCCTCTTTACCGCAGACCAGTACTTAGTTCATTCCACACATTCTAAAGACATTACATGATGTGCATTTGTATCTGACAGTCATTCAGATTCTAAGTTTGTTCTGTCTCCCTCATATGTGCTTGGGAGGAACGTGATCCTAATGTGCTCAATATCTTATTGCTCATGCTCTCCCCACCAGGGCTCAGACTAATATATGAATGCCAATGTACCAAACCAGTACTTTTACTGGCATCTACACTAGCACTTTCTACCGTCAGCATGTTGCATCCTGTGCTCTTATCCTGCTGCAGTGATAAAGGAGACCGGATTGCATGCAGCCCATCTCTGAACCACTACAGAGTCTCCAAGCTTTTGCCCAGCAAGCCTATCAATAAGATAAGACATTGCTCCAAACAGGAGAATGGCAGCTGCATGATTTAGAGCTCTGAAGCATGAAAAAAAATTGTTTACTGCTGGTGAGCTGACCTCTGTGGTGAGTTCCCTATAGATCCAGTACTCTTAAGAACCTTGAAACAATATCATTAAGCAACATCCTCTTAGCCAGTTTACTGAGATGTGGCCTCATACAGTAGGTACACTGTCCCCAACTTACATGTAGGACAGAGCTCATTTGAGGATTTAGTAGTTGTGTTCCACCATCATCTCCACTATGTACTTTACAGTCCAAGGTATCTAGATATCTTAGGTACTTGTCTTGCTCCCATTACTGTAGTATCTGAGCACCCCACTATCTTTAATGTGTTTATCCTCACACTATCCATCTGAGGTGGGAAAGTGCTATTATCCTATTGGACACATGGGAAACTGAGGCACAAAGACCAAGGTCCAGATCCATAAAGCTCAGTATTGCATCACCTAACTTTTAGGCACCTAAAAATCAATCACAGAAACAACCATATGATGCACAAAGCCTGAGCTAGATGCCTAGACTCCCTATACAATGAACGAGGAGAACTAAGCCCCAATAATGCAATCCACAAAAGCCAGCATGCTAGGTGGGGAACTGCCTCAGTTAGCCTATGGAACATTCAATGAGAGAGAGAGAGGTGTCCTAAGCCCTGGCTCTCTCAAGGAGTTAGGCACCTATGTCTGGACTGCAGGGGGACAAAACAGCAATCCACAGCCAGGAACTCCTCTCCTGGAGTCAGAAGGCTTGGGTACTTAAGTTGTTTCTTGTGAGAATGAGTTAAGTACCAGCCTCACTCCACACAAAATGGCTGAAGGAGGAAGTGGTGCCTTGATAGCTGTTAGCCCAGTGGTTAGACCACTTGCCCTATATGTGGGAGACCCAGGGGGAGAAAGGATTTGAATGAGGGTGGGGGGTGGTGTCTCCCATAGTTCTTAGAGTGCTCTAATCACTGGGCTATGGAATAGTTTGAAATTGGGGTTCCCTCAATCTTTCCTTCTGAAGCTGTTCCTCTGTGGATAAACAGTGAAATCCAGTGAGAATAACTCTGTAGCCTGCTGGTTAGGATTTGAACCAGTGGGTGCCTTTTCTCCCCCTCAGGCAGAAAATCTCCCACAGTGCAGGTGAGTCCCCTAACCACTGAGCTAAAAGTTGGGCATCGGTGCTTTCTTCTCTGGCCAGATTTTGAATGATGCCTGCCTGGTAAGTGGCCACTGAGCATGCCTACCAGTTCAAGCCCCACCTTTGAGTTAGGCAGATGAACACCTATCTTCCCCCAAGTCACTCAAGCATAGACAGGCGATAGGTGTCCAGGTGTGCCTGTGCTGTGTATGTGCCCAGAGGCAGTGAGTTTAGGTGTCTACTTTGGGGTTAAGTGGCAACTAAGTGGGAATTTGGTGGATCACAGTGGCTCCTACAACTGAGATTTCAAAGCCTAAATACCTTTGTAGATCTG
The DNA here is from genome assembly GCF_020497125.1 of Mauremys mutica. NCBI lineage: Eukaryota > Metazoa > Chordata > Testudines > Geoemydidae > Mauremys > Mauremys mutica. The sequence continues at coordinate 93,210,390 of NC_059076.1, read as the reverse complement.
GGCCCAAAAGACTTGATCTAGGCCCCGTAGGCAGTTGATGGCAGAGCAGGAAACTGAACCAGGGTCTCCCAAGTCTGAGGCTAGTACTTAAACCACTGGGCCAGCCATCCTCTCTACACTGGCGCTTCACTTATTTCACCCTTGGGCCGAGGGGGTTCTGCCATTAAACCACTACTCAGTTATCTACATTTGTAATATTAAAAACACTCCCAGTAGAGTTAAAAGGTAAGACTATCATTGACTTCAGTGGAAGTATCGATCAGATCTTTCCATAACACAAATCCAGCTTCAGTGTGTTAGTATATGTCATCACATCCATGCTCACATCTTTCAGGGGCAACATTTGTACTGAAAAACACAACATGCTGAGACCAGTGACAGAGAGATTGTGTTAATGCAATGAGATGTCAGACTGATATCCACTTGCATACTAGCACATACTTCTCATGTGTTCATATATGTGACTGACAAATATTCTTTTAATGGATACAGTCATCACACTGCTGTGGCATACCACATCATGCCTTAAGCATTCTTTGTTGCGTAGCTGCAAAAGGCACAGCAAGTACACTACTTTGCTCTATGACAGCATATAATTGAGCCTATGAGCAGCCTAACAGATCTAAGGTGAATCATATTAATACCTGTCTGGTGAGAACACTCCTTAATTATGGTGATTGCATAATACCTGCTAGGGCAGATCACTGTATACCCTTGCGTAAATGGTGTTTGATGCTATGCTTAGTGTGATACGAAAGCCATGTGGAATACAATCCGTTGGTTGCATATCATACTTTCTCATTTAGCTCCATTCTGCACCTCCTGTGTCTGTGTGTGGTACATCACGTAGGCAAGGTTAGTACAGCACATAAAATGCATTATCTTTCATTATGTGATCACAACAATTAGAAATGAAAATGATCTCTTAGCTCATCCAGTCCACTCCTCTGCTAATGCAGGACCATTCCCTGACGTATTTTTTCCAGGGTAGATCTAGTTTTACATGTGAGTGGCACTGAGGACTTACACCACTTCTCCTGAGGGGACTATTCCCCATTTCACTGAGCCTACATTATATTTGACTGTTAGGAGACTGTCTCTCATCAGATCACTCCTGGGCAACACCCCAAATAATACATTTTGTGCTAAATTAATGATTGTTATGTCCCCTCCCCACTTAGAGCGCCTGACTATGCAAAACTAACTTTTAACCTTTTTTCAAAAATAAAAGGTGTGTATAGCTGACTCTTAACTGGCTAGTATGCTATGGCAGAATTCCCCCTCTCCCTCCAAATCAACACAATGACCTGATTCTTGAGATCATTGATCCTTTAGAATATCTATGGCTTCATGTACCAATTTGGTCCCTTACACAGCAGTGGAGTTACATGCAAAATGTATCCATAGGAAAGAGGAAAAAATTGGAGAATGAGAGATTTTTCTGTTTTTGTCCCTAACATTGTCATATTTTAATGGTATCTGAGATCTTTGCAGCATTTCACTGGCACTGAAGGGATCATTAATCATAGAATATCAGGGTTGGAAGGGACCCCCAGAGGTCATCTAGTCCAACCCTCTGCTCAAAGCAGTACCAATCCCCAGACAGATTTTTGCCCCAGATCCCTAAATGGCTGCCTCAAGGATTGAACTCACAACCAGGGCCGGCTCCAGACCCCAGCGCGCCAAGCGCGCACTTGGGGCGGCCTTTTGCCGGGAGGGCGGCAGGCGGCTCCGGTGGACCTTCCACAGTCATGCCTGCGGGAAGTCCACCGGAGCCGCGAGACCAGCGGACCTCCCGCAGGCATGGCTGGTCCCGCGGCTCGTGTGGACCTCCCGCAGGCATGGCTGCGGATGCTCCACCGGAGCCGTGGGACCAGGGGACCCTCCGCAGGCACATCTGCAAGAGGTCCCCCAGAGCCGCGGGACCGGTGACTGGCAGCGCGCCCCCTGCGGCGTGCCGCCATGCTTGGGGCGGCAGAATTCCTAGAGCCGCCCCTGCTCACAACCCCAGGTTTAGCAGGCCAATGCTCAATCCGCTGAGTTGTTCCTACCCCCAATAAGAGCAAGCCTCATGCATATTGCATTCAACAAAATTCACATCATCAGTACTTATTTATTATCTATTAAGCAACAACAGTGGACTCACAAGAAGATGATCCACTTTAAATACATGGTGTTCTGAATATCCCACCAGCAGGAGAATTTTGGGTGTTCAAATGAAGATTTTCCCTTCTCGGGCTCTTCAGAATCTGACTTACGCATTTTTAAATCCTGAGATTGATGTTGTGCACTTTTGACCTGCTGCTTGTGAACCTTGGGAGTGCTTAGCTATTCAAAATGGATGAGTAAGTAACAGCAGCATGATGCAGTTGTATAACAATGAGGTGTGGGTGATTTGTCAGTTTCAAAAGGTAAGTGCAAATAAGAACAGAAGATTAACAGCATTAATGAAGAGAGGAATGGGTCTGAAGTCACGAAGAAATGAGCTTTTATTAGTACAGATTGCTACAATGAGCTGGGCATGGGATCCAGTACAGAACTGAAAGAGGTTTCCAGACAAGTAGTTTAACTGTAAATAAATAACAGATCCCTACAAGTCTGCACATTGTAGCTAACATTCTTCCTGAGTTCTGTTTCCTCAAAAAAGGAAAGATGCCCAAGTAAAAAATGAGCCTTCTCTATCATATGCAGTATTAATTCGGATACTAGAAATCTTTAAATGAAGTCTGTTTGGCTGATGACTCATTTAGTTTAAAATCCATACGTGCTCTGGAGACTTATCAGTTAAATGACGTGAGATCATGATCAATGCATTGTAGTGCAACCAACAGTTCTCCAAAATGATTACCTGTAAACACTGCTGGTGGTAAAACTGTCAAAGTTTCCAGAGGTGTTTACCATACTGCTTATTCAGCAGCCAGTACCCTTTTTGCAGATCACCAGTTTTTGTCATTAGTACACAGTCCAGATCAGCAAAGAATTTTTCAGATACTTTTCTTTGTTTGATCCCATAGCTAATTTACGTGTAGACAGAGCATATCAGTTTACAAATAAGAGTGAGTCAGATTCTGGTTTCACACACAGTAATCTTACATCAGTGTAACCCTAAGTGATATCAATGTCATTTGAATTACTCACTGATGCTAGTGGAGTTACTACAGCAGTGTAAATCAGATGTGAGATCAGAATCAGGCCCACTGGCTCTGGGTAAAAGGAAGCGAACATATTAGCTCAAATTCATCCCCTCACATATATGGATTTACACAAGGGATGAATTTGCCCATAGACTAAAACGTCAAGTTATTTGTTTCACTTATCTTTAGAAATATGTATGTTTGTAGGCCATATGGTGTAAAAAAGTAATTCTAGATTTATAGCTTTTGCCTGATATTCATGCTCTTTGATTCTCACTCTTTCCAAAAAAGAAAGAGCATGCCTTTATGATTGGTTTTTATAAATTTAAATGAAACCAGTTTTTAAAATTTAACCATTTCTCTTCATTTTCGCTCGGAAACCCAATTACAGTACTATAGCAGGCCATGATATTAAGTGAAAGTGACTACATCAAGTTAACAGAAAATGAAAAACTTAAAACTCATGTCTACTTTCACTGTTTGTGATGAGCAAACTGTATAAACATCATAAACATTGTTAAAACTAAAACAATTTAAAAAAAATCTAATAGACAATCTGAATTATTGGTAACATGAGCAAGGGTATTAAAATATAGAATTGATGTCTCTCTAAATGTTAGAGATATAGTCATCTTGAAGCATTTACATGAAAATTCTATGTGAATTAAGTTCTCGTATGGGTAACCCAAATTACTCCAGCCCTGCTGGGCGGACTGGCCAGAGTAGGGAAGAGGGTGACAGCCTGGCCATGAGAGCTGGCTGGAGTGGGGGAACTAGTGGCCTGGCTGGGGGTAGGAGGGCCTGGCTGGGTGTACAGCCCAACCTACATAAGCAATGAAACATGCAACCCTCTAGTAAGCTACAGCCTATGATAGAGTTCTACTCACCGATATCTAGAACATTCCCTGAAAATTTGGTATTTATCAGATGCAGTTTTCAAAAGTTATGTTACATACAGACAAAGAAATTCCATTGTGCAAAGGGTTTTGCTTTGCTCAACTTAACTGTACTCACACGGATAACCCAAATTATTCATCTGCATCCTGGATCAGGACTTAACTATCTTATGTTTTACCACCCAGTATGGCCTTGTTAGAGTTATCAAAATATTTCTCCACAGTACATTCCATCTTCTTTAAAACAAAAACAAACAAAACCAAAAATCTCACCAGCACCACCACAGATCCAATTCAACAGGGTGGGTTTCTTTTTGTTCTTTTTTTTGGCTCATTTTAGTAGCCTGTTCCAAAAAGACCATAAAATTAAAGAGAAGAAAGGTAGGGGAATGCTGCATGGTTTTGATCAGATTGATCTTAATCCACTCCCTAGCCAAGGAAGACTTGACCTCAAGATAACCTTCAAACTCATAAATTAAAGGGGAAAAAAAACCCCCAAAGATTAGTCAAAATTTAGAAAAAGCAGGCATATAAAGGTCACATGATCCTGAACAAATTAGATCCCCTCAAGCTGATCTTTTAAAACCAAGGAATGTAACTGGCCATTTTAGGCTAATTTGCCTCATTCCATTCAGGATACCTTCCACTGCCTGAGGAGGGCTCTTGGCTACCAGAATTTAAACTGCAAACCGGTTTTAAAAATAAACATTAACCATACTTACTGAATTAAAAAAAGAGTTTGCTCAGAAAGTAGTGGCTGAGAGACTTGAAAATGGTCTAGGTTCGATTACATAGATTACAAATGGTAATACTGCAAATACTATTTGGGAGAAACTAACAGGAGCAGAGGAAGTTTCTGAGAAGAAGTTTGAGAGATGAACAGGATAAGGCAGTTGTCTAATGATTTGGAAAGTCTAAGAAGAAATCCATGAATCAGGCAGGACATCTACTCCAGGCTGGCACTAAACAACAATAAAGGTGTCCTAAATTAAATACTGCTCAGCAGTTCATAATAGAGCTGGTAGAAAAGTCCCTCCTGCCATCTCTCATTAAAAATGTCTAGTTTTTGCCAAAACCAAAAATCAAACCAAAATACTAAAATATTTCAATTCTGACATGCTTCATGGGAGTTGTAGTTCGAGTGCCTACCGATCGCCTGTATAGGCTGGGCCCCCTCTTGTCAGAGTACGCCTCCCATGATGCACTCCAGCTTCTCCTCTTCATAAGGAGAGGCAATGCACCATGGCAGTCATATAGCCATGGTGTATCTGGTGAGAGGATATCTGGTTTGGGAGCCTGGCCTACAGAGGAAAAGGGGGAGTATGAGGCACCAACACTTCAATTCCCATGAGGCTTTGTAGCAGCATTTCAGACTAAATAGTTTGGTTTTCAGCGGATGTGTTTTGGCCAAAATATTTCTGTTTTCAGTTGAAAAACAAAAGTTGGATTTTGATGAAAAACTGAAATTTTCTGTGAAAAGCAAACACTTGTGAAAAAATTTATTTAGTCAAAAAACCAAAAACACACTTGTGATGGTCGGTGCCCCCCATAATGCTTTATGGAAATATGCTTATGTATGTGTATATAACATAACGTAACTAGAATGTGTTTTGTTACATATGCCATGTAACATCTCTGTAAAGGTTATGATCTACTTAATCTGTTAATCCTATTTGTATGCATGCATCATTTTTGTATTCAATGCTATGAATATTGGCTGCATGTGTGTTTGATTCAAAATAGGCTGCAGTGAAGCAGCTGGTTAGCTTCCTGAGAAAAGGCTATTCTCAGTAAGTGCCCAATCAAGGAACACTTAAGCCAACAACAAACTTAGAGACACCAGTCCACATCTGGGCTTTACCAGGAATGTGGCTTAGCTGGTAAGGAACTCAGTCATGCATGGACATGTGACTTGCCCAGGTGACTCCAAAACTCAATTTTGTAGCTGGACTTTGCATAGGAGAGAGGAGGGGGTCTCCACCCATGAGAGAAAGTCTATTTAAGCCCATGGGAGACCCCTCCATTTTGTCTTCAGCTGGCTAAAGAGAAGGCCTCTCCACCAAAGATACCTGAAAGAAACTGGAACAAAGGACAGTGGCTGCAAAGGGTGTGAGTGATTGCTGGACCCAGAGTAAAAGGAGATTGGTCTGTAAAAGGAAGCATTCTGGAACTGGTGAGGATCTTACCTGCATTCAGTTTCTTACTGTATTAGACAGACTTGTGTGCGATATATTTTACTCGGTAGTTTACTTTGTTCTGTCTCTTACTACTTGGAACCACTTAAATCCTACTTTCTGTATTTAATAAAATTACTTTTTACTTATTAATTATCCCAGAGTATGTATTAATACCTGGGGAGGGAGGGGGCAAACAGCTGTGCAAACCTCTCTATCAGTGTTATAGAGGGCAAACAATTTATGAGTATAAAGCTTATACAGGGTAAAACGGATTTAAGATCCCATTAGGAGTTGGGCATCTGAGAGTTAGAGACGAGAACACTTCTGTAAGCGGCTTTCTGTTAAGTCCGCAGCTTTGAGGCAAGTAATTCAGACCATGGGTCTGTGCTGGAGCAGACGAGCGTGTCTAGCTCAGCAAGACAGGGTGCTGGAGTCCCGAGCTGGCAGGGAAAGCAGGAGCAGAGATAGTCTTGGTACATCAGGTGACAGCTCCCAAGGAGGGGTTCTGTGATCCAGAAAATGGATGGAAAAATATTTCCAGAGCAAAGCAAAGCTCAGGGATGAACAAACAAACATGGCCAATTGCAGATCAGCCTCTACTTATCTACTCTTGTAGGCATCAGTACAAAATACAGCTATGTTTATGTTCATAATGAAAGAGGGTAATTCCCACCTAAGAGAAGCTTCCTCACCTCAAAACCTCAGCAAATAGATTGGAAATTTATATCATTACCCTGAGCCTTTAGTTTGTTGGGAGAGGTTAAATGACCAACACTCACTTCTCTTGTTCAGAGTTGCCCTTGGGGCCATCTTTTCTAATATTGAGACTTAAAGATTCTGTTTACATAAAAATAAATACAATAAATAGCACATTACAATATTAATTTAGATACAAAGTAGTAGAGCAGCTGCTAGTCATCACTCATGTCTTGCAAGTTGTTGCAACACATCTAGAACTTTCAATTAAACATTTTTTAAAATCAGTTATGTCCCGTTGCATATTATCCAGGATACCATTTGACCTAAATGGAAATTGTAAATACAGAATGCCATTTAAAAGAAGAAAGCATGAAGTCTCACACTGCTGCTTTGATCAGGAGCCTTGAATAAAAAAAAAAGAAAAGAAAAATCCATTGTCTTTTTATACTGGTAGCAGTTTTAACTGAAGCCTTGATATGTATTAAAACTAAAGAACTAGATAAATTCATGGAGGATAGGTCCATCAATGGCTATTAGCCAGGATGGGCAGGAATGGTGTCCCTAGCCTCTGTTTGCCAGAAGCAGGGAATGAGCGACAGGGGATGGATCACTTGATTACCTGTTCTGTTCATTTCTTTTGGGGCACCTGGCACTGGCCACTGTCAGAAGACAGGATACTGGGCTAGATGGACCTTTGGTCTGACCCAGTAGGGCCACTCTTATGTTGGGCTGTCATGAGATTAAAAAAAAAAAAAAAAGAATCGCGATTAAATCGCACTGTTAAAAAATAGAATACCTTTTATTTAAAATTTTTTGTATGTTTTCTACATTTTCAAATATATTGATATCAATTAAAACACAGAATACAAAGTGTACAGTGCTCACTTGATATTTTTTGATTACAAGTATTTGCACTGTAAAAAATAGTATTTTTCAATTCACCTAATACAAGTACTTGCATCCGACGAAGTGGGTATTCACCCACGAAAGCTCATGCTCCAAAACGGCTGTTAGTCTATAAGGTGCCACAGGATTCCTTGCTGCTAATACAAGTACTGCAGTTCAATCTCTTTATCATGAAAGCTGAACTTACAAATGCCGACTTGCATACAAAAAAAACCTGCATTCAAAAATGAAACGTAAAATTTTAGAGCCTGCAAGTCCACTCAGTCTTCTTATTCAGCCAATCACTCAGACAAACAAGTTTGTTTACATTTGCAGGAGATAATGCTGCCTGCTTCTTGTTTACGTCACATGAAAGTGAGAACAGGCATTCTCATGACACTGTTGTAGCTGGCGTTGCAAGATATTTACATGCCAGATGTGCTAAAGATTCGTATGTCCCTTCATGCTTCAACCACCATTTCAGGGGACGTGTCCCTGCTCATGATGGGTTCTGCTTGATAACAATCCAAAGCAGGGCGGACCAACTTATGTTCACTTTCATTATCTGAGTCAGATGCCACCAGCAGAAGGTTGATTTTCTTTTTTGGTGGTTTGGGTTCTGTAGTTTCCACATTGGAGTGATGCTCTTCTGAGACTTCAGAAAGCATGCTCCACACCTTGTCCCTCCCACAGATTCTTAAACCTTGGGTCAAGTGCTGTATCGGTCTTTAGAAGTCTCATATTGGTACCTTCTTTTTTGGTTTTTACCTTCCTTGTGTTTTGTCAAATCTGCAATTAAAGTGTTCTTAAAATGAACAAGATGTGCTGGGTCATCATCTGAGACTGCTATACCATGAATATATGGCAGAATATGGATAAAACAGAAGGGGACATACAGTTCTCCCCCCAAGGAGTTCAGTTATACATTTAATTAACACTTTTTTTTTTTTAAGAAGTGTCATCAGCATGGAAGCATGTCTTCTGGAATGGTGGCCAAAGCATGAAGGGGAAATGTGAATGTTTAGCATATCTGGCATGTAAATACCTTGTAATGCCGGCTACAAAAGTGCCATGCGAAAGTCTGTTGTCACTTTCAGGTGACATTTTAAATAAGAACCAGGCAGCATTATCTCCTTAAATGTAAACAAACCTGTTTGTCTTAGTGATTGGCTGAACATGAAGTAGGACTGAGTGGACTAGTAAGCTCTAAAATTTTACATTGTTTTGTTTTTTAATGTAGTTATGTAACAAAAAAAATCTACGTTTATAAGTTGCACTTTCACGACAAAGACTGCACTACAGTATTGTATGAGGTGAATTGAAAAATATTTCTTTTATCATATTTGCAGTGCAAATATTTGTAATAAAAGTATGCACTTTGATTTCAATTACAACACAATATATATGAAAATGTAGAAAAAACATCCAAATATTTAATACATTTCAATTGGTATTCTATTTAACAGTGCGATTAGAACTGCAATTAATCACGATTTTTTTTAAATTGCAATTTTTTGTAGTTAATTGCATGAGTTAACTGATTGATAGCCCTAATTAAAATCTACATAGAATATTTTTAATAGAATTCCAGTTTAATCGAGCAATCCTTCTGAAACATTCATATATTGAATGTACATAGACAATCTCAATCCTTTCCATTCATTAGATCAGAGGTTTTCAAATTGTAGGGCACACCGCAAAGGAACATTTGGAGGGGTGGAGGAAGCAGTGGGGCTTGGGAAGGGAGCACCTCCTCCACCTCTGGACTCACCTCTTTTTGTCTGGGATGCACAGTTAAAAGTTGTAACTTAAAAGGGGTGGGGGGACAGCTCAAAAAGTTTGAAAATTGCTGTACTTGATGCTGGAAACACTGTACCCTGTCATCCCTGGGTAGTATACACAAAATCAGGGAGACAGTCAACATGTGGAAGTTCTTAATTTTTCAAGTTTTGAAGGAGATGGACAGCTTTGTACTTCCACAAAATTCTGCTTTCAAAAAAGCAGATATTTAATTTTACTACTTCTATATTTTTAATTTAAAAAAATATATGCACACGAAAACAAAGAACTACTTCCAACCACAGTCTTTTGTCACTAAGAAGCCATGCATAATGCAGGTTAAAAGGAAAAATGCTGAAAACACTACCCTGACCTCACCTTACTAAGACATATTTAATGTTGCCAAGGGGGTAAATCTATAACAGGGTTATAAGCACTCTATTTTTACCCATAGATCCAATGTAATATCTTAAACCTCTCAAATCTATAAAGCAATCTGAAAAAGTTCAGTGGACATAAAGGTTGATTTTCATTCAGATTTTTTATATCCTTTCTAAAAGTAGGACATCTGTATTTATTCAAAAACAGTGAGGGACAGATTGTGACTCAGTCTTACATGGCTAGAAGGTGAAGTGACACCACCTCGTCCCCTGCCTTGCATGGACTCCCTGTAACTTGTCAGTGGGTAGGGCAAAGCAGGGGCTGTGTGTCTAGTACTTCCCTTACCTTCTCCACAGGTGGGCAAGGAATGGATGGGGGAGCCAGGAATGGTTGGAGCACAAGCTCTGCCCCTCCAGTGTTCTAGCAAGTGCAACTGAGCATGTGTGTTGGGTGGGGTGGGGAGGGGATCTGCTATTGGTCAGGGGAAGCAGCAGATTTCTTCCTCCCCTGGGAGAAACTGGAGAGCAGGTGAAGAATAGTGACTCTGCACGTACAATTCCTTCCTCCTGTGGGCAGTACAACTCCATGCATCCCCTTACACAGGGCTGTACCAAAAGCCATCGTCCACTTTAATTTATTTTTTTTTAAATTCATTCAGATTTTTGCTACACTAAATAAAGGAATTCCTAGTTGCCCTTGAAAGTCTATTAATATCCAATAGACTTCCAATAAAATAGGTTTCAACAATTTCCCCCAGATCACAATAGCCTGGCCGCAACATAAACAACAAAAATGTAATAACCCCTTCCCCTGAAAGACCACCACCTGTCCCACGCCTCATCCATGCCTTTCTCCTATCTCCTTACAGGTCAAAGAGAAAAGATGGCCTTTGCAACATGCAAATCTTGGGCTATTACAGCCCAGGGCAAGAAATGAATTACGAAGACACGGGAGCCTAGCAGAGAGAATGTCTTGCCAGCAGCCTTCTCTCTTTATACAGTATCAACGGGGCTCCAGCTCTGATGTCTCCACTAAGCACAGCTGTGGCAATATTACATGAGGCAAGAGGAGATTTCCACCAGCAGCTCTCTAGCCATTCTCTCTCTCACATCATTGTCAGAGATCACCTGTAAACCATCTTGCCCTTAATGGTGGAGGCCTGGAAATTTAAACAACATTGGGGTTCTTTTAACACAACAAAAATCCCACAGGAATCTCCATACAGGATCATGCTCTCTGCTTCCCGGTGCCAGCCAGTTCTTCTGCCCAGTGCGTCAGAAGGGTGTAGCCCTTACTGCATCTCTTCTCCTTCCCCTTTTTGGCTCTCACACTCCAAGGGGAATAGGACATGAGCAATTCCTGTATGGGGACTGGAACTCTGCCTGGCCTGGACCTTACAGGCTGCATATGGGAGGGGAAAAGTTTTGTTTCTTCTTCTCCAGCCATGCACTCATGCAAGAACCATGCAGAATCTGACCCCTAGTGCTTCTTTATTGGGCCTTGCGCTAGGTGAGCCCTATTCAACCATGCATCTAGTACACACTCCAAATACATTTTAAATTTAACAGGTAAGCAGCAGACTAAACTGAGACTTTTCTTTTTTGAAAAGCCACTATGGTTCTTTTCTATAATCTGTGCAGAAAGAAGGGTTTATAAATAGGTTCTGAAAATGTATTTATATTACAGCTCAAAACATTTTGGCACCAATACCTCTTGACAGAGATGGTAAATTGGATTGGATGTTAATCTGACTGGAAATAAAAGCTAAAATTACTTTTCTAAAAACAGCAGGTAACAGTAATATGCAGAAATGAATAAAAGATCAGATCAGAACCATGAAACTACATGGTATGTAAACCACTGTGCATTAAAACAGATTCAGAATTATGGACTAAAAGCAATGGCATATTTCAGCCACATAAGACCAGATCTGGGAAAAAGCTACCAGAATCTTTAGTAGGATCTCATGATTTCTGGGTAGTAGGAAATGATAAAGTTAAAAATGATAAATAAAACCCACTAAATGTCTTGAACTCTATGTGTTTATAAGACAGTTGGTCACATAGGACAGAGGGATCGACAGTTTGTCCTAGGTGAAGGCTTGATTAAATTAGTTCAGACAGATCTTTATCACACATGAGCTTAAAGCTGTGCTTTAGCCATAAAAGCAGAGAACAGATGCAATGTGGAAATCAGCCAAATTAAAAATGGAAATGAATATTTGTTTAGAAAAATCTGCTGCTAATGGACTTTGTTGGTGGAAAACTATATTTATAGAAAAGAATCCTTCATTATACTGTAACATCCACATTAGGTAAATGGTTCCTAACAAGTCCATTTGCCCAGAAGTACAGAAAACAGAAATCCACAACACCTGAAGAACTTGTGACACACATCTTGTGAAAAAAAAAAAAAGATCTAAGAAAATCACCCATAAAACATCAATGCACTGGGAAACAGAGATTGCAGCCTCTGAAGTGGATTCTCATATAATCCATTCAGAATAATGAAATTTTTTAGCTGAATCTCTAGAGGAAGCAGTGTTCACCAGACAGCCTTTCAATATGGGATTCAGGATATCATCAGTTGGAAGAGAATTACTCTGAGATTCTATCCAGATGAGATATTTATCAGAAAAAAAAATGAATGTTCCTGCTGGAAAAAAACAAATAAAACCAGACATTCAAATACTTAATCAAATCATGTGCTGGTTCCAAATCTCACATTTCTTATCCATCCCCTCTTCAAACTTCACCTTCCCTCCTTTCTCTTGCAGGAACCTACAGATTTAATTTTCACTCACTGTGGATGGAGACAATACTACTGGTGATAGTACTCAAAGGAGATAAGTTAGATAAGATGACAGCTGATGAAAGAAACCTTACAAACACATAGCCTAACCCTGATTCCAGTTAGAGAACTTTGATCTGAAAATAAAGTATCAAAGCCTAAATCTGATGGCTTTGTGACTAGTAAGAGAGGACAATAAATTACTTGTTTGAAAAGAACCAAAAAAACTATGCCTCAAGAGAGTGAGGGAGATGAATTGAAATTATTCTTTAAATGAAGAAAGGCATACTTGAGGCAAAAGAAGAATAATTTAAGGTACAAATACAGTGTAGAAACTACTGAAACTGACACCTGAAATGGACAGACATGAACAAAAATTAGTTATCCCTCCTCTGCACTACAACACACACTGGATGAGCTAGACACTATGTGTGTAATGAGACTCCGGTCTCACCATAATAAGTATGACACACAGGAATGCTGACAAGAAAACTGAATTATTTTATTTGCTGGCAGAAACACAAGACTGGATCAGGGCTTTGAAGCCAAACACCACTGTTACATTATGGGTCAATAGCTGCTGTGTCAAGTCATTACTGTTACACTCACTGATTTGACCCTAATTGAGTTTCACTAACGTACCATAGATCATATCTAACAGGCAACAATTTCAAGACATTGAGTCCCTATTTAGAGTCAGCCAGCTTGAAGCTAGATGCCAGCCATCTACCAGAGTTCCACATATGACAGTATTTCAGAAACTATGGCTGTAAAAGCAGAACATCTAAATTCTTCCTTGCCTGGAACGGTAACCCTGAGCAACAGTAAAAACATTCTGAGAGACACTAAAGTGAAGTATAGTAACCTGCATTTGATAACTACACAATAAGAATGTGTAAAAGCAGCAAAGAGTCTTGTGGCATCTTATAGACTAACAGACATTTTGGAGCATGAGCTTTCGTGGGTGAATACCCACTTCGTCGGATGCATTCACCCACGAAAGCTCATGCTCCAAAACGTCTGTTAGTCTATAAGATGCCACAAGACTCTTTGCTGCTTTTACAGATCCAGACTAACACGGCTACCCCTCTGAAATAAGAATGTGCATGCAAAAATCAAAGTTTCTAACATAAAATTTCAGTAGGTTTGAAACGTTCAAAAATACTGTAAGAGAGCTAATAGTATTAGCTATTTCCTAGTGCCCTATAAGAGAGAGACTTTGCTTGCATCTTAAAATCCTTTCAGATCGTTGTCTAACTATGGTATGGCCTTTTAGCGACTGATTTCCCCTAGATATGCATTTAGATACCACAGCAGTAGATGCTTTAGATAGAACATATGGGTGTCTGTTGTAATAATTATCAGCTACTCCTTTAATTCAAGCGATAGGAGTGTGCGCTGCAGATCTAAGAGTGCTGGGTTCAAACACCAATGATGATTCACACAGGGATCAATATGATTACATGGAAAACACTAATTTTTTCATTTTTTAAGAAGCCGTGTACAAAAACTACATTAAAAGAATGTTAAGGTTGCAAAAGTCAAGCACTCAAAATCAGGGAAGACCAGAATTAGTGTTACCCACTCCAATCTTAATTTGGTCCCTTTGTGCATATGCCTCCTGATATAGTCTTGTTACTATTTCTACGGAATACCCCCTTCATTCAGTGCACAGGGAGGGCAGCAAATGAGACAGGGTTGTAACAGCTGCAGTGTTCTCTGTGGTAATGCACTGGGACCAAGAGAGCTGGATTCTATTTCTGACGCAGAGTTCCAATGCAATGTAGGACAAGACTTTAATAGTCATAGTATACATGCACAAAAGAGTAAATGTAAGGCTGCACGGACAACCTTAATTCTGGTATTTCCTAACTTTCGAGTGCTTGGCTTTGGGACCCTAACATTCTTTTACTAGGCTGTTTATATGTATGCATAACTATGGCTGAGAAACACATCCTGGATTATCCTAATGGGCTGGTCATCAGTGTAGCCTGAAGAGGACCAAGCAGAAGCCAATTTTTTTCATTTATTGGTGATTTATGGCACACGGCGCATTTCAAGAGGTAACACAAATATTTTAACTCTTAGCTTCAGTTTCTCCAGTGCATTCAGTAGTTTCCATTGACCCTGGAGAAGGTTTCAAAAACAAGAGGCCTCAGTGACCAACACTGCTTAGGAAGGATGCTTTATACCGGAGACCACTTCAAAGGTTCACCCAAAGCTATTTGTGAAAGATGCTGAGTTAGAGATAACCTAGATAGTAAGAGAACTTTTATTCCTCACTAGAACAATGATGGCTTATTTTCTACCTCTCTTCCTCCTACTCTTTATGGATAGTTTTGTGCCATTTAGGCCCAACCCATAGTTCAGATGGAATAGAACCACACTGTCCTTGTGGAAACCCTGGGAGCCATTCTGCCTCAGAGACTATGAGGGGCTGGGAAGAAGTGTAGCTCCCATGCAGGAGTGATGAAGGCTCCTTACATCCGCTCTCACTATAATGCATATGTAAGTGGGGGGGTGGGCAGGAGGGAGAATATGCAGAATATTTTTTGACAGCAATGCATTACACTCCCTTTTTTCCAGCACCTCAGCTTAACTCTTTGCGGAAGCACAAGCCAGAGTTCTGCCTCTGCAGGACTCTTCAGGAAGCAGCGCACAGTTAAAATCAGGGTTATTGTATGTAAAACCCTAATAGACGTTAATCTTCCCAGGTCTATTTCAAAGAGGGAGCAACATACACTTTCTTGGTAAAAACAAATGTTTAATGAACACATTGTCACTAGTATAAAATATTATAAATTGTGCCTGGAAAGTGATGAATCTCTTAAATAGAAGCTCTCAGATAGTAAATTTACTGGTGTTCTTATACGAACTTGCCCTTTTGTTTCTGTTACAGACATTCAAATATAAGGTTTCAGCATAAAGTTCTATACTTCAGCACATACATTCTCCGCTGATCTTCTCTCAGAGATGATATCTGAGTCTTTATAGTGTGAGCATACTATGGAAAGGGTAACACCTGGACTCTTCAGAGCTTGAGAAATGGCAGCATCCCCATCCTTTCAAAAAAAACCACACACTTCAGATGTCAGCAAACACATTGTCTGGGCATCTCCACAGTTAACTGAGTGGTCCTCTCAGCTACTGATGAAACAGACATCTGTAACCTGTATCCAGGTTGGTTCAGGGACTGGGACCCACCCTTCACAGCAAACACAATGCTTGGTTCTGCATCAATCGGCCATTGAGCGCACAGAGCTGTTTAACGCCTTTATTTATATCCTCTTACACTGCCTTGTTCTCGGATTAGCTCAGCTCTCAGAGGGTGACTAGGATATGAAGACCTACCAGTTGGGGTTCCCCCACAATGAAAACTTTCTACACAGCCTCAGAACAAGTACTGACAATATCTGGTGGTTTGTGTGTCTTTCTGAGTTACTCCACCCTGCTGTCTGCACATGTGCAAAGACACAGACATCTCCTCCCCACTGCTTCTCTTCCCTCTCCTGGAGAAACAAAGTCAAATGCTGCATATAAAGAAGGTGGGTTACAAAATCATTTAATGGCAAACACAATCTGACACTATAGAGAGCAAATTCTATGGAATTCTCTTTTCAGTAGTGGGATATTGGCACTGCATGAGTACGTGCGACACCTGGTGGCTAATTTCTGGAAGTGCTTAGGAAAATAAAGGAAGAGGAAGTAGAACTAGTGCAGAAAATACAAAGGGAGTCTAAATGGCACTTAGTAAGGAATCTGGTTACCAGAAGTAACAACTGGAAAATACTAAGAAGTGGAAATTCAAGCAAACAAGTTCTACTGAAAGCAAACTGAATAGATCTTGCTACCCTATGAAGGAATCAAAAAAACCACCACTAGTTGAATTTCAAGCCTTGTATCTCAAGGTCCTATTTTTTTTCTCCTCTAACAAATTTTCACCACCTTTTCCTTCTTGCTCTAAGGCTGCTAACCAGCCATTTTGGGTCAATTTCCTTACAAACTGGTTTCAGATCAGTTGCAGATGGTTGTTTTCACGCCAGTGGTGTTGGCCTTAAGTTATTTTGTCAAACCAGAAGATTTATTTGTTCTGGTGGAAGGAAGACTGCCCAGTGCTCTGCCACACAGTATGAAAGTTCACAGCACTTGTCACCATGAATACATTTTTAAATTAAAATGGCATTTCTCAGCATCTGGGTGAGATGAGGGCAGCCATCTTGCCAAACAAAAACAAAAAACCCAACGTAATCAGCCATAGCAACAATACGAGAATTCAGTGGGGGAAAAAGAGTGTAAAATAGTCTTCTCTTCCTGCTTGAATAATGGTTTAACCATCAAAAAAAGAACTCAAATAAAATATTTTCATTATAAAATTCTAAACACTCATTTTTTTCCTTCAGGCTCCTCAACCCATTGACACAGGTTAGATTTCATTTTCTCTTCTCTTCTCTTGGGTTCTGACATAATTGCATAATTTTTGACCAGAAAGTCATACCCAGAAAATGGCTCAGAAATTCTTATTTTATTTAAAAATACTTGCTCATCTTTGAAGATCTGTTTCTGTACATGGTTCCTTCCTGTGCTTTCACGAAGCTCAGAATTGCACTACATCCCACACAAGTAAGCTCATTGATGCTCTTGATAGGAAAAAAGGCCACTTTGTTTGCCTAATCATCCCACCCAAACCACCATGGGTTTGAGATTAAATCCTAATTAAAATATTAGAAGCATGCCCCAATTCAGAGAAACTGTTTAAACAAAGAAAAAAATCTAAAAAAATAGATGCAATATGCTCACCTATATATTCTTTAGTTCTACTCTTAAGACATAGCACACACTTCCCTTTAGCTAGAAAGGGACTTCTTAAATTGAATAATCCATGAAAAAAAAAAAAACCATGGGTTTAAATTACAAGGAAAAGGCGTTGCAAACTCTAATGAGTGTTGCAAATCCAGAAACAGTTCACATCATCTGGAAAACCTTCAGTTCCACAATATTCACCCATCCCTAATTTCTCTCTCTTACTGTCATCTTCTCTCCTCCTCTTTTGGGACTGTCAGGTCTCTCATTACACATTCATCACTGGACAGATAACATATGGCAAGAAGCTAAAATCATACCTGCATCTCTTTGAAAATTTTACCTACTTCTAACAAGTCATTTATGGACTCATCCCCTTGTGGTTGTATATCATCTTAGTCTATACTTCTCATCTTGGGTTTATGGACCCTAGTACATACTGTCCTTTTGCAGTTCAATAGCAGCATACAGTTAACTAATTGACACATCCAATAATGGCCAGCTGATAGTGTAAGGAATCACAGATACTATGGTTGATCAGCACATAACTGATTTGATCATATGCTGAATTCAATACAACATCTTTCTATTCAGTTTTAGGATACTACAGGGTCAGGTTGGCTCCCGCAACAGGCTATTAAAATGGGTTTGTACAATTTGATGCATCAAGGTAACATTTTTGCTAATGGGACTCTCTTCCTCATCTTAATTACACTGGTTTGGTTCATGCTGCTATAGTTAAAAAGATAAGGCCATACCCAAAGGCGCAATCTAAGCACCGGGAGGCACTGGGACTCAGATATAGCCATCTCAGGCACAGTTCCCCCAATTCTCTCTTGCTTTGACACGCTGAGAGAGAGAGCAATAATATATGTTGCTCGCTGGCCACCACTGGCCAGTGCACTGGGGCAGAGGCAGCAACACTCAGCCTATTCTTTGCAACTCTCTGCTCACATGCTATAGGGAAGGTGCAACTTCTACATCTTGGACCCAAGGTCCAAATAGCTTGCCTGAGGGGTAAAAGGATGAGTCCTGACTCCCTCCTATTCATTTACATGGGTATGTAGTCCCAGTCATAATCTAGTCCTAAAACTTCCTAATGAACCCTGTTTATAGGTTGGTGGTAAAGTTTCTGCCAACCTGAAACTTGCATACAAATACATTACCAAAGTGTAAAACGAACTATTAGCCTCTTCTTGTTTATTTTCTGAGGATAGGGAAAGCAGGTTTTACTGAGCAGACTAAGATAATTTCATGTTTTAAAAAAAATTTCAGTTAAAACATTTGTAATTTATACATTGTTTTGTTTTCAGTTTGATTAGTTTCACTTCCTTCAAATGCCTTTACTAGCACAGTGCTGCTGTGGGTTTGGGTTTGCAGCATTGCAGGACAAAGCGGGTTCATTTTCCTATCCATGTTAATCTAATGCAAAATTCATATCCTAAAGGGTGAAAGTTAAGGTAGATTTTTTAATATTGTTAAAATTGAAAGACTTTTTAAATGTTGTGCTAATACTTAAAAAAAGGTAAATGAGACCACCCAGGTAATTATAGGCCTATCAGTCTGACATTGATCCCAGGCAACATAAGGGAGCTGCTGATACGGGACTCGGTTAATAAAGAACTAAAAGGAGAGTAATATAATTAAGGACAATCAACCTGGGTTGATAGCAAATAGATCTTGTTTAACTTGATTTTTTTAAAAATGAGATTACAAGTTTGGTAAAGGTAATAGTTTTGATGTAATATAATTAAGACTTCTGTAAGGCATTCAACTTGGTACCACAAGACATTTGGATTAAAAAAATCTAGACCTACAAAATGAACATGTCCCACATTAAATAGATTAAAAACTATAGGTCTCAAAATGTAATTGTGAATGAGATTCATCACTGAGTGGGTATAATTTTAGTGGTGTCCCACAAGGAGCTGTTCTTGGCCCTGTGCTATTTACCATTTTTATCAGTGACCCAGAAGAAAATGTAAAAAAAGTCATCACTGACAAAGATTGCAGAAGACACAAAGATTAGGAGAGTGATAAATAATGATGAGGACAAGTCACAGATACATAGGGTGACCAGACATCCTGATTTTATAGGGACAGTCCTGATATGGGGGGGCTCTCTCTTATATAGGCACCTATTATCCCCCACCCCAGTCCCAATTTTTTTTACACTTGCTATCTGCTCACCCTACAGATATAGAGCAATCTGGATTGCTTGGAAAGAAGGGTGCAAGCAAACAATATGCCTTTTAATATGGCTAAATGTAAATATATACATCTAGGAACAAAGAATGTAAGCCATATTTACAGGATAAGGGGGCTTTGTTCTGGGAACCAGTGACAAAGAAGTTTACAGTTTGTGGTGGATAATCAGCTGAACACGAGCTTTCAGTTTGACACTATAGCCAAAAAGGCTGAGGTGTTCCTTAGATGCATAAAGAGGGAAATCTTGAGAAGTAGGGGTTATATTTTACTCTCTGTATTTGGCCCTGGTGTGACAACTGCTGGAATGTTGTGTCCAATTCAGATGCCCTTGATTCCAGAAGGATGTTAATAAATTAGAGACGGTTTAGAGAGAGACAGGAGAGTGATTAAAGGATTAGAAAACATGACTTATATAGTGATAGACTTAAACTAAGTAGATTGAGCTGTTTAACAAAGAGAAGGTTAAGAAATGATCTGATCCCAGTCTATAAGTATCTACAGGGGGAGCAAATATTTGATAATGGGCTCTTCAATCTATCAGAGAAAGTTAATCACAATCCAACTCAGGGAAGGTGAAGCTAGACAAATTCAGACTGGAAATAAGGTGAGGGTAATTAACCACTGAAACTAACAACTACAAGGGTTGAGGTGGAGTGTCCAACACTAGCAATTTTAAAATCAAGATTAGATTCCTTTCCTCCCATCCCCCAGATATACTCCAATTCAAAAGGAATCATTTTGGATGATTGCAACGGTCTCCTTCTGGTCTTGGATGAAAGTATTTTAAAATATTGTTTTTTATCTTGACAGCATCTCATTAAACTATCTGGTAGCCATGATCACAAGTGAAGTACTGAAGGCTGCTGTACAAAGTAATTTTTAAATTTTCAACTAACTTAAGGTTTTGTATGGACTCTCATCACTGCAGTAACTGGGTACTGATACTTTATAAGGAAAGTAGGAGCAATTCAAGAGAGGCACAGCGAATGCTTCCATTGCTGGTAGACTAAGTCCAACATTTTCAAACTTGGCTGCCTAAAGTTATGCAGTTACCTCAATTTGGATACCTAAGGAAAAGACGGTTACTCACCTTTGTAACTGTTGTTCTTCGAGATGTGTTGCTCATATCCATTCCAATTAGGTTTGCACGCGCCGCGTGCACGTTCGTCGGAAGATTTTTACCTTAGCAACACTCGGTGGGTCGGCTGGGCGCCCCCTGGAGTGGCGCCGCCATGGCGCCGGATATATACTCCTGCTGACCCAACCGCCCCTCAGTTCCTTCTTGCCGGTTACTCCGACAGTGGGGAAGGAGGGCGGGTTTAGAATGGATATGAGCAACACATCTCGAAGAACAACAGTTACAAAAGGTGAGTAACTGTCTTTTCTTCTTCGAATGCTTGCTCATATCGATTCCAATTAGGTGATTCCCAAGCCTTACCTAGGCGGTGGGGTTGGAGTGAGATGTTGCAGAATGTAAAACCGCTGAGCCAAAGGCTGCATCATCTCTGGACTGTTGAACGAGAGCATAATGTGAGGCAAAGGTGTGGACCGAAGACCAGGTAGCTGCGCGACATATCTCCTGGATAGGTACATGAGCCAGGAAGGCGGCAGGTGAAGCCTGAGCCCTGGTAAAATGCACGGTGATGTGGCTTGGAGAAATATGAGCCAAATCATAGCAAGTGCAGATGCACACCGTCACCCAAGATGAGATCCTCAGAGGAAACAGGTAGGCCTTTCATTCGGTCTGCTATCGCGACAAAGTGTTGGGGCGTTTTCTGAAAGGATTTAGTCCACTCAATATAAAAAGCGAGTGCTCTACGGACGTCCAGGGAATGCAATTGCTGCTCCCGTCGCGTTGAGTGTGGCTTCGGGAAGAAGACCGGGAGAAAGATGTCCTGGTTAACATGAAAGGCTGAAACCACCTTAGGGAGGGATGCCGGGTGTGGTCGCAACTGCACCTTGTGGAACACAGCGTACGGCTGGTCTACCGTAAGAGCCCTAAGCTTGGAGACTCGTCTGGCCGATGTAATGGCTACAAGGAAAGCTGTCTTCCAAGATAGCAACCTGCTCGCTACTCTACCTAACGGCTCAAATGGAGGAGACATAAGTCTGGTGAAGACCAGATTGAGGTCCCAGGTCGGGGCTGGGCGGCGTACTTGGGGGTAAAAGCGCTCCAAGCCCTTGAGGAACCTCGAAACAATAGGGTGTGAAAACACGGAATGGCCACCTTCCCCTGGGTGGAAGGTAGAGATGGCTGCCAGGTGTACCCTCAATGATGATACTGCTAGGCCCTGCTGCTTGAGAGACCAGAGGTAGTCCAAAATAGAGGGGATTGAGACCTCAGTGGGAGTAAGATTACGCGTTTCGCACCAGCAGGAGAAATGCTTCCACTTGGCCAGATACGTTGACCGGGTGGAAGGTTTTCTGCTACCCAGGAGAACTTGTCGTACTGATGCAGAGCAACGCAACTCTGACTGGTTTAGCCACGCA
Source organism: Mauremys mutica (assembly GCF_020497125.1). Classification (NCBI taxonomy): domain Eukaryota; kingdom Metazoa; phylum Chordata; order Testudines; family Geoemydidae; genus Mauremys; species Mauremys mutica. The sequence goes on along the minus strand of NC_059076.1, from coordinate 93,188,151 downwards.
GCAGCCACGCCATGAGGTGAAGGGCCTGCAGGTCCGGGTGGTGAAGTCTGCGTGGTCCTGTGTTATGAGGTCTGGGTGGAGTGGCAGGGTAATTGGGTTGGCTATCGACAGGTCGAGCAATGTGGTGAACCAGCGCTGCCTGGGCCACGCTGGAGCGATCGTGATGAGGTGCGCTCTATCCCTGCGGAGTTCTAGCAGGACCCTGTGAACCAGCGGGAACGGTGGGAAGGCATAAAGGAGCTGGCCCTTCCACGGCATCAGGAAAGCGTCTGAGATCGATCCCGGGGAGAGACCTTGGAAGGAGCAGAACATCTGGCATTTCCTGTTCTCGCGGGAAGCGAACAGGTCTACATGGGGAAATCCCCAGTTCTGGAAAACGGAACGAATAAAGTCTGGGCGGATCGACCATTTGTGAGAGAGGAAGGACCTGCTGAGTCGATCCGCCAGAGTGTTCCGAACTCCCGGGAGAAAGGACACTACCAGGTCTATCGAGTGGACTATGCAAGAGTCCCAAAGGTGGATGGCATCCTGACAAAGGGGGGAGGATCATGTCCCTCCCTGTTTATGTAGTACATGGCCATTGTGTTGTCTGTAAACACAGACACAATGGTCCTGTGACGCTGGAACGCCTGGCATGCCAGGCGGACTGCTCTCAGTTCTCGGACATTTATGTGTAATGCCATCTCCTGAGGTGACCAGAGGCCTTGAGTCCGAAGGTGGCTGAGGTGAGCACCCCAGCCGAGAGATGATGCATCCATCGTCAGGGACATTGAGGGCTGGGGTGGATGGAACGGCAGCCCTGCACACACCAAGGAGGGAGTTAGTCACCAGTCTAGGGAGCCTAGGGTGCTCGGTGGAATGGTGACTATCGTGTTTATTGGGTCCCTGCCTGGGTGATATACCGAGTTGAGCCAAACTTGGAGAAGGCAGAGGTGGAGCCGGGCATATTTGGTTACGAAGGTGCAGGCAGCCATATGACCCAGGAGACCAAGAACCGTGTGAGCCAAGGTCGTTGGGAAAGTCTGTAGATCTCGGATGATTGTCGCCATCGCCTGAAAGCGTGGCTGTGGCAAGCAGGCTCTGGCTAGATTGGAGTTCAGGATAGCTCCTATGAATTCCAGCCTCTGCGTGGGAACCAGAGTGGATTTTTCCACATTGATCATCAGGCCTAGGCGGGTGAATAGGTCCTTGACAATGCCCACACACTAAGTAACTTGTGTCTCAGAGGGTCCTCGGATGAGCCAATCATCCAGATACAGAAAAACGTGTATCCGACGTCGGCGGAGGTAGGCGGCGACTACGGCCATACACTTTGTAAAGACCCTTGGGGCTGTAGAAAGGCCAAACGGCAGGACCGTAAACTGGAAGCGCTGACGGTTGGCTACGAAGCGAAGGAATCTCCTGTGCGGGGGAAAAACGGTGATGTGAAAATACGTGTCCTTCATATCGAGGGCAGCGTACCAGTCTCCAGGATCCAAGGACGGGATAATGGTCCCCAGAGATACTATGCGGAACTTCAACTTTACCATAAACTGGTTGAGGCCTCGCAGGTCTAGGATAGGTCTGAGACCTCCCTTTGACTTGGGGATTAGGAAATAACGGGAGTAAAACCCATTGCCCCTTTCGTCCATTGGCACCTCTTCTATAGCTCCCATGGCGAGGAGCGTCCGCACCTCTTGTGAGAGGAATTGCTCGTGAGAGGGGTCCCTGAAGAGGGACGGGATTGGAGGGTGGGGGAGCGGGGTTGAAATAAATTGGAGGTGGTACCCATACTCTACCGTGCATAGGACCCAGCGATCCGAAGTCAACTGGGACCACGCTGGGAGGAAGTAGGAGAGACGGTTGAAGAAGGGAGGAGAGGGATCCTGGCCTGTGACTGGTATGCTGCTCTCGGGTGCGCCTTCAAAAGTTCGCCTTTGGTCCTGGTGGTGGTTTCGAGGGACCTTGATTTTGGCCTGCTTGGGATCCTGAAGGTCGCCTGCGACCACCTCGGCCGTGCCGCCTGCTAAAGTCCTGTCTCTGTCTAGGTGCAGAGAATGGACGGTGAGGCTGGGGACGGAAAGGCCGGCGTTGGGTCACCGGCGTATGCATGCCCAGAGAACGCATTATGACCCTGTTGTCTTTCAGGCTTTGCAGCCTGGGATCAGTCTTTTCGGAAAAAAGGCTTTTACCATCAAAAGGCAAGTCCTGGATGGTGTACTGCAGCTCCGGTGGGAGGCTTGAGGCCTGAAGCCATGAGATGTGCCTCATGGCAACACCCGAGGCTAGAGTCCTGGCTGCTGAGTTGGCGGCGTCCAACGAAGCCTGGAGGGAAGTCCTGGCCACCTTTTTCCCTTCCTCCAAGAGGGCAGTGAACTCTTGGCGGGAGTCTTGAGGGAGAAGCTCTGTAAACTTACCCACACCCACCCAGGTGTTATAATTATAGCGGCTAAGCAGGGCTTGTTGATTTGACACCCAGAGCTGTAGGGCACCTGCAGAGTAAACTTTGCAGCTGAGTAAGTCCATCCACCTAGCCTCCTTTGATTTCGGGGCTGGCGCCTGCTGGCCATGGCATTCCCTCTCATTAACAGACTGGATGACCAGTGAGCAGGATGGATAAGTACTCATACCCTTTAGAGGGCAACATATATTTACGCTTGACTCCCCTGTCCACAGGAGAGATAGAGGCTGGAGACTGCCATATAGTGTCTGCATTGGCCTCGATGGTCCTAATAAACGGTAGAGCCACTCTAGTGGGGTGCTACCCTCCTGAGTGCTACCCTCCTGAGGAGGTCCTGATGGGCTCTCGGGTCTATTGGAGGAGGGCCCGAGGAGGATGTTCCTGCCACTGCCTCATCTGGAGAAGAGGAGATGCCAGGGACAAGCGGGTCCTGTGCGGCCTCTTGCTCTTGGGCAAGCTCCTGCTCCAGTGGAACCTGGGAGTCCGGTGGGTGAACTGGGGCGTCCTCCGGAGCACTCGGAGGGGGATGGCTAACCGTCGCCTCTAGCACTCTGTGCTCTGATAGGACAGAATGGGACGGCACTACTGGTACACCGTGGGCCTGGTGGTAAGCCCAGGGTGTCCAGAAAGACCACTGCTGGGTGCCTGGTCCTGAGCCTGGGTCTCTTGGAAGACTCTGGTGGGTACCTCAGAGTCATAGTCCTGCGCATAAGGGTCTTCCCACGCAGACAGCTCTTATGTGTCTCTGGAGGAGCTGAGAAGCCCTGGGCAGAGTCTTTGTCTCTAGCAGACCTTGCTCCACTTGGCATCGGGGACCGGTACCGGGAGGCATACTGGTACCGGGAACGAGATCGGGACCTGCGACCGGAGCGGTGCTGGGAGGTCGACCGAGATCTCGAGGCTTGGCGTCGGGAGTGGCTACGGGAGTCACGGTGCCTGGAGCAGTGCCGGGAGCGGCAGGCCGGCGAACGGGACACTGAATGACGACGCAAGTGCGACCCGTACCGATGAGGGGAACGGTGCCGGGACCGCGAGTGGCGTCAGGAGCGGGAGCGCTGGTGCGACCGAGAACGTCTGCGGGACCGTGATCGGGAACGGTGCCGCTCTGGTGTGCTAACAGAGGATGGTCGTATCAAGGCAGGCTTGCCGATCGACTGAATTACCCACACCAGCGGCGCCGGGGGACGAGGCAGCGTCGACTCTGTCATGGCAATCAAATTGCGCGCCATTGAGAAGGTCTCCGGCGTGGATGGAATCGTAAGCTCAACCACGGTCCGCACCAGGGAGCTGACAGGCACCGGACTCGACGGCCCTTGTGGGACTGGAATCGACGGTGCAGACGTCGTGGGTGCCGCGGCAGGTGTCAGTGCCAGGCGATCCGACTTAGACGAGCTCTCTGGCTGCGGTGCAGGTGGCATGGAAGCAGCAGGAGTGTTAGGCTTCCTCGACCTCGGGGAGAGGGAGCGGTGTCTAGTGGACTTCGGTGTCAGCGACGGCCGGTGCCGAGAGGTCTTGGCCGCACCGGGGCGGTCCGGTACCGAGGAGGTGCTTCTGCCCGCCGATTGTCCAGCACTTGGTGCCGAAGATGGGGAGGGTAAGAGCCGCCTCCATAAGGAGCTGTTTTAGCCGAGAGTCCTGCTCCTTTTTTGTTCAAGGCTTAAAGGCCTTGCAAATGCGACACTTATCTGTCAGGTGAGATTCCCCGAGGCACTTAAGACAGGAGTCGTGTGGATCTCCTGTCGGCATCGGCTTGTGGCAGGCCGAGCACAGTTTGAAACCCGGTGAACCGGGCATGGGCCCTGGCACCGGTGCGGGGAAGGGGCTAATCCCCAAACCCCTCTTAGCTATATAAACTAACTATGAACTACGTTAACTACACTATAACTATAAAACTTGGAACTATACACACACAAAAAACTAGAGAAACTATGAGTAGCTAGGGAAGTGGAGGTCAGTAAACCGCACTCCACTGTTCCAACGACCGACACGGACGGTAAGAAGGAACTGAGGGGGTGGTTGGGTCGGCAGGGTTATATATCCGGCGCCATAGCGGCGCCAGTCCGGGGGGCACCCAGCCGACCCAACGGGTATTGCTAAGGTAAAAATCTTTTGATGAACGTGCACGCAGCGCGTGCACACCTAATTGGAATCGATATGAGCAAGCACTCGAAGAACCACCTGAATTTTAGAGGCAATGAGTATCTCTACCTTCCATTAACTTCAGTGCTCCCACTAAGCGTAGTGTAGATACTCACAAAACCTCTGAAAATCAGGCCATTTTTATTTAACTAACTGTAGGCACCCAAGTTTAAACATGGTGGCGTGTATACTAAAAGTCTGGGTATATGTTCCCCATAGAAAGTATTATTTCTCCATTACTCTTACCCAGAACTTTTTTCCTTTCCCCTCCTCACACACCAGTGGCTGAGACTGGTTTAAACATGATATTATTATGCAACAAAATACATAGCAGCACTTTGGGAAGTTTGACAAACTAGAATACATGTTTAGCTTTCCTGCCTCAGAGACAATGCAGAAGAGAGAAGGATCTGGCAGGCTTCCTGGAGCAGGTCTACAACTGGTTCTGCTTTATATTCAGTAGGATTTATAGACATTTTGTGAGCATTTACTTTACAGAGCAACAGCTACAGAACAAATCACTTTTTAATCCTTGTACTGTAATTAAACACCTCTGAAAGTTAAGCAGAGCTTCTGTGCATGAAAGAGTAGACTGGAAAGAAATTAATGTATTTATATGAACAGGACTATTTACAGCATATAAATACATGCATGTTTAACAGACTTGCTAGCTATGTAGAACTGAATTTCATGCTTCATTGTTTCCTCTTCTCTCTCATGTCAGATCATATCTCATAAGGAAAACCAGACCTTTCATCTTCTCTCCTCTCTGTATAAGGATTAATTCACTGGACACATGGCACTTAGGAATAATTCCTCCTAAAAAAAATGGTAGGTGCACAGATCTTGGGGAAGGTATTGGGATTTCCAGAGTAGACCTGTGTAGTCTGGAAATTACTTTGAACCAGTCTGGATCACCTTTGGAGTTAACCTCACTTTCTCTGATTTTTACATCTGATCACAATAGAAATCTGCTAGCTAGGTTTATGGTGTAATGTGATTGGATTAGTTCCTCCAAAAGAAATTTTCCTCAGAGTTTGCCATGTTCTTTGTTATCTTCCCCTCAGCCTCCTATCTCTCCATGCTCTTCCACTTGGTATAAACCTCTTTGTGGCTTATCTTCTTACATCTCCCTCCCTGGAGCTCTATCATTTTGCTCACCCACAGATTCCCCTGCTCTTCCCCGTTCTCCATCATTTCCATAAATCTCACTCATCCCCAACTTCCTACTCTTCACTGCTGGTGACATTTCCCTTAATCCAGGCCCCACCTTTATCCCTACCCTTCCTTCCTAAGTGCCTCACCCTCCACGAGCCTTCTGCCTCTGATGCAGATAACCTAATTTCCATCTGCTACTCCTCCCGTTTGTTCAAGAAGTTCACAAATACAGGGACATGGTTAAGGTTATTGAAATGTATAGGCAAGTTTGCACGTCAGTAATGTCAGCTGAATGTATGAACTGTAAGGCTAATACAGTATTTATGTAAATTACCTTGAGTTTTTTTTAGTGCTTAGGGTTTTGTAATGGTGATACTGTAAGCCAGAATTTTAAAACATAGTAGCCTAAAAGTTACACTCCTAAATCCATACTTAGGCACCTGCCTGATTTTCAGATGTGCTGAGAACATAAGAATGGCCACACTGGGTTCAACCAATGGTCCATCTTCCAATAGCAGCTGGTGCCAGATGCTTCAGAGGAAGCGAACAGAACAGGGCAATTTATCAAGTGATCCATCCCCATCATCCAGTCCTAGCTTCCGGCAGTCAGAGACTGATGGACAGCTAGAGCACAGGACTGCATTCCTGATCAGCTTGGCTAATAGATGTTGATGATCTATCCACCCCATAAACTTTTTTTTAATCCAGTTATACTTCTGGCCTTTACAACATCCCTGGGCAATGAGTTCCACAGGTTGACTGTGCAGCATGTGAAGTAGTACTTCCTTAGGTTTGTTTTAAACTTGCTGCCTATTGCTTTCATTGGGTGACTCCTGATTCTTGTGTTATGTGAAGGTGTAAACAACATTTCCCTATTCACTTACTCCATTCCATTTATGATTTTATAGACCTCTATCATATCCCCCTTTAGTCATCTCTTTTCCAAGCTGAACAGTTCCAGTCTTTTTAATCTTTCCTCATATGGAAACTATTTCATAGCCCCAATCATTTTTGTTGCCCTTCTCTATACTTTTTCCAATTCTAATACATCTTTTTTTTCAGATGAGGCAACCAGAACCGCATGCAGTATTCAAGGTATGTGCATAATAGACAATATAATGCCACTATATAAATGCATGTCTTATTTTCTATCCCTTTCCTAATGGTTCCTAACATTGATAGCTTTTTTTTTTTTTTAAACTGCGGCTGCACGTTGAGCAGATGTTTTCAAAGAACTATCCACAAAGACTTCAAGATCTCTTTCTTGAGTGGTAACAGCTAATTCAGACAACATCATTTATTATGTACAGTTAGGATTTCCCCCCCCCCCCCCCACTATACATCAATCAATCAATCAATCCTGAAGTTCATCTGCCATTTTCTTGCCTAGTCACCCAGTTTTATGAGATCCCTTTGTAACTCTTTGCAGTCTGCTTTGGACTTAACTATCTTGAGTAATTTAGTATCATCTGCAAACTTCATCACCTCACTGTTTTCCTAAATGATCTGGAAGAAAGATATATGTTGAACAGCACTGGTCCCAGTACAGACCCTTGAAGGACCACATTATTTACCTCTCTCCACTGTGAAAACTGATTATTTTGTCCTACCCTTTGATTCCTATCTTTTAAATCAGTTACTGATCCATGAGAGGACCTTTCCTCTTATCCTGGGACTCCTTACTTTGCTTAAGAGCCTTTGGACCTTGTCAAAAGCTTTCTAAAAGTCCCAGTACACTATATCCACTGGATCCCTCTTGTCCACATGTTTGTAAACTCCCTCAAAGAATTTTAATATATTGGTGAGTCATGATTTCACTCTACAAAAGCCACATGGACTCTTCCACACCATAGTGGTCATCTATATGTAGGGCACTACCAAATACACAGCCGTTAAAGACATGTCACAGACTGAAATCTGGTCTGCTCTGTACTTTAACTCTATAGTATAGGGTAAAAGTATGCAGCATTTCTCAAATTGGGAGTCCCACCCCAAAAGGGGGTTGCAAGGCTATTGTAGGGGGGGGGTCACAGTATTGCCACCCTTACTTCGGTGCTGCTGGCAGCAGTGGTGCTGGCTTCAGAACTGGGCACCAGACCAGCAGCCACTGTTCTCTGGACACCCTGCTTGAAGGCAGTGCGGAAGAAGGGTCATAATACCGTGACTCCCCCTAAAATAGATTTTTGACCCCCCTGTTTGAGAAATGCTGAGTCAAGGGCTTTACATGTTTATATTTTGCCATTTTAAAATACATATTCATATTTTGTTATAACAAACCATATAATTTAAGATTAAATATCTGAAACTGAAATTCAGTATTTTTTTAAATGTTATGATGTGAAATTTATGAAGATGAACCATGAATTTGGTAGGGTCTTATCTATAGGCTTGGTTAAAACTATAGTAAAGAACAGAATAGTCAATTTGCCTTGTTCTGAAGTTAGGCTTACTGGCTGTAATTGTCATCTGGTACAGAGGCTGATTTAAGCCACATACCACAGTTAGGAGTTCTGCAATTTCATATTTGAGTTCCTTCAAATCTCTTGGGTGAATACCATCTGGTTCTGGTGACTTATTACTGTTTAATTTATGAATTTATTCCAAAAATGTCTATTGACATCTCAGTGTGGGACTGAAAAGAATGGCTCAGGTGTGGGAACCTCCCTCTGTAGTGAAGACCAATGCAAATAATTCATTTAGTTTTTCTGCAACAGCTTGATCTTCCTCAAATGCTTCTTTAGCACCTTGATTGTCCACTGGCCCTACTGATTGTTTGGCAGTATTCCTGCTTCTGATGTACTTTACAAATTTTTGTTACTAGTTTGTGTCTTTTGCTAGATGCTTTTCAAATTCTTTTTTGATCTCTCATTATACTTTTACACTTAACTTGCCAGAGCTTATGCTCCTTTCTATTTTCCTTGCTAGGATTGGACTTCCAATTTTTAAAGGATGCCTTTTTGCCTCTAACCCCCCCTTCTCTGTTTAGGCAGAGTTGGGCTTTTATTGGTCCTCAATTTGTGTGTGTATGTTTAAACACACTTAGGATATACAGTTAATTTAAGCCTCTATTATGGTGTTTTTAAAAAAGTTTCCATGCAGCTTGCAGCTATTTTACTCTAACTGTTCCTTTTAAATTTCTGTTTAACTAGCCTCCTCTTTTTAGTGTAATTCCCCTTTTTGAAGTGAAATGGTACTGTGGTGAGTTTCTTTGGTAGTCTCTTCATTCCTCCCCCGCCCCCCACCCCCAAGTATGTTAAATTTAATTACATTACGGTCACTATTACCAAGTGGTTCAGCCATATTCACCTGTTGGACCAAATCCTGAGCACCCAACAGAGTCAGCGTTTAAGGCCAGAAAGGACCTCTAGCACTCAACCACACATGCATTAGGCACAGTGCATACTCCTGGCAGCAGTGAGGAGAAGCAATGCTGGCCTCCCCCGTGGCCACTCAGGTTTGGCCCTGCCAGCCCTCCATCACAACAGGGCCAAAACTGAGTGAATAGCATTGTGACCTGATGCATGGGGTCACACTGCTGCTCAGGTTTGGCCTCAGAGAGGCCATAGGGCAAAACCAGAGTTACAGGGGTCACATCATTACTCACTCGGTTTTGCATCCACTGTGATGGAGGGGCCACTGGACTAATCCTGAGTGGGCAGTGTGGCAGCCAGTGCTGCTCCTCCTTGCTGCTCCATGAGGCCAGATCCCACACCAAGGATCTCACCCTTTGGGGCCTGGCCAGCTTCACCCTGTTTTCAGGGGCCTATGTCATCTCTCAGGGATAGGGAATGACTCTGCACTTGGGTGAGCTGTGCTGGAAAGCAGGGGCTGAGCATGGCATGGACTCTGCAGGGGAGGCAATGAGGCCAGCAGCTGCAGCGGGGATGGCTCCATAGGGATTGCTGGTACAGACCATGGGAAAAGTTTCTGAAGGCTCCCTTGGAAGGGACCACCAAGTCTGGCCTCTGGTATATCACAGACCACCAACACATTAGACTGCACACTAAACCCAATGACCAAAATTAAACCCAAGTATTACAGCGCTCAGAAGACTAACTGTTGTGTGCAGGGGCGGCTCTAGGCACCAGCAAAGCAAGCAGGTGCTTGGGGCAGCCCATTAGCAGATGCAGCAGCTGGCAGGGATCCGGCCTGGGAGCTGAGAACCAACAGGGGGCCCTGGGAGTTGTAGTTCCTTGGTTAGCTCCCTGCCTATAGAGCCAGCCCTGGAGCAGGGAAAGAATTACATTTCCCAGCATTCCCTTAGCTGCTATAAACGGGAAAGGGAAGGGGAGGGAGTATGGTAGCTGAAACCTCATGCTGCAGCTTGCTGTGAATGGAGAGCTCACTGCTAGAGTGGGGTGGTACTGAATGGGGAACAAGTGTGCCCAAGGAGTAGAAGGCTTTGGCACAGATACCCCCTTCAGAAGGCATCCCCAGACCGGATTAGGGATACTGGTGTGTCCTCACCTTGCAGCCCTCAAAGAAAGAATTGGGTGGACTAAATGGACAGTGCCCCTCTCTATCTGAAGCCTAGCAAGGGAGGTATATAGATCCTGCTAGAATTTAAAATGAAAAGGAAGGGAGGGGAGGCTCTGCTGGACCTGAGCAGCTTTAGATACAGTACCAGGCACATAGGAGGATTTCCATTTCTGAGCCATGGAAGAAGAAATTGACTTTTCCTTTCCAGATTTAGCCAATATTCAGAAAGGGAATCTAGCACCTGCCTTCCAGATTTGAACACCTCAAAATTCAGGAGTGCTCAAGCTCAGTTTGGGCAGTTGTTACTTCATTTCTCCCAAATCAAATATACTGATCCGCTGTAATTTGCTGTAGAAAAAAGTAGATAAAATTGAGCAAGAAATGCTTCCCAGTGGTTTTTAGGACTGGAATTGCTATTTTCAAAAGCAATTGCCTTTTTTTTTTTTAAATTAGTTTAAAAGGAAGACAGTGATATTGCATTGGCAAATTCCCCATAGAAACAGAGTGGAACAAAAGAATAATAAAGGCACCTCAACTTTTCTTCATTTATGGAGGACAGTCTTATAATATGCATCCAGATATCCTCCAATCACACAAGCTGAAAATTGTTCCACTTTACTGCAGGTCTGTAACCATATGGGAACCAATCCTGTCTGTGTTCTGTGCACATCCAAAATTCCTGCTGAATCACCCGCCCTGGGAGCAAGTTACCAGTGACCCAGGGCTGGGGCGGCAGGAGGTGCGAGAGAGCCCAGGGCTGGAGCAGGGCAGCCAAAGTTATTTTTGCTTGGGGCAGCAAAAAACCTAGAGCTGGCCCTGGTTGTGTGCCACCAGCACAGAATAGGAAAGAGCAAGATGCACTGGTACCCGATGACACTGCAAAAGGCAGGAAGCATTTTAACCAAGGCCTATCTAGATAATCCTGGCAAGTGACCTAGGCCCCATCCTGCAGAAGAATGCAAAAAATCCCAGGTCACTGCCAACCTGACCAGGTGGAAGACTCCTTTCCAACCCCACATATGGCAATCATTTACACCTGGAGCATGTGAGCAAGAACCAGCCAGCCAAACACCTGAGAAAGTATTGCCTGTACCACGTCAGAGCACTGGTCATCCCATCCAGCGTCTCATTTCCAGACGTGGCCATCCCTGATACCTCAGAAGGAGACAAAACCAAAAACCCAAGCAGAATACATTGGGGGTAGAAAGGGGAGGGGGGAGAAGAGAGAATATCCCTCTGACTCAGGTGACCAGCTGAAGTACTGAAACGTGATTTTTAGGAACATAAGAAACTGGAGTGGACTTCCAAGGCTGTTGAGCTCTGCCCCCCTCCATGACAAGCAACCCTATAATCCTACTCAAATTTGTCCAGTTCTCTCTTAAAACTAATTGTTTACCACCACAACTTATGTTAGGAGACTGTTCCAGTCAGAACCCCACATAACAATCACCTTAATTATTTTAGCCACCTTAACTTTAAATTAGCAAAGCTTGTGTGCAAGAATTACCTTTTTCTTTTTTAATAAATAAGAATACAAGGAGCCCACAAAGTGTAAGTCAAGTTGGCACAGCAAACTATGTGCTTGGCAAATAATGTTTTCTGCTATGTCAGGCTAGTAGTAGTTTTCCTAGAAAAACTTTATGCACCGGGCACATAATTTTTGTTGTGTGGCATTAGGCTCTCCACTCCTATGCCTCTCCTAGGGTGAATAGTGGATTTGAGGAGATCCACAGCAACAAGGTTCCCCTCTTGTACACCAATGTGTTGCTGGGAAAAGTGCCTGCCCTGTGGAGTTGAGAACTTAAGTGACATTCTGGACCCACTGAAGTCAATAGCAAAACTCCCACTTCAGTGGGGCCAGGATTTCACCTCCTGATTCTGAGGAACTTGGAGCTTTGTTGGGCAGGCGCCTTTTTCTGGAACTCTTCGAGAGCTGCCCCAGACCAGAAAAAGAGCCTATGTATGATAATCTACATGTCAATGTTTTGTCTCATTTTCTACATCAGCTTCCATTCTGGCTAATATTTTCTCTGTCAGTGTCTGTGACAGACACACATTAATAAAGAACAGTGCTAATAACTTAAATATATACACAGTTGAAAACAAACAAACAAACTACCTGATGGGTTAAAGTTTGTTTAGACCTGCAATCTCTCTGCTGGAAGCTTGAGTTGTTGAAACCAAGTCATTTGTAAGTGAGAGGGATCCCCAAATACATTACAGACCTGCCCTAAACTTAATCTTATCTACCTGTATAACTCTACTGAGGTCAGAGTTATGCTAGTAGAGAATCTGACCTCAGTAATCTCCACCCTAGGAATAAGCAGTGTACTTTTGATGGTGATCAGAATTAATGTGTGTGTCTAACAATGGGATTTAAACTTTGTTTTCACTGACAAAACTTGAACTATGGAGTTGGTACTAATGTTTTCTTAATAGAACTAGGCATCATTAAAGTCTCTTTAGGAATTTTGCCTTTTACCCTGGGTGCACTGAGCTATGCAGTTTAATAGAACAATCTAGCAAAATTCCTTTTGGCACCTGGCTAGCAAAAACAGAAACTTGCTATAGATTTTTTTATGAAATTGTATACGTCACCCTGTAGACAACAACATATGACAAGTAAAATCAAGACATTTCATTCTAAAAAACTAACCTGTTTCATATATAGCTCAGCTAAATAAAATGCAACTTCTTTAAATATTTCAGCCAGAATAAGTCTCCACTATACTGTAGAAATACTAGATTTTTAAATGTTATATAAATACAGCTTATCACAGCAAAAAAACAAAAGTATATATATTGTAAGCTAGACCACAGATTATGTGTAGATTGAGGACAATTTATTCATTTGTCCTGAGTTGCTGTGATTTGCTGGTCGAGTGTTGGCTTTGTTTCATACAGTAGGGGGTTTTGAGAACAGATCTTAGACTGGGTCACCTGCATAGCATCAGGTGGACAGAAATTGTAAGGATTAATAAATCCCAGTACTGCCCAGAGTCATCAAGGACATGCAAATACATTTCACAGTGAAGGTCAAGCTCTTCTAATGAGACAAAACATAAAGGACATTTTGGAGAAAGGTTTTAGGAAGTAGTAAATATCTTTAAAGGGAGACAAGGTTATCTAGGATTTATAGGTTTTACAAATATTTATGCAAGGTGCTAAAAAGCAGCATCTCTCTTGCTTTAAACTATTTGGACAAGTAGGCTTATGGCTTTCCTCTATATGTAAATAGTACAGCAGCATTCTAAACAGATTAATAGTAGCATCAGTATAAGTCAAATATTTATGTAAGCTACGTGAATTGAAAAGGTATTCTAAGGACAACATTTTAGCCACACATTTTTAAAGGCTACGGAGCTGTAATATCCTGCAGGGGAACATCCTACCTTAACTAGATCATTTTGTTTGGAATGAAGAGGCAGTATGAACTATTTCCTGTTGCCTAAGAAAGAGGTTCTCTCTCTTAAGAGCTCAGTCTTAGATGTTCACACAGTGCCAGACACTGTCACATATAGGTGCCCGCAAGGAAGGTTTACAGAGAGCAATTTAGGTTAATTTCCCATATAGTACATTGGAAACACAGTCACTAATGAACGTTACTGTATTTTTATTCTTCAGTTCTGATTAAGTAACTTTTGCTCAAATTCTCCCTTCTGCTACTTAGAAGAAAGGAGAGCAAAATCATGGTTAAAGCCAGGAGAGAAAAAAAAAAAAGTCAAAGGAATAGGGACCAGAAGGTTACCGTTGCCATGTCATAGTTTTCCAGCCCTTTCCTTCTACCACTTGGGAACACGGTCCCACAGTTGCTCCATCACAGTACGTTCCTCTCTCGAGGCAAGCAGTATAAGACAAGCAATTGGCATGACAGATTACTATTATTATAATACCAGGATGGTGCAGTCATATTTCAATATCAGTTTGTTATTGATATTGTTGGGGTATCCTCTGAGACCTATATTGGGATGGCTTCCAAGACCTTATCCACTCACGTCCCAAGAACTCAGCTTGACTCCAAACTCATCAGTGAGGTTTCTTTATTGGCATACAATCAAACTACACAGAGCTCACCAGACTCACATGAAGGGAATGGTTTAGGGCATACCATACATCCAAAATACAAAGTCATTAATCAGCTTATATACACATTCTAAAATAGACTGCTGCACATGCTTTTTATTCCATCACACACAGTGATTAGTTCATTAGTTTCTGGGACCCAATCTCCACATAGATCAAGAGCTATTCAAGCACCACGCATGTGCAGCAGACAGCATTGCTTACTTCCCTACTATCTCTTCTCTTCCAACTACACAGTTACTGTAGATTCATGCTTTGTTCATTGCTTCATGTTCGTAGCCAGAATAGACCTACAGATAAGAAGGAACAATGTGAAGTAGACAATTTGTTCTATCCTATGAATTCCATTACAGAGACACCTACATTTTATGAAGATTTAGGGAAACTCAAACCTTTCATAAAATTGGAGGAAAATAGAATACTCTCCTCACTGAGAGGCTCTCACCCACTCTGAATTAAACAGAGGTTCAGAAATTCAGTTTGAAAAATCTGGGCTTGAGGGTTTGCATAGATTCATAGACTCTAGGACTGGCAGGAACCTCAAGAGGTCATCGAGTCCAGTCCCCTGTATACTGTATCTATGATGAGTGAACTTAGAGGTTTGGAGACTATTATATGTGAAAGAATGCCCCCAAAAGTCCTGATTCTGCCCTAATTTTAGCCAAATTTTCTGATTGCTTTGTACAAGCAAGAATTCATCTTAAACACTGAACACCCACTGAATCTTAGGGCTAGCATATTTTGTAGCTGAAAATACATTAACTTTACATAGTGAGTTTAACATTTTTAGATTTCTGTTTCTGACCACATTCCCTGTGGAAATGAAGTCTTTCACAACAGATACTGGAGAAGAGCAGCCAAGATATTTAGTAGGCACAGCTGTATTGCCTCAAGTGCAGGACAAATAGCTTTCTTTGATTAAAAAGTAGTGCAAAGAATCTTCCTTTATGCTAGTAATTATACTGTCTCCTATCATTGTGGAAGCTGAATAGCAGCAATACACATTTACCCCTTTTGATATTTCAGTTCAGTGGTTCCAGACCCACTAAACACTTTCCTCAGAAAGTTTGTTGGCCAATTTACAGGAATGGCCAATGCTGCAGAAAATGCGCTAGTTGGAAATAGTCCCAAACTAAAACCTAGTCTCTAAACAGGCCCAAACTTTGCAGAAGTTCAGGATTTGATCCAAATTATGCATCTGGCCAACATCTTTATGACAACTCAGTCTAAACCACTAGAATTAAACATCCACAAATCTTGAAAGGGCTTGGTCCAGATCTGAACTTGGTTAGTGTGGTACCAGGAGACAGGGCACCATTTTGCTGAAATTGCAGGAGTGCAATTAGGAAAAGATCTTTGCAGCATAGAAACATCAGTTTCTCTGCTTAGTGTTTCAGTTAAATGGTGCCTGCAATCTTCTTTCTTCTAGGTCTGTATTTTCAACTGGGAGCTGCCACTCTTGTAAACATGCCACTAAGGGTTTGGCTACACTGGAGAGAGTTGCAGCACTGGTGGTGGCTTTACAGCGCTGCAACTCACTCACCGTCCACACTTGCAAGGCACATACAGCGCTGTATCTCCCTGGCTACAGCACTGCATGTACTCCACCTCTGCCTGGGGAATAACGACTGCAGCGCTGGTGCTGCAGCGCCAGTGTAAACAGTGATTAATCTTACTACGCTGTAACTGAATTTTCCCATAATGCTTTTAACTAAAGAACTCTGTTTTGTTAGGATGCCTCTCTTTGTTTTGTTGTGAACTTGGGGCTCCTGGAGCTGCTTATCTAAAAAACAAACACAGCAACTGTTTGCTGTGAATGAGGCAGGCAGGGGGATGAATGTCCACAGCTAGTGTTTGCTTGAGGAGAGAAACAGCATGGCCGGGGGGAGGGGAGGGGGAGAAGGGAGTCCGCCGGAGCAGCTGCTTATCTGGTCTGAAGGCTATTTGCATTTAAGAGTGAATGAGGGGTCGGGGAAGTGGTTGGAATTTGCATGGCAGGGAGCTGACAGTGTCAGCTCCAAAAATCCACTCACTCTCTCTCCCCCACGCTCCCTGTCACACTCCACCCCACCCCCCTCTTTTGAAAAGCAGGTTGCAGCCACTTGAACACTGGGATAGCTGCCCATAATGCACCACTCCCAACACCGCTGCAAATGTGGCCACACTGCAGCGCTGGTAGCTGTCAGTGTGGCCACACTCCAGCGCTTTCCCTACACAGCTGTACGAAGACAGCTTTAACTCCCAGTGCTGCACAGCTGCAAGTGTAGCCAAGCCCTGAGTGAGAAGCCAGTGTGTGTGGCTTATTCACTGCAGGGCTAGCAGCTTCTCTACCCATGTATGCTTTTGTGCCATACTTACAAAGTATTTTTGTTTTTTAAATCAGCAGCAGTGGTCAATAGGAAAGAAAGAAGGCAGATACTAGACCTCATCCAGGCTTTCCCTTATTCTGTTCACTTGCCCCTAATCCCAAAATTTGGATGAGTGGGGCCCATAATCATGGCAGCGCTGATTCATTTAGAGGCAAACAAAGTGTTTCGGGATATGAAATAGAGAGATTCCTCAAAACAGCTAATATATGTCCGGATGGCATCCTCCAACATGTCTTTTTAAATAGTGTACACTGCAATTGCTCCTTTCTGATCACAAATACCATCAATAACAGAGTTGTTAGAATTCCATTCAGTTTGTATACTCTAAATGGTCTTTGGCACTGGGTATTGTTTGACTTTGCTGGATAAGGACAAGAGTCTCATGAACATATATTCAACGATTAAAGCTAGTGAAACTTCTGCTCTTTGTACTGAACCCAATATGGTCATTTCCTGCAGTTAAAAAAAAAGCTGACAGTTGGAGCAGATGTGAGTGAACCCCAACTTTTTCTGTTCCCTTGCTATCACACTCTGAAATGAAGAAGGCTTTTGCAAGACCCACTGAGGTGATCCAGACATAAACCAAGAATTCCAGCTGGTTTTAAATGTTCTCAGCTACGTACATTTGCAGGAAATGTGCACCTTGAAACACAGCTATTGTTATTGTCTGTGTTCCTGCTGGAGTTTCTGCTTAGCGAGGGGTAATGATGGCAGTGCTGATGCCAAGCACAGAAACTGTGCTGTGCTCTCTCAAATGCAACAAGGTTGGAAAATAAAGATAAGTCATCAGATGATGATGATGACGACTGATCTCCCACAGAGTGATTGTACAGGTTTGATTACAGTTGTGCAAAATTCAGACGAAGTTTAAGCAAGCTGTTGTTTCATTTGCATAGGTACCCACCATACAAGTTCTGCGTTCAACAAACCCAAAAACTCAAAGCAAAAAAAACCCAAAAAAGCACACACACCAAAAAAACACCACACACTGTCTAAACCTCTAAGTTTCACACAGTTATTTATTGAAACCATAAATCCTGACCCTGGATTTGAGGGATAAGGGCATTCATATGAAACTCTACTCAGGCTTTCCAATTTGGGCTGAGTTTCAGGCATGTTGTAAAGGGTTCACAAACAACAACAATGTTGAATGTATCCCGCAGAGATCTCCCATGGATGTAGAAAGCACTGAGGATGAGTGGATATTGTTTGCACAGGGACAAGTGGGACTCAGGCAGAATATATGCTGGCAGAACAGCAAGAGGAAATTTTTCATTACAGCTTCTGCCACCCAGGTCTTGCTATTTGAAAATTCACACTGATACTCCCATGCTGAATTTTTCTAGTACTCTCACAGACTGTTCCAAAAATTAGTTCCACTGCTGAGTGGTACTGACCAGTTATTTTGTTGTGCCTTTTGCACTCTTGGGGGCCAGTTTCTTCTTTAAGTATCAAAACTTACTGGATCAACAGGCCTACAGGTCTGTTAATGACTGGTCACACTGATCATGCAAAATGAATCAAAGGCAGAACATAAGATTTGATAGACCATTGGTTGGATCTGCAGTGGGATATATTCTTTTGTAGCTTTTTGAGAAAAAATTGGTTAACCAAAGTTAGATCAAGTTCAGAAAAGGCCTCATTTTGGTTCAGTTTGAAGAGATGGGAAGAAGTACAGGTCAATTCTTATCTTGGCCAAAGAAGAGCCCTCAAATCTACTACCGAACATACTGAATGTATTTCAATAATATGTTATACTGATGGGTTGATTTAAACAATGACACACAGTGCAGGCAGTGAGATTAACAAAGATGTCCCTTATAAAAAGTCATCAAGAGGAGAGAAGACCAGCAGACTTTTTTGGGAGGAGGGGTAGCATCAGACCCTCAGTTTAAAAAAAAAAAAAAGGAATGAAAAGTTAGTTTCATAATTTCTGTATTTAATTGTCTTCAGAACAGAGAAGAGGGGGTGCTTTTTGGAGGATTACTACATCTAACCTTGTTTGTTTTTCTATCATAAATGAACACTTTTGTAGATTAGGATTTTTATTTTTAAAATCCACTATTTATGTAGGTAGGAAAACAAATATGTATTGATTATTACACGTCAGTTTATAAAATAAATATTTTGTTCCATTAAACAGTTGGCAGCACTCTGCTACTATATTTTTTTTTAATCTTGCAAATGAATAGCACTGCCTATAATAAATAAAGCTGATTAAAAACCAGTTACCAACACTGGTAACTTTTATATATATTTACAAGTATGTAGTTTCAGCTGGAATGGTCATAATGTACCATAAAAGGATTTTTTAAGCACTCTTTCCATATGAAAGAAAAAAATACATATTTGAAAAACAAAACAAAATCTAACAAAGAATTTGAGCTTGAAACAAAAGTCATAGATGTTACAGGAAAACCAAGCAAATTAATGCCAAAGTTTCCTGTCAAACCCAGCCAACATTAATAGAACACAATCTAGGGAAATGTCAGACGAACATTCAGAGCCCTGCTGTGATTATCCGAGTCTGTTGCCACACAGAGTTCAATTTTCAGTGTAGTGTGACTTAGTGTGTCAAAAAAAATGGATACTCATGTCTGCTGATTTAAGTATCCTATTGAAGTTCCCACATTAGATGTTCTAGTCAATAGGTTGGATGTGTTGGCTGGAGGGTAACCAATTATCCTCAAATTCAGAAAGACATGAATGTGTATTAGCCTCTAGTAGTTTACACTTTAACATGGACTGAAAGTACAGTAAAGGAGAGCTTCGCTATACTTTATTCAGCAGCCTCTAACCGCTCAGTGGATTCAAGGACAAAACATGAATCATGTCCCATTGTATCCAACTGTGTTTGGCCTATCTTAATCATCTCAACCCCATTTAATGGAGCTTAATATGGAGATCTGGGGAAGAGGATAAGCACTAAACATCTGGCCTCCTCCTGCCACTGCAGCCACAGAAATACAAGTCAACACTCTCAAGTTAGGGAAACTTTTCACCAACTTTTTGGGTCCCCTCTAAGTTCAGAGTCTCAAGAGAGACCAGCCGTTTCCATGATCTAGGAGATGACATTTTGGACTCATGAGCAGGAGTGCCTGGGAGTACAGCTGTCAGTCTCTCTCAGCCCACATGGCAACAGAAATGCAGAATTTCAGTCTCCCAGGTGGAAAATGCAACTATCAACTTACTTTTTTTCCCTCCTCTCCCTCAACTTTATTCTCTCTTTTTGGGTGTGGAAAACCCCCAGTTTCCTCATGGCTGTTGGAGAATAAAAGGGCACATTGTGTTATTGGTTTGATGGACAAATCTGACTGAAGCCAAAAGGAAGGTGGCACCAAGGTAGGGGGACCATAAAACTGGTGTCCAGGGCTGAGGCAAATCAGGACTCGGGTTAGGCCAGGTAAGGACCAGAGCTTGTAATACTTAGCTTTAGTTTTTATTAATCTTATTAAATGTGGTAATATTTAATTTAATTAAGAACTAAGAACTGCAGATACTAAAACCAGAACTCGTGTGGTGATTCCATTTATATTTTTATGACGCTTTAAGTAGAAAGCACTATCTTGTATATAAAAAAAGATCCTGTCTAGCTTCTATCCTTCCTCCCCCACACTGAGCCAGCATGCGTCTACTACTCACGGTTCCGCAGCTATACTACAGCTGTTGAGAAAGCTTTATCCCCGCCCCCACACACACGTGTCACTCCCCCCGCCCCCGAGTCCAGGTTAACTGTTTCATGGTTCCTGAGGAACAAAGCTGTTCCAATGGGATCATGGAGAAGGCCCAACCTACCACCCAGAACGGTCCTAATTCCTTATAGCACTTTAATAAGGAGACCAATGTGACCTGATACTCTTTGGGGAGCCAGTGTAATAACACATCACCATAGACCTCTGCTTCTCAACCACCAGGATGCTGGAGGCCAAATGCTGCATTCTGAACAAGTTGAAGCTTATTTATGGCTTGAGGACTCATTCCTTGGTATCATGAGTTGCTATAATCTAGCCTGGAGGTCTCAGCAATATGGACCACAGTGGCCAATTCAGCATCGGACTGATAGAAAGCTGCACTCCATCCTAGCCACCCACAGATGAGGGAATGTGTTTTTAGTAACAATAGCTATAAAGTATCCAGCAACAGTGAGGAGTTGTGACCCTCAGAACACCCCAATGCCAGATAGCAATGGGCTCCTTCATATGTAAAAAAAGAAGTCAGTATGAACTGGCCTGACCAGCTCAAAAACACCTCACGCACCATTGTCATGATGTTCATTTAAAAGGTGTCTTTGAAATATATAATTTGAAAACTAAGAACACGTTGGTCATTAATAGCACTGTAAAATGAATTTAACAACGCAGTATGTGAGATTATGCATACTGATATGTTTTGGAGTCTGTAAACAGACCAAGGAGGCAAAACAGGGTGTTTTTCCCCAGAAAAAGGAGGAAGGCAAACACCTCTTTGGCTCAACTGCAGATTGAGCCAGGTGTGACAGTCCGGGACAATGGACTACTCATTTGCATCAGAGATTTCCAGAATATAATTTGTATTGTAAATCACAGACTACAGAAAAAACTAGCTGGGTGTTAGCTCCCTGGTAGACACAGAAACCTGAGCCCACAGGAGGGCTTCCTGACTTTGAAGACAAAGATACAGTCTAAAAAGGAACTGCTGGAAGACTTTGGGGCATCCATCACTTGAGAAAAATAAAGACAGCACTCTGTACCTATAAATGACGGGTCTTCCTGCTACAACAGGCTGGAGAATGCTGACAACTTGGTGTGAGTAAGAAACTATGTCAGGCAAAGCTCTCTTATTAGAAATAAGTTTGATACACTAGCAAGTGTGTTGTTTCTCATTTGTTTATAGCCCTTCCATGCCTCTTTCATCCTTGCTTGAAATCACTTGCCAGTAAGTCTGTTCTTTTTTAATAAGCTTGTTTAGTTTCACTAATACACAGCTCTGAGATGGTTTGTAGAGTGGAGTGCATCATGCCAGCTGAGCTAAGAAGCTGTTGTGTGTACCGGCTCTTAGGAGGCAGCAAACTTGTTGTTACTTCCGTGAGCGTCCAGTAAGAGGGACTGGACCACTGCAAGGGAGACTCAGGAATGGAAGGGTTGTTGGGGGTCACTCTGCAAGAAGTAACTGGGCTGGCAGAAGGCAGGTGAGACTATTGGGCTGTGAGCATGCTGCTGGTGTCAGGGCTCTGAGCCAAAGCTGCACAGCCTACAGGCACCTGAGGTTTCAAGGCAGGTAGTGACAGAACCCCTCAAAGCTCACAGGAGTCCTGAAGGGCCCTAGTGCCTATTACAAGTATACTTTACCAACAGTCAGTGCAGGACTTTGATTAGCAAGTCTGGTTGTAGGAGTTGTAAAGGATTTCTTACAGTACAGTAGTGCACGTAGAAGCCTAGAGTGAGCAGTCATTTACAGGATGCATCTGATTTAAACATGGAAAACACTTATTTTCATCTTGTCGGATGAGACAACAATTCTGCTAGGTCCATTGAGAAATGCCTTCTACACTTATGTTTTTCTCCCTTTATTAGCACTGGACATCCCTGACAAATTCTCCGATGGTGTGGATGACAAATGCAAAATGTCATATTCTAAAACATTCCCTAGCAAGTGACACGCCAAAGCATTGACAAAATGTCTGTTTACAGTGTCACTTCTTCACCTTCTGTCAGGTCCAATGTACACTCCCTTGTCTTGCAGTGGCTTTGATCTTCACTAGCAGATAGCAATTATGTCACTTAACTTCACAGAAGAAACTGGAGAGCCCTGCATGTAGAACAGCTGAAACCATGGCCCATATACTGCATCACTCAAACTGATTCAGTACAGGTGAGCTGAAGAGGTATGCCAGGAGCAAAAAGGGCAAGATTCACCCATACAAGAAATAGCTTTTACCTCTTGCATTATTTCCAAAAATAGGATAAGTAAATAATTCATAAAGAATTAGTTGTCAATTTTCTCCTTTTCTGTTAGGAAAACATTTGCAATAGGTGGGTGAAATTCTTTAAATTATTCATTTAAAATTGTTTGCTTATTTATCCAAGCAATTCACTACTCTATATGATTAGCTTGTGAACAGTTTATTGTGAATATTCTAGAATCAAGATTTGCAGGATATTGGTTAGCTATATATGTTACATGGTATTGTATCAGTGCCCTGAGTGATTTATTTAACTAGCCAATACAGTGCTAAATTTAATGTAAAATATTACAAGCAATACAATTCAAATAGTGCTTTTTGGCAAATATTTGAACTTTCAAGCTTCAAATTTGCTATTTTGGGAGTATATGTAAAGGGGACCATAAATTGCACACATAAAATGCAGGAAGTGAATGTAAACAAGCAATTGTGCATGCAACTGCATATTCTGCACATATAGAATAGAACTGCAGGTGTATGTTTAGTAATGTTTTACACTCATTTTAATAGCATTTTTCATCCAGAGACCTCAAAGTGCTTTTATAAAGATGGACATTATTCCTATTTTACAGATAAGGAAACTAAGGTGAAAAAAGTTCAAGGGACTTGCCAAAACAGTGGCAATTGAACCTAGAACTCAAGTCAAATTGCAGTGCTGTCTCTTCTGCAACATTCTGCATTCTCCCCACCCCCTTTACCCCTGTTTGATTGTGCTGTTAGGCAGGGAAAGACTCAAACTGCATGATTCCAGGAGTAACCCAGGGAGGCATTTTGCCTCAGACACACTTTTCTCTCCAGGGCAGGAGAATAGTATTTGTTGCTGGATTATACTAGTAGCAAATAAACTACTCCCCACACATGTGCTCAGCTGTGCTGGCCAATGCAACATGAAGGAGGAGAGGGGTGGAGCAAAGCCAGTGCTCTGCCCACTCCCAACCCACTTGATCCAGGGAGGGAGTAGGAGGTGCACAGCATCCTGTCAATCCTGCACAGCTGGACCCAAAGTGCCAGTATCCCCCAGTGAGGGGGTTGAGGGGATGAGCAGGAGGGTAAGTTTCCTTACTCTCTCCTTATAACCCTGCATGGATATGCAGTTCAAGTCAATGACTGGCCTTATGGCCTAATCATGCCAATGTTAGAGAATGATGTCATTTTATTTTTCCTTTTGCTAGATTACTGAGTTCCTTCTGTCCTCCCATGTCACTTTGTTCCCTTGAAGGCTTGAGTAGGAACTTGTATCTGTGTGAAGTATAGTACCAAGAAGGTTTTACTGCAAGACCTCATGGGCAGGCTGTGTACATAGCTATGTTACAGAGGCTGACTCCTTCAGGGCCACAAAAGTGTATTTCGTGATAAAGAACAACATATTTGTGCCTAGCACAAAGAGCAGCAAACAAACACTGAGCATTTCTTTAACTAGAGCACATCAGGATGGAGGCTACTCTCTGTCACTTGAATGATTTCACCCTACAGCCAACATTAAAAGGTTAAACTCAGCATCTTTTGACTACTGAAATGACATGGAGATTTTGCTCCTAACTGGAGCAAGAGTTCACGGGCAGTCTAATGTAGCTTGAGATAAAATAATAATGGAGTAGTAATGCCTCAGGTGGAGAGAGATTTATGCCTACCCCAGGCATTGGCCATTGAGCATTGGCCTGCTAAACCCAGGGTTGAGAGTTCAATCCTTGTGGAGGCTATTTAGGGACCCGGGGCAAAAATCTGTCTGGGGATTTGTCTAGATGACCTCCTGAGGTCCCTTCCAACCCTGATATTCTATGATTGCTACTTCTCACTTCCTAGAAGAGTGGGTGTGACAGTTTACGGCTTCATTACTTTTTCAGCAGGAAGTCAGGCAGATGGTGCTGGGGAATGTTTGATACTGCAAGGTGCTGAGTAACTCCTGAAGGTGGAGAGCAATCAGTGG
Organism: Mauremys mutica; assembly: GCF_020497125.1. Taxonomy (NCBI): domain Eukaryota; kingdom Metazoa; phylum Chordata; order Testudines; family Geoemydidae; genus Mauremys; species Mauremys mutica. Next base: position 93,163,615 of record NC_059076.1, on the reverse strand, counting down.
AAACCATCTCTGATGCAGTATTCCCCTTTATGAATACCTCTATTGGAATATTTCACTCCAATCTTAAATTACTGGTTTATTAAATTTAAAAACTTCACTTCTTGAAAGATAGGACAAATCCTGTCAAAGCTATAGATTCTTCCAAAGTCATTTTAAGTTGCTCTTAAAACAGTGAAATAATTCAGATGATGGTTTCCATTCACTCTCTCCTACCCCGGGGATGGAAAATGCAGATGGTATTTTGCAATGGTGATGTGTCTCAAACATTTAACAGGAGAATCTGTGGTGCCTTCAGATCAGTCTGTGAGCAATAGAGTGCAGCAATAAAGTGAAACTTAATGAGACCTGCCTTGTGACATAGCTTCTTGGCTGAAAAGACCTCGCCACCAAAATCCCCAGCCACATTGGCCCCAATCCTTGGGCCTGGTCAAGTTCCACTTAGCAGAGGACACAAAGGGCATGATAAAAGTTGGCTATAAACCATGTTTCTTCCCCCAACCCCCCCAAATCCCTGGGGAAGCTGGGGGCTACTCTGGCCACGCACACTAGGAATCCAAGGGCAGCATTGAGTCAGCTACATTAGTGCTACACCACTTGGAAATTTTCCCCAAGGGGGAAAATCAGCTCAGCTGCCCAATTAGGGGAAGTTTATAGTTTGGTTGTGCCAGCACAGTGGCACAACGACCTGTATGGTAGGCCTGGACCTGACCCACCAAGTACAGTTCTGCTCTCTTTGTAAGATGACCGCCTCTTTTAAGTAACCAATTTTTGTTGATCTCAATAGGTCACATATAACAGGGTACATTGTAATAAGTTAACATTAGCACAGTATAAAGAAAAAAACATTAAGTATCCAAAGTAACTGATGTACTATTATGTTGGAGAAACCTACCCAACATACTGTTGTGTTGGAATCTTCAAATGGAGACCTAAGCCTTCAGACAGGATACCTGTAGCATAGCTATTTTAAGGAGAATTTTACTGCAAAATAGTAGCTTTAGTTGCATTTCTTCAGTGGGATTAAAAGTATTATCTTGATGTGCCATTACAGCTACCCTCAAACATATGCAATGCAATAGTATCACAGGGTCCACTCACCACAAGTAGCACTTCCTGCTGGCCATCCTGGGGATTAGTTCTTCTAGCTTGCACTCTCCCTCTGGTGTTGGCTTCTCCCATCTTGTCTCACTCTGCTGCCCTGCTCATACTGGGCCTACAGCTTCCTCTCTGAGCCAGGACACTAAAGTCCTCCACTTCTGAGAAATTCAAAGTCTTTCCAGACCCACTGGCTGGTGCCTCTAACTCCCTGGCCACTTCCCAGTGGCTGGTAGGGGCACACAGGCCCACCCTCTACATTGGGTTCCAGCCCAGGCAGTGACTGCAACCTACTTCCCTGCAGCAGTAGGGTTACTCTCTCTGCAGCCAACTACCTATTCCTGCACAGGTGAGACAGTCCTTAATTAGCTGCCTCCATTCTAAATCTCCCCTGCTTGCAGCCTAATTAGCAGATTGGGCCCACCTGGTCTAATTCAGCTCTTGCGGGGCTAGTGTTGGGAGTCCAACTCAAACAGTCAGAATAGATTTAAGAGCATTAGCTGATGTATTAGCTGCAGCAATTCAAAAATCTGAAGTTTGGCAACACTGTTAAGTGTATGAATTAAGAATAGAAGTCTTTCAGTCCACAGATATTATACACACCTCTCAAATACAAATATGCCAGTAACCAGCAATGATATATATTAAAAAAAGATAGTAAATTACCTCTGCAAAGTAGCAAAAACTCTGAAAAAGACTTACAAGGGATACAGATTAACCTGAAAATCAATCAATATGTAAAAAATGAGTTGAGCAGTTTCAGGTAGTATACCTGTTTCTGAGTTCCCTGCCAAGTTCTGTGGTTGTACAACCACATCTTCATATTTTTTTTAAAAAGAAACTCTCTCCTCTGTTGTGTGTGAAAGACACACAAGTAAGGAAAACTTACTAACAGAGTGACTATTTGGGAAAACAGTAATGCTGCCTATACACACAGGGTGAAATCCTGGGCCACCTAAAAAATTCAAAGCTCCCATTAACTTCAGTGGAACCAGCATTTCAATCAGAGTGTTTCCAAATGCACAAAATAAACAACCTTTTAAAAAAAAATAGTGTAAAAATGTTTCTTTGATCGCCTTCAATTATAGAAATCTCAGGCCAAATCCTGGGCCATGTTCAGTGCTGAAAATAAGTACTCTCTCTGCTTATTACAAAATTCAGAATTAGTATGGGAGGGTCTCAATGCACCTTACAAATGTGGGTTTTACCCCCATTTTACAGGTGATGTGACTAAGGATAGGGAGGGTAAGTGAGTTGACCAAGAGTAAATAGAAAGTCAATGGCAGAGTTGGGAAGAGAACTCAGATTTCCAGACTTCCAATTTCCTGCTCTGATAATTAAACCAGGCTACAATCTTGATTCTTTAAAATGCCATCTGCCCTGTGGGAAAGGGGTTCCTTTTTCACAGGAACTCACTGATTTTCAGAAGTTCCCCCTGCAGAGCAGGTGAAATTTTAAAGGGCCAGGACTGTACCTTGTAGTACTTTGGCAGCTCTAAGTATTTTCTTCCTGTTCAGGAGGGCTGTTGGCAGGTTTAGCAAACCTGCAGCCTGTTATGTCTTTAATCTTGGGCTTTTTGCCATAGCTCTTCCAGGAGCTGAATGTATGTTCCTGTTTAATAATATTTGTCTTTTTCCATTTGGAATGGAGAAGATTTGTTGTCCTGTAAGGAAGCAAAAGTGCTCTGGCTCATTGGATTGGTCTTTTGATACAGACAAGGAAAAGAGTGTTATTGTAACTCTGACAGACAGAAACAAAGCTTCAACACACACAAGAGACATACAATTCCTGGGTCACACACAGGATCTGTTTACAAAAAGGCCATGGATCAATAATTCTCCAGTGCCTGGAGAATGCACCCTCAAGCACAGACTGTGGTTTCTTTTTGCAATAAATCTTTGGGCACTGCACTATATGGAAGAATAAACAGATTTTAAAATATTAAGGACTCATGTATGCTTTGTAGGCACAGCCCATAGTAAGGAGTGGTGCAAAACCATTCCACTGAATCCTGCCATAGAGTTCCCAGTGCACAGATTCCATCTGTCCACTCCAGTGCACAGATTCCATCTGTCCACTTCAGTGCTCCATTCAAGGGATGCAGCTTCCTTCCTTCACACCATGCCTATTCAGTTCCATGTACTGGCCTGGGGGTGGGGAAGTACTGAGGGGAGAAGTACCTATGCTCACTGGTATTGTGCATGTCCCTTACTCCATCTGCAAGAGGAAGGAGGGGAGCTCCATGAATCTCCCCCTCTTCCCAGTATTGCCAGACCCTGCCATTCAAAGACCATGCGTCAGACCTCTAAAATCATGACATTTTAAATAATAAACTGAGTTCTTTTTATTTGCCTTCTGATTTTGACTTTTTAGGGGTCAGATTTTTCAAGCTTTTTTCCCCATGTTGCCGGCACAGAGTGCCCGAGGACAGCAACAGTGGTTCGTTGCCCAGTGTGCTTCGCTCCAATAAACACACCAAGGTGGAGAAGCAGACAGAGTTTATTTGAGATCTCAAAGCGGGATGCTCGGAGACAGACACGTCTCAAATCAAGCACACAGCTACAAGCAGCTTTTTCTCTTTTTATACATAACTTTAACTAAGCCTCTTCTATCCCCCCCCCCACTCCCCACCTTTCATTCCCATGTAGCAGATACACTTTGCAATAGCAATTACATTAAGCAGTTAAGTCATACTTGGCATCTAACAATTTAGCTCATTAGTAACTCTTCTGTGAACCGTTATCTTGTCTTACTTTCTTTGATCTGTTATTTTGCCCCTTAGCCAGGAGCAAGCAGGCCTCATTATAGCAGGCCTCATTATTACCTTCTGGTACAGGTGTTGCAACTGATAACTATTCTCTGTTGCTGGCCTGTTAGGTCGATTAAAGTTCAAACATGGACGGGCTTTGATTAGACATGGAATAACTTTGGTTCATTCAGGCCTAGTGCAGAAAGGCTTCATTGACACTTGTGGTCTTCCACCCTCCCGAGTTACCTAGATTTATGCCTAGTGACACCAACACCCACAACCATGAAAGGCCAGAACTTGCACTGGAAAAAAAATAAAATAAGAGGAGGAGAGTTTCACATGATTCCAGGAGCTGGAGCTTTAAGGAACACACTGAATATCACAAGACCTGTGATAAAATTGCAAGAGTTGGCAACACCCCACTTCACAAACCCTGAACAGCCAGGCAGGCTTTGTACCTAAATCACTGAAGTCAGACACAGCCAGCAGGAAGGACCTGAACAGATTAGGATAAAACACAAACGCACGCACACACACATACACATACGTTTTAAAGCCATACTTAGAAGGCAACAACTGATCCTTCTTTTTCAGTAATTAAGGTTACCAGATATTAAAACAAGTTGATCTACACTGTATGAATTGAAACAGCTTCAGAACCTGTTTTCCTTTTGGACTTCCTGATTCAGGAGAGTCACACTACATTGTGGACAGCCAAAGAAAGAAGTGTCATAGTAGCGTTGGAATATTTGCATGATCTAGCAAACTAGTTATAGAGAACAGCAAGGGTAAACAAAATACAGGCTAGAACGACCATACATGAATTAGAGGAGACATTTCAGCTCTGAGGCTTTCCCTGAGCATCCAGTCACACTGTGCCAGTCATGTCACCTTATGTTATTTGACACGTCACACAATGTGACTGATACAGCCTGAGAGAACACACACAATATTAATGCAACTGTGCTTCCAGCAAATGAGAAAGATCAGTTCCCCCCTGCCCATGCTTAGTATGTTAAGGTATAAGGGGGGGAAATGTTTTATCTATATTATGTCCTGCTACCTAAAGAGCTATTTAGTTGTTTACTATCCAAGCCTTTTTGCCATTAACACAACAGGTTAGGTATTTGCTTCCATATTTGAAACAAAACAATAGGAACTGCTCTTTCATGCAAGTGATACACAATAGCCACTAAATGAAACATTCTGTTGACTGAATTGCAAAATCATTGGACAAAATGAAGAGTGTAGACATGCTATATCTAAACTTAAGTTTGTTACGATGGCTCATGGAATATTGCTTGAAAAATTGACTAATGTCTGTCTAGCCTTCAAACCAGAAAACGAATATTTTCATTTTGGCCCGGAAAAAAAAAAAAAAGAGATTTCAAATCTAGGAGGCATCACAAGTAACAGCTTGGGACCTAAAAAATTAGTGGCTATGCAGGGGTGAGCAGAAGTCATACGTTACTGGACCCTCAGAACTCAGATGACTATATATACACACAAAATTACTCACTGTAACCACTATCAAAGTGAATGCAGTGCCATTACTCTCATAAGCTTAAGACATAAAGACACTATAACAGAGTTCATCTTAACACTTAGTGATTTATTGATCAATATCCCTGTTTTCATTGTTATAAACAAAAATACTTTGTGATAGTAATAAAACCTGTGAAAATGCTACCCCCACTAAATAATATTACAACAGCACATACAATTCTACAGATATGAGTTGGCTACAAGCCATTTTGCTTTGTTGAGCATTGCTTTAGGAAATATAAATGCTCTTTTAGTTCACTGTGTATATGTATGATAGCATCACCTACCAGCCCTGCCTTAGTATTAAGGTTGCCCAGCACTTCCAATTATAAGACCCTGTTTTCAGTTTCTTGTAAATTTGCCAAATTTCAACTGTTTGCACTGAAATTCTCCCTGCTGAGTGTCTCCCTCAGGGTGAATTTTTTGGGGTGATATCAGCCAAAATGGCTGAGCGATTTCCCAGAAAATGCATAGGGGACAATACACTGTTTTGCCCATGTTAAAAATTCTGGCAAACTTTTGAGAAACTCTAGCACCCCAACATTTTGGCAAAGGGACTTGAAATTTGGCAGAGGGTGGCCTCTGCATTTTCCTGTGAAAATCTACCCAAGTTAGAAGCCTTTGAAAAATTACAGTTTGCACATGCTCGGTGGAGACTTGCTGGAGCTTTGCAGCTAGATTCCCCAAGTATTCCTTCTGCACTCAGCATCCTTCAGCCCAGGGCTGAATGGGACTTGAGGTACAACTGCCTCTCTCAACTGGTCACCAGAGCAGGGATACTGTCTCTCCTGTGCTCTCAATACACTCCCAGCTGGGCTCAGGCAGTATGAAGGAGTAAGCTGCTTAATTCAAATGCAAAGAAGAAGAAGTGGCAGACCTGTGGATGGAGGGGACAGTAGACTGGGACAAGGAGCCAGAGGTGGGACTGGAGGCTGGCTTGGGGGGATGAGGGGAAACTGGGACTAGGAAACAATGGAGTAGGGGGAAGGGGTGGGAGACAGACCTGACAAGGAGCCTCAGTGCAGGGGGAGAACTGGGATTGGCTGGGCAAAGAGACTGGGACAAGGAGCCTGTTGGGCCACTGAGATTGTACAGGAACCCAGGGGTGGGAGACTAGGAGCCAGTGGGGATGTGCAATGTGCGCTGAGGGGTGACTCAAGGAAAGGGGGAAGAGACGGATCAGACAAGGAGCTGAGAGAAGGGAAGCTGGGACTGCCTCAAAGACTGGGGGGAAAGGAGCCTGGGGGAATGGGAATGGCTGGGCTGAGGAGACCAAAAGAGGAGACTAGGACTGGCTGGGCAAGGATGTTGGGACTGTCTAGGAGAGGAGAATGGGATTAGGAGGAGGAGCTGCAGGTGGGGAAAAGACAGGATTGGGATAGGTTGGAGCAGAAGGGGTCACGGTGTGGGTTGGGGGAGTGGGAAGAAAAATCTGTGCCCACTGCAGCACTCCCCTCCCAAGTCTGGAATGGAATTGAACATGCCCCAGTCTTACCATTCCTCTGCTCTTAGCAGATATCTGTGAAACCCACTGGGCAAGTGTCACATACCACTCTAGTGCTGGTCCATGGAGCAGGCAACCTACTGTTAGTATCAGTCTGTTAGCTCAAGTAGCAAAGGTCTGTGTGATGGATTTAACGGTTTCAACCCTCTTGATAAGCCATGTGGATATCGATATGATGCCACATGAAGAAATTTCTGTTTTTTCAGTTTGCTTTTTTAAAAAAGCCATAGGAAATTATATACAAAAACTAGATCCAAGAGATGTACTCCTCCATATTGGTGACAGGGCAGGGCCAGTCTCCTGTCAGACATAATCTGGGAATGCACAACTCCTGCTTTTCTGCATGAACATTGTCAATAGCATCAATTTTGTGTTGTATGAAAGATTCGCAAACTGTTGTACAGTGACAACCAACTAGGAAACAGTTCCAGGGTGAAATACAGGTCTTCAGAGGCATGCTAACAACACAAAGCCTAATTCTTAGTCTGTGAAAGACCACACAACAACTTCAAATACTGATCACTTTAAGGAATTGCCAGGTTTGAAAAAATTGCTTATATTAGATTATCTATTTAGAAGGCAAAAATATATACAATCAAATTTGGCAACAGCTTACTAATGTGTTTGTTGGTTAAATATACAAAAGGAAAAAGAATATTTGTATTGTTCCTTGGTCCTTTGAATCATTTCCGGTTTCATAGGTTAAGGAAAATTAATCTGAAGAAATACCCAAAGATTTCATTACTTCCTTATATAGTAACAGGGGCGAAGAGTCAATTATTATTTCATGTAATAGTTTGTCTGGCTTGTTATACCTTGTGTATTATCAGTTCTCTTTGTGCTGTCCGTATTTTGCAACCAACTTGCACCATATGTATGCAATAGTTAATTTAAATTCTGATCCTCCAATATGCTGAGTACCCTCAACTCACCCTCTCAAGTCACTGGATTGAGGGCATTTAGCACTTGGCAGAAGGAGACCCTTACTTCTGCCATGTTTTGAAACTTCCAGGTTTTCATATTGACAAAGGGTAAAACTTTCAAAAGTGCCTGGGGGCTGAATCCACAAAGGGGACTGGGCTCAGCATTGTAACACCAACTTTAGGCACCCTGCTGTCAGATGGAATCCACAGCCCTGGGTAAGGCACAAAGGCTCCCTATCCAATGCCTGGGGAGAATTAGACGTCGGAGAATGGGATTCACAAGAGCCGACAAGCTGAGCAGGGAGCTGCCTAAATTTGCCAATAGGAGAGGAGTGTGACCGAAACCCCTGACCCTCAAAGGGACTTTGCATTGCAGACATACCCTATTAAAAACCTGCGGCTGGCCCATGCCAGCTGAGTTGGGCTCGCAGGGCTCAGGCTAAGGGGCTGTTTAACTGCAGTGTAGATATGTGGGCTCTGGCTGGAGCCCAAGCTATGGGACCCTCCCAGCTTGCAGAGTCCTACAGCCTGGGCTCAGGCTGGAGCCCAAACATATACACCTCCAATTAAACAGACCCTCAGCCCAAGGCCTGCGACCCTGAGTCAGCTGGTACAGGCCAGCCGTGAGCATCTAATTGCAGTGCAGACATACCCTCAGGTGCTAAGTCTGGATTGAAGGAAGATGCCTAGCTCCCTTTGGGATCAATAGCCATGAACCCTCTCCCGGAGTTGGGCTCCCAAGCTCTCACATAGGAGGAAGAGGAAGTAACCCCCATAACCCTTAGCCCAATTGTCAGTACTCACCCAAGATGTTGGGGATCCAGGTTCAAATCCCCACCTCTGCCTGATTTGGAGTAAGGATCAACATTTTCCACTTTTCAGAATTATGCCCTAACCATTGGGCAATGGGGTACATCTAGCTTAATCTTTCCTGTTCAAACTCTTCCACTTTGTATAAATAATTAGTTATTGGAACAAAGACTTGAACTTAGGGCATCCACCACTGAAGTGAGAGACCAGATCCCTGGGCTAGAGAGTCATTTTTCATTCAGTCTCTGTGACCCAGTGACTATTGATTTCTACCCAGTGGAACAGCTTGAACAGTAGAGCACCACTTAGATGCTTTTAAAATTTGTACCCAAAGTCTCAAATTGTTTAAGTCTTATGACTAGGGCAAGTGGTTTATCACAGCAAGCTACATAATGATTCATGGTCTGGTCATGGAAAGAAAAATATTTAAAAAATCATGAATTTATAATAAAAAAGTCTCACAGGTCACATTGTTTTAATCAAAGTTAAATGTTTGTTGCACAACAAAGGAAATTAACAGTTCTAAAATATTTTAAACAGCTCCGACTGGTGCTGCCAGGGTAGCCTCACTGCCGCAGCAGTACAGAAAGCCAAAAATCAAGAAGAAAGTGGGACAGTACTGACGCAGCCTCCTTCAGTAAAAATGCGTGTTAAGTTAGTTATAAAAGCTCAGTGATTCCTCCAGTGCACTCCAACAATTAGTAGTAGTGGATGAAGATGAAATCACATTACAGCACTAGTCCTAATTATGAAAGCCTTGGCTCTCCCTCAGCCTCCCAGAATGCCCCTCAGGCAACTCTCAAGGTTCTTTGTGGAGCTAGTCCAGCTGTCTACCACTGCATCTACTTGCTCACACAACAAAGCCCCAAAACTCAGATATTTTTTAAAGTTAACATGTAATTTGCATTATCCATGACTCCCATAAAAAGGCAGCCTTACTGTCACAGCGCACTGAGCAAAGGAACAGTGTGTCTACATTAGAGATGTGCCCCAGCCAACAGCAAGACTGAAATACCCCTGAGTTTTGGGAAAATTCAGATGAGCTCAGAGCTTGGTGGTTCTGAACATGGCTAACCTACGGGTATGTTTGGCACCAATCCCTGAAATGAACTTTGTGGCTCAGTACAATCTCTTGCACTTACCAGCAGCAGATCTCAAAGTGCTTCACAAAAGGAGGTAAGTATCACTATCCCCATATTGCATATGGGCAAGACCCTACTTAACTGGCGATACTGTGGAAATTGCAGATCCCGCAATATTTGGTTTCTACCACTATTTTTATTTTAATCAGCTTATTTTACACAGTCATATTCCCCCCCACACACATTTTGGGGTTTGCAACACACACTCCCCACCCCAGCCATTAGTACAGTAGAACTCCATTTATCCAAACTGACCACAGCTGACCTCGGGCCGTCGGTCCCTGTGCGCCACAGGGCCCGGGCCGTCGGTCCCACACACAGGTTAGTGTAATAGAGTTGCAGCACAATGTCTGGTTATCAAAAAAATTAGCAGTTACAATATAATACTTGAGTGTTCATATTGTGCCAGCAAATTTTTCTTAAACAAATGGGTCTTTTGGCTTTTCCAAATTACTGCAATTAATGAAAAGGTCCATTATTACTTTTCCAGGTCTTGTTCATAACTCAGCTACAAGTATGTGACAAGAATCCTGCGATTCAAGTTGGGCCTTACCTATGAGGATTCTGAGGCACAGAAAGGAGATAACCCAGCAGGCCAGTGGCAGGGCTAGGAAGAGAAGCTGCTACTTCAGAGTCATGCTCCAGTGCTTTATCCACTAGACCACACTGCCTCCCTGTAAATACCATCTCTCGGCTGTTAATGCTCTGTTTCTTTAACCTGAATACTCTGACACAGCCAGTGAAGTGGGTGCTCACAGGAAGGTTGTAAGTGACTGTAGAAAGTTCCAGTTTTCTAAGCATTTTTAGTGGACCACTTGTGAGTTTCTTGCCACTTTTCAATAGCTAATCAGGGCACTATCCTCTTTTAAGAACACTTGTACTTATAGCTACTTAAAATGGCATTAAATTGTGGCATTATATAGCCACATCCTCTATACATACAAGGCCTTTCTTCCTAAGTGCATTTGCAGTGCCAGGTTGTCACAACATATGGTACATCTTCTGATCAGACCGACCATGCACAGCCACATTTTCTGGAAGCAAGCTGTGCACCCCGGAGTATGCCAGAGATCAATTTGCATAGAAACTCAGGGCAAATAAACATTTTCAAGGTTAGATGGCTAACCTTAGACTCCTAAATTCATATTTAGATACCTACATTAGAATTTAGAAACCTACACATTTCGGAACTAAGTTTAGGCAGTCTTTTTTTTTTTTAAATTCCACCATAAGTCTTCTACAAAGCTATCTATTACTATGTGTTGCTTCTCTGAAAATCTTAAAATATTTTCCTTAATAAGTTAAACTCTTATTTGGAATTAGCAATAAATCCTTCACAGTTAATAAATACTATGGAGATGAGAACTCTGGAAATACAGAAGATACATTTAATTGATTAGATATGTCGGGGGAAATCCTGGCCCCATTGAAGTCAATGGGAGTTTTGCCATTAATTTCAGGGAGTAAAGAAATCAGGATTACACCCATAAATAAGCAAGCAGATAGGTCATGAAAAGCCTGATTTCCCTCCTCTCCCCCACCCCCACCGCTCATTGCCAAGTGCTGAAAGTATCAGATACCTTATACCATAATAAATTATGTATTTGTTGAAAGCAATATCTCAGTAAATGGAATAATTGTCTTAGGAGTTATTCATAGACCTGTCATGGGGTGCACTACTCACTGCTGGAGAACCTCCTTCTGGCCCCTTCTGGGGATTAGCTCTGCCAGGCTGGTGCCCCTTCCTGCAATTGCACTCCACCACTCTCTGTCTCGCTCTCTTGGGATTCAACTTGCTCCTGCTTCATGGCTTGGCCTTCTGGCCAGGTCACTGTGGTTTTCCCCTTCTGGGGAAATCACATGCATCTAAAGTTTTTCCAGACCGACTGACCCAGGCAGTCTTCTCTGTCACTGTCCCCTTAACAGTGCTACTTCTCCACTGACTAGTTAGGGAAACCCAGGCCCACCATCTACTCAGGGTTCCAGCCCAGGGACCCTCCAACTATTAGATCTGCACAATTCTAAACCTTACTGCTGTGTCCACAGGCTATTTCCTCCCTTGCCTTCTCACCTGACAGTGACTATGGCACACGCACCCACCTGCCTGCTCATGCTCTCTCTCTGCAGCCCCCTTCTCCTCTCAGCTACTGGGCTTTATACAGGCCACTCCTGTTCAGCTGCACTTCCTCTTTAATTAACCCTCATTATTCCCTAGTTCCTCCTCCAGGTGCATTCTAGGTGGTTAATTGGCCCACCCAGCCACCTGAACCCCTTCAGGCCTTGGCAAAGCTCTGGTATTTGTTATGGAGTTAGGGGAAACTTTGCAATAGTCTGTATTTTTTAAACGTGCATCTTTGTAACTTAATCTGGAGTTGAGGCCCTCCTGTTCAGATGGTGCATGGGTGCACTTGTGTGCAAGTGTATGCATGAGTAAAGGCTCTCCTGGATTTTCAAGGTTCTGCCTCTTTTTGGTACCAACACAATCTATACTACATGTGCCTTGTGTATTCCCCTAGCTATTCTAGAGGAACCTGTGCATGATGTGAAAGAAGGTCTAAGATATCATTTTTACTGCCATCTTGAATTATGGTATAGAATATCAAATTTAAGATACTTGTCCCTCCCTTGTGAAGATTCCTGTCGCCTCTTGTGCTCTCTGCTCTGTCAGAGCATGTTGACGGTCTCCCTAGTGCTCTCAATGCTCCCCCTGCTCCCAAGGCAGCATGGAGGAAGAAAGAAGATTCAGACCTGGGGGGGAAGGAAGGAATGGAATGGTAGAGGGAGCAAATTGGGATGAAGAGACTGGGACTCTGGAGGAGCTATAGGGGACCTGGGAGCCGGTTGGGGGGGGTGGGGAAACTGAGATCAGAGCTGGGGAGACTGGGACTGGCTGGGCAAGGAGACTATGAGGAGGCTGGAGCAGAGACTCTGGGATATTACTGAAGCAAATGGCTTAGTACTTTTAAAAAAAAAACAAGATTACAGATGTTTCTGTGGGTACGTCTACACTACGGGACTATTCCGAATTTGCATAAACCGGTTTTGTAAAACAGATTTTATAAAATCGAGTGCGCGCGGCCACACTAAACACATTAAATCGGTGGTGTGCGTCCATGGTCCGAGGCTAGCGTCGATTTCTGGAGCGTTGCACTGTGGGTAGCTATCCCGTAGCTATCCCATAGTTCCCGCAGCCTCCCCCGCCCCTTGGCATTTCCGGGTTGAGATCCCAGTGCCTGATGGGGCAAAAATCATTTTCGCGGGTGGTTCTGGGTACAGCCTCACCCCTCCCTCCCTCCCTGACAGCGGCAGACAACCGTTTCGCGCCTTTTTTGCTTGGTGAACCGTGCAGACGCCATAGCACAGCAAGTATGGACCCTGCTCAGCTCCATACCGCAATCGTGGATGTTTTAAACACCTCGCGCACTCTCGTGCAGTATATGCTGAACCAGGACCTTCGAACCGAGGCGAGTAAGAGGCGGATACGGCAGCGCGGCGATGACAGTGATGAGGACGTGGACACAGAATTATCTCAAACCGCGGGCCCCGGCGCTTTGGAGATCCTGATGGTAATGGGGCAGATTCTATCCATTGAACGCCGATTTTGGGCCCGGGAAACAAGCACTGACTGGTGGGACCGCATTGTGTTGCAGGTGTGGGACGATTCCCAGTGGCTGCGAAACTTTCGCATGCGTAAGGGCACTTTCATGGAACTTTGTGACTTGCTTGCCCCTGCCCTGAAACGCCATAATACCAAGATGAGAGCAGCCCTCACAGTAGAGAAGCGAGTGGCGATAGCCCTGTGGAAGCTTGCAACGCCAGACAGCTACCGGTCAGTCGGGAATCAATTTGGAGTTGGAAAATCTACTGTGGGGGCTGCTGTGATGCAAGTAGCCAAAGCAATCACTAAGCTGCTGCTACGAAAGGTTGTGACTCTGGGAAACGTGCAGGCCATAGTGGATGGCTTTGCTGCACTGGGATTCCCTAACTGTGGGGGGGCGATAGATGGAACCCATATCCCTATCTTGGCACCGCAGCACCAGGGCACCCAGTACGTAAACCGGAAGGGGTACTTTTCAATGGTGCTGCAAGCACTGGTGGATCACAAGGGACGTTTCACAAACATCCACGCGGGATGGCCAGGGAGGGTTCATGACGCTCGCGTATTCAGAAGCACTACTCTGTTTAAACGGCTGCAGCAAGGGACTTACTTCCCAGACCAGAAAATAACAGTTGGGGATGTTGAAATGCCTGTCGTTATCCTGGGGGACCCAGCCTACCCCTTGATGCCATGGCTCATGAAGCCATACACAGGCAGCCTGGACAGTGGTCAGGATCTGTTCAATTACAGGCTGAGCAAGTGCAGAATGGTGGTGGAATGTGCATTTGGCTGTTTAAAGGCGCGCTGGCGCACATTACTGACTCGCTCAGACCTCAGCCAAACCAATGTCCCCTATGTTATTGCTGCTTGCTGTATTCTCCACAATCTCTGTGAGAGTAAGGGGGAGACCTTTATGGCGGGGTGGGAGGCTGAGGCAAATCACCTGGCCGCTGATTACGCGCAGCCAGACACCAGGGAGATTAGAAGAGCACACCAGGAAGCGGTGCGCATCAGAGAAGCTTTGAAAACGAGCTTCATCAATGGCCAGGGTACAGTGTGACTGCTGTGTTTGTTGATGAACACCCAACCCCCTTGATTGACTCAGTCCCTGTAAGCAACTCCCCCTCCCCCTTCGAGTACAGCTTACTTATGCAGATAAAGTCACTCTCATTTAAAAAGCATGAATTCTTTATTGATTCATTATAAAAAGAGGGAGAGAAGTAAGGGTGTGCTTTGGGAGGAGGAAAGGAGGGATGGAGAAGGCCATTAAAAATAATTCAGAGTAACGGCATCCTTCTGGTTGGGCTGTCCACGGGGGTGGAGTGGGCGGGTGCACGGAGCCTCCCCCCACGCGTTCTTACACGTCTGGGTGAGGAGGCTAAGGAACATGGTGAGGGGGGAGGGTGGTTATACAGGGGCTGCAGCGGCACTCTGTGATCCTGCTGCCGTTCCTGAAGCTCCACAAGACGCCGGAGCATGTCAGTTTGATCACGCAGCAGCCCCAGAGTTGCATCCCGCCACCGCTGATCTTCCTGCCGCCACCGCTGATTTTCCTGCTGGTCTTCCTGCCGCCACCTCTCATCTCGGTTGTCCCTCCTGTCCTCACGTTCATCCCTCCTGTCCTCACGTTCACTGGCCTCTTTCCTGTAATTTGAAACCACGTCCTTCCACTCATTCAGATGAGCTCTTTCATTGCGTGTAACTTCCATAATATCCGAGAACATCTCATCTCGCGTCTTCTTTTTCCTCCGCCTTATCTGTGCTAGCCTTTGGGATGGAGGAGGGACGCTTGAAAAATTTGCAGCTGCATGAGGGAGATAAATATTTAGAAAGATACATTTTACAGAACAATGGTTATACTCTTTCACAGTGAAAAGCACTATTCACCTTACATAGCACATGTGATTTCCCTACAAGGTCGCATTTTTCATCTTAATAGTGACTGCTTGCATCTCTGGGGTTACAGATCTCAGACACAGGTCCAGGCATCAGGATTCAGCTTGCATGCGGCCATGGTAAGCCACTGTCTCAGTGATTTACCCCTCCCCCCCCAACGCATGGCTAATACCACGCTAGCTCCCTGCTAATCAACAACCGGTGACCAAACAGAAAAGATCATCGGCATTTCACTCCTCCCTTCGCTATGTGCAGGTAAGTGTTTTTTTTTAGCTGCTGCATTGCACGAACCCAGTAGAAAAATGGCCACCCCTGATTTTTAAACCTTCTGCAAAGGTTTCTGGAGTACCTACACATCGAGATGCTGGAGGATTTCCTCTCAATCCCCGGACATGTTAACAAACTTTTCTAAGTAACTATACTGTCTGCGAATGCATCCCAAGTCCTCTGGGCAAATCAATCATTAAAAAAGGCTTGCTTAAAAAACACTGTTTGCTATTTGCAAAGGTACACTCACCAGAGCTCCCTTCCAGGGCGTCATTCTCTGGAATAGTTGCTTGTGAGGGCTGGGAGCAGGGTAATTCCGTCAGGGTGATAAAAAGCTCCTGGCTGCTGGGGTTCACGGAGTGCTGTGTGCTCTCTGCGAGGTCTTCCTCTTCTTCTTCCTCTTCATCTTCCCCGTCTGCATAATCCTCAGACATGGCAGAGATTACAACCCCCACCTCGGAATCCACGGTCAGGGGTGGGGTACTTGTGGCGCAGCCCCCTAAAATTGCATGCAGCTCATCATAGAAGCGGCATGTTTTTCGACCTGCCCCGGACCTTCCGTTTGCTTCTTTGGTTTTCTGGTAGGCTTGTCTGAGCTCCTTAACTTTCACTCTGCACTGCACGGAGTCCCTGCTGTGGCCTTTATCCGTCATAGCCTTAGAAATTCTTTCAAATACTTTTTCATTTCGTCTTTTGGAACACAGTTCTGTTAGCACTGAATCCTCTCCCCATATAGCGATCAGATCCATTACCTCCCGAGCGGTCCATGCTGGGGCTCTTTTTCGATTCTCAGGAGACTGCATTGTTAACTGTGCTGATGAGCTGTGCGTGGTCACCTGTGATGATGAGCTCTCCACGCTGTCGAAGCAGGAAATGAATTTCAAAAGTTCGCGGGGCTTTTCCTGTCTACCTGGCCAGTGCATCCGAGTTGAGAATGCTGTCCAGAGCGGTCAGTGGTGCACTGTGGGATAGCTCCCGGAGGCCAATACCGTCGATTGCGGCCACACTAACCCTATTCCGATATGTTAATACTGATATTAGCGCTACTCCTCTCGTCGGGCAGGAGTACAGAAACCGATTTAAAGAGCCATTAAAATCGATATAAGGTGCCTCCTAGTGTGGACGGTTGTGGCGTTAAATCGGTTTTAGGCTCCTAAAACCGATTTAAACGCCTAGTGTAGACCAGGCTTATGAAGTAAATTGGTGTAGGTGAGAATACATATGCTGAAAAATATGAATGACAGCAGAATATTTATCAAGCAAAGGAGAGCTACAGGAGTAGCAATCACTGGTTCTTCCTCCCTTTGCTGGCCTGAGCTGATGGGCCCACTCTCCCTCCTCTCAGAACCCTAAGAGGAGGAGAAAAGCAGCAGACACCCATCCCTGCTTGCCTTGCTTTGTTGCTGGGGAAGGGGACATGATAAGGATCCTGGCTGGCTCTGTTCGCTCTCGCTAGATTTAGGGAGATGAAGATTACTCTGCTGACCAGTCCTGTTCCCTTTCCTGAACACTGGTAAAGAACAGGACTTGATCCAACTCCTTGGCAGGGTGATCTCCCACTCTCCTGACTTCAAGGGGTGGGGGGACAGAAAATCCAACAAACTTCTCCACTAATTGAACTCTTGGGTCCCTCTGCTGTTTGCCTGTAGAGAAACTGGAATACAAGGGCATCCAATGATAATGGAGTGCGAGGCCATTCGGTTGTCCGCAACCATGTAAATGCTGGAGTGGGAGACACTAAAACCTTTATAGTTCAGTTAGTTGGGTGACATTTGGATCCTAGACCATGAATATCAGCCTGTTTGCTCATCACTACCATCAACACTTCTCCCCTCATTATCATCAATGAAAGTTTCCGGTCGCAAACTGAGCATGGGCTTGGTTAAAGAAAAAACATCACTCCTGTTGAAATATTGCAGTTATGTGCTTTGCTCCTTCCTCTGAAGCATCTGCTACTCGCAGAAAGTGCATACCCGGCTAGATAGGCCATTGGTCTGTTCGAAACTAGATCACTAGCAATTCTTATGTACTTACATTACGTTCTCCTATTACTGTAAGAAATAAACAATCTTATAGGGAGAGGAAGGACAAGGGGTTTCCAATAAATAGACCCTGGCAAAGATTTATATACATCTATATGTGCTGTATCCACTTCTCTCTGTGTGTGGTTTTTATTTCATCTCAGGGGTTCCTTCCAACATGCCATTATAGCACCAACAAATAAGTATTTCTAGTAGACAGACTATATAGCAACATTGACAAGGAACATGGCACTACTCCAAGTACAGTGACTCCAACCAGGCCCAATATCATAGCCATCATTTCTCTAAACAAAAACAACTGGATAGAACTCCCTGCAGATCCCAGAAATGCTGCCTGTTAATCTGCTCAGGGCATCACTGCTGAGCAACATAAAACCCTGCCCCTCTCCTACAGCATTTTTCCTCTGCAGCAATGCCAACCTGTCTTCTTATCCACATATATAAAGATTCCAGAGGCTGCATTTTATTCTTGGATGCACAGAAGTGGTTCCCATTGATTGCTGTGGCATGTTTCTGTTCATGTCCTCTTCATTTCCAAGGAGCAATGAGAGAGCCTCTGAGAGTAACCTCTGAAGGGTGAGCATAGAATATCAGGGTTGGAAGGGACCTTAGGAGGTCATCTAGTCCAACCCCCTGCTCAAAGCAGGACCAATCCAACTAAATTATCCCAGCCAGGGCTTTGTCGAGTCTGACCTTAAAAACCTCTAAGGAAGGAGATTCCACCACCTCCCTAGGTAACCCATGCCAGTGATTGAAGGATTCGTTTGACAGACTTTTACAGTATGAGAAATATAAAGACCTGGCATTAAATATTTACTTTGCCTCCTGAGAGCCACCTATAAACATACATGGGCAAAGCTTTCCACAAGGTATTATGCAACTTTTCTGGTACTGTAGAAGGCTGCCTGGACTGGATCCTTCTATCTCACGTCATTGGCTATGACTGGACTCTGCCAGCACACACTGTATTTACTCAGGGTCTCTCCTTATCCCCTCTTCCTTGGTTACTTTGAACCCCTCCCAACTCTCCTTTGTTGCTTGCAGCAGTTCAGATTCCTTTGGATTTTTAGTGCCACTTTGCTTTCACATCTCCTATTCTACTGTCTCTTCATGCTTCACTAGTTCCACAATGTGCCCCTTGGCTATTGCTGTGTTCTCTCATCAGTTGCCTTCACGATTCAGTTATGATTGATTATTTATCATGTATCAGACACTGTACGATTATTATTAAGCTCTAACCATGTGTTCAGTTCTATACAAAACAGGGCAAGCTTCTGCAGAGTTTTCCCTACACCAATCTACAAGCTAATATTAAAAGGCTTTGGAAAGGTGTGTAATAATAATTACCTAAAATATTTGAGAGTGGTATTGATGATGCACAGTGGTTTGGAAAGATGCTGATAAATATTATAATGGAAATCCAGGTATCAATTTAGATAAGTCATCTTTAAATCACTTATATGATCACTATTTGTTGGTCCACTAAATGGTGAACTTCAAATGATACAACAGCAAAATCTCCATATTGGAAGGATTTAATATCAAGCTAAAGTTTAATACACAAGAAAGTTTCACCTATACAACCTGAATTGGCTTTTAAACTGGTTTTGTTAAATTGGAGTACAAGACTCTGTGGACACTCTTATTTTAATATCAGAATAGTTTATAACAGTTTAGTTAAACCTGTTCTAATCACCTTAAATTAAACCAAAATAAGACACTCAAACTAAAATCAGAGTGTTCACACAGAAGTTTGCACAACTTTAACTATATTGATTTAAATTCACATCTTGGGTTATACCTGTGCAACTTTCCATGCAGACAAACCCTAAATCTCCCTTGTTAGAAGTGTAACTTCAGAATGTAAATATTCTTTATTGCCTGTAGAAAGCATCACAATGATAGTTTCTAACCTAATCCTGAAAAGTCCTACTGATCAGCCAGAGTGAAGGACAAATACATCAGCACAAGTGATTTTGACAAGAAAGATTAGAGCCAAACAGCCAAACAATCACTCTCCAGAGCGATGTGGGAAACTGAACTCCATGCATTATTACACAGACAATATTCAGGCAAGTAAAATATTGACTTTCGACAGTTCATAAAAAACAATATAGCTTGTGTCCTAGGGCAGCTGTTTAATCTGCAGCTGGTACCGGAGTATGACATCAGATATAATTATATTTCCCATATAAATCCCAGAAAGTTTTTTCCCCCAAAGTTGATATTAATCACCTAACTGCTATGGTCTTTCCCTCAGATTTCCGA
Organism: Mauremys mutica; assembly: GCF_020497125.1. Taxonomy (NCBI): domain Eukaryota; kingdom Metazoa; phylum Chordata; order Testudines; family Geoemydidae; genus Mauremys; species Mauremys mutica. The sequence goes on along the minus strand of NC_059076.1, from coordinate 93,143,776 downwards.
ACTCAACAGCATCAACAACAGAATTCTGTATAGGTATTAATGACTTGTATTCACGTAGCACTCACAAAGGTGATGGGCACTGTCTACTCAAATACTGAGCAACATTGTGCAGAACAGATTAGAATCTTAGACATTCAATATATGAAGTGTGGAGGAGAGGAATGCAATTAATATATGTACAATCTTTATTTACACTGACATATTCTTATGTAATGTGGAGGAAGATCGCTGGCCAATGACACCCATTTATTGTGTTTACTGTTCATTTTGATGTGATTTCATGGTGCTTTGCAGTCTGAATGTAAGAAGTATTTTTATTTACTTTAATTTTAGCCACTCTTCCTCTAAATTTAAGCCATGTAGAGGTTAACTACCTCTACTAGAGGAAAACACTGAATGTATTGGGCCAGATTCTGGGCCCTTGCTGATCTGTATATTATTGACTTCTTATAATGGTTTTCTATTCTCAGCAACAAACACTTCTCTTTTCTGTTGCGAGTTCTTTAATATAAAGCAAAAACAACAATTCATTAAAATGAATATTTGAGTAGATATATGTGCAAAAAGAACAGACTGATGCTTTCCATAGGACCTCTTGAAAAAAAAAATCATGTCTACTGAACCAAATTACTCTCTTGATATTTTCATTTAAACAAAACATTTTGGATAGTTTGGATTGAAGCCCATTGGATTTGTTCTGCTTCATATGCTTTCGTTTTCTCTTCCTTTTCTTGTACTCCTAATTCTTTTGGAGTGTCAGGGGCTGCAATTTGTTTCAGTGCAGCCAAAAATGTGGTTTTGCTTTGTATACTTAGCGTTGGTTTCTATGTAAGATACATACTGGGCAGATCCCAAGTAAAGGTCTCTTCCAGCAGAAGGTCAGACATTTGGTGCCTTTTCCATATGTTCTGAACAGTGTTGCTGGCTATTCTGTGTGTTGAAAAGGAGCTTTGAGAAAGATGCATTGAGTCCTGGTTGCACATCTGGAAATGTTGATGGGCAGTTGAGATTTTAAGGCATTGTGTTCATTCTCCTCCACAGCAAAGATTCAACATACCTTGAAGGCAAAAAGCAGCAATTTCCAAATGCTTATGACATTCCAGTGGGATTTTGAAATTAAAAAAAGAGAATGGATTTTTTTTAAAAAATACCCGTCAATCCCCAGCATGGTACTGCCACTGTCTAAGCATTCACACTCCTACCACAATATGACACAAATTTGCTTTTTGCATTGATTAAAAATTGTCAGTGTGAACTATACCTTGCAGCTACATATGCAAACAAACAAAAAAAAACCCCAAAAAACACAGAAGCAAACAACACATGAAGCAAGAAGAAAGCTGCATGCTTCTTTATGAATGTATAGGCAAATAAATAAAGTGGAGTAAATATAAATAGTCGATACACCATTAAAACTTTCTAATTATAAGGACAGTGAAGCACTGGAATAGACTTCCAAGGGAGGTTGTGGAATCCCCATCACTGGAGGTGTTTAAGAACAGGTTAGACAAACACCTGCCAGGGATGGTCTAAGGGTCCTGCCTCAGCACAGGGGACTGAACTAGATGAAGTCTCGAGGTCCCTGCCAACCCTAAATTTCTATGATTAACTAAAATCAGGAAAATGTAGTGCTTTTTAAGGATGGAAATATCTGAGCTGACCAGATTCCTTTATTCACAGGAGAATATATTTTCTGTCCATAGCTCCTACAAAGTCTTTTCATTTTAAGAAAACGTACATTTATCCACTCGTCTGGAATAAAGAGAAAGGACATATGGTGAGCATTTTTCTACCATCACTCAAACTAGTTCATCAGTCAAATCTGTCCAATGTAAATACTGTCCAAAAGAGCTAGGTTATTTTGATTTTTAATATGAATCTATGTTAAATAGCTACATTCTCAACTCTGGAAAAATCATCTCTGAGGAGCTTCTGTCTAATTTTAAGATAGGTCAGAGAACGGAGGCCAGCATTTTAAGAAGTAACTAGTAATTTTGGGTGCTTCACTGGTTTGGGTTTTCCCACTTGAAATGCCTGAAAGAGACCTGATTTTCAGAAAGCACCAAAGACCCAGTCCTTTGGAAATCAAGCTCCTTTAAAGTTATCTCAGATTGGGCAACTAGAAATTGAGGCACCAAAAAGTGAATCACTCTTTAAAAATCTTGGTCCAAGACTGCCCAGTATGCAACTAAATCTTTACAAAATATTCTTTATGCCAGTGATCCTGGCATGGTTCCCCAGGACTAAAGAACCAAATGAGCTAAGGAAAACAATGGGGGCCTTTTAATTTGACTTGGACACCCAAGTGGTTTTCCTGACAAAACTGCATCTTGAGCTGTATCTTACTTGCAGCTAATCTATCTGTTTTCCTGTGGTCAAAGGACTTTGCAGCCAACATAAATTGAAAGCTTTACAGGAACTTGTATCCCTACATTCGGATGAACGCATTGTAACTGTATAGCCTTTTGGAGTGCCTTGAGTGTAGTACCAAGGGAATTACATGTTTGTTTTAAGTGTCATACTCTCCTTTATCTTGCTGCTTCAATTTGTATCCATTAATAGGCACTGCGTTATAAAGTCAACTCCCATTACTTATATGATATCTGGAGTTATTGGCCCTAATCCTGAGTTCTGAGGTCAATGGAAGTTTTATCAGAGCCAGGCCTGCAGGACTGGGCTGATTGTTGGTGAGATACCACATTATGGGGCACATTTTCCGAAAGTGGCCAGTTTCTAGATGTAATTTATTTTCACTAGAAATTCATCTGCAGACACAAATCCTAGTAGTTGTAGCTTTACCTAACTTGTTGCAGATGTAAATTAAATAGAACCAAATTCTGACACCCTTACTCACACTGAGTAGCACCTTAATGCTACACACAATCCCATTGATTTCAATGGAATACTTCTGGAGTCCAGTGCTACTTAGAGCAAATAAGAATCTGACCCATTAATTAAAGAGGTGACTACTCTGGTTTGTGCACATAGTTTATTATGTGGATACAAGTTTTGTAAGGTGTAATATGTTCTGGCAACCAGGGGCCTCAGTCAGCATCTGTTATATCCCTGTATCTTTACTCAGTATAGTACTTTGTTCCCCTACCAAATGCCTTGTTTTCTGGCAATGTTCTTGTGTTCTCTCTCTCTCTTCCTCCCCTGCCCTTCCTTCCCCACTTCTAATAAAATAAAAATTATAAATTAAAAAATAAGTTTAAATTAAAGAATGCTGCAGGTCTGTGGTGAAATGATCACATTTGATGATCAAGGTTTATGGAGTTAAAAAAAATCTTAGCACTATGTAAATTATTATTTTGTGGTGAATACCTTAAGGAAGCCCTTATAGTAGGAACATCAGGTAGGTATTTTTCCAGAATGCTGTACCAAGAAATCTTATTTACTTACTATCTCAAACCTCCATTGAAAACTCTTAAACAGATAATCACTGAATATTACATTGTTGCTGTCTTTTCAGGACCAGATTGTGAACCCGATCTGGTGAGCAGTTTCTCTCACATCAAAGCTCAAAGTGCAAGGGGCCATTCACCAATAGGAGAAATGGCTCATAATCTGGTCTTTATATTCACTACAGTTAGGTTATGTTAACTATTCTGTGTTTTGGTATTCAGATAATACCACATATGTTGATTTATATATATTCCTTTAACATGGCTACTTCAGGTATGTTTTTTAACTTTTTGTGGTTCTAAGACCAAGGCTTATTTTTTCTGGTGATTAAAATCAATAGCCTGTAAAGGATTAAAATACTTGAATAGGCTTAACTAGAATCATGTTTAATCCACTGGTCTTTCAATATGCACTGGGTTCCAAGAGGCAGGACGAGTTCAGCAACCAAGAGATCCCAGTCCAAGCATGCTGAGGCTCTTTCCCAGGTATAACATAACTGGAACATCTCCTGTTAGTTTCTCTGTGACTACATTATCCAATGCCTGGCACTATGTGAGAGTCTGGGCTGAATTAAAACTAATCAGTTTCCAAGGCCTGTTCAGATTCTTCCATTAGATTTCCTAAAGGTCAAGTGCCTCTAGACTAAGGTCAACTTAGTTGCTTGCCACCCTGATACAGAAGCTCCCAACGACACCACGCAAGGAGAAAAAAAAAAAGTCAAGTGGCCGGGTAAATTCTTGAGAGTTTGACAGATTTTCAAATAAGTGTTCAGGAATTTCCTTATTATGAAGGACTCGAACATTTCACTCATCTGACTTGGGTCTTACTTGCTCCATCACATCAACACCAACACCCAAATGTAAATAGACAGGAAATCCTCAATGAGGAACAGGTGATTGATATCAATCACACTGAAGTAAGTATGTAATATGCACAAACTGCATCTGTGCTGACTCAGTGCTTGCTAACACATTAGGTTGAGGGATAGTTCTTTCAGTTTTACTTGGCACATCTCCCATTGACAACAATGGGAGTTTCACTTGAGTAACAACTGCAGGATCAAGCCCTTCACTGGTAAAACTAATCTGAAGCAATTAAAAACAAAACAAGGACTTGATCTACTTTTTTAAGCCCCTAAATGACAGAAAATTGAGAATTAAGGTGGACACCATCATCAACTGCAGTTTATGATGATGAAAGCATCGGGGGGGTTGTAGTCAGAGCTCTCTACCTTTCGTACTATACACTAAAATACAACTATTATTAGTATGTCCATTGCACCCCCACCTAGATAGGGGCTCCCTTGGCACTGTACAAGGAGATAGCAAGAGACAGTCCCTGCTCCAAAGAACCTGTAAACTAAACAGACAAGACATCATCATCACGTCCGTTTTATAAATGGGGAACAGAGACATAGAGAGATTAAATGACTTGCACAAAACTGTCAACTCTTCCTGTGTGTTTGTACAGCACCTAGTACAATGAGCCCAATATCAGTTACAGACTCTAGGCCCCACAGTAAAACAAATAAGGTCACACAGAATGTCAGTGTGCTCCTGAGCCCGCACTCAGTGCCTTAAGCATGGGACAAACTTTCCTCAATACACTGTGTGTATATGCTTAGGGAATCCAATGTATGAGATAATGTTATCAAAGTTAATGTCAGGTCCTAATCCCAATTCAAACTGGATCAGGATCAGGTCCTAAGCATGGCAAATATTCCTGTGCCACCACTGCTTTTTTATTTGGTACAGCGTGGTTAAGAACTAGGGAAGCAAATCTGAAATCATACTCAATACATTTCAAACAAACAAAAAAGCACAAAAGACACCACATTTCTTGATCCTGCTAGGACAATAGCTTTGTTGATTCACTTCACTATACTTGGGCTTGGTGTTGTTCCCATTGAAGTCAATGGGAGTTTCGTCAACCTGAATGGCAGCAGGATTATGCCCATTCTGTATTTGTACTTTTCAGGAGAAATCCATTATGACTCATACAGAATATTATGCCTGGAGAATTTTTGCTGTTCTGTTTCTCAGTCTGACAGCATCATATATCCATTTAGGTTTTATTTTAGCTTTTCCTTAGACACCCCATCCAAAGCCCATGGGCATTTGTTAAATTGAGAATGACAAAGCAGCAATACCTTGTAACAAAGATGAATCAGTGTATTTGTCAAGCTTGACTATTAACCACAGTACCTTTTCCAGCTGGAATAGAAACTTATAAAGACCCTTTCAGGGCAACAAATTAGTTTGTCAATGGATCTAAATAGTCATTAATGAAAATGCTTCATAAATGAATTACTGAAAAATTATCCTTGGGGTTAGTTATAAAAATACTCACTCTCAAGCCAGGATGTATTTGTTAGTCAGTCTGCATGCTTTGAAAGTAGATTGACTATTTAGCCATTTTAGAAAACAGGCTGAAGAGACAGCAAACATATCTGCTACATGTTATTCTTGAAGTCTGACACTTGAAATGCCACATACAATGCAACGATGGTCAGACACTATACTTTATTCCACTGCAGGAATCATGTAAGTTAATATGTAGAAGTCTGACTTGTAGTGATTGAATTTCTTGAGTCTTTCTATTTAGCTTAAACAAAGAGACGGTTAAGGGGGTGACTCGATTACAGTTTATAAGTACCTACATGAGGAACAAATATTTGATAATAGGCTCTTCAATCTAGCAGAGAAAGATATAACCTGATCCAATGGCTGGAAGTTGAAGCTAGACAAATTCAGACTGGAAATAAGGTATATATTTTTAACAGTGAGGTTCATTAACTACTTGAACAATTTACCAAGGGTCATGTTGGAGTCTCCCTCACTGACAAATTTCAAATCAAGACTGGATGTATTTCTAAAAGATCTGCTCTAGGAATTATTTTGGGGGAGTTCTATGGTCTGTGTTATATAAGGAGGTCAGACAAGATGATCACAATGTTCCTTCTTGCTTTGGAATCTCTGACGCTATAAACTATGTCAAATACAGGATATGCTACATAGCATATCAAATTATATAGTCTATTTAAATGGATGCTCCAGGAAAACTGACAAAGTGACTTGCTCAAACCAGACTTCTGGCAGGAGATATGTTTTTGGACCGAAACCATGGCCCATCATTGCACACCCATGCAGAAGAGCAAGGTGGCATAAGGCACCCTTGCTGGTAGCAGAACGAAGGCAAGAGAGTGGGGGGAAGCAGCCTCTGCAAAGCTGCCCCTCCTCCTCTAATACAGATGGGTGGAAGTTTGGCTCCAACCTGTCCCCAAGGCTCCAGAAAGCACAGCTGCCCAGCACACCGGGGGACATACTCTGTGCTATGTGCAGGGCTGGCATAGAGTGCATTTCCTCTCCCGTCTCCCCCATAAGATCAGGAGGGGCACTAAGAAGCAGATGTGACAGTCACAAACTGCTCAGAAAGCCACATTTAGCCCTTTGCAGACTCTCTGTAAAATTCACAGGTACAATAAAAGAGCTTGTGAATGATCTTTTTGTTCTCTATGAGCCAAATCCTAGTTCTGGGTTTGCATTACAGTAAGGAATATGGTAGCCACATATGGCCATGTGAAACTACTGAATACCAGGCCAGCTAGTTCTGAAGATAGCACTGTTTCAGCCATGATAGGCTTGGTGGGAACAGGGAGCTAATTAGCATGACCTCACCTCGACCTTTACCAGTCCTACAGTGATCTTTCTCCTCTCTCTCTCTCTCTCTCTACCTGAGAAGGGGAAGGCAGAATCCTTGCAACCTTTGAGTTCTAATAAGCCCCATGTAGCTCCAGCAAGAGTGGAGTGAGGGAGCAGATCGCACTGTGAGCATTCTGTGTGCGCAAACTAGATGCCAAAAACTCCACTTTTCCCCTCACACTTTTTACATTGCAATTACTCATTGTCTATACAAAAATCTGAAGCATATTGAACACTTAAAAGATTGGGGCATTGTACATTACAATTAGCTGGGGATACTGCATGAGTGCTTGTGGGGTAGGATGGAGGGGAGGACTGATGGGCAGCCTACTTTGTTTTGAGGTTCCTGCAACATAATTTCAGCTTCACATGCTGCTTAGGATAGGAGGGTCCTGACCACAGAACACTTAACAGTCCTGAAAAATTCAACAATCTTTTAACAGGATGATGGTCTGGGAAAGATTTAAAATGAAGAAAATGAAGAAACTTGCTCTAGGAGGCTGAGAATTCCAACCCACATATACACTGAATACAGTATTTCATTGCAGATCATGACTCATTAGTCACATTACCCTCTGTTACATAGATGGTTTCATGAAAGATTAGGAAAGGAGTGGGGTGGAAAGCACACACACGGAAACATTTTTCGTTGTGCTCTTTTGCTTTTTTCAGTCTTTTCACTTTTAGTTCTATGCACAGTATTTCACTTTAATTTAATGCACATACACAAAAGGTTTTAAAACTGAAGCTGGGCAAAAATTGCCATATTATTCTGCAAAATGTTCAATTGAATTGTCAAAAGTTCTCTTGGACTGTATTCACACCTGTTGTCTTTGCTTCCTGCGAGTACTCTAAAGAAAGAGATTGAAATTCCCTCTCGATGCATATTCAAATTGTATAGTTAACCAACATTCCATTTAGAATTTTGCACTCAAATATGCAATTTGAAATATGTGCTGCTGGTTATTTAAGAAGTCATCCACTCAGGAAAAAGAAATACCATGCAATTTATTGAACAAACCAAACCAACGCAGCAAAAATTTCAAATGTTAACAATTTACAAATGGTCTGTAGCCAATAAATTATTTAAGAACTTTGCAAAGAAATTTTAAATAAAGAATAAATTTGAGGATTTTGCAATTGGTTCATGAAGGAGGTAAAATTAATCAAATTGCTAATTAAAAAATTATTTGCCCAACTCTAGATAGGATCTTGTGCCTGGTCTAGAACCCATCCAGCTACATTCTTCTACCACACGCATTACTGCAGTGTCTGAATACCTTTCAAATTATTAAAGTGAGTACATTTAGGGCATAGTATATTTCTCTCCTTTTCATTGTGTATGGACTTTGATTTAATTGGGTATTTGTTTGACGTTTTATTGTGTTGTTTTATTTTTCTCTCTCTGTTGATGCTGCTAGGTTTTGTGTGTTATTCTGGAGGGTTACTGAGTTAAAGCTGGTCAAAGTGATGAGTTTTAGGTTTCATTCTGAAAGTACTGAGGTTCGTAGCTATTCCACATTGTTCCATGGTTGTGGACCTATTGTTAAGAAATCTTTGGGTCTTGAACACACAAAGTCTCACTCTTGAGGTTAACACTAACACTGCCATAGTTGTAGGAGACTATAACTGTTCCAGAAAGTCATGATCACATAGGATGAGGTGTTGTTTTAGATAGCTGATTGGGTCAATCTCTTTGAGGGCTCAGAAGAGGAACAAAGCTTTGAATTTTACTCTGTATTCTACATTAAGCCGTGAAAGAGTGGTACCTCAGCATAATATGCTCTTGGAAGTCTGTGTTGCAAGTAAGCAAGCTACTGTATTTTGAACCAGCTGGAGGAGCTTTTTAAAGTCAATAGTTTCATTCCTGTGAACATTCCATTACAATAATCAAGTCTGCAAGTCATGAGTACACGGATCACCATGATTATGTCTAAATCCAATAAGTAGCATTACTCTCATTCTTCTCTGGATTCAGCTTCATCCAGCTGCTCTTCATCCAGATACTATTTTGACCAGGATCCTCAAGAGCTGGGAAATCATGCATATTGCTGATATCTTAGCCATGTTCACATCCCTTGTGAAGGTGAGATAGAGCCGGGGATATCATCTGCACATTTCTGACATTTCTGTCCACATTGTATTAACATTTCTCCTAGAGGATTCATATTCATTAGCTATGCAGTGGTACAGGGGAAAGGATGGATCCCTGTGGCAATTGTTCTGGAGGCCAAGGAGCAGATTCCCATCCATACTCCTCTGAAAGGAATGATTGAAGCTATTTCAGCACTAGCCCACTAACCTCATGGTCCACTAGAACAATGGAATAAGTGAGTTCATGCGCACGTGGCAGCTTTCTTCAAGGAGGCTTTCAGAAAATCCTACTATCCCTCAGTAAACTCGGCCAGCAGACTATACTGAACCGATGATGAGGAGGAAGTCTTTTCATATATAAGCGTCATGGTGCTGAATACTATGGAAATGCCCATAAACACACATTAGAATAAACTCACATCAGGACATGCATTCATATTGTACTGAGGAACATACACTTCTTCAGTGCTTGGTGCATCTGGCCTTAAGATTCATACCTCTCAGTGTACTTGATGCAAGCATCCATCTGTTCCTTGACCATGTGCCTTGTTATGCTGTTCCTTTGCTAGATCATGCATAAAAGTGGAATGAAATATTACCTACTTCAGCCGTATGGTTTCACCATTCAGGCCAGTGAAGTAAATGACCTTGTAGCTCTCTCGCATTGTTTCCTTAGTGGAGAGTGTTAGTGCCAATATGTTAACCATACTCAACCATTCTTCATTTCTGATTTCTCTCGTCTAAGCAGATAAGAATGACCTAGGGCCTCTTAGTGTGTTTTACATCAAAGGCTGATGAAGAGTTCTGACAGCCTGGATGTCAGTGCTGTAAATAAGCCATTAATCACACTGCCATTCCATGGAACAAACTTTTCCCAGAGGGTATGAACTTTCTTCAGGTCACTAATATAAACCATATCTTCTCTAATCCAGTGGGGCAGTCGTTATGTCAGTGCTCTCAAGGTGGGCTATTTCCATGTCAGGCTGATACTCCATTACTTTCATTTTAATGCATAGGTCATTGTTACGGTTCCATTGGATTATAAATGGTCAATTAACAGATAAGTAGTTGCAATGAATTAAATAAATGAAGGCAGAGCTCAGTGGAATTTCCACCAAGGGATAGCTGGTTCAGTGTCCTGTTAAAACTTTTGCCTCAGCATCACATATTGAATAACGATCCAAGATAAGGGCTATAGGAAAAACAAGAGCTTAAATGATTTGGCGATTGACCAAAATAATGTGGTTGCAGCAGAGGCTTCTTAGCCTAAAGTAGAATGCAGTGACTATAAAAAAACAATGTATCTAATATTAAAATAGAAATTGGTTTTAAAATAAACCCCAGTCATCCACCCTGCCATCAATATTCTTTATATCACTATACAGTAAAAGGCTATAATATACTCTTACACATAACCATCAGCAGACAGAAATGATCATATGTACTGTACAATAAAATATTAGTATGATTCAGGGGCATGGCTAAAAACAAAGGTTAGTTCCATCTACATTTCAAGGCCAAAATGTTTTCAACCATGTTGAAATCAAGTCTCCTAACTTGTCTGGGGGGTTGTTTTTGCAGTGTAGAGGGCCTCATTCTGCTACCAGTTAAAATATATGGCTGCTCAATAATCTGCTGCACCCAATGGAAACTAGGCATAGGAAATATGGGGGAACTGCAATCCTGGAAGCTATAGGGGTCCTGGTTTGAGTCCAGACATAGTTTAGAGCAGCCCTGAATTGCTAGGTCTCAAGATTGTTCTTAACTCTGCTTTGGCTACAGTGGCTCTAAGGGGACATTCACCGGCAGGGGACTGCTGAACACCACATGCTTTGGCTATACACCCCACACCAATACAATCTCTACACTGTGAGTTGGAAGAGGAGTGGCATAGGGCTGGCTAAAAAATAGCTTTTGTCACCTGGAAATCCCCAGCTTGCTGTTTAAGAGGAAGCTAGTTGCTTATGTACTCTGTATAAAGAGCTACATTTTGAAGCTATGTTTACCAAAAAAAAACCCCATCAAAATCTGTGTTCAAGCCACAGTGAAAGAGGGGAGTGGTGAAGGTCGGCCTTAGACAATTCTGAGTAACACATTTCTCTACCTTTCTGGGAACTGCTGGGTCCACACCACCGCAGGGACCTTAATCAATTTAACAGACTGTGCCTACTTTACAAATAAAATATCATCATCCCACACTCCAACTTCTTTAACTACTTTAAAGTCAGATGTTTTTGCTAACTCAAGTGGGCACTGAACTAAATGTGGATAAACACTGATTGACTAGCTACTGTTTGAGCACAAGCTCTTTACCTAGCACATCACCTCACCCACCTATTCAGAGTTGGGTGCCAGGCCTCACAAGCCTGAGAACCCATTTACACTACAAATATAATGAATAAGCTACTAAAACCTCAAGGGGCCCTGTTGTCCCTTTCCTGGTTAAAATGAAGTTAAAACACTTGGACTGCTTTGAACACCTCCCCACAAAAGCTTTGACCCACCAGCAGTCACCTCAAATATATATTTTGAACAACTGGATACTATATGGTACTGTAGAGGCCCGAGTCTCTTGTCTGACAAAACCACCAAGACCAGAAAATGTTATTTCGGTTTTGCCATATAGCTCCCTACAAAGAAAAAAAGTGTTTAACAATATACCAGTAAATAATTATAGATTCTCTCCATTAAATCAACAAAAATTCTAGTGTGCAAAATTTACCATTCAAAAGTTTCTATCACAGTCATGGGGGTGGGGGAAGAGAATGTACATCTATGTCATCTAAAGCCCCATCTTCACTACAACCGTAACTGGGTAATGGGACCCCATTCCAACAGCATTTACAATTGGATTCATGACCTAGGACTCCCCTGGGAGGAGATAATCAGGAGGCAAACATAGTTTAAGACAACAAGAGCTGTGCTAACCTTTTCTAGGTTGTAAGTCATGGTTTCAGACATTGCTGTTTCATACAGCATATATTTCACTTTGCAATCACAACAATTTTATTTAAAATGCTCTAGTTTCAGGGATTTATATTCCAACCATAGAATGATGTTCTGAGCTGGAACTTGACCCACAGGCCTCAATTCCACCTGGGAAGCAATTCTTCTATTTTTAACATTTTAGAAACATCACTTCTGACATTTTAAAATAATAAGTGTAAACAGCAGCTGGTTTAAGATGCTGGGCTAAGTCTGTTTATATAAAAAGTCTGATTTAAAAAAAAACCTGTTTTGGAAGAGATTAGTCTATAATATAGTGAAAGATTTTTATATTCTGGAACAAATTTAATCTAATCAAGAAGTGAGATTTTAGAACTGAATTTATAATCAAACAAAGCTGACAGTTTTTAACACATGGAGTTAATGCCATACATGGCAGCCAGGACCACTGAGAGTATCAGAGCTCCACTGTGTCAGGTCCATATATTTTGGTATAAGGAAGGATTTGACTGACGGACAGACATGAGCTGGGCAAATGAGGATACTCGTCAGATTTCACAAGAAGAACCACGTTGGACAGATCTTAGTCCTGTCTTTGAACCAAAGTGAGACTTAATGAGGTTTAATGGGAGCTGGGACACCCAAGGTCACAGACCAGCTAAAATAAAGAGATCTCACAGGTGGGTCTGAAGAGGTGACTCTGTAGCAGAGACTATTCACATACCATCTCAGCCAGACCCTTGGCTTTCTCCTTCTCCAAGCCCCTCCCCGGAGGCTTCCAGCACAATTCTGTTCCTGTTACTCCCTGACTATGCTGTTAGTCTCTTTCTTCTTCCTTAATACTTCATAGGCCTCCAAAAACCTCCACGCCCCTGCACCCTGTCACCACCTTTCCAGAAAAGATTTCAATTCACCTTCTTACACCCCCTTCCCTTTCAAGGCATATCCCAGGGTCCAGCCTACATGCATGTACTTGTACAGGGCTACTACAGAACTCAGTGTAAACCCTGCAAGAGCCTCTAAAAGCAAAATCTGGCCCCTTTTGATATTACAGTGTGTCAGAGGTAATAATGTTATTCATCATTCCACCCCCACAAATAGAAACTTAACTAGCTTAACATAGATTCTATCCTTAAAATCCATTTTCCTTGTGTAATGCGGATGCTTCCTTGGTTGATCATGGGCAGCAGGGATCAAATCTGGGATCTCTTGAGCTCATGTACACGCCTCAACTGCCTGAGCTCTACTAACCAAGGCTGTAGCAGGCTCATCAATTTCTAGCTGGCCTAGCCACCACTAGAGAGGGATAGAGTGCCACACAGAGCAGACATTGCTTACACTTTTACCCACACAACTGTGCATTTATTTTAAAATCCCATTTCATTTCTTTGAAGTATGCATCAGGTGCATTTATTCAGGGCTGCCCAGAGGATTCAGAGGGCCTGGGGTCTTCGGTGGTGGGGGTCCCCCGCTTCAGCGGTAATTCGGCGGCGAGTCCTGCTTCGCCGGTAATTCAGCAGCGGGCGGTCCTTCCGCCCCAGGGCGGAAGGGCCCCCCGCCGCCGAAGACCCGGAGCGGAAGAAGCTCCGGGGGCCCAGGCCCCGCGAGAGTTTTTTGGGGCCCCTGGAGCGAGTGAAGGACCCCACTCCAGGGGCCCTGAAAAACTCTCGTGGGGGCCCCTGTGGGGCCCGGGGCCTGGGGCAAATTACCCCACTTGCCCCCCCTGCCCCCGGGCGGCCCTGCATTTATTTCTGGAACTTCTTTTCCTGTTGGCCATTGCATTATTGTAACACATCAAGGAAAAAGTCTAGTGGGAATCAAGAATCCTGCAGATTGACAAGAGGAGCAAATTTTATTAAAAGCAAACTGTAAACTTTTGTACTTTAAAGAAAATTGGATTTAGCAGGTCAAACACAAGGTGTCAGCAGACAAGCTGGAAGGCCTTTGGGACTGCTTAGTGGTCTCAAAAGTTATTTCTTGTTTTATTATTTGATTTCTTTGAGGTGTTCATACCAAATATGTTGACATAGCTTCTAATTTTTCCCCAGGCTGATTGTGCAAGTTTAGTACAAACATTACAAATAGCCAATGTTCTCAGTGATCTTGCAGAATCCTCAATAACCTTATAGAAAAGGTGACCTTAGAAATAACCTTTAATTTATTGTCTGTGGATGGATCATAAAAAAGTATTTGGTGCCAAATCCTGCAGCAAGCTGATGCACGTTTTTTATTTAATCAAGATAAAATGTGTGGTATTTAAAAAAACATATTCTTGTCCTTCAAGAAAATAAGCTTTTTCAATAGAAAGAGAGCTCAGAACCAGAACTTCAGATCAGCATATTCATTAATTTTGGGTAGGGGGAAATGGTAATTGTTTATATAGATTTAAACAAGACATAAAAGACTCCAGGCACGATTACCATATATGAAAAATACAACCACTCCACTCCAACAAAAATAAATGTACAAAACAAGCCCAGAAAAAGAAAGAAAACCTACTCCATCCACAAATCACAGCTCTCGAGGCACAAATCTGCACCCTCAGCATATCCCTTCCTTCTCAAAATCTAGGAAAAAAATGGTGGGCTTTGATGCAAGCCCTGAAGATTAACAGATCTGGGTTATTTCAGACCACGCACATATGGAGTACATCCAAATCTAGATTTTGCAATTGGCTTCTGTCTTTAAGATAGAGCATTTCCTTAACCTGAGCCTTCTATGCAAGCTCAATCTCAAATGATACAGGTATATCTTATTAAATGAAAGCCTCATTTCTGTCCAAACCAAATAAAGATGGTAGTCCTCATTGAAGACATCTACAAATCCACTCCCGGTTTCCCCTTTCAAACTACAGCCATGTTTTGCACTTGCTGTGTTTTGAAGAGTTTGGTTAGGATTTTTTTTTTTTTTAAAGATGAGAAAAGTGCATTTTTTCCATCCTGGGTGAAGTGAAAATCAGATGAAGTGATTTTGAGGAGAATTTAACTCTAAAAATTAAATTTCCTCTCTTTTCTTGGTTTAAGCAGACTTTTCACATTATTGCTGACCTTTCCAAGGAAGTCTCACACCTTCAGGAAAAGACGGTTACTCACCGTAGTAACTGTTGTTCTTCGAGATGTGTTGCTCCTATCCATTCCATGTAGGTGTGCGCGCCGCGCGTGCACGGCTCTTCGGAACATTTTTACCCTAGCAACTCCGGCGGGCCGGCTGGGTGCCCCCTGGAGTGGCGCCGCCATGGCGCTGGATATATACCCCAGCCGGCCCGACCGCTCCTCAGTTCCTTCTTGCCGGCTACTCCGACAGTGGGGAAGAAGGGCGGGTCTGGAATGGATAGGAGCAACACATCTCGAAGAACAACAGTTACTACGGTGAGTAACTGTCTTTTCTTCTTCGAGTGATTGCTCCTATGCATTCCATGTAGGTGATTCCCAAGCCTTACCTAGGCGGTGGGGTCGGAGTGAGACATGGCAGAGTGTAAGACTGCTGAGCCGAAGGCTGCATCGTCTCTGGATTGCTGCACCAACGCGTAGTGGGAAGCGAAGGTGTGGACAGAAGACCCGGTGGCCGCTTTACAGATGTCCTGGATGGGGACATGGGCCAGGAAGGCGGCCGACGAGGCGTGCGCCCTCGTCGAGTGAGCGGTGAGGCGGCATGGTGGCACGCGAGCAAGCTCGTAGCATGTCCGGATACATGCCGTCACCCAGGAGGAAATCCGCTGCGAGGAGACCGGCTCGCCTTTCATGCGGTCGGCAACTGCTACAAACAGCTGGGTCAAATGCCGGAAGGGCTTCGTCCGCTTGATATAAAAAGCGAGGGCCCTGCGGACGTCCAGGGTGTGAAGCTGTTGCTCACAAGGTGAAGTGTGCGGCTTCGGGAAGAAGACCGGGAGGAAGATCTCCTGATTAAGGTGAAAGGCCGACACCACCTTAGGGAGGAAGGCCGGGTGTGGTCGAAGCTGCACCTTGTCTCCGTGGAAGACTGTGTACGGTGGACTATCCGTTAGGGCACGAAGCTCAGAGACTCGCCTTGCCGAGGTAATCGCGACGAAGAAGGACGTCTTCCAGGAGAGAGAGAGCAGAGAGCATGTGGCCAGGGGCTCAAAGGGCGGTCCCATCAGCTTGGCCAGAACGAGGTTTAAATCCCAGGTCGGGGAAGGACGCCGTACCGGCGGGTATAAGCGGTCCAGGCCTTTAAGGAAGCGGGAGACCATCTGGTTGGAGAAGATGGACCGACCTCCCATGGATGGACGAAAGGCGGACACTGCTGCCAGGTGCACCTTCAAGGAGGAGACCGCCAGACCTTGCTCCTTAAGGTACCAGAGGTAGTCCAGGATGGTAGGGATAGGGACTACGAAGGGATTGAGGCCTCGTTGATCACACCAGAGCGCGAAACGCTTCCATTTCGCAAGGTAGGTGGAGCGAGTGGAAGGCTTTCTGCTCTCTAGCAGGACTTGCTGCACTGCCTCCGAACAGTCCCTCTCTGCGTGGGTCAGCCACGCAGGTACCAAGCTGTAAGATGGAGGGACTGTAGGTTCGGGTGACAGAGCCTGCCGAAGTCCTGCGTGATGAGGTCCGGCCATAACGGGAGGGGCATGGGATCCCGAACGGAGAGCTCGAGCAGCAGGGTGTACCAGTGCTGCCTCGGCCAGGCCGGAGCGACGAGCATGACGTGGGCCCTGTCCCTCCGAAGCTTCAGTAGCACTCGGTGTACAAGCGGGAACGGAGGAAAGGCATAGAGGAGGTGATCCGTCCAGGAGCAGAGGAATGCGTCCGACAGGGAGCCTGGCAAGCGACCCCGGTAGGAGCAAAACAGATGGCACTTCCTGTTCTCCTTGGAGGCAAACAGGTCTATCTGGGGAAACCCCCACCTCCGGAAAATTGTGTGCACCACATCCGGGCGAAGAGACCACTCCTGTGAGAGGAACGACCTGCTGAGATGGTCGGCCAGCGTGTTCTGCACTCCTGGAAGAAATGAAGCTTCCGGGTGAATGGAGTGGGTCACGCAGAAGTCCCACAGGAGCCTCGCTTCCGTGCAGAGGAGGGAGGAGCGGGCTCCGCCCTGCTTGTTCACGTAGAACATTGCCGTCGTGTTGTCTGTGAAGACTGCCACGCAGCGGCCTTGCAGACGGGCGTGGAAGGTGTGACACGCTAGTTGGATCGCTCGCAGCTCCTGGACGTTGATGTGGAGAGCGAGCTCTTGGGGGGACCAGAGACCCTGGGTGTGAAGGTCGCCCAGGTGAGCCCCCCATCCCAACGCCGAGGCATCCGTGGTCAAGGTGACGGATGGGCGAAGAGGACGGAACGGGACTCCTGCACACATGACCTCCGGGTTCAGCCACCAGCTGAGTGACGCAAGTGTCGGCTTTGTGACGGTGACTACCATGTCTACTGAGTCGCGGTGCGGGCGGTATACCGACGCCAGCCAAGATTGAAAGGGGCGAAGGCGGAGCCTTGCGTACGCCGTGACGAACGTACAGGACGCCATGTGGCCCAGGAGGCGCAGGCAGGACCGAACCATCATCGTGGGAAAGGTGAGAAGGTCCTGGATGATGGATACCATCGTCTGGTGCCGAGAGCGTGGGAGGCAGGCCCTGGCCAAAGTGGAGTAGAGGACCGCTCCGATGAACTCCACCCGCTGTGATGGAGCTAGAGTGGACTTCTCGGCATTGATAAGAAGGCCGAGGGACCGAAACAGGGATAGTATCTCTGACATCTGGTCCTTTACCAGCTGTCGGGATGTCCCGCGAACCAGCCAGTCGTCGAGATATGGGTATACATGAATGCGATGACGGCGGAGGGCTGCAGCAACTACTGCCATGCATTTGGTGAAGACCCTCGGAGCGGTGGACAGGCCGAAGGGTAGCACCGCAAACTGGTAGTGCGCACCGTTGACCACAAAACGCAGGTAGCGTCGATGGGGAGGGTAAATGGCGATATGGAAGTACGCGTCCTTCATATCGAGGGCGGCAAACCAGTCTCCCGGATCCAGGGAGGGAATGATGGTCCCCAGGGTGACCATGCGAAACTTGAGCTTGAGCACATACGCGTTGAGCTCCCGGAGGTCCAATATGGGTCGAAGACCTCCTTTCGCCTTGGGGATGAGAAAATATCGGGAATAGAATCCCCTGCCCCGCATGTCGTGTGGCACCTCCTCTATGGCACCCAAGCTCAACAGAGTCTCGACCTCTTGTAGGAGGAATTGCTCGTGAGAGGGGGTCCCTGAAGAGGGACAGGGAAGGCGGGTGGGAAGGAGGGGGCGAAACAAATTGAAGGCGGTAACCAGACTGGATTGTACGAAGCACCCAGCTGTCCGATGTTATTTGGGACCACGCCGGAAGAAAATGGGAAAGGCGGTTGTAAAATAAACGGGAAGGATCCGGTACAGAGACTGATGGGCCGCCCTCGGGCGTCCCATCAAAAGGCCTGTTTGGGTCCTTGAGGGGCCTTGGAAGGCGCCTGGCCCTGGTTGTGCCTGTTGCCCGACGGTCTACGGCGACTCAGGCCGGGACTCCTGCTATTGTAGGGTCGCGACCTAGGCTGGTTAAAGGGCCGGTAGGGTTGCTGCCGAAAGGACCTTCGCTGGGTAGCCGGTGTGTGCATACCCAGAGTGTGAATGGCTATGCGACCGTCCTTCAGGGTCTGAATTCTGGAATCCGTCTTTTCAGAAAACAGACCCTGAGTGTCGAAGGGTAGGTCCTGCAAGGTGTACTGCACCTCCGGTGGCAATGTGGAGGACTGCAACCAGGAGATGCGCCTCATGGTTACTCCTGAGGCCAGGGTTCTAGCACCTGAGTCCGCGGAGTCTAGAGCGGCCTGGATGGAGGACCTGGAGGACTTCTTGCCCTCTTCCAGGAGGGCCGTGAACTCCTGGCGCGAGGCTGTTGGGATCAGCTCTGTGAATTTCGCCAGGGACACCAAGATGTCAAAGGTGTATCTGGCGAGGAGGGCCATCTGGTTGGTGATTCGGAGCTGGAGACCCCCTGCCGAATAGACCTTTTGGCCCAACAGATCCATGCGCCTCGCTTCCTTGGACTTCGGCGCAGGGGCTGGCTGACCATGCCTTTCCCTGTCGTTGACCGACTGGACCACGAGCGAGTCTGGTGCAGGATGGGTATATAAGTACTCGTATCTCGTGGGGGGGACGGAGTACTTTCTTTCGACACCGCGGGCGGTGGGAGGGACGGACGCCGGTGACTGCCAGATGGTAGTGGCGTTTTTCTGGATAGTGCGGATGAATGGCAAGGCCACCCGCACTGGAGCCTCCGCTCCAATCGCATTTGTCACCGGGTCCTCGTCCTCAGTGACCTCCGCTACCGGTAGGTCGATAGCCTTCGCCACCCGGCGAAGAAGGTCCTGGTGGGCCCGCAAGTCAATAGGCAGAGGGTCTGCCGTAGAAGCCCCCGCCACCGCCTCGTCTGGTGAAGATGACAAGGACAGACCTTGGACCACCGCCTCCGCAGGTGGGTCCTCGATGGGGTGGGCAGCTGACTCGGACCGTGGATGCTCCGCGGGATCAGGCGGTAACTGGGCCTCACCCGGTGATGGGGGTGGCCTGCTGACAGTGGCCTCCGGCACTCTGCGTTCGGAGGCTAGGGTCCGCTGAGGGCAAGGTAGCCCTTGAGCTTCGTATTGGGCCCAGGGGACCCAAAAACCCCACTGCTGTGCCCCGTGGACTTGTCCGTGCGGGGCCACCTGGAGATGGCCATAGCTGTCTGCCCGCGAAGCGACCGATGAGTGACGGGATGGCCACGGCGGTGCGGAGGCGCTGACGGACTGCGCCGTCGAAGCTGGCAGCCTGTCCCCGGACGGTGCCGAGGGTCGGTGCCGGTCGTCGCGGTACCGAGATGGCGAGCGAGACCATCGACTGCCGCGGTGCCGGGAGCTCGACCGGTGCCGGGAGCTCGACCGGGATCTCAACCGGCTGGAGTCACGGTGCCGGGACCGGTGCCGGGACTCGGACTTCCTGCGGTGGCGACGGGACGGTGATCGGGACCGGGAGCGTCTCAGGGAGTGCGACCGGTACCGCGATGTTGAGCGGTACCGGGACTGTGACCGGCGTCGAGATGGTGAACGGTACCGCGATGGAGAGCGGTGCCGGGACCTGGAGCGGCGCGACGGTGACCGTCTTCGGGACCGGGAGTGAGACCGAGTCCTGGAGCGCCGTCTATCCTGTCCGTCAGGGGAAGGGGGCCGCATCATGGCCGGCTTGCCCGCTGACTGAACAGCCCGCACCGGCGGTGCCGGGGGCCGGAGGCTCGGTGCCTCTGTGAGCTCGATGAGCTCTCTCGCCGTCGAGAATGTCTCGGGCATGGACGGGAGATGCAGCTCGACCGTGGTTGGCACTGGGGAGCAGGGAGGTACCGGACTCGACGGCTCTTGAGGTGCCAGAGTCAACGGAACCGTGCACGGCTTGTGCACTACCACAGCCGGTGCCAGAGGTGCCGGTGATGGCTGGGTAAGCTGTCCCGAAGCAGGAGGCTTAGGAGCCGAGTGCGCCGTTTTCCGCTTCCTTGGTGGAGAGAGGGAACGGTGCCGGGACGTCGGTGCCGTCTGCACAGATCTAGCAGTGTCGGTACCGGGGCGGCTCGGTGCCGCTGGTGCGCTGCGCGCCGAGGACGGTTTCGGTGCCGCCGGGGATGGCGCGGGAGGCTGAAGTGCCACCTCCGTAAGGAGCTGCTTGAGGCGAGAGTCTCGCTCCTTTCTGGTGCGCGGCTTAAACGCCGTGCAGATCGGGCACTTATCTGTCCTGTGAGATTCCCCGAGGCAGCGCAGGCAGGAGTCGTGCGGGTCGCCCACAAGCATGTGCCGCTGGCAAGCCGCACAGGGCTTAAACCCCGGTGCCTTGGGCATGAGCCCACACCGGTTGTGGAAGAAGAGGGGCGAACCCCTCTAATTCCCCTATTATACTATAACTAACTAAACTTATTCAACTAATCTAACTACTAAACTAAGTTAACCAACTATGTACAGAGAAGAATGGAGAAACGCTAGGGCTGTGGAGGTAAAAGAGCACTCCACTGTTCCAACTGGCCGTCACGGGCGGTAAGAAGGAACTGAGGAGCGGTCGGGCTGGCTGGGGTATATATCCAGCGCCATGGCGGCGCCACTCCAGGGGGCGCCCAGCTGGCCCGCCGGAGTTGCTAGGGTAAAAATGTTCCGAAGAGCCGTGCACGCGCGGCGCGCACACCTACATGGAATGCATAGGAGCAATCACTCGAAGAAGAAGAACCCAAGCATAGAAAATTTTAGCCAAAAAAGTGTATGTTTCAACACAACATGAATATATCTATAAATGAAACTTAAGTAGAGAGGGTGCTAAGAGCCACCTGCTAGAACTACTTCTGCTCTTGACAATTACATAGAAACAGCATATTTTCAGCTTTTCCATACTCATTCATTAGTATTAAAAAAAACTGCAAGTGACTTTTATAATAGCTGCCCACTTATATTTAATGTTAAACTAATACCGCAGTATTTGTCAGTGTTTTCACAATATTTCTGAAGAGCTCTGTATAGCTCAAAAGCTTGTACCTTCCACCAACAGAAGTTGGTTTAGTAAAAGATATTACCTCACCTGCCTTGTCTCTCTAATATTTCACATTGTTTAGGGGAATTACTGCTGCAGAGAGAGAGGTTATTTCATTAATCTTCATCCACTTTTGGAAAAATGATTACATTTCAGATTTCTATTAAAATTTTGTTCTTAAATGTTAAAACCAAAAAATAAATTATTACCTCCTCTAGCAGTGGTGAAAACGTTCTCTGTGGGTCAGATGCAGGCCATAAAATTCCATAATTTGGCCTACAGACGCTCATCTGTCATTAAAAGATGAAATGAATGGAGACTACTGATCCTAGCATGCATTGCAACTAGGCTGCTGGGATGAAGGTGGGATACTAATGCTGTGACCTATTACTTCCTTGGGCCACATGTCTGTATTTAAGATGTGAATGCCTTTAATCCATTCCATTTTATTCAGGTTAGATTTGCTCCTTGGGGCTCCTGGCCAATGTAATCTTCAAAGAGGGCACTATGACCTTATGTATGTGAAATAATTTCAAGAGATGTAATGCACTCTCTCTCTACAAAATAACAGTGTACTGTAGAAATCTTAATGAGTATAAAAAAGTATTGTTTACTTTATTTGGACTGCACTGGTATTATTGTTTTAATTCCATGTTGCATTAAGGATAAAAACCTGCTGTAAGACTTCAGAACAAAGTTCAGCTGCATCAGATCATACAAAATCACCTCTAATGTGCTTTCTGTTAAAAGCATTACTGCTTATTATTTATTTGTTAAAAGTCAATTGCATCTCAGGGTGGTACAAGGCACAAAATACAAATTCCATGCTCCTAGGAGATTGCAATCTAAACAGGAGAGAGTATACATATGCTTTTGTGCAACAGATTTATACACACAGACGTGAAGCCTGGGATAACCAAAGTCTAAACTAATAATATAATCCTTCAGGCTGGATGTTTTGGTACACAACATATGTGTGTAATAGAAAACTACTAGACATAACCACAGTTTATACTTTAAAATGAAACATGACTTTTATTGCATTAATACTGCCTTACCTCAAAACTGCCCTCTAGGGATAATAAAAATATCACAACTTTTGAAGATACGGGATGGGATTTTCAAAAGCACCTAAGTGGTTTAGGACCATAAATGCCATTAAGTCAATGGGTCTTGTGCTTCTAATTCACTTAGGCATTTTTGACAATCCTACCCATGGTTATTGTCATGATGGAAGAAATGCTTCCTTTTTAACATAAAGCACTGTATGTATTGATGTAGACTACAATGTTCAGAGACGCATTAACGGAGTTCGGTGCACAACTTCACATAGAAAACAGATGCAAATATTTCAGTACAAAAGTGTGCCAAGCACAAAATGCACTACACAGTGTAAAATGCAGCATCACAGTATTATTTTTGTTCTTCCAGATATGACTAAGTTTGTTTTCATTTTAAGCAGCGGTATTTTGCTTTCTAGATTTTTTTGGGGGGGTGGGCAGAGGGAGGGGGGTTCCTGGCACAATATGATCAGCACTGGCTCTGTTCCCATTTCTGAGTAATTAATTAGCTGCACCCACTGTCTCATATGTTTATAGTTTCCTACCCTATACTGAGTGAAAAATGGATATACAAAGCCATAGGCTTGACCTCAACTGACCTAACATTTGATTGCCTACAGCCCAGTTCATGGGTGAGAGCCTGTGTTGACTTCCATGGTCCTCAGCACAGCTTGTAATTGATTTCCATTTGACCTGCAGTGTTTAATTTTGTTCACTAAGGAGCTCCTAGATCATCTTTGTTATCTGGTAAGATCAGTGCACCATATGCACACATAGATCCACAGGGGGTCTCAGACAGCTGTAGCTTTAGTGAGGGACCACCAAGAGCCATCTCAGAGGCTGTCCATTTTGAAAGCAGTTTTCAAAGGATTTCCTGAAACTCTGAGCTTTATTTTGGAATCAAAGTTTAATGTCAAGCTGCTTGTTTATTTCAAAAAAATTACTTAATTCTAATTTAGCCTTTTGTTTGACAAGTATTTATAAAAACTACTTCTCTTCTGTTTTCAAAACAGAATGTAGCGTGACAGTAGAGCAGACTTCAGAGTGGTATTTTCAATGTATATACTTAAATAGTGCCACAAATATCATAAAAGCTGGAATATAAAACACCTAATTTAGTAAGGAATCTAGAATAACTGACATCTTAGTAAGTCACATTGTGGGTTTCCTTCTATGTTTTGGGAATCTATTCTCTCAATGCACACTTTGGAATTCATTCTTACTAATGGTTGTTGTGCCCATTGTCAATGGTAAATTATATTGAAGTGAAATGGTTTTAGCCAATCAGAACAAAGAAGTTTATGTTTACTGACTCACAAATACATGCTCATTTCTGTAACTATACACAATGCAAGTCTCTGCACTCTAATTCACTGCTGTCATCAGAACTCACCCTAATGACTTGCGCAACAAACGTGGCCCATCTCTGCTTTAGCTTCATCCTGCCAACAGAAGAAACACTGCTGTTTCTAAACAACCATTTCAAGACCAGTTGTATCCCTCCCCATACAAAAATGTAGTTATTAAACAGTTCAGAGAATCACTACCATCTACTTGAGAGTGCTTCCTGTTAGCTGATTAATAATTATACAGTAACCTCAGTACCTCATCCTCTGGCCTCTGCTTTTGTTTGGCCTGGTAATTGGTTTGTTACCCTATAAACAGGAAGCTTACTCAATTATCTAAATAAACACTAGTGTATATAATTCACTACTAGGTTAATGAATAGGAAGGTGGCCAATAGTAGAAAGTATTACATGCAAGAGAACAGATTTTATAAGAGCCAAAACATGTTGGTATTATTATGATCTTCAGTAATGTCTGAAACTAGTTTAAGGGAAAAACACCTGCCAAAATGAAAAACTAGATTTAGATTTTTCTTGCAAATACACACGGAGACTCAGCCCTCACATAGCTCCACTGAAGGCAGTAGAGGGATCATCATTCAATACATTTGCAATTAAGTATTGTGTCACCTCTTGTTCTCTCAACAGCCAGTTTTACACAATAATCTGCTGAAAAATTCCTGTCAAATTGTCAACCTTTTGTCCCTCTTCCAAACCTCCCTGGAGTCTCTAATTTTTAGTTTTAGGTTTGGTTATCAAGACTGAAATTGTTCAAATAAGCAATGTTATTTTAGTTCTCAAAATGAGTTTTATTTTATCCAGACGTTGATGATCATACCACTATCTTCATTTAGAGCAACATTCTGTAGAGTACCGAGCCTTTAAGTCATTTTTACTTCAATTCACCACTCTCTTTTTTAAAATGACTGTGCTTGACATAAAACACTAGTTGGCTTCAAAACTGTGGCTTCCCTGTCTTTGGCAAACTGTCCACTCACTTATTCCATACTTTTCTAATGGAACTTCTGGAACCACTTAAAGTCCATTAAGATACTACCAGCTTCAAGTAAAAATGATACTTGAGTGCATTAATGCAGTTGGGAAGACTGAAGAATGTCTATTTCATAAGACACTAAGTACGTCGCAAGCTAGTAGCTACACCCTTCAAACAAGGCTGTTTTTAAGATTATCCACAAGAAAGTGTTGATGTTTAAATCTATGCTTTGTAAATTTTACCTAGATTTTAATTTTTTTTGCCTGCGTTATCTTGTTTTACAAAGCAAAAAAATTACTTTCATGTACTTTCATGAGTAAGATGCATTTATTGGATAAGGTTAGTTACCACACACACTATTTCTAATATAGTGTATGTATATATACACACAAATATACACATACAGTGTAATATAGTATACATAAGGGCCACGTGCTAGCTTAAACCAGAATAGTTCCATGAAGAAAATGGAGCTATGCCTATTTAGACTAGATGATCCCAGGGTTTCTTGGATTTATATTTAAACCAATACCAAAAAAAAAAAAAAGTACCCTAAAGCCATTGTTTAGTGTTGAACTTCTTGAAAATAAGCCCTGAACATATTTTTCTGTTTGTTTCTCAACTTGTCTTTGAGTTATGTCTCCAAATGTGTTGCTGAGAAGTTAAATAATTCATCAAGAGCAGATGTAGGCAACTTATGGCACACGTGCCAAAGGCGGTACGTGAGCTGATTTTCAGTGGCACTCACACCGCCCTGGTCCTGGCCACCGGTCTGAGGGGCTCTGCATTTTAATTTAATTTTAAATGGAGCTTCTTAAACATTTAAAAAACCTTATTTACTTTACATACAACAACAATAGTTTAGTTATATATTATAGACTTATAGAAAAAGACCTTCTAAAAACATTAAAATGTATTAGTGGCATGTGAAACCTTAAATTAAAGTGAATGAATGAATGCTCGGCTACACCACTTCTGAAAGGTTGCCAACCCCTGATCTAGAGAGAGGGAGATGGATTCTGGTGTGGAGAAAAAGTGTTCTTTAGATTGTAAATTGTAGTTGGGAAGAAAATTTGGACAAAAATGCTTTGGAAAATACAATTTGGAAGTGAGCGCCATAGTTTGCTGAAAATAAACCCCAAACTAGCCAAAACTGATCACTTTGGCAAAGCAGCTCCATTTGCTGAGCACAAGGCAGAGTGTGTCCATGCAAATACGGTCTGCTCTTGAAGTCTTCCCCCCAGTTTGTCATTAGATGTCAGGGCAGAACTCATCCAGACCCTTCTTACAGGTCCTAACATATTACCTTCTGGGGAAAACATTTAGTTTAGTTACACAGACCATCAACCACTCTCATACTTTAAGAAAATAAAATTAAGAACGTACCATTAACCCTCTGGTACCTGGTGTTGCAGCTGTACAATTATACAGTACACCACAAATTTGGAACATGGCATATAAATGCTGATTTCCTATCACTCCATGAATTAGAATTTGAAGTACAACTTTCTTCCTCTTGTGTGGGACGAAGTGTAAGAAACTGAGTCCTGATGAGAGACTAAACCTTCTATCTAGTTATAACTAACTACAGATGGTTCTTGTTACCATAGATCTGAGTATCATTTTGCTGTATGGAGAGAGAATCCCAAAACCACTATGAGGAATGAGTGGGAGTGAATGTGGTATTTGTTTTCTTCTTGTGACAAATCACACCTTTGAATTTTCAGGTATTTTTCCCCTCTCTCTCGGTAGCTAAAACAACAATTGCAATCCTATGATAGCTGAACTGCAGACATTACAAATACAAATCTGGAAAGACTTGGGGATAGGCTAGGTAAGGCCCAATTGAGTCTACTCAGAACATCTATGAAAATAAAGGTTTCCACCTCTGCATCAATGTAAATCAGGAGTAACTCTATTGAAATGAGGCAAGTTACACTAGCACAAGACCTGTGTGAGAAGAGAATTGGACCTATTTGTTACTGCTGTATATAAGTCTGAACGGACATCTAGTGCTGTGTTCACATGCAGCCCATGGGTGCATTGACATTTTCAAAGCCACCACTCAGCTGCCACCTAATCCTGTAGGCACCTACAACCCCTAGGCACCTAAGTATCTGCTGGCCAGCAAGTGCTGATACTGCCCCCAGCTGGCGAGCTGCTTAGAGCACTTTCCGAAGCCCCCGAAATGGGATTCTCAAACTACGTGGGGCCATGTCTATCTTGGCAGTGGAACCAGATACTGACGCATGCTCAGAGCACACCTAACTCCTGTCATCTGACAGCCCCTGTGTCAGTAGGGCCAGAGGCAGGCCACAGATATGTATGGGTGCTCTGCTGTCACTCTGCCTAACACAGCCAGGAGCACCGAGATACAGAGGGTGAGCATGAGAGAGGTATCAAGCAGGAGAGAGATGGCTTCAGCTGCTAGGGCGTGGGTTACCCTCAGGGTATATCTACACAGCCCACAGCAGTGAGTCTCCCAGACAAGGTTGACGGACTTGGACTTGCAGATCTCAGGCTGCTGCACTAAAAATAGTTGTGTAGATGCTGCAGCTTGGGCTCTGAAGCCTAGGGGTGGAGGTGGGCTTCAGAGCCCGAGCCACAATATCTACCCGGCTATTTTTCGCACAGAAGCACCGGGCTGGGAGGCTCGTTGCAGGGGGGCTGTGTCGACATACCTGGTGTGACTTACCTGGCTTAGGTGTCTAAATCCAGGAGAGGATTCTCAAAGGAGGATGCAGAGCAGAGGGAGGTGCCCATATCTGTCCCATCAGCCAGGTGCACCTGGTCAGCCACTTGGGTCCTAAGTCCCTCTCCTCTTCCTATTCATCTCTTTAGCATTTCACTCCTGGCTAGTTTAGGCAACTCCCCCTTTAGCTGGCTAGCTTCTGAAAATCCCTTTTTTAGGCACTTAACTCTCCCCAAGCACTGGCTGGGGATCTGGGACCCTATCTTGGTGCTGAAATTTCCACTGGGCACCAGGCTATCTAGGGCTTAGGCATTGCAATGCAAATGAACAAAACAACGCCTAAGTACCTTCAGCTCTTTCCCTATCAGGATTCAGTACCCTATTGTCCCCCCAAAATCTTTTCCCTCAGTTTCTCATTGCTCCTATTTTTTTTTTTGCTGCAGCTGCCTGGGGACCTGCCAGTGGTGTAGAGCCACTGTAGCAGTTCCTATGCCACCTCCCCATCCTATCATCTGTTTACAGACATCACTTCATGTCAGTGATAGTAGAACTGCTCCTCTTGAGGCCGTGAGTAGCAGGACAAGTTAGAGCAGCCGTGGGGTGGCATGAAGAGTAGTAAGAGATGTAGACAGGAGTGGCATTGTGGGTGACCTCAAAGATCTGCATGAGGAACTACTACATGATATGGAAGTTGAGAGGAAGCCAGTGGAGGAATCCAAAGTGAAGAGATGTATAACTTGGTCAGAATGAGGTGTCAGGAAAACATTTTTAGCACCAGCTTTTTGAGTGGACTGAACAATAGTCACCACATTTATGATCAATGCCAAACATCTTGACCTTAAACCCCAAATGCACTGAATTAATTACATCTCTAACATTTTCCTGCTGCACAGATAGCTTTGGATAATTTGAAACAAAGCTTAAACAAACAAGAACTAGGCAGGCTACAGTCACTGCTTTTAAATTATTTCAGATTGTAATGGGGTGTTGCTAGGCCCTCCTCGCTTCTGTCCCTGCCGCACCCACAGACCAGCCGGAGACCTCTGCACTGGTGCAATCACCTATACTCTTTATTTACAGTATCCATTACTATCACCTTCTAGCTATAAACAGCTTCAATATTACAGCCTCAAGGACTGCTAGCTCCTGCAGCCAGCAGATACAAGCTCCCATTCACTCTAATTTCCTCCCCCCCTGCCCTTCTTTCCTGCCAGCCTTTATGTAGCCCTTGGCTAATGAGGCCGCAGCTGTTCCCTACTTGCCTATCAGGCCTACTCAGCCAGCTCCAATTCCCCTTTCTTGATTGGAGCTGTTGCAGGCCCACTGACAGCAATTCTGGGCCCCAGGGTAGAACAGTCAATGGGCCCCCACGCACACACAAGCCGCGCCCATGCGGGCACGGTTCACCTGACATTTGGGTGGTGCTGCCCCTGCTCTGGCTGGTGCCTCAGCGACCTGCCAGCTGCGCTGCTGGGTGAGCTCTTCCGCATGGCCAGGGCTGCCACATGCCTGCCCAATAGAATTGCCAACTGTCTAATTGCGCAAACCCAGAGGCCCTTGCCCTGCCCCTGCCCCGCCCCTTCCCTGAGGCCACATCCCTGTCCTTCCCCTTCCGAGACCCCCACCCCTGCTAACTCCATCCCTGCTCCCTCTGTCGCTTGCTCTCCCCCACTCTCGCTCACTTTTACCAGGCTGGGGCAGGGGGTTGGGGTGCATGAGGAGGGCACAGGCAGGGGCGGCTCCAGGCACCAGCGCAGTAAGCGCATGCCTGGGGCGGCAAGCCGCGGGGGGCAGCCTGCTGGTCGCTGTGAGGGCGGGAGGCAAGCGGCTTTTGGAGGCACTCCTGTGGGAGGTCCCCCGGTCCCGGCAATTCGGCGGTGGGCACGCCGATGGTGTGGCACCGGTGGACCTCCCACAGGCATGCCGCCGAATCCGCGTGACCAGCTGACCACTCGCGGGCGCCCCGCTGAAAGCCAACTGACTGCCGTGCTTGGGGCAGCAAAAAACATAGAGCCGCCCCTGGGTACAGGATCTGGGAGGGAGTTTGGAGAAGGTGAGGGGACGGACTCTAGGAGGAAGTTTGGGTGCGGGAGGGGGTGCGGGATCGGGCTCTGGGAGGGAGTTTGGGTACAGGAGGGGGTGCGGGGTCTAGGCTGGGGCAGGGGTTGGGTTGCAGGAGGGAGTCAGGGGGTCGGCGCTTACCTCAGGCAGTTCCCAAAAGCAACCGGCACATCCATCTGGCAGCGGCTCCTAGACGGAGGCCCAGGGGGTCTTCGCTTGCTGCTGCCCGCAGGCACCGCCCCTGCAGCTCCCATTGCAGAGTTGGCGCTCAGGGTGGGGGCAATGTGCAGAGACCCCCTGCCCCGGGGCTGTAGGGCCATTCTGGCCACTTCCAGGAATGGCGTGGAGTGAGGGCAAGCCGGAAGCCTGCCTTAGCTCTGCTGTGTTGCCGGCAGCAGTGGCCAGGGGCCCCCAGGTCCCTCGGCAATTGCCCCCTTTGCCCCCCTCCACCCGCCGCCTGTTGGCAGGCCTGCGTACAGCCCTTCCTGCAAGTGCTAAGCAAGGAGAATTGTTGTTGAAAATTAATGGAAAATTGGTAATAAGAAAAATACTTTTCTTTGCTAGTAATGTCAAAGTTATGAATTAGTGAAGAGAAAGGAGACTTCTGGGGGAGGGCTGGTGAAGAGGTTAGACAAATAACAGAGTACACTAACACTGAAGAAAACTAGTAGCAAAAGGAATGAAAGCAGTGAACGTGGTAATGAGAAACTCCCAGATGGTTGATTCCCAGTTAGAAATGTTGGAAAACCAAATGTGCACCAGAAATATTAGTGCTAGGAACCCCTCCAGGAAAAGGATATACAGACCCAGTTGAATTGATGGAGAATTTATTACAGAGACATTGTAACTAAATACTAAAAACGTTTTCTGTTGACAGGGCCAGAGTTCCCTGAGTCAATGAGAAGACTTCACAATGACTCTAGCAAGGTAATAATGTGGTTGTCTCTTTTGCAGACATCTGGGACAACACTAGTGCTTATTGCAGCCAGGAAGACAGGAAACACGCTCTACTAGAATTCAGAACTGTTATTTCTCCAAATTTGAGACTAACTATGCAAAATGGCCAGCAAAACTTGGCAGAATTTAAGAGAGCATTCATGAGCGAAGAAACCGATGCCAAAATACAATACTCCACTATACTGCAGGTGGGTTATAGAAGCAAAACATATCTTGTAGGACAAAGAATCTTTCACAAAATTACTAGACAAACTCAGAGCTTAATTCAGCATTCATACCAAGCACAGAACACCTTCTGGGACTACTGGCAGATTTGTGCAATGCTCTATCTCCGTGCATAAAATAATGCTTAACAGAGGAGACAAATAGACCTTCCACTGAGATGAAATATTTGGAGTACTAATTATTGCTGAAGCCCAAAATCAATGTTTATATCTTATTGTTCAATTGGCTAGAGTAAGGACAGAGATCCCTCTCTGATCACTGATAGTTGTATTCCTACATAGGTTCTTTTTCTTATAGCTATACAATCCCTTCTGAGTTTGGCTTGAAAGAGTGACTTTTTAAAAATGTCTTCATATATATTTGGACAGCAACTGTTCACAATGAGCTGCAGGCCCCAAACCTTGGAAGAATTCATAGACAGAATGGTACTGGTATTCCCATGGTCAAATCTCTTTGCAAACTCACAGGTAAGATTCAGTTTCACACACCTTCACATAGAGTTCGGAGAGGTTTCATGATAATAGAAAGACTGGTCCAGTGATCAGGGCACTAATCTAGGACGTGAGAGATGCGGGTTCAAGTCCCTGCTCCACAGCAGACTTCCTGTGAGACCTTCGGCAAATCACTTGGTCTTTTTGTGCCTCAGTTACTCATCTGTAAAATGGGGATATTACTATTTCCTCTTGGGACAATAAATACACTAAAGACTGTGAGGCACTCAGCTACTACTGTACTGCCATGTGATATGACCTTTCCAAATGAACTCAGTTTGGAATACACTTGTGAAAACCAGTCTCAAAGCATTCAAAGGTATTCTGATCAAGCACAATTTTGCATAAGGAACATTATGCTTTGATGCTCTTTTAACTGTAATTAGGAAGAAAAAGAAATATAGGGCAGAATTTTTAAGTGAGTTGTGCATAACTATAGATACACATTTGCACATTACTAACTTGTTATTTATTAACCTACATGTGCATATTTGGTATTTGTGAACAAAGGTGGCCAATTAGACACCTAAATGGCTAAGTGCATGTGCAAATGCCTGATTTACATACACTGATCAACTAATAAGTCAGAAGTACACAAATGTATGACCACAACTGCACCTAACTTTCAAAATCTGACCCATGATGTTATTGTTAATATCAGCATTCTGGAAGTAATTTATCTACAGTGGAAGTTTACTTTTTCCTAAAACCAAAGGTCAGGTGGAGGGAAGAGTGGTGGACTGCTCAAGCTCCACCCACAGAATCAAGCTGTTCACAATACCAGTGTAGCTAAACATGAATGTTTAAAATTATAAACAGAGAAACAACTTATAATGTTGATGTTTAGTTAGGCTGCAATGTTACCGCACCATTCAGGTGATGGTGGTGGTTCCTACATCTCAAAATTACTCTTTCAGGCTACCTGTCAACAGTCAGTTGGAAATAACACTGTATCCATTCATACTCTGAAGCTTGTTTCACAATCAGAGTGAGAAACATCTGTCAGTTTGAAAATGAAAACTGAAGTTTTTCAGAAACTGCAGGGTCCACAAGAGAAGTGAGGTATAGAAGTGGCCAGTCCCATCTCAGATCAACCATTGTCTAAGGCCAAGATGAGCAGATAAGCTACTCCAGCAGTAAGAATTACCAGCTCTATTGTAGGTCACTATACTTTTGTTGTAAATCTTTTAGATCCTTAAAAACTAGGGCTGTCAAGCGATTAAAAAAATAATCTGGATTAATCACGTGATTAATCACACTGTTAAACAGGAATAAAATACCATTTATTTAAATATTTGAATGTTTTCAAATAGATTGATTTCAATTACAACACAGAATACAAAGTGTACCTGCTCACTTATATTTATTTTTGATTACAAGTATTTGCACTGTAAAAATCAAAAGAAATAGAATTTTTCAATTCACCCAATACAAGTACTGTAGTGCAATCTCTTTATTATGAAATTACAACTTACAAATGTAGGTTTTTTTGTTACATGACTGCACTCAAAAACAAAACAATGTAAAACTTTAGCGCTACAAGTCCACTCAGTCTTACTTCTTGTTCATCCAATCACTCAGACCAACAAGTTTGTTTACATTTGCAGAGATAATGCTGCCTGCTTCTTGTTTACAATGTCACCTGAAAAGTGAGAACAGGCATTTGCATGGCACTATTGTAGTCGGCGTCACAAGATATTTACTAGCCAGATGCACTAAGGATTCATATGTCCCTTCATGCTTCAACCACCATTCCAGAGGACATGCGTCCATGCAAATGGCAGGTTTAGCTTGATAATAATCCAAAGCAATGCACCCAGATGCATGTTCATTTTTATCATCTGAGTCAGATGCCACCAACTGAAGGTTGATTTTCTTTTTTGGTAGTTTGGGTTCTGTAGTTTCTGCGTTGAAATATTGCTCATTTAAGACTTCTGAAAGCATGCTCCACATCCTGCCCCTCTCAGATTTTGGAAGGCACTTCAAGTTCTTAAACCTTGGGTCGAGTGCTATAACTATCTTTAGAAATCTCACATTGGTACCTGTGACGTTGCACTCTATATTATTTTATGAAAGTATGCTGATGAGTTATGCTAATGCAACTAAAGTATGCTAATGCAACTAAAATATGCTTCACCAAAAGGTCTCTTGTAAGGTATCATTACAAAGCTTATAATCTACTGAGTGTGGTTATGCTATTTGTATAAATGTATCACTCTTGTATCTGAAATTAGAAATATAAAATATAACTCTGAGGGCCTATTGTAATTATGCAAAGTGTGGGCTGTTAATGGTGGTTTGGAATCTTGATGGCTCCCATCAACCAGGACAATTGACTGTGGATGGCTCTGTTTGCAGGCAGGCCTTCCTGTGAGTCAGGCTGGGAGGAATGAAGGCTTGGGGTCTCACAGGACATGTGACCATGTCACCTGGTACTGAAATCCATCTTAAACCTGGGGCTTTTCCATTTAGGGGTGGGGGGACCCAGAGAGACAAAACATTCCCGCCTTGTGTCAATGCCATATAAGGGCATGGAACAGAACAAAGGGGGCTGCAGTCAAAAGAAATCCCCTAGCTACCACCTGAGCTGGAACAAGGGTTGTACCAGGGAAAAGGATTGTGCCAAGACTAGGAAGGCATCCCGTCTGTGAAAGAAACTTATTGAAACATCTCTGAGTGTGAGATTTTATCTGTATTCAGTTTTATTACTGCATTAGGCTTAGACTTGCATGTTTTATTTTATTTTACTTGGTAATTCACTTTGTTCTGTCTGTTACTACTTGAAACCACTTAAATCCTACTTTCTGTATTTAATAAAATTGTTTTTTACTTATTAATTAACCCAGAGTATCAGTTAATACCTGGGGGGGGGGGGACCAGCTGTGCATCTCTCTCTATCAGTGTTATAGAGGGTGAACAATTTATGAGTTTACCCTGTATAAACTTTATACAGGGTAAAACGGATTTATTTGGGGTTTGGATCCCATTGTGAGTTGGGCATCTGAGTGTTAAACACAGGAATGCTTCTTAAGCTGCTTTCAATTAAGCCTACAGCTGTTAGGGGATGTGGTTCAGACCTGGGTCTGGGTTTGCAGAAGGCTAGTGGGTCTGGCTCAAACCAGGCAGGGCACTGAAGTCCCAAGCTACCAGGGCAGGAAAGCTGGGGCAGAAGTAGTCTTGGAACATCAGTTGGCAGCCCCAAGGGGGTTTCTGTGATCCAACCCATCACAGTACCTTCTTCGCGTTTTGTGAAATCTGCAGTGAAAGTGTTCTTAAAATGAACGACATGTGCTGGGTCATCATCTGAGACTGCTATAACATGAAATATACAGCAGAATGTATGTAAAACAGAGCAGGGAACATACAATTCTCCCCCAAGGAGTTCTGTCACAAATTTAATTAACGCTTTTTTTTTTAAACAAGTGTCATCAGCATGGAAGCATGTCCTCTGGAATGGTGCCTGAAGCATGAAGGGGCATATGAATTTTTAGCATATCTGGCATGTAAATACCTTGCAATGCCGGCTACAAGAGTGCCATGCAAATGCCTGTTCTCACTTTCTGGTGACATTGTTTCTGAGTGCAGTTATGTAACAACAACAAAAAAAATCTATATTTGTAAGTTGCACTTTCACAACAAAGATTGCACTACAGTAACTAGTATGAGGCAAATTAAAAAATATTTGTTTTGTTTATCATTTTTACAGTGCAAATATGTTTAATCAAAAATAATATACACTTTGTATTCTGTTTTGTAATTGAAATCAATATTAATGAAAATGCAGAAAAACATCCAAAATATTTAATACATTTCAATTGGTATTCTATTGTTTAACAGTGTGATTAAAACTGTGATTAATCAAGATTAATATTTTTAATGGCGATTAATTTTTTTGAGTAAATCGTGTGTGAGTTAACTGTGATTAATCAACAGCCCTATTAAAAATATTTTCAATGTACTGTTTCATTCTGCGCATGATGTCTATAAAGATAAAATTGACTTCTTGGGGAGAAAGGTGTGTACATCAAAGCTATTATGGCAGCATAGGACCATATTACAAAATTAATATATATTTGAAGACTTTCCTCTAGATGAACAAACTGTTAATAATGCAGCAGCCTGTCAATTAGAATTACTAAGAGATTCATAGATTCATAGATTGTAGGGCTGGAAGGGACCTCGAGAGGTCATCGAGTCCAGTCCCCTGCCCTCATGGCAGGACCAAATACTGTCTAGACCATCCCGGATAGACATTTATCTAACCTACTCTTAAATATCTCCAGAGATGGAGATTCCGCAACCTCCCTAGGCAGTTTATTCTAGTGTTTAACCACCCTGACGGGAACTTTTTCCTAATGTCCAACCTAAACCTCCCTTGCTGCAGTTTAAGCCCATTGCTACTTGTTCTATCCTTAGAGGCTAAGATGAACAAGTTTTCTCCCTTCTCCTTATGACACCCTTTTAGATCTGAAAACTGCTAGCATGTCCCCTCTCAGTCTTCTCTTTTCCAAACTAAACAAACTCAATTCTCTCAGCCTTCCTTCATAGGTCATGTTCTCTAGACCTTTAATCATTCTTGTTGCTCTTCTCTGGACCCTCTCTAATTTCTCCACATCGTTCTTGAAATGCGGTGCCCAGAACTGGACACAATATTCCAGTTGAGGCCTAACCAGCGCAGAGTAGAATGGAAGAATTACTTCTCATGTCTTGCTCACAACACACCTGTTAATGCATCCCAGAATCACGTTTGCTTTTTTTGCAACAGCATCACACTGTTGACTCATATTTAGCTTGTGGTCCATGTACAAGGGTTATCAGGAGATCAATCCCCTCCAGGCGGCAGGGAGCCACATCAGCTCACTACACACAGTTGTCGTTCGGGGGGAATTAGTCTGTCCACGGGGTCTCCTTCGGCAGCCCTTGCGGTAACTGGAACAAACACTGTGAGCCCAGGCTCAGGGCTGAGTGGTAGCAGTACAAACAGTCAGGGCTCAGGCCGTCAGGCAGGGCTGAGTGGTAGCAGTACAAACAGTGAGGAGCCCAGGTCCTGGGTCAGGGCGGGGCAACAATGAGTCAGGGCTCAGGCCCTCAGGTAGGGCTGAGCAGTAACAATAGGGCCAAGCCTCCTCAGGCCTGGAGGAGGAGGAGACTGCCACCCATGAATTGGGTGGCAATGGGGACGCAGGCCCTCCCACTGCACTGCGTCCCAGCCCGGGGCACTAGCAGCGGCAGAAGACCCGTTGCTTAGTCAGTGGGGATCCTGGCCGCAACACACCGACATGGGCTCTGGCAGTGCTGCAGCCAGACTAGGGTCGGCTGCCCCCGGGCTACTTCCAGACTCCCCCTCTGGTCGTACCTGGGTCCAGGTGTTGTCCTCTGGGGGGTCCAGGACCATGGGTTCTTCGGGGCAGTGGGCGGTCGGCAGGCCTGGCAGCTCCTCCGGGTAGTGGGCGCAGGGCAGGCCCAGCCAGTCCTGGCGGCCGTCTTGGGCTGCGGGGTTTTCCCAGTCGCGGGCCAGGCCGGAGACGTCTGGTCTTTCCAGCGGCTGGCCTTACTGAGCTCTGAGGGCGAGCCTTTATACTTCCGGGTCGTCGCCTGACCCTCTGAGGGGCGGGCTCAGGGCTCCCTAGCTCCGCCCACTCCGGCCTCCGGACGGGCTCTTCCCCCTCCGGGGTGGCGGGGAGTCACACCAGCTCACTACAGTCCACTATAACCCCTAGATCCCTTTCTGCCATACTCCTTCCTAGACAGTCTCTTCCCATTCTGTATGTGTGAAATTGATTGTTCCTTCCTAAGTGGAGCACTTTGCATTTGTCTTTAATAAACTTCATCCTGTTTACCTCAGACCATTTCTCCAATTTGTCCAGATCATTTTGAATTATGACCCTATCCTCCAAAGCAATTGCAATCCCTCCCAGTTTGGTATCATCTGCAAACTTAATAAGCGTACTTTCTATGCCAATATCTAAGTCGTTGATGAAGATATTGAACAGAACCGGTCCCAAAACAGACCCCTGCGGAACCCCACTTGTTATACCTTTCCAGCAGGATTGGGAACCATTAATAACTACTCTCTGAGTACGGTTATCCAGCCAGTTATGCACCCACCTTATAGTAGTCCCATCTAAGTTGTATTTGCCTAGTTTATTGATAAGAATATCATGTGAGACCGTATCAAATGCCTTACTAAAGTCTAGGTATACCACATCCACCGCTTCTCCCTTATCCACAAGACTCGTTATCCTATCAAAGAAAGCTATCAGATTGGTTTGACATGATTTGTTCCATGCTGGCTATTCTCTATCACCTTATCACCTTCCAAGTGTTTGCAGATTATTTCCTTAATTACTTGCTCCATTATCTTCCCTGCCACAGAAGTTAAATGAACTGGTCTGTAGTTTCCTGGG
The DNA here is from genome assembly GCF_020497125.1 of Mauremys mutica. Classification (NCBI taxonomy): domain Eukaryota; kingdom Metazoa; phylum Chordata; order Testudines; family Geoemydidae; genus Mauremys; species Mauremys mutica. The sequence goes on along the minus strand of NC_059076.1, from coordinate 93,105,871 downwards.
TTGTTTTTATTTCCCTTTTTATAGATGGGCACTATATTTGCCCTTTTCCAGTCTTCTGGACTCTCAACATCACAAACAGGTCAATGCGTCCAGATAGCTCAAACATGTCAAATTCCATTACTAATGTTTTAGTATCAAGCCTTCTCTGATTGCTATTTGCAGTCCACTTCAGAGTGGTCAGTTTCCTTTTGGGTAAAAACTTTCTTGCAGTTAGTTATTGCACAGGGCTGATTTACAGCCAAGCAGGAATAAAGCGCTCAATACACACTGAAAGCAGTAAGGTGATTGACAAAAGCTGTGGTTTAGATTACAACATAATTGAAGGTCTCAGGTACACACAGACTTGCTGTCTCTCAGTTCCCAAATCCTTTATCTTCTCCTTTGATTTCTAGTTTATATGCCAAAAATTGATATTACATCACCTGCTATACAAACTGATACATGGAACAGTGTAAAAGCAGCCTTAATTTATACTACTATTCTTGCCTAAATCTTAACTAGGTTATTCTTTCAGGAAGCACAAATCTTTGTGTATATGTTGCTCCTGCTGCGTAAGGCCTGCATAGCAGCCTTTGCAGATTTTGGGCAAAATCAGAAGGAAGAATGACTTCTGTATCATCCCTCCCTCTCTCCACCCATGACTTGGAAACTTACCAGGATACAGGGCAGAGGTCAGACAGGGAGAATAACTGGGGTGCAAGGTGGGGTGCAAGGCTGATGGTGGGAGACGGTTTGCTGAGGCCTGGACTGGGGATGAGATGTGGTATGTTACAAGTTGAGGGTGTAATCAGAAAAATGTATATAAGGGGCAGAGATGAACAAACATCAGTTCTCAAGAGAAGGAGAGTTTTCTTTCTTCTGTAAAATCCAGAGCCCACTTCTTTGTCAAGTAAACAAACAGGCTAAAATTAAAGCAAAGCTACATTTGTCACATACAAACAAACTGAATTAGATATATGTTGAAAGTGACCTCCAATCAGCATTCCAAGCCAAGTGCTTTCCCTCACAGAAATTAAGAGGAATTAGTTGCTCCTTGTCATAGTTTGCCTACTATTTAGGAAGCCTTGTTTCCACGCAGCACACCCTGACAGAATGTTAACGACAATGTGAAGAAAGCAAGCCCATGGCTGTCATTTCTGATGCAAGTCAAGATGATTACGAAGTAATAATCTGTAGTTCTTCAATGGTGAAGGTGCAATTAGAGCTAATTTGCTTCTCACCTCACTCTCAGAATCTATACACTGTCACATGGAGGCTCTGGATTAGGAAGAGACAACTTTCCACATACACCTAAAACCCCCAAATCATCACGATCGGTTCGCCAAACAATGGACTGGTACGGATAGGAACCATTCCCAATCGGTAAAAAGACCCTTAACGAATGCAGCAAAAGGAATTAAGCTTGTCAAAGCTCTTTAATTGGTAAGACAACGCTAATGATGAGAAAACTCCACAGGGATGCTCAACTGTGGTCAAGATGGGATTCTTTCAAAGTTAAGTCAACATGGAAGAGAAAAAAGAATCCATATAGCCCTAGGGGTTGAGGCCGTTACAGGCCAGTTCACTCACTGCTGGGAATCTCCTTTCAGTGCAGTTTTGGCAATGTGACACTCCTTTATTTCTCTGTACCCAGGCAGTCTCCTTTAGTCCTCAGCTCCACTGACAGTTCACCTACAGCAACATTTCCCAAAGTGGGGAGGGACACAGGAGCAGCCAGGGAGCATGGGGAGAAGATGTATAAATTAAGATAGGCAGATCTTTAACAACGCATGGTAAGGCTGAAGGAGGGCATGATTCGATTCATTTTCCTGAAAAAGTTTGGAAGTCACTGACCCAAAGTATTTCGTGGTATGCTGGAATGTAGTCTCACTTCACATTTGTCTTATTTTTAAACGTTTCTGGATGGCATCATTGTTGCTGAGAAACACTACTTGCATTGTTGCTCATTCTGAACAGTAGTACAATTCCTTATTGGTCCAGGCTAAGGTATCTGAATCTTGGCACATGAAGAGCCAGATTGTTCTCCTTATCCCTTGTTTCAGCACCATGCAGGGACAACGGCAACAAAGTTTGTGGGGGCAAAAGCTTTCGGTTAATGGAAACTGAGCCATCAGGATCCCCAGATTTAGTAGCTGCAGCAGTCCTGCCACCTATTTCCCAGCCAGTCCCACTCATTCCCTACTGATGCTTGCTGTCTCCCTCTGTGACAAATGGAGGTATAAAATGTACATTGCTGACACCAAATAAGTGCTATAGTGTGAGCTCAGCCAGCAATCAGCAGGAAGCTTATCTGCTGAAGTTTGAAGGTTTAAAGTGGCTTGTTTCACAGAATTACTAAAATGCCAGCAAACAAATAGCCGCAATAAAAACAAAGCATATATCATACCTATTATACGTGTTCATAAAGAATATATCCCTATTGCAACAGAATGGTAATGGTGCTTATAGATTTAATGCTCCCCCCCACACCCCTAGTGCCAAGATAAAAATATAGAGGAGTAAATTTTCAAGAGCCTCTTTGAGGACTCTACTTGTGTGTGCACAAAGTTCAGCTCATGCTTGCATGTGCCTGCACTTTGCTGGTGCAAACGCTAATGTTTATAATCAGGCATGTGCTGGACTATTAAAAGCATATGCTCAATGGCTGCTCCTGCAAAGCATGCAATTTTATGCACATACAGAATCTAAAGATTTACCTCATGATATACAGTTTTTTGTTTCAATAAATCAAACTCTATGCTGAGCATAAGATGTGGCCTATGTCTCTTTTCTCCTTTCTTCTGATGCTTCAGGCCCCCCTCCAGGGCCGCCCAGGGGGGTGGGGCGCAAGTGGGGCAATTTGCCCCAGGCCCCGAGCCCCACAGGGGCCCCCACAAGAATATAGTATTCTATAGTATTGCAACTTTTTTTTATGGAAGGGGCCCCCAAAATTGCTTTGCCCCAGACCCCCTCAATCCTCTGGGCAGCCCTGACCCACTCAGTGTATCATCTGTGGAATAAACTCAGTTCCACTTTTTCCAGGAAAGGACTTTGTTTCTTCGGCTATTTTATTGTCCATTTTCCTCACAGGCAGTTTCTTCCACTTGGACAGGTTTCTCTCTCTCTCTCTCTCCCCCCACCCCAATTGCCACTCTCAGACTACACCTGCCCCTCTCTGTATGTTCTGGAACTAAGATCAGGCTCGTGCATGTTTACCAGCTTGCTTTCAGTAGCCTAGCAAAGCCTCACTTTACAAAGTCACTCCAGAAAATGGATGCATTGAAGTGCAGAGCCTCTGAACCTTGATGTGATAAAGCAGATTATATTTTCAGTGCTCCCAGAAGCACATGTCAGAGAGGGCTAACTGTTATGTCAAAGCAATTGATCTAGCTGTGACTCTGCTCTTACATATCAGACATCATATAGTGCTGACATGTGACTCTTGACATTACAAAACTATCTAAGTTATAATATTACAGTCATGAAATGTCACAGAAGGAAAAAAAATCTTATTCCACAAAATGAGTGCATTTTATGAATGTGGAAGTTTTGCAACAGTATAAAAAGAGTATTTTTAATATAATCTCTGTGCTGTTCTGGCCCAATAGCAGAGTATTTTCCCCAAGACTAGTAAGATAATATTACAATTTCAAATACAGATTTAATGCTCTGTTTGTAAGTAATCATTGCACAGCTATGAATACACATTTTAAGTTGCACAATTAAACAAGTAAATAATGTAACTTCAATATTCACAGATCCATTATTTAAATACACCTTGTGAATCATGCAAATGTATGCCTTTAAGGCACAGTCAGGGCAGTCACTCAAGACTGGGCACAGTTCTTCCCTAATGCTCTAGTACTATTCTAACTCTATACACAGGTTATTTCTCATAACTATTACCACAGTTTTATCAACTTTCCATGTAACCCACCAGACCAATAGTTATTTGCCTTTCATACAGTGTTACTATGGTCACAAATGACTATACTGTATGTCAAACCAAGTACATGTGTTTGGGTTAGGAAGAGAACAGGAAAAAGTGGAAACAGATTCGGAGACTTGAGCATCTTTAAAGATGAAAGCATCATAAGAACATAAGAAAGGCCATACTGGATCAGACCGAGGGTCCATCTAGCCCAGTATCCTATCTTCCGACAGTGGCCAATGCCAGGTGCCCCAGAAGAAATGAACAGAACAGATAATCATCAAATGATCCATCCCCTGTTGCCCATTCCCAGCTTCTGGCAGGATTATATTTTCCATTAGTACATTCAAATATTTCATAAGAGCTGTCATTGCCTTGTGCTAAGAAGGCACGACACAGCTCTTAAAGAGCTCATACACAGATCTGTATTGCTTTACACAACTCTACAAAGTAAGATAATACCTTGGAATGCATGATCTTAGAAGGAACGGGTGGGAAAACAAATCCTGAGCAGTGGATGAGCATACTGGGCCAGATCCTGGGCCATGCACTTCACATGGCTCACAGCACAAAAAGGAGAAAAGATGGCTTTAAACCCCAGGTCTGTTTAGGCACCAATCCAGTCTCCAGTGTTAAGTGGGGCAGCCTGAGGACTTGCTAACAATAGCCTTTAAAAGGTTATTCCAATAGCAGCAATGCCACAATTACACTCCCCTTCCCATGGCCACACCTATACTCTGGAAACTGGGGTGAGTGGGACATGGGGAAACAGTGTAGGAGCTGCTAGGATGGCTCTACACCACTGAAGGACTCTCCTGAACAAAGGAATCCTTCAAACTGCAGATGTGCCAGGTTGAGCTGCACAAAGTGGTGGTAAACAGGCACAAAATAGGTGCAGTGCAGCAAAGAATCTGAGCCACTGCAGTCTATATCAACCTCTGAAAGTATGATAGCTAACACTGGGCAGAACCAACTTCTTACCCTGCCAGGCTGGCAATGGGAAGGAAGGCAACATAGCTCGCTGTTAGTGGAGAGTATAAACACTCTTTTACAGAGCTTAAAGAATTTTGTGAATTCCCCACTTTCCCTCATAGCCACATAAAATAATCACCCTATGGTCGACTTCATGACTTTTTCTTTGGAAAAGTGATTTTATCAGCAATAAGATAATCATTGCCAAACAGTAGATGATGGGATTGTAAAAAACACCTGAGCTTGTCAGAGTCCTGTCTTCACACAGCTTCATGGCTGGAGCTGCATGGATGGTGAAATATGTACCATTTTTGCCAGTGCAGACACAGCCCAGGAGACAAGTCATCTTAAAATATATTTTCAACCATGTATCCAGGAGTTCCCTGAAATATACAAAGCTCTTTGCTCCTCAATTCCGTTGGACAGCTGTGGAATGGCAACTACCGCAGAACCTAGTTTATACCTGGAACTAATGTGACATTGTTGTGGAAATGCTTGAGGAAATTAAGGTTGCTTTCAGTCTGGGAATGAAAATGGGGTTGGATGTAGCAGGAAGCAGAGGGGCAAGACAAATCAAGTGTTGGTTTATTGGCTTACATGCTTTATTGTACCATCATTTCTAAGCTTCTAGCTTCAGATGTCAGCAGCAGGTGACTTGCTTGCTGACTGATTATTAAGGACAGTGCACCACAGTGCAATGCTGTAGAAAGTTAAAAATGGTCCTTTTCGCAACATTATATAAAACCAACAGGAAAGCATTGAAGAATTGTGACCAGGGAGTTTCAGGCAGACAAGAACAGGATGAAACAAGAAACTATAGTGGCTCAAAAGAAGATACGAAACATTTCAGAGGTTGTTTTTTGTAAGTGAAATGAAGGATGGAGGTGATGACAAACAGAGTTGACAGACCTATCAACATTCCTTGTAAAGCATATGGCCCAGTTACTTAGTGTTCACTGACTAATCTTGCTGTGTGCCATTGCCCATTATTGTACCAGCATTCTGACTGGCTTTTCATCAGAGACCACAGAGTTTGCCTAATATGTAATGTGTTTTATGATATGGATTATAGCCTTCAAAGTCTCGGACTGGCTTTCCTCAGATTTCACAACCATCATATCATGGATTGTTTTCAGTCTGGCTCACCACTAGTACAAAACCCAACAGCTTTGACCACAGTCCCCTCTGTTTCTTTAGTTTAAATTATTTAAGATGAAAGACAAACAATCTGAACCCAACACCATAATTGTTACACGTGCAATGCTTTGGAAACTTTAAATGCTGAAAACAGAGACTGGTGAGGCATTGAGGAAAATACATGAGCCAGGTCCTGAGTGGATTTGGAGTCACACCTTATGTAATCATTTTCTCACTTTTCTGTATGCTGACATGTTTAAAGCCAGACTAGAAAATCTGGTTTGTCAGATAGAGTGAATTGCTGTTAGTTATTCAGAAAGGAGTCCAGTGAGTTAGAATGTAAAATTTTGCAGTGTGTAAGGCTGTTTTACAGGGACACTACAACTTTGTACCTTTCATTTGCATCTATAGCAGTTCATGGATATTGCAATGAATAAAGAAATATTTAGAACTCAGGAGTACAAGTATTCAGATGCCAGCTAAGAATCAGTAGTTAAGTCTGGCAGATTCTTGTATTTCTGTGGGAAGGTCAGCTAAACAAGTGTCCTTTTTAAAAAATAGGCATCTGTTTTAGTTTTATTAATTTTGACTTTATTTATCAGCAGGACACAAGAGTGTTAAAGCTGGTACAAAACAGTAGCCTGCCGTCCAGCAGGGAAGACCCAAATGTGCTAGGTGTCAGTTTCTAGATAAATACGGTAATTTGTTGAAGTAAAATTGAGCTTCCTGGATGAAACCCCCCACTCCCCTGGGACGCTGCATTTGGGAGACTATTAGCAGCCATGTGGCAGCCATGCCCTGCTGGGACTGCTGGTGATTGAAATGTGGTCGAACAATGGCCAAGGGAGGATGGCAGGGGATGAAAGGAGAAGACAGATATCTTCAATCAAAAAGCTTGTGTCTTACCTAACTACCCCGGTGTCTGTGACAATTTGCAGCAGCGCGGACTATCACCACGGGAAGGGAAAACGTCCCATTTCAATTGAAGTCTCTCGTCATCCTTATAGGGGCTAACGCAGTTAACTACTTGACTGTTTTCTCTCGTTTATTGCTTAGTATGCTGTACATCTATGGCCCATATTTAAGAGTAGACAGTTTTAAGGTTTAATAAGTAAAGATCAAATTAAGCATCTGGGAACCTATAGCAGTGGGATGACTACTAAGAAGTTTTAAAACTCCACTCCTTTTCATTTTAAGATTAGAGTAGCTTTCCTTTTTAATGTGACTAGAGAGATCTAGGAGTGTCTGTTTTGCTAACTCTTACTGACATATAAGAAGGTGAGTTCCTTATAAGGTGTACAGTTGGCCACTGGGTACAAGAATACATTTATTAATGGAAGAGCTTTTAGTTCTGACCCAGCTTCCATAACAGGAATTTTAGAAAAGGCAATAGAATGTACCATATAACTTTTAAACAGCCAATGTAGATACCCTTCCAGAAGCTATGATTATACATTGAAGCTGATAAATGAAGTGTGTACACACACACACACATATGGTCTCATTATTTAGTTAATGGGGGATTTGAAATTGCTGGAAATGTTATGTATTTAAATAAGTGTGGTTTGAGATTTTACCTTAAGATTTAAGCTAAATATTGTTGCCTGAGAAAAACTTAACAAAAACAACCAAACACAAACTGTGAGACAGTTCTGTTTTCCTTCTTTAATTAATCCCGATCTCAGACCTCAAAGGCAACATCATTTATCTTGAGTACTAGATACCCAGTTAATGGTCTTCACAATTATCCAATTCTTTCGCAAGGGCTGTACCCCCACCATTGATAAGATTTAACAATCTGAGATCTGGCTGAAATCTGCCAATGCCATCACAAGTGTAACCGCATACTCAAGAGAAGGAAATCAGAGAAAACCCTACAGGGAATGCTAGGACAGCACCACGTGGATTTTTAAAGACATTTTAGTGATAAATTGACCCTTGTACTTTGACATATGACAGTGATACATGCCAACATAACACTGCTTATCAACATCTGTGTACAACAGGACTGAAGTTACCAGGCTGCACTATTATGATTGTTTTATCTCGTTATATTAGACATGCAATCAACAAAATCACTTGTCTTGTGTGACTTCTGAACAAAACCAGAAATATCTTTTTCTGCAAAGCTTTAGTAGACACTATGCTATTAAGTGGCAGTATAGCATTCCATATTCAAAAATTAATGGGATTGTTTGTTTACCTTTGAAAGCAGTAACTTCAAATGATGTTCTCAAAACAATAAAAAAAACAAGTAAAATTATGAAACTGGTTATACAATTATTCAGAACATCATAAATCTAGAATGAAAATATTTCACAAGATAAAAATACCCAAGAAACATTTACAGTTTAGATGTATCATTAAATGCCCTCTGAGTGTAGGCATTTTGCTATTAAATGCATACTTCCAACTGGAAAACTAAGCAAGGAACTATAGTAACTTGATTTTACAAGTATCAGAGGGGTAGCCGTGTTAGTCTGGTTCTGTAGAAGCAGCAAAGAATCCTGTGGCACCTTATAGACTAACAGACTGTTTGCAGCATGAGCTTTCGTGGGTGAATACCCACTTCTTCGGATGCAAGACATCCTTCTTGCATCCGAAGAAGTGGGTATTCACCCACGAAAGCTCATGCTGCAAACCGTCTGTTAGTCTATAAGGTGCCACAGGATTCTTTGCTGCTTGATTTTACAAGATATGTCACAAACCAAGTGGAGCCTTTTGTGCTGTATCTCATTTCTGTCCAGAGAATCATATCATGATGTGTGCAGGTTGTGAAAATACTTAGAAAACAGTAATGTATTACCAATTATTAGTTACTAGATCTAGACAGTAATTAGCCACTGACATATCAGAAATATCCAAAACACAAAACCTGGTAGTATGGGGGACTTTAAATACCCAGACATCTGTTGGAAAAGTAATACAGGAAAACACAAACTTTCCAGTAAATTCTTGGAATATATTGGGGACAACTTTTTGTTTCAGAAAGTGGAAGAAGTAACCAGCTGGGTAGCCATTTTAGACTTGATTCTGATCAACACAGATGAATTGGTAATGAATTGGTAGGTGGAAGGCAATTTGGGTAAAAGTGATCATGAAGTGATAGATTGCAAGATTCTAAGGAAAGGAAGGAGTGAGAGCAGCAGAACAAGGACAATGGACTTCAAAAATGCAGACTTTAAACTCAGAACTGACAATATAAAGTTGCATGGGAAAAAAATCTAAAAGAAAAAGGAATTCAGGCAGTTTCTCAAGGAAATATTAAAAGCATAATTGCAAGCTATCCCAATGCAAAGGAAAGATAGGAAGAATACTAAGAGGCCAATATGTCTCCATCAGTAGCTCTTTAATTACCTGGAAATCAAAAAGGATTTGATTTTTTTTATTTGTGGAAAAAGGTTTCCACAAAAGTGGAAACATGGACAAATTGCTAAGGAGGAATACAGAAGAATAGCACAAACATGTAGGAACAAAATCAGAAAGGCTAAGGCTCAAAATGAATTACACCAGGAAAGGGGCATAAAAGGCAATAAGAAGAGGCTCTTTAAATTCATTAGGAGCAAGAGAAAGTCAAAGGAAAGTGTAGGTCCTCTATTTAGTGGGGAAGGAGAGCTAATAACAGATGACATCAAGAAGACTGAAGTATTTAATGCCTATTTTGCTTCAGTATTCACTAAAAAAAGGTTGATGGTGAGCAGATGCTCAATACAATATTAACAACAAGGGGGAAGATATATAAGCCAAAACAGGGAAATAAATTGAAGAATACTTAGATTAGATGTATTCAAGTCAGCAGGGCATGATGAAAGTCATCCTAGGATACTTAAAGAACTAGCTGAAGCAATCTCAAAACCTTTAGCAGTTATCTTTGAGAACTCTGGGAGGAGAGGTGAGGTCCCAGAAGACTGGAGAAAGGCAAACATGGTACCTATTTTTAAAAAATGGAACAAAGAGGACCCAGGGAATTATAGATACCTTGAAAGACACTACAACAAATTATGAAATAATCAATTTGCAAGCACCCAGAGGATAATAGGGTGACAAGAAATAGCTAGATTGGATTTGTCAAAAACAACTCATGCCAATCCAACCTAATTTTCTTCTTTGACAGGGTCACTGGCCTAGTGGATTTGGGGGTGGGGGCAGGGCAGGCTTTAGGCCTATTCCACCAATTCCCCCAATCGGGCCCCGCGCCTAAGACATATGACAGTGATATATGCCAACATAACACTGCTTATCAACATCTGTGTACAACAGGACTGAAGTTACCAGGCTGCATTTTGCCGCCCCAAGCACGGCAGGCAGGCTGCCTTCGGCAGCTTGCCTGCGGGAGGTCCCCGGTCCCGCGAATTCGGCGGCACGCCTGCGGGAGGTCTGCGGCCGCCCTCGTGGCGACCGGCAGAGCACCCCCGTGGCTTGCCGCCCCAAGCACGTGCTTGGCGTGCTGGTGCCTGGAGCCGGCCCTGCTCCAGTGGAACTTTGGCGGTAGGTCCTTCGCTCGCTCCGGGTCTTCGGTGGCACTTGGGCGGCGGGTCCTTCAGTGCCGCTGAAGACCTGGAGCGAGTGAAGGACCCGCCACTGAAGTGCCGCCAAAGACTCGGAGCACCACCCGGTGAGTACAAGCCCCACGTGTTTTTTTACATTTTTTTTTAAGTCATCCCTGCCGGGGCCCCGTCGAAACTGTTCGAATTGGGCCCCACACTTCCTAAAGCTGGCCCTGGGTGGGGGGGAAGAAGCAGTAGATGTGATACATCTTGATTTTAGTAAGGCTTTTGACAAATCACCCACAACATTCTCATAAACAAACTAGGGAAATGTGGTCTAGAATGATGAAATTACTATAAGGTGGGTGCACAACTGGTTGAAAGGCCGTACTCAATGGTTCACTGTCAAACTGGGAGGGTGTTTCTAGTCGGGTCCCACAGGATTCAGTCTTGAGTCTGGTGTTATTCAATATTTTCATTAATGACTTAGATAATGGAATAGAGAGTATGCTTATAAAATTTGCAAACCCTCCCAGCTGGTATCCTCTGCAAGCACTGTGGAGTACAAGATTAGAATTAAAAAAAGACGTTGACAAATCAAAGAATTGGTTGAATTCAACAAGATGAAATTCAATCAAGACAAGTGAAAGTTGTCATTTACAAAGAAAAAAAATCAAAGGCATAATTATAAAATAGGGACTAACTGGCTAGGTGATAGTACTGCTGAAAACAATCTGGGGGTTATGGTGGATCACCAATTGTACGAGAGTCAGCAATGTGATGCAGTAGTGAAAAAGGCTAATATCACCCTGGGGTGTACTAACAGGGGTGTCATATGTAAGACAAGAGAGGTAATTGTCCCACTCTACTCAACACTTGTGGAGCCTCAGTTGGAGTACTGTGTCCAATTCTCGACACCACACTTTAGGAAAGATGTGGACAAACAGGACAGAGTCTAGAGAAGTGCAATAAAAAAAATCAAAGATTTAGAAAAACTGACCTATGAGGAAAGGCTAAAAAAACTGGGCATGTTTAGTCTGGAGAAAAGAGGGGGGAGGGGGGAGAATCTGATAGTCTTCAAATATGTTAAGGGCTGTTATTAAAGAGGACGGATCAATTGTTCTTCATGTCCACTGAAGTTAGGACAAGAAGTAATGGGCTTAATATGCAGCAAGGGAGACTTAAGTTAGATATTGGGGAGAGGGGGGAAACTTTATAACTACCGTATAAGGGTAGTTAAACTCTGGAATAGACTTCCAAGGGAGGTTGTTGAATCCCCATCACTGGAAGTTTTCAAAAACAGTTTGGACAAACACCTGTCAGGGATGGTCTACCGTTACCTGGTCGTGCCACAGTGCAGGGGACCAGACTTGATGACTTCTTAAGTTCCCATCCATCCCTACATTTCTATGATTCTATGAAAACATATAGGTCTCAATTCATCTTCAGTAAAACTTCTTGACATCTATGGAGTTACACCCGGGAAGACATTTAGCCCAGTTTGCCTTTGGAAAGTGAAGATTAGTAAGATTTTCATTTTTACAATTTTATTTTATTTAGAGAGAGAGAGAGACTAATACCGGTATATATATTAGTCTTTCTGGTAACCCAAATTGATGATATGTTTTCCTTAATAGTTTATCGCTATCATTAAAGAATAGGTTTCAGAATCAATATTTTAGTGCTTTAACAAAAAAATAGTTGCCTTGTCTTAAAATTTATGCATAATATTCATGTTCATAAAACTATTTTATCAGGGTTTCAGACATTTAAATCAAACTGAGTCAAAGCAGAACACTATAAACTTCAATCTGATGCAACTTAATGTCAATTTTGTTCTATTTTTTAACCCAAATACTCTTATGGTTGGGACAGGCAGCAGAACAACATGTAATGGACAAAAGAGGGCGCTGTTTTGCTACATCTTATCTCACAGAAGGCAGCTTTGTTTCCACTACAGTGCAGTTGCAGTTCAGAGCTGCTTCCAGCATTTCATAATACAGGAAATAGCGATTATGTAGACTGTAAAAGATTAGATATTGAGCTCTGCTGTTACCAAAAAAACAAAACAAAAAATCCAAAAGAGGACGTAAAAAAAAATCTAAAAAAATCCTTCCCTTTTCGTACTAATATAGTTGAAGATTTTCTCTTTCACTAATTATACACATTAAAAATTCTTCACCTTTTTATAGTTCTCTGTTCATTATCAGAAGAAAAGAAATACTTAGGGCAACATTCTTTCCCAACTGTATGTAAGGGGAACTCATCCACTGGAATTAATTCGTGTACAGCTGAGTGCAACATCTGGCCATAAGTAACTATGTAGTCATTATCCCATCTTTACTCAGGCCAGAGGATATATTGCCTGAATAAGGTCTAGGTAAGAACTGCACAATTTGGCCCCCTATATCTACATTTTTAACAACCCGATTACATAGGGAAGCACAAGCTTTATATGCCATATGGGGAGCTACTTGTATTTACTTATACCTAAAACTGACCACATACACATTGCATGGGTGTAACCACCCTAAGTAGTATGTTCCTATTCATGGATATGCTGCAGTACAGCCCAGCAAAAGACACATGCAACATTTCCACAAGAGTGCTGTTGTGAGGTGGGTTTACAGCAGAAATTGGGGGCAGACCGAGAACACACAGTATGTGGCATGCTACACCCTTGTAAAGCCATGTTTTTCCTGACTAACTCTCTGCTACTATGCCAGGATAGTCTGAGGGGCCACAACACCACAGCTGGCAGTTGGATTTGCCTGACAGAGAGAAGCTCAGGAACGGTGGCTTTCCAGGTTTTTCAAATTGGTGAAAAAATAAATCAAACAAATGAACAGCCAATGAATAAGTTCTTCTTGTGACAAATAAATGGTGAGAGTTAGAAAATGAATGAGCAGACATCTGAAAGGACGGATGTGGAGAAAGCCAATGGAAGTCCAGCTGATGACACACTAGATTTTCCACATGTTGACATCTGTGCACACAAGATGCATTATCACCAGTATGCACACTGTGGGTTTGAAAATATAGGGCCCTGTCCTGCACCATTGAGGACAAAGGAATTTTTGCCTTTGATTGCAGTGTGTGCAAGACTGGAGTTTTAAAGAGTCAGATTTAACCACCTTCTTAAATCCACTCTTATTCCACAAAGCACTTAACCGTAAAAACTTAATGTTGAGCACATGCTTAAGCACATGTCTAGATGCTTGGTTTACAGGGATGGACTGCTAATTCAGGGCCTGACAAAGAACATGAATTTTGAAAGCAGCAGGAAAAACACTTCATGCAGAATATAGCAGCTGCCCCTCCCCCCAACAGCCTTCTCCTACTATCCTCAAAAACTACCACACATAGAGAAAGCAAGACCCTGAAGCAGCATTTTTGCCTGGACTACATATCTCTAGGGATCTATCTGTAGGTAAGTTTTATTTGTATTCATTTGTTCTTTTATTTGTGTTCTTTAAAATGTGCCAATGAGCTCTCCGTGCACAGTTTAGTTTTAAAAAACCCCACATCCTACAAAAATAAACCAATACAAAAGTTTTGATGCTATATTCTATCTACTTTAGGGACATATACAACCTCCCCCCATCACCATTGAAGCTAAGTGTCTCATAGTCTTTAATGTATTTATCCTCACAACAAGCCTGTGAGGTAGAGAAGTAGCATAGTCCCATTTTACAGATAGGAAAACTGAGGCACAGAAGGGGTTAAATGACTTGCCCAAGTTCACAAGAAAGTATGTGGCACTGCAGGGACTTGAATCCAAGTCCTAGGCTAGTGCCCTAATCACAGGACTATCTCTTCCTCTCTATTTTACGGAAGACAACATAGTCAGATCTTTATTTGAATCAAAATCTTGCTCTTTTCATGCTACAAAGTGGATTAGTAACAATAATCTAATCAGTTCCTCTTCCTATGCTATCAGATATCCCTCTGACCCTGTAAATATTAACTTCCCTGCAGCCTCTGACTGCAACTTGGCAGCTCAGTTTTTAAGCTGTGAAAAGCCAGAGTAAGGCTATCCCAGAACAACATATGGATGCTTGTATTATTCCCTTCTTCTACTAGAGTCTGATCTTCAGTCATTGCTCAAGCAGAACTCTTATCTAAGGGCTGAGACAGGGTGAGGGGAATATTTATTTTTGTGTCATCAGGCCAATCAGGCTAATGACCCATTGCAATTAGGGTCATTATTTTCCTTGGGGTGGAGGGAAGATAGAGTAGAGGTATGTGGGCATGAAGGAGAGGGATTAAAATGGGGGCACCAGGGCAAAAGTGAAAGAGAAAGATATACATTTTAAAATATTCAAGGTTTAGGGGAAAATGTAATGAGTTTTCACTCAACTAACATATCACTCATCCCAGTCTTTATAATGTTCCAGGTTCTCTCCCTGATGGGGCATCACATTTTCCCTGTTGGACTATTGAAAGAGGAAGAGAGACAAGATGGGTAAGGTAATATCTTTTATTGGACCAACTTCCGTTGGTGAAAGAGACAAGCTTTTGAGCTTACACAGAGCTCTTCTTTAGGTCACTTTCTCTAAATGCATTCCTTTAGTGTGTGTTATTTTGACACATCAGCATGTGGAAACACCCAAACACATGGACAAAGAAAAAGCCAACAAAAGAGTAGGTTGAAAAACAGAAAAATAAAATTTAAAAAAAAATCATCCAAAGCCTGGGGAAGACCATGTCAGCAAGGAGAGGGGAGGGGGGAAAGAAACCAACATGGATAGAAAGGATATGTACCTCATCGCCAGTATTCCCAAAGAGAATCTTTGCTGTTCCTATTTGAGGTCAGGACACATACAAAAACAAACCTACATATGTAACAGATTACTACAAACACAAGGGAAGGGTGTGGATCATAGCAAATCAAAAGCCAAAGATATATGATGCCTCAAGCTAACATAGAACAATAATAATACTTAGCACACACGTCAAACCTCTCACATGAGGAAATTACTATAATTTTGATCATTTGTTAAGGGCTGACAGTGCACTCAGAGTTGTACAAAACATAAATAAATCAAGTTCCTTCCTCCTCAGTGACGACAATCCAAAAATAACTTTATAAAAACCAAAGGTCAGGTCTACACTACACACTTCTTTCGGTATGACTACGGTGCTCAGGGGTGTGAAAAATCCACACCCCGAGCGATGTAGTTATATCAACCTAACCTACCCACCCCCCATGTAGACAGCATTATGTTGGCAGGAGAGCTTCTCCCACTGAAATAATTCCACCTCTTAGCGAGGCAGTAGCTAAGCCGACAGGAGAGCTCTTTCCCATTGATTTAGAGCGTCTTCAACCAGAAGCATCACAGCATTACTTGTGCTGATGCAAGTTTGTAGTGTAGACCTGCCCTAAGTCTCACTATTTTTTGTGAGATCGCTGAACAGTATTCCCTTCTATAAAATGATCAAAGGCAAAGGCACCAATATATTAATTTTTCCAAGGTACTACAACATGCTAGCACCCAAGATGGGACCCAAGGCTCTAAGCTCCATGCTCTAACTACCAGAAAATGCTACCAATTTAGAAAAACTGAATGACAGTCTGCCCTATCTGTTTAACCCCACTGAATTTAGTAGGGTTTGAGGATTTAAGCGAGGGCAGAATTTGGCTGTGGAAATCTGTTTTTCTAGTTAGTGAACTACAACGCTTGAGGTATCATAGATTTTTTTAAAAAATCAAAAACAAAAACCACCACCAAAGCCGGCATCTGGAAGGCCCTTATTTAAGGGGTTTTAGACATGTTATTTCCAACTTTGTGTTCCCATTACTGTTACCTCATCTTCCCTCCCCCAGTCCCACCCACACCATTGTCTGCTACACCCACCTCTTGTATCTCATTTTAATCTAGATTTACTCTTCATGACAGGGACTCTCTCTTACTACGAGCGAAGATGTGATTTTTAAGCCATACCCTGAAGGTGATGCGCTGCCTCAGGAAGAGTATCAGAAAGAGATGTGCCTGTGAGTTTCAGTCTCACTCTCTACCAGGGCTGCTCTTTGCATGTGAGGAAGCCAATCTGTGCCATCCCCGAGGAAAGTGCTGATTGCTCCCCCTTGCGCATCATCCCAGCTCCACAAGCTGGTGCAGAGTGAGACAGGATCATGATCTTGCCTCCTCCGCATCCGGTTCTTAGTATTCTACTCCCCAGAGTGTAGGAACTGCTATCATGAGGGCCCCCAGGCAGCCAGGCAAGGGAATGCAGGAGTGGCAGTGGAGAAGGAAAAAAAATGTCTTGCCTCTTCACAGCTGCACATGGCCACAAGTAATCTGAACCTATATGTTTCTATAGGGCCCAACAAAACGTGACTCTAATGCTGACTTGGGCCTCTCAGCGCTATTGCAAATGAAAAAACAACCACCATATATTTGAAAGGGTTGATCTGCCTGAAGTTTAGAGAGTGAACCATGTGTGGCAAGCCGCAGAGTGAAACAGATCATAAGACCTCTTCTTCCTACCTGTCCTTTCCCTTTCCCCAAAATCAGCTATAAACAGAGGCATTGACTGTCCCTCATAGTCAGGTCTCTGACGCTGGGAGGCATCACTCTTCCATGTAGTACTGGATGAAACCCAAAGCAAAAATTATGAGATCCATATGAGACAAGCAGATGTTTCTCTGCATTGTTTATGGGGAACAGCAAACCTTTGGGGAGACATTCAATTACTAGTGTTTAGAACTGGGGACAGCCTTTGAGGAAGCCAAGCTATAGGACAAAGTAGCAGCTGCTATGTCATATGCAGGGACAGATAGGAAAGCCTCACAATGAAAGGGGAATAAATGTTCTGTAAATGAGGCAGTCAAAATTGCTTTGTGCACCATAATTTCAGTGAATGAAGCAATGTATAATACATTTTGTCTAGTGTATAAAAGCCCCTGCATTTTTATAGCAGTCCAGAGACATTTTCAGAATGGTACATGGGAATATAGAGAAAAAAGATTCTGCTGATCTATATTGAGGTATAATAGGAGGCAAGAAACTTCTGAAAAGAGATGAGTCCTGCACCTGTTAAATCCTCACAGATAACTCATTGACTTCTCTCTCACTTGTCCCCCTCACCAGCTACTGCCTTTGCTTCCCTGCTCCATGAGTGAGCAGTCTCTTCCCAATGTCTTAATTTCCTCTACTCTGATTCTTTCTTGGATCCTTTGCAATTAGGGGGACCAGACAGCAAGTGTGAAAAATCAGGACGGGGGTGGGGGGTAATAGGATCCTATATAAGAAAAAAACCCAAAAATCGTGACTGTCCCTATAAAATCAGGACATTTGGTCACCCTATTTGCAATGCATCTTCCATCCTCTCCACCCTTCCTGCAACTACATTTACCAAAAGTTACTAATTATTCTCTTTCTCCTCCTCCTCCTCCTCTCTGCCACTTTTGACACTATCAATCTCTCCCTCTTCTTTCACTCTTCTTCCTTGGGCTTATTGATTCTGTGCTCTCCCTATCTCTCTCCAACTGCTCCTTCAGCATATCCTTGAGAGACTGCTCCTCCCACTCCCTACCCTGATGGCATCCCTCAGAGTTTGGTCTTGTCTCCTTTTATTTCCCTTCTATATTTTATCCCAAGGTGACCAGATCTACTTTTATGGTTTCAGCCAGTGGCATTGGAACAGTTTTTATAGTGGGGATGCTGAAAACCATTGAACAAAACTGTAAACCCTGTATATGATGAAGCCACTTCAAGCTGGGGGAGGGGGGAGAAAGAAGGGAGGGGCTGCACCTCTTTCAGCTACTCTGGGCCTAAAAACTTCCAAATCTGTCCCTTTACTTTGACTTTCCTCCTCTATCCAGTACTCCAGCTGTCTAACAGATCTTCCTGGAAGTTCTGACAATTCAAATTCAGCAAGATGAAAACTCATCATCCTCTCCCAAACTTTCCCTCTATCACACTGTTCTATTTGTCAACCATGCTTGCAACCCATGGTGTCACATTCTCTCCTCCTTCTCCCATTCCAAGTTGTTACCAGATCCTATCAATTCTTTCTCTACAATCTTTCTAAAGTTCATCTTTTATCTTATCTTGCTTCATCAACCATCACCTCTAGTCCATGCAAAATGCCCATTTTACCATAGCATTGATGTAGGGGATGGAAAACTAGGCTTTGCTGTATGTCCAGTTATATTAGCACTTCTTTAAAAGCTGGAACACGGGAAGGAGGGTGTTATTTGGTCCACAAACTAGGGACCAAATGGCTGGGCAGCAGTTCTGCAGAAAAGGATCTAGGGGTTACGGTGGACGAAAAGCTGAATATGAGTCAACAGTGTGCCCTTGTTGCCAAGAAGGCTAATGGCATTTTGGGTTGTATAAGTAGGGGCATTTCCAGCAGATCAAGGGATGTGATCATTCCCCTCTACTCAGCACTGGTGAGACCTCATTTGGAGTACTGTGTCCAGTTTTGGGCCCCACACTACAAGAAGGATGTGGATTAATTGGAGAGAGTCCAGCGGAGGGCAACAAAAATGATTAGGGGGCTGGAGCACATGACTTATGAGGAGAGGCTGAAGGAACTGGGATTGTTTAGTCTGCAGAAGAGAAGAATGAGGGGGGATTTGATAGCTGCTTTCAACTACCTGAAAGGGGGTTCCAAAGAGGATGGATCTAGACTGTTCTCAGTGGTAGAAGATGACAGAACAAGGAGTAATGGTCTCAAGTTGCAGAGGGGGAGGTTTAGGCTGGATATTAGGAAAAACTTTTTCACTAGTAGGGTGGTGAAGCACTGGAATGGGTTACCTAGGGAGGTAGTGGAATCTCCTTCCTTAGAGGTTTTTAAGGTCAGGCTTGACAAAGCCCTGGCTGGGATGATTTAGTTGGGTTTGGTCCTGCTTTGAGCAGGGGGTTGGACTAGATGACCTCCTGAGGTCCCTTCCAACCCTGAGATTCTATGATTCTATGATTCTATGATTTTTTCTGACTCTACCACCAATTCACTGTTTCACCATGGTCAAATCACTTAGACCCACATTTTCAAAAGTGGTCTCTGATTTGGGGTGTTTCAATTTTTGTGACACCAACTTGAGACATTTTACAGCCACTTAAAGGTAGTCATAAAATCTTTATTTTGTTTACTTGTAGAAAATATCTGCTAGTAAGACTGCTGTAAATATAGCCTGCCTGAGGATATGCTATCCCCATTAATCCTTTTGAATAAGTCTAGGACTCTTAAACTACCGTATATATCATGATAAATACATCACATGGCCTTTGTTTGGTAAAATTATAGCCTGGATTATAAATTTGTAGGTGTGGCTCATCCATGAATTTAGGGGCTTCCCATTCTCTAAAATGTAGCCTTTTATTTTCAAAATAATGAAAGTCTTTAACTCTCTTGTTTGCCAAGATAACCTGGAAATGGTAACCAATGCACTGTTTTCCTGACTCTGCAGAGAGACTGTGAGAATAACATCAGTAGTGTGAACTTCATCTTGCCAGGTCATTAAAAGGGACTGATTTTTTTAGATCAGTTTTCTGGTGGAGTGCCCTTTAAACAATACCTCTGGAAATGGTATAAAAATATCCTTTAATGTTTTTGTAAATTTTTGTTAGGACCCAGGGCAACAGTCACAGGGGCCACAGATTTAAAGACAAGGGTCCAGTGGACAAATGAACTGTGGAGGCAGTAGGCTTCAGCTTATGGTTTAGAAAGAGGCAAGCTGGTGTTGCTGGAAGGTCAGCAAGGAACTGGGGAGAGTGAAAACGATAGCAGTTGGAGATGGAGGCAGCTTACTGCAGGTTAAAAGCTTTCACCACATTTTCTCAGAGACTCCATCTCCTGTTCTCCATAGTCCAATATCCTAATGTTATGATTTCCATCAAGAGAGAGCAAACCTGAATCTTGAGTCTGAGTTGCATCTGAGATTAAGGAAAAACAGAAAGAACATAACTAAAGTCTACACAAGATAGAGCAGATCCAAAGTGCGTCCCCCTTACCCTGTGCCAGCAAACATTCCGAACTGCCTCAGAGCAGGACCCAGTAGTGAAATAGGGGTCAAGAAAACAGAAAACATACACCTCCTTAATAGTCACATCCTGGCTCGGGAATCCACCACATATCTGGGGTTCCCTCCCCTCAGGAGCCTCTCCCAGCATATGCCTACTTTGCTCCCTTGTCCTTCCTGCATCAGACTCTTTCCTTCAGACTCCCCCCCACCTCCCCCACAACACATCCATGGTTCCCTCAGCCCTTGCCCCAAGAAGTGTCCAGCCCAAAGGGACATCCTGGCAAAAGTGAAGGTCCTCCAAATGGGCGTGTCCCTCAGGGACACAGATGCACCCATGAAAGAAGAGGAGTCCATCCTTTTGTGTGAATTTACCATGTGGTTCAGTGTTAGAAGTGTCTGATTGAAGGGGTCATTTGGTAGGGTGGAACATATTGTCGTGAACAAATCAGATTGCGATGAGCCTCCAGGATGCAGGGAGGCTCTTCTTTGGGTCCCTTAGGATCGTTGGCATATTCCACTTTGCAGGACTGAGTATCTACCTTACTGTTGTGGGAGCGAGGGCAATAGGTGATAGCAAAAAATCAAACCTAGAAAAGAGTAGAGCCCAGCATAGCTGTTGAGCCAGGTCTTTAGCAGAGTGCAGGTATTCTAGATTTTTGTGATCAGCGAAGACCTGAACTAGGTGTCTGCCTTCTCCTAGATAATGCCTCCTGGTTCTGAAAGTCACTGATGGCTAGTAGCTCCTTGTCTGAAATTTCATAATTGTGCTCAGCATAGATTTCTATTATCCCTTGGCTAACTATACCAGGTACAGCGTGCGCGCGCGCGCACACACGCACACACAATATTCTTGTATGGGGCAAAAAGCTTCTGAAGAAAATGATGCAGACACCTCATTTTCTAGCATAGGTCATTGCTTTGCAAATATTTTATTGTTTACTTTATATATCTAAGGAGATGCCAGCCAACACATGAGATTTAGCTCACTGCTGTTTTCTGTAGAAGGGTTAATTTATATGGATAATACTGTCCTAGCACTTAAGAAAAGCTTTGAGATTATGTTTGTACTTGAATCAAAGCTAAGTATAATACTCACAAAACAGCAGAATTTTCACAAGCTCATTCTAGACTACAATTACTAAATTTTACAAGTTACCTGTGATGTTTTGGGAGGTGTTTTAAATCATATGACCTGCTGCCTATAAAATTATATTATAAAGTGTATATCCTACAACTTAGGCCCTCACTGAGCAACATATGTAAGCAAGTGCCTAACTTTAAGCACGTGAATGGTCTCTGAACCATGGCTTTAGAATCTAGAAACATGTAGCACTTGAGTTATGAAATACGGTAATTTGCTCTAGGAAATATGGCCTATGGGGCTTGAGAGTGTTATCAGTGCTGGGCACGTCACCTGTTATCAATTGTTTATATATTATTAATAATATATGTGTATTATCATGGGGCTAGGGGCCCCTGCCAGGCACCAGGGGCCTATTGTACTAGGCTCTGTACAGACACATTCCTGTATTTTGCACATTTTTGTAAACCGGTGTGGAAGAATTTTTTATTCGTTTGATCAGATACTTTGGGCTAGCCTACAGTGTGTGTGTGTGTGTGTGTGTGTGTGTGTGTGTGTGTGTGTGTGTGTGTGTGTGTGTGTGTGCGGGGGAGGTGTTGCACTGATGTAACTACACTGCCAGTGTAAATTTTTAGTGTAGAGGTGCTGCAGCGGTGTACAAAATGATCAGCACTGGTCCAATTCATTCCAGTTCCAAATCAATTGGTATAGTTACACTAGTGTAAAAATCCCCAGATTTTAGACAAACCCTGGATTGGGGAGTCCATGGTCCCTAAGCAGACAGATCCTACTGGGACACTGAGATGAACAGATTGCTAAACTGTGACCCAGGGGGTTTCAAAATTGAGATTTGGATACACTCCAGAAGCTTGAAACTGATTGGGTTTTTTTTCTCTTTTTGGATGCCATCAAGCCAGGGATGTTTAGGAATGTGTTAATAATTCTCAGAAGAGATTGGCCAGGTTTACCTCCAATGACTAATGAAACTCTCATACTCGGTTCCTTCCTGCTGTTTAATAACATTTTCAAAAGAGCCCTTTATGAAGATGAATAGTATTGTAATGCTGCAGCTGAGGAACTGGCACTCTGTCAAAGAAAACACAGGCCAGTTTACTATGCGTGGCACTGTATTTTTCTTTATACTTCACAATAGCTTATTATTAAATGAAAAGGGATTTCTAGTTCCCATTAGGGACTGGATATTATTAACAAACAGTTCTGAAGAAAAATTAAGTCACAAAACATTACTGAAGTCAGATTACATGATAGCAGCAATTATACATGCTGCTCTGGATATGGTTGCGTCAGAATTTATTTGATAAATCCTGAATTTCAGGGGTTTGTAATATAACCATAAAAATTGATTTGTTTGGAAATAAATTTCACTCTTGATCCCTTTTCTCCCATATCAGTTTTATCAAGGATTTCTAGTGTACAGATATATTGCACAAGGATGGCAACTGGACTGATTTCATGGTCTTAAAGTAGAGATAGGCACAAACTAGAACACTCAGATCCAGATTTGAACTTTTCCAAAGTCGGTGTGGTGATCAGATCCAGGGTTATATAACAACAAGACAACCTCTGAAATTCCTAGAATGACTCATTGGTCTTCCCTGGTAAATACTGGTTTAGATTGGAGCAAATTTGGCTATTTCACACAGCTCTAATATCAAACCTCAACCCTTGTTTGCAAGAGTTTGGTGACTGTAGAATAGGGTTGTTCACACAGCTGGGGAATCACCAAACCTCCCCAGCTCCACAGACGGCTTTAGCTTTGAGCTATGTAAGCAGCCCTATAAGAGAACCCTGAACTCTTGGGATCTCTATTATGTCAGCAACTCCTTTTAGCTCACAACTACTCCCTCCTATTCTTGCTGTGATCTCTCTCACATGGAAAGCTAAACTTGGAGGCTCAACCATCTACTATCCATCTTAGATAAGCAATGCAATGCACACCCCCTAGGAGCTGCTGATACCTAGCTCCCCAATGAAAAGCACCTTGAAACCCTGCCTAGTTGCCAATCTCTCCACACAAAAAACAGAATCTCAAAGTCAAGCGAGAGTTCTGAATTTGCTATAGGTTGAGACTTCTTTTTGCATCTACACACAATGTGCTTTCAGAAGCTGCAGCAAGAAAAACTTGCTAAGTCATGCTCAGGTTAGCTTGCCCTGTGTCTGTGGAATTGTTTAGCTAGTCTTCCTAAGAGCTTGTATACACGGGGACACTCAGGAAAGTTAACACCATCTCTATACTACAGGGACTATAACGGCATAGCTACAGGAGCCACAGTTGTAGCCATGCCAGCAAAACCCTGTAGCACGGAGGCAGCCTACAGCGACAGAAGGCATTTTCCCATCGCTGTAGGAACACCACCTCTTGGAGTGAGGTCAGCTAGGTCAATAGAAGCAGTCTTCCATCAACCTAGCTGCATCTATACCAGGGGTTAGGTTGGCATAGCTATGACATTCAGGATTTTTTTTGCACCCATGAGCACCATAGCTTTGTCTACATATGTTTTAAGTGTAGACCAGACTTCAAAATATGAGGGGAATTAAAGTTGCAATGAACTAAGGCCACTTCATTTCTGAATGAGTGCATCTACCTGGGGTTTCTTAACTTTCCTGAACATCCCCATGTAGACACACCCTTAGTATCCCTGTGTAGATGCTCCCTAACTCCAACTTTGTTCTGCAACTGGCAATCCCAAGACCCAGGGTGTTACCTGGAGAGCTCTCCCCCAGTGTGCCCTGCCCAAAACATCGCTTATGGCAATGCAGGCTACATAAACAAACAAACAAAAAGTGCTGTACTGGAATTTACATCCCAACAAACTGCTTCACCACACACCTTCTGTCCTTCTTTTCTATCAGTTTGCTGAGCCATGCTTGTGACAGACTGGTGGATTTATTAGCCACTTGGGATGAGGCTAATGTGCAGACCTTGATCCTGATCGGAGATGACTGTTCAATTCAGGCTGAGCTGAGCTCTGTTGTCCAAAAATCTGTAAATCTACAAGTGGGTATTGGACAAATTAACTGATTCTGGAATAACGAGAAGTGCCAAGCGGTGCTATAAGAAGATAAGTCACTAAAAGCTTAGTACAATGGAGATTGTGGCAATAAATTTGGCTTTATATATTTGCCAGATCCTCCTTTCCATTGTACTACATGGGTTACTGAAATCTCCCTGAGGGCAGCTCTGCTTCTGCCAACTGGCCTTCCATGCTTCAACCTCAATACCCGCCCCTTCTTCCAACAAACAATGCCCAAAATTTAGATACGAATGGGCCTTAGGGCTGGTTAGAGGGGAAGGGAAAACTTGACTGGGAGAGAGTTGCTGGGTGTGAATTCACACTTCCAAGAAAACTCGCAGGGGCTGGTGTGAGACAGTGTTAAAGCCATTCAGCAAGCTGAAACATTCAGCATCATCATGCTTGACTTGCGTTGCAACACCCTAGATTTTAAATGAAATAACCAGAGTGAATTCCCATCCATAAATACTGTATATTGAATTATGTCCTTTAATGAAAAAAAGTATTGCTTTCCCTTCTTCCATCTAAAGTTTGTAAACCCTCAAAACCTACTGTCATCACGGTTGCCATCTACCCAGCTGGTAAGGAATGATTGGGAGCCCTATCAGGATTGTTCCTTGTTTGTCCAGAGGTGAGTGGTGTCAGTAACACTATTTAGTGCTTACTGGTACATTGCACTTTTCAACCATACATCTCCAAGAATTTTAGAAATGGTAAGTAAGCAGCAAAATCTCCATTTTACAGAGAAGGAAACTGAGGTATGTAGAGGTTAAGACCCACATTATCAAAAGCATGTCCACTAATTCTGGGTGCCCTAAATTGTTGTGTGCCCATCTCCACTCACCTGAAACTTGATTTTTCAGAGAGGCTGAGCCCTATGCAGTTCCTTTTGATTTCCTCTTGTGTTATGGGTTTCTGAAAATTTGACCATCAGAATTTCAAGTTGGGCACACAAACTGAAGCAAACTTTTGAGAAACTGGATCTAAATGACTTTTTCCAAGTTCATACTTGAGTCAGAAATAGAATTTATGGTGAATATTGGCCTCATTGAAGTCAATGGGGGATGTGTCACTGATTTCAGTGGAACCAGGCTTTCTACCCAAGTCTACTACCCAGTTCCCTATCCTCTAGACAGTGCTGCAAATGGTGATAATTGTTGAGACCAATGTCAAACTGTAAGATTCTTTCATCTCCTACAACTAGGGGCTGAGCAGGTTTTTCTTCGGTCAGAAAGGTTTATAATATTAAGTACAGCCCACTGTACTTTAATAGGAAGATTAAGCTTCTTCCCTGGCCTACATTTAGCAGTACACAATAGGCCATATCCTCAAGTGGTGCAAACTGGCTTTGCTCCATTGGCTTCAATGGAGCTATACCAGTTTATACCAGCTGAAGACCTGCCTCATTACTGCTAATAAGGTGATTATATGTATTGGTCCTAATCACATTCAGCAGTTTTTAGTCGAGCAGCTAAGTTTTCCTCACTAAGAGCACTTTGCGTTTATTTTTTTTCCCCTTGGAGATCATTGCTCTCAACTTTAGACCTTCATAATCCTTGACAGAAGCTTTAACCACAAGTTTGCTTCTGTGCCGCAAAACATGCAAGTGACCAACAATTTCACTTCATCTCTAGAGATTACATTGTGGGCTTTTTGCCCACACTTAAAAACTGACTCTGACATTAGGATTAAATCAGCTCCAGGGACTTCAGTAGCTGGCAAATCTTCAGTGCTTCCCCAGTCCACCAATTCACATCAGATCACAAACACATATGACTTTATGCCCTGTATGCTACTTGTTTGTTTAATGTGTCTTCTGGACTCTTTCCTAAGTGAGCAAAAGACAAGCGAATATAATTAATGCTGAGAAGCCTATTTGGGCCTGTTGATGTTCCACCAAAAAAGGTTGTTCTTTTTAAATCTTAGACTTGAAGTGACTTGAACATTATTCTTGAACCTAGATTGCAACAACTATGTCGAACTGGTACTTCCTGTTTCTGAGTCACTGACAACTCAAAAGCAGATTGTCTTGAATGATTATGGATTACGGTCTTACAGCACAAAATGGGGTTTTAGTTATTAGCTGGTGTCTGCTACAGACTACCAAATCATACTACAGAACAAGATGACCCAGCTCCTTAAGCACCTATCTATAATGTAGGGTGGAAAAAGCAGCATGACCATGGGAGACTTAAATCCAAGTGATATATGCTGGAAGTTTCATGCTGCCTGTACTAAGGAGTCCCTGGAATTTCTGAAAATTATATATGACAAATTCCTAACTCAAAAATCTTGTTTCCAATATAGAGGACTTAGACTCATCTTGACAGATGGAAAGGAAGTTGTCACAGAACTAAAAATTAGTGGTAGCATAAGTACAAACGATCATGACTTGATCACATTTGGTATACATCAGCTCTGGTTGCACCTGGCAAGATGACCTCAACACAACCCAGTCCCAGATTTTCCCAAAACCATGCGCTCTGCAATGGCCACCCCTTTCCTGGAGTATGAGGAGGAATAATAATGTTTGTTTGCTCCCCTAAAGAGACAGCATACACAGCTCATCAGTTTAACTGGTGTTAGCAATCACTTCAAATTAAACATAGCACTGGGCTGGTTTAGATTGCAAGTAAAAATTAACAAAAGGAGAGAGAATTTTAAGAGAATTCAAGTATTAAAAAAGTGTTAAAAAATACTTTCAGTGGCTAAGACTTAAGACAACAAGCTACAGTCTTTGTTCAAGGTAGTTTCCTTACCAATCTACCTTCCAGAAAGATGGCTGAACACACCTTTGGTCAGGATCTCCCACAGAGTCCAAAGTGCTCAGTTCCTTTGGCTTCTTGCATGAAAGATCCCTTGGGGTTCTTTGCCCTTCTCTGTTATAGTCTAGCACAGGGGTAGGCAACCTATGGCATGCGTGCCAAAGGCGGCACACGAGCTGATTTTCAGTGATACTCACACTGCCCAGGTCCTGGCCACCGGTCTGGAGGGATCTGCATTTTAATTTAATTTTAAATGAAGCTTCTTAAACATTTTAAAAACCTTATTTAATTTACATACAACAATAGTTTAGTTATATATTATAGACTTATAGAAAAAGACCTTCTAAAAATGTTAAAATGTATTACTGGCACATGAAACCTTAAATTAGAGTGAATAAATGAAGACTCTGCATACTACTTCTGAAAGGTTACTGACCCCTGGTCTAGCGAACCTTTGAAATGGATTCTTCTGAAGGTTACCTCCTCCCTTCCCCCAAGAAAAGTTCATTCAAGTTGTGAGGAAGGAGACATGGAGTCTGCTGATGAAGGAAATTCCATGCTGGTTTCTCCCCCCACTGGTGTTTGCTCAAATGCAGATAGGTTAGCAATCACATGGCAAGTGGCCATTTAACTGTGATGACACCTGGCTGGAGGCTTGGGCCTATCCTTTGTCTAGAAGAAACCTATTTACACACTTCCCAGACTTGTCTGGTAAACACCTTTTAATTCCACATTTTTAATATTTGTATGGTCTCTTGGGCATTTACCATATATACACCAGGCAAGAAAATTAATGATCAATGTGTTATTACTTTTCCAATGATACCTTACATGCCTTGTATCAGATACAGATTGGCATTAATGAACTGGTGCACACTGAACTGGTCAGGCCAGCTGAAATTCACTACCAGATACCATGAACCCCTGGCCCTCTTGCACTGGGATGTTGTTAGGGTCACAACCCCGCACCGCAAAAAGCAACAACTGGAAGCACAATTCTACCCCTAGGGAGATGGTGAGAAAACAAAGGATGTGTGATGGCTGTTAGTCACATTGCTTAATGTGTTACCGGAAGGTGCTCAGATGCTACGGTGAGAAGTGTGGTATAAGAACCTATATAGATTAGAATGAAGATTAAAGAAGACTCTGAGGAACCTATGAAAACTAATGAATGGGCAACACAATGACTGATGAAAGTCACTGTTGATAAATGGAAGTTAATGCACATTGGAAGGAATAACTCAAACTACACACTAGTTGTTTCTCAATTAGCTGTAATCTCCAATGAAAAAATTCTGGTTGTCACTGTGGGTCACAAAATACAGACTTCTGCTCAAGGTGCATCAGTGGCCCAAAAAAAAGGGTGGGGGGGACACATAAGGAATGGGGTAAAAAACCAACACTGAAAATATTGTAATACCATTAGAAAAATCAATGGTACACCATCATCTTTAATACAATCTAAATTTCTCTTTTTAAAAGTTAGAGCAGAAATAGGTATAGCCCAGAGACAAGCAACAAAACTGATTGAGTTTAAATAAAAGGCTTCCATTTGGGGAAAGATCAAAAAGGCTGGGACTGT
Source organism: Mauremys mutica (assembly GCF_020497125.1). Lineage (NCBI taxonomy): Eukaryota > Metazoa > Chordata > Testudines > Geoemydidae > Mauremys > Mauremys mutica. Next base: position 93,076,926 of record NC_059076.1, on the reverse strand, counting down.
TTGGTTTAAAGAGGAGATGAATTAAAAAAAAAAAGACATGAGATAACCATAATACTGAGTGGTACAAAGAAGGTAATTTTGATGCTCCCTATTTCCTAATACAAGAACAAGGGGACAGCCAATAACACTGAAAGACGATAAATTTGAAATATTAAAAAAAACCCACCATAAGATCCACCTATAGACCACATCATCATGAGACAGAATCCAGGGTTCTAACAGGATTTTAAAAAGTACACATGTATAGGGAGACAAGATAAATAAAACTTATCCTAAGGTGGGGTAGTCGATTGGCAGACTGAAGGCCAAATCTGGGCCGCCAGACATAGATGCTGGAATAGGGGTGCTGCTGCACCTCTGGCTTGTAATGATTTCAATCATATACAGGGTTTATAGTTTGGTTCAATGGCTCTCAGCATCCCCACTATGCAAATTGTTCCAGCACCCCTGCCACCAGATGCTTTTGAATTGACCGCGAAATTCATTTATATATTATTCATCAATATCATTTTTGTATTATTTTCTCTGGAGTCTGAACCTTGACTATACCTTGACCAATAAACTTGGACCTTAAAAAATAATCGATTACCCCAACCTATGGGATATAAACTCTTTTGTTTTAGGGTGTAAACCATCTACTAATGGATGAGGATTACAAGGAAACTTCCTCTATGGACAGATTATTACAGTTATCGGTTCGAGGGTTCTCAATTAAGTGAATTAAACATGTTTCCCTTCCTGACAGCTCTGCTAATTTTAGAAGTTGTTTTGTGACTGGAATCAGCCTAGTTCATATCTGTAAGAACAGAGAACAGATCATGGGACATCAAGTTTTGAAAATTTCAGTTATTCTGGACATTTCTTCATTATAAATGATAATACCACCTAGCACTTTCATAGCATTTTCTAGCTGGGGAGCTCAAAATATTAATTTAATCTCAGACACACTGATAGCCTAATGCTATAGGTGGGAAAACTGAGGCACAGGGAGAAATTAAAGGTGAAAAGCATCCAGTGCTGAGGGTGCCAAAAGGCCATAGGCCTCAAGGTTTAGTTCCAGGGCAAAGGCTAAAGTGGCTGATTCTATCAATAACTGGTGCAAGGGCTCAGCACTTCACAGGAGATGCCTAGAAGCAACCTCAGTTCCTGGGGGCTCAGCACGTTTCCTCCCCATTGCCTTGCCCAATGTCACAAGAGAAGTTGTGACACAGGTGGGAACTTAGAATACTGATCACCTGACTCCCAGTCCTGTGTGTGAACCAGAAGACAACAAGCTGAAGAGTAGGATGCTCATCATCAGCCTGACCCAGCTCCCAGCTGAAGTTAATGGCAAAACTTCAACAGAAGCAGTGTTGGAGTCTACAGGTCTTATTACCTTAGTGACATGTTTCCAGTCAACTGGTTTGTTGCTTTAGAAGTTTTTAAGCTATTTAGCATGTGGTCTCTTCTTCAAGAGATGATATTCAGTACTGTTATTCACATGCAATTGGAATGAATTTTAAAGAAGAAAAAAAAACTCTTAAAAGTTGCTTGAACCCTCTTAAAGGAAAACTGCAGGAAATAGTAGATTTGGGACTTAAAGGACATCATTTGCCTGTCTTATTATCTCATTTTTCAGTGGAGCTGACAGGACAGCTGCCTGTTATTACAGTGCACACCAGGAAATACTTAACTGCCAAACAGTAAAGAGCTAGTGAGGGATTAGCACACAAAATAGAATTCTTGCACCTGGTAGTCATGCAGTTAGATTTATCATTTTTGTAGGATATGTTACTTACAGCCTATTTACAAAGAAACAAAAAAAAATGCCTGCTTGTCATTGTAATTATAAGTATTAGTAACAGTTTTGCCATTTTTATGTTAGATTACATTAATTGCTAGTGGTTTTCATTTCATTGCAATAATCTTTTATTACGTTTACATAACTCTGTAATACATTTAGTATTCTCAGTTGCATGTTTAAACTGTTCCTAAAAGTGTCAGATCAATACATTTTAATTGACCAGAAGGCTGTTGTTGTCATTAGAGATATTATGTAACATTAGAGCTCACTTTTGGAAGGATGTTGATAAACTGTACTTAGTTTAAAAGATGGTAAATCTCCTATTCCAGGTGTAGCTCACTGTTAGTGAGCTTTATTTATCTTCATCACTATCTTAATATAAAGAGAAAGTGTCTAAATTCAAGCAGGTTGCTGGTGTGTGAAGTGCATTAAATATACACACAGATATAATATGATCATATATCTTTATGTATTAACCATCCTGGGCCTGCACAAAAGTGATGTGCAGATAGAACAGTTTCTCTCTACTTTTTGTTTATCTTTTGTGCTGCTTTTGCTCTATATACAACCTCTGTCTGAGGTTCCATCTTGTCTCTACTGTTTCAATATCTGAATTAATGTAGAGCACTTCTGCACATCAACCATCCTGGCTTGTTCTCTAGAACGTCTTGTAGACATCCACCCCAGCCTCATGTTGACCAACCACTGCTGGGAGATTGGAAGAGCTATGAATTGCCTGGGAGGAAAGGACCCCAGAGAAGAAAGACAAAGACATTGCATACATTCCACTAAGCCAAGCCATGAGTCCTATGTTAAATGAGGGATTACCCTACTTATGCAGAAAGGGGAGGTGGAGTTGAAGAAGAGCACATCGATTTTCTACTTCCATAACTACTTCTGGGGAATCTTCCTATGATTCCTGGCTTTTAGAGCTACCCTCAGGGAGAATCTTTGGCTGAGAAGTGAGGTACAATTGCTACCTCTTGATTGCTCTTCCAATCTCCAGCAGTGGTTGGTCCACATGAGGCTGGGGTGGAAGTCTACAAGACGTTCTAGAGAACAGGCCCAGTTTGGATGGTTGATGTGCAGATAGAACACTTTCTCTCTACTTTTTGTTTATCTTTTGTGCTGCTTTTGCTCTATATTAATTCAGATATTGAAACAGTAGAGACAAGATGGAACCTCAGACAGAGGCTCCCAGCTGCTGTTACTTTCAAAAGAGGCTGGAAGCAGCTGGGAGAAAATCCAGGTAAAGACAGACAAATGAAGAAACTGGCTACCACCTACCTGCACTTGTGCCAGGCCCATCACAGAACAGGAAAGGGATAAGAGCCATGTTTCTAATGTGTGTTTTCATTTTCTATGTATTTTCCTCAGCAAGAGGTTCAGAATTTTTCAGGAGTGGCTCAATGATGTACTGGTGAATTCCATTATGACACTTAAGTAAATATTAACTTTAGATAGTGCTGCCAAGTTTTAAAAAAAGCAAAGCACAAAACCTTGAGTCCCTGCCCCAAAGAGCTTACAATCAACATAAGACAAACACTGAAAAGGAAGATAATATCCCTAGGAAGCAATAGGGAAAGGGGTGACTTGTGTTAAAACAAAAAGACAGAAGTTCATTTATAATATAAAATAAGAGTTAAATATATTTCTTTAGTTTAAAAAGAGTGAGCCACAGATAACACAGGAGTAGAGAACAAGGAGAAAGCAACGGCTTTGGAAGGAAGTTTGTGCACAGAGAGAAGGATGTCATTTCAGAGAACTGCAAAAAGGCAAGAGTGGAAAGAGACAATGTGAACAAGGCAGGAAGAACGAGGCAGACTGTAAAGCACAGGATTAGGAGTAACAGGAGGAAAGATATAGGGAAGGCAGAGCCTTAAAAGTAAAAACCTGGAGCTTCAGCTTTATGCAGAAAGAACTATGGAGCTAGAGAAGAGACCAAAGCTGGTGTGCAATATGGCAGCTGTATTCTTCCCATTCCTTATTTTTCTTACAGATTTAATTTTCTATATTGCTACTATGTCTATAAAAAGCCCCATTCTGCGCTTTCAAGGACTATGGTCTTTTAGAGGTGTGTTGCCATTTTGTGATCCGGGAAGATGGTCATTTCCTGCTTCATTCTCCTTTTGTGAATGGCACGTGAAAAAAGCCTAGTTCTCTTTTGATGTTTCTAAAATTCAAGATTTTTCTGTACCCAATTGAAGGAGGCATACTGACTCAGAGCCTGAGCCAAAGTCCACTACTGTCAATGGATGTCTTCATTGACATCAATAAGCTATGCATCAGATATTAACACATCTCAATTCCTAACTTCTGATTTATATTCATTACAATCAACTCCCCGTTTCTTCCCTTTGCTTTTATATAACAGCTGGCTTCACTTCCTGTCTTAACTAGGCTGTTTTTTAAACCAACATAGCCTTATTCCTCAGTTGTGGCTTTTAGGGCATCTAATAAAGTGTTCTTAAATTATTCCAAATTATCATTCACATTTTTCTGATTAAGTTTTTTCTCACAGCTGATCTGGCTCACAATTGTTTTCATCTCTGTGAAATTGGCCCTATTAAAGCACCAAGTACCTATGCTACCATTAACTTTTAGTTCTGAGATCAGTTCCTCTTTATCTGTTAAGATAAGGTCTAATATAGAATTCCTCCATGTTAGCTGCAACATTTGTTAATTTAGGAAATTGTCATCTATTATGTTTAGAAATTCTAAGGACCTTTTAGTACTGACAGCATGAAATCTCCAGCATATGTCAGTCAAATTGCTGTCCCCCTTTGACCACACAGCTTTTTTCCCTACACATTGTAGATACATGCATAAGGAAGTAGTCATTCTGTTCCATAGTGGTCTGTAACAGTTATCAACTAGTACCCCATCTTGTGCTTTATCTGTTAGGGTGGTGTTCCATAAGCATTCAGTTTCTTTCAAGTTATCAGTGACTTGAAACAGGTAATGCCATTTCTGATGCAGAGTTCCACTCCCCACTCCCATTTGGCCCACTTGTTCCTTTCTAAATAGGTTATAATAATTAATGTTAACATTCCAATTGTGTGAATCATCCCACCAGGCTTCAGTAATACCAACTAGACTGAATTTATGCTCATAAATGAACAATTTCAGTTCCTATGTTTATTATGCAGGCTCCTAGCATTGGTGTCTAATTCTCATTTAGCAGTTGGTGGTGAATTTTTCTAAAGGAAAAAAACCACCCTTTTATTTCTGGCAGATGGACTCATGCAGGTGGTAAACTGAGCTAGATCGTTCTTTCCTAAGGATTGTCTTTTTTGCATATGCTAACAGATAGGAGGAATCCTATTTAATGAACATTATTTTCTGTAGTATTACTACCCAGTTTGTATGTTTTGCCTTGCCTAGCAGTTGCCAGAAGTGAAACAAAGGACCATTAAACACACACTTTAAAGTAGTAATCCATGAGTCTTTGGATTGTCTATGGTATTTGTACAGCACCAATCAGAAGAGCATCTTGAGGGCTGAACTATGCTGGAAGGATCTGATTCAGGTACACAGCATATTATAGTGAAATTGCCATATCCTTACATTAAGTTAAAGACATGAAGTGAATGGACTTTTGTATTTAATTGAACTAGTATATAGAGGAAAGTTGTCCAAATATTTGGTGTAAAAGTCACTTAACCATTGAAGGACTTTACTGTTCTCATCTCTCTAAACATCACACAAAAATGTTTGTCAAGAAAAAAGTGTAAATAAACTACAGCAGGTTAAAAAATCATTAAATAAAGATCATATGATTTTTAAAATTATTGGGAACAGCATCATGAGTTACAAGGGAAGAAGGAGGAAAAGAAACCTTATCCAAGTCATGTTACTGACCCCTCCAATTCCAGTTTTTATTTTTGCAGGACAGGGGAGGGGATCTGTCCAGTTCACTTATTGTCTTCTGTACCTAACCATTAGTTCAGGAAGATTCTAATGTACACAACCAGCTGGAGCACCTTTGGAAAGACAGAGCTAGTGACTAACTTACCTAAGTGCTTGCTGCAGAGATAGCATAAGCATCCTGTCACAGTTGCCAATAGTTTAGCACCTTATACCCTATACCTGCTACTCTACAGACAGACAAAAAAACCCATGGATGTAGTACACTTGCTTATTTATGGATATAGAGAAAAACCTCATTCCTAATCCCAGACACATGTATGCACTGAAGAATTATGGCAAGCTCTGTGGCATTTCTAATACTAGATAGTATAATTACAGGTGCTCTTTTTACAAGCATTTAATTATTGAATATTAAGTAAACTACTTGTTTTAGCAACATACTGTGGTAATACTGTATATTGCAAATAAAATTATTCCATTTAGGACCCTCTTCTTTGAGATATGGGAAAATTTAAGTAGGAGAATGCAGCCAAATTCATCTTCCTCTTCTCCCTTCTAAGATGTACAGGACTATATTATATAATTAAAAGAGAAAAAAATAACTGTGGTCCCCTCCTAGTCTCAAAAATTTCTAAATCATTTTGTTGTAATAATTTTAGCAGGAACCCATCTTCCATGGAGATAACTGGAGTCAACTGAATCCCTCTCAGTTTGAACCTGTGAGCTCAGCACTCTCAACTCCCAATGAAGCCATTGGGAGAAGGGGAGAAATTTAAATTCAAATGGTTATGCTGTTTCCAAGAATGAGGCAAGGGGAAAATACATTGATTTTGCCCATATTAAAAAAAAATTCTAGCAACCTGTTCTCTGAGCTCTAGTGCCCCTTATTTTGGAGCAGGGATATGAAATTTGGCAGGAAGTGGCCTTTGTGTCAGATTGCCATCCCTGTGAAAATCCGCCAAAATCTGGCTGAGTTATAAGCCTTTGAAAAATTGCAGCTTACACTCTAGACTTTTGCTACAGTTTTGCAGCTAAATTCCCTGAAGATTCCATCTGCTTTGGGTATGCAGGACTTTCCCCCTACAATTGCAGTTCTGGGCTGCTGTGGGCCTGGCACCAGAACTAACAACAGGATGCCTGTGTCTCCTGTGTTCTGAATGTCCACCATTCTGGGCCCAGGCACCACGGAGAAAGCTGTCCAGTTTGAATGGGACAAGAGCTGCACTGGGAGGGGTGGAATAGTGGGAGTAGATTGTAACAAGGAGCCTTGTGGGGGAAGAGGGAAACTGAGTCTGGGAGTGTTGGGGAGAAACTAAGACTTGTTGGGCAAGGAGATTTGCTTGGGTGAGTGGGATGAGGGGTCTGAGGAGTGGAGACTGGTACTGGCTAGGTAAGGAGAACAGGACTAGGACAAGAAGCCAGGGCTGGGGAAGAGACAGGATTGCTACAGGAACGGGTTTGAGGGGATGGGGCAGAAGTGGTCAAGCTTGGGGGGAAATGGACAAAATAATCTGTGTCCATCTGTCATTGTGATGCCACTTGATGGAATTTCTGTTGTTACAGTTAGCGTTTGTGCATATAATTTCCGGGGAGAGGGGGATCATTTGTTTGTTCTCACCCCCATCCCCAGTGTATTCAGTGGGATATAGACTTTAATTACATGATCATATATTGTTTTTTCCACAGCCTCCCTGCCTCATTCAGTGCACAGGATGGACAGAGCTATTCAGTGTTTTGTTTTCTCTTCATTGTTCAATATGTGACTCCATGTCTAATTTAGTGCACTGTATTCAGACCCTGCTCTGAAGACAGACATATTAATTTCCTCATAGATTTTTCTGTGGTACTAATCTCTATATTATCTGAGTCCTTCACAAACATTAATGAATTTATCTTCACAATACCCCTGTGAGGTAGGTGAGTGAGTATTATCCCCATTTTACAGATGAGGTACTGAGGCACAGAGTTTAAGGTTAAAAAATCCATAAATTTTGGGTGCCCCTGTTGAAACACCTAAGACCTGATTTTCTTCAAAGCACAGCTCCTGTTGACACAGTTACAGCTGTGAGTGCTCAGCACTTCTGGAAGTTAAACCCACAGGTCTCAAGTCAGGCACCCAGAAAATGAGGAACACAGTTAGTGACCACCTGTGAAAAGTTTGGTCCAAGTGTCATGCCTCACATCACATCCTCAGTCTTCCTGCAGTTCCGTGTCTCATTCAATAACACGTTCCATCTTCTGCAACAAATGAAGCAGGAGTCCTATAGACAAGTCTTCTTGACTACACAACCCTTATTCATCTCCAGAGAAAGCTCCATCCTGATCACTGAATGAAGCAGGAGTACTGTGGAAAAAAGTAGTATGTGATCATGTAATTAAAGACTTTGTCATAATGCAGATGCACAAGGGGCTGAATTAAGGTTGTACAGGCAACCTTAATTTTGGCATTTCCTAACTTTTCAGTGCTTGACTTTACAACATTGGTATTCTTTTAACATAGTTTCTCTTTGTGTGTTTCTGTATAGAATTTACTGCCTAGTTAATAACAGTCCATATTATCCTTATGGTCCTGCTCAATCATATCCTACATGTTTATTCTATAGTTCATCACTCCAACCATTTATATCACCACAACTAACATCTGCCTAGTCCTGGGAGTGCTTCTATATCCTGGGAAATTTCCCAAAATCTGAGAATTTTTGAGTAAAATGTTTTGAATGAAAATTCCCAATTTCCCAAGTTGAAACATTTTACTCACAAATTCCCAGATTTTGGGAAATTTCCCAGGATATAGAAGCACTGTAAAAAACTTTATCTGGGAATTTTTCACCAGATTTAGGAAATTTTTAGCGCTAGGTTAGAAAAAGTTGGCATCACGATATAGATGCACTGAGTCTTGGTCATAATACAGGAGTGAGATGGAAACGTCCCAATAAAGGAAAGGAAACTGAACTCTATTGGCCTACATATATCAAGAAACCACTGGCACCTTAAAACCTTTGCCACAACTGTGAAGAGTCTCTTGCCACTTTCTGAAGCACCACAATAAGTGCTGTTTGGGAACAAGGCAGTTTTACATGACTCATTCCTCCCAGCTGGAGTTTATTTTGCCAATAGGCATCAATGTGGGAGGCCAGAATCTCATTTAACAGAGTAAAGTGTCACTGGGGGAAAGGGAAGGGAAAAAACCCCAAGCCATTTAAGAAGTGAGACTTACCAAGAAGCAGACTGTAGAAAGTTTGTGACTACCACAGGAATTAGAAATAGGATGTGGTCCAGCTGGCTTCAATTGGCCCTTAATCCTTAGCAAAGCCTGCTGGGAGTGGGAGGGTTCTGGAGCCTTTGCAATTCAGGCTTGGCAGCAGTGCTTCTATATCCTGAGAAATTTCCCCAGATTTTGGGAAATTTCCCAGGATATAGAAGCACTGTAAAAAACTTTATCTGGGAATTTTTTACCAGATCTGGGAAATTTTTAGTGCTAGGTTAGGAAAAGTTGGCATCACGATATAGAAGCACTGCTTGGCAGGAGGAGAGATAGGTAAAGGCATGCTGTTAAGAGAATATTAAGAATAACATTCAGGATAAAAAGGATCCTGAGAAGATTAAACCTGTGGGGACATTCTGGTAGATGCCCAAAGAGATTCTCCTGCTTGAAAAAGCTTACAGAAGAAGGTACTGAATTCTGACACACTGGGTGGAAGCTATCTCCCTATAGAAACTTTGGACTTCCCAGAAAGCAATGACTTTGATCACACTTGAGGCACAATGAACATAGGGAAACAGGACTGAAAGTGACTGTAAAAGTTGGTGAAATAAATATTGTCTTTTTTAAAAGCTGCTGCCACATTTCTGGCTTCCTATATCCTCCACCATTTCTATGGTGGTCAGATCCTCCTCGCTCACCCATGCTGAGTAGCTAAGACACTCATGCTTAGGAACAATTCTATAAGTGAACCTGCTAGCCTACTCATAATTAGCTCACTCTATACAACCATAACTGGGTTCTCTGCAGAGAAGCTGTGGGAGGAAGAAGACCAAAGGAACTGTTTCTACTTTCCCCTCATTCTCACACCAGAATGTCATGTGTCCACAGTTAACATATATAAATGCAAGCAATGGAGCTTATAAGAAAGAAAATAAATTAAGATGAAAGGAGTAGCCAACCAGCATGTTATGAATTCTTGTTTTCATGCCTTTCTTCCCATTCCATTAAGCCCCCTCTGGAAGTCACCTTGCCTGTATAGCACAGTTAATTCTAAATTAACCACTAAACACCATTTGCATATATATGTAGACTCTTGTACAGCAGCTGGCAGACAACAGTGAAACCACTGAGAGCACATATCATTACAGCCCACCCAAGAGACTTTTATATCATAATTAGCTGGTTGTGTTGGCTTTTCCCTGTTACAGATGTGACAAGCATTCTCCCTTATATTTTCTGAATTGTTTCTGAACAACTTTGAATTACCCTGAATTTTTTTTACTACTGGTGAGTATTCAACATCTTTAGTAGTCCAGATATGTTGTAAGTAGAATCAGGCTTTAGAGAGCCATCAAACATTGCAAGTGACAATGAGTGAGGGGTAAAGGATAAACAATTTTCTCAATATTAGATGGATGATGAAAAGTGGTCTTATGGCCAACAGATGGATGGAAGAAAACCTTTGCTTGCCCTGATGATTCATTCTTTAAGGTGGTAAATGGAACAGTAGTCACATTCTGACCTATATGTCCCTCATCCATAAGCATGTTTGGTTTTGCATCATTTGTAGTGTCAAGAAAATCAAGGAATGCTTTACCTCCATCCTCCCAGCAGGAAGCCAGAAGCTGAACTAACTCCACTTTTTTCTGGAATGCATTAATTTCACAATAGGTAAGCAGGGAAGGAAGATGCTGAGTAGCCTCAGAAGCAATGCAATACTGCTCACTGCTGCATGGAATGTCTGGGTCTGACTGAGAAAATTCTGCCCCTCTGCTGAAAACTGACTGCACAAATTTTTGGATGTATACCACTGACTTTTGAGGGAGAGCATCTCTAGAGGCAGTTTCAAATATCTCATGGTAACAATGCAATACAGGAACAGAAAGCTGAAGGCCTAATGAATAGTTGCAGGTAGCTTTCTCATCCTTTACCCCCACAGGATATTCCTTTCTCCACAACTCAAGGTAATAATATCTGCTTACTGATATTTCATTGCTATGTACTCCATAAATTCATGGCTGTGGATATCCTGTGGTTATAGCACATTCTGAAAAGTGAGAGCAAAGTGCATGTAAATCTGGAAGTTTTAGCTTGAAGTTGTATGTATAGGAGTCACTAGAGCATACAATGCAGCATCATATTTTCATCTTAATTTATATATGCTCATAAAACTAAAATCCCCCCCACCCAGATTACACTGCATATCATTTGAGTTATGTAAAGTGAAAAATGAGACTGTCTATTAAAAAAAATAAGAGAAATTAATGTGGTACAGAAAGTTGCCTGAAGTAGTGGATAGGGCTGTCCAATCCTTTCCAGAGGAATTTGCAACAGTTCATTACACTGAGCATTGATCATTTCCTTACATGTAATTAAAAAGCTTCTGCTTCATGCTAACATGAACATATTCACAAATTGTAGTCTTTATGCTTTTCAATGTATCCTATTGACACATGAGACATATTGTCCTTTTTACTGCACTTATTTCATTTATGTCTTTGTCCAGCATAACAGTCCAGGTGTTATCTAAACTGCAGCTCATTGTCTGTTTAAATATTTTCATAATCACGCTGTTAAACAATAATAGAATACCATTTATTTAAATAGTTTTGGATGTGTTCTACATTTTCAAATATATTGATTTCAATTACAAAACAGAAAACAAAGTGTACAGTGCTCACTTTATACTTATTTTTTTATTACAAGTATTTGCACTGTAAAAAAATAAAAGAAAAAGTATATTTCAGTTCACCTCATACAAGTACTGTAGTGCAATCCCTTTGTCGTGAAAGTGCAACATACAAATGTAGATTTTTTTTGTTCCATAACTGCACTCAAAAACAAAACAATGTCAAATTTTAGAGCCTGCAAGTCCACGAAGTCTTACTTCTTGTTCAGCCAATTGCTCAGACAAACAAGTTTGTTTACATTTGCAGGAGATAATGCTGCCTGCTTCTTTTTTACAATGTCACCTGAAAGTGAGAACAGGTGTTCTCATGGCACTGTTGTAGCCAGCGTCGCAAGATATTTATGTGCCAAATGTGCTAAAGATTCATATGTCCCTTCATGCTTCAACCGCCATTCCAGGGGACATGCGTCCATGCTGATGACGGGTTCTACTTGATAACAATCCAAAGCAGTGTGACTGACACATGTTCATTTTCATTATCTGAATCAGATGTCACCAGCAGAAGGTTGATTTTCTTTTTTGACGGTTCGGGTTCCATAGTTTCTGCATCGGAGTGTTGCTCTTTTAAGACTTCTGAAAGCATGCTCCACACCTTGTCCCTCTCAGATTTTGGAAGGTACTTCAGATTATTTAACCTTGGGTCAAGTGCTGTTACTACTTTTAGAAATCTCACATTGATACTTTTGTGTTTTATGAAATCTGCAGTGAAAGTGTTCTTAAAATGAACAACATGTGCTGGTTCATCATCTGAGACTGCTATAACATTAAATATACGGCAGAATGTGGGTAAAACAGAGCAGGGGACATACAATTCTCCCCCAAGGAGTTCAGTCACAAATTTAATTAATGCATTACTTTTTTAATGGGCATCATCAACATGGAAGCATGTCCTCTAGAATGGTGGTCAAAGCATGAAGGGGCATACGGATGTTTAGCATGTCTGGCATGTAAATACCTTGCAATGCTGGCTACAAAAGTGCCATGCAAATGACTGTTCTCACATTATGGTGCAATTGTAAATAAGAAGAGGGCAGCAATGTGATGCCAATTTTTAAAAAGGGCTCCAGCAGAAACCCCAGCAATTACAGGCTGATAAGCCTGACTTCAGTACCGGGCAAACTGGTTGAAACTGTACTAAAGAACAAAATTGTCAGACACACAGATGAACATAATTTGTTGGAGAATAGTCAACATGGTTTTTGTAAAGGGAAATCATGCCTCACCAATCTACTAGAATTCTTTGAGGGGATCAACAAACGTGGACAAGAGAGATCCAGTGGATATAGTGTATTTAGATTTTCAGAAAGCCTTTGACAAGGTCCCTCACCAAAGGTTCTTAAGCAAAGTAAGCAGTCATGGGATAAGAAGGAAGGTTCTCTTGTGGATTGGTAACTGGTTAAAAGATAGGAAACAAAGGATAGGAATAAATGGTCAGTTTTCAGAATGGAGAGATAAATAGTGGTGTCCCTCAGGGGCCTGTACTGGGACCAGTCCTAGTCAACATATTCATAAATGATCTGGAGAAAGGGGTAAACAGTAAGGTGGCAAAATTTGCAGATCATACAAAACTACTCAAGATAGTTAAGTCCCAGGCAGACTGCAAAAAGATACAAAAGGATCTCTCAAAACTGGGTGACTGGGCAACAAAATGGCAGATGAAATTCAGTGTTGATAAATGCAAAGTAATGCACATTGGAAAACATAATCCCAGATATACATATAAAATGATGGGGGTCTAAATTAGCTGTTACCTCTCAAGAAAGAGATCTTGGCATCATTGTGGATAGTTGAGCATTGGCCTGCTAAACCCAGGGTTGTGAGTTCAATCCTTGAAGGGACCATTTAGAGATCTGGGGCAAAAATCTGTCTGGGGATTGGCCCTGCTTTGAGCAGGGGGTTGGATTAGATGATCTCCTGAGGTCCCTTCCAACCCTGATATTCTATGATTCTCTGAAAACAGATGCACCAAGAGGAATCTATGTAGACATCATCTCTGGAAGACCCACAGTTATAGTAAGGTAAGTAACCATTCTTTCTCTGCCCCCTGTAACCTTTGAGAGCAACCATTTGCCCTGTTGCACCCCTCCAACACTATCTGTTATTGCAATCAACAGTGATAGATTAGAACATTATCTATATATTTCTGCTAAAATGATCAGTAGTTTGAAATGACATTTAAATTGTCACAATTGTGCTTTAGAGTTAATACCCCCTTGAGAAGAATGTGGCAGTTGATGCCTCTCAAATATATTGTTTTGCTGCATGTCTGCAAACTGATGTGCAATACTGCCACGTTTTATATTTAGAAGATTTTCTTCACAAATATGAGCCCTACAGACTTTTTAAAGGAAGGTTATATTCTGTATCGTAATTCTGTGGCATGACAACGATTGCATGGCAAAATTATGTAGTATTGTAGAAAACACAGGTTCTTGGGCCAGATTTTGCTCCCCTCCCAAGTACAGTGATGTAAATATAGTATATTTTCATTTAAGTCAGTGGAGTGACTTTGATGTAACAGCAGAATTTAGCCCCTCCCCCCTTTAGCTTTCAATATGACCATCTCAGATGCAAGAAAGCATTTGGAAATTGAATAAATAACCCAAGGTAATTTTTCACTGTTTTCTATTGTTTTGTTTTTGTTTGTTTTTAAGACAAAAATAAAATATTAAAAAACTATTATAGTGAAGTATTTATTTTTCAAATCCCCAGTAGAACACAGTTTGAGGAAGTACACAAATCAGATCAGTACATATCGTGTACAAATCTACACTCAAATCTGCAGTTAGATGCAAATGAGTGGCCCTTTGCACGCACATGGAGCCCCTTTGTAGTCAATGGGACTGTGCTGATGCGATGGCTATTACCATGGATCCACATGGAGGATAAGGGGCTGTACTTTGGGCTCTACAAGCAGTAACTCATGAAAAAACTACACACTGAAAACTGAGGGCTTGGCTACACTGGAGAGTTGCAGCGCTGGTGGTGGCTTTACAGCGCTGCAACTCACTCACCATCCACACTTGCAAGGCACATACAGCGCTGTATCTCCCTAGCTACAGCATTGTCTGTACTCCACCTCTGCCTGGGGAATAATGACTGCAGCGCTGGAGTGCCAGTGTAAACAGTGATTAATCTTACTACGCTGTAACTGACCTCCGGAATTTTCCCATAATGCTTTTAACTAAAGAACTCTCTTTGTTTTGTTAGGATGCCTCTCTTTGTTTTGTTGTGAACTCAGGGCTCCCGGAGCTGCTTATCTAAAAAACAAACACAGCTACTGTTTGCTGTGAATGAGGCAGGCAGGGGGATGAATGTCCACAGCTAGTGTTTGCTTGAGGAGAGAAACAGCACGGCCGGGGGAAGGGGGAGAAGGGAGTCTGTCGGAGCAGCTGCTTATCTGGTCTGAAGGCTATTTGCATTTAAGAGTGTGGGGGAAGTGGTCGGAATTTGCAAGGCAGGGAGCTGACTCAGTGTCGGCTTCAAAAATCCACTCTCTCTCTCTCCCCTATGCTCCCTGTCACACTCCACCCCACCCCCCTCTTTTGAAAAGCATGTTGCAGCCACTTGAACGCTGGGATAGCTGCCCATAATGCACCACTCCCAACACCGCTGCAAATGTGGCCACACTGCAGCGCTGATAGCTGTCAGTGTGGCCACACTCCAGCGCTTTCCCTACACAGCTGTACGAAGACAGCTTTAACTCCCAGCGCTGCACACCTGCAAGTGTAGCCAAACCCTGAGGGACAATGGTAGGTTATTACACTGTGTCGTATTTCTTTGGCTGGAGTTCTTAAGGTTTAAATAAAACTTTGGGGCCAAGTATATCCATAGTGAAACTCCATTAACTTTAGTGGTGTTAGAACTGGGATGAGTTTTGCCCTGACAAATTAAATTGCATTTAGCCCTGATACTTGTATGAGCTAGCTGTGTTCTTTGCTTCCAAGATACGCAACTGATTGGAATCTGACTCTTGAAAAAAAATTTATTATAGACATCTTTTCTTTAGTTCTTTAAAACAAGCAAAATTAGCTGTCTGTGAAAGGATGCAACAGTCCCTCTATTTTTCTAGTAATCTGATTTATAATAAGCAGCAACAGTGAAAGCAGATATCCTCCACATGAATTCAAAAAGCATATCTCTTGGCAATTGCTGATAAGACTGGAATCTGTAGTCTGCACTGGACAGAATTTGAATGATGAGCTGAACAGCAGAGTGTTTGTGTGCATGTATAGTAGGGAAAGTCAGGCATAAGTGTTGAGTTTTAAATGAGAATTGATATATAAACAGAGCCGAGATGCTGAAACGCCATCTTTACAAGGTTTTAAAAAAAAACCCAGACCAAACATTTGGTTAACCTTTATGAAGTGGAAGTGTTCATCTCTGACTGTTTTCTGAATTATCTTAAATTTGGTTAATTGTTTTTAGATTTGAAAGAAATTGGCAGACAGTCAAAATTTGAATCTGATGATGTACAATTGGTTTGTTCACAGGAAGTTTGGAAAGGAAAATAAAGATCTAGCAGACAATAAAACAGCCATGATGAAGCTAAGGCTAAGCCATCATGTCAACACAGAAGAAAGCAAACAGTGTTACTGAATTGGTTGGAGCAAGCAACATTTGAAAGAATATTTTCTGTTGGAGGAGACCTGGTAGGGTGGAGTTTATGCATTCGATGACCTTCAGCAAGTCACGGGCATGTCATTTATACAAGGACTGCCAATTCAGGGCTACATGGACAATATGCCAAAGACCAATGAACCTACCTAATTTCCATAAATTGGAGCAGCCATTTTAATCCAGTGGCATGGCCATGGAAACTACAGTTCATAGAGTGCAATGCTCCATATTGATTCCAAGAGGCCAACATTTAAACTCTGTCAACTGCATTTATCCTGTCGACTTCACTTAGCTACCCTGTGGCTCTGATGTAAATAAAATAATCCACCAAACTCTTCCTCCTCAGATACTTTGAAATTCTAATATAATATAATTTACACTAAATAAAATGTAAGGTTTTGTATGTATAAATCAATGTTACTTTACATAATTGGCTGAAAAGTGACTCAGACCTGTATGCAAAAAACAACACCGTACCGTGTATGCGTGATGATAGTTGATAGAAGAGTTTCTGATGGAACAGTTTTCCTTTGGAGTTTTCAGTGGAATTTAAACATTTTATGGAAACATGTCAATTCCATCAAAAGTTTAGAGGGAAACCAGGCAAGCAGGCACGCTAACTGGTGGACTGGCCAGGCTGCTTGCCTCATGGCCACACTCTCAACCTGATTTTCTAACACTCCACCCACCAGCCAGCCACTGGGCTGGTAGGAACCCAATCTCACCTGCTGCCCAGCTAGCTCTTGGCTTCCCTGCTGGTGAGCTCCTGGGCTGCCTCAGCTTACTGGCTGGGGGTGGGAGCTTGCTGGCTTGTTTGCTAGACAGTCTGCAAGCCAGCTTGCTAGCTCCTCAGTTGGTGGGTGGGTTGGTAGCCCCTGAAATGGATTGTTCTGTTTTGCCAGAAATACTGTGCTGTCAATGTTTCATGCTGATGTGGAACAAAATGAAACACCGACAACCTGTAAATTTCTTGCAAAACAGAAATCTCTATAGTGGCCAGCTTTATAAGTAATAAAGGATGTCTGGAGAACTCTATTTTGTAGAAAAAGACAAGAAACATGGGACTCCTACTGTTTCAAGCCTTAGAGGAATTACCGGAGAGGGAGCTAGGTACGGTGTTGGAGTCCTCCAGATTTTTTTTGTTGTTGTCCTTGGAGACTTAAATACCCACCTAGACAATTCTATCAACAACCTAGTAGCCTGACCTGCATGGTAAACCTTTGGTTTCTTCCAAGTTATCTCCAGATCTTGACAGGCAGCCAGAGACATACTAGACTATCTTTAGCCAAGGGGTGGATACTGGGAACATAAACCCCATACTTCTCTCAATCAGATTATCACCTCATCCAAGTGAAAATCATAGCTTTCCCACTATCTTTTTTGGGCGACAAACTGACTACAATAGTTCCTTCTTAAAGTCTCTTGAGTCCAATGAACCTTGAAATTTTCAGAATCCAGCAAACCAAAACTTACAGGGAACCTATTTAACAGCATGACCAATGTATGGATGAACTGGTGGAGCAATATAATCATGCGGTAGCATCAACCATGATGCCATGGCCCCAAATTACCTCTTTCCCCAGCAACTCCATAGCTGATCAGTGAACTTCAACAGATAAAATGTGTTTTGAATCTATTCAACAACAGCACAAGGATTTTTCACTGAAACAGACTATTCTAAAGGAAGTGAAAAAGGCAGAGAGGCAACAAATCTTCCTACAGAGAGTAGACACAGAAGTGACTCTGAGTTGGGACAATGTGAGTACTGCTGCTACTCCACCTACTGATGAGAAGGCTCCCCAGTCAGGTACCAGCTCCTCCTGCTGCTTGTCTTGCCTAATGAGTTGTCTCTTTGCCAGCCAGTGAAAAGGCAGGAGGAGGGGACTTCCCCTTCTGCTTTTAGAGAAAGAGGAGGGCAGTGCATCCCCTGAACCCTCTTCCCTGGTAACTAATGCCTGTCCATATTTGTTCATAGGAAACAAAGTTCCATTTCAGGATGGCTGGACATGGCAGTTGGGGAATGTTAAGAGAAATACAAAAGCAGAACCCATTGTTATCCCTCCTTTAAACTACGTTAAAGGCTCCTGCTGCAGGACACCCCTTTTATTGCCTCATCAGGGCTTTGAGATAAAGCCTCAAGAAGATATAAAGTATTCCACTGTATCTCACCCCAAACCTGAGAAGACTTCTGTTTGTCTTCAAAACACAGTAGATGAAACTGATAAGAAAACACAGTGTAGTGAAAGATAGCTGTTAGAAATGCAGAAGGCTAGCAGATCAAGAAACTTACTAGTTTATAGCAGGAACATGATATAGAACTAATGGATGAGATTTTTTTTTTAAACAGACTAAAAATGGTAAAGAAAACTGCTGCAAAACCTGAAAAAAGCCTTTGTCATGAGCGGGCATAACCTTTAAAATTTCAGTTAAAAGGGAATATCCCATGAATTGAAGATGAGGATTTTCAGACTTTCTAGTTCCCTAAAGTCCTCTTTTGTTTTACATTGAGAGTAGTGGTGTCTCTTACCAGGGAAGCACAGGCAGGCAGTAGATTAGTACTTATTTAGATGGTAAATTCCTGCCTATTTGAATTGTATTAAGCATTCTTCTTACTTCTGTGGGATTTGTCATAAATCTTGAGTAAATATACTTAACACAACCTCAAAGACTGAAGTTTTGATTTCTCAGAAGGCTCAAATCTTTAAGCCTTAAAACTTCTCTTGTTTAAGAGATAAAGCAAAGGAATCTACTTGTCAAAACAAATATAGCAAAAAACCTGACTACAATCCTAGACATTATCTCAATGGGAAGTGGCACTCATGCTAGGCTTTTTGGTAGCATTCTTTGCCCAGGAGTGAAATCTATTATAGGAATTAGTACAGCCTCTTAAAATGATAGCATCACTAAGAAGCAAATGAATCCTATTCTCTTTCCCTCTGTCACCCCCATCCATTCTTCCTCTTTTAAATAGTCTTCAAATTTTTCTTCAAAGGTCTCCATCCTATCTTTGTTGCCATGGTCGCTCACAGAGTTGAATCAACATTTTCAAAAGTAGTGACTGCTCTAAATGCTTTGTTATTGGAGCTACTGAATCAGTTCTGTGCTGACTAGAGCAACAGAAGAGAACTCTTTTTCAAATCAAGTTTACCCTGCACATTAAACTAATCTGAGGGGAAAAAAACAACCATGTGCTTGCCATTGGCAGGAGGCAAAATGTGGCAAGAATGATGATGACCCCATTGTCCTGGCTGCAACATTTGGAGCAACACAAAGCAGGCTAAGTCAAAAAGATACAGCTCTTCTATGACATCTAAAAATTTTTACTCCCTCTTTCTAGTCACACTGAAACTGAGAAAGACAACTGCCTCTTTGAAGGGAAGAGGAGTCAGGAAATATGAAGGCTTCTGGGAGTTTATAAAAAAATCAGACTTCCTCCCCCCACAATTGAGCAGGCTGAAATAAGGGTGACATTTGGTCAGCAATGGTGGAACGAGCTGGCCTGGTCAGTCCTAGACAATGGATGTAGGGAGAACTCTGGGGCAGCTTATTTATTTAAAAAAAAAAAAAAAGTAAAGAGATGCACCTTCTGCCATTTTGCTTGAATGGAGCTTTGCATATCTACTTCACTGTTTCCCTTCAAATCTTTTCTTACAACTCTCCTTCGTCCTCATACCTACAAAACCCACGACAATGGTTATCCTGCTGGTGTGCTGAGACCACTGCCTGTTATACTGACTAATACTGTCTTATTGTTTCCTTGTATGCCCCAATCTGCCTGTTGTTTCTTGCCTTCTAGGAGGTTGTAAACTCTTTGGGGCAGGGATTCTCTTTCTGTTCTTGTTTGTACAGTGCCTAGCACAATGGGGTTCTGGTCCACAATTATGGCTCCTAGGTGCTATGGCAATATAAATAATAATAATAAATGAAGTATGTGTTTGTCTTTCTTCTGAGAGGAGAGGGGGTAGAGAAGGATGTTTCTTCTACTTTCATTTGACTTTCTTTCCATGGCTGTCTCCTTTCCCTATGTCTATTTTCCATATCCCCCATTCCTCCTCCAAATCTAGTTATCCGTCTCTGCCCTTGCCCTTCCAGCAGCTCTCTCTTTTTATTCACCCTCCCCACATTATCTGTTTTCCCTTGCTCGTAATCTTCTAACTTCTGCTTAGGTTACTCTCCCATGTTCTCGCCAGTCTATGCCCCACTCCACCAATGGCTTCCCTATGCTCTGCTGGGCTGCTCTCATCACTTCCCTATATTTTCTTCTCTTTTCTCAAGTTTCCATAAACTGTTTCTCTCTTACCATCCACTGTTGCTGGAGCCCCCATAGCCTTCTTGTCCTGTTCCTCCCTTTATTTCCATGCACGCTTCAGCCACATCAATTTATCTAGCATGTTGCCTCTACAGTCCCATCCAGCCTGTGTCCCCACCAGTTTCCAGGCAAGCCATCCTCTGTCCTCCAGGCCTTCCCTCCAGCCAACTGTGTTTCTGACCCTAACCTCCTACCCATTCTCTGTCCTCAGCCTTCCCCCAAAAAACCCTACTAACCCAATTAATCCCTGTCCCTTAGTACCCAATGCCCTTTTCCCAGCAAATCAATCCTGTGAGCCACAGCTCCTTATGCACTAATGCAGCCATTTCATTGTCCGCTATTCCCATCCCTTAGCTCCAGTTGAGCCCATTCATTCTCTGATCCCATCATAGGGTGCACCACTCACTGCTGGTCTGGCACCTCTTCCTGGTCACTCTGGGGATTAACTCTTGAGCTCAACTCCCCTTTCCATGCAGTCGCTGTCTCTCACACAGGTCTGCAGCTACTCTTTCATCCCAGGAACCGCAATGTTCTCTTCGTGACTCAGCCCTCCGGCCAGGTGACTCAGTGTTTCTCCCTTCCAGGGTAACAAAGTCCTCTCTCCCTAGCAGTTCTAGGCAGTCTTACCTTCCACTGCCTTAGTGCCACTCCCTTAGTAGCTGCTAGGGGAACCCAGGCCCACCCTCTACTCCAGGTTCCAGTCCAGCCCCTCAGCTCAGCAGTTCTGGGCTTTCCCTCACTGCTCCTTCCCTGGACTGCTTCTTGCCACACTTGGTTCCCCTTCTCTCTCTGGGTGTACCAACTCCAAACCCTCTTCCAAGGGGGTGACTGCTACCTGCTTTCCTGCAGTCTTTCCCAGCAGCCTGTCTGATGTCAACTACCTGGTTTTATACAGGCCCTTCCTGTTCCTACACACTGAACCTGCTTCTAATTAGTTCCCTACTTCCTGGCTCTTGTTCCAGGTGCAGCCTGTGGAGTTAATAGGTGTGCCTGGCCACCTTAATCCCTTTCAGTCCTGTGTGGGGTTATCACCCCATCATACCCCCACAAAAAGAAGAGCAGTGCTTTGTGAACCAAACCCCCCTCTACATTCACTCCACCAAGATCAGTTTGCCTCTGTTATCCTGCTCCTTTTTTGCTTCATTTGATCTCAACAAAGACAGAATCATCAAGAAGATTCCCTCTGCAGTCACCCAGGTCTTGGAAGTCATTTTCTTTTTAATGAGCTGCTTCCTAACACGAAGCCAACGCCTTTGTCATCTGTTTGTTTACATGACTGCCAAATCAAAAACTAAGGGCTTGGCTACACTTACAAGTTGCAGCGCTGGGAGTTACAGCGCTGGTCATGCAGCTGTGTAGGGCCAGCGCTGGAGTGTGGCCACACTGACAGCTACCAGCGCTGCAGTGTGGCCACACTTGCAGCACTTTCCAGCGCTGTATTGAGAGGTGCATTGTGGGCAGCTATCCCACAGAGCACCTCGTCCCGTTTTGGCGCCGTTTTGGCGCTGAGTATTGTGGGAAGGGGAAGGAAGTGTGTGGGTCATTCCGCTTCCTGTTCCAACGCCCCGTGGTGCATCGCTTCACATCCCAGCATTCTGTCTTTCTGGCAACGTTTGGCGCCATTGTGAGTGTCTTTCTGCTCTGTGTGTGAATCGCGATTTCTGTGGGAAATGGAGCCCGAGCTGCTGAGGACTGTGCTGATGAGTGTCGCCAGCACAACACGTTTGGCAGTCGAGCTATTCCTTCAGCTCCAAAGTGACAGTGAGGAGTCTGACGATGATATCGATATCGATTCTCCTGCCGCGTGTGACACTAAAGTGCTTGTGGCATTCACGGAAATGCTCAGCACCGTTGAACGCCGCTTTTGGGCTCGGGAAACAAGCACTGAGTGGTGGGATCACATCGTCATGGAAGTCTGGGATGACGAGCAGTGGCTGCAGAACTTTCGTATGAGAAAAGCCACTTTCATGGGACTGTATGCTGAGCTCGCCCCCACCCTGCGGCGCAAGGACACAAGATTGAGAGCTGTCCTAACGGTGGAAAAGCGGGTGGCTATTGCAATCTGGAAGCTGGCAAATCCAGACAGCTACCGGTCGGTCGGGAACCAGTTTGGAGTGGGAAAGTCGACCGTTGGAATCGTTTTGATGCAAGTTTGCAAGGCAATTAATCGCATCCTGCTAAGAAAGACCGTGACTCTGGGGAGCGTGCAGGACATTGTGGATGGCTTTGCACAAATGGGTTTCCCTAACTGTGGAGGGGCAATAGATGGGACGCATATTCCTATTCTGGCCCCCCCCCACCTGGCATCAGAGTACGTTAATCGTAAGGGGTATTTCTCTATGGTTCTCCAGGCGCTTGTGGATCACCGCGGGCGTTTCATTGACATTTACACAGGCTGGCCTGGAAAGGTGCATGATGCACGCATCTTTCGGAACAGTGGCCTGTTCAGGAAGATGCAGGCAGGGACTTTTTTCCCAGACAGGAAGATCACAGTAGGGGACGTCGAAGTTCCCATTGTGATCCTTGGAGACCCCGCTTACCCGTTACTGCCTTGGCTCATGAAACCCTATACAGGGAAGCTTGACAGGAGCAAGGACCGGTTCAACTACAGGCTGAGCCGGTGCCGAATGACTGTGGAGTGTGCTTTTGGCCGTTTAAAGGCACGCTGGCGTTGCTTGTATGGGAAGCTAGACTTGGGGGAAAGCAGCATCCCCGCGGTTATATCCGCTTGCTGTACCCTCCATAATATTTGTGAAGGGAAGGGTGAAATTCAGTGAGGCATGGACCACCGAGGTTCAAGTCCTGGAGGCTGAATATGCACAGCCAGAGAGCAGGGCTAATAGAGAGGCCCAGCACAGGGCTTCAAGGATTAGGGATGCCTTGAGGGAAGAATTTGAGGCTGAAAGCCAACAATAATGTTTGCTGCCTTGCATGGGAGTGAATTGCACTGTTTACACTGTTATTCTATTATCCCTAAAATGATTTGCAGTGCCTCTTTCTTTACTGGGCTAAGGTATCTTTCACTATCTGCTATAATAAAGACTGTTTTCAAAGCCAAGAATTGTTTTATTGAAAAGAAAAAAACTTCCTTGACAGACAGACACACAACATTTCATGAACACAAGAGGGAAGGGGTGTGGGTTGGTGAACTGTACAGTCACAAGTTTGCATATGTCCTGTCTGGAGTGCTGTTTAACGAATCCTGCACTTCAGGGTGCATATACTGCATGGTGATGGGGGTTGAGTGCAGAGGGTAAGGGTGGTGGTAGGTATCAGGGCTGGTTGGTGAACGTACAGGTGTTGGAGGCAGCTGGTGGTGGTAAGAACCTGAATGCTGGGGAAAGGCGGTTTGAGCTGACATTGGGGCACAAGGCAAAAAGCTTTGGGACGGGGGGGGGGGGAGGGCTGTGGGGCAGCACGGGACTGCTCTGCCTGCATGGCTACGATAGCCTTGAGAGAGTCCGCTTTTCTCGACAGGATGTCTAGCAGCTGGTTTGTGCTTTTCCTCTTTGCCACAGCGTTTCTACGCCAATGTCTCTGGCGGATCATGCTTTCCTTCTCTCGCCACTCCTTCAATTCCTTTCTCTCTGCAGCAGAGTGATGAAGAACAGTCTTCAGCATGTCCTCTTTGCTCTTTCGGGGATTTTTTCTCAAATTTTGTAGCCTCTGTGCTGTGGAACATCTGCTCACTCCAGGAGTCAAGGTCACTGTAGAAACCCAGAAATGAAACATTTAACAGGGGCAGCATTGTATCCACTATCTCCAGACATGAATTGTTACACTGAGGGAGTTCGCACTTTTGCATTCTTTTACCACATGCATAACACGACAGAAGCCACGAAATGGTGAGTTAGGGGTGCTTATAGAGGGAGAAGTGGGGCTTGATTGATAGAGGGGAGCTGGTTGCTTCGGGTAATCTGGAGTGATAGAGGGGTTGAGTGAAGATGCAGCTGCAGGGGTGATCTTCACTATCTCCCTATCTCTTCACTAAAGAGTCTCCCAACATTTTTCACAGGAGTTAATCCTGGAAGATGTCTCCCTGCTGCGAGTCACTAGGAGACAGCGGGAGGCTCTTTTACAGCAATGTGGATTCCGCCCGGGACCCTACGCGGCTTGCCTGTGTTCAGAAATGATCCCCCCCCACTCGCGGAACAGTGGCGCGGATGCGTCAGCGTGACTGGGACAAGAAACACAGTGGCTCTCCCTATAAACCTGCGCAGGCATATTGCCCACGCTCTGGCTGAAACTTTTGCTGAGATAACTGAAGCAGATTACCGCGACGTGATAGACCACATCAACGGGCTATTCCACATCTAGAGGCTGGCATGCATGCAGCCATAACCCCACTTCCTCTCCAGAAACATTTCCACCCAGAAAATAAAAGCCGCTTACCGTTAACCCGCTCCTCTGCTTGTCCTTCTGCAACTGCTGGCTGCTGCGATTGGGTACTTTCCTCCTGGCTTGAGAAGAGCTCCTGGCTGCATGCCCACTCTGGGGTGTCTTCCCCCATACCAGTAGCTTCACTTGTGGTTTCCTCCCCCCCACCCCCCGCCGCCGCCGCCTCCTCCTCCTGTCCCCCAGCCTGCTCAGAAGTGTCCATCGTTATCCTGGGATTGGCAGTGGGGTCACCCCCAAGTATCTCGTCCATCTCCCTGTAAAAACGGCAGGTCGTGGGGGCAGCTCCGGATCGGCGATTCCCCTCGCGGGCTTTGTAATAGGCACTCCGCAGCTCTTTAACTTTCACCCTGCATTGTAGTGCGTCCCGATCATGGCCCCTATCCAGCATGGACCTTGATATCTGCTCAAAGATATCGTAATTCCTACGGCCGGAGCACAGCTGTGCCTGCACTGATTCCTCCCCCCAAACACTGATGAGGTCCATCAGCTCGCCATTGCTCCATGCTGGGGCTCGTTTGCCACGTGGAGGCATGGTCACTTGGAAAGATTAACTGATTGCACTCCACACCTGGCTGCAGCAAACAGGAAGGAGATTTTTAAAATTCCCGGGGCATTTAAAGGGCTGGTCACCTGAGGCAAGAGCAGTAGAGTGCAAACTGACGAGCAGAGTGGCTGAACAGGAATTCTGGGATAACTCCTTATTCCCTGGAGGACACTTAAAGCGCTGGTGAGTGTCCACACCTGCTGAGCAGCGCTGGATCACCAGCGCTGCACTCCTTATACCCCTGCCGGGATGGGTTTTCAGCCAGCGCTGCAACCAGGGAGTTGCAGCGCTGGTTGTGCCCTGCAAGTGTGGACGGGGTGTAATTGCAGCGCTGGAAAGCCTCCACCAGCGCTGCAACTTGTAAGTGTAGCCAAGCCCTAAATGTATACTGTATGTCCTCAGGCCTTTAAGCAAGAGGTGTCCACACAAGAAAGAATGGAAGGAATGAGGAAAGGAGACACCACAATGGATTAGGCTGTTATGTCACCTGGGGAGAAAGAGATCCCAGGTGAAAGAGAATAGGTCTCTCTCTCTCTTTCCTACAACATTTTTGACAAAGGGTTAGATCCTGCCCTCCTTACCAAAGCAGACTCACTGAATGCACTGGGGCTACCCATGTGAGAAAGCCAAGCAGGATTTGGCCCAATATCAGATTTCACCAGTTCAGCACAACTTAGAATGGGTGACAGTCTCTGCGCAGGAAGCAGTCCATGGATTGGAAGAGCAGGGGTATTTCAGGTCAAAACTGAGGTGACTTAGCAGTCAAGTTGTGAAGCTTGCACAAAATATGACTACATTATGTGTGGCTCTGACAAGCACGAATAGCCTGTCACTGAGCACCATGTTTAAACAATTTGAGCTAACAGCAAACACAGAAGGTGGGAGGAAAAAAGCCCTGTGAGGGATGAGAAAGAACATATTATTTAGCATACCATGTTCTCAGATATTACAGTGATGAGGGTCACATACAGACCTGGATAGATAGAGGAGGATACTGACATGATCTTATTGTGAAATAATGTGAAACCAGGTGCCAGATGCATACATTTGTCTAATTTTAAAATCTACTCAGCCAGCAATTTTTAGAACTACACAGACAACCATCCTTGGTTTATACTTTGTCTCATGACCGTGTGACTTTCTTAAGAGAAAATGTTTTGGTTTAGTGGAGAGGAAGCAGAAAAAAGAATATGAAAGGAAAAATAACTTTTAGGAACAACAAAAAACAAAGTAAACCACATTCACATAAATAACATGGACTCCAGTGTTGGAAAGTCAATATAAAAACATTCTAAAATAGAAAACTTTGAAACCATATTGCACTATTTAGTATGAAAATAATAGGCTTTAGAGTCTGTGCTAATAGAGAATGTATTTAATCTGATGCAGAGTTGGAGATGAAGCAATCCAGTCTACCATGGGAATGCTTAGCTCTCAGTGTCTGGTAGGTTGCCAACCATTTCAAATGTTTTTGTGTTGGTTTAATGATTGCTCCCATGAGCCTTGATGGTAAGGGTTGACATTAATTAAAATACTAAGTCATCAGAGCTTGTATTGTGGAGTGCAGGAGAAGCGGAGTTGGATCCAATCCTGTTCAAGATTTCTTTGGCCTTCCACATTTTTCTTTTAGATGCATTGTACATGCCAAGTATCCTCTGAGCTGAGGTGCAACAATGTAAACAGACATTCTCTGCAGATATGAAGTAACTCTTCAGGTTTTCCACACGTTCCCATTTAACTGATTAGAGGACACTCATTAAATCAGCTAAACATGCAACTGGGTTGCTTTCTGAATGCTAAATATATAAACAAAAAAGAGGATTTAAAAAAGATGTATGCTATATGCAATGGAGCACAATACAGTAGGCGCTTTGGGCCTCATCCTGCTCTCCCTGACGTAACGGGCAAAATTCTCATTGTCTTCTCCAGGAGCAGGGTTTACCTAGAGCATGTTGGAAAAGATACACCTTTAAAGTATGTGAAGGACTTTCCATACCACACATTTGATACCCAGCCACAGACTTCTGAATGTTTATGGAAGGATATAATTTGAGAGACTAATAAAGTTACACTCAAATAGTACAATATGCTGTGAATAATGTCTAGTGGCACAATAATGTTGGCAACACTTTTAATGAAAGATTTGCCTTCTTGTCTTTAAGTACCCAATCATGAAAAGTAGTACTTACAACTTTTAAAAATTGCTAAGTGTGTTTATGTTACAAACTCAAGGTCCAATCCTATGAGGTATCACTCTTTCTACTATTAGCATTCCCATTGTGTTGCATTGGAGAAAGCAGTGGGCGAAGAGAGAGGTTGCAATGTGTCCAGCTGTCATTAAACCTTAGAATGAAATTATTTGGACAATATGGAACAACAAACTGAAAATCAAAACAAGTTTAATATGAGATAATTGCAATAATACCTTGTATCAATGAGAACAATGTGAGCTCCAGTCACAAAAAGACTACTCAGGCATTCATAGTGCAAGTGATAAACAGCCCTCTTTTATATGAGAATATAGGGCTCTCTAGTGCAGGGAGTCAGGATGCTTTTCAGTTTTTTTTACCAGTTCTGTAATCTTGGGGCAAGACTCATTTACCCGCTAGCAGGTAACATAGCTGTCATAATGCTTACCTGTCTCACAGAGATGGTGTGGAATAATTAAGATGTGTGTAAAGTACTGATATCCTCTGAAAGTACTAAGATATTGATAAACACTATTAAATGTCATGACAGGGCAATTCTTATTTAGAGAAGCAACACTTTTGAAAACTGGAATGCTATTTTAATTTGATTCATTAATCAGGTAGAAGTTTGTTGTGTTTCAAAAATATATATGGTGTATCTCTACATTAACTGGCAGATGCACATGCTGCAGTGCAAACACCAAGAAATTTTCCTATATACATGGATAATTTGGGAGAGATGAGTTAATCTTGATTGTGTAATTGGGCTTAGGTCTTTATTACTTTTAGAAGTGAAACTGTGCATGAGAGATTTGATAACTGCAATAGAGAGCACTCAAGGCCAAGTGATGGCATTCCTGGATTCTGTGAACATTCTTGGGGATTTTCAACATGTATGAAGCCAAGATAATCTATTTCCATATATTGTCAGATCCTGGTGTTCTTTATCTGTCGGCACACCACATATTTAAATATTTTGGCTGAGATCTGATTTTCCAGTAAATCCAATCTACAGGGGTTACAGGCAAATTATCTTCATCAGCTTTTTCTTGAAGGTTGCTGTATCAAGGGGCTTGGGGTGCCGAGCAGCCTAGTGGTTGGAATGATTGACTTTGAGACCACTGTTTGGTTGAGGAGCCTCAATCTTTAAGGCAGGGGGACCCAGATCATCTCTCTCCACAGGCTTCCAGCCCCTGGCCCTGTGTGCATCGACCCTTGAACAGAGTCGGGGGGAGCAGCCTCCCAGAAAAGAGTCTAAATCTACTGCCCTGGGCTTCTTCCTACCGCTGTCTCTTCAGTTCAGGGTGTGGCCCCTCTAGTCCAATTCGCTGGGTGTCTTGCTTCTCATAGTGCCCTCTCGTGGATCTTGCCAGCACCTTGGCCCGGTCCTAGGCTCCTTCAAGTGGAACAACCATGAGTTGATGAGGCCAAACCCCACAATGTCTCTGGGCTTCACTCACCAGTTACTTGGGTGTAGGAGGCTCCTAGGTCTCCTCCTTGGCTGGGGAGAGAATACTTACTCATAGGTGGCTGCGTTGGCTGGCAAGCTAGTGACTCTTCCTCTTAGGTATGGAGGCAGCTAGCTCTTGCCTCTTTGCCTTTAAGCACCAAACTGAGCCAGGTATTCTCCTTTTCTTGCCCCCTCTAGACCTGGCATTGGTGGCAGGTATAATGGGGCTGGGCTAGCTGGGCCCAAAAGGTTCTCTTTAATCCCTGCTATGCTGGCGGGTCATTTCTCTGCTTCATCACAGTTGCCATGCCCTTTCCCAAAGGGACTGAGTTCTTATTCTACATATATTCTAGTGCAGGGGTGGCCAACCTGAGCCTGAGGAGCCAGAATTTACCAATGTACATTGCCAAAGAGCCACAGAAATACATCAGCAGCCCTCCCTCCCATCAGCTCCCCCACCCCGCTCCCAGCGCCTCCCACCCACTGGCAGCCTGGCCAATCAGCACCTCCCCCTCCCTCCCTGCACCTCCTGATCAGCTGTTTTGTGGCATGCAGGAGGCTCGGGGGTGTGTGTGTGTGTGGAAGGAGCGAGGGCAATGCAGGCTTAGGAGTGGAATGGGGACAGGGCCTGTGGCAGAGCCAGGGGTTGAGCAGTGAGCACCCCTGGCACATTGGAAATTTGGCGCCTGTAGCTCAAGCCCCGAAGTTGGTGCCTATACAAGGAGCTGCATATTAACTTCTGAAGAGCCGCATGTGGCTCCAGAGCCACAGGTTGGCCACCCCTGTTCTAGTGGCTATGCAGCTCTCAAGCACACGCAAGAAGAGTGACTAGCAGAGAAGAAGGTCCTACATATTATGGCGTTCTGGTGTAGCTTCCATTATATGTACCCAGCTCTCTCTCCTGGCTGTAGGACTAGTAGGGGCTCTGTGACAGCTCCTTGCTTGATATGCTATACAGTATAACAGGGGTCGGCCACCTTTCGGAAGTGGTGTGCCGAGTCTTCATTTATTCACTCTAATTTAAGGATTCACGTGCCAGTAATGCATTTTAAGATTTTTAGACGGTCTCTTTCTATAAGTCTATAATACATAACTAAACTATTGTTGTATGTAAAGTAAATAAGGTTTTTAAAATGTTTAAGAAGCTTCATTTAAAATTAAATTAAAATGCAGAGCCCCCCTGGATCGGTGGCCAGGACCCAGGCAGTGTGAGTGCCATTGAAAATCAGCTCGCGTGCCGCCTTCAGCACCCCTGCCATAGTGCAGGGATAGGCAACCTATAAGGACCATTCCTCGGTTTATCTATCTGTAAAATAGATATAGTACTCACCTCAAAGGGTAAGATAAAAGCTTCACTACTATTTGTAAAAAGCTTTGAGAGCATCAGATTAAAGGTCTTAGAGAGAAAAAAATAATCTACATTTCACCTGCTGATGTTTAAAGCCTTTCATTATGGCTATTTGCACTAGCCCATGAAAAGAATAATTCTTGGTCTGTATTATAATGTATATTGTATAGCTGTAGACAGTATAAACACAAGTTAAATAGCTAGTACTGTACTAAGTTCTTTTAACTGCCTTCTGGAATATAAAAAGGAAGTTCCCTGTGTTCCCTTTTTTGGAAAGAAAAAAAAAAGCATTTTATTCACTGCTCTTTGACAGGTCTCAAAAATCCATGAGCCCTTTGGCAATCCCAAAACAAACTATGTACATGAAATAAGCAGTACATAAGCACTCTGGTGCACTACAAGTGCAAGGTTTAAAAGAAAGAGAATCCAATTGTTCTCTTTATTTCCTTTTTGGCACAACATATCAAGTGAGGCACCTGTGATCTGTACAACTGTATATGAAATACACACAATTTATATTGGAAAAATTCATATTTGTTAAGACTACACCATTTTTAAGGCTCTTAGCTGGGTTTAGTTCAAATTAAGTAACAATTATTGGAATTATAAAATAATTAGTAAGCTTAAAAACAGCAAAATAGCTTGTTTAAATTATTTTGGGAAGGAACTGATCTAGTGACTAGAATGTGAGACTAAGGCCTGGTCTACACTAGGGTGGGGGGGGTCGAACTAAGGTACGCGACTTCAGCTACGCGAATAGCGTAGCTGAAGTTGAACTAACTTAGTTCGAACTTCTTACCTGTCCAGATGCCGCGGGATCGAAGTCTGCGGCTCCCCCGTCGACTCCGCCACCGCCGTTCGCGGTGGTGGAGTTCCGGAGTCGCCGGGAGCGCGTTCGGAGTTCGAACTATCGCGTCTAGATTAGACGCGATAGTTCGAACTCTGAGAAGTCGAATGCTACCCGTCGACCCGGCCGTAAGTATGGACATACCTTAAGATTCAGGAGAGCTGGGTTCTCCTTCCTGGCTCTGCTACTGATGTCCTTTATGCCCACAACTCACTTATCACTTGGCTTCAGCTAACCCAACAGTATATTTGGCATAACGGAGTTGAAGTGAAGCTTCATTCACATTTCTTGATGTTGTGAAGGCCAAGACTATAACAGGGTTCAAAAAAGAACTAGATAAATTCATGGAGGATAGGTCCCTCAATGGCTATTAGCTAGGATGGGCAGGGATGGTGTCTCTAGCCTCTGTTTGCCAGAAACTAGGAATGGATCACTTGATTACCTGTTCTGTTCATTCCCTCTGAAGCACTTGGCATGGGCCATTGTCAGAAGACTGGATACTGGGCTAGATGGACCTTTGGTCTAACCCAGTATGGCCGTTCTTATGCTATTAAGTGTTTTGACTTTCTTAAATGAAAGTGCAAAAATATTGTTCAATTATTACTAATTGCGGGGGAGAGGGGGAATCTGTTAAAGGAGTTATCACAGTGCTACCGCTATAGTCACTGCGATTTCCATTTTTGAAACTTGGCTTTTTTCTCTGAATTGTGCAGAAAGGCATAAACAATTTTAAAAGCTTCCTGTGCTATAAGAGGTAAGAAGAAAGAGTGTTCTATTATACAGAATGCTGTAACATCTATTACTAAGCTTGGCTACTGGATTTCTTACCTGCTCCCATTAATTCAGGAATGAAATGTGCTTGTTCCAAAAATGTTTTCACTTCAATAGTTGAAGATCTGATGCATTAGTACCAAATCTTCAAAAGGAGGGGAAGTTTTATTTTTAATCCTTTCTATTACCTTCGGGAAAGGTAGAATGCATGGAAATGGTACGGACTAGAGCTAAATTGCCCTCTCTATAGACACTTAGACTCCATCAGTGCCATGGCTATCACCGCCTTCATAAGGAAGTGAAAGGTAATGAAGTCATGCAGCCAGCACATATTTACTGCTTTATTGCACTTAATAGACAGATTGATATTCCCAGTGAAAATGCTCATTTTTCCAGCTTGTAAGACATCTAACACAATTGTACATTTGAAAAAAGGAGGATGTTTTTCTAGCCTAGCATGAACTGTTTGGCTGTGGCTGCTCACAGGATATTGACTCTAGTTCTCTGATCTGGCTGTATCAAACACCTTGGTCAGGAGGGTTAGTAAAAGCAAGCATGGCTCATTTTCTAGGAAAGTGGGGTTACATTTTGTATCCTTCATACCCAACCCTCCCCTCCTTCAAAACAATAAAATAAACCAAAACCTAACTCGGAGCTTGAGCCCTGCGGTTTCCGTAGCAGAACAAACAGTTCGCCTGGTGAATGTTTACAAACAGAATTGGCTCATTAATTACATTTTTGTATGAATTTCTTGGCAGGAGCAAAAGCAATGAGCTACTCATTGCTGATAGCCCATAGTCCCAAAAAGACGAGCAAGCCAAGTGTGTATATGATAGTCAAATATTTTTAAAGGGTCACATCGCTCCTCAGCTGTGCACATATAGGAAGGAGAAAAACAAACAAGTTGATGTGACAAGGGAGAAGGAAGGAAGTGAGCGCAAGTGTCTGGAGACCTGATAGGACAAACAGCATCAACACTAAACATCTATTTTCAGTCCTCTGGTTGCATCGGGTTAGAAACTGAGCTGAGGGCTTAGATCCTGACGACAAATCTCTAGTGCCTACCCGCCAATGCAGTGTTTACTGTGTTAGTTTTCACACGTGCCTGGTCCTCCTTTAGCAGTGCTGCCTGGCTGCGCCACCACTCCAACCTAAGCTTCACCAACTCCCGCTTCGCCCAGCAGGTCTTGTAAAAATAACAATAAAGCTGAAGGGGGCGGCGGGGGAGGACACCCTCTGTCCCTGATCTGACCAGGTCCTACCTTTGCAGCAATCCCCTACACCGTGCACTGATCCTGCTCGGAAAGGAACGAGTTGCGACCATCGTTTCTCTTCCAAAACCGACTCTCCTGGGGTTTTGATGGTTTGGTGCAAACGTTAAAGATCCCCGTTTGTCATGTGCAGATGAGCACTTGCCTTCAAATTGCTCAAGCCTCTGACAAAACTCCTCTTGGGAGGAATGGGAGCCGGGGGGGCTGACTTTGCAGGAGTCGGAGTAGCTATTTCACACTGGAGCTGCTCTGTGGCTCGGCTGCTGCAGTAGCCAGGCCGCCAGACACGACGCCCCGGCAAGCTGATGTGTCTTTGGTTACTTCGCTATACGGAGTCAGCTCATTGTTTGTTAGGCCCGGGGCAGCGGGCTTTGGCTGGCCAGGGGGGTCGGACACGAACCCATGTTTACTACAGGAAAGCACCGGCGCACAGCGGTAACCGCTCTCCCCGGCTGCCTCCTGCCCTGCTATTCACCACACGGGCCATGCCGGCCCCACCCGAGAGCCAATTGACGCTGCCTAGCAGCATGAGGGGGCAGCTCGCTGGGCCCCCGGAAGGTCCCCGCAGCCCTTAGCACGGAGGGGGCCGATGGGGAGGTCACATGCCAAGACAAACGCCCGGAGGCAGCGCTGAGGCGTTTCCAGGAAAAGCCCGGGAAGCGCCGGGCGAGCAGAGGGGCCTGGCTGTGGGACCCGAGGGGAAGCCCCCGAGCGGGCCGGCGGAGCAGCGCTTTGTGCGCAGCGAGGTAATCCCCGGAGAGCAGCGAGTGGGTGGTCTTTGCGGAGGGAGGCGCTCGCTCTTCTCCCTCTGCCTCTGGCCTGAGCCAGTTCCTGCAGCTGGGCCGAAGGCGGCCCGCAGACTGCACTCGGCACATTTCTTCATTTCTCACTTGAGTGCCCTTCTTTAGTTCCCTTTCAACTGCCCACTTTATATCGGCTTCATTACACCACCGCTCCATTTGTAATGTAAATCGGGAAACTCGGGGAAGTTTTTCTTTTGGCCTTGTCTACGGAAGAATACCGAGAGGTATTCAAAACGTATTAACACAAATCAATGGCACCAATAAAAGCAAAATCTCCTTAGCAACATAATCTTGATTGCAAAGGGAGAACTGAGAGCATTTAGCAGAACAGTGGCCCACATGGAATACGCATTTGTCTAGAAGAATGCAGCACAAAGCCTAAAAGAGAGATGCTGAAAAAATCCAAAATTAACTCACACTGAACAGTTACTCTTTTTTTCAAAAGTACACAATTGGCTACATTAAATCTATCGTGCGCTTTTCTGCTCAGCAACATTGTATCATACCGCTTTGCAAGCTGAAATTACAACACCCTGCATGCTTTAGAATAGTTCCAGGGAGTTTTTAAAATATATCTAAAAAGAGGCTGTTAGGGATTTCCTACGCAGAGTAACCGAAGAGGGTTAAATGTTTCATACATAAAGAAATAAGTTGGCTAATTAAATTCAATGCTCTCCTCAAAGCACTGGATAGAAGTAGAGTTAATATTGCTTATTAAGGTTCAGTTTAAGGAACATTACTAGGTTTTGTAAGACAGTCTGGGAGATTTGCCTAATATGAAGTAATGAAACAATAATGATTCTTATGGGAATAAGCTGGTGACTTTGTCAATTGCATGGAAATTATATATTAACTGTGTAAGTAAGTAATATATAAAACAACGTTGAAACACAGCCTTAAGTATGGTGTTATTTACTCCACCATAATGGTAATATATACCAAGTAATACCAATAGCACTCTGGAATGAAATACTTAAAAACTTCAGCCACAGAGTTAAATAAAAGCTAGTTTGAAAAATTCAGTGTAAGCAAGACTATCCAGTTTGAATACTGCAGTTCTAGAGAGTTTATGAATGAAAAATCAATTTTGAGTGATTTACTGTTCTCTCTAAATCAGATTTAAAGTATTAACTGATTTAAAACAGACCTGAAGAGAAGCTCTGTGTAAGAAGGAAAGCTTGTCTTTCACTGTCTGAAGTTGGTCCAATAAAAGCTCTTACCTAGCCCACCTTGTCTCTCAAGACTTAAAATAAGCTATTATGCCATAAAATAGCTTTCACATATTTTATAAAAGAAAATAAGCCTGAGTAGATAGCTTCACAATTATTTTATTAGTTTGTAATACATACAACTTAACTGCTTTAAAAAGGTTTTGTATTTGAATCCATTCCAATCCTGGGTCAGGCCAGAAAAAACTAACAGAAAGTTGATGCATTAAATAAAGTTGTAAAATTCAACAAGAGATTAACTTCAGTAATAGCAGATGTGGTTAAATACTGTTAAATATGCATAATTACAATTGTGCAGTTTTTAAACTATCCTCTCCTCACTCATTTCTCTCCCCTCCTCATTAACATAGTACTGGCCTTTAAGCTTTCAGTCACTCCTTCTGGATTTAAAATATCTGAAGAGTAATGTTAATATAGTCAAGTCACAGCAATCCTATCTTTCTAATATTCTCAACTGTTTATTACCAGGATATCCTTAAGTGACATGATTACTTTTGAATTTAGGTATTTGGGAGACTGCTACTAAATCTTAATGTAAAGTACATTTATTGCTTTCATTTTTTTAAACATAGACTGATGCAGTGTGGTTATTTTAACAAGTTTGTTTATTTGGCCAGTTTGACAGATCTCTGTCATTTTTAGGATTACTGATTTATAATGTGTTTCACAAGATTTTACTAACCATATACAGCCAAAGGTAACTCTCTGGAACTTCACTTAATCAACTGAGTTACAGAGGGATTAATTTAGCCCATACAATCTACAGTGAATTGTCTTTATTTTAGTTGAACCTAGGTCAGCATTTTCACTGCAAAATTTAGGTCTTTTAGGGAAACCAAATAAATTACACATTTTAATGCTGAACTACTCAAATTTCCTTGAAACAATTTACTCTCTGAAAAAAACCTATTTTAAAATATATACAAAGCATATTCTGATGGATTAGGCAGTGTGTTGCAACCATAACATAAGAGATCACAAACTAACTTTTAAAACTTGTTGAGAAAATTCCTCCATACGCAGACCCACCTTAAAGTATTTTAGGATTACACTGCACCACCATATTTTGATTTATAAAAGGCTGCTAAAACATGGTCTATAAAATGGATTAGCCACCCCATTTTTATAAAATAAAAATGATTGAACCAACATTTTTAGATTACAATGACGGATCCTAGTTTTTGACATTTGAGGCAAAGTAATTTTCAATATTTCTTACAGAGAGAAAATTAAACTGCAAGGACCATTAAAAAATGTAACATCTGCCCCTTAAAGGTGAACATTTAACAGTTCCTTTTCAATAAAAGACAACTAGCTACAAAATCTACTTCATTTACCTGAATCTTAGCTATCCTCACTGGATCCTAACTCTTGGGTTTTATATATGTTGTCACATGACAGGAGCTGTATGCACAAGTTAAGATTTTTCTTTGAAAACAATTAACCATGAATTACAGGCTCTAGCTTTGGAAAAGATTGGTGTGTAATTAAGGCTGCCCCACTTTTATCCTTGATTCCTTTTTGAGCTAGATATCTTAAGTTTTAAACTAAAGATACCCAGTTAACAGAAAGGTAGAAGATGCTTTATCTTTAAGGTGGAAGTGTTTCTCATAAGTAGCATAGCTGGTAAAATCTCTATCAATTAGGGCACAGCCAAAAAGGTTAATGAGGCACTTGCTGGAGACCCAAAATGTAGTGGGAATTAGAACACTGTCTACAAAAGCTTAGGAAAGGGATTCAATTAGCCTTGACATAACCTTCATCCTTCAATACCGTTTGATACAGAAAGAAACCCATTTTGAAGTACACTCAGAGTTCTGTTACCAAGTTCTATGTTCAGCCTTTTGCACCTTGCCTTCCTAACTAAAATTTATTACAATTACCTTGACTGCACCATTGCCTCATTGTAACGTTCACAAATGCTTGACTCCTGAGGATAAATGGGAGAGTAACTTCATTTTCTCCAAGGCAAGCTGATTTTAACGAAGCAGTATCAAGGAAATAAGCCTGGATGAACTTTTAAAAGAGTGTCTTCCAATTAAACAAAACAATCTAGGTTACAAAAAATCCATTTCATCCAGCTGTGATGTGGTGGGGATATATACTGACAAAATTAAATTTAATACACATAACTCAGTTAGAGGATTCTTTTTTAACAACCAGTCTCAAAACATACCAAATCACATTGACTCATTTTTCCAGGAGATTCCAGAGGAAAAGAATTATGCTATATCAGTGGACAATAACAAAGTCCAAAGTTTGACATGCTGTTACTAACAAAACTGAATATATTAATCTGGTGGCAAACTAGAGCACTGCATTAACTGAGGACATGGCACATGAGTCACATCACACAGTAGCAAGAGCATTTGCTTCCACTGCACTTTTTTCCACTGCACTTTTTTCCACTGGCACCCGCTGATTAAGTCTCCCAGCAAAAAGAACATTTGCGTTCATCATTACCAGAAAATCCTGGCGCACCCAGTTTGCAAACATACCTGTCATAGAAAAGGGAAGCATATGGAAAGCATTTCAGTGTGGAACTAGTCTTCCTGGGAAACATTCAGGTTCTGCATTTACAGCAAGGGAATTCATCTATCCTTATCTGGTGATCTAAAATGCTCATTGTGTTTAACATCCTCACACCACACAGTGAAGTGGGCTGCCTTGGCCACAGGCTGATTACATTTTAAATGGTCATGCATACTAAAGTCCAAGTAATCTTATGGGAAGCAATTTGTAAATAAGCCTTCATGTAGACAGGCCCATTCAGCCTATTAGCTCTGTTATCTTTCCTATTAATGCCTCAGGAATTATATTTTCAGCTAAGTGTGGCCAACAAAATCATTATATAGTGTACACTAAACAGGATGGGAAGGATGCTTTTGGAGAAAGAATCACAGAAATTGGAGCAAATTAGTAATTATGATGAATACAGATTTATCTTCTAAAACACTGTCCTTTCAATAGCAAATTAAGCAAGAACTTGGTTTTAGTCATGGATCCAAAGCCAACCAGCTGAAGGCACTACCCATACTACTGGGCTGCTACAATGAATCCAAGACATCTTTTGAGACTAGGATGCATCCTTGCTTAATTTTAAGTATCCTTCACATTAAAAATGTTGACCTCAGATAGGAAGAAGGACCTTATTTACAAAAACGCAGTGCTTTCAAATGTAGACTACAGCCACTGATATATATATATTTGCTAACGTCCTTCCCATCACTGTTTTTTCCTGCAGGCACAGGTTACCAGACTTAAGAGGTACATGTCCCATTTATATATATCTCTTTAAATTGTTCAGTATTAAGCTTTCTTAAGCAATCTGCGGGATTACTAATCTCAAGTATTCAAAAATCATGAGGCACTCCCCCTCAAAGATAGATTTGTTTAAATGTCTCTTGATTTAAAAAAATAAATACATGTGGGGTTCTTTTCCTTTTCCTTCTAGTTTCTGAGCCCTTAGGGTTCATATATTCAAGCTGTTACCTGCAAACAGGAGGGCTAGAAATTTACTTTAAAAAAAGAAAAAAAGCTGAGATTCTAACCTAATCACCTGCCTCCAGGAGCTTGTGATAAAAATCATGAGTTAGTTATCAATTTCAATGTTGCAATCTGGAGAAAAACAGTTTTTAACCCTTTCCTATGATATTTAGAACTCTACTACTACAAGTCCTCAGAATCCACAGCATATGGTAATGAAAAGTTCCGTTATTCTGATGGGTGTAACGGACTCTTGGATTTACTTGTAAAATTTATTAAAAAGTACCCTTACCAAAGGGATTTTGAAATGCTTACTAGCTTTATGTAACTTTTATCTATAAAGATTCCCTCCTCTGATTAACAGCTGACTGCAAACTCTGCAAATAGCACTTGAAGCTTTAAACCTTAACCAATGGCCAGCTGCTAAGGGTTCTTGCAGATATATTGTACCATCAGGACTTCTCATGCAGGGCCTGATTCAAAGCCCTCTGGAGTGGGAACCTTTCCCCAATAACTACAGTGCATCTTTTGATGATGGAGACAACTGATTTTCTTTGCTTATACTATGGAAAGAAAGAGAAATCCTGGCCAAACAATTAAAGGCAACTGCATTTACAATCAACTACCTAAAATAACTTTCAAATAGAGTCATCGATGCCCTTAGCACCAGTTTTTCCCGCTAAAGGTTAAAAAGCATAACTAGATACTGTGTTAATTAAAAAGAATACAAATGAGAAATCTTAAGTGCATATCCAGCCTTCACAGTTCAAGCAAAGTTAACTAGTTAAACGGATTCAGAAAGGTTACTTTCTTTTGTAGGATATTTTCAGGCTATCCTTTATAGCAGACTAGTCTAGTGTGTTAACTGCTTTTCAATTATAAAAGGGCAGACTGAAAATATCCTGCAAAAGAAAGTAGCATTTTAATTCCCTTTTCGCCTTACCATTGTCTTGTGGCCTGCCCAAACTATAAACTGTTTAATTTTGGTAGTTGGACTTGTAGAAAATGAAACCACTGCTAGAGACATGTAAACATACTGCCTAGTGGACAAAACACTAGAAATTATGTTAAAAAAAATCCCTACTGGCCGCTACGGAGATTAACTTGATGACTTTTTAAGGTCTTTTCCATCTCCAATTTCTATGATTTTTGTTCAGGGGTTAAGGGATTTGTGTAAAGTTTTATAACTACTACTGGATGAATGGTCTACTTTGACAGGAGAAACCACAAAGATTTAAAAATCTTGGTCAGCCATAACTGCCTCAATGATCCCAAACTCCTGAGTCTCTCTGAAGTCCAAACCAAGTCAGAGACATTGAGTGTGATGAGAATTGCTTCTTAGACCATTTCATATATTTTGACTTGTCCTTCATATCAAGGAATTTCCAAAGTTTCTGATCTACAAAAGCTCTAATTTGGAATTCTACAACAGATATTCAAAGGGTGATTCAGAAGTTTCAAAAATGAGCTGCAAAGTCTGATAAAATTAGACTGACATCCATTTGGTTAATACAAATTTGACACCTTGAGCAGTCATGGCTCTTGTGTTAACACAGGGTAGTACCACATATAGGAACTTTACAAGAGATATGCCTCAAGTGAAAATCTTTCAGCCACTTCTTCATTAATGAAATACCAGTGGAGAACTGGAAGGGATAACACATACTCAACAATACGTCTATGAAAGAGCTATTTTATACAGTCCATTGAGAACTTTGATAACAGTAAAACATACCTGCAGCTTACACAAAAAACACAAGAGCTGAGTAATGGAAGATCTCTATTCTGGGGCATATATAGAGAGAACACAGATTAAGATAATTCAGAGAAAACCCTTGATCTTTCTAGACAGCTCCCAATATCAAACAATGAATACAACATTCACTAGTGAAGATTTATAGAGAATAAGTATACAAAAATAGTTCATAACATCCAGGTACTTGTATATATTAATGAGAAATGAAACTTGTATTAAAAAGAGTAAAAAAAGAAAGGTATTCATATCAACTTTTCATTCATACGAATATTAAGCAGAGTATATTTGTTTGTCATAGTAATTCACATTATTGCTTGCTACCACAGATGTATGAGGAACAGTTTCTTAGCATACATTAATGTTCATGTACGGTAATTTCAGACATACAAAGAACAAACTAAAAAATAAGATTACTGAGTAGCTATTAAAAACAAACATATATGAAGATATGTACAACAAAGTGAGATAAGTAACAGAATGAAATAGAACTGGCCTGACCCAAGCATACATCACATATCCAGGTTTTTTTTAAATCATATTTGTGCAGAAAATAAACCTTGTAAACCTAAATGGGAAGAAATCAGGGTGCAATAAATATTTATCCAATACATTTCTTAAGTTCTCACTATTGTCCAGTGTACCCTGCTTTGACTAATTTTGTGATACATGGCATCCGTCTGCATGTGTGTCTGGAACTGTATTTTTCAAGATTTCTCTCAAACAACTGCCTGTGTGAGGTTATAAATGCATTTAAAAAAACCCCTAAAAAACCCAAAAAAGATTTTCTTGGGACAATAAATTTACTGAAACAAATATTTTTGCACCCTTGTGTACAGGATCTGGTAAACAATAAGAAGTAAAGAGTAAAGCTGTTACATGGCATTAACCTGAATTAAGATATATACATTATAAGTTGCAATACTAATGTATTTTTGTGATCCTGAGCTCTAGTAATCATTAGATGCATGCAAACCTTTCCATGATTTTTCTAGTCTGAGTAAAATACTTTGAATTCTGGTTTATTAACCTTTAAGGTAGAACTTCTTCAGAACCAGCTGATAGATTTCTTCACAAAAGAGCACAGAGACTTCTAATGGTGCATTGACATTTGGGTTCCAAAATGGACAGTTTCAAACAAGCACTGCTTATTATCCCAGTAGAGGTGGCTGGCTGATATTCCCTTCGTCCCTCCTCTCCTCCCCCCCAAAAGGGGGGGGAGAACATACAACTAGCATGTCACGGGCAAAATCTGGAGAGGGTCATAGAAGTTACTTGGTAAACAGGTAAAAGATTAAAAGAACTTCCACAATTTACAGTCAACTCATTATGGGTATTATGGGTTAAAAAAAATCTGCTCGCTTGTACGCTATTTTCAGCTGTATATTTATGTTATGTATATATACACACATATAAAAGACTCTGAAAATCAAGATACATTAACAAACATAATAAGTACAAGTAATAACTTAAGTAGTACTTAACATTTGCATGAAATGACTTTTGCAAATTTTGACAAAATGCACTTAGAACATGCTGTTATTAAAAAACAAAGAACAAAAAACACCACAATAATCTGTAGAACCAATGCTATATCACCACCAGGAGAGCACCAAGCAAGGCACCATTGGAAAGACAACATACTTGGATAAGTCTCTATAAATAAAGCAAATGCTAATCTGGTCGAAAAATCGGTGTCTTTGGTAAAAATTCTATCAGAATGACCTGTATAAAAAGAAAAACAAATTTAATGAAACTTGGCATCAATCTTATCCATTAACTGAAGTTCATCACAGCAACCACTTACAAAATTTGTTTACATTTATCTAAAAATGTGGGGAAAGGGGATGGAATGAACAATCAAGGGCCATGTTATCCTTTTTAGGAAAGGGACCACTAGGAAATGACATACACATCATGTGCCTATCTAAGGGCAGTAAACCTTAACAGCCAGAGTATCAGATGGGAGAGAGAAACGTATGGTTCACAGGTCATGTTAAAATAAGCCACCAGCTAATTATTCATTGACAAACTCAGCTAACTGGCTCAATTTTTTTCTAACAAAATGTAAAGACATGAATGTTAAAAAGAGAAGATGACTACATGTAAGAATAACTTCATAACCAAACTATCAATTGTTGTTCTCAGTTCAGATCAGTTTTGCAATCAATTGAAAATTAAAAATACATGCTTATAGTTTCAATGATTTTCCATAAAAAATACTAATTACTATTCCACTAATCTTCCGTCTTACATATTTCAAGGCCATCTCCATATCAAATTCTCAGGTAGGTAAAAAGAAACTTGACTTATATTTCAACATGAATATTCAGACCGAGATTCTAATGTGTGAGCCATTTTGCTATAGGAGGCCATCAGTATAACATATCTGAATATAATCTACCCCTTAGTGTGTGTTGAAAGGCATCTTAAGAAAAACTACCCTTTCAAAACTTTCCTCCTCCATAAAATTGTCCATAAAATTACTGACACATCAGTAAGATTGGGACTCCTAACACTCTACTCTGTTCAACAAAGGAATGTAATTGAATTTTATTGGTTTCTAACTGTGCAATTCAAAGCACGCTGGTAAAAGGAGGTAGCCTTTCGTCTAATCAATTAAAATTGCATTCCTAAAAGTTTTTGAAATAATACAATGTTTCATCATCAAAAACCTATCATATAAAAAGCCTATTACCTGAAAAAGACAAAAAGCTGACTCTTAGTAGGTACATTTGGGTGTATAGGAGAAAACTAGTTGGCTGTTTAAAGGATAAATGCTTCATCTGTCTTTTATAAAAAGGTGTGTATGAGTGGGGGGGGGAGGGGAAAGGGGGGATGTTTAATCCACGGATTTGATCACTGAGGCCAAGATTTT
Organism: Mauremys mutica; assembly: GCF_020497125.1. Classification (NCBI taxonomy): domain Eukaryota; kingdom Metazoa; phylum Chordata; order Testudines; family Geoemydidae; genus Mauremys; species Mauremys mutica. The sequence continues at coordinate 93,033,483 of NC_059076.1, read as the reverse complement.
CAAAGCCTTAAAGTTAGGCTTCTAAATATAAATTTAGGCACCTAAGTAAGTAGTTTGAGCACCACTGACCTCAATTGGGCTGCTGGGTACTGAACGCTTTTGAAATTCAGACCATGTTTCAAACTAGAATAAGCTGAAGAGGTGCAAGTCATTTTTTATACTGGTGGAGTGAAACAACTTGTACGCTCTTTAGCATCAGGACCAACAGATAAAACCTTCTTGTAGACAAGCCCTATTTAGATGCCTAAATATGGATATGGGAGTCTCACTTTCGGCATTAATTTTTTTAAAGTCTTAGCTTAATTTCCCCTCCCCGCCCTCAATTCTTTTTAAAGTTAACTTATAAATGGAAAATTCAAAACAGCTTTAATACGACCAGCATCTTAACTAGTTACAGACGAAAGAATGGAACAAGTTCTGTGGAAAATCAATGTTGGATTAAAATAACTATATTAAATATTTCTACAGCTAACCTGTTAGAAGCTTTTAAAAATATTTCTCACTCTTAGATCTTGATCCTGCAAACACTTACGCACAAGCTTAACTTTACTCCTGTCAGTAGGCCAATTGATTTAAAATCTTTAGTTAACAGAATGTCCACTATATAAAAAGTGATTATAATTTCAGACAAGTTCACCTAATAAAAGGTGAACATTTGTTTAAACTCTAATACGCCACCCTCCAAAATTAGTAAAAAAAACCTGTCGCCTCTTTTGCTTAGTTTCAGTTTCATCTGTAAAGGATTTGAGGTGACAATGCTAACTACTTCTGTAGAAAAACAGAAGCATTCCGTGATGAAAAAGCAGGACATCGTCATATAGGTCAAGCTCAAAACAGCTTACTGAAATTTTCTTTTTATAGTGAAATATCATGTATCTCATCATAAATTAACATGTTTTATATAATAGATAATGATACAAAAATCTACTTATTCAGTTTAGTGAATAGAGCTAGTCTGTGAAAAGAGACATTAAAAATCTTTTATGTTTCAGGCTAGAAATAGGATTTAGTGTGAAAATGAAAGAAAGGGGAATGCTAGCAGTGAAAAAGATGATTTTAAGATAATTTCTAATTATTTAAAAACTATTTTAACCAATCTTTTTATATGCTGCCTATGATGGCTTTATTGTTTCAAAGAATAGACCAAATATCACATAACAAAAGACCATGCATATTTAAGAAGTGCTATCCTAAGTATTTCTCCAAGGTTAGTCTTTATTTTCAATCGTTAACCCCTTCCTGGTCCACTCGCTTCTCCTATTAAGGAAATCCTATATATTTCAATGATTTAATCAATTTAACAGACTCATCTCACCACACTCATTCTCCCTTGACTGCACTCAAAAGCTTTTGAAAACAGTAATAAAACAGAAAACAAATAAAAGAGCAAGAAAGCAGCTAGGTGAGCAAACTGAAATCCCATACTGACTGACTGTAGAAGGCATGCAACTTTTCAGCGTATATATTTCTATAACTTGAGAACTTCTTAGGGAATAAAAACCAAACTGAGGTGTCTTTTGTAGCTTACTTATAAGACTGACTTTAAAAATATTTTAGTGACCCTATTAAAGATAAAGATACTTTCAAGACAGTTGAGATATGGGGCAGTTAATATCTATAAAGGCTAAAGGTTTCTTAAGCTCCAACAGCTTAGCTGAAAGGTCTTCTTCCATACTTTTAGACTTGATTAGCATTATATAAAACAGCCATATCTGACTTGCTGCGTAACCAAAGTTGTGGTTATTCTTTATACAGCATCTAAAATTTCACACTCCATCAACACACGTTCAAGCTATTTTATCTTGGCAATTAATTTATTATTTTTCAGAACACAGTGAAGCCTTGTTTTCAAGTCATTCATAACTTTATAAATCAGTCCTGCACATGAAACCATGCATCTGTGAACCGTAGAAAATCCTTGCACTCAGGCGATTAAGCTCCTGACACCTTTACTGATTAATAATCATGAAAAGAATAAGATCAGAAGCAAAATAAATGATCATTTAATAGAGAAACTCACAAAACAGCCCTTTAACTTACATATTCCATCATGTTATTCGTTTCACATTTCCTTTTGCTCAGTCTCCAATGCAAGCACAGCTAGACAAGGAGGAAAGAAAAAGAAGAAAAATGAGCTGTATTTTATTGCAGCACACAGACTAGCCCATTTGTCCACCTTTCATATTTTTCGTTCAACAAAAGCATCTGTTTCCATACTGTGCAATTCAGACTCCAACAGTACGAAGCTGCTCCCTGCGGCACTCACCTTGTGGTATAACCTATTGTTTTCCCATTCTAATAACTTCTCAATCGATCTTCGTGTCTGGAAGACAAATGAGAAAGAATTTTACTCTTGACTGGTTTTAGAAAAACTTTGTTTTGCAGCTGCTTTTGTGTGAAAAGGGGAGAGGTATAGGACAGTGACTGAGTACAGGGTGGTCTGCAATACTATCAGACTTTCTGTAATATTAAACAGTAACTAGAGCAAAAATATTAAACAGATTTTTAAAAAGTAAAAAACATTAAACAGTTTTTTAAAAAGTAAAAAACTAACTATGGGACAATGTGAAAAAAGCATTACAACTTTTGAGCACAACGGTTCATACATATGTTTTAATTGCTTGGAATTAAAAATGTCTCCTAAGAGTACTCAACAGCAATTTTCAGACAATTTTCAAGTCTCGGTAAGAATGTGAATATACTGCTTCCAAAACATCACTATTTGAACAGCTGAAAGATGCTGTAAACTTTATTTTATAACGCAAGAGGTCAAGTATAAATATCTAATATTCTATCTAACCAATACCGTAAAGAAAATCTTTTATATCTTTAGCTCTGAAAACTAGCCAGGAAAATCCAAATACAGAAAGCCAGGGAAATCCAAATACAGAGCAAAAATGCTAAGTGGTTAAAAAAAAAAATCTATGATTTACACAAAAATGCAGTGCAATGTCAGTATTTCAGATTCTCAAAATGTGGATATTGGTGCTTTTACATTTGACATTTCATGCAAAGTATTCTGATATTTTGAAATCTAAACCTTCATAAATCTTTACAATTGAAATTTTGCATCTATGCAATTCTAATAACTTCTCAATCAATCTTCATGTATGCAAAATGTAATGAAAACCAGCTGTTTTGAAGTACAGCTTCATGCCTAGTGATATTTTGAGTTTCTGAGTATAATAATTTAGTTATACTTACATTTTAGAAATGTACTCTGACATTTATGGTCATTTGACTGCCGCAATGTATACTGCTCAGCCCTTAATGGGATTTGCTAGCAAGTACGAATAAAAGAGGATAATTCATGATGCCAGGTGTTAAGATGAGACCAACAGAGCTGCAGGTGCAAAAGGACGCAGTACTGACAAGGATCAACTGCAACTTAGTGCAGCTGCAGCTTCCTTACAAAGCAATGGGGATGAAGGGGGAAGCATCTTGCTGTTATTATTGCAAAATAACAGAGGTAGTATAAACAAACACTAACAATCACAAACTAGAAATCTGTGTGTCAAGCAAGTATGAGCTGAATAAAATAAAAAATAAACAACTGTTTTCAAATGGTTGGCTTGGCATTTCAAATGCAAAATGTTAATATTTATTTAAAGTCAGCTACTTGCTCTCTAGTTACCATACAACCTTTCAACATCAAACATGTTTAAGCCTGAGCTATGGTCATATGATTAAAAATAAATTAATTATAATCTATGAATAATCATTATTGGGTTGTGTTTCTACTACATTATATTTTAAAAGCAGACATTACAAGAAGAGGTGGCTTTGTCAGTGACTAAATTTATTTCATCCGTTTTTGGAATTCAGGGTTTCTTTTTGTTTATTATTATTATTAATTATTATTATAACTACTACTATTTTTAAGACAGTGTCCTTTAACTATGATCAGCAGACCTAACTTGTTTCTTTGTAAAGATAGCCTTTTAGAGTCTGCTCTCCTTTTAAATGAAAATAGGGCAGCAGTTATGGTCACACTTTTGTTAATTTAGTTGCCAGTCAGCTCCAAATCAAAAGAAAATAAGGCTGCAGAGTGTAATTAACATTCAGTTCAGTCGTTTTGTCCCTTGTCTAGCCCCCAAGCTTTGTTAAAATTGCCATCTGAATGCTGAAGGCTGTAGGGAAATCGATTTGATTCTAATCGCACCATGAAAAGAACATGATCTAACTGCTTTCAGCCCTCCGTAAATCTGTACTAGGTCTTTAGCACAATGCAACTTCCAATTTAAAAAGCACTGAATGTCTCGTCAATGACTTTGTGAAGAAAAAAGAACAAGGAGCAGACATAAAAATTCCAATAGTTGTTTAAGCATTAAAGTTCATTTGCATCACAGCAAACCTGAAAAGGGCTGACCTCTCAAACCGCCTCTCAGGTCTATGAAGTTGTAGCCTTGACAAGCTCACATTGACAGAGCTCATTGACTCTGAAAGGCTACTCTATCAATGGTGAAAAATGGCAATAGGTTCTACTCTGAGCAGGCATCTGCCTGCCCACCCGCTGCTAAACCAATGGCAAAACTGATTCAAAACCTGAATCTACCTTGTAATCTTCCTTTCCCGGACCTTTTAATAATAGATTAAGATCACAATACAATTTAATTTTACTACTTGCTTGAAAAAGAGTGGAACAAACATTCAAGCTTTCCAAATTCCAGTAAAATTGTACACATACACATGTGCGCATTTACACACATACAGATAGATAGTGTACTATACAAGGCATATAATACATATACACAAGAAACTGAGCATACACTATTAAAATCTTGCACACAGAATGGACCGAAAGTACTTGCCATAAAATATTAAAAGATCCTTCATTACAGTAAAAGTATCACCACAAATATTAAACCTGTTAGGCTAGTGGCATAGGTTTAATCAATTTATTTAAAAAACTGTAATCTATTGTATCCAATTAAAACTACTCTATCTAGTACACCTTTGACTATATAACATTTGATAACACTATATTATACAGTTAGTCTTGCTCACTTATGTAACACTGCTACTATAATACTTTATATCCCTCTGTAACTATGCCTTGTGAGATTTAAAATTCGTAAACCAACAGTGAATTACAGCTATAAAAATGTGAATGAAAATTTAAATGTAAAACATTACTGCAAACTCCACAGCTTGGGGAAAAAGAAGTGAATTAAACAGCATCACACAATTGTCTATAGCAAGTCTTCTTTCCTACTTGACAGGTGAAAAAAAGCACTTGCACGTGCAGCTTAATTAATCACTACACTTGACATCTCAATGATTTACAGTGAGGAGCAGGTGAGGACATACAAAACCAGAAAGAAACCCTTGATTTGAGAGTAACATTTCCAGCATACTGGGATGACAAGCACATAGATTCTATCAATGGTGTACAGAAAGCCCATACTGCAAATTATTTGTTAGTAGCAACAAAAGCACAAATTAAGTGGAAGAAAGCTTTAGTTATTAAGAAGATTTCATCCTGTCCACATTTAAAAAAAATTAAAATCAATATTTCAACAAAACTAAACTACCAATTCAAGTTGATTTTAATTTTTTTTTAAATTGTTAAAGGACAGACAGATGATGTGACAAATCAGAAGACCTTTACCCTCCATTAAAAAAAAATGGCATAATATAAATTCATCTTCAAATAACTGGTTGGATGTAGAATTTAAGCAGACATTTCAGTAAAATGAAACTATAGCATCTTAAATTCTTAGATGCAGTTAGAGTTGTTAGCTTCTAAAATGTGCATGTTTGATGGTCTCCTTTGAAAAATTATTTGGCCAACCACCAGGAAATCTAAAGCCAAAATAAACACTTTCAGCCTGATATTGCTCCCATTTAAGTCAATGGGAGTTTTGCCATTGTCTACAAAGGGAACAAAGTTGAGTCCTTTAGCTAAAAAGCTATGTTGCGTTATTTAATTTCTGTGGTTTTTCAGGTGCAAAATGACTGTCATTATCAGCCACCAATGAATCATAGAATCATAGACTTAAAGGTCAGAAGGGACCATGATGATCATCTAGTCTGATCTCCTGCACAATGCAGGCCACAGAATCTCACCCACCCACTCCTGTATCAAACCTGTGTCTGAGCCACTGAAGTCCTCAAATCATGGTTTAAAGACTTCAAGATGCAGAGAATCTTTCTTAACCCGTTGTAGTCTCCCCTTTAACCAGTTCCTTATCCACCTTTCAATTTTCATATTGATCTCCATCTTTTCCAATTTAGCTAATAATTCCCCATGTGGAACCATATCAAATGCCTTACTGAAATCGAGGTAAATTAGATCCACTGTGTTTTCTTTGTCTAACAAATCTGTTACCTTCTCAAAGAAGGAGATCAGGTTGGTTTGGCACGATCTACCTTTTGTAAAACCATGTTGTATTTTGTCCCATTTACCATTGACCTCAATGTCCTTAACTGCTTTCTCTTTCAAAATTTTTTCCAAGACCTTGCATACTACAGATGTCAAACTAACAGGCCTGTAGTTGCCTGGATCACTTTTTTCCCCTTTCTTAAAGATAGGAACTATGTTAGCAATTTTCCAGTCATATGGTACAACCCCTGAGTTTACAGATTCATTAAAAATTCTTGCTAATGGGCTTGCAATTTCATGTGCTAGTTCCTTTAATATTCTTGGATGAAGATTATCTGGGCCCCCCGATTTAGTCCCATTAAGCTGTTTGAGTCTGGCTTCAACCTCGGATGTGGTAATATCTACCTCCATATCCTCATTCCCATTTATCATCCTACCATTATCCCTAAACTCTTCATTAGCCTCATTAAAGACTGAGGCAAAGTATTTGTTTAGATATGTGGGCCAGGCCTAGATTACCCTTAACCTCCAGTCCATCCTCCATGTTTAGCGGTCCCACTTCTTTCTTTGTTTTCTTCTTATTTATATGGCTATAGAACCTTCTACTATTGGTTTTAATTCCCTTTGCAAGGTCCAACTCTACATGGATTTTGGCCTTTCTCACTTTATCCCCAAATGTTCTGACCTCAACAAGGTAGCTTTCCTTGGTGATCACTCCCATCTTCCACTCCTTGTAGGCTTTCTGCTTTTTCTTAATCCCCTCTCTGAGATGCTTGTTCATCCAGCTTGGTCTACAACTCCTACCTATGAATTTTTTCCCCTTTCTTGGGATGCAGGCTTCTGCTAGTTTCTGCAACTTTGACGTCAAGTAATTCCAGGCCTCCTCCACCTTTAGATCCCCAAGTTCTTCAGTCCAATCCACTTCCCTAATTAATTTCCTTAATTTTTTTAAGTTAGCCCTTTTGAAATAAAAAACCCTAGTCACAGTTCTATTTTTGTTTATCCTTCCATTTAGTTTAAACTGAATTAGCTCATGATCGCTCGAACCAAGGTTGTCCCCTACAACCATTTCTTCTATGAGGTCCTCACTACTCACCAAAACCAAATCTAAAATGGCATCCCCTCTTGTTGGTTCAGCAACTACTTGGTGAAGGAATCCATCAGCTATTGCATCTAGGAAAATCTGAGCCCTATTACTATTACTAGCACTTGTCCTCCAGTCTATATCTGGGAAGTTAAAGTCTCCCATGATCATGAAGTGTTATCTATTAAAATTACGTAGACTGTAAGATCTTTCTGTTATATGAGGTGACAACCTGCTTCTTCTTGGGCATGTACCTTATTCAACACTGGTGTTTCTGTATCGTTAGAATAGCCCTTTTACCCCTCTAATCTTCCTCTTGTCAGTGATTCTGCCTGCTTTTCATAACACTATGTTACTGAAGATCTCTTCAAAACCCACTGATTGACTATGCCTCCAACTACGGGGTTTGAAAAACCACTAAACTTATTTAACCAGAGTAAACATAACATACATAACAGTTGCATTCAGTAACCCTTCTACTTCTTACTCCACTAGGGAAAGCATAATCTTGTAAAACCTCTGCAGTGCTTCCCTTGATGATCACAATCTAGATCCCCCTCTCCTCAGGAGCCAAACAATGATCCTTCAAATTCAAACCCCTCAAAGTTCCAAATGATCAGTCTGGGTGGAGCTTCCATCCACCAGTCCAAGCCTCTGTGTCTCTGTGGAACAAAGATTGAAAAGAACACAACATACCCCATCCTACAATTTTGCTTAACACTTATCCTATAACCTCTCGTATAATTCAATTTCAAGTTAACCTACTCCCTTCTCCACACATGTTTACAGCATCTAGCTGAATCGGGACCCAATTCCTGATGGAGGCCTCTAGTTGTTACTGCAATGCAAATATTAAATTATAATGACCTGGCACCCATCATGTTATTTGAGCACCTCCCTATACTTTAAGGTGTGGATTCCTAAGGATTAGTCATACTATATTTTTGTAAATATTTAGAGGACTGTATTTATTGTTCATAAATGGTAACAGCGACAGTCCTGGAGAATGAAGCCCTTTATTCAACAAACAGAACAGGGACAAGGCCAGTAGTAATGCATCTTTCTCATCCTACCCATTCATTTTGTTCACATTCCTCTGGGGTTGATAGGGAGGTTCATTTTTCATGTCCATCTGATCTTTGGCTTCTTTCCTGAAATTGCCAACAAGGGTGCTAACATGTCCAAAAAGAACTGCACCAAGACCACCATTTATTTTACATAAGCCTTTACATAATCAAATAATAATACCCTGATCCTGTAAAGACTTATGCGTGTGCTTGACTTCTTAGATGGGACTTTGAAACACTATGGCCTTTGTGGCTATGCATCTGGACAGGAGTTGTACTAAATACCTAGACAGAAAGGCTCCTTATCTTATCTGTACCCTGACCTATGCTCCTTTCGTCCTAAAAAGGAAGTTTTACACACAACTTCTTGTTTATCTCCATACAGGAGTACTTGTGGCACCTTAGAGACTAACAAATTTATTTGAGCATAAGCTTTCGTGGACTACAGCCCACTTCATCGGATGCATGGAGTGGAAAATACAGTAGGAAGATTATTTTATATATATATATATATATATATACATATATATATATATATATATACACACATACATACATATACACATCACACACACACAGAGAGAACATGAAACAATGGGTGTTACCATGCAGACTATAAGGAGAGTGATCAGTTAAGGTGAGCTATTATCAGCAGGAGAGAAAAAGAACTGTTGTAGTGGTAATGAAATGGCCCATTTCCAGCAATTGACAGGGAGATGTAAGGAACTCTGTGTGTGTGGGGGGGGGGGGGGAAACATGGGGAAATCGTTTTCCTTTATGTAATGGCCCATCCACTCCCAGTCTTTATTCAAGCCTAATTTGATGGTGTCCAATTTGAAAATTAATTCCAATTCAGCAGTCTCTCCTTGGAATCTGTTTTTGAAGTTTTTTTGTTGTAATATTGCGACTTTTAGGTCTGTAATCAAGTGGCCAGGGAGATTGAAGTGTTCTCCAACTGGTTTTTGAATGTTATAATTCTTGACGTCTGATTTGTGTCCATTTATTCTTTTACGTAGAGACTGTCCGGTTTGGCCAATGTACATGGCAGAGGGGCATTGCTGGCATATATCACATTGGTAGATGTGCAGGTGAACGAGCCCCTGATGGCGTGGCTGATGTGATTAGGTCCTATGATGGTATCCCCTGAATAGATATGTGGTCAGAGTTGGCAATGGGCTTTGTTGCAAGGATAGGTTCCTGGGTTAGTGTTTTTGTTGTGTGGTTACATCTCCTTGTCAATTGCTGGAAATGGGCCATTTTCATTACCACTACAAACAGTTCTATTTCTCTCCTGCTGATAATAGCTCACCTTAACTGATCACTCTCCTTATAGTGTGTATGGTAATACCCATTGTTTCATGTTCTCTGTGTGTGTGTATATCTATATCTATATCTTCCTACTGTATTTTCCACAACATGCATCCAGTGAAGAGTGCTGTAGCCCACCTAAGCTTATGCTCAAATAAATTTTAGTCTCCAAGGTGCCACAAGTACTCCTGTTCTTTTTGCAGATACAGACTAACATGGCTGCTACTCTGATACAAATATGCGTTAGCTTCCAGTTAAAGTTGCTCAGATACACATCCTACCAACACAATGAAAGCCAAGGAAGTCACAAGTTAAATACATTTCACCCCCAATTTTCAACATACCTCACCATCCCAGATTACCAAAAAAAAAAAAAAAAAAAAAAAAAAATCACATAGATTTCCCTCTTACAACCAAATGCTTACCTCAATTCTTACCATATTAGTTAGAGAAATGTGTTTAGGTTAGATTGTGGGAACAGTTAAACACGTGGTTGTTATATCTGAACTATGATATGGTGGTAATACAGTGAGAGAAGTAAAACAACTGAGGGATGATATTTGTGTAGGAAATTTACGAGAAAGTAATGCAGTTAAGAGTTATGAAAAGAGACTCAATTTTGTAATCTTGTGAAAATATCATTGTAGAGAGTTAACAGTTAGCGTTTAGCAATGTAGTATATCAACACAGTGTCATTCATTTGAACCTAGGGAGGTCTGTATAGTTGTGGGGTGATATAGGTGGCATGATAGGTAAATTGAACGCGGAACTGAAGTGTGCAGTTGGATTATGTACTTGTAATTTCCTTTGGTTTTATTGTTTGTGTTGAGAGGCTGTGCACTTGAGCAACCTTAACTGTAAACTAAGCAAGTGTGTCTCTGGGGAAATCTTACAGACTTTCTAATATCTTTCCTATGCCGGACCCCCCTCCCCCACTCATTTCACTTCTCCTTCTGGCCTTGCACAGAGCTGACTCCTCCCATGATCTCCCACAACCCCGTTCCTCAACACACTTCTGCCAATGAGCATCACCATCAACCACAACCCTCATCTACCATCAAGATATATGTGAATACCTAAAAGCTGGATTGGTAAGGGCATAGAGCGCATTGGGCTTGTTTGGGATGAAAAAAGTAAAATACAGAGGATTCCCCCATTCGTCAGAGTGCAGCCCCCCTCCGCTCTGCTTATTCCACCACAGGTTCCCCGTTCAGCTCAAGCACCACTTCTCCATGCACTCTTTATAAAACTGTGCTCTCCCTACCACTTCACATCCCTGCTCCACCAATCCCAGCGTCTCAGGGGCTACAGCCTGGTGCTCTGGTAGGAGTGAGATGGGTTGTGTGGAATTAAGGAAAAGAAGCAGGGATGCATATGGGACCATGGGATGTGGCTGGCATGGAAGGGAACCTGCTGCCTACCAAGGCAGTTGTGCTGTCCCATGGAAGGTGCACTGGTGGGAAAAATTTGGGATGTACATGCAAAGATGGGGACAAAAAAAAGCCATTTATGATCTTCCTCTCCCTAAGCAACATGAAACGTTTTAATCCTCCGCAACTCTGGCCTGTTAAATCACAACTCCACTCTGGTAAACCAGTAACTGGGCCAGAGTGAGACTGAATGACTCTATAGCCTGGTGGCTAGGACACTGAGCTGGCAGGGTTCCAGTCCCTGTGCCAATGACTATTTAACAATTTCATACAAAGTGGAACAACTTCCACAGCAGAGATTAAGCGAGACCTACCAATGAATACCCTATAGTTGGGCACCCATCTCGGAGGGGGGAAATTTGGGTTCAAGTCCCTGGTGTGCCACACATCCCAGGTGAGTGCCATCATAAAGGAGGGGAACGGGCTGTACCAGCACCACAGGTTTTGTCAATCTAATCTTTTTTTTTTTCCCCTGTAAAGAAAATAAAGTTAAAAGTGCCCCCAAAACAAAACATTTAATTCAACCAGAAACAAATTGTTCCCAACTTTTTCAATTTGCCAAAAACGCTAAGAACTGTCATTTTCAGTTTGGGTCAAACTAATTTTACCCTTCCTGCCCAATTTTTCAGAACTGATGATAAACCAAAAAAAACGAATCAGGTTATTTTCATAGCTCTAGCTACAGCGCCTCTAGGATGGCTCAAGTTTTTTTCTTTTCTGCTTTCACCAATATATTCTTTTTTGCTTCCTTGTCATTAGGGCCAAAAGAGGACATTTCCTTTTATGCCAGACTTATTTCATTCAAACATAAATCATTCCAGCGTAATTTATTAGTCTTATGTTCTTACAATCTCTGCATTACTGTATATTTGCTCTCCTTTTCTTTTGTGTACTTTCAGTTTTAGATTGGTTAATTGCACTTTGCTGGGATTATAGCCATCACCATAATTAGTGCCTATAAACTACTAGGTCCACATCACTATTTAAATGTTTATTGATTTTATTTTTTTAAGCTAATGTTAGGGTCAACAAAACTTTTTTTTTTTTTTTGTACTACATATTGTAGTTTGTTTATATCTAAAACATTTCAAATATTGCCATGGTATGTAGACATGTATATCCTTATGGATTACTGTTAAAAGTGTTCAAAGGCATAATTCCAACATACAAATGCAATTAATTCAGAAAGATCAGTAAGTCAGCATTCAAAGTATTCACTATAACATTTTCAAAAAATGACTGCTCTTACATATCCTGCACCTAAATTGAAACAAACTTTATTCAGAATACATAAAATGATGATCTAATGTTCACATAAGTAGCATTCCTTATAGACTTTCTATTATGTTGTATTTTGAATCAACTTTAGAACATTATTTTTGAAATATGAGAAAAATGAACTTTAATACACAAAAGTTATATATCATTGATATCTTGCAATTTACTTCATATTCATATTGATGTTCTTTCATGCCAAAAATAATATTTAACAAAAAAAGGTTGCAAAAGACAGTCACAGAATCACACAGTTGGAAGGGACCTCAGGAGGTCATCTAGTCCAACCCCCTGCTCAAAGCAGGACCAATCCCCAGACAGATTTTTGCCCCAGATCCCTAAATGGCCCCCTCAAGGATTGAACTCACAACCCTGGGTTTAGCAGGCCAATGCTCAAACCACTGAGCACTGTGGCATAAGCAACAAGGAGTCCTGTGGCACCTTATAAACTAAACAGATGTTTTGGCGCATGAGCTTTCGTGGGTGAATACCCACTTCGTCGGATGCATGTATCCGATATGCATCCGACGAAGTGAGTATTCACCCACGAAAGCTCATGCTCCAAAACGTCAGTTAGTCTATAAAGTGCCACAGGACTCTTTGTTGCTTTTACAGATCCAGACTAACACGGCTACCCCTCTGATACTTGAAACTTGGCGTAGTTCAGGAAGTCGTAATTGGCTATCCTAAACTGGAGGCTAAATGACAAAACTTTCTCCCCAACAGGTCCAGACCTTTGCCCTCTTTATCCATAGGAGTAGACTGGGTATGTTGCGGTCTAGCCCTTTCAAAAGTGGCCTGGACCAGCAGTAGAGTTGGGAACAGGGTGAGAAAACAAAAATTCTACTGGTGGGCCTGTGAGGGTAGACACTCCCACACCAGAGTTCGATTTTGCAGTCCCTCAGCCATTTACTCCAAAACCTCACTCACTTTTCTACTTCCCAAAAAAGGTCTTTGCAGAGTGCCCTGCAGTTTATCAAAACTGGGTTTTGATACCACAAAAGTGGAGTAGTGATTTCCTGAGCCAAGGACCCACTACTAAAAATGCCCTGCCAGCTTTACATTATTTTTAAAAGTCAAAGGACTGTTAGTTCAAGTCACTGTTGATGGCAGCTACCATGAAATCAAAAGAACAGAGACTCAGTAAGACCTAAAAACATTTAGGGCTTTATAGGACATTAAAGAAAAATACAATATACAATTGAGAATACTGAAAAACCTAGAGATGCTTTAAGATAGTTGTAGACAGAACAATCAGATAGTGATGAATCTATATTCTGATAAATATCAGCTGTATTGTAAAACAATGAAAACCAGTAAAACCATACAAGTGTGTTTATCTGACTGAGACAAAGCCAGAAAAATCCAAAACACTGTTTTCCAAGCTTCTTCCATTATTATTACTGTTTTACCTCTGGGGAGTCATGAAAAAACAGATCAAGTTAAAATACCAAAACAAAGTCACTAGAAATTGACATGAATCACATTAGTTTATAGAGCCTACATACTGGCATATTGCATCATTTTTCCAAATGATTCATGCAAATATCAGTGAATCTCCAATTGTAAGCTTTAGGTGCATATGGACAATTGAAAATACACCTTCCTTCATTAACTTTTGACAAGTGAAATGTGTCAGTAATCTCCAGAAAGTGCCAACATAATATTTTAACATTCATGGAGAGACACACAATATGAACATAAGAATGGCCATACTGAGTCAGACCAATTGTCTATCTAGCCCAATACCCTGCTTTTCAACAGTGGCCAGTGCTAGATGCTTCAGGGAGAATCAACAAAACAGAGCAATTATCAAGTGATCCATCTCCTGTCGTCCAGTCCCAGCTTCTGGCAGTCAGAGGTTTAGGGACACCCAGAGCATGGGCTTGAGTCCCTGACCATCTTGGCTAATGGCCATTGATGGACCTATCCTCCATGAACTTATCTAATTCTTTTTGGAAACCAGTTATACTTTTGGCCTTCACAACATCCCCCTGGCAATAAATTCCACAGGTTGACTGTGCATTGTGTGAAGAAGTACTTCCTTTTGTTTTAAGCCTGCTGCCTATTAATTTCATTTGACGACCCCTGGTTTCTATGTTATGCGTAGGGCCCTACCAAATTCATGGTCCACTTTGGTCAATTTCACAGTCATAGGATTTTTAAAAAAAAAATCAGAAATTTCATGATTTCAGATATTTAAATCTGAAATTTCATGGTATTGTAACTGTAGGGGTCCTGATCCAAAAGAGGGTTGTGGAGGGGTTGTGGTATTGCCAACCTTACTTCTGTGCTGCCTTTAGAGCTGGGCCCTTGGCCAGCAGCCACCATTATCCAGCTGCCCAGCTCTGAAGGCAGCGCACAAGGGTGGCGTAGTATGGAATTGCCACCCTTATGTCTTTGCTGCTCCTGGTGGGGCACGGCCTTCAGAGCCGTGTGCCTGGACAGCAGCCGCCACTCTCCTGCCACCCAGCTCTGAGGGCAGTGCAGAAGGGTGGCAATACAATAACCTTGCAACACCACTTCCTACAGCCCCCTTTTGGGGCCGGATCCCCAGTTTGAGAAATGCTGGTCTCCAATAAATCTGTATAGTATAATGTAAAAGTATACAAAAGACCAGATTTCACAGTCCGTGATGCATTTTTCACGACCATGAATTTGGTAGGGCCCTAGTTATGTGAAGGGATAAATACTTCCTTATTTACTTTCTCCACACCATTCCTGACTTTACAGACCTCTATCATAACCCCCCTTTAGTCATCTCTTTTCTAAGATGAACACTCCCATTCTTTTTAATTTCTCCTAATATGGAAGCTGTTCCATTCCCCTAATCATTTTTGTTGCCTCTCTCTGTACTTTTCCCAACTCTCATATATATTTTTTGAGATGGGGTGACCAGAACTGCATGCAGTAAAAAGGTGGGGTGTACCATGTATTTATACAGTGGCATTATATTATTTTATTATCTATCCCTTTCGTAATGGTTCCTAACATTCTGTTAGTTTTTCTGACTGCCACTGCACAGTGAATAGATGTTTTCAGAGAACTGTCCACGAGGACTCGATCTCTTTCTTGAGTGGTAAAAAATGATTACTTACCTTTCTGTAACTGTTGTTCTTCGAGATACGTAGCACATACCATTCCACTGTAGGTGTATGTGTGCACCTTATGCACAGTGGTTGGAGATTTTTCCCTCAGCAGTACCAGTCAGGGCAGTGCAAGCACCCTCTGGTGCCTCACACCACTGCACACACATCTACAGAGGAATGGACATGTGCAGTCACTTGACTCCATCATTTAGCATGCATAGTTGAGATTATGTTTTCCAATGTGCATTACTTTGCATTTATCAACATTGAATTTCATCGCCATTTTGTTGCCTAGTCGCCCAGTTTTGTGGGATCTCTTTATGCTAGGTGCTGTAGAAATACATAAGTAGAAAGTCCGTGCTCCAAAGAATTTACAATCTAACGCATCTTGATTACTACTACTATGATGAGCAGTTGAACTAGCAAAGCTAGTCTACAACCAGTCCCCAGCACAGAAGGGCTAGTGGAATCCAGTCCATACTCCCATTTTTAACATGTTTAAAGGTAAATTTAGTACTCCAGAATTCTGGGGGATTGAGAGCCCTGAAAATTGAAGTCCTCTGCAGGGTTTAATTCCTAAGTTTGTGTAAGTGGAAACATACGCCTCCAAAGACAAAATGTGAAAAGCAGTGAACACATTTTAGAAATAAAGGTCATATTAAAAAAAAACAAAAAAACAAGCTAACAATAGGTGAATCAGCAAACCCCTATTGTTCCTGCTATTTCTTGGTGGTTGAACTGGCTTTTTTTGTCGACTGACAAGAGAGGTGCTATCTCTGGCAAAGGATACATTTATCTTCTGTTTTTCCTCTGCTATCTTTTACTGTGCATCTTAGTGCCTTCCTTCTTACGACCACCTCCCTCTTGCAATGCTCCCGTCTTCTATCCCTTTCCCTCAAATTTTCCCTGCCAAGTTTCCTCCAAATTTTAACAGCATAAATTGGTAACTATTTTAGCATCTAATGGGCCAGTGGATACCTCACTCTGAAGCCCATTTATTTTACTCCTTTGTAGGGGGATTACACAATGAGAAATGGGTATACAAGTTCCGAAGGACAAAGATGACCTGAATGGGTTGTGCTGCTCAGTTCTAACCAAACTGTCCCTCACTAATGTTTGGACACAGTCCACATCTACTAGGAGAACATCCCTCACACCTAGCTGCATAGGTACATTACATACAAGCTAAAAACTATTACCACAGCAAGATTATGTTTCCTCATACTTATGCCCCATCAATGCTCAGAATACATATTCATGTGTGTGTCTGTTGATCACAAGTGAAACAGAAAAGGAGGGACTTGGTGGTTTTCTTCTAGAGTCTGGGGACAAGATACTGTGTTGAACCTCTAAAAGTTGCAACACTCACAACCTAGGGGAAAGGGGGGAACCTAAAGTGCACCTTCCAGATTCAGGGCTGTTCTGGGGGGTCAGCGTGGACCCCAGCACATCTTCATCTTGGAGCGCTGCCTAAACTATAATAGTCTGTTACCAGACATCTATGGGAAGCAGCACTGCCCAGAATCTCTACACACTGTGGCTCCAGCCCCTCACGCCCCCAACATGCCCCACCCATCACCTTTCTTTCACGCAACTTACACCAGGGTTTGCAAGGCAGTTGTGGGAGGACAGCCTGTGGTTGTCTTCCTCAATTCCTGAATTCTCCCCCAGCCAGATCTAGGATTAAGGATCTCAGTTTGGAGGAGCATCCTTGTCCTTTCTAGTTTCTCTCGGAGGCCCTAAGTCATTTTATTCTTCTCCATGACAGTCATTTGGACAAATAATGAAGCCCTCTCAGTTCTACACTGCGGCTGCGGTCTCTCTGATGGATCAGCCTCCAAGATGCTCTCTGTTTACTGCACAGCCTCTGCCAGTGTGAACACATTATTCTGCCACATCTGCACTCTTGCAGGCAGACTTTGTAAGTAAAGATCCATTATTAGATCCATCTATGTCTCTATTTTCTGGGTGACAAGCCTGAGCTAATGAGTCACTTAGCTTGTTAGGTGTAAGACAAAGGTACCTGGCTGAACCCTCTTCATGTAACCAGACATGTTTCTGGGTTATCTTCTGGTTCCAGTTTCGCTAAGGAAGAGACTGGATTTCCTGGCATCGTGAGTGGTGCATGTGGGCCAACCCCAGAACTGCAGTTGCCATGCCTGTGGGCGCTGCAACCCAGGTTTGCTGTCATTGTTTCTATTAAGTATTCACAAAGCTGCTCATTTTCCCTCCTTGTACAAAGTGTTTTATCCTACCACTGACACCATCCTGCTCTGAACAGAATATATTAAAAAGAGAGCGAGAGAGAGAGAGAGAGAGACACACACACACACACACACCCTCCCCCGCCCCCAAACTTATCCCCTTGGTACACCTTGCCTTTATTGGTAACTCAAACAACAACAAACATAACAAGCCAGAGGTGAAACTTTCCTCAAACTTGTTAGTTTCTAGGATTTCCCTGCAGGACTGCTTTTCCTCCCAAACCCTACTTCCCTCAGTCTCATATACTCCAACCTCTCATATCCTGATTTGAGATAAGATGCATCTGTCAGTATAACTCAGCTATAATTTTCTGCCTCTTTATGCAGGGCGGAAGCACTTCACATTAGGATAATTACAAGGAAACCAGCATCCTTATTCAGAATCTTAGAGCCTACCACACTATTACATGTTGCTAATGACTTCCTGCTGCAACAGCACACTAAGGTTGATCCAGTATGGAGAAGAAATGGGTCACAGCAAGACTGCGGGGTCAGCATGCCATGCATCTGTTTATCCACAGAACAAGTTCAGCCTCAGTAGTAGCAGTGCAAGTTTCCCTTCTGTTGCACCACAGGCCTGACTGCAAAAGGACCTTTTGGGCTGAGAAGATAGATCAAGCACATTCAGTCCATGGCATCTCTACTGAGGCTGCCATCCAAGTGGTTAATCACTGTCAACTGTAATAGTGTTTTGGGGCTTGGACATACGACCATCTTCAAGTAGTCTAACAGAAAGGAGCCATGGGAGCTGGTGGCAGTTTCAAGCCCTGACAAAAGCCAAAGGTTTGACCCTTTTCCCACTGAAGTCAACTGGAGTTTTTAATTGACTCCAACAGAAGCAGGATCAGCTCTAATGAAGGTTAATGTACCTTAATTTTATTTTGCATATAATAAAACTGGTCCTAAGCAATCACTCAGGGGACTGAAAAAAAGTCACTGCTTAACTAATAAAAGAACAAAAATGGAGACACTTTGGGGAGGCTTCTTAAGACAGAAGGTTGCCTAATAAAGAGAGTCTCTTCTTCAGGCTTCATTACGTACACCAACATGTATTCTAAGAATACTGGTAAGAGAAGCTGTTTTAAAAATGCTTTTTACTTACCAATACATGTGGGTCTTAAGTGCCTGCATAGCTTCTGCAATATTTGAGGATATCACTAATATCTAATCCCAAGCAAGCTCCTTTAACTGTTTTAGGTTTTAGTGATGTCATCAACCATAGCACAGAAAAAAACAGAACCTCATGACCCTGAACTATTTTAAAAGATAAGTGGAAGAACCAATTTAAAATTATTTTGGTTTTAATCTTAAATCACAAACAAAAAACATGCTTACTGTAATTTAAGAGCTCAGTCTTGATTTACCAGCTGAGAGAAATGACGTCTTACGCTCAGCTCGAAGGCATTTCTTCATTTGTCTGTCTGTAATATTAAAACCTTTGCATGCTGTGGGTATTAGGGGACCCAGATATGGAGGCCCAAAGGACCTGGGCGGGGGGGACAGAGTAACTGGCATGGGAGAGTGGAATGAGGGGAGAGGGACATGGGGGCTACGCAGAGTCCCTTGCATGGGAAAGGGGGTTTGCATAGAATCCTTGAAACAGAAGAGGATGGGAGAGTGACACACAGAGCACTAGTTGGGAAGGAATATAAGGAGCCCCTGATGTATGCAATGTACACAGCCTACAGAAGCAATGAAGTGTGGACTCCAGCACAAAGTCTAGACATTAACACACTAAAGTATTTTTGTCGTTTAGAATCTGGAAAGAAAATCCAATATTCTGATCACAGATCACTTCATTTGACTTATATCTTTAAAAAAGGCCTTTTGAAATGAGAGACACTAAAAAAATCTGTAATCAATAGGAGTGTAATCAGTTTGTCAGTATAATCAATAGCTCTTCAAAACTTAAAACTCATTTCAACCAATATCTCTAAATAACTAATTTTTTGACAAGTACAAACAGGACATTATGGAAAAGCTGAAGTAACAGAAGTTCTTGTATTTATTTGTATTATTGAAAGTTATTTTCTGAAGTAAAATTGTTATTCGTGTATGTATAAAAATTAGGGCTGTCAAGCAATTAAAAAAAATTAATCTTGATTAATAGCGCTGTTAAACAACAATAGAATGCCATTTATATTAAATATTTTTGTATGTTTACTACATTTTCAAATATTTTAATTTCAATTACAACACAAAAAAAAGTGAGCACTGTATACTTTGTATTCTATTACAAATATTTGCACTGTAAAAAACAAAAAAACCTGTTTTTCAATTCGCCTTATACAAGTACTGTAGTGCAATCTCTTTATCATGAAAGTTGAATTTACAAATGTAGAATTATGTACAAAAAAAAACTGCATTCAAAAATAAAACAACGTAAAACTTTAGAGCCTACAAGTCCACTCAGTATTACTTCTTGGTCAGCCAATCAGACAAACAAGGCTGGTTACAATTTGCAGGAGATAATGCTGCCTGCCTCTTGTTTATAATATCACCTGAAAATGAGAACAGGCATTCTCATGGCACTGTTGTAGCCGGCATTGCAAGATATTTACGTGCCAGATGAGCTAAAGATTCATATGTCCCTTCATGCTTCAACCACCATTCCAGAGGACATGCTTCCATGCTGATGATGGGTTCTGCTCAATAACGATCCAAAGCAGTGTGGACTGATGCATGTTCATTTTCATCATCTGAGTCAGATGCCACCAGCAGAAGGTTGGTGGGTTTTTTTTTGGTGGTTCGGGTTCTGTAGTTTCCACACGGGAGTGTTGCTCTTTTAAGACTTCTAAAAGCACACTCCACACCTTGTCCCTCTCAGATTTTGGAAGGCACTTCAGATTCTTAAAGCTTGGGTTAAGTGCTGTAGCTATTTTTAGAAATATCACATCAGTACCTTCTTTGCATTGTCAAATCTGCTGTGAAAGTGTTCTTAAAATGAACATGTGCTGGGTCATCATCCGAGATTGTTATAACATGAACTATATGCAGAATGCGGGTAAAACAGAGCTGGAGATATACAATTCTCCCCCCAAGGAGTACAGTCACAAATTTAATTGACCAGTTATTTTTTAAACGAGCATCATCAGCATGGAAGCATGTCCTCTGGAAGGCGTCATATGAATGTTTAGCATATCCAGCTACAAAAGTGCCATGCAAACACCTGTTCTCACTTTCAGGCGACACTGTAAATAAGCTGGCAGCATTACCTCCCATCAATGTAAACAAACTTGTTTGTCTTAGTGATTGTCAGAATAAGAAGTAGGACTGAGTGGACTTGTAGGCTCTAAAGTGTTACACTGTTTTGTTTTTGAGTGCAGTTATGTAACCAAAAAAAATCTGAATTTGTAAGTTACACTTTCAGGATAAAGAGATTGCACTTCAGTACTTGTATGAGGTGAATTGAAAAATACTATTTCTTTTGTTTATCATTTTACAGTGCATATATTTATAATAAAAATAATAATATAAAGTGAGCACTGTGCACTCTGTATTGTGTGTTGTAATTGAAATCAATATTGAAAATGTAGAAAAACATCCAAAAATATTTAATAAATTTCAATTGGTATTCTATTGTTATAAGTGCGATTAATAGCGATTTTTTTTAGTTAATTGCGTGAGTTAACGGCAATTGACAGCCCTAATAAAAATGTATATATATAGCTGTGCTACCTGAAACATTCAAAATAGCATATACTTGCTTAAGTACACTAAACTGGTTCTGTACAGTTTCCACTGTAATATTAAGGTCTGGTCTACACACAACTTGTACTGAAATAACTAAATAAGCTTAATTCACGCCTTTTGTCATTTTGCTGCTGCGTGGACCAGACCTAACATACAGAGTTTTGAAAATGAAAAAAATAACTAATACACAAATGAACCCAATCACAATTTCCAGATTTACAACAGATAATGCCAAATGATAATAGTCCAACTTACTCTTTTACTGAGGCAAATAACTGGCCACATACTACAACCTAATGTACAGCAGCAACAAAGGCAGCCACAAAGTAGCCATCGAACATTAATTGGAAGGTTCTTCTTAAGACAACTGTTAACTCTGCTGATGCTGGCTTTAAATTCCTCAGGTGCAACCTGTGAAGAAAGAAAAATAATCCACTACTACTGCAATATAATTTAAATGATGAGTATTCCTGCAAAGCTCAACTATTTGTAGAAACCCAAATACCAAGCTTTTCTAGTAGCAAAATCTTGTTACCCAAATTCTAAGTTTTAGAGGCTGTTATAGTAAATTTCTAATTGAGACTTATCCATAGATACTCACCTTTCCAGTTAAAGAAGAAGGGAATTCTGCTTCAAATTTGTTGCTCAGTCCAAATCTGGGGGGAGGGGGAAAAAAAGGTAGATCATACCAGAAACACAATCATTCAATGAAGAGATTAATACCTCATCACGAAGGTTCCTTTGCAAAAGCAAACAAACTTAAAAAAAAAAAAACACATTTCCATCTGAAGGGTTAGGTGGGAGGGGGCAGTGGGGTGGGAAGAGGGGGTGGGGGGGGAATTTGAGACATGCAGGGCTCCGGTGGCCAGAGAAAGAGGTGACTTTCCCCAGCTCCAGGGCTGTGGCTGCCAAGGAAAGATGGCCCTCCTTCCCAGCCCCAGCTCTCTGACGGGGGAGAGAGGGAGAGACACCCTTCCTTCCCAGCCCTAGCTTGGGGGCTGCTGCAGAAGGGAAGAGAGGGCACATTGTATTAGAAAGATAAGACTACTGATATTAAAATACAAGTTGTGTGCTTTTATTTGTAGAACAAAAAAACATTATTAAGGGGTTTTTTTATATAGCGCTTTTATCCAAAGCACTTCACAATAGTTAGCTAACAGTACAAACAACATTTGGAAAGATCATTAAGTGGTCCGCCGAGATCCTCTGCAATTTTCAAGTGGTCCGCAAAAAAAAAGTTTCAGAACCACTACTTTATGTAATGTACTTTTGGCTATGTCTACACTAAAGAGCCTATGTCAGCATAACCTTTCAGTGTAGACACAGTATACTCCT
The DNA here is from genome assembly GCF_020497125.1 of Mauremys mutica. Classification (NCBI taxonomy): domain Eukaryota; kingdom Metazoa; phylum Chordata; order Testudines; family Geoemydidae; genus Mauremys; species Mauremys mutica. Next base: position 93,010,613 of record NC_059076.1, on the reverse strand, counting down.
ACAGGAGTTTTACTGCTGGTGTAGAAACCTTCCTGAGCCACATTAGTTATGCCGACAGAAGCACTCTTACATAGTCATCGACTCTGTGGGTGCTCTAGGGCTGGAGTACCCATGGAAAAAAAAATAGTGGGTGCTCAGCACCCACCAGTCCCCTGCCGATCAGTTGTTCAGCGGGCCCCCTCAACGCATCCCACCTGACACCAATTAACTGTTCGGTGGTGGGTGGGAGGCGCTGTGGGGGGAGGAGGAGGAGGAGCGGGGGAAGGAAGAGTCAAGGCAGAGCGGAGCCTTGGGGAGAGGTGGGGCAGGTTTGGGAAGAGGTGGGCGGGGTGGAGCCTTGGGGGAGCAGCGGAGTGGGAGTGGGGCCTCAGGGCAGAGTGGGAGTGGAGCACCCCCTGGGAAAGCTGAGAGTCAGTGCCTGTGCACTCTTATGTCGGCACAGCTGCATCTACACTAGGGTTTTGTTGCCACAGCTATGTTGAGTCAGGGGTGTGGGATTTTTCACACTCCTGACTGACAGATTTGCTGGTATAGGTTTTAAATCCAGACAAGGCCTTACTGTTTGTTGATGGTGCCAGCCCTTCCCCAAACCCTGCAAGAGGGTGTTTACCAGTGGAAGTCATGGCAAAGCTGATGCTGAACAGGCTGTTGTATGCACTGAAGCTTTGTCTTCACTAGGAAAAAAGATGTCTTTTCATACCAAATGGTAAAAACACCTTTTTTCCCTAGTGTGGATGCACCTTGAAAAGAAAGGAAGGGGAGCATGTTCAGGGTTTTTACATTCAGGACCAGCCACTGTCACTGTTCTATGCATAAATAAGGGAGCAAAAACAAAGTTAATTTTTCAAAGAACTATTTTAGGACATAATTAAAGGACATTATCAGAAACTTTTTTTAAGTCATTTTGAAAGAAATTAAAGTTGACAGCACCTATTTAACGGTCAACACTTAAGTTTAAACCCCCCCACAAAATATGTAAAGTCAAGCTAAGTCCACAAATACTACAGCCCAAGCTGCATGAATCACGTCAGCGATACATCTTATGAGCAACTATGCAATGGCAACAGAGTTAGATTACACAGCAATACATAAATATGACAATTACATATTAATTCAATTAATTTGTCCTACTGGGTATGCACTGCTGTGCTATATTTTAGGAAAATATATTGCATTGGTGTTTCTTAGAAAGCTCTGTCATTCTAGAAATGAAAAAAAACATATAGCTATAGTACATAAAGTTCAGCAACTTATTTCATGGGGGGGAAGCCCTGTGCCATGTGGAGCCCTACAGATTTCATTTGGCTCTTTGAAGTGTTCACCCACATGGACAAGTTGCAGGACTGAGGCCTAAGAGTCTTCTCTCTTGACTTGATTATTAATCCTCACTGAGTTCTACAAAGCCAGACAACTCCAACGAAATCTGACTGGATAGTTTTTAAGTTATTAATGTTTAATGTTTGAGGTGAGGTGGTCTAACACTGTAAACTATTCTAGCTTTGAACAGATCTCAAGAACTAGATGAGAAGTTTCAACTTGCCAACTTTAAACTACTAAACAGACTTCCTGTGAATCTGAGGCAAAATTGAAGACTGTACATACTGTAATGTTGTAGAAGAAATTCCAGAATATAATATACAAAACCTGACAAATCCACTCACCAATATCCTGTAGGAAACTTTACTTGGCAAATGGTGGCCTTTCCCAGAAGCCTGTGTAGAATTTAAGCTTTTATTTTTATAAAGTTACATTTTATAAAGTTAAATTTCTAGCCCTTATAATTATGATAGCCTTCCAAACTACATAGTATTATTGAACTGAATCTACAGACAACCTGAAACAGAGGTTAAATTGTCCAGGACACAAATATTGACCCCAAAGAAAAGCTTGAGCAGTTGGACTGTGTGCAGAAAAGTTCCCCTGAGGTTTGAGAGTAAGGGAAGGCGTTAAAGAAATCATTCCCCCATGCAGGTTACTTTGTGACAGTACAGCTACTCAATGACTGCTACTTCACATGATTAACATACCTACTAAGTGGGCTGAAATGGCCAGAAGATTACACAAATAATATGGAAAAAATAAATGTTACGAAGAGATACAGAATAGAACAAGGTGCTTAAAAATAGGTCTGCATCTTGATCTAGAAGTCTTACTATATATAACCCAACTGGAAATCCATGCTCAAAAACTCCTTTGGTCTGCTGTTCTCTAACTCTTGTTCTACAGTGGTACTGATTGGGATCAGGGTAGATTAAAAAAAAATCAATGATTTCTTTAAATCAGATTTTTTTGATAAAATGCTTTTTGAGGAAAAAACCTATCTAAAGATAGTTTTAATTAAGATACATTATAGTTCAAAGATATCTCATTGTGGAATAGGGATGATAAATTCTAATTCTATAGTATGAGATAATATATTCATATAATGTTTAAAAAATGAGTTCCAATAGTTCATGGATTAGGGACCCAATCTTATGGGGTTCCAGGGACTTCTGTAGAGATTATTTAGGTTAGTCTTTCTATCTACCCAATGGGACTCAGTGCTCAGTCTAGAAGATACCATCAGAGATGCTTAGTTGTGCAGTTCTTAAACTGTGCATGTGTGTCTCCAGAGATAACATGCTTGTTAACTGCAAAAATGAATCACAGAATCATAGACTTTAAGGTCAGAAGGACCATTATGATCATCTAGTCTGACCTCCTGCAAAATGCAGGCCACAGATTCTCACCCACCCACTCCTATATCAAACCTGTGTCTGAGCCATTAAAGTCCTCAAATCATGGTTTAAAGACTTCAAGGTACAGAGAACCTTCCAGCAAGTGACCCGTGCCCCATGCTGCAGAGGAAGGTGAAAAACCCCCAGGGTTCTGGGAATCTGCTCTGGAGGAAAATTCCTTCCCGACCCCAAATATGGCAATCAGCTAAACCCTGAGCATGTGGGCAAGACTGACCAGCCAGACACCCAGGAAAGAATTCTCTGTAGTAACTCAGATTCCACCCCATCTAACATCCCATCAAAAGCCATTGGGCATATTTACCGCTAGTAGTCAAAGACCAATTAATTGCCAAAATTAGGCTATCCTATTATACCATCCCCTCCATAAACTTATCAAGCTTAGTCTTGAAGCCAGGTATGTCTTTTGCCCCCACTACTCCCCTTGGAAGGCTGTTCCAGAGCTTCATTCCTCTGATGGTTACAAACCTTCATCTAATTTCAAGTCTAAACTTCCTGATGGCCAGTTTATATCCATTTGTTCTTGTATCCACATTGGTACTGAGCTTAAATACTTCCTCTCCCTCCCTGGTATTTATTTCTCTGATATATTTATAGAGAGCAATCATATGTCCCCTCAGCCTTCTTTTGGTTAGGCTAAACAAGCCAAGCTCTTTGAGTCTCCTTTCATAAGACAGGTTTTCCATTCCTTGGATCATCCTAGTAGCCCTTCTCTGAACCTGTTCCAGTTTGAATTCATCCTTCTTAATCATGGGAGACCAGATGTCCACACATTATTCCAGATGAGGTCTCACCAGTGCCTTGTATAACGGTACTAACACCTCCTTATCTCTATTGGAAATTTCTCGCCTGATGCATCCCAAGACCGCATTAGCTTTTTCACAGCCATATCACATTGGCGACTCATAGTTATCCTGTGATCAACCAATACTCATAGACTCATAGACTTTAAGGTCAGAAGGGACCATTATGATCATCTAGTCTGACCTCCTGCACAATGCAGGCCACAGAATCCCACCCATCCACTTCTATAACAAACCCCTAGCCTATGTCTGAGTTATCGAAGTCCCCAAATTGCGGTTTGAAGACCTCATGCTGCAGAGAAGCCTCCAGAAAGTGACCCATGCCCCATGCTGCAGAGGAAGGCGAAAAACCTCCAGGGCCTCTGCCAATCTGCCCTGGAGGAAAATTCCTTCCCGACCCCAAATATGGCCATCAGTTAAACCCTGAGCATGTGGGCAAGACTCATCAGCCAGCACCCAGGAAAGAATTCTCTGTAGTAACTCAGATCCCAACCCATCTAACATCCCATCACAGACCACTGGGCATACTTACCTGCTGATAATCAAAGATCAATTGCCAAATTAATTGCCAAAGTTAGGCTATCCCATCATACCATTCCCTCCATAAATTTATCAAGCTTAGTCTTAAAGCCAGATATGTCTTTTGCCCCCACTACTCCCCTTGGTAGGCTGTTCCAGAACTTCACTCCTCTAATGGTTAGAAACCTTCGTCTAATTTCAAGTCTAAAGTTCCTAGTGTCCAGTTTATATCCATTTGTTCTTGTGTCCACATTGGTACTAAGCTTAAATAATTCCTCTCCCTCCCTAATATTAATCCCTCTGATATATTTATAAAGAGCAATCATATCCCCCCTCAACCTTCTTTTGGTTAGGCTAAATAAGCAAAGCTCTTTCAGTCTCCTTTCATAAGACAGGTTTTCCATTCCTCGGATCATCCTAGTAGCCCGTCTCTGAACCTGTTCCAGTTTGAATTCATCCTTCTTAAACATGGGAGACCAGAACTGCACACAGTATTCCAGATGAGGTCTCACCAGTGCCTTATATAATGGTACTAACACCTCCTTATCTTTGCTGGAAATACCTCGCCTGATGCATCCTAAAACCGCATTAGCTTTTTTTTATGGCCATATCACATTGGCGGCTCATAGTCATCCTGTGACAAATACTCCGAGGTCCTTCTCCTCCTCTGTTACTTCCAACTGATGCTTCCCCAGCTTATAACATCTGATGCATCTGACGAAGTGGGTATTCACCCATGAAAGCTCATGCTCCAATATGTCTGTTAGTCTATAAGGTGCCACAGGACTCTTTGCTGCTTTTACAGCTTATAACAATAGTTCTTGTTATTAATCTTGTTATTAATCAACATACAGGATTCTCAAGACTATCCAGCTTCAAGATCACCATCATTTTCTATAGTTTCAGAGTTATCTGCCAATGATAGTGTTTCAGTCACATCATGTATGTCACATAGCCACTGTAGATCACCTGTAGCAAAAATAAATAAATAAAGAAAGAAAATCGCCATCTTCCAGAAACAACCATAGATAAGTTTGTGATAATAACCAGATTACAAAAAGAGGTAACTGATGAAAAAATTGCCCGGTCTGTTTATGCAACAAATGCTCCTTTCCGTATGATTGAGAACCCACACTTCATTAACATGGTTCAGTCATTAAGACCAGGATACAATCCAGGTAACAGAGCAGATGTCACAGGCAAATTGCTGGATAAAGTGTATGAAAGAGAAATTGAGCAGTGTGCAAAAGGCCTAGAGGGTAAAATTATTAACCTGAGTCTTGATGGGTGGAGCAATGTCCACAATGATCCTGTTGTACGTGCTTGTGTGACAACAGAAGAAGGGAATGTCCTCCTTACAGAAACAATTGATACATCAGGAAATGCTCACACACAGCAGAATACTTACAAGAAGTAGCAGTAAAAGCTATAACAAACTGAAAAAAAATGCAAATGTCTAGTACGCAGCTTGGTCACAGACAATGCTGCAAATGTATCCAAGATGAGAAGAAATTATTTAGATGAGAGTGAAGACAGTCCCAAGCAAATAACATATGGTTGCAGTACTCATTTGATGCTCCCCCTAGCCAAAGACTTCAGTGTTCCAGAAATAAAGGCTAATGTTGTTGAAATTGCAAAATACTTCCGTAACAACCACTTTGCACCAGATGCTCTGAAAAAAGTGGAAGGAACCAAGCTAACTCTCCCACAAGATGTGTGATGGAACTCAGTAGTTGACTGTTTTGAGCACTATAGCAAGAATTGGCCTAATCTGATGACAGTTTGGGAACAAAATCGTGAAAAAATAGATGGGACAAGCACTACCAGCTCATTTTCTTGCAAATATTCTCAATACTCAGTACCAGGGTCAAACCTTAACAGCTGAAGAGGAGGAGTTGGCTATGACAGATATCCCTCCATAATGCCAACTATAATAAACTTCAGAGCTAAAGGTGAACCATTCAAGAAATACATGTTTGCTGATAATGTTTTAAAGAAAGTCACACCAGTGAGCTGGTGGAAGTCACTTAAGCACTTGGATCTCACTTTTAACAGCAGTAGCTCCTTCTGCCAGTGTAGAAATAATATTTTCTTCCTTTGGACTAATTCATTCCAAACTGAGAAATCGTTTGGGACCTGAAAAAGGAGGAAAGCTTGTTTTTCTTTTCCAGATTATGAACAAACAGGAAAATGAAGGTGAAGACGACTGAGTTAGCTGCAGAAGCCAATATTTTAAATTGACCTGGCTGACATAGTCGATTTAATTTGTTTTTTAATATTTCATTTAACTACTGTAGTTAAAAACAATTTAAACAAAAACAAACCTGATATTAAAAAACTTGAATGTTTAACTAAATTCAAAAATTCATATGCTTGTTTTGTTAAAATATTATATATGTTTGCTGTTGAAGAAAAAAATTCAGATTACATAATGTTGTTTTAGTTAAATAAAACAATGTAAATGTCTGTCTGGTGATGTTCTCCTCCTAATACACCATGGTAAGAAAATCCTCCAAATATTAATGATTAACCTGTTGAACTGGAGATAGTTCACCTCCCAATGCCTTCATAAATATCTGCTTCAATTACCATTGGTAAATGAAAAACCAAACAATCATTCATTTTCTGATATAGCTGTAAAACTAATCTGAAAAGTTTTCAAAATAAATCACTTAAAAATATAGTGTGTACCTTCTAAAAATTAAACCTACATCTATCCCTGAGTTGTGAAGAATATGTATTAAGGTTATAACAACAAACAAGAATGCACTTTTATGTAGAAATCAATGATTAAATCAAATCTTCCTGACTAGTGATTTAAATCATGATTCAAATCAAATCCACCCTGCTTTGCACATTTAATAGAATGGTCTCCAAAGATACTTAGGCTTTGGCTACACTTACACTTCAAAGCGCTGCCGCGGCAGCGCTTTGAAGCGCTAAGTGTAGTCAAAGCACCAGCGCTGGGAGAAAGCTCTCCCAGCGCTGTCCGTACTCCACCTCCCTGTGGGGAATAACGGACAGCGCTGGGAGCCGCGCTCCCAGCGCTGGGGCTTTGACTACACTGGCGCTTTGCAGCGCCGCAATTTGCAGCGCTGGAGAGGGTGTGTTTTCACACCCTGCTGCAGCGCTGCAAATTTGTAAGTGTAGCCAAGCCCTTAAACTTAATTCAATAAGGTTTTTCAAAGATCTTGCAGAAATTGCCATCTCTCTCATACCCACAATTAGTGACCACCTGTAAAAAGTTTGATTTCAGTGACTTTCCTAGCATCATATACGGCAGCGGTCGGCAACCTTTCAGAAGTGGTGTGCCAAGTCTTCATTTATTCACTCTAATTTAAGGTTTTGCGTGCCAGTAATACATTTTAACATTTTTAGAAGGTCTCTTTCTATAAGTCTATAGTATATAACCCAACTATTGTTGTATGTAAAGTAAATAAGGTTTTTTAAATGTTTAAGAAGCTTCATTTAAAATTAAATTAGAATGCAGAGCCCCCTGGACCAGTGGCCAGGACCCAGGCAGTGTGAGTGCCACTGAAAATCAGCTCGTGTGCCGCCTTTGGCATTCATGCCATAGGTTGCCTACCCCTGATAATAGGCTATGTCTACACTGCAGCTGGATGACTAACCTGAGCCTCTGCTGGTGTAACAACAGCCACACTGCTATTTTTAAGTGTGCTCAAGCCCCACTATTGCAACTCTATCTATCTGGGCATGCAGGCTCACTCCCAGGTGTAGTGTAGACATACCCATAGGGACTCTGTGGCCAAGGCAAGGACAGAATCCAGTTATCCAGGAAAGCATTCAACTGTTTTAATCACGAGTTCATCCTCTCTCTTCCTGCAGTCCCATCTCATTCACTAAACATCTTCCAACTTCTGCAACAAAAGGAGGCCAGGATCCTACAAAGAACTCTCTTAACCTACACAACCCTGATTCATCCCAAAAGCAGGTCCATTATGTACACAGAATGAGATAGGAGTCCTGTGGAAAAAGTCGTATTTGATCATCTAGTTAAAGATTCTCATAATGCATACACACAAGGGGGCTGAATCAGGGTTGCACAGGCAACCTTAATTTTGGCTTTCCATAACTTTTGAACACTTGACTTTGCAACCTTAATGCTCTTTTAATGTAGAGTGTTTTGTGTGTGTAATTATTATATCTATATGAATAGATATAATCATAACAATTAGAAACAACAACCATTAGTAATTTAGCATAGTAGCTACCAGACTGGATTGATTTAAATAATTCTGATTTAAATCCCCTATTTTTATCTCATTTTGCATTTTTTATTTTTTAGTTATTTTCCTAAAGAAAGGTTGGTTCCCTTTGGTTGGTAATCATCAAAACATGTTGAATTGCCATTAAACATAGACTTTACACTACATTTGGTATTTTGCTAACCAGGAGGATACACCATATACACTTTTGAGTAATTACAGTAAAAGCTTTGTTATCCGGCATGCTTGGGAAGTGGGAGGTGCCAGTAAGTGAAAAATTCCGGTTGACTAAGAGGGAGGGAGTTTGGGAGGGGTTTTGAGGTGCCAGATATAGGGGGTGCTCACCTCAGGCCACTCCCCGCAAGCGGCAACCTGTCCCTTCTGCTCCTAGGGAGCGGCATGGCAGATGGCTCTGCGCACTGCCCCTGCCCTGCCCCAAGCACTGACTCCACAGCTCCCATTGGCTGGGAATTGCAGCCAGAGGGAGCTGAGGGCACGGCATCTGTGGTTGGAAGCAGTGCGCAGAGCCGCCTACCGCGCCTCCGCCTAGGAGGAGTAGGGACATGTCGCTGCTTCTGGGAAGCCGCCCGAGGTAAGCACTGCCCGGATCCAGCACCCCAAAACCCCTCCCACACCCCAATCCCCTGCCCCGAGTCCCCTCCTGCACCCAAACTCCCTCCCAGAGCCTGTGACCCACACCCGCTCCAGTGCCCCAACCCCCAGCCCCGCACCCCCTCCCACACTCCAAACTCCTCGTGGCTGTTCCTCTGCCTAGGAGCAGCAGGGACATGTCGCTACTTCCGGGGAGCCACGCAGAGCCAGGTAGAGAGCCTGCTGGCCTCGCACCAACCGGACTATAAACTGGACTTTCTATGAAGATTAGAAATGCTGGTTTATAGAGCTTTCCGGCTGGCACACGGTCGGATATCACAGCTTTTACTGTATATAGCTTAACAAACATTTATTCAAATTCTTGATTTTTACACTTTTTGTGTTAAAAAATGATGAATTACACATTTCTTATTTACTAAAAAATTTTTTACTTGTGATTTGTGTCAAGCTGCATTTGGATGGAAATTTGAATTCAGTTAAATTCACAAAATAACATTTTAAAACTGCATTTTGTTAATGAAATAAAACTCCTTTAAATGTGTTGGACACAAGAAAAAAAGTAAATTTATCAGAACAGGTTTTGCACTTAAACTGATTTATCAAACAAAGGCAGAATCAGCTGTAGTTAGTGTATTGAACTGATAGTTTCTGGTTACCCTGACCTACAAGATTATAGATCTAGTAGACCTCATCCTCTCACACGTTATTTTTATTCCTAGACTGGTAGAGGAAAACAACCTTTCCTTTTTCATTCCCAATCAGTTTTTCAAGTTTGAATGAACTAGTAGTCATTGAACTGAGCTAGCTGAAGAAACAGAAATGGGTTAGCCCTTCAACAAACTCTGGTTTCAAGATCTTAGCCACTGACTTTGACTTTCTTTAGTTCAGTGGTTTGACTTTGTTTAAAACATTGGCAGAAAATGTAATGTTTGAATATTACTTTTTAAAATTTAAGTGATTACAGTAGATTATAGTGAACTGATGCCTTAATACAGATTGTCATAACTTCATATTTAAATTAAATAGGTTTATTTTTAAAAAGAAAATCTTTAATTTAATTTTAAAAATCTGATTTCAAAATTGGATTTTTATTTTTTTAAATTGATTTTTCTTTAATCTACCTTGATTGGTATCTAATTTCATCAACTGTAGTCTATGCACAAGTGTTTGTTGCGTTTTAATTATATAAGTTTGAAGAGTCTTTCTTCTGTTAAAGTATTTGGGACAAAAACAGTTTAACACAGAATGTTAAATTTCCTAAAGGACCCATTTTTAATTAATTTTAACTCAAAAAAATTGATGTACATGAAAATTTATTTGGTATTTGAAGAGTAAGTGCTGTGATTTTAGGGAGGATATCCTGTATTCATCCTAGAGGTATGAATACCTCCTTTAAGTGCAAACCTAAATTCAACCTTAATGATGGAGCCATGACTGGTGCTGTGTAACGTAAGCTTTATCATCATCATCATTAAATCAGAAAGGTACAACTATCATGAAAAATGTCTTGCTTTTAGAGTAATTGTTCAACAAGATACTCCACACTCTTGCATTGTCACATGCCTATGGTTTTTTGTTTTGTTTTTAAATGGTTAATACTTTTCATCTATAACAAAATAACTAACTAAACTGCATTCATGTCAGTACAGATTATTAGCTGATTTTGCCTTCCTCAGAATATTGTTTTCATTAGCTGCAGTTGAAAACAAAACACTTCATTGTACTCAAACTTGCTGATATGATATATAATAAAAACCAAATAAAACAAAAGAAAACCCACGTTTCGGTAAACTGATTATATAAACAGAGAAACTGGCATTGAGAGATCTGGTTTTTGTCCACTGATTGGCAAAGAAAAACTAGTTTTCCTGCTTTCTCCATACTGATCAGCTTCTCAAAATTAAAACAAACATATACAAATTTTGAAAATGGTCTTTTTACATCTACCGTAGATACTACAAAATATCAATCCACTTCAACTTGCTAAGCTATCATTCTCAATTTATTTAAATAATTATAAATTAGTGAGTTTAACCTTAAAGTTAATTTTACAACAAATTGAATGTATTTTTTAAAATTAAAATATCCTATTTAAACTGACTTTTTTTTGTTTTAAAAATAATCCATCCTGAAAGGGACTGCATGGTGATTCTTTTTTAGCACCTATGATAAGAAACATATAAAAGGAAGAGATCCTCTAAACTACGTTTTCAGTCTCAAAGATTACAAATATAACTCTGAAACAATATTCTGAATTAAATCAATCTGTTCTCAATTTGTTTATTATTTGTATTACTGTAGTACTTAGGAGCCCTAGTCATGGATCAAGACCTTATTGTGCAAACACAAAACAAAAAGATGGTACCTATCAATTACTAAGCACTGAAATACTTGACATTCTACAAGAAGGAAGAACTTTCTAAATCTCAGACGTAATCAGTCTTGATTCTCTCCCCTACCATAATCTAACTACATAATGAATTCCAAAGCCTCCTATATGATATGCTCCCCTAGGAGTAGGGGATCTTACCTTGTAGCCTTGGAACCACTGGTAGTAAAACTGTTAGGTTGTGTTCCTACATTGAGCTCAATACAACAATGGCCACACACTGAACAATGGGAAAACAAAATATGGAATAGCAGCTCATTTGATGAGCACCCTCCATCATCTGCACTGAGTGAGGCTGGGTTCTGTGGAAAAAAATTATATGTGACCATATAATTAGAGACCATATCATAGTGCATATGCACGGGGTGGGGGGGCGCTGCGGGGGATTAATATTAGAAGGCCAACTCTAATTGTGCATTTCCTAACTTCTGACACTCGACTTTGCAACCTTAATGTTCTTTAAATGTAGTTATTTTTCCGTGTAATTTCCTAAGTTTTAAAAAAGCCAACTGTAAGACCAGAAATTCCATCATGTGGCGTCATACTGCCTTCAACAGGTTTGGAACCTTTAGCTCCACTGTACAGATCTCTGCTACTTGAGCAGACTGAGTAAATGATAGCAGTAATAAGTTATCCTCTAAATTCCCAGCACTAAAGGTGGATAAAACACCCACTTTGCTATTGGGATTTACAAACAGTTGTTGACAGCAGAGGAATGGTGAAACTCGGGAATCTTGCATGGGATCCAGCATGGAAAAATTCATCCCAAACAGTTAAAGCCTGGAAAACTTATGAGCAACTGAGAACGGGGTCTTAAAATGAGACATGCCTGGTAACCTTATCAACAGGTGGTGCTATCAGTCCTGCCTAAATAGACACAGCCTACATCCAGGGGCGGCTCTAGGTATTTTGCCGCCCCAAGCACGGCAGGCAGGCTGCCTTCAGCGGCTTGCCTGCGGGAGGTCCCCGGTCCCGCAGATTCGGCGGCGGCCTGCGGGAGGTCTGCTGAAGCCGCGGGACCAGCGGACCCTCCGCAGGCATGCCGCCGAAGGCAACCTGCCTGCCGCAACTTGCGGCAACCGGCAGAGCGCCCCCCGTGGCTTGCCGCCCTAGGCATGCACTTGGCGTGCTGGTGCCTGGAGCCGCCCCTGCCTACATCCCTGCAGGTCCACACACATCCCTGCTTCCCCCTCTGCTCCCACCCATGCTCTGTTCCCCTAACCACCTCACATTCTGATAATGGTGGAAGTACCCTCCCGATTCAATGGGTGCCCCATACTAAACTCTAGTGTAATCACAGGATGAAATAAAACAAAAAATAAATACAAAGAGCATGAAATGACAGCGCACAGGGAGGTGGCCCAGGGGGCTGGTCCAGTGAGGGGCCCTGGCCCTCCCTCAGCACAAGACTCACTTCACCCTAGGGTTAGTGCTAGTTACTCACAGTAATGAGGAAGAACCTGCCTGGGGGAGAGGCCCCACCATGAGCATGTACATACCTGGCTAGTCCTCACTACTCTCAACATTGCCCCTGAATCCCTGTGTCCTGCTCCTCCACTGAAACCCATCACTGAATGCTTCCTCCCTTCAATTTCCTCATAATCCTCCATCACAATCCCTCTATAATTCCCACAGTCTTGCTCTCCTCCACCTCATGCCCCCTTGCTACCCAGTGTGCTTCCATGTTTTCACTGCTTAATTTTTTTCAAGTGAATATCTATTTCTTTTCAACCACTATAGTCACATTCAACAGTTTTATATCCTGGAAATTTACCTGTTAAATTCTCATATTTTTTTTTAAAGTTATTCTGAATCTCAGAAGATAAGCCAAGAAGACAATAGAATACTAAGGACCACATTCACCTGTACACTCCAGTTGCTTTGCAAAGCAGCTGTAAACCCAATTTAACTGGCTAGTACACTTTGAATGCTATTGCGCTGCTTCAGAGCAGTGCAAAGCAGACTGAATGGACTGCTGAATCTGGCCCTCGTTAAAAAAAGAAATATTTTAACTTTTATTGGAGGTGAAAACGACACAAATTTCAAATTGTTAGAAATAAATACCTTTGTAGCTACATTTTAAGGGTTTTTTGGTTCATATTCATGTGTAAAGATTTTAATTTAAAAAAAATCATCCAACATTTCCAGAGGGAAAAATAAACCTACTTTAAAACTGAGTTGAAGTGGAGCATATGTATCAGTAACTTAAGGTTAAATGCAACAAGAATATAATATTTATCTACAAAACAAGCATTAAATACCCAGAAAATTCAGAATTAAAGTTAAACTTAAAAGAAACCCAAACATATTAGGGTATGGAAATATGAAAATAAGGAACTTAAGTAGTCTTAACTGTGCCGGGTAGTGATATGGTGGGGGAAAATATGAACCCCCAATTCTGCAACAACCTTAAGGTGTCTTTTTAAATAAATTCCAGTTAATCTGGGACCACAACATTAAACTGCATTAATTATTGCTGAATGGTTATTGCCTGGTATCACAGGACAGGTTAAGGTTGTTTGGGTGTATTCCCAAATATGTTATGGGATGGAAATATGCAATAGTTTGATGAATAAGTTACTCTCAAGAAAATGAGAAATATATAATTCCCCAATTTTTACTAATAGCCTCTGAAGAAATATAATTTATTTATTAAAACAAGACACTGCTTGCACAAGGCACGGATGCATTATCAGACAAACTCTCACCTTTTAGGTCCCAGTTTTGCCAAAAGAAGCATGCAGGTGACCCCTGAGACCAATGCAGAAACCCACAGAAAATAAATTAAGTTCTGCAATTCTCTTGGCAGGACTGGGGCCTTGGGAGGAATAAGCCTACACTTCCAATACATCTTCAAATCACCAGGGCCTGATGAAATGCATCCTAGAATACTCAAGGAGCTGACTGAGGAGATATCTGAGCCATTAGCAATTATCTTTGAAAAGTCATGGAAGACGTGAGACATTCCAGAAGACTGGAAAAGGGCAAATATAGTGCCCATCTATAAAAAGAGAAATACGGGCAACCTGGGGAATTACAGACCAGTCATCTTAACTTCTGTGCCCAAAAAGATAATGGAGCAAATAATTAAGCAATCTGCAAACACCTAGAAGATAATAAGGTGATAAATAACAGTCAGCATGGATTTGTCAAGAACAAATCATGTCCAATCAACCTGATAGCTTTCTTTGACAGGGTAACAAGCCTAGTAGCTGGGGGGAAGCAGTAGATGTGGTATATCTTGACTTTAGTAAGGCTTTTGATACCGTCTCCCATGACCGTCTCATAAACAAAATAGGGAAACACAAACTAGATGGAGCTACTATAAGGTGGGTGCATAACTGGTTGGAAAATCATTCCCAGAGAGTAATCATCAGTGGTTCACAGTCATGCTGGGAGGGCATAATGAGTGGGGTCCCACAGGGATCGGTTCTGGGTCCGGTTCTGTTCAATATCTTCATCAACAAGTTAGATAATGGCATAGAGAGTGCACTTATAAAGTTTGCGGACGATACTACGCTGGGAGGGGTGGCAAGTGCTTTGGAGGATAGGAATAAAATTCAAAATGATCTGGACAGACTGGAGAAATGGTCTGAAGTAAACAGGATGAAATTCAATAAGGACAAATGCAAAGTACTCCACTTAGGTCAGAACAATCAGTTGCACACATACAAAATGGGAAACGACTGGCAGGGAGGAGTACTGCGGAAAGGGATCTGGGGGGGGTCATAGTGGATGACAAGCTAAATATGAGTTAACAGTGTAACACTGTTGCAAAAAAAGCAAACATCATTCTGGGATATATTAGCAGGAGAATTATAAGCAAGACACGAGAAGTAATTCTTCGGCTCTAAAGCCCGTGTTGATTAGGCCTGAGCTGGAGTATTGTGTCCAGTTCTGGGCGTCACATTTCAGGAAAGATGTGGACAAATTGGAGAAAGTCCAGAGAAGAAGAGCAAAAATGATTAAAGGTCTAGAAAACATGACCTACGCTGGAAGATTGAAAAAATTGGGTTTGTTTAGTCTGGAGAAGAGAAGACTGAGGAGGGACATGATAACAGTTTTAAAGTACATAAAAGTTTGTTATAAGGAGGAGGGAGAAAAATTGTTCTTCTTAACCTCTGAGGATAGGCTAAGAAGCAATGGGCTTAAATTGCAGCAAGGGAGGTTTAGGTTGGACATCAGGAAAAATTTCCTGTCAGAGTGGTTAAGCACTGGAATAAATTGCCTAGGGAGGTTGTGGAACCTCCATCACTGGAGATTTTTAAGAGCAGGCTGGACAAATATCTGTCAGGAATGGTCTAGATAATACTTAGTCCTGCCTAGAGTGCAGGAGACTGAACTAGATGAGGTCCCTTCCAGTTCTATGATTCTATGAAATAGATAATGAAAATGTTTTGACTCTTGTCAACAGATGAAAACCAACCTCTCTTTTGGAAACACAAAAGTAAGTTTAAAAATCAAGCTTTTTCACTGATTTAAATCACGTTTTTAATTAATACACCTGACCTTCTATACTTTGTTACTGATACATACATCAATTTCAAATACAACGTACAATAGGCAAATAACCTGAAATCCATTAATTGAAAGACAACCTGAAAACACATATTTTACAAAAAGTCAAACAATTTTATAACATATAAACTTTGAACTTTATAAATGCCTCAAATAATCAAAGAATAGGAACACTGAGCAAATTTGTCAATGAAAACATAACTTTTTCTCCTTTTTTTCCAGGTACATAATTTTCATACCCAACAGAGAACACCAACTGCTAGTTGGTAAGACATTCTAGCACGCATATTTTGCTAGCAATATCATCCCTATCACCCACTCCCCACTAAAAACTGGAGCTCACCTACAGATATAAAAGTAAGTACTTTAATGGTTGACTCCCTGATTTAAATAACTTTTTATGGTTTGCCAAGTTTAAAGATATTAGAACTTTAGAGAAACAGGTCATATTTAAAAACGAGGGATGCTCAGTAGTAGAATGAAATAGTAGGAGTGTCACCAGCAGTGCACATACTGTGGTACCATCCCAAGTAGAATCTGGTGGTCTGAAAGTTGTAGACCTGAAATAAATGGTGGGAAAAATGTTTTAAAATGACAACAGACTTTAACCTCTTACTCTATTTGGGCCATTCTGCATATAGTTCTAGCTTGTTTTAAAGGAGAAGTCTGTTTAGAAAGCTAACTTGGAAAGTCTTTAGATATTAAACCAGGGATAGTCAATAGGTGGACCGCGGGCCAAATCTGGACCACCAGACACTTTTGAATTGATAACAATCTTTTTATTGATTTAATACAAAAACAACAACAACAACATTTTCTCTGGAGTCTGGACCTTGACAAAAACTAATTGATTACTCCTGCATTAAACTTTTCATTTGCACAGTATTCACCTGCATTTCCTTTGTTATTTTTTAAAATAGTTTTAACAAAGGACTTTCTTGCACATAACCCATTTTCTCCTCCTGGTGGATGATGTTCAAGTAATAATTCTGTCTTTGTGACATTAATCTGTAGTCATGAAAATGACTGATAATACAAATTCAACATTATGACTCCAATGCAAGATGAGAAAGGATAAGACAATAGACTATGAAGGAGGAAGCCTTTATTTAAAAACAAACACAGTCAGCAACTGTTTTAAACTGCAGAATCAGTGAGAGGACCATAAGTATTCCTTTTGCTTGCTAGATCTGTGATAAAATTTTCCAGACCTCTAAAATGCACGTTTCTGTAAATCAAGGAAGAAGAATGCTTTGCATACAAGTTCTATAACAAAAATCTAAATGAAAAATAGCTTTTATATCTTATCCCAAATATGTTTGAAATTTATCTCTAGTGTCAAAGTCCTCATTTAAGGAAACACAATGATACAGAAGTAGGAATTACAAATGGGTTGCAATTTGATTAGAAGGAAAGAGGTGAAAGACTCCAATAGGAATTTTCAGTCTTCTCTGATGTCACGGAATTACATTCAATTGACGTAATTTAGGGTGAAGAGAGAGAGAGAGAGAAAATGAGCGGCTGAGGACATTCAGAGCATATTTAATACTGGGTGGGATATACAAACCAGATGCAGACCACTCAAAATAGGCACTCTTTTGGCCACCCAAAAGATCAAGTACTAGAGATTAGGAGATTTTTTTATTATTATTATTATTAAAACAATTCACATGACTAGTTGGCAGGACTGACAGCCCAGAGCCAAATTCCTTCTATGAGCCAAAAGTGTGAAGGCTTTTCCAGGCTTTCCCACCAATGGGCCTTGATCTTGGCCCACAGGACCCACAATCAAGGAAGAGAAAAGAGTACTGTCTTAATTTCCTTTAGTTCTTTGCCTTTTTGATGAGAATAATGAAAAGGTTGCCAACTAGTGAGCAATGATAGTTATGATTTTAATATAGTATATGATCAACCGTCCACTAGAAATGGATTATTTCACGTATGCTATTGGATGGTAACAAGTACAAACCAGAGGTGTATTCAAACTGACCTACAAACAAATCATTCCCTTCCTTTCAACATCTTCTCACCCCTAACATCTCTCCCAAAGAGCACTTAGGCCTTATGTAAGCTTTCTGATTTCTCACCACCAAATCAATATATTTCTGCATTGATACTTTCCCTGACATTAACAACATAGTAAAACAATATTAATGAAAAGTTAACCCCAATATCTTGGATAGCTTTGAATCACCTCTGATAATAGGATACAGGGCCTTTAACTTCTGTGCTGCTTCCTCAAATCCAGCCCTGTTCAGTAGTGAATACAACAAGAAGAAGCTGGTGCTTCCCCTATTCTATCTTTTGCAGATTTTTTTTTAGTTTCCAAGAATATGCAGTACCATTCATAAGCACTAAGTGATTTGTTTTAAATAGAGCTCCTAATAGAATAGATCACAGAAAACAACCTAGCCTGTGAAATTATTGAAAACTTAAATACACTTTTATTTTAGTCACCACCAGATTCTCACTGATACCTGGCCCAAAAAAAGGAACCCATAGCAAAAGTGGGTCACCCTCATCACATGCCAAAAAGCTAATGACATTGTTTTGGGTGTGCTTGTCAGACTGGTTAGCCGCTCTTACTGTATTTACTAAGACTTTTCAGACCACATCAGAACGTTGACGCTTGATAAAGGAGGAGGCTGAAACAGTGACTAACAGCAATATAAACAACTACAGGACTACAGGTCATGTACTTGTAAAAAAAAAAAATAGTAACCAAATGTCCCACTTCCTGACAGCTCATCATTGGATTTCATACTTTACATACCTCTGTTAATCACAACCCAGGTCAGCTTTGTTTCCTTAATGTCTCAATAAACGATCTGCCTGTGAAGGTTTCTAGCCAACAGCACTGAGGGCTTTACAACGTGACAAAATGCAAGATGCGGTGCAGGGGAAACGCCACAGGTGCCCCCACGGTTGGCTGCGAAGAGGGGACAGGGAGGAAGGAGCCACACTCCCCCCTGACTTGGGCTGGAAGTTCAAAGCCAGACTCGCAGGCTGGCTCCTTGCAGCAGCGGAGCTTTCCGCCAGGCCCTTTCCAAACAGCTGGCACACAGCAGGCACCGCCAATCGCATCACACCCCCTGGGGCACCGGCAGGGCCGATCCAGCTCCCAGAGCAGCGGCTGGACGGGGCACAACTCTGCCCCCTCCCCCGCGGAGCCCAGGCTCGCCACATTCCCCCCGCGCCCCGGCCCCATCGCGTGCCCGCGGCCTACCCCCCTCCCTTCCCCCCGGCGCGGCCCTTACACGGTGACATGGCCAGAGCCGCGCACCACCACCGGGTCGGGCGAGTATTTCAGCAGCTGCTCCTCCAGCGCCCGCTCCTCGTCCTCCTCCTCCTCGTAGATCTCGTCGAAATCCGCCATGGCCGGGCCGCGCTGTGTGCGGAAAGGAGCGGGCAGGCGGCCGGGGTCCCCCGGCGAGGCTGAGCCGGCGTCGTTGCGGCTCAGGGGCAGGAAGCGCCCGTCATTATCCGGGGAGGGGGAGAAACAACAACATCCGGGCCGGGCCGCGGCGCCAACGCTAGCACCGCCCCAGCCGAGGGAACCACAGCAACGGCGCCGCCGCGGCCTCGCGAGAGCTTGCGGGTGCGGGCTGCTGCGCGCGGCCCCGGCTCTCTCGGGGGCTGCGAGCGCGCGGCTGGGGGCGGCGGTTAGGCGCGAGGCGGGAGGGCGGGCGTGGCTCCTGTCTGGGATAGTTCGGCAGGGTCAGGGGTCAAAGGTGTCTGGAGGGGGCTTGGGCGGTAATTAGGGGAGATGGGCAAATGTTGCCTTTACCCAGTGGTGGGTTAACGCCCAGGCCCGGCCAATTTGGGGACCCCTCAGGAGCGTTGTCACTCTGGCCACGCCCCCTGCTGCTCCTTCCCCCTGCGCCCCCCCCCCCCCCCCAGCCAGGTTGGAAGGTGATGGAGCCTGTGGTACAGTGGGTAGGTTTGCGTCCCCTCGCCCTTTCCCTGCCACCCTTGGAGCTGGCCTGAGCCACTTGCCCAAGCCCCCTCGTCCCCCACACAGGGCTGGACTGAGGCCCGCCTCTCACCCCTCCTCAACCCCTTTTTTTGGTAAAACTGGGCATTTGTATAATTTGCCTTTGCAAACTGGTGATCAGTTGGCAAGAGCAAATGAGACAAGTGCCCAGTTTTGCCAAAAAGTTGGGACATGTAGAGCCAAAATGGAAGGTATGATTACCCTCAGCCAGGGATCCCCAAACTTTTTTGGTTGCGTGGCCCCCTTACCTGGTCTGTGTCCGTTCCCCACCCCTAAAGCCAGGGGCTGCAGTGGAGCTGGGAGTGGGGTTGTAGCTAGGAGCAGGGCTAGAGGTGCGGCTGGAGTGTGGCCAGGAGCAAAACCATGGCTGGGAGCAGGGCTGGTGGCAGAGCAGGGCTGGCTAGTGCTCCCTCCCCACCCTCCTTGTGGAGGCTGACTCGGGCCCTGCCACACCCCCCCAAACATTCCGCTCTGCCTCCCAGGAGGCACACCCCACACTTTGGGGACCACTGCCCTTGGCTGTGGTAATAGCCACCCAGGGAGCCTGCACAACTGGGGAGCCCAGGCCCTCCACCTGCCCTGGGTGAGGGACTGGGGAGCCCAAGAGCAGCCTGTGCTCCTGCCCCAGGGCAGGTGGAAGGTCCAGGGCCTCCTCTTAATCCACCTCTGGAGGTGGGTAACAGTGCCGAGGGAAGGTGGGGGGAATCCTGTCCACCCTGCTTTCCCATCCGAAGCCCCTTGCTCCACAGACTGCTGCCCTGCTGTACCCTGATTTGAGGAAGGTGCAGTTATGGGGTTCCCAAGTGGGGGCAACAGTTGGAGGTTGACTCATGTCCTAAACCATGAAGGTTCATAGCCTTTTAGATATTCCCTCCACCAGGCTCTCAGAAACCTACAGATTCTTGGCACTGCCCCAAGATGAATAGGGTAAAATTGTCACTCATCTCCAACTTGGCCAGGTCTGCACATGATGCAGGAGAGTGGAGCATGCTTTGAAGATGCAACTGAGGATGTCATTACATCAATAAACCTAAGAAAATAAAAAATCCAAGAAACCCCCCCACCATCCCTTTCTCTCACTAATTACATCAGAATTACTAATTTAACAGAAATGTGTATTTTTAAACAATGGTGAGTTCTATGGGCCCGTGGTGCCTGGGAGCCAGGAATATTCTTGGCCTGAGGCCTGGCTCCAGCAATGTTTGAGGCTGGGTCTCTCACTCGGCCCTGCCTTCTGCCCCCAGGCACGCGCGCACACACACCGTGCATACCCCGGGAGATTTAAAACAGCCCTGGGCCCCCACCCATCACCGGCAGCGCAGCTGAATGGCTTCCTGCCTGCTCATTCCACATGGCTGCTGGCCCCTCCCTGCAGCCCCTGGGCAGGTTGGGTCTGTGTCTATGTGCGCTTCTCCCACCCCAAGCACCCCTGTGGCCAATAGGAAGCTGCAGGGGCAGAGCCTGGGGGTAGCAGTGCACGGAGACCCCCCCGGCCTGCCGTAACTGGGAGCCCCAGGTAAGCACTGCACCCCCTATCCCCCTCCCAGAGCCTGCACCCCAACCCCTTTCCCATACCCCTCCCTGTCCCCAAACTCCATCCCTCTGCACCCCTTCCTGTCCCCAAACTTCTGCCCAGAGCCTGCACCCCCTCCCATCCCCAAACTCCCAGAGCCTGCACCCCCATCTCTTTCCACACCCCCTCCTGCCCTCAAATTCCTTCCCAGAGCCTGCACTCCCTCCCTTCGCAATGCCTCCCATCCCAAACTCTCTCTCAGAGCCTGCACCCCTCACCCCCTCCTACACCCCCACCCTCTGCCCCAGTCTGGAGCATGCACCCAGCACCCAAATTCCTTCCCAGAGCCTGGACCCCCACCCCCTTCCCACACACCCCCTCCTGCCCCCCGCCCTCCCAGAGCCTGCACCCCTCACTCCCTGCTGCACCTTCTGCCCCAGCCTGGAGCCTGCACCCCAGACATCCCCCCCCACCCAAACTCCCTCCCAGAGTCCAACCTCTCACCCCTTCTTTATCCAAACTCCCTCCCAGAGCCTGCACCTCAATCCCCTGCCTCAGACCTCCTCCCCCCTCCTCCAGAGCCTTAGGCTGTTAGGTTCACCACATAATGGTAATTATTTGGGGATTTTGGTGCTAGTTGCTCAATACGATCCATTTTTGGATCAAATTGGATCGCTAAATTGGAACAGAAGGGTAAAGGCAGTACCTCTTATCTGTCATCGACTACTTGTGAAGAATTCATTGATTTGATGGGCCAGAAAGTTAAAATAGTTGCAGAACTTCAACAAGTCAAATATTTTTCAGTTATTGGGGATTTAACACAGTTGATGTTGCATGTTGATCAGCTCACTTTTGTATGCAGATTTGTCAAGTCAGAGGGACAAATTGTAGAATGATTCATTGGATTTGAGCTGCTAGAGACTTGTACAGGTACAAGCCTTGCTGATTGAGTACTTGCGATGACAAACAGCTTGGGTTTGGACATATCTAATTGCCATGGACAAACATGGCAATGTCAGCAATATGTTGGGATGATATAACGATCTGCAGGCACATCTAAATGGACTAAACTCTCTTATTGTCTACGTTCCTTGTGCTGCTCATTCTTTAAATTTAGTGGGAGTCAATAGTATTAACAACTGTTGTTCAAATGCAGTTAATTTTTTCTGGTTTCTGCAGTCACTTTATGTTTTCTGTTCAGCCTCTACATATCAATGGAAACAGGTTTTCCATGATGATAGGAGCCACTCATTCTTGACAGTCAAAAGTCTGTCTGACTCATGATGGAGCAGTTGGACAGATTCTACAAGGGCCCTGTGTCAGAAGTATAATACAATTCAGCATGCCCTAGAAAGCATGTCAAAAGATATGAACCAGTAACTTGACACCCAACTGGAAGCGGCTTCCCTTCAGAGAAAAATGGAACATTTGGAAACAGCCGTTATGGCACAATTTTGGGACATATTCTTCAACGTTTTAAAATGACCAGCTTGCCGTTACAGAAAAGTGACATCAACCTGAATACAGCAGTTCACTTACTGCAATCACTACAATTATTTGTGGCTTCTCTATGAGATTAATTCAAGATTTTTGAAAATGCTGCTACAAAGCCATGCAAGGCTCTTTCACAGAATTATCAAACTGATCTGAATTGTTACTGAAAACAAAAACAGTTACCAGATGAATCAGGAGGACCTGAAGTTTTACTGTAGGAAAGTCAAAAGTTTCGCACTGAGACTTTTTATGTAGCTTATCTTCATCACTGACAGGATGCCTATAAGTTGTTGAATGACCACTTTGGAGTACTATTTGAAAACAACTTGCTGGACATTTCTGACATTCACAAGCATGCTGCTGAACTTGCTGCAGTTTACCCTGATGACTTGGAACAACATTTTCCTGATGAACTCATACAATTCAAATTCTTTGTACAGGATGAGCCTGACAAATCTCCAGCCCATTTGCTGCAAGTTTTAAAGCAAAGTGGCCTTCAGTCAACATTCCCTAATACATACATTGCTCTCAGAATTTTCATGACCCTACCAGTTACAAATTGTGAAGGAGAACATACGGTTTCCAAGCTGGCAAGGATAAAAAATGAACTGAGATCAACAGTACATCAAAGACATTTGAATGCCTTGTCTCTAATGGAAGTTGAGTCAGAACTGGCTCGACAAATGGACTTTGATGATATTATACATGATTTTTTCCTCCCTCAAAATTCAGAAGCGAACAATCATTTAAAAGGAAAGACGTACATTTTTATGATATGTTTTGTATGCTTATTTTTGGATACACAATATGATAGATAATATTATTAAAATGTAAGTGTAATGGGTACATTAAAGAGAGACATTTATAGTATATTACTTGTAGCACATTTTTTCCATTGCTATGTACTGATGTTACTGGGATTGAAAAGCAAAGTCTGGCTGTAATTAGTTTCCTAAATTACTCTCAGTTCAGTAGATGGGTTACAAGTCACAGAATCAAAATGACACCAACATGTAATCTCTTTAAAAGAAATGTGAAATTTAAAGGGCATGCATGGAGTCTTTGTATTAATGCATTTTGATACATTTGTTTTTTTAATGGGGTGGAGGGGTCCCAGGTGTTTTCTGCCCAGGGCCCCAATAAATCTTAATCTGCCTCTGCCCGTGCCCTTTAGCTATCTATAGCAACCTTGGGACCTTTTCATCACCCACATGGCAACATTGATGAGTGGGCTTTTTTTAAGCACCATTTTTTCTTTTAAAGGTGAATGCCCCAGTTTGCACCCTTCTTTTTCTTCTTTATGAAGTATGAAGCAGGGCAGGGGTTTTCCTGTTTGTTTTTTACCTTAAAATAGCAAGTTTTTTGCCTTCGCTGGTTTTGCTGGATTTCTTGTTGGAGGAGCAGAGAAATGGAACTGGAGCTTTGTTAGCCCTCGTTCAGCGCGCTTCTGCTTCAACTCTAAACAATGAGAACTTTTCTCCCAACTTTTATTTGGATTAAATAGTTGCCTTAAAAAAAGCAATGAAATACAATTTGACAGAAAATCTCATCCACGCTCAGTTATTTAGATTTCACTTTCTTGGTACTGGTGATGTCATAAACTTACTAGTTCTTCAAAAATACATAGTGTCTTCCAGGAAGAACACTAGTGACAAGACTTGCATTTATAATGTGCTTAAAAAAGACCCAAAACAATTAGAAGACCATCCCCACTCCCCACAATATTTAGGACTCTATACATTTTGGGGGGTTTTGTTTGTAAAAAAAACTTTTGGTTTTTCCTTTGCACCATTAACACTTGTCAAAACTGGAAGTTAATGTAAAGGGTGCAAAATTCTAGCAATATAATAGGCTTTTAGTAACAGAATCTTGGCTGTTGTGCTGGTGTAGTATTTAGTGGGAACAGGATGGCATTTTAGAAAGGGAGAATTATCTTTGGTTTGGACAGAGTAAACTAATAGACTATGAAGTGTGCAGAAAGTTTAGATCCTGTGCTTAGTTGATGGGTCTATAGCCTTTGTGTAATAGGCTGCCATGAAAGGGTGAATTGATCAAGAATATTGATTGCCAATTTGCTGCCTGAATCTCACAAAAATGGATTTCACCTAGTATTTTCAACAGGCATTTATGATAGTCACTGATAGAAATGTTCTTTATGTGTTGACTGCTGTCCAAATGCTACACTGGGCCATTGTAAAACTTGATCATATTATTGTTCTGGGGGTTGCATGAAACATTGGTAAAGTAGTAGGTGTAACATAGCTACCTTTCATTCAGGATAAATATAAAAAGTGATTAAGCTTCTTTACAGAATAGATAGCTTTGATAATAGGAGGTACTGCTCAAAACGCAGGCCACATGCAAGACCAGCTAGGAATCTAAGGCTTGGTCTACACTTATAAATTAGGTTAACATACATATGTTGGTCAGGGGTGTGAAAAAACGCACCCCTAACTGACACAGTTATGCCGACCTAGCCTAGAGTATAGATGCAGCTGTGTCAATGAAGAATGTTTGTCTATGTAGCTAACTTAATTTGGGGCAGTGGTGGTCTTCCACTGAAAGAAAAAATGCTTTTCTAGCTGTAGGCTGCATCTGCACTAGTGGGTTATGGAGGCACCTTCCAACTTCTGGAGCAAATGAGGCAGGCAACCTCATTTCTGGCATTTCCTAACTTTTGAGTGCTTGACTTTACAAACTTAATAATGTTCTTTTAACATAGTTTTTGTGCAGTTTTTTTCAGTTTAAAAAAAAAAACCCTGAAAAAACAGAACTTCTGTCGTGTGGCATCATGTTGACACCTATATGGGTTCATCCCCTGATTTGGAACCTTTAGCTCCACTGCACAGACCTCTGCCACTTGAACTAACAGAGCAAATCATAGCAGTAGTAAGTTGACATCCTCTGTGTGGACTAGTCCCAAAAGGGGTTATGACACACTAGCAGAGGAATGGTGAGACTCTGGATTCTTGCTTTCCATTTCAGGCTCTGGCGGTCAATGTGTCCTACTGGGCAATGGTTCTTCTGCCCATTCCCCCCAGGCTTGTCCCATTATGTCTTGTCCTCTCCATCCTGTCCCTTTCTTGTCTCTTTCCCCACCCCGGACTCCTTATCACAGTCTCACTCTTCTTACCTACTCAGTCCTAGTCTCCACTTCTCATCCCAGTCTCCTTTCCCAACCAATCCTAGTATCCATTTCTGAATCATGCTCAGTGAGAACAGAATCTCTGGAGATTTTCTCTGCTAAACCCCAAGAATTCTCTACTGAACATGCCAACTGTGATTTTTCAGAGGCTTACAACTTGGCAAAAATTGGATGAATTTTCTTGGGGATGGCAAAAGGCACATCCCTGACACAAAGCACCTGCCTCCCCACTTTCAAATTTCAAGTCTCTGCTCCAAAGCACAGGGCTCTAGCACTTCTCAAAGAAAGGGTTGCCCAAAATAATTTAAATGTCAAAACAATCTATTTTTCCTTGCCTCATTCTTGGAAAAGTGTTAACCTTTTTGACAAACTTCAAAATAATTGTCAGTGGCAGACACTTGGCACGGAAAATTTTATCCCAAACACTTAAAATTGGGCAAAGTTTTAGACAACTGAAAACAGTCTTCTAATTGGGAGTGTTGGGCAACCTTAATATAAAGTACTTGTGACCCTATTAACATGGTATCTGAGCACCTCACAATCTTTTATGTAGTTATTCTCACAACACCCCTGTGCATAAGGAATTGCTATTATCCCCATTTTACAAATGGTGAACTGGGGCACAGAGAGGCTAAGTGACTTGCCCAAGATATCTAATGGAGCAGGAAATTGAACCTGGATCTGCCGACTTCTATGCTAGCACCTTAACCACCTGACCATTTTTCCACTACTGGCCCTGCTTACAATGACTTTCAGTAGGTTAAATGCAAGCAACTCAGACCTGTCACTCCCCTGGGAACACTATGAACAACTACAGTTTTGTATTAGCATCTTATATCTATAAGGCACCTACTACATTGGTATCTAAATGACAGTAGTTGGACTGGAAATCCTGTGTAAAGGTGCAGGGCCTATGGCAAAAATATACATGTGATAACTTAGGTATTACTAGCATTTCCCTTTCCAACACCCAATGTATTTGTTTTCAACATCTATCTTTGTATCTGGGGGTGAGTTGCTGCAGTAAGCTGTCTTCCCACCTACCAAGATCTTAACTACCAATAAGTGGTTACCTCCTTTCTTCTTCCCTCTTTTTTCCTCTCCCTGTTCCCTTCCCCCTGTTTTGCTTCTTTTCCTGTGCTCCTTTCCTTACTTCTATTGCCCTCTTTTCTTCTCTTGCTCCGTGATTTCTCTTTCTTTTTCTTCTGTTTCTGTGCCTTATTGCTTTCCTTTCTTCTTCCATTTTTCTCCTTATTCCTTCCCTTCCTTCATGCTTTCCGCCATACTCATCTTTAACTTCTTCCTCTTTACCTCCCCCTTGCCTCTTCTTTCTTTGCCTCACTCCTTCTCCCATACTTGTGAAGATCTTCCCCTTTCCTTTGTTTCTCCCTATCATTTTTCTTGCTAATTAGCAAGGATACGGGCTTCTAAAGATAAATTGCTTCATTCAAGAAGGGCATGAAAGAACAAACAGCAGGTCCAGGAGTAAACCTGTACTTTAAACTCCTCCTACTGCCAAGCAGCAGAGCAAAGCTGTCAGCAACAACTTCTTTTTTCAGGCCTGACCCTGAATAGTTATGTTAATATGAAGGCCCTTCCCTCTGAATACACTAACAGCAAGAATGCATGGATGAATAGGTCCATATTTAAAGACTGGTTCCATAAAACTTTCGTGCCAGCCATTCGGGCTCATTTGCAAAAACTCAAGCAGGAGGAAAAAGCTCTCCTCCTACTGAATAATTGCCCTGCCCACCCCCCCAGCGGAAAATCTTGTCAGTCATGACTGCAAGATTAAAGTCTCTTATCTCCTGAAGAAGACTACGTCAGAAATCCAGCCACTGGACCAAGGCATCATATCGGTATTTAAGCAAATCGATCGTCGCGAAATGATCAAGCGGATGGTAGTGGATAACAACTCCTCCATCGACACATCACTGGCATCACTCAACTTGAAAGAAGTCTGTCACCTCGGCGAGACAGCCTGAGACGCTATCTCTGCATGTTGCATTGAACAATGCTGCATAAAGGGGCTTGGTCCAGCTTTTCCATCATCTACACACGATGATGGTAACAACGACAAGCCTGAATTTACAAGATTCATTGAAGACGACGTACGTTTAGCCGAAGAAGCAATCAGAGAATATGAGCACAGTCATCATGATATCCTCAACTGGTTTTCAGCAGATGACATCTGCCTCATATATGAACACATCTCAGATGATGAAATTGTTGCAAATGTCAGCAAGAAGAATGAAACTGCACCACCAGAGCCCGAAACCAGTGGCGCTAATGACGACAACTACAATGATGGCACCTCAACTCCCCTATCAAAAGTGTCCGAGGCAGTACAGCACCTAGAAGCCAGTTTGAGGTGGCTGGAAACTCAAGACATGGACAGTGTCAAAATCCTCCAACTCAGAAGCATTCTTGACTTTGCTAGAAGCCAACAGTCCACAGCAAATAAGCAGACTACACTAGATAGCTTTTTTAAGAAGTGATGAAATTTAAAATTATGGAGTCATGCAACCAGATTAACTTTGCACTCTGCGCAATGATTGGTATAGTCGATTTCACATGTTTCTTTCATGTACATGTAACTAAATTACTACTTTTGTATTTAAAACACACTGGGATAACCGTTGTTGTTGTTTTTTACAAGACTTAAACTGACCGGCTTGAAATGGTAAATGTTCGTAACCCCACTATAAAGCAACCTTGCATTTATTGCAATCGAATTTTTTGGACCCCAATTATCACGTTATAGCAGGGTTTCACTGTACATCCTTTCCCCTGCCATTTCTTCTGCTGAAACCCTGGCCTATGCCCTAGGCATCTCTGGCCTCCCTAATTCTTACACAGCTCCCCACAAGCCTATTCAAAGTGTCACTGATACTTATTTAAACTTCCTTGCCTTGATTACTTGCATTGGTTTTGGATAGCCTTCAACATAAAATATATGGCCCAGATCCTCAAAGATATTTTCAGGATGGAACTGAGAGATATCAAAAGGAAGAGAGAAAGAGGAATGATAGGGATAAGATGATGAAAGATGTGTAAAAACAAAAAATAACACCCCCCCCCAAAAACTAAAATAGCTTCTATTCAGGAGTGAGATGAGAAGTGTGGGGGATCATCATCATGTTCCTATTACGCCTCTGGCATTTAGGGCAGTGACGAAGCTCCTCCACTCCTGTCTGTTTCTGGCAAGTCTTTCGATGGTTCCCCAGCTGTTCCCCAGGTTTTTCAGCTCAGCTTCCACAGCTCTTCGCCATGTTGTTTTTGGGCTGCCTCATTTTCGCTTGCCTTCAGGTGTCCATCTTATTCCTACTCTGGTGATGAAATCAGTTTCCATTCGAAGCACATGACCGATCCATCTCCAGCGCCTCCTGGCACTGATGGTGCTCAGATCCTCTTGGCTGCACTGTGTCAATAGATCTTGGTTTGAGATTGTTCTGGACCAAAAGATAAGGATGATTTTTCCGAGGCAGGTTGTATGGAATGAACACAGTTTCGACATGTCATACTTTCTCATTCCCCTGCATTCTGCACTATAAATTAGTGTTGAAAGTACATAGCTCTGAACATCTTGTGTTTGGGTTTGGTGTTGTATTTTGATGATTTCCAGACTGTATTTAAGTTCCTGAAGGTGTTCCTGGCTTTACTGATTTTGTTCCGGATGTCCTGGCTTGTTCCACCATCCTGGCTGATGGTGATGCCCAAGTATGTGAATGTTTCTACATTGGTGAGAACATAATCCTCTATCCGTACTGGTGATAGTGAGGCAATATTAAAGGTCATGATATCTGTCTTATTGTGGTTGATTTTCTGTCCAATTTACTGGCTGAATGTGTTGAGTTGAGTTGTTTTTTCTTGTATATGGTATTGGGTATGTGATAGGAAAGCGACATCATCTGCGAAGTTCAGGTCTTCAGGGGATGAGAAGAGTGTCCATTTAATGCCTCTTGGCTTGTCTTCTGTTGTACACTGCATTACCCTGTCAATGGCAACGTTGAAGAGGATTGCAGACATGACACACCCCGACATACTCCTGTTTTGACTTCTAAACTGAGCTCACTGTGATCAACGCTGCATGTAAAGTTGAAATAGAAGCTTTTGATTACATTGATTATAGAGAAAGGAATTCCATATGCCTGCAGAATGTGCCATAGGCTGGTCCTGTGAATGCTATCAAAAGCCTTCTCAAAGTCTGTGAAATTTATGTAGAGTTGCCGTTGCCAGTATAAGTACTGTTCTATTATGTTTCGTAGAGCAAAGATCTGGTCTGTGCATCCACCCCCTTTCTGAAAACCAGCTTGCTCTTTTCTGAGAATGCTATCAACTGCTTCTGATATATGCTGGACTATGATCTTATATAGTACTTGGCTTGGCACAGATAAAAGTGTGATACCACGCCAGTTATTACAGTCACTGAGAGTGCCTTTCTTTGGTATCTTCACTATAACCCCATTGGTCCACTCATCTGGCACTTTTTCCCTTTACCAGACTGCTGTAAATAGAGGAGCCAGGATAGATACTGCTAATTTAGGATTTACTTTGAACAATTCTGTATTCGAGTTATCCTTGCCAGGAACTTTCCTATTTTTAAGGATTTCATGGCTTGAATTATCTCTTCCTTAGTTGGGGTGCCTGTGGTGATATCAAGATCTTCTTCTGCCTCCTGGTTGTTTGCTTCCTCCTTAGGTGGCTTCCTGTTCAGCAATTCTTTGAAATGCTCTGTCCAGCGCATTTCTTGTTCTTTTTTGGTTGTTAGTAGGTGTCCTTGTTTGTTCCTGATGAGAGTGTTTGTTGGTGTCTGCCGTTTACCACTGATAAGCCGCGTCATTTTGTAGATGGTTCCTTATTCACCACGAGCAGCTGCATCCTCTGCTTGTGTTGCCAGATTATCAATATAATGCTGTTTGTCTGCTCTCACAAGGTGTTTGACCTCCTGGTGTGCCTTGCTATACTGCTTGTGGTATTCGTCCTTTAGCTTCTGGGATTTTGTGTTTAAAACTTTCTTTTTCAGGGCTCGTCTGGTTTCTATGACGTTCCATGTGCTGGGTGTAATCCACTCCTTCCGTCTCTTCTGCCTGTAGTCTAGACAGGCTTCACTGCTCTGTTTATAAATTACTGTTACTTTGTCCCACTTCTTGTTGATCTCCTCATCTGCATTCCCCTCCTCTTCATCAAGGTCTGCAAGTGCTTGAAACCTGTTTTTTTAACTGCAGAATGAAGGCTTTCTGTATTTCAAGGGACTTTAGCTTGTCAATATCATAACACTCTATGTCCCTTGTTCGGTGGACCCACACTTCTCAGTTTTAGCTTGATGGAGGCTGTCACAAGGTGGAGTTCGCTGCCAACATCTGCACCTCTTCTCACTTTAACATCTGTCAGTGAGCGTCACCATTTGCCATTGATCATGATATGGTCAATCTGGTTCTTATCTCTGCCGTTTGGAGAACACCATGTCAGCTTGTGAATGTCATGATGTTCAAATAGGCTTTCGCAGATAACTGGGTCATTCATATTACCGAAATCAACAAGCCTTTCTCCGTTTTCATTCATGGTGCCACACCCATATCTTCCCATTGCTCTGTCATTGTTTTGTATTGTCCTTACCAACCTTGGCATTCAGGTCTCCCATGAAGATAGTTAGGTCATGGCATGGTACTCTCTCTAATGCCGCCTGTAATGTAAGATAGAATTTGTCCTTTACTTCTTCATCACTGTCATTTGTCAGCGCATAACATTGAATCAGGTTGATATTATGTTTCCCTTTCAGTCTGGCTCTCATAAATCTACTGCTGATGGATTTCCATTCAAGCAGGGAATGCTCCACTCCCATCTTCAAAAGGATGGCAACACCCTCATGGTGTTGTCCATCATTCCGTCCAGAAAACAGAAAAGTTTCTCCCGAGGCTGTTGTTAATCTTCCTGATCCCATCCGTCTGCTCTCGCCGACACCCAGGATGTGTAAGCTGTAGCGTCTCCTCTCTGCTGTGACCTGAGCTAGCTTCCCTGCTTCATTCATTGTCCATATGTTCCAAAAAACAAGTTTGGTTTTTGTCTTGGTGTTGAGCACTTCAGTTTTCATGCCAGTAGCTTCTTTTCGGCTTTCACCACTGGCAGTTTATACAGGTCATTGACTCCTGAAGGCCATCATACACAATAATGGTCGATTGCTCCGTCGCTATTTCCATAACATATTTTGTTTTTTTATAGGACAGGGTTGTTAGCACTCTGCCTAACCCCCAACCTAGAGGACCAGGGTGTCTGTTTTGTCTGGCCTCTCCCCCACAGACCAATCCGGCATGGTAAAACCTACCAGGAACAAAAAGTCCCCGCCGATACAGACTCTGGGGATTGTTAGAGCACGCAAGCTGTCCCGCCACAACAAGGCACGGACACTAGAGGACAGAAGTGTGGGGGATGAGAGCTAGAAAATCTACAAGAAGAAAAGTCTGTGTCACAGAGGCAGAGAAAGAAAAGACGGCTCATGTTGCCTAGTCAAAATATAGCAAGTATCTGAGTTAAGATAAGGAATGGAAGGGAATTCATTAAGGGGATAAACTATGAAAGTCAACAAATCAGAAAAAAGAGGTGGACAAAGTATGTCTAGGGAGAAAGATAAACAGTGCCCACACCCCAAGAAATGATAGTGATGTTGGAAGAGA
Organism: Mauremys mutica; assembly: GCF_020497125.1. Lineage (NCBI taxonomy): Eukaryota > Metazoa > Chordata > Testudines > Geoemydidae > Mauremys > Mauremys mutica. Next base: position 92,977,991 of record NC_059076.1, on the reverse strand, counting down.
GACTTTACTTATCTAGCTATCTGAATTGAAAAGTAGGATAGCAAAATTCAAGGCCTGCAGTACATCTCAAATGCTATCAACATCATTTTGTTTAAAAGGATAGAAGGAGAAAGTAGACACTACTTTAGATCAGATACAAATGAACATGAATTAATTGGTTGGGTAATAGCTGGGCATCAGTGCTCACAAAATGTCAGAGTGATAACACTAGGCGTGGGGAAGGATGAAAGCAGCAGGAAAGAAGAATAGACTTGAAAAGGCAGACTAATGAAAAATAGGAAAACTTAATGCGTAAGGTCCCATGGAGAAAGAAATTGATCATCAAAGGGGTCTGACGGTTTTCTTCTCAAGGTACCAACAAAAACAATCCAAAATAGGGAAAACAGGAAAAGGAGCTAACAGTCAATGTAGTTTAATTATATAACATTAAACAAACAAAAAATCCAAACCATGAGCAGAAAAGTAAAAAGGGTTGAGTTTAAGGTATTAATAAAGACATGGAAGGGCACAGTCAAGAAATGAAAAGTAGATACAATTCACTATTAGCCCAGTAAAAAGAATCCATGTCATTAATTAGAATTGATGTAATTTCCCTGTCTAGGTTTGCTGAGCTGTTTATGTTGATGCATCCTTTAGTTTGCAATCTCCTTATGAATCTACAGTTATGTGTATAAAAATGCTCTTTGTAAACAAAAAAGGGAAGAGATACTCTCAACTGAGGCTTGATTTTGAACCATTGAAGTTTACAGGTGTTTTGTCACTCACTTTAATGGTGCAGAACTGGGCCCTTACAGCAAAAAGATATGAGAGTAGATTCAATTTTCTTCATGTTTTTCTCTGTCCTTTTTGCTCTGGTCAAGTCATTTATTTTGTTTTTCCTTTATAATATAAGAAGCTAGACCTTGTATGTCACACTAATGAGGAGAGGGTTCAAAAGGTATTTATGTAGAGGTGTCGTCTCTTCTTGAAAGAGACTCTTTATAAGCCCCATGTAAAGTACAGTAAAGAATAGATCGCTTACAAAGCAAAAAAGCAGATATCCTCCTTTTCAATGCCCTTAAAACAAGGGTAGGCAACCTCACACTGCCTGGGTCCTGGCCACCGGTCCGGGGGGCTCTGCATTTTAATTCAATTTTAAATGAAGCTTAAACATTTTAAAAACCTTATTTACTTTACATACAACAATAGTTTAGTTATATATTATAGACTTATAGAAAGAGACCTTCTAAAAATGTTAAAATGTATTACTGGCATGCAAAACCTTAAATTATAGAGTGAATAAATGAAGACTCTGCACACCACTTCTGAAAGGTTGCTGATCCCTGCCTTAAAATATAGTAAAGTATAGTGAAGAATAGATCCCTTGTAACTTCAGATCTGTGGACTGGTGCAGTTGGATGCTGCCGCTCTTAAGGACCACATGACACAACACATTATTGAGGGTAGAATCCCCTAATCCAGAAAGAATGTGTAATATGCCTGACTTAAAGAACTACTTGTGTTCCACGTTATATGCTGCCAAGATAAACTCTCAGATGCTTTTAAGCATTCCACTGATTTTTTTTTCCTGTTCTTAGTACTAAGAATCACTGAAATAGGAAATGTGTGTGGTCACTTATTTCATGAGAGAGAGCTATAATATGACAGAGTCCTTGCTTACTTTGTTTGTGATCACACCATATTATGCGCACACACAAAAAAGCACCTATGAAATGTTAGGTGTTCTTGCAAAAATGTTCATCACCTTGACATGTTTTCATATATTTTTGTTCATGTTAGGTTTGCAAAGTATAAAATATATTTTTAAAGGCAAACATGCGACAGTCCTAATGCAAGTTCAAGATTTTAAGAAGTCCTTTAAAAATGACAAATGTACAATGCCAAATCATTACCTCATGAAGCCTCCTGAAGATCATCTTTAAGAACAACATATTTTGGAATTGCTGAAAACAGTTGTCAATGGACACTTTGGGCCTGATTCTCACATCACTCTGGCAGTGTAAAGGGACCTTAAAGTGAGTGTAAATTTAATGTATAAACATGTTTAAGTGGAACTTCAATATGATTAGCAAAAACCCCAGGGTGAAATTCTGGTGCAATTGAATTCTATGGCAAAACTTCTCTTTACTTAATAGGGCCAAGTTTTCACCTCCATCCTTTATTTTCCCCTCCTTGTTTTCACATCCTTTGACATCTCACTGGATAGTTCATATTTTTCTGGAAGACACTGTTTTTGTCTTAGCAAATATGACTGAATCTCTTAAATGGTAACTCCCATCTCCCATAGATAGCAAGAAACTGGAATAAATATTAACTACTTAACCCCTATCACTGGACTACAAATGGGCTGATTCTTAAAATTAATAATAAGATTTTTTTATATGAAGAAAATAAACTTTTTAATCTCTTCTAAGAAGAAGGAAACAAAACTGGGTTGTCTGCTTTTATATGGCAAGAAACTTTAACGTAAAACACTTCAGGAAAATTATGTACTTGGATCCATCTTTCCTTGAAAATATAAAGTGTCAATGTTTTAATTCTTAATACAGTTTACAGCCTTTTTATAGACAAATGCATTGTACTATACCACCCACATCTGTCCAATCTGTTAAAAAACGAACTACATATTCCTTCAGGATTGAGAGCATAATTATTTCCCTGTCAGATTACTATGACAAATTACATTATAATTACTTTCCTATTAATTACTATGACAAGTTTTGATCTAGAGGGAATAGCAAAAGATGATATTGTTCAAAATTGTAAAAATATGCACAGTTAAGATTTCCTCTGGACTTCCTTTTTGTTCATTAATATTTGAGTATACTAATGTATTTGTACCTATTATTTGCAAGCAGTCTTAAATCTCTAATGACTGTTTATGCCAGAGATGACAGTTCATTTTCTTCTGCGCATCTCTAAATTCAGAACTTTTCCCCTATGACTCTAAGGAAATTCATTCTTTCTGATCAGACAGGGTCTGATCCAGTGAGACATTAACAAGTTTATAGAATATTTGAACATTTAATAAGAAACCCTAGTCATGAATTATTAGACAGCATCTCACAATGTAAAGCTTCATGAAGACTAATGCAAATGTAGAACTTACTGTGATACTGGTTATTGGAAACATAAAATCCCAGAATACCTCAGTAGGTGAGAGTATGTACTTCTTCAGATAGCATTCAAAAAAATCTATGGAATTCCTCACTACTGGAGGTCAGAACCAAAGGAACAAATTCTGCTCTCATTTATGCCAGTGTAAATCCAAAATTACTCTGGACTTACACTGATGTAGTTGAGAGCAGAATTTGGGCCAAACTTCATATGTGGATTTTTAAAGGGTCTGAACAATATTATTTGTAATCACACCTGCTTAGAAAAGAGTTGCTGGTCATGCTTCAGGGTATCAGCTGATCCTCACAAGGACCTGGAGGAATTCCTTTCCACCACCACCAGCCCTCCATATAGTGTTGGCCAGTACTGGAGACAGGATACCAAACTTGATAGACCATTGGGCTGATATAGTTTGAAAAATTCTGCATCCCTATCCTGGGAAGATGTTTAAAATAGTTTTTAATACTGTAATGAATGTGGAACCAGGACATATAGAACCATAGAATATCATGATGGACTAGGTAGGACTAAGGAATGGTTTATGGGTTCCAGGAGACCTGACCAGGATTAATGCGGTAAGTAAGCTGTATTTTGACAAGAGGTGAAGTAACTTACTCCCTCCTCAGAGCAAGGGGAAAACAAGGAAGAATTGTATCTAAGACGCAATTCCTTCCTGGGGCTTATTTTGTGGTGGCACATTTGAATGCCAATCTTTAATCTGGGCTGAATGTAATGGCTCAGTCTAGCCCATAACCTATATGCATCCTCATACTGATGAAACAAACTCTTTATCTATTGCATGTAATGTCTCCCAGTGTTAACACATGCCCATAAAAGGCCTGTGCAGAATTGAGGGTGCTGAACCCTGTTTTTTGTGGTGTTATTTTTTTTTAAATGTTTCTCTTGGGAATCCAGAAAAATAGGTATATTCAGGGATGCATTTAGGATAATAAATATAAATCAACAAAAATATGTGCCTTCAAAGCCACCTTCAGAAGGTGAGAGTATGGATGGAATCAGTTGTTCTAGGTGAAATCTTGGAAGGGAGAGAGAGGACTTCGGGAGAAAATTCCACAAGTGGATGTGGTAGCAAGAAGAAGAGGTGCAGCTAGAAAAAAATGGGGGAGGGGGCTATCTGAAATGCTGGCAGTTCTGTCCAAAGCATCAGGCCTGAAGTAGCAGAGCTGTTTGGCTATTCTTTATTCCATCTCTGCACGTAGCTATAATATTCTTCCATCAGTGTATAATTGGAACTCCTCACACCTGCTGAAGGGGGAAGAGGCCATACATATAATTCATGGGTTTTGTATCTCACCACACCTTGGGACGAAATAGGAGTAGATCTTTCTACCCAAATTGTTTTCTCTAACTGCAGAGATGAAGTGAGACAATAAGGCACATTCCAACTTGGGTTAATTTTCTCATTAAGACGATAAAAACAAGGTTCAGGAAGCTAACCACTGTTTGTGGGAACACATCAGGAAATGTACTAGAATCACCCTGGGAGCAGGAGAAAAACCTGGACTGTAGAAGTCATTATCCACCAGAGGAACTCTGGCTCCTGGTAAAAGGTGACCAAGCTGCAAATGTTTCCTTGCCTTAAGAATTATTAAAGTATGTTTGTTTCCCCTGACTCAAAAGACTTGTTTGTAACCCTGAGAGGCCTTTCAGAAAGCAGCCTTGTCTAGAGGTTAGTGTAGGGTACTGGGAGTCTGGTTCTAATCCTGAGCCTGTCACTGACTTTGCTGTATGATCTTGAAAAAATTACGTACAGCCTGCTTCTGCTGTCTTTACAATGAGTGAAACCACAGCCTCCTTTAAGTCAGTGATAAAACTCTAATTGACTTGAATGGGGCCAGAATTTCACTCAGTAGAATCTTAATATGCAAATATCTTTTCCATACATGATTCTAGGAAGGATGATTTGGGCTATTGTGTATTTTGTAGCCCTGTGTGATGAAGCAAAGAAACCAACTGCTGGCACAGAAGTGGTTAAAGAGAGCCTTTGGGCCCAGTTAGCCCTGCCTATTTTCCTGCAGCCAATACCAGGCCTGGAAGGGGAAGAAAAGGAGAGAATCTGGCTCATTTGGGGCTGATGGATGAAGACCCAGGAGCTAGTTACTTCTCCATCTGAGGGGAAGGATTATGACCCTGCCAACCAAAGCAGCCACCAGGAAATAAGTATCATCTCACTGGCTAAAGGAGACTTGGGATCACCTAGCCTAAGAGATAACTGGATGACTGAAGCACAGAGACCTCTTGGAGTCTGGCCCTACCAAACTTATGGCTGCCCCACCTGGAGGAACCTAGAACCACAGCAGAATGCTGTCTAAGGTCCATGAGGGAGTGCTACCAAAGACAAACCAGCACAGTGACTTAGATTACAGGGGCCCCACCCCAAACTGAAGGGACAGTGGTAGTATCAGGGCTGAATCCTCACTCTGTCACTTTGAGTGCAGGAAGTGGGGGCCTGCAAGGATTTTAAAAATTAATACTTGCCACTCCAGGCTTGTATTATACTCCCAAGGTTAAAGCTTTTCTCTGACCTTGGCTTAATAAATGCTGCCACCACACAAATGCAGAAATACCCCTTTGAACCCAGGAAAGAACACTTGGGAATTCCTCCCTGTGGGATACCCTCAGGCCCTTTCACCACCCCCTTCCCCCCCTCCAGGGAAGAGCAGGGAAAGAAAGAACAAAGGAAATTAGCTGTGGCTACCAGCTAATCAAACAACATGCACAAACCTCTTAGGACACCAACAATCCAATCCTGTTCTTAAAAAAAGGTAAATTTTATTACAAACAAAAAGGAAACAACTACAACTGAAACTTAGGCTTTTTGCTAGATCTTAAAAGAAATAATTATAAAAATTAAGCACACAAAATAGCTTACTTGGGGTTTCAGCTTAAAGGTGACAAGCCAACAAAAGCATCAGGGGTTAGCACAGAGGAGATCCACAAGCCAAAATAAGAAATAAACCTGATTGTGTCTAACTAAACATTCCCTATCCAAATTATTTCTTCTAGGTATGGAAGATACTTTTTCATACCTAGTTCAAACCTTACACAGCATTTCTGCTTACAGCATTGTTGCTCCATGTCCCTGTAGCCCAGAGAACAACAGAGAAGGGAAAGTTTCTTTTCCCCATTTTAAAAAGGTCTAGCTCTTTTGGTCAGGTGCCCACTATTTTTTCTTTACCTGGGGGACTTTTTAACCCTTTACAGGTAAAGCAAGTAGAGAACAGCCCCAAGAGGGATTTTACAGCTGGCTGGCTGGGTGCCCATCAAAGGGAGCTACCCCCCACTTCATTTATCACAGGTAGGAAGTAGCCTGGGGCAGTGGATGTAGATTCCCTGCTGGAAGGTACCCTATTCAAGGGTCTACTTACACAGAGTTCTGGGCTGGAACCTGGTGGAGTGGGAGGGCCCAGGTCCGCCTACCCTACTGTCTTAAAGACTGGGGCATCTTAAGCAGGGAAGCCAGGAGCTGAAAGTTAAGAGTTCCAATCACTAGGCTGCCTGGACCACAAAGCTCCCTGTTACACCCTGAAAGTATATAATTCTATAGAATGAACTGAATTGTTTTGTTTCCTTACCCTGAAACAGGCCATTTTTTTAAACTAAACTTTAGAGACTCCAGATTCTGCTCTCAGTTGCATCAGTCTGAATAACTCCAGACTATGATTTACCTTCATGTATCTGAGAGTATCACCTAACTTGTGACCCATTCAGGACCAGATAAATCCTGATAGGATTATGACTTACACATTGCAGTATTAATTTAATTATACACTATATATCTGTGCCTGAATATTTAGTCCTTTTTCTAAGCTATAGTATGTCAGAGATGGGCCTGAGCTGCAAGGCTGGGGTTATTTGATTCTGAAATTTCCTAAAGTTTAGGGAAATTCTTCAATGCTCTTGTGTGTTAAGCTCTCTGGTTTTAGTCTGATCGATCTATAATGACACCAGTATTTTGGTTTTTATACAATTTATGATTGAAATACTCTCTGTTATGACTTCTAGTAGTTCAGATTCTGATCTCTGGATTACTGCCTATTTTATTTTTTCCATTTGAAGCTATTTTCTAACCAATAAAATAGCATTCTGAACACTATACACAGTGTGTCTGGCCTTCTTTCATTCTGTTCCCATTAGAGTTTAGTGTAGGGTTCAAAATTAACAGGTTAAATAAACTTTGAATCAATATGCTTATATCCAGAACCTCAAAATACTTGAACATATTCAACTTAAACTTCTTAGCTTCTGTGTTTCTTCAAAGCACTTGGGATAGGAGTTTTTGTGAGAGTTTGGCAAATGTATAAATGAGTGATAGAACATAAAAAAACCCTCAACTTTTACATCATTTTAATATCTTTAAATGTTTCATTTTTAAATAATAATATAATCTGTGCCTCATCACTGGTATCTGTGCCCCCATGGTTTGAACCAAGTGTACAAACATATCTATTTAAGGATGTACACTGTAGAAGGGTTTTCATTGATATGTATTAAGGTATCCTGTTCAGGATCCTCCAGGTTTGGAGACAGCTGCTTTAAATGTGACTGTCCTATGAAAAAGGTGCCTATAGAAAGGACCTGGTGTGTTTCCATATTTCCCTGAGACATCCAGACTAACTCAAAATGAGATGGTGTTTTGTTTTTAAACTCAGTCTAGGAAATTCAGTGTGTGATCTGAAACTCCAACCGGGGGGCCTTGGGCAAGTCATTTAACCTCTTTCTTTCAGTATCCTAATGGCCAATGTGAAATAAGTTAATAGTCTCAGTCCAGTCCTTAGCAGATAAGTGTCACTAACACAGAACATCACCAGATTTGCCTCCTTGTTGGTAGTCTCTGCAGAGGCTAAGAGTTAAATAGATAAGGAAAATGAACAGCCTCCTCAGTCTCAGATGGTTTTCTTCCTTTACAGAGAAGATGCACAGTGCTAGGGCCCTCTTTCTGCCCATACTTTACATGTTCTATGGATAAATATGGTAGTGGACATTAGCTCCAAGAATATTAGACCAACTCATTTCCTGAAGTAATAGATTTTACATCTAAGTCAGTTGATATTTCAAAGCAGTCTGAAGATATCACTGTATATTAATATTGATTATTTTTTACTTACAAGGAGGCACTATCAACTGTTATTCAATTACCTAGCAATACAGTAGCTAATAAGTGAGCCACAATATGCAGGGAAAATCCAGCCACTCACTTTATGAAAGAAACAAATTAGTATAGGTTGTTTATTTAAGTAAACTAACTATGCTAATTAAAGTAGGTTAAATGTAGCATCATGCAAAATTCCTACAATAATCTGGTTCATATACTTTAAATGACAGAGATGGCTCTCCTTGCTAATACCATGCATACTCAACTGGCTAGAAAAGCAACATTTCTGCTGGTATCAGATTCAAAAGGCTGGGTTATGGCCCCAATCATAAGAACATAAGAAAGGCCGTACCAGGTCAGACCAAAGGTCCATCTAGCCCAGTATCTGTCTACCGACAGTGGCCAATGCCAGGTGCCCCTGAGGGAGTGAACCTAACAGGCAACGATCAAGTGATCTCTCTCCTGCCATCCATCTCCATCCTCTGACGAACAGAGGCTAGGGACACCATTCTTACCCATCCTGGCTAATAGCCATTTATGGACTTAGCCACCATGAATTTATCCAGTCCCCTTTTAAACATTGTTATAGTCCTAGCCTTCACAACCTCCTCAGGTAAGGAGTTCCACAAGTTGACTGTGCGCTGCGTGAAGAAGAACTTCCTTTTATTTGTTTTAAACCTGCTGCCTATTAATTTCATTTGGTGACCCCTAGTTCTTGTATTATGGGAATAAGTAAATAACTTTTCCTTATCCACTTTCTCAACATCACTCATGATTTTATATACCTCTATCATGTCCCCCCTTAGTCTTCTCTTTTCCAAACTGAAGAGTCCTAGCCTCTTTAATCTTTCCTCATATGGGACCCTCTCTAAACCCCTAATCATTTTAGTTGCTCTTTTCTGAACCTTTTCTAGTGCTAGAATATCTTTTTTGAGGTGAGGAGACCACATCTGTACACAGTATTCGAGATGTGGGCGTACCATGGATTTATATAAGGGCAATAATATATTCTCAGTCTTATTCTCTATCCCCTTTTTAATGATTCCTAACATCCTGTTTGCTTTTTTGACCGCCTCTGCACACTGCGTGGACATCTTCAGAGAACTATCCACGATAACTCCAAGATCTTTTTCCTGACTCGTTGTAGCTAAATTAGCCCCCATCATGTTGTATGTATAGTTGGGGTTATTTTTTCCAATGTGCATTACTTTACATTTATCCACATTAAATTTCATTTGCCATTTTGTTGCCCAATCACTTAGTTTTGTGAGATCTTTTTGAAGTTCTTCACAATCTGCTTTGGTCTTAACTATCTTGAGTAGTTTAGTATCATCTGCAGACTTTGCCACCTCACTGTTTACCCCTTTCTCCAGATCATTTATGAATAAATTGAATAGGATTGGTCCTAGGACTGACCCTTGGGGAACACCACTAGTTACCCCTCTCCATTCTGAGAATTTACCATTAATTCCTACCCTTTGTTCCCTGTCCATTAACCAGTTCTCAATCCATGAAAGGACCTTTCCTTTTATCCCATGACAGCTTAATTTACGTAAGAGCCTTTGGTGAGGGACCTTGTCAAAGGCTTTCTGGAAATCTAAGTACACTATGTCCACCGGATCCCCCTTGTCCACATGTTTGTTGACCCCTTCAAAGAACTCTAATAGATTAGTAAGACACGATTTCCCTTTACAGAAACCATGTTGACTATTGCTCAAGAGTTTATGTTTTTCTATGTGTCTGACAATTTTATTCTTTACTATTGTTTCAACTAATTTGCCCGGTACCGACGTTAGACTTACCGGTCTGTAATTGCCGGGATCACCCCTAGAGCCCTTTTTAAATATTGGCGTTACATTAGCTAACTTCCAGTCATTGGGTACCGAAGCCGATTTAAAGGACAGGTTACAAACCTTAGTTAATAGTTCAGCAACTTCACATTTGAGTTCTTTCAGAACTCTTGGGTGAATGCCATCTGGTCCCGGTGACTTGTTAATGTTGAGTTTATCAATTAATTCCAAAACCTCCTCTAGTGACACTTCAATCTGTGACAGCTCCTCAGATTTGTCACCTACAAAAGCTAGCTCAGGTTTGGGAATCTCCCTAACATCCTCAGCCGTGAAGACTGAAGCAAAGAATCCATTTAGTTTCTCCGCAATGACTTTATCATCTTTAAGCGCTCCTTTTGAATTTTGATCATCAAGGGGCCCCACTGGTTGTTTAGCAGGCTTCCTGCTTCTGATGTACTTAAAAAACATTTTGTTATTACCTTTGGAGTTTTTGGCTAGCCGTTCTTCAAACTCCTCTTTGGCTTTTCTTATTACACTCTTGCACTTAAGTTGGCAGTGTTTGTGCTCCTTTCTATTTGCCTCACTAGGATTTGACTTCCACTTTTTAAAGGAAGTCTTTTTATCTCTCATTGCTTCTTTTACATGGTTGTTAAGCCACGGTGGCTCTTTTTTAGTTCTCTTACTGTTTTTCTTAATTTGGGGTATACATTGAAGTTGGGCCTCTATTATGGTGTCTTTAAAAAGGGCCCACGCAACTTGCAGGGATTTCACTTTAGTCACTGTACCTTTTAACTTTTGTCTAACTAACCCCCTCATTTTTGTATAGTTCCCCCTTTTGAAATTAAAGGCCACAGTGTTGGGCAGTTGAGATGTTCTTCCCCTCACAGGGATGTTGAATGCTATTGTATTATGGTCACTATTTCCAAGCGGTCCTGCTATAGTTACCTCTTGGACCAGCTCCTGTGCTCCACTCAAGATTAAATCTAGAGTCGCCTCTCCCCGTGTGGGTTCCCGTACCAGCTGCTCCATGAAGCAGTCATTTAAAGTATCGAGAAATTTTATCTCGGCATTTCGTCCTGAAGTGAAATGTTCCCAGTCAATATGGGGATAATTGAAATCCCCCACTATTATTGGGTTCTTAATTTTGATAGCCTCTCTAATTTCCCTTAGCATTTCATCATCACTATTACTGTCCTGGTCAGGTGGTCGATAATAGATCCCTACTGTTATATTTTTACTAGAGCATGAAATTTCTATCCATAGAGACTCTATGGAACCTGTGGATTCGCTTAAGATTTTTACTTCATTTGAATCTACACTTTCTTTAACATATAGTGCCACTCCTCCCCCTCCACGGCCTGTTCTGTCCTTCCGATATATTTTGTACCCCGGAATGATTGTGTCCCATTGATTGCTCTCAGTCCACCAGGTTTCTGTGATGCCTATTATATCTATATCCTCCTTTGTCACAAGACACTCTAGTTCACCCATCTTATTATTTAGACTTCTGGCATTTGTGTACAAGCACTTTAAAAACTTGTCCCTGTTTATTAGCCTACCTTTCTCTGATGTGCCAGATTCTTTTTTATGTGACTGTTTATCATCTGATCCAGCCCTTACATTATACTTCTCATTCCTCTGCTCCTGACTATAACCTGGAGATTCTCTATCATCAGACTCTCCCCTAAGAGAAGTCTGTGTCCGATCCACACGCTCCTCTGCAGCAGTCGGCTTTCCCCCATCTCCTAGTTTAAAAACTGCTCTACAACCTTTTTAATGTTTAGTGCCAGCAGTCTGGTTCCACTTTGGTTTAGGTGGAGCCCATCTCTCCTGTATAGGCTCCTCCCATCCCAGAAGTTTCCCCAGTTCCTAATGAATGTGAACCCCTCCTCTCTACACCATCGTCTCATCCATGCATTGAGACTCTGAAGCTCTGCCTGCCTACCTGGCCCTGCGCGTGGAACTGGGAGCATTTCTGAAAATGCCACCATAGAGGTCCTGGATTTCAGTCTCTTCCCTAGCAGCCTAAATTTGGCTTCCAGGACATCTCTCCTACCCTTCCCTATGTCATTGGTACCTACATGTACCACGACCACCGGCTCCTCCCCAGCACTACACATAAGTCTATCTAGATGCCTCGAGAGATCCGCAACCTTCGCACCAGGCAGGCAAGTCACCATACGGTTCTCCCGGTCATCACAGACCCAGCTATCTACATTTCTAATAATCGAATCTCCCATTACTAACACCTGCCTTTTCCTAGAAACTCGAGTTCCCTCCCCCGGAGAGGCAACCTCAGTGCGAGAGGTAATGCCAGCACCATCTGGAAGGAGGGTCCTAACTATGGGAAGGTTTCCCTCTGCTCCCATTGACTGCTCTACTTCCCTGAGCCCTTCTTCCTCCTCAACAGCACAGGAGCTGTCTAAGCGGAGGTGGGACAATTCTACAGTGTCCCGGAAAGCCTCATCAACATACCTCTCTGCCTCTCTCAGCTCCTCCAGTTCCGCCACCCTGGCCTCCAAAGTCCGTACATGGTCTCTGAGGGCCAGGAGCTCCTTGCACCGACTGCACACATACGCCACCCGCCCACAGGGCAGGTAATCATACATGCGACAGTCAGTGCAATAAACTGGATAGCCCCCACTCTGCTGCTGGGCTTCTGCCTGCATTGTCTCCTAGTTAGTGAAAGGGTGGTTTACGGAAAGTAGTTTTAGAATGTAGTTTGGTATATAGGTTTTAGGGTTTTAGGGGGGGCTACAGGGAAGGGGTTAGGGCCGGCAAGGGACTCCCACTCCCCCTCCCAACTCCCTTGTGAAACTCCCTGTTAGCAGCCCCTGGTCGCTTGTGCGCGGCTTTATAAAGCCCTGGCCTGAGTGAATGCCCCGCCCACTGATTAAGGCTCAGCCAATTACCAGAGGCTTCGAGCTTTCAAACCTGCCTCCAACTGCCAGCCAGAGCACACGGTCCCTCAAACAACCAAACAAACAAACAGACTGACAAACACAAGCTCAGCACACAGCAAGTAACCCCCAAACACAAACAAACACACACTACAGACAGTCACTTACCCCACAGATGCTGTATTAGCTCCTCCTTCACCAGCAAAGCTCTTAAGTACCTGCATAACTTTAAATGGATAAGTAGTTTCATTAACTTTAATGAGACTATTCCTATGCTTTAAGTTCTGCATGTGCTTAAAAATTTTGGTGGATCAGAGCCTATATTATTAAAACGTATTTCAAAGTGTATTACTTTCTGTGTATATGTGAAAAGTGCAAAGCATTTCATTATTAGCAATGGGCATGTGTGAAAGCCTCCTGAAGTCAATTATAGTTTTGCCATTGATTTCAATGAGCTTTGGATCAGGCCCAGAGATGGTGGTTCTCAAAACAAAAAAACAAAACAGGTAATTATACAGAAATAAATGTCCACACCGCCTTTTGCAGTGGTTTAACTGTATTAGTTTCAAGGCTGATTGCAATGATAGAGTATATCTCCTCTTCAAGTGCTACAGCAGCATAGCTGCAGTGGATGGCATGATGTTGCCTCATATGGAAGCATTTGAGGGACACGGAAAAGTGACATATGGAGAAGTACTAGGGAATGCTGCAGATTCTGAGGTGACCTACTCAATTTTCCTTCACTGTACATTGGCTTTGCCCTGACTCCTCCCACATTTCTTTTTTGGGTGGAGTTTATAGACCTTCCTGTGGAACTGTTTTAGATTTGTACACTGGTATGAGAGTGAACTGAATAAGGAGGTTTGTCCTTGCATGTAGAATTAAGAAGCAGTTTTTAGAATAAGGGCCAGATCCACAAAAGTATTTAGGCTCCTAACTTCCATGGATTTCAGTGAAAGTTAGAAGTCTGAATACTTTCATAGATCTGGGCCTCAGTTCTCACTCGTTTTAGTCCACAGGCCATGGGGGCTTATGACCCCATGAATTTAAATGAAAATTTAACTAAATTAAGTAAGAAACTTGTAAAATTAATCATGAGAAACTGCACACCAAATAGTAAAATGGGGATTTTTGTTTAAAAAGTGATGGATGGGTATTGACCTCCTGTTTCTTTGTGATAGTATTAAAGCAAAATTAATCTAAATTGCTGTCATAAGAGCCTCATCATCTAATCCACCTGCACCTAACACTTACATCAGCTTCAGTGGAAATTTATGGTGTACAGAGAACACAGGATGTGGCCCTTTGGAAATTAATATTGTGAATGTCTTGTATTGAGGTTGTTTTCAACTTTTCACCCATATATGATTTAATTAGCCTAAAACACTTGCTTATGTTTATTCCAGCCAGATGCAAAGACTTGCATAAAAGAATAAATCCATTTAGTGAAAAATGATCTTCCTCATTGAGGAGGCTATAATTTTTCCCATGTAAAACAAGTTTACCCTTCAAACAATACATTTTATATGAATACAAAATATTTATATATTTAGTTCTCTTCAGTGCTAATTAATTAGCAGCCAGCTTTCTCAACCCATATGTATCCCATCTCTCTGTGTTTTTAAAAGATTACTAAGTGTTAAAACAAATTGGCTACATTTTGTGGGTGCTGTTAGCAAAAGTCAGATGGGGCCAAAGATATTGCAAACTTCACCAATAGCCTCAGATCTCACTGGTCGAATCTAACCTCCCCAGGGAGAGGTGTTCTAAGTCTTCGTGCTGTATTATTAAACTCCCAGAGGCACTCTTTTAACACCTACTCTCCTACTCTGAGCCAACTCACATTGCTGCTAAGTTTTGTTTCGCGGGTGGGGAGATTGTGTGGTCTGTAGTTTTGTGGAGTTGGCGTGGCCACCTCCCCAAAAAAAAAACTCTTAAGGGTTTGCAAATCGGACTCTCAGTGCTACGTTGCAAATAAGGATTACACTTTGCCATTCAGATCCAACTATATTTTGCTGGAAGAGGGGAAGGGAACCTGTCCTGTGATTCCGAAAGCTAAACAGGTGAGAGCAGGCTCTGCAGAAGAAGTTTGCTGCAGAGGAGGACACTGCCATTTAAAAAACCTGTTTTAACTGGTGCGACTTTCTAAAGGGAGCTCACGTCGAGAAATACTGGGGAGGACAGCTCAGCGTTCACCACTTACAAATAGGTTTCAATCAGAACAGTAACGAGGGCACAAATAAACGCAGTATAGTGAAAACACAGGCAGGAGGGACACCTACGTAGGCTTTGAGATCTCTCGCTTCTTAGGTGTTAAGTCGAAGCATAAGCTATATCCATAGTCGTCGTGGTACTTGTCATTGTGCTGTGTATTACTCATAGAGAAAAGATACTTTAGCCAAAACGTGATTCTTTATAGACAAGTCCTTACCAGTAATGGTTTCGTCAAGCAGACAGCCTAACCCTCGCATTCTTTAGCTAAGCATTATCTTCGGGGCAGGGACTGTCTCTCCCTGTGTTTGGAAAACGCCTGGAATATTATAGGTGCCTGAATAATGGAATATTATAGAACCTGAATAATAATGAATGCTTAAAGCAAGAGTCTGAATTCCTCCAAAGTACTCACTGGTGGATCGTTTTGTATTTCGCTTTTTCTTGAAGGCAAAAGTGCGGATAAAATTGGATTTAAAAGTAAAAGTCACCTTGTCAGTCTACTCTGCTTTTGATTCTCTGGGCGCTCTCTTTTGGAAACGCAATAGAAGTTTGGTTGCCTTTTGGGGGGAAAAACGGGTTTGGTAGGTATTGAGCAAACAAACGACGTGGAAAATCATGTGACAAACTTGATCCCGCACAATCACGGTTTCACTAAACTAAATAGTTTGGTTTCCCCCGCTACAAGTTTTATTCTAGCAGCCAAAGGCTCCTAGAGTCTAGAAGCAGCGTCTAAGTTCTCCATGGGCAGTGGAAGGATGAGGAATCAGAAATGAAATTCCCCCTTTCATCCTAATACACATCTTTTCAATTTTTGTAATTGCCAGCCTCTGCCATAATGAGATCCTTTGAAATTCAAAAGACACATTTTAATGTTACATCTTTATCTTTGGGGGGAAACCTAGTTTTCCACCGCTGCTACATATCCTGTTAACAATCAGAGCCCAAGACCCTGAAAAGAGACCTACTGCACAATTTCTGCTGAATGCACTTCTTAGTTCATATAATGCTAGGGCCTTTTGATGTGCTACAATGAGCGTTACGCCCAAAGATTGTCTCTTTGGACAGATCTACAACGCTTGGCTTAATGTTTGGAAGTTAAATGGACAACAAGGATGTTGAAACTCCCACGCTTCAGCCACTGCAGACACTTGCTACATTTTCCTGTTAGTTTCCATAAGTGAAACAGACATGGTGGAGTGAAGGAGGCTGGGGGGCGGGGAAGGAACATTTTTCTCTTTTATTTCCCCTTTTACTTTTTGTCAGCCTTAAAATAAGAGCTGTTTGGGAAGAGTATAGGTAGCTTGTATCTTCAAGTCCCTGGCTATGTTGCTAATCCATGAAATCAAAATTTATGATTATTCAAATGTTGAGGACTGTGAAAAGAGAGGAAGAAAGAGAGAAAATTAATATTGCAGCTGTTCTTCTGATTAATGAGAGATAATTGCTCATGAAAAGTCACCCCTGTGGCATTTTGTTGTCTCCTGGATCTTTGTTCTTTTCCACTATTATTGAGGACTTTCTTGAAGACTAAGCGGTTCTTTTCAATTTTTGGTATTCAGAAAGTGTTGCTTGGTTACAGATAATGGAGAAATCTCGGGCTATATTGGGTAAGATGTGCCACAGACAGCAATATCACAATGCCACTTTCAGAAAAGGATGGATACAAGTTAACGATGCGCTTTCAATAAAACATTAATAGACTTGTTCACGCTTTTATAATGACCTCATTAATGGGAGCTGGGGGCAAGTCCTGTCTTCTGCTTATGTTCACGTAACAAAACCCTGCTTTGAGATCATTTGCAAACTAATATGAAACCAACGTTGGATTAGCAGATAAATGTGATTATAACGCACGAGTCATTATGTTCCATTTGGTTTGCAAGGGCTTCTTTTGCCATTAAAATGATCAAAACTAGTGTTTTGTTCTTCCCACAACACCCCATTCACTGGAGAGCAATTTGGTCACTGGCTGTTTGTAAACCGGCTATTCTGCAGTTTTACTTATATAGTTATGTCTGGATGCCGCCTTCCTTGCACAGCCAGATCCGCCAGTGAAATGAGTGGGGAAGTGTGCCGGGGGAAGGAAAGCAGACTATTTCCCTAGCATGAATTTTTGGGGTGGGGGAGGCTTCACTTTTGTCATTTAATCCGCGAATCTCTTGTAAATAAAGGTGTCAGAGGCATCTGGAGGAAAGGGAAAACGAGGGCAGCTAGTCCGACACGTTCAGTCTGGGGGGAGCGGAGCTGCTGTTCTTTTTGAACTGCGCTAATTTAAAAGGGGGCAATTTCGTTACATTCTCATTTGTTACACTGTCTTGAACTAAAGGCAGACAAAGCTATACTCTGTCACCCCGAGCAGAATGAAGGGAATCAAAGGATTTTCCCTTAAAAGGACTAATTTTCTCCTTGAATTATGAAAGTAATGGCTAGGTAACAGCCTGTGCTCTGTACCCAACTGCTTAATACCTTCTAAATCCTTCCACGTGGCTCGACTAGTCGTGGCAATTAGAGCTCATTATAGGCTCATAAGAGCTCTCATTTTGGGGATTACTTAATGGACAATGAAATTTTATCGGACAGAATTATTGAAAAATAAAATTGTAACGAGGTCGCTGTGATGTGGGCGCACGCCTTCCATCATTCCGCCTGGATTGGAATATCTTCGCCTTCGCATCGCGCTTTTCTTCCTCTTCTTATCACTGCACTGGGTTTATTATAACAATTACAGATTAAAACCGTGATCTGATTCTTACTCTGTCTGACTTTCCTTAAATAAGGCCATTTCCCCCCGGATCCGCTCTATCTCAGCAGATACAGCTTGTCCCACTTCCGAGAGCGGGTTATTTCCTTCAGAGCAGCTTCTTGTAAACGCCGATGGCTCTAAACCTCTCTGTCCATTGCAGTAAAAGCCATATCACACAGGGAGATCTGGAAAGAATCACCTAATTGGTCATTCTTATAATAATCATATGTGTGTTCTACATTCATATGGTGTAAAGTCCAAATGCCAAAGAACTTGCGAAGCATCCGTGCTCTCTGTTGATCTCAGATAATGTATAACTGGTTTACTACTTTTTAGCCACCAAAGACATTATTAGGCCTCCGTAGCCTGTGAATCGTATCTGTTAGCTTGTCTTTAATCAGTATCAAAACCTTGGCACAATAGTTTTTAACCATACTAACATGGCGCTTTGCGTCAGAGCACTTTCCTTAAAGTTAATCGCTCTTTAATAATTGTTCACTCTCGATTGCTATCTCTTGCCTTCCGGGTTTTTTAATTCTTTGATCCTGTCTGTTGCTCTGAAGTAGTAAATGATTAGTTTGTAAAGGTGCTTTGCTAGCAATAGTTGAAGCTGACCTGCCTTAAACTCTGCAACTCCCTAATTGTTGTCACAAGATGTTGGATTAGCACATTTCTGGAATAGCTGTCTGTTTACACTCCAGAGGCCCACAGTCCAGTAAACACTTTCTAATTGAATTCTAATCACATTCAAATAGCTCAATAACCAGTCTCAGCTGCAATTCATAAAACTTTAATTGCCATCCATAAATCCTGAGCTCCCCGAGTGTGGAGTGTCCCTACAACTCAATTATACCTTGCTTGCCAGAATTTCACTGGATGCCTTCAAGGAGACTAACTGACAATCCCTTCTTTCACACGCCTTAGAGAGATATTGATTGTGAACTGAGATCTATTTCTACTTCTCGTCGTGTGTTAGTGGCAGCACCCTCTGCACGACTGCAATGAAAAGTAAAGCCTGAGCTTCTCTCTGTTTGGTAATAGGGGAAAGGGCCTTTTAACTGAGGCTGAGATACGTTACATTTCTAAACTCAGCGGCGAGGAATACCCCTTTGATAGAAATGCAAACAGATGAGCAAGCTTTGAAAACGACTTAGGCTTTTTGACTTTAAGATAAATTTTAACAGTGATTGCTGTTTGACCATGTCCATTGCCAAGGAACTTGTAGGATCATTGTATTTTCCCCCCCCCGCCCCATCATGATATCCTTTCAACACAATTAGGATACAAATTTCTGTGCTAGCCTGGCTTATTGGGGCCAGAGTTTTCTGCTGTAAAACGCAATTGTCACTGCTGAGTCCAAAGTCAAGTAGAATTTGATAGTCATCTTTAAGTGATGCTTGGTTAATATTGCATTAACCAAGAATGCAATATTAGTTCTATTAACTATAAGTCCCCTTTTAAACTCCCATAGAACAGGTAAGTGGAGAATCGTGTAGTGTGCTGCAAATACCTTGGCTCTTTAATGAAATCTGAAATGCTCAGGAGTCACCGACCATATTTCGCTGTTGATCCAATTTTACTTTGACTGATTGCTTCGGCAAACTTGGTGGAGATCAAAGAATCCCTCTCGGACATTTTCTCTTTTCATTAGGATTTTGAACTGAAGCTTTGAAATGATCATGAAAGTTAACTTGAAAGTCTTCCGTTTTGACAACGTCTTGGCTGAGAAGTGTCCAGATATTTTAAGGCTTTATCTCTTGAACTAATTGCCAGTTTGACAAGATTCACTCATAAAAAACAGCATTTACCCCTAGAGTAGCTCTGTCACGTACTTCACGGAAAATATAAGGGCGACTACATTCTTGGAAAAGCAAATGGGATTGTTTCTAGGTGTAACTCGACTTAGTGAGAGAGACGATCACCCAGAAGTTATAACTATTGTACTTAGATGCTACATAGTATATTAAAAGAAAATGAACCACATCCTGCCTATTTCATCACGTGCCACTGGTTTCCCCCTACTCAGGAAATGGTGTATTATTAGTATAAACGATGTGACGGGAGAACCCCTTAAAGTTTATTTTTAAACCTAGTCAAAGACGTGCATTTGTTTACCGGGTAATGTGTTAGAAAGTACAACGTGGGATGTGCCTGAATCACAAACAGGGCAGCTGCCCCCTCCGTTGCTCCCCCGTTCCTATAATTTATCTGGAGAGGAGGAGAACTGAAGTCATGTTGAAATTAACAAAACACACACACTTTGGAAAGTCTCCCCCCCCCCTTTGTTTTGTTCTAGCTCGGGCAGCCTATCCCGAGGATTTGGAGGAGAAGCCAAGGGGGTTTAGATCTGCATCTCTTTCAGGAATCACGTGTTAAATAGTTGATATAAAACCCCGGAGCAGGGGATCCAGGCGGGGGACTTGAAGACCAGCCCTCTCCAGGGATCCTTTTGTTCAGCTCTCAGACATAAGCACCTTCTCGCCAGCCAAGTGCTTCAGTGGCGACTTCCCCGCCTTGGCAAAGGAGGAAGACCCGGGAGAGCCAGCCCTGACCTGCAGCATCCCTTCGAAATGTCCCGATCCTTCTATGTCGACTCTTTAATCATCAAAGATTCCTCGAGGCCAGCTCCTTCCCTGCCTGAGCACCCCCACGGACAGGATTTCCTCATCCCCCTCAGCATGCCTTCCCCCCTGGTCATGTCGGTGTCGGGCCCCGGCTGCCCGTCCCGCAAGAGCGGCACCTTCTGCGTGTGCCCGCTCTGTGTCACTTCGCACTTGCACTCGTCCCGGGGGGGCGGCAGCGGGGCCATCCCCCTGCTCAAGAGCCAGTTCCCTCCCGGCGGAGATGCCCCGTACTGCCCCAGGATGAGCCATGCCCAGCACCACCAGCAGCAGAGCTCGGTACCAGCCGCCGCAGCCGCCCTGGGCCACCCGGCGCATCACGCACCTGTCTGCACCGCCACCACCTACAGCGTTAGCGACCCCAGGAGATTCCATTGCCTCGGCATGGGTAGGAGTCACTGGCCCGGGGCTGCCATTCCACCTCGCTGGGGTGCGCTTCGCCCCGCAGCCGGCGGGCAAGGGCGCGAGCGGGGATTTTGGAGGGAGGGAGGGAGGGAGGGCTGATGCCCAAGCCTGAGCGCGGAGCTGCACTGCCCTACAGGTGGGGATAGAGTGGGGAGGGATCGTTCATTCCCCGCGGGGGGGGGGGGGGAATCGGGATGAACTCCTGGGGGGGAGAGCAGGGGTGTGTTTGCTTCCACTAGTGTTTGTGGAGCGGTTCTGATGTGGCAGGCAAGGAGGAGGCGGGTTTCCAGGGCTGGCGTTAGCGAGCAGGTAGTGTGAGGCTCTCTGTCCACACACACACCTAGAGAGACGCTCACCGAGGGGTTGCGTCTTGCTGCTCCTGTAACACATGAAATGAACCGGGGGGGATACGTGTTCGGAAAGGGGCGATAGGGACAGATTAGTCTGAATTCTTTTCACTCCACTTAGCCCTTGTGTCTCTCCCGTCCAGGAGGATCCGATACTAGCCACATTCCAAACGGCAAGAGGATGCGGACCGCTTTCACCAGCACGCAGCTTTTGGAGCTAGAGAGGGAATTTTCTTCCAACATGTACCTGTCCCGCCTGAGGAGAATCGAGATCGCTACCTACCTGAACCTGTCCGAGAAGCAAGTGAAAATCTGGTTCCAGAATCGGAGGGTGAAACACAAGAAAGAAGGCAAGGGAACCCAGAGAAACACTCACGGGGGCTGCAAGTGCACGGGCAACCCGGGGCATTACCCCAGGTCAGAAGACGAAGAGTCTTTATCCCCATCATCTGCGAACGAGGACAAAGAGATCTCCCCTTTATAAAGCGCTAGCAAGCCCGCCGACTTCGGTCCCAAGCTGGGGCGCCTTCGATTCTCTGAACTAGCTGCTTCCACCCTAGGGTTGCAAGCCTGAGCTAAACGGGGAAGCATGTGTGACTGCAACTGCATACACCTGACCGAGCTGGGACCATGCTAAGGAACACACAGACAAAGGAAATAGTTCTTGATGGCTCTGTCCGCCAATAAGGTTTATTTTAATCGATTCACAGGTTAGATATTTTGAATGTACAGGCTTTAGTGGTGAGCGTTCAACTAAAACACTATTTATATAACACAAGGAGCAATGTTGTTCTTTTTTGAAAAAGTTAACGTGATCCTGGATTTCCTATGGGCATGGCAGTTTTCCTCCCTTCCCTCACCTCAATACAGTTTAAGAAAATCCCATTTCATGACTTTACTGAAAGTTCTGACGTCGAGAAGAATTTAGAGAATTAAAAGGAAAAATAGGTCTAACTGCATGAGAATCTTCTGTACAGAGTTTAAAAAATTACAATCGTTCGGAGGTTCGTTTGTATGTGAATAGTTTTATATAAGATTTATATTTATATTTATTTAAATGAGGTCAGATAAGAATTTTATTTTTTTTAAGTGCCAGCTTAGTTCAAACAATGATGGTGTTTAATGGGGCAAAAATGTTTTTTGTAATCCTTTGTACACTAATTGAATTAGTATGGTTCAGAAATATATACAAATAAATGCCATCCGCTACTAACCTGAATAACTATGTTTCCTGCTACACCGTGTTCTTGGTTTTAAACAAATAACCCAATTTCAGCAGGAGAGAGGGCCAGGGAAGCGAAGTTTCCAAGCACGGCACTATAAATAGCTTCTGGTTACTTTATAGCCGTGAACAATGAGAGTTCTTAGCGCCTCTGACAGCTTGTATTTGTCTGTTCTATACACATCATCCAGCACAGCGGCATTTTATGAAGCTGGTTACTGTTGGTTGGTGTTACTGGAAGTGCAGCTACAAAATCCCAGCCTCGTCAGCAAGAAAATAGCTCGCCAAAGACCAGACACACTCTCTGGGATTGCCTAGGGGAGCGTGGCTACCCCACTGAGGGCCCGATCCCGCAGGCACTGTAATCAGTGGCAGAACTGAACTTGAGCATGCCAGATTCCCGTGGGACTGTCAATGGGCGTGTGGGGCGCGCAAGGTACAGTACGCCGGGCTTTGCCCCTCGTTGGTGTAAGAAATCTTTGTGCCCGTGCAGGGCTGGGTGACTCGAGTCGTTGGAGTTTAAAATCCTGAAGTTTGCCAGAAAGGACGAAGGAACGTTTAAGCTAGAACTGCAAGCCCCGGCGTGACCCACAGCCCCCCCCCCCCCCCCCCGCGCTGCGGGAGACGCCTGCTGGCTTTGCCCGGGCCAGTCCAATTGAACTCAGGCCTCTGCTGGGCAAAGCGAGTTCGAGCTGGCCCGCTAAGAATAAGCACAGGCGATAGCAGCCACTGTCAGACTGTGTGAAGTTCTGAGCTGCTTGCAAGGGCAGCTAGGTATGGTGCCAGCCCTTACTCAGGTGAGTAATCCTGACCCACGGACAACTCTCTCTGAGTGAGACCTACTCAAGGGCTGGAGGACAGGACCCTATAGTTTATTTATAGCCCATTTGTACAGCCTGACTGAAGAGGGTAAAGGCCGGAGGGCCGATCCTGGGTGCTTTGCCACTGCTTTCAAGGGATGAAGCGCCAAGGCACTCATTGGCAAATAGTCCTCATACCATCCATGAACCTACCTCTCTTTCCTGGGGCAGCTTTGGGATAAAGCCTCACCCAGAGACACTTATCGTTATTTGGTACTAGCACGTTGCCTAGGATTAGATGTGCCCATTTTACCTGCTGAATTATTTTCTAACAAAATCTTTTGCCCTTTGTTGCAATCTCTTGCTATCATTTCCCTCTCGTCCGAGAGGAGATTTTTAACCACAGCTTCCAGCTGATTGCAAAAACCACTAGAAAAATAGTTGCCTCCTGCACACTTCCCCCCCCCCCCATCCTTTCTCTTTAACAAAATGCCCTGGAGACTGGGCATAGATGTTGGTCTCTTCTTTCAAGTGCCTGTGCCACTTTTAATCACAAGATGGCTAATAAGCTTCCCTACTGTTTGCACAGCAAAAGTGAATAACCTAAACACACTGTACAGTACCAGTGAATGTCCTGGTGCATTAAAGCAAATGCAGTCCTGAACAATGACGTTCTGATAGCCTTCAAGCAAAGCACAAGTACAAATGGTGGTCCTCAGAAGATGCTCTCTGATAAAAAGGTAATTAGGAATAAACAAGTAATAGGTTGACTATGCCTATTTATTAATATTGTGCTTTATCATTTGTGTAGGGCCTGATTCTGCAAGGTGTTTAGCACTCCCAACTCCCACTGAGTCAATGCACTTGGCCCGTCCCCTCACCCCCATTTCCTCCAGCAATCATCAAGAGTAACTGCATTATAGTCAATGAGGTTACTGGGGTGAAGGTGGTGTGAGGGGAGAATCAGATCAGCAAGCTCAATAACTCACAGGGTCAGGGGCATAGGGCCGGATTCACCACTGCCTCACACCAGTTTCATGCTGGTGTAATTCCACTGAAGTACTGAATCAGGCTCTCAATGCTGACAGCATGCACTGTATAAGATACAAAGATTAGGACAGAGTCTGCCCCAAAGGGTTATAGAAATAGCCACAGTTTGCCAGAGAAAGGTGATATAACATGATCCAATGGCTGAAAGTTGAAGCTAGACAAATTCAGACTGGGAACTGCATTTTTAACAGTGAGAGCCACTGGAATGATTTACTAAAAGTGGTGTGGGATTCTCCACAGCTGACCAGCTTCAAATCAAGATTGGATGTTTTCCTAAAAGCTCTGCTCTAGGAATTACTTTGGGGGAAGTTCTATGACCTGTGTTATACAGGAGGTCAAACTAGATGATCACAGTGGTCCCTTCTGGCCTGGGAATCTGCGACACACAGAGAGGAATATACTGGTAGTCCGAGATGATTCAGAGTATTTTGTTTGGCTGCTTTTGTTTATTCACCCATTCCATAGTTACAACAAACTCACTTCATGGCCCATCAGAAATAGGTTTTGGGGTGGGATTGAAATGATCAGGGAGTTTCAATTTGGAAAACTGGGGCTGGGAAATCACTCCACAGAGCTGCATGTAAAATGAATGGCTAGGGGAAGCAAACTGAACAGAACATGTAGGGTGGTGTCACTGGCAGAGTGGACTTGGGGAGAAGAAATATGGATTTTTCCCATAATGCTCTGATTGTAAAAAGATCTGATATGTTAGCTGACTTTTTTTGTTGCTGTGGTAAATAACTGATCTTTGTGTTAAGCCAAAGTAAGAATTGTTAGAGAGCTCTCAAGATAAGGGTCCTGGACAGGTATCAGTAAATCAGAAATACCATGCCTATCTTATACTGGTACAGTAGGTGAGGGGTTCCAGCTAGATCCTGGCGAGGTGGGAAGAGGATTTTGGAAGAGGGAGCCTGCTATGGAAGAGGTTGAGAACTACTGATATATATCAATGGTATATTAGAAATGTTTTCCAACTGCATTCCAGATTATGCAATGAAACACAGGGGCACCTACTTTGTCTAACATATGTCTATTCAAAGATGATGAAATGCCTAGAGGAAATGTTACTTTCAGCTTGCACAGAACTGTACTTGTCATAACATTCATGAAAGGAGAAAACCAAACCAAAATGAGTCTCATTATTATTCCCTAAAAATGATCACATTTTTTCAACTCCGATACAGGCAAAGGTTTTAGCTTTGTGGGTTCCATTCTGATGCAGCTGAAGTGACTGGGAGTTTATTTTGCCTGCAAGATATGGCCCTTTTTGTGTGTAAATTCTTTGGGCTAGATCGTTCCCTTTTAAAGAGGAAACTCCTTGGAGAGAGGCGCAGAGAGGCCAAGTAATTCACCAGATGCACCTTCAGGGAGTATCCAGGTAACTGTCCCCTCAGACAGGAGGCATTTTGGGGGTGATGAGGGGCCAACGGCATGAATCTTCAACCCAGGGACTCCTAAGGATCCAACATGAGGTAGGGAAATGCAAATCTTGTGGAGCTGAGGCCTCCTCACGGTGAGCTGTCCTGTCCCTTCTGTGTTGCATTCCTGGCCAGCATGGAGTAGCAGCTGAGAGGACCCAACTGGGACAAATTCAAATTCAAGAAGCATTCATTTACACCACACCTCTGGGACTGACAGGGAAGGATACCAGAGAGAAGCTGATCCCTTGTTTCACCCTACCTGTCTCTGGTCTGCTCCCAAAATCCCACAGACACTTTTCTTACACAGATGTTTTCATGTAGTACTGGGGGGAGGAAATGATGCCACAGATGTGGAACACCCCCCCCCCTTCACACCCACTAGGAGAGTTCCACCTAAGTCCACCAAGTGGGGGAGAAGGATAGCTCAGTGGTTTGAGCATTGGCCTGCAGTGCTAAACCCCACGTGGTAAGTTCAGTCCTTGACAGGGCCACTGAGGGATCCAGAGCAAAATCAGTACTTGGTCCTGCAAGCAAAGGCAGCCGGCTGGACTCAATGACCTTTCAGGGTCCCTTCTAGCTCTATGAGATAGGTATATATCTCCATATAAGGTGCCTTCCACTCACAAAAGAGGAGGAGTCAAGCAGGCCTTTAATATCTTCAGACAGTGAAACCAAAGAGAATTGTGGTATTGTGCCATCTGCATTCAGCTTCACAGATGCTTTTTCTTTTACACATAAACATATTTCCTTGGACAGAATTGACCTCTTTCAGTATAAATGAATGGGAAGAAGCAACTCAATGCCCCCCTCCTCTGGTATTTATCATCACCAGAGAAATATGTGCAGTGATGTCTCCCTAGAGTTGTTCATCATTTCTTAAAAAGTGGGGAAAGTGGCATTTGTTATAGTTAGACTTACTAGTCAATATTGTACAATGCTTTGAAGATGTAGCAGGCTATAATGGCTACATATGATTATTTATTATTGTTTTGTTATATTATATAACATAATATAATGTATAGATATTTATATCGTTTCCATCACCATAGTATCAAAGGGCTTTATAAACATTGTGACAAACTCATGCTGGACAGCTCTAAGAGAGTGGTGGAAGGCAGATATATTGGAATGATAAAAGCCATTTTCCCTATAAGCTGAAAAGGGGTTACCTCAGGTCAGCTAGGGATACCTGAGTCTAATAAAGGGCTGCCAGTGCTAGCCCATTGGGGCCCTAAGCAGGAATATTCCTCCTCCCCAATACTAAAACAGGCAAGTTCTTATAATCAAAAGCAAATAGGGACCCCCTTGAGCCGCTTGGGGTCCTAAACAGTTGCTTAGTCTGCTTATGCCTAGCGCTGGCTCTGTTGAGACCTTTAAAAACCCTTCCTCTGGTGAGAGAGGAAGCGGAGAGAGACAAACTGCTTCAGAGCTAGTGGCAGGGGGGAGACAGGCTCCTCCAAGATACAGGGCTTCTCTCCTCCCTACAGGGGAAGCTACCTGACTGACTACCTGTTTGGGGGAAGGACTGGGGCCAATAACAAGGTGATACCCCTCTGCCGAGAGGGGGTAGGAAAAGGTATTCCCCTTTAGTTTGTGTTGTGAATTTGTTTCTTTTGTTTGGCGGAGGCACACTCCTTGGGCCTGCCCTGAGGCCTACCTGGAAATTTTTGAGAAATAAATCCCAAGTGGGAAAATAAACACTGGCTGGAGTGTGGCTGATTTATTCCAGGCCCCCCACCACGAGAGGGGGAAGTACTGAGCCTGGCGAGGTGGAGGAGGTGCCTTGGCACAATCCTAATTATTTGTTTCCTTAGAATACCACTGGGAAATTGGAACATTTTATTATCTCCATTTTATAGCCCAGGAACAGAGGCACAGGGAAGGGCTTGCCCCAAGTCACACAGGACATTTGTGGCAGACCTGTGAATTGAACTCAACTCTTCTGAGTCCCAATCCAGTGGATTAGCTACAAATTTAAACAAACTATACATACAATTACATACAACACCCCTCCCCCTCCCGCCACATTAAAATTAAGACAATTAAGATTGTCTGTGCAGCCTTAATATATGTCCCCGGAGCATCTGTATCATGATGCAGTCTTTAATTACATGATCACATACTATTTTTTCCATAGAATCCCTGCCTCATTCAGTGCACAGGATGGGTGGTGCTCACTGAATGGGTAGCTAGTCAATATTTCTTTACGTCTTCATCAGTCAATGTGTGGTCCCAGGCCTTATTTACACACCCTCCAAACTCTGCCCTGAATAAAGAATTACTTTTCTCATGGGCTTTTCTTTGGTGCTCATCATCACACGGGGTGCTTCAAAAACATGAATTAATGTATCTTCACAACACTCCTGTAAGAATAGGGGGTATTTTTACAGACAGAGAGGCGAGACACCAAGAGAGATTGAGGCCCAAATTGTCAAAGGTGTCCACTAATTTTGGGTGCCCAACATGAGACAAAAAGGGCTTGATTTTTTTAGAGTGATTTGCATTTTTAAGCACTTTATATATTCAAAGCACAGTTCCTATTTCCTTCAATTGTATTTGTGCATCTCAGCATTTCTGCAAAGCAGGCCACAGGTGTCTCATATTGGGCTCTGAAAAAATAAGAAACAAATAGTTAGTGGCCAACTGTGAAAAATTTTATTTAGGTGACTTGCCTGATATTGCATCAAATCTGTAGTAGAGGCAGGAGCAGAATCCAGTTCTGCAGGGTAGTATTTTCAACTTTCTTAACCACAAGACCATTCCCTCCTCTTCCCTTTTGCCTCATTCACTACACACCTTCCAGCTTCTGCAACAAATGAGGCAAAAGTCTTACAGACAACAATCTCATTCCCTTACCTGCCCTGATTCATTCCCTGAGCACTGTCCGTTGTGCACAATGAATGAGGCAGGGACCTGTGATCATATCATTACAGACTTTATCATGATGCCTATGCACAATGGGTGAGAATAAAGTTTGCACAAGCAACCTTAATACTAACCTTTCCTAATTTTTGAGTGTTTGACTTTGCAACCTCAATTTCCTTTTAACATAGTTTTTTAAAATGTAATTTCCTGTTTCTAAAAATGCAAATGGAAAAACAGAAACTCCATCCTGTGGAACCATAGTTTGCCCTATGACTATCATTAGCAAAGTTGCAACTTTTAGGTCTACAGCACAGACTTCTGCCACTGTAACTGATGGAGTAACTATGGTAGCAGTAGTAAGCTATTATCATCTCTGTGGACAATCTCCTAGAAAGGGCTGAGATGTACATATTGCTAAGGGTTTCGTAGGTATTTGCTAGACAGCAGAAGAATGATGGGATTCAGGACTCCTGAGATTTATTCTAGGTTTCAGAGTACAATGTGCTTTTTGTGATTACAGACTCTTCTGCCCTCTTCCTGCTCCTTCTAATGTCTCCTCAAGCCTTCCTCTTCTGCCCCTGCCACTTCCTCCATCTCCATATCTGCTCTTTTCTGAATTTGAGTCTGTTTGCTTCTTCCTTCTCCTTCACACTGTCTAGGCATTAACAGGAGGAGCACTGAGAGCACAGGAAATATAGCCCCAGCTGTCCATTCTGGTGCTTGGTATCACAGCAGCCCCTCCATCATCTGGGAGGAGCAATTGCAGGAAAAGCCCAGCTTAGCCTTATGGTGGTGTATACTCTGTGTAGATGGAACATTTGGGGAAATTAGCTGCCAAACTCTAACTAACGCCTTGTGAGCATGTGCAAAGGACAATATACAGGGGCTTATAACTCAGCTGAATTGAGGTGGATTTTCAAAGCATGGGCCAAAAGCACATTACTCAGGGCAATCCTTCTGCCAAATTGCAAGTCCCTGCTCCAAAGCATGGAGGCACTCAGGCTTCTCTCATTGAAATAGTTGTAAGAATGTCTTAACATTGGCAAAGCAACCTATGTCCCCTAAATCCATTCGCAGAAAGGGCCAAACCATTTTTACTGAAACGTTCCAGAAAAAAAAAATCAGCCTGAGGCAGACAACCAGCATGAAACTGTTCAGCCTGAACAGCTGATGTCTGGCAAAGTTATAAGCAACTTCAGACAACTTATAATGGCAAATAGTACATGGCATAGGTTTTGCTACCAGTTCTGCTCATAATGATAATAGAGACACCTTTACACACAAGACTATCTGCCTCATATAGGGGTGTTAGTAAAATAACCGGTGATGGTTTAAGCTTTTCCACCACCCCCTTGAGAAGAGTCTACACCAGATACTTCTCAGCTGACTTCACCTGAGGGCAAGAAATATATACTGGACACAAGCAAATCTTGTCATCATAACAGAGAAATAGTCTGCATGGTACAGGTATAGTAAAATAGGGTCTAAAATAAGAGACTTTGAAACCAAGGGCAGTTGAGTGTTAAGACTGAAACTATGGTCCCCCCAGGTCACAGCCCCTAGGCTGGGCTCTCGTCTCTTCCAACAACAGAAGAGGAATAAGTGGCCTCCTACCCTGCAGGCCTTACTTAAATAAAACTCCTCTGGACTCAAATCTAGGTTCCACTGCAGCCCTTTAACAATATAAAACCAGGTGAATTGGCCACCTGGAAATTTCCCTAATGTAGAGGGATTCCCCAGGTGGTAAAGGGCTGCTGAAATGTCTGCATCTCCTTGCAGTCCCACCCAGCATAGAAGAGTGTTGGAGGCATGGCTGGAAGAGAGGGAGTGTATTAGGAATATTTTTCGGTTTTGGCTATCTGAACAGCTCCTTTGGTCCAGTGCAGCCTTCAGGCAGCTTTAGCTGCTGCTGGAACTCAATGATGAGTCACTGACCAGCCCCATAATCCAGGATGCTAAAAAGGTACCATAAAGCTACCTTCCCTCCCCACATCTGTGCAGAGGTCATCTGCAACTCAGAAGATGGGCTGAGGCCTATAGGATCTGGCCCATTATGCAGTGCCTGATAACCCTCTATAAAGTAGTCTGTGAAATAATTGCAATGGGGAAAAACTATGTAGGAAAGGCCATAATTCCCCAAAGTACAGTGAACCCTCAAAGTACAATCCCAACACTAGCCATATTGAGGAAAGCAAAATCAAGTTACTGAGTATATTACTGAGAGATTACATTATTGAACCCAGGACTTTAGGTGCCTCACTTTCATTTACATTTGATATAAATAAAGAGAGAAAAAGTAAAGTTTAACAAGAATATCTAGGCATTCTTTAATATTCATGACTAAAGAAAGTGAGGGGAAGTTGGCCATTTAAAATGCATTTCTGTTCTGTTTTCTTTAAATATAATGATACCCTCTGATCTGAACTAAGTGAAAGCTATTATGTACTTTCTTCATGTTATCTTAGTTTTAGGAGGAGAAACTCCAGCCATGTGTCTTAAGAGCATTCTACACATGAATACCTTAAATAGATCTTTAACAAATGCACACAGTCTCTTATGGCAAAAGACTGTTTTTAACAAGCTCATGTGTACACCCGCTTTTTCTGGGTGAGAATGAACCAGGCTCACCCATAGCTGCACTAATAGCCAATGTAGTCCACCCACTCTTTACAGCTAAACCATCCTGATGAATTCCTGACTTCAAAGTGCAGGTGCATTGTTTGTATCTTGTCATTGTTTATGAATGAAATGTTCTCATGATTGTGAAATGATAAAAATGATAAATAAAATGTCCCAAGGGGTTACAAGAAAACCTCTCTCTCTCTCTCTCTCTCTCTCTCTCTCTCTCTCTCTCTCTCTCTCATAGACTCATAGACTTTAAGGTCAGAAGGGACCATTATGATCATCTAATCTGACCTTCTGCACAATGCAGGCCACAGAATCTTACCCATCCACTTCTATAACAAACCCCTAACCTATGTCTGAGTTATTGAAGTCTTCAAATTGTGGTTTGAAGACCTCAAGCTGCAGAGAATCCTCCAGCAAGTGACCCATGCCCCACGCTGCAGAGGAAGGTGAAAAACCTCCAGGGCCTCTGCCAATCTGCCCTGGAGGAAAATTCCTTCCCGACCCCAAATATGGCGATCAGTTAAACCCTGAGCATGTGGGCAAGACTCACCCGCCAGCACCCAGGAAAGAATTCTCTGCAGTAACTCAGATCCCATCCCATCTAACATCCCATCACAGACCACTGGGCATACTTACCTGCTGATAATCAAAGATCAATAGCCTAATTTTTGGCAATTAATTTTGGCAATCCCATCATACCATCCCTTCCATAAATTTATCAAGCTTAGTCTTAAAGCCAGATATGTCTTTTGCCCCCACTACTCCCCTTGGAAGGCTGTTCCAGAACTTCACTCCTCTAATGGTTAGAAACCTTCGTCTAATTTCAAGTCTAAACTTCCTAGTGTCCAGTTTATATCCATTTGTTCTTGTGTCCACATTGGTACTAAGCTTAAATAATTCCTCTCCCTCCCTAATATTAATCCCTCTGATATATTTATAAAGAGCAATCATATCCCCTCTCAACCTTCTTTTGGTTAGGCTAAACAAGCCAAGCTCTTTGAGTCTCCTTTCATAAGACAGGTTTTCCATTCCTTGGATCATCCTAGTAGCCCATCTCTGAACCTGTTCCAGTTTGAATTCATCCTTCTTAAACATGGGAGACCAGAACTGCACACAGTATTCCAGATGAGGTCTCACCAGTGCCTTGTATAATGGTACTAACAGCTCCTTATCTTTGCTGGAAATACCTAAAACTACATTAGCTTTTTTAATGGCCATATCACATTGGCGGCTCATAGTCATCCTGTGATCAACCAATACTCCGAGGTCCTTCTCCTCCTCTGTTACTTCCAACTGATGTGTCCCCAATTTATAACTAAAATTCTTATTATTAATCCCTAAATGCATTGCCTTGCACTTTTCACTATTAAATTTCATCCTATTACTATTACTCCAGTTTACAAGGTCATCCAGATCTTCCTGTATGATATCCCGGTCCTTCTCTGTGTTAGCATAAAGACTACTGTGTGTTCTTGAAATACAAATACTGATTTCACACAGTATGTGATTCCTAACCCTTTCCTGTCGTGTTCTATTTCAAACCCACACTATTTTGGTACATTCCAATTTTCAAACTAAGTTTATTATTCTTAGCCTCTGATCACTTTCTAAGGCTTAGAACTGGTCCCATGCTTCCTTCAGTGCCTCACACACACCAGACATTATCCAGGGGATTTCAACTATTGCAAGTGCATCAAACTAGATCGGAAGTGTATACTGTGTGCTCTGGAAAGTAACTAGTTTCAAATTAATGAAGCACTGACAATTTCAATCTGTTTAAAGGCTGAGGTTGGCACTGCCCAAGCCTGAGCGTGGGGAGCTGGCCAGGCTTTGCTTTATATTGTCTGCTTTTCTGAAGAGTAGACAAAGATGGATAGAACGACATTGAAAAGCAGGGGGCGTATTTCAAACAGCCCAATAAAGAGGGTTGTCACTTTAAGACAAGAACCATAGTGCTTTGATGACTTTGTATTAGCCTCACCGTTTCAAAGAAGTGACTCTGCTCTCCTTACAGAACTCAAGGAAATTTAGTGGATGACACTTCATTGAAGGCACTTTAGACAGTACCATGAGTCTACAACTCCAGGGGGGAAATCAGATTCAAGGTTTATTTTCTTTCACAAAGAAATTCATTGGCAGGTTTCGTTCCTCCCCCCCCCCCGAATAAATAACATCCATAACATGGAGACATTCAGACTTCGTAAAATTAGCCTGGTAAAATAATTCATTTACAGACGTAAATACCAGAATGAGCTTGAGTTGCCTGTAGGTGGGCCGAAAACTCAAAACTGACCATGTTCAAAGTTTCGTCTAAGGGCTTTTAAAATCCAGTAGAGAAATATCACCTCCCTTCAGGCTTATGTGGATTAACAAAAGGGCATTTAACAAGAGCTTGTATTTTTAAAATCTAATTTCAAATGCTTAGATCAACCCCGAAAGGATCCGGGAAACCAGGGTGGAAAGCTGTAAAGTGTTATTTATGCCCTGTGAAATTCCCCATGTTTTAAATACACGGAAGTTTGTCTGTTCCCTTTTGCTCTTGGGTTTCCTGTCTCCTCTGTATCTCCCTCGTGCCACGTTGCTTGATGGAAGCATCTACATTCTGGCCGCTGTCAGGGACATCTTTTCTGTGCTAGTGCGATAGGCTGGATATGTTACAGCTTGTTTTAAAGTTGTGTGTGTGTGGTGGGGAAGAGGGAAGCTACATTCGCCGGGCAAAGCCGTTGGCGGGTTAGATTTTTCTGCCAAAGACAAGTATTTTTTAAGATGGGGACCCCCTACTGCTGCAGACCCACAGGCTTTGAAGGCACAGCTAAAGAGCTCCATTGCGGGTTTGAGAGAACCATTTAGTCACTGTTTCATTAGGCACTATTTGAACCTTGCAACATGTGGTAATTTCTGGGGCAAGCTGAAAAGGGGGGATTATGTAGGAGGGACACAAGGAAATTAACTAACGGTTAATTTAACTCGTTTTCTGGTAGAATTTTCGATACATTCCTAATTGACTGAGGAGGCAGGTGAAGTCTCAGACCCATGCAGACTCATTCACGGTGGGAATAAATGGCTCTTTTTCAACTCACACTGCTCACAATATATCATCAGGGAAAAGACATGCAATGAATATGTTGATTTTTTTTATTAATGGAATTACACCCTGCCACGCAGGTGTGAGGGTAAAAACCTACACTGCAATGAAATCAGATTAACAATGAAATGAGAATTTTATTAGCTTTCTATGTCACATAGACCTGGATTTAAACTGTCAAAACAAGAAACAAGAAAAAAGATATTCTGAAGGCAGCAATGTCAATCAACTGGGAGAAGTAGGAGCGTGGTACCCAAATAATAATTAGCTGTAATTCCCAGTGAATATCTACACCACACAGTATATGCTATTTATATCATATAGAGATTGTATGATTAGCCTCTAATGGCAAATCGCTTTTCAGTCCAGGGTTTGTCAATTAACCCAGTGTCTCATCGCTTTGATTTGCTATAAAACAAGGAGATGCCAGAAGATTAATTTAATACGATTAATACGATTCCGTTTTATTATAACACGAGATCACTCATATAGAAAATAAAATCCAGCTAGTCTCTGTGTTACCCAGGCCCAGGAAAGGAAAAGTGCTAAAGCCAAACTGTACCGTGTTTCCTACACCATCACTCTGGAGTATGCCCCAGGTGAGAGCGACATGACTCGTTACACAAGAAGCCGTGGCTAGTGTGGCAATGCAGAAGGAGAGGACCAGGGAGACTTAGGGCTACTACCTGGGTCTGGCAGGCGAAGAGGTGATCTATGCAAATGAGTCCGTTTTAGCAAAGAAATAAATACTCCCAATTTTCCAATGGCCCTTTGTAACCTTCTATAGAAACCCGCGGCATTCTGCATGACAAAACACAATTAAGCTTGCTATTCAGGAGTTCTGCAGCTGGTAGCCCATTGGGAAAGTGGGAGGAAACGCGAATATATTAATCGTGGGCAAAAGTTTTTGTCCCCCTTTTTTTTTGTTAATGAGGAGGAGGGAGGCGAATCTCCGCGTTGGAGCGCTGCCACCTGAGCAGTATCGCCTCTTCCCGCATTAAAGCCACCCTTGTCACGGATCAAGAGCTGCCGGGACCAGCTCTGCGACCTTCCCGAGCTGGGAGGAGGCGGACGGGTCCTGTCTAGGGCGCAGGAGAGCCGGGGGACACGCGTCCCGTCACTTTCCGCCTCCGCACATGTCCATGCAGGGGCTGGAGCCCAGCACGGCTCCGCAAGAACAACTGCGGCTCAGTATTCCTGCCCACGGCTCCTAGATGCCGGGCCCGTGATCGGTGGCGTTATTCAGCACACGAGAGAGGGGTAGCCCGCACTGGAAAACAAAGCTTGGGCAGGGGATTTATAGTCCTTTCCCTTAAGCCCGCAGTTATATCTTCTACGGTCCATCTGGGTGGGAATGAACCTCAGCTCGGGGCTAGTCTGAGTTCTTCTTCCAAGTCACTGCAGAGAAACGACGGCTGATGCTTTCTGCAGGGCTTGGAGCAGGGGTCGGCAACCTTTCAGAAGTGGCGTGCCCAGTCTTCATTTAGTCACTCTAATTTAAGACTTTGCCTGCCAGTAATACATTTTAACATTTTTAGAAGGTCTCTTTCTATAAGTCTATAATATAGAACTAAACTATTGTTGTATGTAAAGTCAGGGCCGCGGGGGGGGGGGGGGCAGTGGGGCAATTTACCCCAGGCCCCGGGCCCAGCAGGGGCCCCCACGAGAGTTTTTCGGGGCCCCTGGAGCGGGGTCCTTCACTCCGGGGGCCCCGGAAAACTCTCGCGGGGCCTGGGCCCCCGGAGCTTCTTCGCTCCCGGTCTTCGCTGGCGGGGGGTCCTTCCTCTCTGGGATAGAAGGACCGCCCCGCCGCCGAATTACCGCCGAAGCGGGACCCGCCACCGGAGTGCAGCCGGGTCTTCGGCGGTAATTCGGCAGCGGGGGGATCCTTCCGTTCCAGGACCCGCCGCCAAAGTGCCCCGAAGACCCGCAGTGGGGGCTGCACTTTGGCGGCGGGTCCCGCTTCGGCAGTAATTCGGCAGAGGGGGGGTCCCTGCCGTGGGTCTTTGGGGCACTTTGGCAGCGGGTCCCGGAACGGAAGGACCCTCCGCCGCCGACTTACTGCCGAAGCGGGGGCCCCCCCGCTGCTGAAGACCCCGGGTCCCCGGAATCCTCTGGGCGGCCCTGTGTAAAGTAAATAAGGTTTTTAAAATGTTTAAGAAGCTTCATTTTAAATTACATTAAAATGCAGAGCCCCCCAGACCGGTGGCCAGGACCCGGGCAGTGTGAGTGCCACTGAAAATCAGCTCGCGTGCCGCCTTCGGCATGCGTGCCATAGGTTGCCTACCCCGGCTTAGCAAGATACTGATCCTGTGACCCGTGAGTGCTCCAGCGGGAAGGCTCCTAAAGGGCTTTGCTAATTTAAACTGATACACAAACTCCATTTGGGGCCTGATCCACAGCCCACAGCAAATCTAGTCCTGAAACACAGCCGCCCCAGAGGTGAAAAGAGGGAACTGGTTCACAGCACAACAGTGTAGCAGAGAAAGTTAAGAATACCTGGTTCCCAATTCAAATCCAGTGGGTAGTGAGACAGGCAGGTTTCTCTAGGTTATCTAACCAAGCAGTTGGTCTATAAAAGTTTTGTCAGTTTATGACAAATTGCCAACGTCTTTCTGTTTTAAAGCATGGCACCCTGTTAATTATGTCAGCCTGGGAAGCTTGCATTATAGAAAAAATTCAGACTTTTAAGGAAAATATGCTGCTAGTAGTGACTACTAGAAAAAAGAGTCAACATGCATTGACTTCTTCCCCCAACTCCGCCTGTGATGGCGAGTCCTCACCACACTTTCCCCAAAAGGGTTAAAGCAGGCCAGAGGGGCCAATTAGCCTCTTAGGTGGCAATCTGGTGGAGAATGCGGTCACATGCAGTTTAAGAGACTGTGATGGACTGCATAAGCTGGCCACCCCTGATACAAGGGGAGCATGGAGAGCCATAAAAGAAAAAGAGGAAAGGGGAAATAGAAGGCAGGAAGAGGAGAAAGCCCCCAAAGTCCACCCTGTGAGGAGAACAGGAAAGGGAGAAGCGTGTTTTGCCTGTGGTCAGCAGGAGATGCCTGTGTATGAGCTGTGAAGGGAAGGCTAGCCCAGGGGAAGGGATTGGACAAGAGAAGGCCAAAGGGAGGCCTCCTGCCAACTAAAGGTAGTGAGTTATTATTTTTATGGTTGTGAGGTTGGCCATAAAAAAAAGCACTGTCCTCTTAAGAAGTTGGGAGATAGTAAAGGGGAAAACACGGACCACAGAAATATAGAAAAAAAGGAGGGGTATCTGGGGACCTCAAGAGGTCATCTAGTCCAGTTCCCTGCACTGATGGTAGGACTAAGTATTATCTAGGCCATCCCTGACAGGTATTTGTCTAATCTGCTCCTAAAATTCTCCAATGATGGAAATTCCACAACTTCCCTAGGAAATTTATTCCATAGCTTAACCACTCTGACGGTTAGGAATTTTTTCCTTATGTCCAACCTAAACCACCCTTGCTGCAATTTATGCCCATTGCTTCTTGTCCTATCCTCAGAGGTTAAGAAGAACAATTCTTCTCCCTCCTCCTTCTGTCAACCTTTTATGTACTTGAAAATGGTTATCATGTCCCCTCTCGGTCTTCTCTTTTCCAGACTAAGCAAACCCAATTTTTTCAATCTTCCCTCATAGGTCATGTTTTCTAGACCTTTAATCATTTTTGTTGTTCTTCTCTGCACTTTCTCCAATTTGTCTGCAT
The DNA here is from genome assembly GCF_020497125.1 of Mauremys mutica. Taxonomy (NCBI): domain Eukaryota; kingdom Metazoa; phylum Chordata; order Testudines; family Geoemydidae; genus Mauremys; species Mauremys mutica. Next base: position 92,939,948 of record NC_059076.1, on the reverse strand, counting down.
CTTTCCTGAATTGTGGCACCCACAACACAAGATCTATGGGTCCTAAGCATGCCTACCACAACGTGTGGTGTATCTCATCCACTACATTAAATGTCCCCAAAACAACTAAGTGGGTGCAACCAGACAATCACTATGCTCTTGAATGAACGCACACAGGAGAATGATAAAAGACAAAAACACCCTATCACCAGTGGGTGAACACTTTTCAAAAGTGATTGCTCTGTATCAGACCAACAGTCCTCATCCTCAAAGGAAACCTGCACACCACTTTCAAAAGACTAGCCTGGGAGCTTAAATTCATAACTTTGCTAGACACTAAAAATCATGGTCTCAATAAAGACACTGGCTTTATGGCTTATTACAACAGTCTGTAATGCAGTAGCCCCCCCCCCCCCGCACTTGTTGTCCTGGGGTGTTTACAGGCCATTTCACCTTGAATGGTCCCTTAGAATATGTGCTATCTACTTATGCTAACCTGTCTGTTGGATCTTGTATTTAACTGTGACATTTTGAGTACCTTTCCCAGACCTGAAGAAGAGCTCTGTGTAGCTCAAAAGCTTTTCTCTCTCACCAATAGAAATTAGTCCAATAAAAGATAGTACCTCACCCACCTTGTCTCTCTAACATGCATTGAGACTCATGAACAATAGAAAAACACTGGCTTTGAATTGTGAGCAGATTTTCTGAGAAAAATTGGCCAATAACAGTTAGAAAGGTTCTGTGAGAAGGAAAATCGAAGAAGCGTCATGATGTCCCTGATAGTTGTGGGCAGGACTATTTGAATCTGGGATGAAGGGGAAGAGTCCATGGACACCAAACTCTTAGTGACTTGTGATCTCTGGCCTGGGAGCTGAATCTGTGGAAGGTTTGGTAGCTGAGGGATAGAAAAGTGCCTGGTTACTGATGGTATAATGTACTCCTGTGTCTGGCATTTCTTTAGGGCACCTGCTGGAGGAACCTGCAGTTATGCCTAGTGAGAAGAGTGAAAAGGAAGAGAAAGGAAGGTGGGGGGCACAGCTTTTTAAATAACTAGTTCTGAAAAGATAGTGGGAATGCATCTTGGAGAGAACAGACTGCGTGGGCCTAGCTATGTGTCACCCTGGTAGGTCCTGGGCTTTTGGCTTGGCCCTGTTTCCTGAACGTTGCACGGAAACAGAAGATACTTCTCAGTAGTTTTCTTTATTCTCCCAGGGTTGCTCTAGCCATGATGTAGCTCCACCAGTGCTAAGAGTGGGAACACTAGCATTTCCTGGCCACTGGCATTTTTACCACTAAATAGTCTAGACCCACTTTAAGCAGGATTATATGATGCAGTTAGAAAAATGTCAGTGGCTGGTCAAAAATAGCATTTCCGTGGTTGCTGGCACCCATGCAGTTGCTGGCACCCATCTAGGCAGTTAATTGAATAATGAACCCCAGGGCCTGATAGAAAGCCATCAGGGCTCAGTTGCAAGGGGATGCTCATAGAAAGAAGGTCTCCTAAGAGAGAGAGACGAGCTCCCGGGTACCATAGACCCCAAGAGGAGGGACTTTATTTCAAGGTTATTTAGATTTAATTAAGTGGAACTCCAGCAGGGGATTTTTGTGTTATAGTCCATTGGACTGTGTGGCATTCTTAAAGGCTTCTGAGAGACAGGAAGCTGAGACAGGGAGTGCCTGCAGCACTGCACTAGGTCAGCAGGAGGCATTGCAGGGCGGGCATGCCCTGTGACAGCAATGGATGGAGACTTCAGCCAGGACTGTGGCACAGGGACTATGAGCAGGGTGATGCAGTGCCAGAAGCTAAGGAACTGATGTACCATATGGGGGTATGTGGAATTTGTTCAGGAGATGGCCTAGAGATGTCAGCCTATAATGATGAAGAGGGACCATACAACCAGAGCTGGTTCTAGGGGCAGATGAATAGTGTGGTGTCTCCCTGGGTGCCACCTTGCAGATGAGGCAGGATCGTTGTGCCACATGGTGTTTTTTGTGCTCTGCTCTGATTGGCCAGCTGTTCTTGCTCTGGTAATGATTGGTTGGTGTTTTCTTGGTTTTGTTTTCTCTTGCCCATTGAAGGGGGATGCAGAAAACATTTTCTGCTTTGGCCAACAAAATAGCTAGGGTCACTCCTGCTTTCATCTATATAGTAAGAGGTAACTTTGGGGCACACAGATGCTTAGCCTACTGTTTTCTTCCAGTTGACTTTGTGTTTAGTCCTTTCTATGCATTCACAGGGAAGCTCAAGCAATCTGCATTTTTTTTCTAAAGGCAGTTACTCAAGATTTGTGAGGGAATTTGACATGAAATCCAAGAGGGATTTCAAAGGGAACAGCCCTGAAACTAAAATATTTCAAAGCTATCGCCTGATCTCTTGACTCATCTCATAATTTAGATTGTTCATAACCAGATTCCCCAGACTCTCTGACAAGACACAATTCTACACAAATATGCCCCTCCCCCTATCCTCATATATCTCAGATTTCTCACTGAATTTTATTCAAGTTTTAAATCTGTGGTGAGAACTTCTTGGAGGAACCTTGGAATTTTTCAGGCTGCCTCTCAAGATCCTGTCGCCTTGGTCAGGAGGGACTCGTCTGTGGAGCTGGGGCTGGGAGCTGCAGCTGCCCGATGCAGGTAGGATGTGGCCCCAGCTGAGTAGGGGCTGGAGTGCGTGATGCCCGGCATCTCTCCCGCCTCCCACACTGGCAGTAACCGAACTTTGGGTGTCCAGTCAGTAGATCTGAGTGTACACAGTTAAGTCCCCTTTTTGACCAGACTTTCCAGTTGAAAACTGGGCACCTGGCCACCCTAGCTCAGAGGCATTCCTCCCCCTTCCACTTTCTTACAACTTTTCACTGTGAACAAAAGTAGGATCAATATTGGAAACATGTCATGGAAGTTTAGGGTGACCAGATGTCCCAATTTTATAGGGACTGTCCCTGTTTTTGGGTCTTTTTCTTATAGAGGCTCCCATTACTCCCCACCCCGTGTCTTGATTTTTCACACTTGCTGTCTGATCACCCTATGGAAGTCTCTTTGATTTATTTGTTGGATTTGTGCTGTGTGTATGCCCTCTGTCAAACACTCAGAACTCCCCACAAGTGAATGAAATTCTCTCCCCATGTTGTTGTACAATAGCTTTAGAACAGGAAATCATGTGCCTCAGATGGCTTATGCCTGGCTTTATGCAAAGATATGAAATGTATGCAAATTTGCAATTCAGACTTTTTTGTCAGAAGATATTGGCAGGCATGTAGGAGTGACAAGCAGGAAGTGGCCAGGGACCCAGGGTTGGGCTGTGGCACTGATACAAGGAGTGAGTAGGCAAGAGATGAGCTGCTCAACTGGGAGTGTTTGGGTTTCATGGGAATAGCTTGTGTTTGAAGAAGAGACTTCCTCTCTTGAACTGGTGCCATCTAGTGGAGAGAGTAAATAACTTAAATTGGAAGTTGAATGAGAAAAAAAATGTGTTTTGCAGTTTTAACGGTTAGGCCAGGGTAACTGTGAGTGCTTGTCTTGGTTCCATCCTGGGCCTCTTTGGGGGGTAGAGTGAAGGCAAAAGGTGAAGACTAAAGATAGAAAATGGAGATCAAAACTTTTTCCTACAAAGTGTGTATTTTGATCCACTGACAATTTCACTATTCCAACCTGCCAAAGCTGTATCAAAGGGAGAGTGGGAATGCTCAACCAGTAAAAGAATGTATGTGGATTAAAAAACTTCATTCTTATTGTAACCAGAGCAGAAAATGGCACAACATGAATCCATTCTAGTGGCAATGATTGTAAATGAGAGTGGGAATGGCACAAAGGTAACCCATTTCAGCCTTAATAAAGTAATCTTGTGTGGTCTTCCTTGGATGTCCTAACATGCTTGGCTCTTTATTTTGTGGAACATTATGGTTTCTTTGATAGAATGACTGCATGGTCATAGCTCTGGAATAGCACATTAGCAAAGACTTTAAAGAGTGTAATCTTGCACTTTAATCACAGAGATGCTGATCAGTAAATGTCTTTCAAATATACGATAGCATCATGTTTAAAGTGACTAAGAAGACACTTGCATTAGAGGCCCATTTTCAAGCACTCAGAACTCTGTTAAAGTAGAGATTTGTTTGTAATGTTTCATGCTTGTTCTCAGCTCAAAGACTGAGGGCAAATATTTCAAAGTGTGTGCCTGATTTGAGATTGTGCAGACACCGCTGGACACACAAACAAACTTTGATTTGTCAGGGCTTGTGTGTGCGCAGCATATTGGGGTTTGCTTGTACACAACAGCATGTGCACAGTTTAGCACACGCACTTCTGAAAATGTTGTTTAATTGTGTGTGAAAGTGCAGCAGACTGGTACTGTCTGCCTGAAACACCTCCTGCTGCTATCTGTTTCCCGCTCTCCTGGGAAGGTACTGAGCTTTTTTGTATCAGAGGGGTAGCCGTGTTAGTCTGGATCTGTAAAAGCAGCAAAGAATCCTGTGGCACCTTATAGACTAACTGACATTTTGGAGCATGAGCTTTCGTGGGTGAAAGCTCATGCTCCAAAACGTCTGTTAGTCTATAAGGTGCCACAGGATTCTGAGCTTTTTTGCTGACTCCTGGGAGCAGCTGGCTTGTTACCCAGCCAGTTATAAGGGTGGTGGACTATCCCTCAGGAAAGAGAAAGCTAGGGCTTGGAACAGGCAGATCCTGATAGAAGGAACCTTAGGAGCAGCCAAGCCTGAGGAGAAAATTTAGGCTGGGGTGAAGTCATAGATACTGGGAGCCACGCAGAGCCATGGCACACACGGAGTGGGGCAAGCCTCCGACCCCACTCCCTGGCTGGAGCGCCAGAGCAGAACAAGCCACAGACCTCACTCCCCAGCAGGAGCTTGAGAGCCAGATTAAAACGTCTGAAGGGCTGGATGTGGCTGGTGCACCATAGTTTGCCCACCCCTGGTTTAGACTGTAACAGGACACACTTCATTCATCCAAAATCTTAAAAATATGGAAATAAGTTAATGGGAAAGATAACATGCTCCAGTGCACCATAAGGCTTTCACTTCCATCCCCAGCAGACTCTCAAAGCAATACATACCCCAGCTTCAAATTTGCACTCTAACCCAAAACCTTACCAGTGACCTTGTGTGCTTTTGTAACAACAGATCAGCACATCTGACTGTCACACATTCTATGGGGCAGTTATTGTGCCTTAACACTGTTAAGCTTTTGCAGTAGAGTGCAGCACATACTAAAATCCACGTGGCTGAGTTTATTTTAAAGGCTGGAACTCCAGTTATATTCATGTCTCAGAACAGTGCTAAAATCAATGATACAGTAGGGCCCATAATCTCTACTTTATGCTAGCTTGACTGGGTTCTTCATTTAAGATTGTGTGTTCTGTGTTTAATTTATTCTCCATTTCCTAGAATAGCAGACAGTCTTGCTTCTCACCATTTGAATCGATCAATATTGCTTGTAGAGCAATGGGGGTATTCTTACCACACCCTGGCCCTGCAAGGGTTAATTGTGCATTGCAGGTTGAGGAAGCCATGTCCCTTCCTCTCTGCGGGGCTTGCTCAGCCTGGAGGTAAGATCTAAAAGGAAGTGGCCCAGCTCAGTCTGGGCAGGCTGCTGACGGGAGAGGATGCAGACTGCAGGCTCTCTCCAGGGAGCTGCTACAGGCCCCGAGCCCCAGATAGATACCAGGTGGCCTGACAAGCCCAGAGAGGAGGCTGAGCTGTCAGGAGCTAGTACTACACTGCCTGAGGACCCCAGAGACCAGTGGGAACCATGGATCATCGCCGGTGAAGACAGGGTAGGAAGCAGCCTAGGGGCCTTAGACTTTGCTCCAGTGGGTGAACCGGGGAAACAGTCAGTGTGTTTCAGGAGGTTTCCTGCTGACTCAGTGGTGAGTAACCCCACCACTGCCAGAACCCTGGGCTGGGGCTCAGAGGAGCAGGGAGGGCCTGAGTACCCCTATCCTTGGCGCTATACACCCTGAGTGGCACCCCACTTCTCCAACAGGCCAATAGGCCACACAATCCCACAAATGGGGGGCTTCTTTATTGACTCTGGTCATTAGGCCATGCTGCCCTGAGTGGAAGGGCCACTTTATTGATTCCGGCCACTAGTCCGTACTACCACATTTCATAGTAGTACAGCCTCTGCACTTTCTTTTGACAATAGGACACCTGACACCCTGTGACAGGGTGTACCTACCCCACCGCAAGCAATTATTGACCTGCTTGATTCTTATGTAGGGTAAGGAACAAGGACAAAGAATTACTATCTAGTAGAGATTGCTGACCCAGGGCCCAATCTTGCAGATACTTGCTACTGGACACAGTGCTTACTACCATGAGCTGTCCCACTTGCTTCAATAGGACTATTCGTGGTCTGGTCGCAATCACTGCACTTGGCTCAGTAGTAAGTGCCTGCATTTCAGTCCCTAGTATTATTCAAGAGCTGAGAATCAGATCAGTTACATTATGAGGGGTTGCTAAAAGATTAAACTCCCTTGAATAATGAACATTTAAGTGCAAACAAACAGATTGCCCTTCCTTACCTCTCAGTAAACTATTTGATGAGTTTAAAAGAAATGACTATTTTCCTTTAGATAAATCAATGCCGTTTTAGGACCCAGCTTCCACTCAAACCAATGACAAAACTCTCATTGGTTTCAATGGGAGCAGGATTGGTTCCATAATATTGCCTAACTTAGAACTTTTAGAACACAAACCCTAGATTGTAATAACACAAAAATAGTGGTTCAGAGAGCGTGCTATGCTTGGACCTTTCTGTAATATCTTGTGAGTGCACTTGTCCTGCTGCTAGGACCTGAGTGACCCCTTCACTCAAGGGGGAATCCTGGAACTCTACCACTCCCATACTGGGTCCCTAGGTTTTAGCACCCCGTGTTTCATGCTGTGTCTCCTCCAGCAAGGACAATTTGCCTTGGTTCCCTGCAGGAGATTTCTCTCAAGAGCTTTGTAGGGAGAAAGTGTATGCAGTTCAGACTTCTCCAGAAGCAAAGTATCTGTCAACAGGAACAAAGCAGCCAGAGATAAAATAACAAAGAAGGCCTATATGCATGAATCTTACATAACCTCTTAGCTTCTCCTTGCTTAGTTAAGCAGTCCTGTCCCTACTTCACTCAGGCAGCATTCAGCATCTGGGTTGAAAGAACACCTGAGGCGCTCCTACCTCTGACCCCCTCCCAGCCCCTCCCAGCGTCTCTTCCAAAATCCCCTCTCTCATTTGTCAGGGCTGCTTTTTAATAGAACCAAATCCCTTTGTTTCAGCTTTCCTGACTCAGGAATCCCCCCTCTCTTATTCCAAGCCAAGGGTGTCTGCCCAGTTAGGTTGGAAGCCCTACTTTATCTTCTTGGTGAAGTACTAAGTGACTGAGTCAGTCCACATCACTGTCTCTCTTCCTGGTCTGCTGGGTGGAGACGTCCAGGTGGGAGTTAACCCTTTGAGTCCATGTAGCCCAGAGTACTGAAGTAGGTAGGTAAACCAAGTGACACATAATATTCATAAAAATAATTCCCAAATCTCCCACAATCTCCACACTATCAGAAGAACATTTAGAACACAAATCTTAGGTAACATAAACATCAGCAATCCACAGGAAAGTCTTTCTCTCACACACACACTCGAATGTGACTTCAGCTTGGAGCTGGTTTTTCAGATATTGAAAATCTGTGGAAACAAGTGAATTGTAACAGTTGCTTATTATGTATTACCATAATTCTGTAATATTATAGCACTAGATGTCAGACTTTGAGATCCAAGAATGTTATCAAGATCTTATTGTAAATCCTGACAAGATATACATTCTTTCTATATATTTTAGTGCCAAATCCTGCAGTCATTACTCAGTGCTTAGCCATACAAAATTCCCACTCTAGCCAAAGGATAAGGTAGGCAGGATTGTACCTTTATACTTAGTTTTTGGGGAAGGAATCTCATTGCTTAATGTACTTTTGGTTTTTTGTAAAGAGCTGTATATACTCCTGACACTCCATAATATTTAATATTTTATTACATTTATAAATAAAAGCTTTCAATAATATGACAAAACATGGGCCCTCTATTCAGGAAAGCACTTAAGCACATATTTAACTTTAAGCATGTGCTTGAGTCACATTGAACTCAATGCTGAAAGCTCAGCACATGGTTATATACTTTCCTGCATTGTGGCCAATGGCGATTGAAGGCAAATGAGATCACTCCCGAATGAAAAACGGAGACTGTTAATCTAACATTTGCAGATGTTGCAATCTAGTTGTGCAAGAGTTTCCTTTCTGAAGAGATGCCTGCCATTAATTGATTAGGGCCTGAACTTGACCCACTGAAGTCAATGGAAGCAGGACTGGGCCCTGAAAGAACAAGTCAAATAAGAAATTCATTCCACTTGAGGCATAGCTGGACACAGCTCCCAACTGGAAATCCTGACAGATTGATTAATAGGGCCAACAATAACAGTGTCAACTGTTCTAGCAAATCCATTACAGTATCTCTAATAAAAGGGCTCACTTGGAACACTATAAACAAGATGGCTTTTTGTATTACAAGCACGAGAAGTGTTTGATATAAGTGTCTGGTTTTGTCACAGAGAGCTTCAAGCTGAAATCTTTATGCAGCACAGTGATCGTGTTTTTCAATGTATTTGAGAGTACAGTTGGGCACTCTGCGCACATTAAAAGTAAAAAAAGGTGTCACTGCTGACAGGAAGCATGTGATTCTTAACTAAACAGAAGCATGTGAATGCCTGAACATACTTACAACACTTTACAATGATCGCTATTTGTTGGGTCTGTCTTTTCTCTTATGACAACCCCTACTCTTCTGGAGAGCCACACAGTGTGGAACTGTGGGAAGTTCTGCACACTCTGTACCCTACACACAGGAGCTCTTTTGCCACTTGACTCTCCATTTTAAAATGAAGAGCCACTTTAGTGTATCTAGCTGTAAGATGGCTCTGAGTGGGTCAGGCAGACTAACAATCCCCCTGCATATATGCCAGGTTTCACCAGTCACTGCCCCCTTTTTACAGGGTGAGTATTAAAAGTAAAAAGCCCAGTGCTGTAGCCTTCTTAGGAGCAGTTCAGATTCCAGATCTGAATGTTACAAATGGGGCCCATCTCCACTTTGGGGATATCAGATTTATATTCTTATTAGTCAACTTTAATTTTAAAAACTTTAATAAGGCAAGGGGGATGTGATATTTCGCGGGGGTACTAAGGGCTGTCAGGCACCTCACTACCACCTGCTCTTAACAGGAGGAAGCTTCATCTGTGACTGCCGTGGTCAGCTCCCCAACCCCACCAGCCATGGGTAACACAAGCACTCCCCTCTAGGCCTACACAGGCCCTGCTTTCTCTCTACAGGTTAGAAAAAGGCACCCTCCAGCCCCTGAGCCCTCCGAGCGTCTCCAGCCCCTGATCCCCTGGACAATCACAGTATTCACAGATCCTCGGCTTCCAAAGATACAACCCATCTTACCAGTTCCATCTCAGATCACGGCTCCACTCAACTCTCAGCACTTAGATATGAGAGAAATCAAATATATGTTTATTTAACAAAGAATAGAGATTCAAGTGACTGCAGGTAGAAGTATTAGAAACAAATGGTTACATCTAAAATAAAATCATAGCAGGCATTCTAGAGCCTAGGCTTAATTAACAAGATACTCTCATGTCTAATAAAGTATTGCTCACCAGCACTTTGCAGCCAGACTGGCTGTGACACCTCTTTCATGAGGCACAATCAGCTGTCAGCTTGCCTCCTTGGTGAAGGATCCTGGGTGTCTCCTGGTACCCTTAGATATATCAGAACAATCCTTTATTCATATTCACAAACAGGACCTCGTCTCCTCTGCTGATTCCCCCCCCCCCTTCCCCCTGTGGTTTTTCTCATCAATTTGGCAATCTCTGGATTCACATCAGCTTCAGTATGCAAACAGACCTCCATTGCGAGGTGAACAACGTATGTATGACCAGTCAGGGAGATAGGTGTCGGTTATCTCCTGCCTGAAAGGAACCTGTCCGAGGTATGTCACCTCCTGGTGACCTGCCTCACCTCCAAGAGCTTAAGAACAAAACTTTCAATATAGATACATAACTCTTTAAACATTTTATGTACATATATTTTACAATAATTATGATGACCAATGGGCTACTGGCTCTTGGCAGAGATCTTACATGCTGTGGTTAGATGTTTGGTTGCGTGTGTTTCCTCTATATGCCATCCCAGCTCTGCGCAGATAGCTGGCACCCAATGATCACAAGATCCGTTAAGGTCTGAAGGCACCCAGCCAGGTTTATTGTCGACAAAGCATGGTACTAGCATCCCGCAGACTCTACCGGACCACTAATACATGTATGACCATAACAATGGACCAGCTCAGTGAATAGTGGGATTTTCTGGTCCTCTCTAGGCCAGACAGAGTCACTCCCTTTGAGGCTTCATTTTATACACCAAACAAACAAGTTAAGTATTGACCCTCTGATGTGGTTAGTTATTGCCCTTTACCTTGTACATGTTGATTTGATCAACTATTTGATCTCTATTCATCATACTCTCATCCTGACCTTATCTTTAGAAGGGGTCAGTGTGTTCTCGTTATCTTTGAGGGGGTGTCTGTACCATACCTGATATTGGGGTGTTCTGGAACCACCCTTCTGGAATGTGTTTGTGTGAGTGTCCTGTGCCTAACCTTTCTGAGGAATGTGTGTGGTTTTTGCATGCCAGCCCTATTCCTGCCAGGTTCTGTGAGCATGCAAATGGGCAGAGCCTGACTTCTGCTAGCTTTGCTTCTTTGCTTTATATCAGCAAAGCTTGACCACTACTTTGGTTCAGGCTTCTGATACAAGGCCTTTTCTTTCAGGCTCTCTTCCTCCACCCTTCATTGAAATATTATGCAAACATCTGATGCAAGGGATCCCTGAAAAACCCTGTGCCCTCTGCCAGTTGGCACTAAGGTGTCCCTGAGTCACAGGGTACATGAATGATGGTTCATTGGGTTTTCTAATATAAGAAGAACAATTAAAATAAATTTCTGTAATCACTATTGACCATCTACTTAGACACTATTGGTGTATTTAATTTCTGGAGTAATTTTTTTTTTTATGGACTAAAAGTAAGAAGGAAAAACCTGGAGGAATTTTCTCATACATCTTACAAGCTCTGCTGGTGGAGATTAGAAGTCCTTGAACTTCAGTGGAATCACTCTGTACAGCTTGTTTGACATAACAAGTGTTCACATATATTGATTTTAATAGGAGTTCTGTCTCAGGAACAGAATTAGGGCCTTATGTAGCTGCCTGCACACTTGAGACTCGATTATCCAAATGCTTCATGAATATAGCCAGTGACTTCAGTTTTGACCATGAACAGGGGTTTTGTTTAAAGATCTGATAACTGGATCAAGATGAGGGGCTATAATTATGCTGAGTCTTGAAAGCTTTCTTCTTATCTGTCCCCCATTCCTTCCCTCCTCTGTGCTATAAGGTACAGAAGGGACTCTATAGCTCACTTGATCATCAAAGCCCGTTTATTATAGGTAAGCACATTAACCCCAGCCCTTATTGGCACTGGCCTATCATCCCAGTGCGGGAGAGTCACCAATACATCCATAGTGAAGGAGTGTGGTCCCTGCTTCCCTTGCAGTTCCATAAACCTCTCCCTTTGTGGGAAGCATTCAGTGGAAACTCTGAGATGAACTTTGCAGAATCTCCTGAGCCCTGCCATGAAACAGTTCTTCTGTGAGCCTTATTGGAGGAGATTATGATAGGGCCCTTTGGGTCTTCCTTATATAGGACCAAATCCTATTAAAGGGGCTTAATTCTGAGGAAATGACTCTGAAGCAAAGTGCAGCTGAAGAAAGAACTCTTAAATAATTTCAGCATAGGAATTATCACACTGGATCAGACCCCTGGCCCATCTGGTTCAGTATCCTGTACTCAACAGTGGCCAGTACCAGATGCTCCAGAAGATGGTGGCAGAAACACCACAGTAGACAAGCATGTCCCCCATTAAAATTTCATCTTAACTTCTAATAGAGATTGTCTTAAATCCTGAAGCAAACTCACATAGCTAGCTTCTGGTTGGTTACTGTAAGGTACTAGCTGATGGGTGCTAAGTGACTGCAGCCCACTGCGCTCCTGAACCATGGAGCTTGGTGCTTGTGCATTAACACTGTGTGTGAACCCTTTGGCCATGACCTCAACCCACCCACTTGTCCCATTTCTCCATATGACAATATATGGAGACCTTGTCCAGGTGTTCTATAGGGTGAGGAGTTCCCCTGCATGGGCTTTCCACTGCCTGGATAACTAATGCAGTCAGGTGCATCCATGGCATTTGAGCCCTGTGCAGATGCTCCTTGGTGTTATGTACAGACAGAGCAGCACCACAGTGAGATTGCCAGGATGAATGAGTACTATAGAGAGTATGTCTACACAACATTTTGGAGCCCACGGGAGTGAGCCTACGAGCCCAGGTCAACAGACCTAGCCTGCTAGTGAGGCTTGTGCTAGCTCTCTAAAACTACCTGTGTAGACAGTGCTTTGAAGTTACAGCATGGGCTTCACCCACAACTTCAAAGTGCTGTCTGCAGAGCTATTTTTAGAGTGCTAGTGTAACTCTGCTAGCCCAAGTCGGTTGACCCAGGCTGGCAGGCTTGCTCCCATGGTTCCAAAATACTATGTAAGCATACCCTTACCAGGTGCGTGTTTATAGGAAACGGAGTGGCCCCATCCTTAAAGAGATGTGATTTCTATTTTCTTACATTATTTATTCAGCTTTTGAGTTTACAAGCTACCAGAACAAGCAAATAGTGCAGGGATATTGGGTTGTGGTATTTGTACTCATTTGCTCATTTACATGAGCTTGTACCTAGAAGAACCTTCTCCAAGGCTGAAGTGTTGCTGATTACACCATGTGAAGAGCTAAAATGCACTTTTTAATAAAATTGTTCCATTATACTGACACTGACTATGAGCTGACCTTCCTTGAGGCTACTCATACAATTAAGAGCTGCAGGATTGGGCCCTGGATTGGAACTTTACTGGCATATTTTCCAAATCAAGAGGATTTCTTGGCATCCTTTGTATCCGCTTTACAAATGTTGCTATTTCCTGTAGCTCTGCTGCAGCACAGAAGAACTTGTGGATGTGTATCGCCTGCTAGAAATCAGGGCTGAGCTGAGCAGAGAAGCTTTTTTATGACGAGTATGAAAAACACATGCTTTTTTTAAATTGAAAGGCGACTATATTTTAAATGCCAAAAAATGGAAAATATACTACAGTTGAATATGAATGTGAACAGATGTTTACTTTAAGGAGGTTCTCAAGTGACTTGAAACCCTCTGGAGTCATTTATAATAAAGAACAGGTAAACGTACACCTGCAACTTTCTCTCAATAGTGGGGCCTCTTTCTCCTTTCAGTGACACTGAAGTTACAGTGATGTTACTCCTCCTGATTTACACCATTATAAATATGATCTGAATCTCTTTCTAGCTTACTATATACATGTGTGATACTCCTTTTATTAAACTACTCAGTAAAATATGTGGCTGATGAGAGAAAAATGAATGTACTCCAATAGTATGATCAGTTTGGGGCACTATCATTTCAAATGACAACATAAAGTCCCCTGATTTTCTCCTATTGAAGTGAGTGGCAAAACTCTTACTGACTTCTGCGGTACAAAATCTGACTTACCAAGAAAAGTAATATGGTTCCCATAGGACTTCACATATTTTCAGATTTATTGGGTTCACTCTCTTACAACTTGATGTAAAAATATTGTTATAATGGGGTATATGATGGACAGTCTGAAGTGATTAATTATTGTTATATTGCTTTTTACAGTAAAAAGGACTGACTGTTATTTCCATTCTTCCATAGTTCCAAAGAGTTATGGCCTTTTTAGGCATAATTTGGAAAACAGTGCTGTCTCTCCCCACTTTAGGAGGAGTTATATTGCACAACGCAAAATTTATATATATATATATATATATATTATACCAACTCTCTTTACAGTAAAATCATCACTGCTGGCTTTTAGGGTTCAGAATGCACAGTAGTTGCAACATTTCTGCAATCATAAACTTTTTTTTCTCATAAAAACATGATCAATCCTTTCAAGAGGAAACCAATCTCTCACTGAAAAACCAAGTCTGGGAAACATTTCCTTTTATACTGGCTTTTGTGTATGTTTATGATAATGTGAATAGGCAGTTGCTGAAACAATCTAATTTTCCTTCAGCCTTCACCGTCTCCCTTTGTACAATATACACTCAAACAGAAGAAAAAATAAATTTCAGTTTTCTGTTATTTTTATTGGTTATATTTGTATTTCTATCTGTTTCTAGATGTTGGGCTGAATCCTGAATTCCTTACTCAGGGCCTGATCGTGCATATCTTATTATTGGCAAATCTTCCATTGACTTCAGTCGCAAAGGAGTCCCTGGGAGGTTTGTCTGAATAAAGGCTCCAGGATGGGTCCTGAGTAAGTTATTCAGCATTTGGTCAAGTATTTATAGGCAGACTTCCAAGAGCGAAGAGGAAGAAAGGTGAAGAAATATCTAGACAACAAAGCATAGTAATACTTTGGACATACACTCAGAGAACTTATCTATACCATAGTTACAACCCTGTTAGAAAACAGAGTCATAATTTGGTTGCATCTTAACTATGTTATAACAATTTGAGTTTGCTTCTGTAGATCAGACCAAGTCATGTTATAATCACACTACAGGGCTCACAATACCTTATATTCTACAAGATCCTTGCAGCCTCTTCTGGGGCCTGATCAAAAGGCCACTAAAGTCAGAAATAGTTATTCACTTGACTCCAATGGGCTTTGATTCAGGCCCTAAATTGATTAATTTCAGGTCTTTAGAAAGAGCCTAGTCCAGACAGCTCTTCACTTTCTCTGCACATAAGCTGATCCTGATCATCTTCCAGTTGGTTAACTCTGAACTTTGTCACCCCAGATGAAACGCGCATTGTTCAACATCCATTTATTTTTTAATTCTACTTTTAATGGATTTGCAGGGGTATTATAATGGGACCATGTGCTGCAGACAGCAAACACCTTTACTATATACATATACATGATATATAAACCACATGTCCCTGAGGATGTGAGAATAGGAACGTAGTCCTTTAGCTCCAAAATACCAGTCTCTGCCACTTGAGCTAAAGAACATTGTGCAAAGTCAGTAGTAGTTGTAGGTCATTTATTCTCTCTGTGGGTCAGCCACTAGATGGTGATATCCTACACACAGATGTGTCCAGGCAGGCATGCCCACATATAAACTGTCAAAGCCAGTATGTTACCAAATATATCTTGCTGATTGCTAGAGGGGAAAACCCAGGCATTTCATTTCTGGTTTTTTAGAAAAATAACAGTGAAAAGAGAAAAATGTGTTCTAGGACAAAATGTTTTGATACCTGGAAGCGGTACAGGAAAGAGATGACAAGGCAAACTTATAGCGCAAGGTTTGCATGTGCCCTGTGAGTTTGAGTAAACAGGAGGAAATACTTTTCAGTACTTTGGGGAAATCTTCAGTTCTGTGTCTCTCAGAAACCAAGAAGCAAATAACACATGACTGAGAGGAGATCATCAAACACCAGGCCCCAAATACGGCTAGATTACAATCATTTGAAAAAACTGAGACATGAGTGCTGAGGACAAAGAGATTCATAAGAGCAAGCAATTATGGTATCTACATGTAGAATTACTTAATAAAAAACTACCAGGAACTTCGTTTCTTTTGACATTTTCAATGGAAAATAGAGTTGATATGTTGAAAGAAGAGTGCAAGGGTTAATCCGTTTACAGGTATAAACAACACGAGGTTCAAATGACTCTGAAAATCAACTTTTTTAGAGGTAGTTCCCAGCTCTGTCTGACAAGATCTGGCCACAAAGAGGCTACTTTAGATCAGTAAGGCAATAACATGATTAACAGATGCACAACACAGATATTTTGTGATATGTTCTCATCTCAAGCCAAGAGGGATCTATTATAGATATAAAGGCTTAGATGGTCTGAGGAGAGAATTTACAAGATGCTATAGTATAAAAATGGGTCACTTCACTTGGAGAAAAGTGGTAGTTCAAATAATATCACCTTCTAGTCTCAGTGAAGGTTACAGGTTGTGATTTTGATTTCCATGTTATTCTTTTTTGTGTCCTCCTCCACCACACACATTCTATCTGCAGAACAAACTGTACTTACCAACTACTTGCTGCAGGTTTTAGCATGAACTGTCCTTCAAAAGTGGAAAACATGAAGCAAAGTAACTGAGAAACTCTAACAAACCTACTATTAATAATAATATCAATACATTACCTTTTAAATACTTATTTTTCCAAAAGACTCTTATAGGTCACAGAACACAAAATATTATAAAATGTCAAAATGATTGTTTCCCTTTATTTAGGATCTTTTAAAGAGAATAATAGAGATGTTTATCTCTTTCATGTATTGTGATGGTCCTCAAAATGCTAGTGCCTGATTCTCCTCTTACACCACTATACAAATAATTCTATTGAAATAATTGGAGTTGACCACTGTAAGACCATAGTAAGTGAGAGGAAAATCAGGTCCCTAGTGTTACTTAGGACCTGATCTTACTCCCACTGAAGGCTGTGAGATTTGTCACTTACATTTATGATGCATGAGTAGGCCCTCGGTAAACTAGAGTCTCACTCACTTCTGTGCCACCATGTTTATTCCAGTGTGACTCCAGGGACTTTAAATGGTGTTATCCGTGTAAAACTGAGTGGGATGGAATGGACAATCCTTAATGTAGAGGTGAGATTTGGTCATCACTTCATATAATCCTGTGACCACTGAACACATCTGGGTGAAATTCTGGTTCCAGTGAAGTCAATAGGAAAACTCCCACTGACTAAAATAGGGTCAGGGTTTCACTTTTATAAAGACTGTAAAAGGAATGCTGGTATGAGACAACAGAATGGGTGGTGACAATAGAGGTGGTGGAGTTAAGGATACTATTAATGGAGAGGGTGTGAATTTTGTCTTATTTCTGAATTACTTACTGTGGGCCAAATAGGCACTGCTTCCAGAGATGTGTCTGAGGCAATGATTTAATTTACACTTTGGAATCTATCCTCAGCTGTGACTGAGTTGCCCTTGGCAAAGCAGAGGTGGGGCAAATGTGGCTGTATGCCATGCAATCAATGGGGCTACTTGTAGAGTAAGGTATTTTATGCCTTGAAACTAGTAGAACCACTTTTGGAGTGAGTTGCTATTTGCTATGAATGAGAGTAACAAGGTTGGGCCTGAAGTGATCTGAATTATTTTTCTGGTTCTTAATGAATTATCTGGGGTGAGTCTACTGAAGATTAGTATGAGTCTGAAAAGCATTGTAATATTTAAATAAATCAATATTGCAGGCCTGAGTGACCTGGTAAATTTAGGGGGAAATGGCTATTTGGCAAAAGAAGAGATGAGTCTGAAAATTTTCAGGAAAGTGGTCCTACTACTTGGAATTACATTAATGTGGAAGGAGGTTGATCAGAATTGCCATTTCATGCTGCGTAAACATGTGGGCTA
This sequence comes from Mauremys mutica, assembly GCF_020497125.1. Lineage (NCBI taxonomy): Eukaryota > Metazoa > Chordata > Testudines > Geoemydidae > Mauremys > Mauremys mutica. The sequence goes on along the minus strand of NC_059076.1, from coordinate 92,922,393 downwards.
AAAAAAGTGATGTTTTCTTTCCTTTGAAAAAATAATAAAATCCATTAAAACAAGCCACTTCTTTGCCAATTATGTCTCTGCTCATTAACAAACAAATGAAGCATGACTATTTTAAGGTGTGTGTATATATGCTATATTAAGGTATGTTCTAGCAACCAGCCAGGATTCCTGTCCGAAATTCTATAGCCTGGGTTATGGAGGTGGTCAGACTAGAAAATCCTAATTACCTTAAAATCCATGAATATAATTTACTTTAAAAAGGCATATTCAGAATGGTTCATCAGAGTTTCAGATCAGAGCTCATCAAAAGAGCAGATGCCAGAAGGACTCAGACCAACAACTTGCCAGAAAGATGGTCTCGTAGTTACGGTTCTGGACTGAGGAACTTCTATTTAGTTAGGAGGAATACAGGCACATTGGAATTGCCAGACTGGATCAGACCCATGGTCCAGCCAGTCCAGTATCCTCTCTCTGACAGCAACTGGCACCATATGCTGCAAAGGAAGGTGTAAGAACCCCACAATATGAAGATGAGGGATAATCGCCCATTCCCAGCTTCTGGCAAACAGAGGCTAGGGACACTATCCCTGCCTATCGTCCATGAATTTATCTAGTTCTTTTTTTAACCCTATTATAGTCTTGGCCTTCACAACCTCCACTGGCAAGGAGTTCCACAGGTTGACTGTGTGCTGTGTGTTGTGTGTTCCTTTTGTTTGGTTTAAACCCCTAGTTCTTCTGTTATGAGAAGGAGTAAATAACACTTCCTTATTTACTTATTCCATACCAGTCATGATTTTATAGACCTCTATCATATCCTCCCCTTAGTCCTTTCTTTTCCAAGCTGAAAAGTCCCAGTCTTATTAATCTCTCCTCATACAGAGGCTGTTCCAAACCCCTAATCATTTTTGTTGCCCTTTTCTGAACCTTTTCCAAACCTTTTCCAATTCCAGTTTATCTTTTTTCAGATGGGGGAACCACATCTGCACACAGTATTCAAGATGTGAGCGTACCATGGATTTATATAGAGGCAATATGATATTTTCTGTCTTATTATCTATCCCTTTCTTAATGATTCCCAACATTCTGTTTGCTTTTTTGATTGCCACTACACACTGAGTGGATGTTTTCAGAGAACTATCCACAATGAGTCCAAGATATTTTTCTTGAGTGGTAACAGCTAATTTAGACCCCAGAAGCTGGGAATGGGTGATGGGATAGTTCACTTGATGATTACCTGTTCTGTTCATTCCCTCTGGGGCACCTTGCATTGGCCATTGTTGGAAGACAGGATACTGGACTAGATGGACCTTTGGTCTGACCCAGTATGGCCGTTCTTAAGTTCTTATGTACAATTAAGGACAAAATCATGTAACTATCTGGTAAAGTCATCTTCCCTTGTTGCTGTTGTATGTGAATTACATAATGTATTGAAAATACTGTATAACTTTCCTGCTACAGTACTCCTCAAACTTCCTATTTTTCTTTGAAAACACAACTTCCATCATCATCATCATCATCCTGGCAAATCCCAAAGGTATGTGGCCTCCTTGAGTATCAGCACCACCTGGATTGATGTCTGGCAAGTTGCTTAAGAAGGTCTGGCTGGATATTCAATTTATGTCCATCAATGGCAACCTTATTGCACCATCAAAGCTTTTGGTGCCCATGTGATCGCTGGCCATATGGCAGCATTCCATAGTACACGCGCTTCAGAATTTGTTGGTTTTCTAGTCTAATAACAAGAGAGCTTCCCAAATCAAACCAGTGGTGATGTCAGGTGGGTAAACAGCTGGATCCTCTTGGCTTTGGGGAAGCTCTCCTCCTCCCTGGGGGATTGGTGCGGTGGCTGTGTGCCGTGCTTCTGCCAGCCTCTGTTACCTTGCTGCACTGGGTGACTGTGTTGGACTGGCAGTGCCTCTCACTCTGCAGCACACACAGCACAGTGGGGGTGGGCGGACAGCAGGAGCAGGCCACACAGCCCTGGACACACAAAGCCATTGCTGCACCAACCCCATGGGCCTGGTGAGGTGAGCCGACCTCACGGCTAGGAGTCTGGGTAGCTGCTGACTCAGGTTTGGGGTTGGGATGGAAAATGACTCCACCTGCTCAGGTCAGATCTGGGTTGGGCCTAAAAATTAGACCTGAGCAAGACCTCTAGTGAAGTTGCAAGTGAAAGTCAACACCAGAGATAGAAGCTGCAGTTTTTCTCTTCACTGTGCTTTTCGCTTCCCTCTGATGTGTGTTTGTCTTGTTTTGTCTTCTAGGAGATGGGATCAGACTTTAACAACAGCACCAGCCCATCTCAACTAACTTCTTCTCTTTTCCCCACAAAGGACAGTTATTATCATCAGAGATTGTCAAATGAAGGGCATCTTCCTTCTAAAGACATTCTCCAGCTAAAGGGAACAAGACCAGATACTGGGCTAGATGGACCTTTGCTCTGACCCAGTATGACCATTTTTATGTTGTTGTTAAACTGAAAGCCTTATTTAATACTTTACATTTCAAATGCTTTAACTGTTTTTTCTTTTCTGTGTCTTTTAGTAAAAGGTTAAAAGGATTGTTAATGGTGTGTTTCCACGGGACTGTGCAGGCTGAGATCTCTATATAGCAAACCCCAACCTTGTTTAAAACTGTTTCCTGTTGGATAGTGACAGGGTCATGTTAACACCCTTTATTCTTTGGGCCCATTACTCCATGTAAATTAGTACAACAGAGCTCAGGATGTAGCCATTTGTAGCCACAGCTTAAAAGCAGAGTAGCACTAAGTAATAAACACAACCTACGTATATAGCTATAAAAGGTGTGGAGAGAGAAGAAAGTGAGGGGAGATGGGGGAAGGAGGAGAAGGTAAAACCAAAAATTGGAGGAAAAAGGGGCTTTCGTTGTTATGGGTTGGGCTTTTTTTTTTTTTGTCAAAACACATTTTTTGAAACAAATCCAAAACAAATGGAAAAACAGTTACCACTTCTGACCAGTTCTTACGTTTATGTTAATGCCAATTGTGACGGCATTTTAGGGATTGGTCTTACACTATTCAGGTCAATGGCAGTTTGTCCATTGACTTGAGGTAGGAGCAGAATTAAGCCCTTAAAGAGTAACAAACTGTTCTATGCAATGTTTATAGATCTGAATTTGTGAGGCAAGGAAATGAGGAAAACTAACGTTTTTGTGAGCTGTGCATCTTTCTCAGCAGTTAGTGAATTTGCCGTTATCAGTTATTGCACCTTCTCCCCAACCTTCATTCACTGTGGCCAACTTCCACAGTGCAGAACGTGGAAAAAGTGCCCATTTTCAGTGTGTGTGTGTGTGTGTGTGTGTGTGTGAACATGTGTGCTAGAAAGACTGATAGGTTATTAATCCATGCTCCAGGTAGCATGACATATTTCTACATCTTGTTTAGTGGAAAGAATATCTGTTTAATATACAGTGGTAAGTTTCTATCTAAATGCTTCTTAGGGTCCCTGGTTGGTACTTATGCGGTTAGTTCCATTTTAATAATGTTTTTGTTAAGAAGAGTAGTTGCACATGCTACTGCTGCTCAACATTAACTCTTTTTCAAGAAATGGATACTGTAAATGCCATTAGCTCTGAGTAATGCCACCTTTCCCCCTTTATTACATTTCTTGTGCAACCTTTGCAGGCGCAATCACATTGGGCCTGATTCTCAATCAATGTAAATCAGGAGTAACTCCACTGAAGACAATACAACAGGTTCTCCATTCAGCTACACCAGTTTTAAGCTGGTGTGATTCCACTGAAGTCAAAATGGTGTAAGGGAGTGGAGAGTCAGGCCCAAAGCAGTTACATCAGCATAAAAATGGTGTAAGGGCTAAGGATCCAAAACTCTCTGAAGACCCTCTGGAGTCTTTTTATCATCTACCATGGGCATCAGGATCAAACCTTCTAGATTTAACAGTGGCCTGGAACTTGTGTAACTTTTTTTATCTGCCTTGTTCCTCTCCATGATAACAACAAACCCAGCCTTTCCACCAGATCTTGTGTATAATCCTTTTATGAGAATGCTGTGTGAGGAGCTTCAGATGTTGCTAGCATGATGCATTCCATAGAATACAGCATATTTGCAGTAGTTACTTTACTAAAAGATAGGAAATAGCTAGATAATGTCAGACCAGTTTTAAATCCTAGGCAGATGGCTCAGTGGGAGGATCACCTCATGGAAAGTTCCACACACTACTCTGTTGGGGGCTGGAGGGGGTGATGGGTGAGGTTTGTACCTCTCTTCAAAAAAGAAGGCTGAAGGTCTCACCCCCAAACTGGCAAGTCTCAGGGGAGCCTCAGGGCCATCTGTGTGTTGACCATGTCCTTCTGCATCAGCTCTGATTCTCAGCAGCCCTTCTTCCCTGGTTCCTTAGCAGTATGGTTCAATGGCAGCTGTGCTATTGGAGACTCTCCTGGCTGTGGCTGCCTCTGGCATGCTAATGGGCGTGCTCTGTCAGAAGGACCACACAGTCCACTACTTCCTCCAACTCTCCTACCCCCAGTCCCTGTTTTCTCCCCTGTATGGACCTTGGGTCATGAAGCATCTTCTGTAAGGTCTAGAGAAAGGGAACCAGTAGTCACAGAGGTAGCTGAACCCCGACATACACATGGGAAGAGTGACAGTCCATGCATGGTGTGTCTACTCCAGGCCACAATGTTTTATATTTATTGATGAGTATTTCTATAGCATGTGATATATATTTGATAGCGGTACAGGCCAGGATTTCCTTCAGTCCTGCCCTATAAATACTATAGCTGTGCACACTCAGAAGAATTAACAAATCTGTTACATAAGGAACCTCCCCCACCCCACCTTCACTCCAGGGTGTGGAGCTACTTCATGGAGCCTACATGTGTGCAGTGTCTGGAGTAGGCGCACAAGGCCCTTGTGGGGCAAGAAGGGAAGATGCAAGCAGAAAAGGATCTCCAGCCCTGCTCCCTGTGCATTCCCATGTAGGGGGACCATGTGGAGACCATGTAGAGCCATTGTCCTACCAAACCCATGCAATGGAACCACATAGGTTTTCCTTGCTGAGGAGCTTCTGAACCTGTGGAGGCTGCTCCTAATTTTGGACTGAATGCATAAGATCATTGTAAATATCTGTTTAAAACATGGTGATAAACATATGTCACGGGATCTGAAGAATCTGAGCTAATGTTCCTAGTTCTGAGACATATGAAACAGTCTGAGATTTAAGATATATCTCAAAGAACATCCCTTTGTTTTTACTATGAGATGAGGTTTTTGCGTTTCACTTCCCAGAATTTTGGGCTGTCCTGTTTATGCTTTCCCTATCTCCTTTTCCCCGTCATGAAATATATATATCATATCCATTCTTAAATCAAAGGGTCCTACACAATCTGGCTGAATAGGTCATACTTCAAATGGAATCAGACAAAATTAGCTCTCTTTTTTTTTTGTACCTTTCCCAGACAAAATTCTCCCTCTTTCCCCAAAACAGCTGTTTCCTTTCCAATTATACTCCTAACACATGAGCCTGGAAAAGTGGGATGAGAACATTACTAACTATTCCCCAAACCCGACCTTTTGGACATGTTATGTGCTCAGACCTTTGACAGCTCTTGGTGCATAGTGTGTGTTATATCTCATGTTGTCCTTGCAGATTTTTCAGTCCCTATTTTATTGCTGAAATGTCCTGGCAAATTTTAATAATCAAATGTAAAAAGATACCATATGTGATTACTGTAGCCTGGGAGAAAATGCTCTGACATTTAAGATCTGATTCTCTTCTCACTTAACTAACTCTTCCTGATGTAATTCCTTGGATTTCAACAGAATTATCCCTTATTTATACCAATGTAAATGAGAGAAGACTCAGGCCCTTGACGTATTTTTCTACACACAGTTGGCTACAAACATTAATTGATGCATTTCACTTTCTAAGTAAAATCCTGCTCTGTTTCTAATGAGTGCATCTTTCAGTTGTGTCTGTGTATGATATGGCTGGGACCCTGGGTTTCACTCATGCTGTGCACAGAAAATATACCGAATATAGTCTAAATTTATACCTTTGCCTTTATTAGTTTAAATAACAAAAAGAAAACTTGAATATATGCCTATGCTTTCTCCCTGTGCTTGGCTATTCCACCTGGCCCTAGTTCCCTCTGCTTGAGAGAGTCTCAAACCCATCTCATGCTCTTGGATTGCCTCTAACTGGACTCACCTGATCTAACCTTGGAGTGACTCAGCAAAAACACCTCTTTATCTGTATGCAGAGTTCAAGGCCCTGACATTATGGCAGCTCAGCAGAATATCCTTTCAACCCATGCAAAGTCCTAGAATCTGCCACCCTATTAAATACCTCCCTCCCAGAGTAACACCCATGGATGCCATCCTTGTTTCTCTTCTGCATAACACTAGGGGATCCAGTGCCAAAAATTCCATGTTGCTACCAGAAAATCTGTTGTTGTTTTGTGTGGTATTTCCTTTTGTGGTCACGAATAGATTCCATGACCCCCTAAGTAACTTCTGGAGCTCAGAAGGGTACAAAAGTTCTCCCACTCCCTCCACAACAGAATTATCCAGGGTAATGAATAGGTTATCCCCTGTGGAGAGGGACCGTAAGACCATGACTCATATAGGATTACACCCAAGGAATACGTCCAGGAGTCCCTGGTTATGCTTTCTGCAGTCGCTTCATTCTGAGCAAGCCCTCATACACCAATGCTTAGGCACAAGATCCGGTCAAAAATTTTCACATGAAACTTTTTTTTGATGAAAATTGGCCTCTCTTTGAAACAACAAGTTTACATAAAAAGCATTTTTTCTTCATATTTTTCTATTTTCATCAAAAGCAAAAAATTCATTTTTAAAACAATTCCCCCTCTTCAGGTTTTTTGATTTCCCTCCCCCTTTCTCCCTCTCTCTTACTTTCCACATTATTCCTTTTCACCACTGAATGCAATAGAAATTAAAATGTTTGTTTTAAACAAACAGCAAATTTAAAACAAACGAGACAGAATATTGAACCCTGTGAACCAGAAACAACTTTGAAATTTCAAAATTGTTTGTGAAATTGTTTTTCCATCTCTATTCTTGACCACCTCTGGACATACTCCAATGGCCAGATCCATTCCACCTTCTCAGATACCAAGCACAGAACATCCCTTGGGTTCCCTGTATCCCATGTCCTAAGCAAGACGTCACATCTCCCTATAACCCATGCTCCATCAAGAGGCAGAATCTTTGCATGTGGCCCTGTTTACCACAAGCAAAACGTATGGGGCTGCTAGTGGCTCTCCCCTAAAGTCTGTTAACTTTCTTGGGGTCCCACTCCCCAGTCACTTCATACTTCTGCACAATGCTTCATCCATCTGTCTATTTGATTGTTCTTCCATTCTAAACGGTAGCTAATGATGGTCTCTTTGGAGAGTCAGCCTCAGTTTGGTTTGTTGCATAGCTGCTGCCAGTGTAGATGGCTGTTGCCACTTCATGAAGTCTGCACCTTCCCAGGCATACTGCTCCATCATATCTATTAGTTTCCCTACTACCTGGATCTTGGGCTTGAGTCAAGCAGCTGGCCACTCCATCACATGTCAAGCATACACAAGAATAGGGCTTACCTGGAAAGAGTCAGTACTGCCCCACAGAGACTCTCAACTGCTCCAAAACAGCAGTTTTCATGGCTTATAATCTGTAGCTGCATCCTCATCCAGGCCCTAATACGCTACTCTTGCCACTTCCATCAGAATAAGGGCCAACCATGTAGTCCAAGACTTTCTCCCACTGAGCAGCAGTACCTACCCATTTGAAAACCATCAAATAAGTTGCTGGGTCATCTTCCAGTCTGTTCTTGGATAGGAATGGTGCACTTGGATTAAATAGTCTTGAAAGCAGCTGCTTCTAGGAATGCTGCTGCTACTATTGTGCTCCGGCCTGGAGCTGCTGCCTTTCCTGGAACTCTTCCTGCTGTTGCTGTTGGGCTGCAGCCTGGGCTTGCTGGTGCTCCTGCCCCAGCTGCTGTTTCTGCCGTTCTGTCCTCCAGTGCCTGATCACTCTCATTTTCCTCAGTTGTGCCGAGGCTAGCTGATCTGGCTCCTGACATCACATGTAAACCAATGGCATTCCCACTCTGATGCAAAGGGAATAGACATATGGGATGTAGTCCAGACTTACCCCCTTCCTAGGCTGTCATTATCTGAGTTAACAGTAAAGGCAAAAAGTATAAATATAAACCTACGCTTTCTCCTTGGCTGGTTCTAGTGCTTCCTTGGCTGGTTCTAGTGCTTCCATATAATACCTCTGTCTGCCCCCAGAAAGACACTCCAACTCCAGGACTGGTGCTTATCTAGCCTCGCAGAAACTTAACAAAGCTACCTCTGTATCTCTAGGCAGGGTTCAGGCTAACACAGCTGAAGAGTCCTGTTATGGTCCTGTTTTGTGTTGACATAATATACTCCCTGCCAAAAAAGCCCAGAGTCTCAGGGTATTTTTGCACCCACTAAGGGCTTGGAATCTTAGGTTGAAGCACTGGCTCTTGCCATCTTTTCACCTCTACGGGCAGCTCAGGGGTTTGATTTGTTCTTTTCCTTGCTGAAAGGAGACCTTTCCATAATCATTCATGTTCACCACATCTGGGCCTGACTACTGCAGTATATCTTGGTGCTACCCTTGAAGACAACTCAGAAGATCCAGAAAGTACAAACTGGTGAACCACCTGCTCAGTAGAGTGGGTTACCACGAGCACATTATAGCTATGCTCCATGTGCTTGACTGGTTTCCCAGCTGCTTCTGGGTCCAAATCAAGCAGTTGGTTTAATTTCTGTATGCCAGCATGGCTTGGAACAACTCTTCCCATCTGGCTCTGGCCTTATGCAACTTTGTAATAACGAGCTAGTCTGAGATGCCGTTGCTGACAGTTCCAGATGTGCACTCTTGGAGGTTAGAGATAGGATATTCTTAGTGGAGGGCTCCTTGTTTGAGTGCTTCCAGCTGTGAAACGCTCTCTCTCTGGTGGTCTGACAAAGCCCAAGTTTACTGACCTTCAGAACTGTGCCACCCACCGCAGCTAGTCCCTTTCCATCCCATTTACATATTGGCTCCTTCCCACTACTGTCTCCAACACCCTGATATTCCCCATATGCTACCTCTTGCTCAGGGACTTGTGGACCATGGTGGGCAGCTGTTGGGGGTGAGGATGGCATAATGGGTGTCAGAGGAAGGGAAGAGAGCTCTGAAAAGAGCTGGACTAGCCCTAGCATCAGCATCCCTATTTGGTATCCAACAAGGAGTTTGGTGGCACCTTAAAGACTGACAGATTTATTTGGGCATAAGCTTTCATGGGTCTGAAGAAGTGGGTTTTACTCACAAAAGCTTATGCCCAAATAAATCTGTTAGCCTTTAAGGTGCCACTGGACTCCTTGTTGTTTTTGTGGATACAGACTAACACGGCTACCCCTCTGATATTAGGTATCCAGTGATTACAGCTACAATACCCCTGAGACCTGACACGTTTGCGAAAAGTGAGTTTGCCGCATCCCTCATGCAGAATAACCTACATTGCTGAGAGAGACTTAAAAGGTATCCAGCATCATCCAGCTTCTACTCTCTGTTTCAAAATAATTGATGGAGTGGTATGTACACAAGGTGACTGCCTCACCCAGTTTTCCTCCTGTGACCTTTATCTCTATTCAGATGCTAATAATGGTTTAAGCTAATGTTTGCCATTCAAGATCCTAAAGCAAAGCTGTGCAGTGGGCTGTAGACCACAACAGAGCAAGTTACTTTTAACTTTCCTCTTTCCTAAGTCAATATTGGGATAGGCTGCAATGAAAAAAACCACCAACATACGGAAAAGAAGTTAGAACCAGGGCGTTCTTTAGAAGCACTCTGAACAAGCGACTGCACAGGGCAAAGGGCAAGTAAGGGGCACTGACAGGTGCAAGTGTGCTGTGGGACCATTTGTCTCCCAGAAAAAGAAGTCACTCTGTTTCTTACATATTTACAATGGTGTTTGTCCACTGAAACTGTGTAACTACCTATATAGTTTAACCACACACAAGCAAATTCCATGGCTCTGACTTTCAGTGTTTACACTGGTGACATTAATAACAAATGCAAGTCTGATCCTGAAGTTGGAACTCTAGGATCAAACTGCCAACCAATCCTATATGTACAGCTACTGACATATTTTCTTTGGAGTAAAGCAATTCCCTAAATCTTTCCGTTGGTTAGGCTGACTGAATGCTACCCTCATTTTGAAACTCATGTGATACTGGGCATCTGTAGCGGGCTGGCTACCCGCTCCTGCCCTTTGGGGCTTTAAAACAGCCCTGGGAAGGGGCTTTTGGCTGGGCTGATTGGGGAAATGGCGGCAGCTGGGGACCACGCCCCAAACTGAGCCCAGGGCCTTATAAAAGGCCAGAGCAGCCAGGAAGCCAGAGAGTCTCTCTCTGTGGTTAGAGAGAGATGGGCCTGGCTGCTTAGATGTTAAGATAAGTACCTAGGGTGAAGCAGGACGGGGAAAAGGCTGAGGGGCTGGGGAAGCTCCAGCCTAGGAAAGCCCCAGGCCTGCGGCCTAGCACGGGGCTAAGAGGTACTGGAGTTTGCAGGGGGCAACCTAAGGATAGGCAAAGCAGCAGGTCCGAACCCCGTTGCCGGTGATGAGAAGGCTGACACTGCAGTCTGTCCCAGGATATGGGGCTCGATAGTGACTGAGCAGTAGCCATTCTGAGGCAAGTGGGGATAGCGTGGTGGGAGGAGATTCCCCTGAGAGGGGGAGACCCAGTTAGAGTAAAAGGGGCACCGGGTCCAGGGAGGGACACGGGCTGAGAGTAAAGCAGGTGGATCACCAGCCTGCAGAGGGTGCTCCGGACTGGAAAAAGAGCCAAGTTGCGGAGTAACCAGTAGGAGGCGCTGCAGGGGTGAGTACCACCCGTTTACAGCATCATAAACTCATTTGGGGCACCAGCCCCATGCAGGCGAATTATGATTTTAATATAACATCTGCTATCAAATATGTCTATGCGCAGCTTCTAACAATTTTTCACATCTATATTATGAGCTTTAGTAACATCCTTTTTTTGGTATTTGAGGTAGTACAAACTTGGAACAGAACACTTAGCACCATGCACAGTCTTCTACCCCAGTGCAAGTGTGTAAAATCAGACTGGCTCTATATGCAGCTCGTCGTGTTTTTATACCTACTTCCAGTTTCTTTCAGGAAAAATGAATAGCAGCAAGAAAGCCCTGTATTTGTCTTGACTGAAAGACATTGGAAATGCTTCTTGAATACATAATGGACCCAATTTCCAGTGTCTTTCATTTTCATTGATACCTATAGAGCTAAATGTATTACTTTTTTTGCATGAATATGCTAGCAGAATAAGAGGGGGCCTGGAGTCTTTTTTCTCCCTCCCAAGACACCCACACAGGAAAACAGGAGGAGGGACCAATATATAGACTTGGGCTTCTAACTACAGCAGTAGGTCTGGGGCCTGTGCCCCACAGCTGCCAAGGGCTATGATCATACACTATGGGGTACCCCCTAGAACCTGCTTTTTGAAAGTTGCCAACACTTTTCCTTTTTGGTACCGGAGCACTGCAGAACACTTTTCTCTCTGGTCCTTTGAGCCATTCTGCCTCCATTTGTCTGACCTCATTCCAGTTGGATGCTGTATAGTACATCGTGCCTGTTTTAATTCTGAAAAATTGACAGGTGCTGTATTCTGTTGCAGCTTCTCACTCAGACTGGTAATCTCCCCTCAAAGGGAACCAAGACACTACCTTTCTTTAGGTTTGTTTTTTACATTAGACATCCAGGTCTTGTCTACCCTGTTTTTTGTAGAAGACTATGGATGAGTTGAACTAGTGGGATTTTGATATCACAATAACAAGAAGGAAGCCTGAGCAATTGAGAAATCCCTTCCTCTCTCAGACTATAAGAAATCCCTTGGCAGTTTGTTTGGTTAAGCATTATAACTCAAAGGTACAGCAAACATCTGGGGTAAATGATTACTTTGTGAAAAGTTCAACTTTAACTGATCACTGAGAATACACCCATTTGAGTTCTCTGGGGCCACAAGGAGTCCTCCAGCAAAAAGAGGAATGAAGAGACTTAATAGTCGTGATGTTTCTGCTAAAAACAAACAAACAAAATGTCTCTTATCCTCCTGTCACTTAAACCCCCCTAAAACAAATTTTCAGGCCTCCTTGATAGATCATAAAGAACAACTAAGGGCACAACCCTAATCCTCCCCTTTCCTGCTGCAGCCCACCTTTAAGACACTTCTGTTAACCTGGGGTGAAATCCTGGCCCCATTCTTGTCAAACACTTTAGCTCTGGAACCAGGGCTTAAATTCAGATGGAGCTATCTGATGCGTTGCTCCAATAAATATTTTCAAACCTGCGGATGTCCCTGCTCTCCTCCCTCCCCCTGTGGGGCTAAAGCCCCCAGTCCTGGCAATCTTCAAGCCCCGAGACACCCCCCCCAGCTGATGCCTGGGGGCCGAAATGGGGGTGGGACATGGGGAGCTCTGGGAAATAATCTCTGAGAATTTAAATCCTGCCTGGAACACATCACTCAGCTACATAAATCAAGCCCAGAGACATCTTGGGGTTGCAAAAATTTATGATAAGCTGATTTTATATCAGTGATATTAGCTAAACAAAAACACTGATATCAGACAGGGTGGCCATTAAAAGATATAGTGCCATGGGGAGTTATGTAGGCAGGCCTACATTTTCAAAAGCTACGAGTGATTTAGGGTGCTTCAGTTTCTGAGCCTCCGACTTGAGACACCGTAGAGGTGCTTGCTTTTCAGCGTTACTGAGCAAATGCCCTCTGAAAATCAGACTCTTTCCAAATGTGTCAAGCTGGGCACCCAAAATTACTAGCCACCTCTGATAATGTAGGCCAAATATTCTGGACTATTGTGACCTGCATGTAACTCATAGCTAGAAGAAGGAAATGTGCTGCTTTATCACATGACAACCCCCAGCCAATCATGTCACATGTTATTGTGCTAAAATAACAATTGCATCCTTGGTGTTCTTTTTAATGAATTTAGTTAAATAATTACTTCTACATTATTTGATCTTCCTGCAGAATGATATATTTATGTGCACACAGTTACTTGAAACATACTCTGCTCTCAAGGGTTAACTTGGTTACTGGAACCAAACTGAACATTTTAAAATGCTGCTACCATGGAGAATAAATGTCTTTAAAGCCCTTATAGCATATGTTAAATGAAAGGGCTCCCAAATGATGTTCTGGTTTGAATTATTTGTCTTTGCAGTACATCTCTGGTTTTATTGCCAAAGAAAAGACATGAAGAGCAGCCACATTCTTATCTGTTATACCAGTTTAAATCTGGAATATTTCCATGGAGCTAAATGAAGTTACACCAGATTTAAACAAGGGAACAGAATCTGGCCCAATTCATATAGTGCTTAGTTTTCAAAATATAATTTGGGTTAAAAACATTTCCTGCAGCAGCTGGATGTTTCTTTCAGGTTTCCTATCTAGGAGCTGAGCTGGCAAGGCATCAGATCTCACAGTATCAAAGGCTGTAAAGGGAAATGGTACTGATAGTCAATAACTGCATAAACAACTTTGTCTGAACTTGGCAACATTGATTTGCTGTTGTAATCCGTTAATTGTTGTAGACTGAAAACATTTCAAATAGAACAGGTTGGAGACTTTTATAAGAACAAAGCCTAAGAGAATTCTGTCCATAATTAAATATGGCAACTAAGGGGGGATTGTCAGCTGGGGTGGATCAGTGATGATCTACCCCAGTGGAGGATCTGGGCCTTAACCTCTGCTTCATTGGGCCACCTTCATCCCTGCTGCCACTTCCCTGGGGGAGCTAACAGCGGAGAGTCGTACATGCAGTGAATCTGACTAGCCTCAGATTAGCACTGTGGAGTATGTATACAATCCTAAGAACAAAGGTAGGTTTCTTTCATGATCATATGCAGAAAGGACTGATAGACCAAAGATTCTGTTAATCAATCATTTAGGAATAAACTGTCTTGGGGCATTATGAATATTTGACAGGATATTTTTAGAGTCAAAAAAACACAGTTCTAAAGTGTAGCAGGAGATGTGAATACCTTCAGACAAGGGCTTTGCATTGGGTCATCTCCCAGCAAAGCTCTCACATTCACACCTACATTATATAGGCTGTTTGAAACCACCAGCATCCTTTGCAACAGTAAACAGAAAATCTTCATAAAATAAAATTGGCTGCAAATGAGAAGAATTCATGATGGAGATTCCTAAGCAGGAGTCGTGTTTGTCTTTGTTGTAGTTAATAGAGGCAGCAGTTGGTTTCAGCGAGACGGGGGCAATGCTATGTACAGAGGTAACATTTGAATTGTCGATGCAGAATTTGACCAATGTCACTTTGGTCTGTTGCCAGACGTCCTTGAAAGGGGTTGAGTTCTCTGTTGGACTGGAGTGCCCTCTAGTGGTTTTAACTGTAGCCACCGGGAAATGTTTCAGTGTTTCACAGATTACACGTCTTCCAAGATTTACTCTTCTCTAACTGTCCCGCCCTATGAAGGCTCGAGGGAGTTACTATGATTTTAAGAATAGTGCAGACACCTCCTCCAAATTGCTTGACAGCGTCCCTTATCAACTAAACTCTTGCAACAACAAGCCCCAACCCACATTGTGCAATACTACTGCCGCAGCAGACTGCAGACGTTTTTTCCCAACCATCTAACAGATGTTCATACCGTGATATTTTGAAAGTCGCATAGCACGCAGATTAATAATCCTTTCGTTGACTAACAACACACCCCAGATCGTTAGGATTTAATGCTCATCCCCATGCCATCTGGAGGCTTTTATGTTCAATGTCCCCCCTCCCCTGGTTTCGAGGACATTCGTTGACTTTTTCATACTTGTGTCCTACCCTATCCATCTATCTGATCTACTAACGGTACATTTAACTCTGTACCAATTTCTAGCTCTGCCACAGCCTTCCTGGGCAAATCTCTCTGTACCTCAGTCCCCCGGGTATAAAATGGGAATAATATGCTTCTTTCCTCCCATCCTTTGCCTGCCGGGGCTAATTAGATTGTTAAGTATCAGAGGGGTAGCTGTGTTAGTCTGGATCTGTAAAAGCAGCGAAGAGTCCTGTGGCACCTTATAGACTAACAGACTTATTGGAGCATGAGCTTTCCTGGGTGAATACCCACTTCGGCCATGCATCCGAAAAAGTGGATATTCACCCACGAAAGCTCATGCTCCAATACGTCTGTTAGTCTATAAGGTAAATTCTCAGAATGGAGAGGGGTAACTAGTGGTGTTCCCCAAGGATCAGTCCTAGGACCAATCCTATTCAATTTATTCATAAATGATCTGGAGAAAGGGGTAAACAGTGAGGTGGCAAAGTTTGCAGATGATACTAAACTACTCAAGATAGTTAAGACCAAAGCAGATTGTGAAGAACTTCAAAAAGATCTCACAAAACTAAGTGATTGGGCAACAAAATGGCAAATGAAATTTAATGTGGATAAATGTAAAGTAATGCACATTGGAAAAAATAACCCCAACTATACATACAACATGATGGGGGCTAATTTAGCTACAACGAGTCAGGAAAAAGATCTTGGAGTTATCGTGGATAGTTCTCTGAAGATGTCCACGCAGTGTGCAGAGGCGGTCAAAAAAGCAAACAGGATGTTAGGAATCATTAAAAAGGGGATAGAGAATAAGACTGAGAATATATTATTGCCCTTATATAAATCCATGGTACGCCCACATCTCGAATACTGTGTACAGATGTGGTCGCCTCACCTCAAAAAAGATATTCTAGCACTAGAAAAGGTTCAGAAAAGAGCAACTAAAATGATTAGGGGTTTAGAGAGGGTCCCATATGAGGAAAGATTAAAGAGGCTAGGACTCTTCAGTTTGGAAAAGAGAAGACTAAAGGGGGACATGATAGAGGTATATAAAATCATGAGTGATGTTGAGAAAGTGGATAAGGAAAAGTTATTTACTTATTCCCATAATACAAGAACTAGGGGTCACCAAATGAAATTAATAGGCAGCAGGTTTAAAACAAATAAAAGGAAGTTCTTCTTCACGCAGCGCACAGTCAACTTGTGGAACTCCTTACCTGAGGAGGTTGTGAAGGCTAGGACTATAACAATGTTTAAAAGGGGACTGGATAAATTCATGGTGGCTAAGTCCATAAATGGCTATTAGCCAGGATGGGTAAGAATGGTGTCCCTAGCTTCTGTTCGTCAGAGGATGGAGATGGATGGCAGGAGAGAGATCACTTGATCATTGCCTGTTAGGTTCACTCCCTCAGGGGCACCTGGCATTGGCCACTGTCGGTAGACAGATACTGGGCTAGATGGACCTTTGGTCTGACCCGGTACGGCCTTTCTTATGTTCTTAAGGTGCCACAGAACTCTTTGCTGCTTTTAGACTATTGTTTTCCCAGGCAGGGACTGTCTCTTGCTGTGTGGGTGTAGATACATAAAGCCTACCACAGTTGGTGCACCAGTCCTGGGTGGGGCTTCTAAGTATTGTAATATAAATACTAATATGAGGATATGCGTTTGTCTGTCTCTTAAGAAGGCTGAGGAAAGCAAATGCACTTAGGAACTAATGGCAGAAAGTGGTGAAAAGTGGCACGGGGGAACTAGGGAAATGCTGATTGATCCCCCTACTGCCCCAGCGAGCATATCAAAGAGTCAGTTTTTCCTTGCCTCTCTGGGCTGGATGACCTCACCCCTAAACTGGGTTAGGGCTGCTTCACGCCCAGAGCAGCCTGTTTATTCTGCCACAGTCAACACCCAGGGCAGGAGCCAAAGGAAAACAAAGCTTGTTTTCAGAGAATAAAGCCTTCAGCCTTTTGGGGGTGGGGGACATCCTTTAATGTTAAAAGCCAATTGCAACAATGAGAGTAAAACATCTCCACGTTCCTCAGTAGAAAAACTTTGGGCACAACTACCTGAGCCAACAATGTTATGAATAAAAATAAAGGTAGGAGGAAAGGGGGAGGGGAGGAAACTAACCGTTAACTTCTTTTGTCTGGCTCAGCTCCCCTGCAGTGTCACTGGATCCCTGCTATTCAAAGCCAAATTATGTTGAACAAACACACTGAGTGGAACTGGTGTTGGGGAAGAAGAACAAAATCACAGGGAGACTGTAAATGTGTGCACGTCAGCAGAGGGCCTGGCTAGCCTTGTCAGACTCAATCGAGGTGACGACTGGATTTCTTTTTCTCCTCTCTGCTTTTGTCTTCACAACGGCCAGTGTAGTGGCTCTGGGAAGCTTGATTTACTTGCACGGCTAGTTGTTTAGTCTGGCAGGGATAACAACCCTCTTGCTGTCCCCACCCCCAAATGTGGCGACAAGCGGAGGCGCTGAGAAGCCCCTTTCTCGGGGGTTTGGTGGGTCGCTTCTCCGAGTTCAACGCTTGAAACAAGATTTGTGCTTTGAAACTAAAGGTGATATGGGGGGGGGGGGGACGACGACACTACACCAACCCAACCCAAACGCGGTTGTTGCTCCTAGCCTTTCAAGCAGCCCTTTAAGAAATCGCCCTGAAGTGACTCGAATAACCTCTGATGCTAAGTGGTTTAACGATTCCAGAGAAAAAGCTGGAGACGCGTGGAAATCAGGCTGCTTATGAAAACGTGCCAAGACGCGAGGGAATTTGGTTTCAGTGTTTCTCGCTTGTAGGGCTCATTTGGCCGGGGATCAAAAATGATTTCCCAAAAGCCATTTCCTGTGGCTGCTCAAGCGCATTCGGATTTAAGGATCGGGCTGGGAAGTCATTTCTTTGATGTTTTCTACAGTAGGGAAGAAGTTCTCACCTTTCTGAATGCTACTCGGCCGCAGGTAACTGTGGTTACAGCTGGGAGTGCACAAGACGTGCCAACCTGAGTGTCGTGCTTAGCAAGGTTTGGCCGGGCTCTGTGCAGAAAAGTCACAGATCCGATTTGGGAGATTCAGTTTAATGGATCCAGATATAGCGGCCGTTTATTTAGGAGCCAGGTCAAAACAAGGGATTGATTAGTTCATTCCTTGTAGCTCGCCACCTTGGAGCGTGTCGGGAAATAAGCAAAGTTAGCTAGAAAAGTACAAGAGATGCGTGTCCCTGACCGTAAAGAGTGTCAGCTTCAAGGAGATAGCCACAAAGGTGAGGCGGGCACGAGGAGGGGTTTAGATGAAATCGGCCAGCACACTGCTTCAAAGCCCATGCTGCAAATGCTTAAACATGGGTAAGAATAATTAAAACCAGACCTCCTCGAGCTGAGACAAAGGACTCCATCCCCGCTCCATCTGATCCCACCCCACGTACAAATGACGCCGGTTAAAAACAGTGCCCGATCCGATGCTTCCAGGTTTGGCGGGCGGCATGAAGGCACACACGACAGCCAAGGAGCCCAGCGAGCTCTGTCCCGCTACAACAGAGGACAGGGATCCAAATTAACAAATCATTAGCCAGCCTAATAGCTCAGCTAGTTAAACTCAACCCGTCTCGCCCCTGGGCCGGAGGGACGCGCAGGAAAGGGTCATTATTTACAGCAAATTGTTTCTTCTCCTGGGGACCAATAGCGCTGCGGGGGCCAGAGAGGCAGCTTGAGGGCTCCCGGCGCAATGAACAGACCGCATGAGCAGCTCTGGACAGGGAACCGCTGCTCGTTTCAACCTCACTCCCCAGCTACCCCCTTCTCCGTGTGGATTCCTCCCCTCCGCTCTTGGGCCCGCCACGAGATCTGGGCTCTGAAGCACTGGCGAGCTGATCTGGGGGTAAGAGCTAGCGTTGCCTTTGGGCCAGCGCCGCAGTGTACACACACGCTGAAGTATAGGTTTGAAGTGTAAACATGTACTTTGAGGCAACAGCCCTGTCAGCTGGGCTCCCAATGTTTTGTTTAAGACGCGAAGCTCCCATCTGTCTGCCACATAAACAGTCTGCGAAGGAAAGTCCCCCCCGAGAGCACAATGCCGTCGGTTTCAGGCTGAACTGCCCCTGCCGTTAAGCCGTTGGAAGCGTTTGTAACAGAAAAGGGGGCATTTGAACCACGTGGGGTAGGGCCGAAAGCCCCCCCCCCATGTCACCCCTTTCAGGAGGGGTTAACACCTATTTGCTCGATGCGCAGCGAAGGAAAGCAGCCGAACGCTTTCTGGTTGCCCTGCGAAATGCATCCGAATCCAGCTGCGCTTGGATGGAATTCGAAGCATAAGAAAATTTGTCACAGAAGCCGAATGGGGAAGGCATGTGAACGGCTTAAAGCGCGTTTGGGGGGAGAGGGCTTGTTTAGGAGGACCGACGGTTTGTTTAAATACATCACCCTTCAACAGGCTGATTCTGGCAAAGCCATGGGGAACCACAGTGCTTGGGGGGGGGGGGGGGAAGAGTGTTTGAAAATATCCAGATGTTGAATTATATTTGAAACTGGTTTCTTAACCGTCCAGGTTCCTCCTCTCCCTCCACCAACCTCAACCCCTCCCCCCAAGCCAGTGCTTCACGTCCATTCCTCACCGTTGCTTGCACAAGTGGGCTACATGTGACAATGGAGTGCCACCTCATCACTGTTTTTGCACGCCCCGCACGGCTCAGTGATCAGGGCAGGATCCCTGCATTTCCCAAGCCTGTTTCTCAGCACAATAAGTGGAGGAGCGGAGGGGGGTGGGACAGGAGCACAGTGGGGTCTCTCTCTCTCTCTCTCTCTCTCTCTCTCCCAGCAAATGGCCCGGAGGCAGCCGGGATAGGAACAGGGGCAGAGCGGAGCCCTCCAGCCAAGGGCACACATATGGTGTGCATCTCCACTGCTTTCTATCAGCCAGATACCTAGATAAGAAAAAAAATAAACACCCAGCCTTGTAAATGGGAAGGTTTCTCGCCCTGTTCCCAAGATGGGGACCACACATGCCCCCTGCTTTGCTCTGTACAACAATCTTGTAGGATCTTAGAACAACAGAATGGAAAGGGCGTCTCGCTCTTCCCTGTGTAAACCATGCAGGGCGAGTGACACAGAGGGGGCTGGAGTCAGGGACTGAGATAAACGGCTGAAAATTTCGAACTTCAGGCACCGATCCCTTCCCTGCAACAGGCCAGAAACAGAGTCCATACAAGATGGATTATTAGCGGTATTTCCTGCTACGGAGGCTTGTACACGTTGAGTCCGATCCTATCCTCAGCTGAAGGCAAAGGGAGTTTGGCCACTGATTTCCGTGAGAGCAGGACAGGGCCTATGGCTTGTAACTAGCCACGTTGTATTTACCCTGAGGGAGGAGAGGCGCTAGATACATATTTCATGTTATAGATGGCTGTGATAGAGCCAGTAATTAAGACGCTAGGTCCCGAAATACCAGATTATCCTCCAAAGAACTGTACTGCTAAGGTGCCTTTACTTTTTCTCTAAACGCTGTGGGATCCCACATGGAAGCAGTTAGCGAATGTTTGTTAATGATCATAACAAAGGCATTATTCAAATTAGACAGGTAATTACAACCAGCAGGAACATTCCTTTCTTTTCTTTCTCTCTTTGCAAGAGTGGCTCTCCCTTCACATCTGGTCCGGACACTACAGCATCATATGTCCCCTTTATCGTTTTAGGGATTTAATACCCAGGCGATATTCACGCAAATAAATCCCAACCGAAACAAAGCTACTTTACAAAGCAACTAAAGACCTCTTTGCGATCCTGGAGCCCGTTGTGATTGATGTGAGCCTTGTTTTAAAATTCCGAATCTCACTTTTATTTAAACCCTTGTAACCATACAGGGTTGATCATTTTTGTAAGAGGCTTTGTTTTTCCTCTCTCCATCACCAGCTAAAAGAGCAAGGCCATTTGTAACCTTGTAGCTAAAATAATTCCAAGCTGCATATATTTTTCTTTGCTTGCTGATCGATTGGAGCCTGGTATTTATTTACAAGCATTACGGTATCCTGTTAGCATTCCGAACAAGAGGCTGTTCATATATCTGCCTCCAATGATTTCCTGAAGGAACATGTGGAAGCAATAGTGAGGTTGTGCACTCACCCAAGCCGAAGATGCCTTGGTGGAGAACACGCAAAAGGCTGCAGGCACTGGGAGCACCAAACAACCCAGTGAGGGGGGACCCTGCAAACGCAGCCAGAGGGCTCTCAGCTTGAACAGGATTATTACACCCCCTGCCTTTCACAGCTCTCGCTGCCCAGTCCTTGGCCTTCGGTGGATTTGCGCTTCAGAGACCAATTCTCCTTCGTTTGGGAGGGAGAAAACCACCAGAGTCTATTGCTTGACTTTGAGAACAAACTTCTTTTGTTTAGTAACGAACGAAGGACCAGCGCCTATAAAGGCAAGGCGGGAGAACGGGAAAGCTGTGCAGGAAAAAACGAGGACGCAATTTTAACATACATTCCTCTAGGACACCCTCCCCGGCAGCACGCACCCTGCCCACCCCACGTTCTGGCCTGGAGAAGGGGATGTAAAACGCACCTCAGCTCCCATTCCTGGGGCTGCAGTGCCCCCTCGCACCCAGCAGCTGAATAACTCCAGTTGCACGAAGCTGTGCTCTCTGTGCCTCGTTTGGCAGGAGCTAGCCAGAAAGCGAAGAGCAGCCCCATCTGACTCCCACGATTACATCTCAGTCTCTCACACACTTATCTCCAGCAAATAGCAACAATCGAGCCCGACGAGATACGTGTATCTCCCGACTGGGGATCAAAGCCCTGGCCGGAGACTATTCTAAACCGAGTCATTCAAACCCGCAAGGCTTCGACTGCAATGTCTGTCCCAAGCTCCTTAATGCTCTGCGGTGGCTTTGGAAGTTGAGCGAGCCTAGGAAGAGAGGGATAGAGCACATGGTCCTCCCATGTGAAACAGCAGGGTTCGGACAGCGTTCTCTTTCGTTGTTCCTTTCATTCATAAATACTAGGAGCTCGCCTCTGTCTGCGAGTGCCAGGCGCTTCACAGCCATCCAGCCATCCACCTTTCTACACCAAGCCCCAGCTCAGTCGGGCATCAAAGACATCACTAAACTACCAATTCATTTCCATCTCAGCTTCTTCGTCCATGCCCGGACACGGGGAGAGGGAGCTCAGCCTAAGCGGCCGCCCCACCTGCACAGAGCGTGTGTGGAGGGAAGCTCATTCGTGCCATTGGGAACACGGTGGGTTTTCAGGAAACTTTTTCCCCCTGCAGTGCAAAACTCTCAAATTCGCCCCCCATTCCCCGGCCATATGGCTCCACTTGCCGCCCCTCCTCTCCGCGGCTGGAGATTGACTGGCCCCCCTGCCTGCGTAAGAGCCGCTGGAGGCTGGGCTTCAGGCGCGGACCGGACCAGAGCGGCTCTTATTCTGAAGGGGCGGGGGAGGGGGGCTCATTTCCTGACAGCTATTTACTTAAAGCAAATGATTAGTTTTGGAAGGATGGACTCTAACATCGAATCAATTACAAGACGCGGTCTCTGAGAGCACTGCAGTCTGAACTGGAGGGAGCGAGGGAGGAGGAGGAGGAGGAGGAGGAAAAGTCAGAGGACGTGGACATATTTTTGATTCTTTCTCTAGACTTTTCATTGCGGATTAACGTGTGAACGGGAAGGTAAGGGGGGGGGGGGGGAGTTCCACTTTTATGCTCGTTCCAGGGGACGTTGCCGATCCGGATCCAAGGAATGGAAGGTTGCTGGGGATCAGCCCCTGTGTGGACTGGAGAGCCAGGGCACGGGGGCGGCTCACCTCAGGGGATCCTCGCTGGAAACCCTAACTCTGGAAGTTTGCGCCTGAGACTCAAAGGGCGCTGGAGACTCGCTCCTCGGCGGGCAGCTCCCTCCTTGGGGGGCTCGCACGGGGAGTCGCTAGGGCTGGGAAGGTGGTTTGTCCCGGGAAGGTGACGCGTTTCCCCTCCAGTGAGAACGCTCTGAATGGAGGTAGCGCGCTTTGTTGGAGAGGGTTGGGGAGAGGGGCGATGGGGGGTTGGATGGAGACGGGGGGGCGGGCGAGGTCGGGGCACTCGCTAGACCCCGAGAAGGGAAGCGAGGGCACTGGCCGAGAAGCGAAGGGTGGGCACGTATCACCGATCCCCTTCGACTCCAGAGATGGATGGAGCAGGAGCTCCAGTGGCCTGGGGGCAGGGGAGAGAGCAGCGATCGCCCGGCAGTGGCGGGGCCAGGGCCCCCCGACAGTCCGGACTGGGGGGCGGCAGCCGGGGCCCACCCTTCGGGGGACGCGGGGGGCCCTGTCTGGAGGAGGCTGCCCCGCTGGCGGAAAGGCTGCGCTAATGACAAACACATTTGGGCTGGGGCGGAGGGGCCACCGCGCCGCATTCCTGCCGCCGGGCTGGGAGCGATTCCGGGGACGGAGCTGGGAGCGGGCTCCGCGCCCCTCTATCCCCAATCTGGAGTGAAGCCCTTTGTGTGAAGACCGGGATCGGCGGAGGAATCTCGTAACGGGAAGGAAAGCGGAGAGTTTGGCGAGGAGCTCGGATCAGCTCTGGGGGCAGCGTACGCGGGGAGCTGAGAGGGTTTGGCGAAGGTAAGAGGAGGGTCTTTCTCGGACCCTCCCTTGGCCGCTGTGGTCCCAATCCCCCCTTGGCTTTTATCTAGCCCTCCTTCCCTCCACCAGGTCCGACCTGCCGTCCCTCTCCTCCATTGTCCCTCCCTCGTCCTTTCCTGCCCCTCCCGAGCCCCCTCCCCTGGCGGGGACTGTCTGTCTGCAGGGGCAAATCATCCCCCACCCCGATCCCTGCGCCCAGGGGTTTTACACCTCGCTCTCCGTTCTCCCTGCAAGCGGGGAAGCTGAACTCTGCGCTCTGGGCTGTTACCTGGCGGTGTCCCAGTTCACACACACCCAGCTGCGCTCCTCGTGCGATGGACATGCCAGAGCCACAGAGCTGCCAGCATCCCCTAGCTGTCTGCTCCCTCCCTGGCAGCCGCTGCAGCCCGGGCGGACGAGCCCTCTGAGTTGTGCCCAGGGAGTGTAAGGGACCATCAGCCCTTGGCGGCTTGTGAGGTGTTTGGTTGGATTTTGTCGGGCGCTGAGGTTGAAACTTGCTGACCCTGCCGGGCTGGAGTCCCCTGGAAAAGTCCCGAGAGGACTAGGAAATGGCTTCTTGGCTCTTTTCTGCATTGCTCAACATTTTTGGACTGGGACCCAGCAGTGAGTAGACACTCCTAAGAACAGGGCTGGACCGTGTTTTGGAGCAAGATGGATGGATCTAGGGAGGCAGGACCAGCCTTCAAGACTCAGCAACACGTCTGGGAACAGAGACGGATAAATCCCAGGAGAGAGCGCGCTGCCTTTAGTTCCTGTGAGGTAACTACAACGACAAACATCGCTTTAATTGCGCTCCTGCCTGGATTACAGGGTTATTTTCTGTCTGGTGTTTTCAACCCCACCGCATGCAAATTCTCCAATTGCTTTGGCGACGTCCCACCCAGATGTGTAATAATCCCTGCGAAGAGCGCCTTGCAAACACAGGAATCAGCTGCATCCCCGGGAGGAGATTTGGGAGTGACACGTCTGGCGTGCACACATCTGTCTCCGTGCCCACTCATCAAACGGGTGGTCCCCGGAATGCGGATTGCGCTCGCCCCACCGAGCGCGTCCAGATGTGACTGCGTCGTGTGTCAGCCGTGGAGCGTTCCCGGGTTGAGAAGGTTTGAGGTCAGGCAGAGAGAGAAACTCTTCCCCCCTATCCCCAGTGGACGCCTTAATCTGCGCAGGGGAGTCCTCAGCCTCGGATCCCCTAGAGACCGGGTGCATAGACAGGGTGAATTTCTAACCTCTTCGAGTCCCCAGGAAAAGCGGGTTTGGGGGACCCTGCAGACTCCTCACAGCCGCTGTGGAGATCTGCTGGCACGTGGAATAGTGTGGCCTAGGATTCCTGTCTGAAGTGGCCCCTAAGGCTTGGAGAGGGGATTGAAAAAGAAGTTCTGAACAAGCGCGACAGATCATGGAAATGTGGCGCTTGGAAAACATTGAATCACCCCAGTAAAGACCGAATTTGTGGGGCTCCTCCCCACCTCTTGTTTCGTTTCTGTCTGGCTCGCCTAAGGGTTGTTGCTTCAGCTTGGCAAAGGTCTTGCTATTGTTTCCTATGAAAATAGCGAAGTGGCTGAAATTTGACGTCACTGACGGGTTCTCTCATTGTTCTTGGGCTCTTTAGGTTAATCCTTTCTCGCTAGCTCTCAGCTCCCTTGGCTTTTCCAATCTGGTAAACATTATAGATAAGTATTCCCTAAAATGTGTTGACTTTCTTCGCTTCGGGGTACCCTAGGATCATTTGGCCTTCACTCTCTCGGAGTCAGTCAATGAGTGGCAAGCGTTGGCTAGAGTGACGTTTAAAAAACAGAACAGGGGATTTGAAAGTGTGAATGTAAACATTCCCCGCCCCCCAAACTAAACAAACTGATAACATCAAGGCAGTCTTTACAATGTCCAGTTGTTCCCTGGCAGTGGAGACTGACTGGGCTTCCCGGTTGAGCCCTGTGTGTGTATGCATGCAACCCGTAATGCCAAAGTCCTGTAGACTTTAACAGAAAGGGGTCACACGGTTGGTTTTTTTAATGTAATCGAGAATTATATTCCCCGCCATAGGATTTTGGTTCAAATAAAGGACATCATTTTTTATTGAAATGTATAGGGATTTTAGAGTAGTTTTCATAGCACCCTATTCAATTTCCATGGACTTTACTGGTTTCATCTCTATTAAGTTCTCCAGGAATTTTCCATATGTGTGAGTGTGTGTACTTGGGTTTTTGAACCCAGGCTGAAATGTTAACCTGACCTAGTGAGAGTGGAGTTGGGGAGAAGAATGGTTTGATGGATCTGACACAGTTTCCTCCAGGCTGAAATCTCAAACCTTGGTTTCTCGCAGAGGAGAATTGGTTGCGCCCTATAGGGAGAGAAGGAAATTAGTGGCCTCTTCATCTGAGTCAGGTCTGGGAGGGAGGGAGGAATTACCGAGCTCCGTCCTTCAGCTGTGTGTGTATATATATCTATATTCTATAGGAATGTTGATTCTGCAGTTTTTCCCTGCCAGCAATTAGTGCCATACGTTTCCGTGTGTGCATAAGGGAAACATCTCAGCCTCCTCCCATAAAGCTGGGGGCGGGATGTAGGTGGCGAGAACATACCTAACCGTTCACCAGTTGTTAGCATCGACAGTTAAAAAAGGCAGCCAGAGAAACTTCCTCCCGCAAACAAAGCCTGTTTGGTTTAACAGAAGTGCTGAGGTTGCTTTCGCAGCCCCAAATCAGCGCTGTGGGGAGGGAGTGGGGGACGAGGCGTTAGCTAAACGGCTAGCGCCGGAGAGCAGGGCTGGTGCCTGTGTGGTGTGACGTGGTGGATAGGCTGGATGGTGCCAGACAATGTTTTCCCATGGGAAGAGGCAGGAGTAGATTATTCAATCTGGGGCAGGCTGAGCTCTGCAAAAGCCTTTTGCGGTGTTGTACTGCCCCCTAGCAGTCATTCTTATGGTTACCGCCTGAGCCCTACAACGTTTATGGCATATTGGCCAGATTCTAGACCCGGGTAGACAACCTATGACACGGGTGCCGAAGGCGGCACCTGAGTTGATTTTCAATGGCACTCTCACTGCCCAGGTTCTGGCCACTGGCCCCGGGGGGCTCTGCATTTTAATTTAGTTTTAAATGAAGCTTCTTAAACATTTAAAAAACCTTATTTACTTTACATACAAGAATAGTTTAGTTATATATTAGACTTATAGAAACAGACCTTCTAAAAACGTTAAAATGTATTACTTAAATTAAAGCCAATAAATGAAGACTCGGCATACCACTTCTGAAAGGTTGCCGACCCTTGTTCTAGACCAGGGGTAGGCAACCTATGGCATGGGTGCTGAAGGTGGCATGTGAGCTGATTTTCAATGGCACTCACACTGCCTGGGTCCTGGCCACTGGTCTGAGGGGCTCTGCATTTTAATTTAATTTTAAATGAGGCTTCTTAAACATTTTAAAAACCTTATTTACTCTACATACAACAATAGTTTAGTTATATATTATAGACTTGGAGAAAGAGACCTAAAAATGTTAAAATGTATTACTGGCACATGAAACCTTAAATCAGTGAATAAATGAAGACTCGGCACAGCACTTCTGAAAGGTTGCTGACCTCTGTTCTAGACTGTGTCTGAGTAGTACCATCCCCTTAGGTTAGTCCCACTGCTTGATTTCAGTGGGGTTACACTGCTGTAAAGCGGGAGCAACACATTGAGGAATCAGGCCTATGATTCTTGACCGCAAGAATTTCCAATCTCAGGGGCCTATCCTGGCATAGGCTCTACTAGTGCAGTTCCCTACACCAACGCAGAATCCTCTTGAAATCAATGCCATTCCAGCCAGACTGAGGGGCTGTGTCAGTGGATTCAGAGACAGGATCAGACAAAAACAATGGGACAGAAACTGAAGATTTTGAGGTTCACCTTCCATTTGGTTCAAGCAAAATTTGAATTATGGAGATCTGGCATTTTAAAAAAATGCCCTAGAATCAGGGAAGAATGATCTTCAAACAAGCATCTTCATTCTTAGATTCTATTCATTTTTTTATAAGAAATGTCCCTGGCTAAGCAATGATTTGAATGCAGAGAAATATGTCAAAAAAATTGATAAAGCATCAAGCAGCATGAAAGTATATGTAAAAAGTTCAAGGGAATTTCAGAATCCCCAAACACCAGGTTCCCCTATCCCTAGTCAGAGGTCATCTGACTTTTAAATGATGGCTCTGTTTCTGCAATTACATCAGTGTTTGTGGGGAGGGGACGCAAAAGAGTCTGCCAGCATGGCTCTGACTGTAGGGTTGGGGCCATATTTGCTATTATTTGTCACCAGATGTGTAGGCTACAAAGAGATCTTCATAGAGCAGGGTGGTTTATACAGATTTTGGTACTAAGGAAAGCAGGATGTAGTAAGGTGCATTTTCAACCTCATTTTCTTTGTATTGTACTCTGGGTCAAAACTAGGGTTTGGATGCATATCATACTCTGATGGCCCTGAGCCAAAGAGGTTTGTTTCAGCTGTTTCAAAGAGCAGGGTTTTCTGAAGACTGCCTCACTGCACCCCCCAAAAAGTGCTAATAGCTTAAAATGCAAACAGACAGAACCTCCTGCCCCCACCCCCAGGCTTTCAAGTTAAACTTTCCTTTGGGTTTCCCACTTTAGACTGTCTTCTCTTTTTTAAATGTTAGGTCCTGATCCTGCAATTTGATCTGCAAGGGGAAAGCTTTATTCCTGTATTCTTTCTATGAAGTCAAAGGGGATAAGCATGGGGTTTACCCCATTGATCAGACTGCAGGATTAGGGCCTTAGATTGTAAGATCTTTGGGACAGATATTGCTTCCTGTGTGTACTGTACAGTGCTGGACACACTGTTAGAACTTCATACAGAATTAGAATTGATATTTAATAACTGTTACTTTGCTATGGTACAGGAGAGATATTCAGGCCACCCTGAATGTAAATATTTTGAAAGGGGCAGTTGAGCAACCCTCTCTTTACAAAAAAATATTTAATTTTAAATTGCACTTTGCTAATGTCTTTTAAGTGGACAGTCACAGAAGCGTTTTTGGTTTTGGTTTGTGTGGTCCTTTCCTCTTAGCACGCACGGAAATCTTCAGAACTTGCTATTGTTCACTGTACAGAGGGTCTTGC
The DNA here is from genome assembly GCF_020497125.1 of Mauremys mutica. Taxonomy (NCBI): domain Eukaryota; kingdom Metazoa; phylum Chordata; order Testudines; family Geoemydidae; genus Mauremys; species Mauremys mutica. Next base: position 92,893,801 of record NC_059076.1, on the reverse strand, counting down.
TTTTGGGGAGTCTTATAAGGAAAGGAGCCAATGACCAAGAAAATTTACAGGGGGCAGTGTCCACATATTTACATCAACCTAGTAAAGCACACCATTTTCATCCAATGTTTTCCTTTTTCTTACCTTGATCCAACCTTTCCTGGAAAAGCTCAGAGCTTCCCCAGAGAAGCCAGTTTTAGGGAGAACCTGCACTAAAAGCATCAAGCTCATTCCCAAATTAAGATAATCTCATCATTATGTTTCCAAAACCTGAAGAGATAATAGTATTTCGACCTGCTTCTGCAACAGTCTCCACTAGTACTGCAGGTGTGAGTAAATGTTGCAGGATCAAGTCTTTTTACCAAGACTATTGCTCATATGAAGTTAAAATAATTTCTGTATAAAATGACAGTTTCAAGTTGATCCATGGAGACTCGGAGTCGTTCAAATTCCATGTACCACCTTTGAGACTGACGCTCCTTTCTGCCAAAGAAATGCAGTTTGGCTGCATTAGTGTGCATCAACACTGCCATCATGTGGCCAATTGGATTAAATGCAGGTGACTGGTACCCAATGGGAATTGAGGCTATTTTCTGTAATTTAACAATGGATATACAATTCTACTTTCCCGGTGAAGGTCTTTGCCTAATTTATGACAGTATGAAAGATTAATATCACTCTTTCCTCCCTATAGTGCTGGTGCTTTCCCTCTAGCATGTGCAGAATGACTGACTGGGTCTCACATTATTTTCTATATGGATTTTTCCATCAAGGTTCACAACATTCTGGTTTTTCCAAATTTTGTTTTTAATTACACACCACAGTCAATGGAACTACTCATGGTGGTAAGCATTGTACTTGATAGCAACCATTTGCCAGACCAGGTTCTTATAAACAAAGATTTTGATTATATTCCTTTCATGATTTAGTGTTATCTAAATAAGTAATTGAAATACTAACATTTAATCTAGATCACTTAAAAAAATCTAAATAAACACAATTACTGATTTACTCTATACACTCTGCTTTATATATATTGGCAGACTAATGTGGAAATTTGAGCCCAAACTAACATTCTTTGCATGCCTCCTTATTCCCATTATAATCAGTGGGTGTCCTAGGGTGTACAAGGAATGAAGAATCACACCATAAGTATGCATACACTGCACATGTGTTTATGACCTTGGCCCAGATCCTTAGCTAGTGTAGCTCTATTGACTCAATTTACATCAGATAAGGATTAGGTTCGTGGGGTATTCTGAACTGAACCTGGGGTGTTTACTGAAGCTGACTAAACAAAAATTGTTAAAATAAAGAGCATGAAGGGCTGGGATGAACTAACTCTTTCTCTTGCCTGGGATGAGACAATTTTTTTTTGCCCACTTAGCGGCTGGAGCTAAATATACTTACTCCCACCAATAGTTTGCCTAAAGTATTGGCACCGAGTTAGGCAAACAGGCAAAAGAAGCATATGCAAGAACCCATTGGCATGGCATTGTTCTTTAGATGCATCACAATGTGCAATTCCATTCAAACTGGAATCACGATGAAGAATTATATGTGTATCCCTATTCTCTCTTTCTCAGTTGCTGTAGGTTCCTCTGGACCTTGTCCCATAGGTTAATATGTCAGATCTCAAAGAACAACCAGTCTGTCAACGAACATTTAGTAAATCCCTACATTGCTGCATTGGATTCAGGCCCCTTAGCTCCCATTGGCTTGCATGATAGCTAAGCTGTTTGACTATGTCACAGCACAGTGTCATCACCCATAGTTACACTGGGTATTATAGGCCTGATTCTCCATGTACTTATACTGATTTTATACCAGCATCACTTCATTGACTTCAAGTGAAGTTACTCCAGATTTGCATCAGGGTAAGAGGAGAATCAGATCCAGATTATTTCTGTATAGACTACATTGTTTTCAATGAATAGTCCATAAAAGCAATATATTGTGGTAAGAGATCCTTCTATCTGTAAAGGCAAAAGGAAACCTGGCAGACAGTATGGGTAACACTGTCTTGGGGAACGTGAGCTATTAGCAGTCAAATCAATAAGGCAGAGTATGGGAATTCTTTAAAGATGTACAGTGGGTTACTTATCTAAAGAAATACAGGATATAAATGTGATAAAAGTGAGAAAAGAGGCTGAAACCAGAGGACTTCTTTGATGTCCCAGAGTCTGTTATCAGTGGGAGGCAGATACATAAACACATGGCCATTATTGTTAATTGCAAAATCAGGCTGAATGGCTTGTCTTTGATGGAATGCTGTCTGTTGAATTTCTGAAGCTGTTGCATATGTTCCTTTAGCTGATAGTTTGTTGCCACCACACTGCTCAAGTCCTATTGTGTCCTTGTGGTGGGAGTAGAGGCTGTCCAGCATCTTGAAGAACTGGTGGCTAGCATGGCTTGCTGTCAACATTTAATTCATATCTGAGAGGCCTGTGTTCCACTTTAGTAGCCCATTTGTATTGTCCTTGTTCAGTATATACTGATGTTACTGTCCCTATTGAAATCAACAGCAAAACTGAGTAGGGACTGCAGGATTTGTCTTGGGAAATTTGGATAGTTTGATTACCATAAATTGAAATTATATTACGTGGCATGTAGATATACAGTTATTTGTTGCAATTACCCCTTGGACACTGCCTGCTGTCTTATGGCAATTTGCTCTGTATAGCTTAGAAGGCCAGAAAACTCCAAATAATCCATTATTCTTCATGCTGCTTGGGAAAAAGAGGTACTGTAGAAATACAACTGCAGTCTTGTGCTCCCTCTTGTGTTTTACTAGAGAACTTCAGCATGTGTTTTAAATAGAAGGTCTCTTGATCAAGGGAATTTGTATTAAATTAAACAAATGCATTTCTTGAACAAACTAAAAGGTAGATACAGTGGTAAAATAGAACTTTAGCAGATGATGGTACTTTGTAGTATAGAAAGTGGTTTTAAATATACTTTCTCTCAGGTATCAGAGGGGTAGCCGTGTTAGTCTGGATCTGTAAAAGCAGCAAAGAGTCCTGTGGCACCTTGTAGACTAACAGACGTATTGGAGCATGAGCTTTTGTGGGTGAATATCCACTTCTCTCAGAATTGCTACCATCCCATTTTGTAAACAGTCCAAAGGCCAGATCTTACCATCAGTTACACTGATGTAATTCCATTGCAACCTCACTCACTTCTATGGAATTACTCCATGCATAGAGCAATGCAATTATGGGCCCAGTTCTGCAAGCTGCTGTAGGGATTGTGGGCAGAAGGTGCAGAATTTGGCCCAAAGTGTCCTTAACCTTTCCCAGAGAGAGCTCTGTATGCAGTATGTACTCCTAAGCTGGCGATGGAGTCAGAAGCCCTGCAAATAGCTCATTGCCTTTATCAATCTTTTCACTAAGTTTACTTTTTCCTGCTTTTCTATTTTTCTGTTTCAGTTGTCCGCAGTGATGGGTACTTCCCCAAGGACATTCCTGCTCCTGGGATGTCTCCTGACAGGTAACATTCCTAAATACCCCATGTCACTTCATTCGTTCTCCTTTGTAAGTCTGGGCTTAAATCAATGCTCTACAGTCAATGTTTCAGATAGATCTGTTTTCAGTGTGATCAGTGATCATGAATCACAGCACAGATGATCAGTCAAGTGGCTGTAAATTCTTTTTTTCTGACATTAATTATAATAAAAGTTGCCAGGAAGACAGTCCCAAGCCTGTGATTAAATCTACTGAAAATATTCATACTTTTATGGACAGTCTGTCTTTTGTTACTGATTAAGGATCCCAGCTTGGTGCCCGTGAGCAGCCCAATGAAATGGATATGATACAAGGGAATTCCCTGGTGGAGGGGAATGGAATCCACTGTGCAGCTACTATTGCAGCCTCAGGGCTATAGTAACCTGTGCAGCTGCTTCTCCCTCTCCAGAGGGAAGAAGTTTGGCCAGTGGATCTGTGTCACTGCTAATGCACAAGCCATGCCACATCTCTCCCGCCAGAGTTTCTTCAGCAGCACATGGGAGCAGAGCTCCATGATGTGCAGCAGAGTGCAGGCTGCCTGGGTGGGATCCCGGCATCCTCCTACTCTGTGGCACATAACTGCTTTGGCGAGCAGGCCTTCTGTATCAGCAGAAGGAAATGGGGGGGCAGGGCAGGCTTTGCCTCAAAGTGCCAAATATAGAAAAGGCCAGCATTACTAGCTAATACAGGTAAAATACTTGCAATGGCTTGAGAAGCAGAACAGAGACCATGATGGGCCCAATCCTTGGCTCCACTAAACCCACTTTGTGCTGGTTCCCTGGCATACAAACCGTTTATCTACCTCCCAGATGATTTCTCTGGGGTCTCGGGGGCTGTGGTGCTGGGTGGGATTCTCACTTAGGGTGGGGACTGAGCCAGCCCTTGGCCAGCCGAAGTACAACTTGCCCAAACTAGAGAACCTGGCCTTGTAAATCGAGATTGCACATTAAAAGCACTCCATTACAATATCAATGAGTTATGGTTCTATTTGATCATTGGTCTTCCTTACATTTCAACTAGAGGTGGGCCTGAGCCACTTAGGGTATGTCTACACTGCAACCGCTCCCCCCTCAAGCCCCAAACTCACAGTAGTGAGTCTCAGAGCTTGGGTCTACACAGGGGCGGCTCCAGGCTCCAGCACACCAAGCGCATGCTTGGGGCGGCAAGCCACGGTAGGCGATCTGCTGGTTGCCGCGAGGGCGGCAGGCAGGCTGCCTTCGGCGGCTTGCCTGTGGAGGGTCCTCCGAAGCTGCAGGACCAGCAGACCCTCCGCAGGCAAGCTGCCGAAGGCAACCTGCCTGCCGTGCTTGGGGCGGCAAAATGCCTAGAGCCGCCCCTGGATCTACAGACTTGGGCTTGCAAGACTGACAGTATGGCACTAAATATAGCCACATAGACATTCTGGCTTGAGCTGGAGCTTGGGCTTCGAGGTGGGCTTAAAAACCCCAGCTGGAATGTCTGCATGGCTATTTTTAGCACCATAGTGCAGTCCAAATTTGTAGAGCCAAGCTCTGAGACTTGCTGCTGCAGGTTTTTTTTGCAGTGGAGACATAACCAAAGTTTGGATCCAGGCTACTTCTGTAGCCCATTGCACAAATAGAGGTCAGCTGTAATGTTCAGATACAGGTGTTGATCTAGCACGAAATGCTCCCAGAGTCTGGGGCTGTTTGGATCTGGGGTTTTGGTTGAGAGCCATCGCTAATTTCAACTCTTTGTCTTTCATTTCTCAATGCAAGTCGGGCTGAACTGAAATGAACAGCATTTTGTCTGAGAGGTTCAAAGAGGAATTATTTTGCCCTCCATAGGGAAATGCGGTGGCTGCTTTCAAAAGGGCACATTTACAGGGAGATTAGTGTGTCTGGTTTGTCCATAAACATGGCTGTTTTATAGATAAATCATTCATCCTTTCTCACATCTATGTGGTGAGCATGTTCTGCTTAGTAACTGGTTACTTATTCATTTCCTTTGACAGGACCATGGCTAACTTTTTGCCAGCTTCCATTGCCGACTGTTCTTCCAAATAGAGATGAAATGGTCATGCAGCTGAATGCCTCGTTTACTCTGAAATGCTCTGGAGACAGCGAAGTGACCTGGCAATACCCAATGGCTGAAGGAAGCCACAGAGTAGACATTAGAAACGAAGAGAACAACAGCGGTCTCTTTGTGACTTTGCTGGAAGTGGGGAATGCCTCAGCGGCTCATACCGGATTATACACTTGTTACTACAATCATACTCAAGAGGAAGATGGGGAGGTGGAGGGGAAGGATATCTACATCTATGTGCCTGGTGAGTGGGTTATGCTGTGTTACAGTGGAAAGGTTTACCTGGGTTGCTGTGTAGGAATATCAAGGACCCTATTAAGCATTTAAATGGAGAGCAACCTCTTGATCTGGGCTGGGCATGCTCCTCTTCACATTAATTTTGTTTGGTATGAATTAGTTCTCATGAAAGGTAGTGAACTGACAGCCTTGGAGGCTGAAGCTTTCTCTCCACAAAGCGCAGGAAAAAGGCAGTGCTCTCCCAGTGAATACCTCGACTCAGACATGGAGACCAGCTCTATGGGTGCACACTGCACATAGTTGTCTCCATGCCCATTGGCTTCTTTGATAAGGCTTCCAACCAGGGGAACACTAATGCCAACTATTTGGTGGTGGCTTGTGTAATGTGTTCTTTGGGACCTGTACTGAGACCAACTAACTTCATGAATACCACTATATAGTCCAGGGGTCTCAAACATGCGGCCCGCGGGCCGCATGCGGCCCGCGGAGCTCTTCCCTGCGGCCCGCGGAGCTCCCCAGGGGAGCTCCGCAGGGGCCCTCAAGAGAAAAGCGGAGGCTCCCGCCTCCACCCCTCTCCTGGAGCCTCGGCGCATAGAGCGCCGAGTCTCCGTCCGAGCGCCTGAGCCCCGCCCCGCTCAGAGCCGCGTGGGGAGGGGGCGGGGCTGGGAGCTCTGGGCTGAGCGCTGCGCTCGGCGTGGAGCTCACAGCCCCGCCCCCTCCCCACGCGGCTCTGAGCGGGACCGCCGGAGACGCGCTCGGGTAAGGGGGGGGGGAAAGCGGGACCCGCCGGGGCCGGGCCGGGGGAAGGGAAGCGGGACCCGCCGGGGCCGGGCTGGGGGGGGGGGGGAAGGGAAGTGCTCAGGGCTGGGGCAGAGGATTAGGGTGCGGGGGGATGAGGGGTTCATGATGTGGGGGCGCTCAGGGCTGGGGCAGAGGATTAGGGTGCGGGGGGATGAGGGGTTCATGATGTGGGGGCGCTCAGGGCTGGGGCAGAGGATTAGGGTGTGGGGGGATGAGGGCTCTGGCTGGGGCTGAGGATTAGGGTGCAGGGTCCTAGTGCCTGCCCTCCGCCAGTACTGGCAAGGCAGGCTTCCCTTACCCTGAGCCTCTCCAACCCCAAACCCTCAGCCCCAGCCAGAGCCCTCATTCCCCCCGCACCCTAATCCTCAGCCCCAGCCCTGAGCACCCCCACATCATGAACCCCTCATCCCCCTGCACCCTAATCCTCAGCCCCAGCCAGAGCCCTCATCCCCCCACACCCTAATCCTCTGCCCCAGCCCTGAGCGCCCCCACATCATGAACCCCTCATCCCCCCGCACCCTAATCCTCTGCCCCAGCCCTGAGCGCCCCCACATCATGAACCCCTCATCCACAGCCCTCACCCCACACTCCAAACCTCTTCCCTAGCCCTGAGCCCCCTCACATCATGAACCCCTCATCCACAGCCCTCACCCCACAGCCCAAACCTCTTCCCTAGCCCTGAGCCCCCTCGCATCATGAACCCCTCATCCACAGCCCTCACCCCACAGCCCAACCCTCTTCCCTAGCCCTGAGCCCCCTCCTGCATCATGTACCCCTCGCCCTCAGCCCCACAGCCCTCACCCCTGCACTCCCTCCTATCCCCAAACTCCGTCCCAAAGCCTGCACCCCCACCCCCTGCCGCAGCCTGGAGCCTGCATCGAGCACAGAGCCTGCATCCAGACCCCCTCCCCCACCCAAACTCCCTCCCAGAGCCTTAGGCAGTAAATCTAAGTGCGTGTTTTGTCCTTTGAGTGAGGTGCATTACTGACTGTATATATTTATTAAAACTGCGCGCGCTTAGGGGAGGAGGTGGAGAAGAGACAGGGCAGGGGCGGGGCCTCATGGAAGGGGTGGATTGGGGGTGGGGCCAGGGGCAGCAAGGGGGCGTGTCAGTGATGCGGCCCTCGGGCCAATGCACTAGTCCTCATGCGGCCCTCGGGGTCATTTGAGTTTGAGACCCCTGATATAGTCAATGGATGGTAATGGCTTTTGGTCTCTATTGACCTAAATTGGATTTGACCTGATAGCTCAGAGGCTATATATTGCTACTTTCAAATATCTGAAGTGTGGAAATGTATTAGTTGATAGAAAACTTGAGCTGCAGTGCAGGAGGATGCTCACATATTTACAGGGTGTAGGAATCAAAGGTGATTAGTAAGATGCAGCTGTATTGGAACGCCTGTCACAAGAGAGGTGGAAACAAGAAATGGCAGTGAGGGCCAGTCTGGCAAATAATGTGGTGTTTTCATGCATCATTTGCCACAATTTTCACAGCAAGACCTGCCTTTCCTGCCCCTAAACTTCCTCTCATGCACAGTGGAAAAATCTATTGGACCCAAAGAAATGACAATGGAAAAACCAATGAGGCAGTATAGTCTAGTGGATAGAGCACACGACTGTGACCCAGGAGATCTGGGTTTTGTTCCCAGCTCTGCCTCTTGCCCTCTGGGTGACCCTGGGCAAGCCACGTCCCTCCAGTGTCTCAGTTTCCCCCATCTGTAAAATGGGATAATGATACTGACCTCCTTCATAAAGCACTTTGAATCTATCGAGTTAGGTATTATATTATTAATAATAAGAACACCACCCAACAGGGATCTCAGGAAACATCACCCCATCCGGTAATCTTCCCATTCCCTTTTAGAAGTGCCCACCTTGCCCCCTCCTCCCCCACACACTCTAGGGGTGGAGGTAGGGATGTCACAGAATGTCCTTCTGTCTGCCAATTCTCTGAGGTTGGAGTCAAAAGTCTATTAAACCCATTTGTCATGGCTTTAATAGGAGTCACTGGCTGAGTCATGACTGACTGTCACATGAATCCATGAGCGCCAACGTCTTTAAACAGGAAGAGACTATAACATTTGACATCTGGGGATTTTGGTGTGGGCGGGGGAGGGTGAGTGGGTGGATGGGGGAGCAAGTGGGTAGATGTGAAGATAAATGGCTTTACAAACTTTATTGAGAGCCTTTGTAAAGCATTATACATGACTGCCTGGGGCTCTACTGGGAAACAGGGGATTAGAGACAGCACTGCAGGGACACAAAGTACCAGACTGGTAGACTGGCAGTGAGCATTCTGAGGGTTAGCCTGCAATAGCAGTACAGGAAAACAAGGGGAAAGAAAAGAGGTTGCAAGTCACCCTGTAAAACTTTAACATGTTTGTGAAGGAAAAAAAAAAGGTGCCTGGACTACAAAAAGATTATGTAAGGGGAAAGAGGCAGTATCAGAGATTTTGTGAAGTGCCCTAAAACTTTGAAGTCTCTTTTGCAATGGCATTTGGGTTTTCTATAGACCATAACGTGCAAGGTTAGCATGACTCTTCCATGATTTCCCTCTACATTTACCATGAAAAACTTGCAGCACCAACACTTGTCCTTCAGACAGTTATTGAAGCTTGGGCAGAGCCTGTGGCCTTTATACCTTAGTATCAAGTCAGCTTTAAGCAGCCCACTACAAAAATGATGCTGCTGGATAGTGCAATAGTTCACTAGTAGCTCGAGGACAAGGAAGATGATGACAGATATCAGAAGACTCCTTCAAGAAGGTTTTTTTTTTATGTTCCTGTGATGTACCAGGGTACAATCCAAACTGATGAGTAGCTGTGTCACCCCTGCCCTCTAACCTGTGGTGACCTTTACACTGCTTTGCTCAGTGATGAGCTGCCAAAATCTTAACAACTGGTTCCCTACCGGGTCTTCGGTGGCACTTCGGCGGCAGGTCATTCATTCTCTCTGGGTCTTCAGCAGCACTTTGGTGGCAGGTCCTTCAGTGAAGACCCGGAGCGAGTGAAGGACCCGCTGCTGAAGTGCTGCTAAAGACTTAGAGCGCCACCCGGTAAGTACAAGCGCCCCTAGAACTTCACTGTTGAATAATAGCTGACTGCGTCTCCAAATATAATACGTATGTAGGCAATAATAGTCTTTATTGGATTTAATAGTCTTTATTGGATTCTGATATTTATTGAAAAATTGAACCAAGTGCTTTGATGAAGCAGTTTTTACAAGCACTAGTATTAATTGAAGCTAGCAGTTACATTAATTTAATCTCTGTTCTGTGGATATGATGAAAAGCTTGGCAAGAATTTAGACAGTAGCCATGGCAAATGTTACAGAACACCATCGTGGGGTAGGGGATTATATAGCTACTGCCAGTGGCTGTAAACTAAAGAATTAATGTTTTAACAGTTAGCCAGTGAGAAACCATAGTATTTCCATTATTATACAAACAGGTCTTAAAGTCATTGCCTTTCTTCCTGATGTGTTAAAAGCACTTACATTGGTTAATAAAATTCAAAGACAAGTTTTGTTTTTCCTATTCACAAAGTGTAATGGACAGATCCTCTTTAGAATGCTGGGTGATATAGTCTTACCATTATCTCTCCAGCTATTTTTCTAAGTAAAATAAGTTACATATTTAATCCTATCTGAAACAGAGAGATAGGATAGATAATATAGGCTTTAAAAACAGAACTATAAACTGGAAAAAATGAGGCAAAAATAGAAAGGAAATTTAGAGCAGAGGATTTCGCTAGGGGAACAACAGCTATTATTTAGAACATACAGACAGGCCACTCACTGCCCCCCGGGATCCCATGCCTCTCCCCCCCCGCCCCCCGAGCCTCGTCACCCCCTGATTCCTCCCCTCCCCAAGCTGCAGTCTGATTCCCGTGCAGCGGCGGCGGCTGCTGCTGGGAGACACCTCGGCTCTGTGCAGCTGAAGAGCCGAGCGTCCTTTGCCTGAGCGCTACCTTCCCCCGGTTTGCCATGCAGCCCCCAGATTCCTCCCCCTGAGCCTCGTCACCCCCAATTTCTCCCCCCCGAGCCTTGTCACCCTCAGATTCCTCCCCCCCAGCCTCATCACCCCCCGATTCCTCCCCTCCAAGTCTCGTCTTACCTTGTGACCTCAAATGGAATTTCACAGACACATCAATTTAAACACACTGGGTTAGCTAAAACAAGTTTATTAACTACAAAGAGAGAGATTTTAAGTGAATGCAAGTCAGAAATGGTTATAGATGCAACTGGTGCCTAACTTAAACTATGTTAAATTCAAAGCAAAGTTTTTCTCACCACATGCTCTCAGAAGTCTTACTGACCCAACTTCTTAGGCCTGAACCTCTTCACCAGTTCAATGGCTGCTTCCTGTGTCCCTTCTGGTGTAGTTAAGCAATGAACAGAAAGAAAGAGCAGGGATTCCTTTGGGGTGTTTGTCTCTTTTTATAGTGTTAGTCCCCCTCCTGGAAAGCCTTTCCAGCTGAGATTCTGGAGACAAAAAATCTATGGAGAAGGATGTTCCCTGCTGCTTTTTCTTACCTGTTTGAGGTTTCTTTGTCTACCCTTCCTGCTTGATGACTTTCTTTATTGCTTAAATGCAAAGTAAGCAGAGCGCACATTCCTTTGTTTGAGACAGACAAGTTTGCCGACCTCAGTTTGGAACATGTGTTAAGATCACCATACAGTGGAATCTTATAACTTCACCTACAGTGTTGTCACACATATTTTATCAGGAGAATATTGACTAGCAAAGGAGTTTTCAGTTGATACCTAGCAAGGCATACTTTGTACAAAGATTATTACAACAGTGGGTAGGGTGTGGACACAGGCGTACATTCTGTCACAGTCCCCTAGACCTGAGCCTACCAGATCTGCAAGGCATAGGCATCTTGTAGCTTTTCCCCCTCACTAAAGAGCCAGCTGACACTGTTGCAAAAGTTAATCTTTTTTCACCTAATTTTAAAATGGTCAGGAAAATTTGTTTCCACCATGAACTTTTTTTATCTTTTGTTTTGTGCAAAGCAATTCCTTTCCCTACAATAAATTATGAGGGCTGTGGGGGAAAGCAAATTTCTTTCTTAAAACCAGGATGCTTTATGACTGTTACATAAGGATGTAATAGCCATACAAGCAGGAAAAAAAACCTAGGTGAAGCCTCTTTCTGTTTTTCATTACATTTGGAAAGCAAATGTACCGAGTTGAGTGGATATGAGTTCTATAGTGCTGTGTTTGGATTGTTGTTACAAGGAGCCTGCCAGTGTGTTATAAATCCCATTGTTGGAGGGGTTTATACTCCCATTATTAAAATTGATGATGAACCTTGGCTCACAAGCTCTTAGGTTTGCAGCAGTTATTTGTGTGTTTAGAAATGGCAGATTATGATCATTTTCAGAGCCGCTGTTTTAAGGTTGGGTATGTTTTGCAATTAGATTTTAAACCGAATTTGGATCGGATGGCTATTGGAACTGGGGTACATTGTGTTGATTTTAAAAAATATTGGGGATTTGTTTGCTTTTTTATGGTTGTGCCTCATAATTTGAGAAACCACGTGGAACAACTATAGTTAATGACACCTAGGTAACATGGTGATGGACACATAGAAATACATAGAATCAGATATGTAGCTAGAAATATTTTAAAATAACAATCTAACTAATTTAGCTGAAAACCAATCCAATGTCTTTGGTTTCTAATACTTTTTATTTGGGGGGGGGCAGAAGCGAGGGAGGGAGAGGAACATTAAAAAGTAGTTTTTATAAAATGAATGTTTCAGGAACTCTTACCGTTGATTACAGGGGCTCTAAGGGCAGGTCTACACTAAGGGCGGGGGTCGAACTAGGGTACCAAGTTCAGCTACGTGAATAGCGTAGCTGAACTCATTCACGTAGCTGAACTCGAAGTACCCTAGTTCGAACTACTTACCTGTCCAGATGCCGCAGGATCGAAGTCCGCGGCTCCAAGGTCGACTCCGCCACCGCCATTTGCAGTGGTGGAGTACCGGAGTCGACCGGAGCACTCGGGGAGTTCGAACTATCGCGTCTAGATTAGACGCAATAGTTCGAACTCCGAGAAGTCGAACTCACCGCGTCGACCCGGCAGGTAAGTGTAGACTAGCCCTAAGATTACAGCTGAAAAGGAATTAGAATAAAAGAAGGAAGTGATGGGTGACTATAATGGGGAGACTGGGGTTCCCTCACCCTGGATTCCTCTCTACAATCACACACACTTGTGGCAAGTTCAACATCATGTGCTTTATTTACAATGTGCTATACAAATGCTTGTTCCCCATAGCTTAAGGCTTTTACCTTCTCTCCAGACACAGGATGTGAGGGAGGAGAGCTCTCACCTCCCTGATATCATGGACTTCTCTAGCCCTTCCATCCTCTTCCTGTCTCTCTCTTCACTGTCCTCGGTTGATAAGCTGAATCACCTTGTTAACTGGTTAATCACCTGGCACTTAATCTATTGTCTCATCAATTTGCCCCATGTGGGGACTCTTACACAGTGCATAGAGTGGTGAGTCAGCCTTAGGCCACGGTGACTGCGTACAGCGGCACAGCTGTACCAATTGCAGCTGCGCTGTTGTAAGATCTCTCGTGTAGCCACTTTCTGTGGACAGGAGAGCTTGTCCACACCGGTGCTTCCATGGGCGGGGGGGGGGGGTATTTTTTCACACTCCTGTGCAAATTAAGTTATACCAACAAAAGTGATAGTGTAGATAGGTCCTTGGGCTATTCATGCTCTATCACAGTGGTTTACACCAGTGAAAACCAGGACATTTATTCTAAGCAGCCTAATCTCCTTTTTTTGTGTGTCAGTTAATGTAGATCCAGAATACAAATCAAGGCCCCTGAGCTGGAAAATGGGACTTTTAGGTCCAAATTCTACCCTGAAGGTTTTGCTGGAAATTGTTGTCAGTGGGGTTGCATAACAAAAGGCAGAGTTTAGCCCTTCAATTTTATTTTATCCTGCAGGAATGGGCAACAATTTTCACACCTAAACATTAGTGGTTTTCTGGCTTTTTGCCTTTTGCCTGTGAATAGCATTGTAGGAAAACTCCACTAGATCCACATCTAAAGGAAATAATAACACTTCTCTTTTTCCTGGAGGTCTTAAACTTCCCAGTTTGGTACATTTCTGTTACATAGGATCCTGGCTACTAGTTGGACTAGTGGGATGTCTTCTTACATGTCTCATCAGATGGCAAATGTCATTATGGTGAGAGTGTGTCGACTTTAACATAGTTGTGGTTTTACATATGATAAAGGAAATTGCTGGAAAAGTAAAGAAACAAAATATATTCATTTCTATCAAGGTGCATAATTATCTGCCGATGTCTCCATTCTTGTACTAGGGACACCTTAAAATGATATAATATAAAAATACTTATCTTTTTTACAGATCCAGATATGCCCTTCGTGCCTCTACTACCAGAGGATCAATTCATCCTAGTAGAAGATGGTGATTCCACCATTATCCCTTGTCGTACAAGTGACCCTAATGCTCAAGTAGCTTTAGTTAACAGTGAAGCCAAGGTCGTATATGCCTATTATGACAGCAAACAAGGCTTTCTGGGAAATTTTCCTGCAGGCTCATACACGTGCCAAACAACTGTTGAAGAAGTGGAGTTCAAGTCAGATCAGTTTTTCATCTACATTTTGAAAGGTACTCTTTTTCAGTTTTTAAAGGAGAGTAAAAATATTGAGCCTTATTCTCTTCTTGCTTACGCCATAATTGCGTAAATGAAATTGGAATCTAGTCCTTGAAGTCCACCATTCATATACTGCACATGGTTTTTAAACTTGGTGCACTCTCTTTCTTTTTCCCTCAGCTACTTCAGAGCTGCCAGTTGAGATTGAGGCCCTTAAAACTGTATATAAAACAGGCGAAACGATTGTTGTAACTTGTGTGGTCTTTGACAACGAGGTGGTTAATTTACAGTGGAATTATCCAGGGAAAGTGGTAAATATCTCGTTTTGTTTCTGCATAATTGTAGTTATCAGTTGGTGAGGAATATGGGGGTGTGAAGGGGTCAGCTCTTCACTGTTAGAACGAGGACAGAGGAAGAGAGAAAACAGAACCATTTCTTTTATTTTCAGGTTATCACTATAGAAAATCAGTATCAAGTGTTAGAATTCATTATTAGTAAGTATGCAAAGCATTCAAGGGAGATGAGGGGTGACTGGGAGCATAAGAAGTTATCAGGGAGTGGGACTCTAGTGTTTGAAGGAATAAAATCTCTGTGAATTTGTGCTCTAGAAAGCCTGGTGGAACAAAAATGGAATGTTCTAGAAATGTGTCCAGATGTCTGCATATAACACTGGTGGTGAAGTGAACCTGACTCTAAAAATGACTCTCTTCAAGTCATAGTCTCAGACGGGCTGATTTTTCTCAGTTAAACTGGTATAAATGAGGAGTAACTCAGTTAAAGTCAGTGGAGTTACACTAATGAAAACTTGTTGTGAGAGGAGAATCAGTCCTAAATTCTCATAACGTGTGTTCTGAAGAGTGACGGTTTCTCTTCAGTGAAATCCCATTTATAGTCAGTGCTCCACGTATAGTGCAATTGTGCTGCTGTGAAAAAGGTCTGATAATTGTGGGGTATTGTAAAGTTGCAGAATAATTGTGACCTAGAAATGCAGCTTTAATTTAAAAAAATTTAAGAGCCTGAAAAATAATTACTTCATATAGGAAGGTTTCTTTTTATTTTCAGTTTTACAAATTCATAACCTCAGTCTCCTGCAATCATTCTAGTTTCACACAATCCCCAACATATTTTTGGTTCCCATCCCTCAATATGCAGGTGCTGTCTCCCCTTTGGAACATTTTTATTCTCAACTGAACACTGCCCTCACCCCCTGCCCTTGACAATGAATTATTCTCAGAATTAGCACACACTGAATGTAGGAACTGGGAAATGGGCATGATCTGGCAGGAAAAAGGTATTAAGAATTCACCTCACCTTGTGGGAATTGATCAAAAAATATTCAGAACCAACATCAACAGCATCATCACCAGAGTCAAAGGATACAGTCCCTTAGCTTGCTTTAGCACTAAAATGCTCTTTTAGGCTCTCCACCTAATTTTTAGATGGTACGTTACTCCAAATGCACAACATATGCAGTTTTTAACCTACTGACCCTTTGGTAGTTGGCTCCAAAATTGTGTATTCTTATGGGCACACCTGCTGCATCCATGTCTGAAAATTTGTCCCTAACTGATTGAGCCATTCCTTTTTAATATGGAATTTGGACCACATAGCAGTAACTCTTTCATTGCTCTCCTTCAAATGGAATCTTAATTCTTTTATACTGTATTTATTTCCTGCAGCTGGGTTGTTTAAATAAGATTTTTTTCTCTCTCCAAAACACAGAAAGAAAAAGGTGTGATAAAAGTTGATGATATTAAAGTTCCATCCCAGAAGCTGGTTTACACTTTGACCATTCCTGAGGCTTCAGTGAAAGATTCTGGGGATTATGAATGTACGGCCCGACATGCAACCAAGGAGGTTAAAGAAAATAAGAGAGTAGTCATTACAGTTCATGGTACAGTCCAATTCTAGTGTCCAAAAATTGTTAGCATGCTGGCAAATACCATGTTTGAAATAAAGTGAGTAGCATTATTTATGTGAATCTGTATCATTTACAGATAAAGGATTCATTCATCTGGACCCCCAATTTAGCCCTTTGGAAGCTGTCAATTTACATGAGGTCAAAAATTTTGTAGTGGATGTGCAGGCGTACCCAGCTCCAAAAATGTTCTGGCTGAAGGACAATGTGACTCTGACTGAGAATCTTACAGAGATTGTTACCAGTTCAAACAAGATCAATGAGACAAGGTAAATAATTTTAACTATCATCCCTCTGGTGGCAATTCTCAGATATACTTCTCCTATATGGTTCATTCTCATATCTCTCACTGTGTGTCTGATAGCTCAGCTTGGATGGCTTGCAGTCAACTCAAGCTTATCAAAGCAAACCAAGCTCATAATTTTTCCTTCACACATTGTGCCCTTATTTCATTTTCCATTGCAGTTGACAATGTTATCATTTTTCTGTCACCTAGAAACATAACCTGGGCAGCATCTTTGATTCATTCTTCCTCTTGCCCTCCGCATTCTACTGCTGCTTCCTACACAACATTCATAGATTCAAAATCCAGAAAGGACCATTGTGTTCATCTCATCTGACCTCCTGTATAACACAAGCCATAGAACTTCCCCAAAATAATTCCTAGAGCAGATCTTTTAGAAAAACATCCAATCTTAATTTAAAAATTGTCAATAATGGCGAATCCACCATGACCCTTGGTAAATTGTCCCAGTGGCTAATTACTCTCATTGTTGAACATTTACACCTCGTTTCCTGTCTGAATTTGTCTAGCTTTAACTTCCAACCATTGGATCATGTTATACGTTTCTCTGCTAGATTAAAGAGCCCGCTATTAAATATTTGTTCCACATGTAGATATTTATAGACTATCATAAAGTCACCCCTTAACTTTCTCTTTGTTAAGATCAATAGATAGACTCAAAGAGTTCAATCACTATAAGATGTGTTTTCTAATCTTTTAATCATTCTTGAAGCTTTTCTCTGAACCCTCTGCAATTGATCAATGTCCCTCTTGAATTGTTTGTACCAGAACTAGACACTTTATTCCAGCAGCAGCCAAATTTATAAAAAAAACTCCCTCATTTTTCATCCTATCAGCTAATTCACTTGTCCAACTTGTGATCATCTGCCACCTTGACTACTGCAGCCTTCTCCAATCTTACTACAGTCCTGTCTTCTGGATACTATCCTGGCCCCTCTCCAGTCTTTCCAAAATGCTGCTCCCAAAATAATCTCTTGGTCATCATTTTGATCACATCAATGCCCTTTCCAAATCCCTGCCAAGTAAAATAATGCTTGCTTGCTTCTCATATGAGAGAATTAATTAACATTTCAACAGCACTCTGACAAGAAGAGCACTATAGAAATGCAAAGTATCAATACATTATAGCCACCATATACCTACATTAAATATATAAATTTTCTACTAAAATTGCTTGGTTTTTTTTAATGATTTGGATTAATTTATTTTTATGTTTTGTAAAATAATGTGTACAAAATCTCTTGTTTCTATAGGGTCCAAAGTATATTAAAACTGATTCGGGCCAAGGAAGAAGATAGTGGAGATTATACTTTGGTTGCTGAAAATGGAGAAGAGACTAAAAGCTATACTTTCTCATTGCTAATACAAGGTAAGCATATCAAGAACCTATTGGACTGGGCAGAGGTAGCTGTAGACAGCAAAGACTTAAGTCCGTTTAAACACCAGGTGTCCTGCTAACCTACAGATATACTAGAATGAAAGGCCTGGAAACCAGGAATGGTTGTGTTCTAATCCTGACTTTGACTTCTTCAGTGGCCTTGTGCGAGTAGTTTTATCTCCCTGCCTAGCCTGAGTTACTCCATCTGCAAAATGGGGAGGACATTTATTAAGCTACTTCACAAGGGATTGCTTTGAAGACGAAGAGTGCTAAGTGTTATGATTTCAGCAGCAAATTAGTTTGGCTGCTTCCCTGCCATGTCGCTTACTAGCTAGTACAATACTAGCTGATTGGCTGGAGCTGGATTGGTGTTTTCCAAGAGTAGTTCCTACCGGGTATGTCAATTGTACTGACTGGTCACTCAGGTAAGACCTTTAGGATCAACAGGTCACCTTTTGCCACTCCACACTTACACAGTTTATCATCCTGTGCAGAAGAAGCACATTGTGGAAACAATATTTCCATTATTGCCAGTCCCAAAAGTTCAAAATAAAGAGTCAGATCTGCCAAAATCTTGAGTTTACTTGTGGCTTTTTTTGTCTATCTTTTGATTTTTGAACTCGCCCTTCCATGCCAGTGTGTGTGTGACAGTTACAGTGTCGCCAACTCTCCCAAATTCATAAAGTGAGGTGACTTTGGTCCCCTCCGCAGGAGTTCTCACTGGCTGCCTGATGGTGTGGAGCTTCCAGCTTCTCCCCAGACCCCAACATTCTAACTAATTACATCAGTCCCAAATCTGCCCATCTGTTAGCCCAGCAATTAATTACCTCCCAGCCACCACATCAGTTCTGCCCCTTATCCAGCTCCCACATCAATTCTGTCTCCCCCAACCCAACACTTGCTGTTCCCCAAGCCTCACCTCTTTTCCTTTTACAGCTCCAGAGGTTTTTTACCCCACCCTCCACCCTCTGCCTCTGTCCAGGCTGGGTGTTGCATGGATGTCGAGGGGAAGGGGGAAGGAGCAGAGAGTAACCTGACCCAATTTTCACAAGGAGGGAAGGGAGAAAGGAGCAGAGCCACCCTGAGGTGCTAGGTGCTTTCTCTCCCTCCTCCTGTGAAAATGATATCAGCTTCTCCCTCTCTTCCCTCCCCTACATGAAAAGTCCTCTTGGCTTCTGAGGGGCGAAGCTCTGGCTGCTTCCTGCAGGCGCTCCCATGTTACAAATAAGTAATAGTAATAGGGATATTGCTAAATGGCTGAGTTCTGGGAGGTGGGTGGGAGGGGGAGTCTTCTGGTTTTCTCTGTATTTTTCATCTTTACTCTCCCTGTGCTCGCAAATGAGTCTGAGTAGTGAAGGATAAGGCTCCCACTGCATCCAGTCAGGGACATCTAAATTGCCACCCAGCTGGTGTCTCTCAGGAGCAGTGTGAGGCTCTCATGCTCTCTCTATGTTCCAGGACCAAGCACACCCCTTCCACAGCACCCCCTTCTGTGACTGTGCAGTAGCCTGGGCCCTGTTCTCCCCCACAGGATATAAGTAACTTTCATGAAAGTCAGTCTGAGTTAGTCATATCCTTCAGGGGAAAATCAGGCTCTGGAGAGCAAGCAAAAAGCTTAGGACCCAGACTTGGATTCCCTGAGGCTGCTGGCCAGGCAAATGACAGCAATTTTAAACGTCTGTCTTGTTCCATTTGTAATTCTACCCCGACTCAAGTGGGGAAAATTCTAACATGCTCTTTTTAATTCACTTCTAGTTTCAGCTTCAATTCTAGAGCTGGTGGATGATCACCACGGCTCTGGAGGGGGACAGACGGTCCAATGCTTGGCAAAAGGGACGCCTTTCCCTGACGTGGAATGGCTGATTTGCAAGGACATTAAAAAGTAAGAAAAACAGATGTGCCTTTATCTCCAAATGTGAATGTTTTTCCTTGACCAACATAATTTAAGCTCATGACACACATTCCTTATCAGCCCTCTGGAAACTATGATTCTGCTTTGTCTTGCCAAAATGACAAGTTGTTTATGCTTCATCAGCATATGGATGGGGTGGGGATTAATATCATTCCTACTGATTTTGTCCTGTAGAACACATACACTGTATCTGTTTAACAGGTTTCTCTAAGACGTGGTACCTAATTAGTGATGAGTGAGCCTCAGGGAAGTTCAGATGAGCAAGTCAGATGCTTATCCACATATCTTTTGAGACTTTCCTGCCATCTCCTGAACAGACTCACCTATCCCATTACCCTTTCACACTCCCACATCCACCCTTCTTCCTGCAACTGAGCCCACTGTAGATAATAATATTTTTTACATTCAAAGTGCTTTAGAAATGTTAACTAATTAATCCCCTCACATTTGTTGATCTAGTTCCGGGGTCACTCCTTCTCCCCCTCCTCTGGAGACAATCGCACAAGGAGACAACAAGCCTGGTGGGGCCCAGCAGCCCTGGTAACCTCAGATACTTTCTGTTGTCGTTATACCCACATTTCATACTACTGTATGGGATTTCCCCCTCTCTTCTATCCCAAAGAGATTTGTGGAGCACTGGGGCTTCAGAGGCCAGCCACGAATTCTGGGGTGTAATGAGAAAGCCCTGGAGCAATGCGAAGTTTGGACTAAGCAACAGTGGGCTGCCAGGCCTGCTGGGCTCCATTACTGGTGCTTCAAAGGTGGTAGTGCTGGTAGGGATCAGAAATTCGTTGGTTCTAGGAGTAGGGGAGCCAGAGGGTTGTTAGGAAGTGAGTACATACTTAAACATCTTTGGTCCTTAAAATAATTCTTGCCAGAGAAAGGGAGTAGGGAAAGGGTGCTTAGGGTGATCCTCATTTTGATTACACTTGCTCATCCATACATAGATCTGATGTCTATATTCATGGATATTCTATTTCTGCAGATGCAGTAATGATACCTCATGGATGCTTCTGACTAACAACATCTCAGATATACACATGGAGGCTCATCGGGTTGATAAGGACCAGGTGGAAAGCCAGGTGACCTTCCAAAAGGTAGAAGAAACCCTGGTAGTACGGTGCATGGCGAGGAACACTCTTGGTGCCGTTACTCGGGAACTGAAGCTTGTGGCTCCTAGTGAGTTAACTTTGTCACTCCTGAGAGATTTAAATAGCCATTTCAAATTCCCCCTCAAATAAACCCAATCAAATCTGGAAATAATTATGCAGTGTGAATGTCTAATAGGTAAAACACCAGCTCTTTGAAAGTAAATAATGATGAAAACAGATTTGGCAGCTCTTCCCCAGATATTTGAGCAAGAGCCATTCTCCAGGTCTTAATTCTGAATCCATCTTTCCCATATTATGTGGTTCCATGATCCATCTTTTCATTTTAGTTACTAATGGCCATGGAAGTATCTTCCAGGCAACCACTATTGTTGTTTCTGAAATAGGAAGGCAGGGTTATTATAGGCAGTGAATGACTTAATGCCCCCTGCCTCTGGAGACTGCATTTTTCACATCTGCAGTGCACAAGAACTTTGATGGCAAAGGAGGTGGGAGTCTTACTATCACCTACAAACTTGGGCCTCTGTCACATCCCTCTGCATTCAGAAGGCAAATCTAAACTGAGGCCTTTTCTTTTACTACAGCATTGCGATCAGAATTAACTGTGGCTGCAGCAGTCCTAGTGTTAATAGTGATTGTGATTATTTCACTGATTGTCCTGGTCATCATATGGAAACAGGTAACTTAAAATAAGTGATTTCTATACTGAATTGAATTAGTGATCTGACCCATTCTTAAATCAGGCATGAGCCTGACAATTTATGTTTCATTTATTGTGCACGGCAGAAACCAAGGTATGAGATAAGATGGAGAGTCATTGAGTCTATCAGCCCTGATGGCCATGAGTACATTTATGTGGATCCAATGCAACTGCCCTATGACTCAAGATGGGAGTTTCCTAGAGATGGATTAGTACTTGGTAAGAACTTTGAGATCCTCTTCTTTTGTAGAGATAAGATGTTGATTTAATGCATGTGGGGAATCAGAGCTCTTGACCTGCACTCATTGGGTGAGCTCTGTGAAGAGCCAAACTGTGGTAGATAAAGTCTGTTTATATAGAAAGAACTTTCTATGTTGCTAAATGGAATGATCAGACCACAGCAATTCTATGCTATCCAGTATTAATAGAATTCTTAACCTGGTATATAAACAAAACCAGAAAGGTCTTGCAAAACATCTAGAAATCAGAATGCCCTGGCAACTATATAAGTACCACTGCCCTGTACTGGACAGAAGCTCAGACATGCCCAAGTGTGCTTGATTATGTCACCCTATAGTGTCTGGACCATAGACCATATAAACCCTAATACTATTAAAGTTAATGGAAAATTCTCCTTTAGTGGCATTGGTAGGAGCTTTGGATTTGGGAACAGAAAGTCCAAGGACAACTGTGAATCTCTGTGGCCATGGTTGGCAATACAGCTGATAACCATTATGTTCTGTGCTACTGCAGAATTGTTACAAAATTATTAACAAATGAACAATCAATCAATCAAACAAACAGATTTTTCATGGAAAATTATTCTAAATACTTCAAAAATACATCTATCTACCTACCTATCTTAGCTCCTTGACTTTCCTCTGAAATCCTCTTCTCTCTCCTTTTTCTGTCACATCACCATCCTCCCTGACACCCAGACTTGAAACCTGGGGCCATTTTTGACTTCTACCGTTCCTTCATGTCTCACATCCAAGCTTATTCCATAATATTTCTGAGATCCAAATTTTTCTCTTTCCAGACAGCAAAGCTCTCTCCTATCTTGATTACTGTAACCTCTTTGTCTCTGGCCTTTCTTCTCTTCACCTGGCTCCCCTCAAGACCCTGCAAAACTGTCACTGTCTCTTTCAGTCTTTCCTTTGGCTATCCCTGCTTCAATGCCTCAAATTCAAGCTCCTTGTCCTTGCCTTCAAGGTCTGTGGAACTGTCCCTCCCTACTTATCTGCCTGTCTCTCTCCTCATCCTACCCATTGACCACTCTTCTCTATCAGAGATGTCTGCCTTGAGCCCCATACTTTAATGTCTCCTGTATACCTCTTCCACCCTGCTTCCACACTGTTTCACACATAATGCCTTCCCCAAAAGGTTTGTCAGGCCATTAGCCTCTCCTTCCCTCCCGAAATTCCTGCCTTACGATTCACTTCTGCTGAGATGCCCACAAGAAGTGAGTCAGCAATGGCCTTTTTATTTTATTAGACATTTATAGTTCTATGTGTAGAGACCCAATGTAATCTGGAAGTAGTTATGCAGTTTTATTAAAATATTTTAAAATTATAAATCCATGATGTCAAATGCCATAGTCACATAAACTTATTTCTGTGAACACTGCTTTTTCTCTTTCCACCTCTGCTTTACTGTTTTGTTGTCTCTTTGTCATGTCTCATGTGGAATTCAATTAGAAGCTCTTCAGGGCAAGGCTCTCATACCATTATAGATGACCTGTAAATACCCAGCACAATTCTGGGTAGCGTAATATACTAAATAATTGTCTTTCTGTCTGCCTGCCTGCCTCTTTCTCTCTCTCTCTCTCTCCTATCTAAAGCATCTTAAGCATTTCTAACATCCCAATTATGGAGATATCTATGCACCAAATAATACACAAACACAAGTGAAGAAAACTATGAAAGATATTTTTATACACTTTACAAAACATGTTCTATTTCTATTTCCTGTTGTGTGAGTCAATATCATCAAAAGCAGTTCTTGCCAGAGAGAGGATTCTGTTGATTCTCAAGTGAATGTATCACAAGGAATTTCAGATTCAGAAATAAATTCACTTAATTAAATTTGCTCTGCTAACTGCAGATCAAACCATGGAGGATACTTATGGGAATTATTTGACTACATCCCTGGCTTTAATTATGTGTATAAAACAATTATCGGAATTGGGTTGTTAACAGTCCACCACAGTAATTTTTGTCTCTCTTTGACTCATCAGCATCAGTTTACTTCAATGCATTCTTGTTTATGAGTAAATTCAGGAAGGTTAACCTTAGAAAATGGCACTGCATGTTCTTACAGCAATCTGGGTAGCACAAGTATTTTTCTTGACATGCTGAACATACATTCATCAGATATATCTTTCTTATGAGGCAGTTTCATCATATGGGCCATATTCTGCACTCATTTATGCCAGTGAACCCCATTGACTTTATTGGTATGATGGGATTTTCCCCCCCAAATGGAATTTCTGCTATTCTATCAGTTAGATAGCAATGCAGTAACTTACTGAAGATCTTAAAGGTTATCCAAAGCCTTTAGGAAAATTTGGGGATGTGGCTTAACTGGTGTTGTTCCTTTAATGTGTGTACTTCCTCTTCTAGCTGTGTGAGCCAGCCACCTTCTACCTGCTTTATAGGCTTGTGGTATCTGGAGTGCAATACCATGCTAGGTGACCATAGTCAGCTTTGGGTTACTGGAGTTTCAGTTGACTGGAATTCAATAAACTGAGGTCACACTGACAATTTTGCTTTTTTCTTGTTCCCGCAATGTATTACAGTGACAGAGTGTGAGTAGCCCAAGCTGACTCACCACTCGGTGCTCTTTGGAAGCATCCCCACCTGGGGTAAATTGAGGAGGTAATAATTTAAGTTCTCAGTGATTAAATAATTAGCTGGGTGATTCAGCTCAGTCAGCTGGAATTTACCCTTAAAAGAGAGAGGCAGGAAGAGCCCAGGGTAGAAGACTGTGCCTTCAAGCCAAAGAAGCCCAAGATATCAGAGAGGTGAGAGCTCGCCCTCGCCCTGTGCCTTGGTAGCAGATGAAGACTTTGGGAGAAGTTATGTTATGGGGAACAAACATTTATAGAGCACATTGTAAATAAAACACTGCGTGTTGAATTTGCCACTGGTATATGTGAGGACTGTTTGCAGTAAAAATCCAAGGGGAGGGAACCCTGTCCTGTGAAAATAACATATAGTGATGGTGCTTAGATACTATAAACATAATGAGTTGGGACTACCTGAGAGAGAGAAATTATATTGCAATGATCTGATTAATGTGTTTGAACACCACTTCCCTCTGCTGGATATAACCAGAACTGCCCTGCTATGTGTCATAGGCCTTCCACTGCTAATAGCTAATTGACATTCTTCTTTCCCTGAAGTGGTAGGGAATAGTGTTTTTGAGTACCGGGATTTGAGTTCTATCCCTGCTGTTGCTGTGGATTTTTGAATGGCCATAGTGTGTGACATAGTGACATCCATGATCTCCTAGATGGCCACTGATTTGCCACAATAGGCACTTCAGATTCTTAAACCCTGGATCAAGTGCTGTAGCTCTCTTTAGAAATCTCACATTGGTACCTTCTTTGTATTTTGTCAAATCTGCAGTGAAAGTGTTCTTGAAACAAACAACATGTACTGGGTCATCATCTGAGACTGCTAAAACATGAAATATATGGCAGAATGCGGGTAATACAGAGCAGGAGACATATGATTCTCCCTCAAGGAGTTCAGTCACAAATTTCATTAATGGATGATTTATTTATTTTTTTAAATGAGTGTTATCAGCATGGAAGCATATCCTCTGGAATGGTGGTTGAATCATGAATATGGCTTACAGAGTCTATCACTTAGTAGGCACTATCACAGACTAGCATCTTATGCCAATGACTGTTACCATTTGGAGGCTGGATTTTAAATGAGTTAATTGTCACAATCCAGATTGAAGTGAATAGTCTCCATTTCACAGGTCTACGTCTGGAGCAGCTCTGCTGAGTTCAGTAACTTACCAGATTTATACTTGTGCCCCATGAGAGCAGAAATCGGCCTAGAATTGCCCAAAAATGGCACCTCTCTTCAGCAATCTCACCAGAGAAGCGGAGGAGTGAATGGAGATGGAGGCTGAACTGAGGCATTTTCTCATCCCTGGATATGGCCCTCTCTTTCAGTATGAAGAAGCTTGTTATCCTTGCTGTCTGTCCATGTAAAGAAATAGAAGAATTCACTCTCCAGGGCTGTTCCTCTGGCACCTTTTATAGTAAAAATAAAATAAAATGTATAGTCTGATGGGCAGCTGCCAGTCAAGGTCTCTGTACCAATAGTATAAGGAGCTTTTCTCTGTGGCACATGAAATATCCAGCTCTAAGCAGTTAATTCCCACCTGATATCAAAATGCAAGTGTAAAAGACATAGGGAGCAGGACTTAAAAAAATATGTGAAGAGGGGGTGAAAAGGAGAAATAACGAGTCCCTGACATTCAGGAAGTGCTCCCACCATTCTCCGCAAGCCCCCAGATTTAACTGAGATGCCAATGAGGGGGAAGCACTTCATGCTCACTTTATGATATGATTGTGGGCGGAATTGGAGAGTGCAGATGACAAGATGAAACCGCATCAGCAACATGTTTTAAGGGGCTGCATCCTGCCATGTGGTTCACAGATCTGCAATCTGAAAATGTTCCATGGCTAAATTACACACACAGAATGGTGGAAATTTTGTAGGAAGATTCTCACATCCCGACTGGTAAGGGAACCTATTGATGCACAAGAAGCTGAAAGAAAAAATTCTCATATTGTTTTGTAACCAAGTTGTGAGAGACCTTAGGAAGGATTATAGTTAGGCCAGCACTGACCGGTTTTGAAAATCCCATCTTTCCTGTCTATCTTGGTGAACATGCATTTTTTTGGCTGGAATTTTCGTATAGGAGTTGGTCTATTAATTCCAGATAGGCCATGTACTGTGTATTATGGTTAAGATAAACAGTAGCTTCTCCAGAAGCATCATCTCCAGAAGTGCAGGAGAGGGCAAGTGCAATATATGGCAGATATGTATAGATCTCATGAACATTAAAAGTTGCAATGTTGTATTTCCCGATAAGAACGGAAACCGGATGACCTTTTATTTGTACTGGTAGTAAAAAAAAAAAAAAAAAAAAAAAAAAAAGTGCATCAGGAATGTGATCACATACTGACATCTGGAATTTATGAAATCCATGGAATTTACTAATTTGGGTGTATTTTTGCATGTTGCATATTTCATTAAAAGTCTGCCTCAAGCCTTCATATCAGTTCCATACACAGTTCTTCCCCATACTGAATCTACAACAGAAGACTGAATACACTAATCAACTATTTTTGTCTGAAATGATCTGTGGGCAGAATAAAGTGGGTTAAACATGGGGTGTGTTAATAGAGCACTTGGAAACTGCCATAAAATCTATTCCTGCATATGAAACACATTTGTATATTAAACATCTGAGGACTTTTCCCTCAGGTGTAATCAACATGTATTTTAACTTCTCTCAGATTGTTGATAGTCCCTGCTTTTGTATTCTTAAACTGAGCTGGTACCACCATCAAATCTATCGTGTTGTTAGAGTGTGGACATAAGGGTCTAAGGCGTTCTGCTGGATTATCCTTTAGATTGATAGTTCTGTATGACATGGTATCTAATGACAGTAATGGCATCAAACTGATGATGGAGAGTCAAATTCAGCCCTGGGGTAAGCAGGCACAACTCAACTGAAGCCAGTTACACCACAGCAGAATTTGGAACAGCAAATTTAGATTAGACATTAGGAAATAAGTGTTCTATAGTTAAAAATGTTCAGCCAAAGGATTAGGGTAGTGGACAACCGTGAACGAAACAGTGAATTTCAGTGCTGTCACCTCCTGCCATACTAGCTGATTAATAATGTGCTCTTGTCCTCTTGTTTACTTGGCTTTCTTTAGGAATATTATTTAATTCAAGCAATTCTTTTTCATGTCTTGTCCTTTTCCGCTTAACTGATTTTTTTATTGATGATAGGAGTAGACAGTAATAATAATAATAGTTTTGGATGAACAAGGATGCTCATTCTGCATAAATAGCAACACATACCAGCAGCATTACATAAAGAGCAGTGGCAGCAGAAACTGAGATAAGCTATCAGCAACTGTTCATTGAATAACAAACTCTATTGTCTGCAGGTCGAATCCTTGGTTCAGGTGCATTTGGGAAAGTAGTTGAAGGAACTGCATATGGATTAAGTCGCTCTCAACCAGTGATGAAGGTAGCTGTGAAAATGCTGAAACGTAAGTGATCCTCATTGTGTCAGTATCCATGCCAGGTGGTAAAAACTGATGCAGGATTATTAGCATTGTCTTAATTTATGATACCATGTTGCAGCTAAGTAGAATCAGTCAGGTTCTCAGCTAGTGTAGATCACCTGAGTTCCACTGAAACTAAATAAGCTTATGCTAGCTGAGGAGCTGACCCAATGATTTTAAAAGAAATTTAAAATGAATGTCTACAGCATAAATGTGATAATGGTCATCCTTCACACAGGCAAAAGCTACATTAGTGGTAAAAAGCGCAATAAACTTTTGGAATCTAATATATCTATTTTTGTAAGTATTTCTCATAGTGGTGCTCTGACATGAGCATAGTGGTCTGGTGGTTAGCACTTGCATATATAAAACTTACAAGCCAGATTGGTTGGTGCAAGATTGGAGGGATTAGACAAAAGGATTGTGGGCCTCTGATTTTAGGGCTGTCTGGCTGCCAGTCTGAACCTGCATAAAATAGACTTGCCGCAGGGTTGCCCTACTTTATTCCAGCTGCCCAATGCCCCCAAAGGCTATTCCAGCCAGTGGGTGCTGTCAGGCAGTAGAGAAGCTCAGTAGGCAGTGGCAGCTCCAGACACCGGGGCAGCAAGCCGCGGGGGGTACCCTGCCGGTTCCTGTGAGGGCAGCAGTCAGGCAGCCTTCGGTGGCTTGCCTGCGGGAGATCCGCCGGTCCCACGGCTTCGGCAACAATTTGGCGTCGGGTACACTGAAGCTGTGGGACCGGCGGACCTCCTGCAGGCAAGCCACCGAATCCGTGGGACCGGGGACCTCCCGCAGGAAAGCTGCCAAAGGCAGCCTGACTGCCGTGCTTGGGACAGCAAAAAAGCTGGAGCCGCCCCTGTCAGTAGGGAGCTTCCAAAGAGGTCTGTCAGTGCTTAATTTGTGCCAGGGCTTGCCAGAGCTGAGCCCCAGCACCTCTAGGCTTGGCAGTTCATAGCCCTGGCACCTCTGGGCTTGCAATGTCAGTTATGAAAGTTTAAAAAAAAAATGATTGAGCCCCAGCTCCTAATTGCTTGAGCCTGGAACCTCTTTCATTACAAATTAAGCACTGGTCTCTGTGCCACTTAGAGGTTTGCCCACCCATGGATGAATCCCCAAAGGGTTAGCTAACCTGGGATTATGATTGCTTTGTACCACAAAGAAGGGCAAATAGATTGGGCCCACTAGTGAATTGAGTCAAGTGAGTCTTTATTAGTGACTAGTAATTCTCATTAGACCTTCAGAAATGCCATCACCAGATAAAGTGCAAAGCCTTCCTTAAGAGGCCACTGTGTAAATGTTTAAACAACCAAGCAATATATCATATTCAATATTTGTATTAACTGAACAGTATTAACATTTTCAAGAACAAGGATCATTGATCGTTAACTGAAATATTTTATTTTTCTGACAGCCACAGCTAGATCCAGTGAAAAACAGGCACTAATGTCTGAACTGAAGATAATGACACATCTTGGGCCTCATTTGAACATTGTGAATCTCTTAGGAGCTTGTACTAAATCAGGTAGGTTTGTCTAACGCAAAATCAATATTTGCCAAGCAACTAAAATTTAGCATTTAACATAGCCTATATGTTGAGCAAGTGCTTTTTAATATAAATGTGAGTAAATGGATGCCTGATAAAACTGCCTATACATGCTAGTAGTTATACTCCCCGTTCAACAAACTGGCATGCATAATCCTTAACACTCTGTCCCAGTATACTTGGTTTTCCATTATCTTTTCAGTGATGTATATTTTTTTATCATCAAGGTATTATTTTGCCTTCTTTCATTAGGTCCAATTTACATCATTACTGAATACTGCTTTTATGGGGATTTGGTAAACTACCTGCATAAAAACAGGGATAATTTCCTGAGCCGACATCCAGAAAAGCCAAAGAAGGACTTGGACATTTTTGGGATGAACCCAGCTGATGAAAACACAAGAAGGTGGGAAAGGACAAAAAGGATTATCGTTTGCCAGTTAAGGGCATGATGTTACAATGCAAATCTTCATTTAGGCAAATAGCCCTATTGACTTCGCTATATGGGTTTTCTTGGCAGGACTGGGCCCTATGAAAATTGTCTGAATGAATGGTATACTTTGATCAACTGTAATATTTAAAATAAATGGCACAGGCAGCAATATTAGCTGAGTTCCTGCAACTCCCATTGAGTTCAGTGGGATGTGTGAGTGCTCAGCATTTGTGTAAATCAGGTAACTTATATTTAGACTCCTATATCCATATTCAGACACCTAATTTCAGCACTCAGCTTTGAAAACGTTGGGCATGTTTTTTATTTATTACCATGAGAAGTCATTTTTTATACTTCTATACATGAACTACATGTATATGACATGAGTGACATGAACTATGCCGCAATGAACTATGACCCAGAAGCAGAACCATTAAGATGACATGAAATATGAACCAAATCACTGGGCAATATTGTCTTTGTTTATTATTTCAGTTATGTCATTTTATCCTTTGAAAACAATGGAGAATACATGGACATGAAACAAGCTGATACAACTCAGTATGTGCCAATGCTGGAACGGAAGGAGGGTTCTAAGTATTCAGATATCCAGAGGTCAATGTATGATCGGCCTGCTTCATATAAGAAAAAATCTGTGTCAGGTAACTGCCTTCATTGTTTTAAAAACCATTCTTTCAGAAACGTATGTGTTACCTCTGCCCTCCAATGGAAGGAATTAGAACTACTCCAATATCTGTGGCAAGCCTCCTACAGCTTACCAGGGAGAGAGATTCTCCTTTAGCTCAAGTGATAGGCGCCTATGCTTGTGGGGCAAGAAGAATGGAGTTTTATTTTTGCTGCTTCTGCTGTGAAGTTCTCAGCAGCCATGGTGTGTAGCATGGTAACACTCAGGGCGGGTCTACACTACAGCCAGGGTCGATGCTCTGAGATCGATTCACCGGCGATCGATTGAGCGGTTCTAGTGAAGACCCGCCAAATCAACAGCAGATCACTCTCCAGTCAACCCCTGTATTCTGCCCCGACAAGAAGAGTAAGGTAAGTCGACGGGAAAGTTTCTCCCGTCAACCCCCCGCAGTGTAGACCCCATGGTAACTCGACCTATGGTACGGTGATTCCAGCTACGTTATTCATAGAATCATAAAATATTAGGGTTGGAAAAGACCTGAGGAGGTCATCTAGTCCAACCCCCTGCTCCAGGTAGGACCAATCCCCAACTAAATTATCCCAGCCAGGGCTTTGTAAAGCCGGGCCTCACTGACGAGACGGAGTTGTGTAGCGTAGGTCGACTTACCACAGTAGTGTAGATGTAGCCTCAGAGTCTTAAGTGGCAAAGGTATTATTACTTTTGTATGTTTTGCAAGATCCTGAGCAATGTGACAGTAATAATTAATAATAATAATAATTAATAATTTTTCTTTCTCTGTTTCCACTTTCATTGACTGACACTTATGAAAAGGAAAAAAATTCCAGATGCTTTTCTGGATTATGTAACGAGGGTGATGAAGGGCAACGCATCCCATTCCTTTCCCCTTTTCTCAGAAACTCAAAACATTGCTTCCAAAAGAGGCTTGCTCACTTCTGGCTCTAGGCCTGAGGTACTGAATTGCAGGACCCAGAGTTAGTTGGCAGACCAATGCACTGCTGCTTTGCTCAGGGCCACCAGGGGTAAATGAATAGCCTAGTCTGCTCTTTACTGTCATTTTTTTATTCAAAAAAGAATGATTGCCATAGAATTCCTGATCTTCCAGTGACGGTACTGGACATGTCCTAATGCATACCTGCTGAGAAACATAACAGTGCTCAGCAAAACTGAAATGGTCAAAAATGTACAGAAGTTTTAATGGCATTACCATCTCTAAATCAATGGCTTGTTTCTAACCCCATGCTGAATAGTAAGAACAACCCAGGTAATGTAGGTGGCCCTTTCAAACTTAGCTGTTTTCCACAATCCTCTGTAAAAAAAAATAAATAAAAAAAAATCTATATACAGAAGACAAAAACTATATTTAGTATTGGATATTTTTTCTTTTTTTAAGGAATGCAGTCTGTGTTAGTGACTGATGCAAACAAGCAAAGGGATTATTTATTCTGAAAAGATGGTTTTGGGCCATGATACTATGCTAAAGTCATCACCTCAGAAGCATAGAAGGTAGAAAGAACTGGGCACTGGTTTCATGGCCTGAATACACTTTTATGACACAAGCATATTTTCCCTCCACCTTTTTCAACAGAACCAGAAGTCAAAAACCTGCTTTCTGACGACAATTCTGACAGCCTCAGTTTGCTGGATTTACTAAGCTTCATGTACCAAGTTGCACGGGGGATGGAGTTCTTGGCTTCTAAAAATGTGAGTGCCATGAGGAACCAAGCAAAAATGGCTTTTTTGGATTTAAAATCATGAAAGAATGTCCTTTTAGGGTTCTAAGCACCCTCTCCATTAACTAGAAACACAAGACAAAAGTGATTACAAAACCAAAGCAGCAGCATTTTTCTTCTCCTACACCATGTCAGCCACCAGTCAGACTATCAACTGCAAAGCAGAGCTTTCTCACACCACACTGTCCCAGCTGACAAGACCCACCCCCCTCCCATAACTGCCCTCCTTGAATGCTGGCTCAATAGGTGGTCCAATTTAAACTGTGCCTGCAAGGTCAACAAATTTTGTTTTTTTTTCAGGGAGGGGACAGTTCATTCCAAAGAAAATGGGCCTTCATGGGAATTGGTATCTCTTTAAATGACTTATGATCTCTCCATGCAGTGTGTGCACCGTGACTTGGCAGCTCGTAATGTCCTTCTGGCTCAAGGAAAAATTGTGAAGATCTGTGACTTTGGTCTGGCTAGGGACATCATGCATGATTCCAACTATGTCTCCAAAGGCAGCGTATGTACTTGTTTAATCTTTTTATTTCAGTATTTAATTGAGATGATAAGTGTCAGTATAATACTCCCGTCAGTGTTTGGTTACACTAATGGACAGTTGGATGAAAACAAGAGGAACAATTTTTTTTTCTCAATTAATTCACATGACTTCACAAAGTCTGTTTGAAAGATGAAAAGTCCTTGGCCAGAACTAGTATTTTGCAGAGTGAGATTTTAACTGGCAAGTTTTGTGACTGTATGAATTACTAAGGGAATGTCATTGTGATGCAGCAAAGCATAGCAGTCAATGACACATTTGCATAAGCAAATCACCAGTGTACCTCCCATATCATGTCCACAAATCAACGGAGTCACTTGCTAATAATTTAGCAATTCAGGTATTCCTGGATTCATTATTTTGAGGAGTAAGTAGAAGTTTTGCTCATAATCCTGTAACCTCTTCATATTTCCTTGAATAAAAAATATTACTAACTACTTTAGCAAATGTGCATTTATTAAGGCAAACCTTCTTTCTGCTGTCAAATGATATATCTGCTGTACTGTGCAGGATTTCTGTAATGATTGATATGTTTACTTTGTTGCAGACTTTTCTCCCAGTGAAATGGATGGCACCTGAAAGCATTTTTGACAATCTGTACACAACATTAAGTGATGTCTGGTCTTATGGCATTCTGCTGTGGGAGATATTTTCTCTTGGTATGTACTATGAGCACTTCTTTACATGCAGTAATTAAGCTGGTTGAGTTCATGCTACATTAAAATAAGAACTGTAAATACTATTGTGACAACAAACTACTGGGGTGAATTGTCGTTATTATTTCTATTGGGTATTATTGGGATCAGAGTCCCATTGTGTAAGGTGCTATGCAGACATGAAGTAAAAAAGTCCCTGTCTCAAAGAACTGACAATACTGGTTTATGACAAGGTGGGCAGGCTGGTGCTTTTGATTGCTGCTGACTTTTGAGTTGGCTGCTAGTGAGCTGAAAGCCATCCTCTTCCATCTACTGGACCAAAGGAGAGGGGCAGATTGCATGCTGGGCTGTGGAAAACTTTCCTAGGCTGAGGGAGGCTCAAAGCAAACATGCTCTGGGCAGCAGGGCTACTGGAGCCGATTGTTTGCACTGGCAGTTCTAAGCAGCAGCAGCCATTGGGTGGGGCAGCGTAGCACAAAGCACAGCTGCCCCAGGCATTCCAGTGACTCGCTTCTGGTCTGGTAGGAAGAGACTGGATTAGGTGAGTCTGCCGGAGATTACAATGATGAGAGCAGACTGCAACTGTGTAATCCCTATTAAACAGCCCCAGGCTCACCACATGACAATATCCCTTGAAATGAGCAGAGACTGTTAAGCTCTAGAATGGCTTATCACATAAATACTTCTTAAAACAGCAACAGATGCACATCTGTCAAGTGTGTTTATATTGTCCCCAGCACCTTAGTACCAGAGCTTCTCACAATCTTTTAAAATTTCCCAGCATTGCTGTGAGGTAGGGATGTATTATAACTCCCAGTTTGCAGATGGGCAACTGAGGCCCTGATCCTCAAATGTATTTAGGTACCTACATTTTTTTTTAAATCCAATGTGAGTTAGGCCCCTAAATACCTTTGATCTGGGCCAGGGAGACTAATACTATGTCTACACTGCCCTGCAATGTACCAAAGTGCTGCACTGTAACCCCCCTACATGAATGCAGCAGGTGCAAACTAAAAGGTTCCTAGATTGCATTAATGTAATCCTGCAGTGGAGGGTCTATGACACATAGTGGGGCAGTTCTGAGGATAGTGGTGTTCAAACACAATCAGATCATTGCGGTATAATTTCTCTCTCGCAGGTAGTCCTAACTCATCCCTGTCTATAGTATCCGAGCACCATCACTATGTGTGCTTACATTAATCATTAATATGAAATAGGAACTTTTTAGTTTGCGCCTGCAGCATCCACACATGGGAGTTACAGCACAGCACTTTGGTGTGCAATGCTGTTCACACTCCCATAGTCTGAACTGTGGGGTAGTGTAGAGAAGCCCTAAGAGACTTGTCGAAAGTCACCCAGAAAGTCTGTGGCAGAACAGGGAAGTGAACCTGGGCCACCCAACCCCAGGCTAGTACCTGGACCACTGCACTGTCTTTCTTTTCTCTCTCCTAGCATAATAAACTTCACAAATATTGCAGAATGATTTTTCTGTAAGTAGGGCCTGTTACAATTGTTCCTAAAAGACATTTCACATAAAACTGGTGACCATATTAAGCTCGCTTTCTGCAGGACAGTAATGTGAGCTCTGGCATGTGTATTCATTTATTTGTATTACAGAAGCCCCTAGGAACCTCAGTCATGTGCTAGGTGCTGTACAAACACAGCACATTAAAGTCATGCTATGGTCCTATGGAAGAACAGGTTCCAAAGATGTACACTAGAACCTCAACAGCTCACGCTAGTCCTGGGGAGAGCCATTGTGAATAACTGAATTTTGTAAAGGGCCAGATTCTGCCAGATTAACACATGTGGAGTGGTTTCTATTGAGTGCTGAGCTGTTGATTGGCCCATCGATTCCAGTGGGACTCCACCTGGAGTAATGTGCTGTTCAATGTCAGTAAAAGTGGCAGAATATTACCCAAAGTGAACAAATGCAATAAAAATAATCAAAGATAATGCATCATGAAACGTACTTTGTTCATTCATTTTGTCAACTATAGTTTGGCTTTAATTCTGATAACACTTCATAATATAGTGTTACCCCTTTTGGGCCTGAGCGGTTAGCCAATATTCAGGGCCAACACCCACTTGATATTGATAACTTCTAGCATAACAACACCAATCCAATTTTTTTCACAGACAGAGCTTTCGCCCAGTATATACATTTAGAATAAAAAACTTAAAACATCTGCTGACAAGTAAAAGCCAATAAAAAGAATAGATACTGTACTAGTAAGTATACTGTAGCATATGCTGTATAAATAACAAAACCTTCCCAGTACGTTAACATATGTTTTTACAGCACCTGGCAAAATGGAACTCTAATCTCAGTTGGGGCCTTGGGGCATTACAAGTAATCAATAATCACAGTAATAATAAAACCTCACTACAGTGTCCTGCTATTACATCTCTGTTGAGAGATGGAGAGACAGCAGCAATTATGGATTATTTTTTATTTAATTTTCAGATTTAGACCATCAATCCCTAACTCCTGACATATCGCAAGATTTAAAAAGAACAACATCCAGTACAGAAATCCAGTACATTGATTAAAGAGCCTTAGAAAAGCCAGCTCAACTCCTATCCCCCAAATCTAGCTCACACTCTTAGCGCTTCCAAAATTTCAGATAGCATCTAATGCAGAAAATATTAACTAGACACGTGAATTGAGCATCATCCTAAACCCCCACTCCAATCTCCATTTCCAGCTCATGAAATACCCAGCAGAAGAGATTTGTGGTTTAATGAGGGTCTACTGGGTGTTTGGTTTTTCATATAGTTAGTTGTGGCTTATTATAACATTGGAAGTATTCAAACAATGTAAAAGAGACACTTTTGTTGCCTTTCACCATTAAGGTGGCACACCGTACCCTGGCATGATGGTTGATTCTTCTTTCTACAACAAGATAAAAAGTGGCTATCGAATGGCAAAACCTGACCATGCCACCAGCGAAGTGTATGTATGCTCGTCTTTGTTTCTCCTATGCCAAAATCTACCTCCAGTTGATTTTGGTTTTGTCTCTCTGGCTGTTGATTTTCAACTTCCAGCTGATGAAACTCTGTCTCCATCTTATTTGCAGGTATGAGATTATGGTGAAATGTTGGAACAGCGAACCGGAGAAAAGACCTTCTTTTTACCATTTGAGTGAAATTGTGGAGAATCTGTTGCCTGGCGAATACAAGAAGGTTTGTTCTCTGGAATGTCTATTGCATTTTGTATCTGTTCCCAGAGGAGTTGTAACTCAGCTGCCCAGCTCATCTGTGCAGTAAGCATGTCGTTAAGCCATGTGAACGAAATGCTTCAGATATGCTGTTGCAGTGTATAAGAGACTATAAGGCTATAAAACTAAGGTTGCTGGTGGGAACCATTTTACAGTATTACATAAGGGACAGCACTTTCCATTTCCTGTAGGCCCATTATCATCTTAATCCTTCTGTTAATCACAGAGCTGGTCCTACATATTGGCATAGGCTTTTTTCAGAAAATGTAAAAATCCTAAAAAAGGCACCAATCCCCCTGTGTATATAATCTCCCACAGCCTCCATCAACCCCTTCTCCCCAGCTTGACCCCGGATGTCCAGGCACTAATGACCCCTCTTCACACACACACTCCTATCACTCACTCCTGCTTCCCATGCACCCATCATTTATTAGTGGGTTCCCCCACATGTACATACTCCTGCTTCCTCCCCCCCAGCCCTAACTCACTCTTGCCCCTCCATTCGCTTCTGCTGTTCACCCTCACTCCTGTGCCTCCATAAATCTGCTCCTCACTTCTTCTACCCATTCATTTTTCATTGCTGGGCCTCTTACCACACAACATTCATCCCTTATTGCAGGGCCTCTACCACCCCATACATCATCCATGCTTCCCTGTATACCACCCAGCCCCTCTTTCCTGAGCCCCTGCAAACTCACGGATGGCTGAGTCCCTCTTCTTCCTCGTCACAGACCTCTTCATTATTTCTGCCCCTCCTCAACACACACACACTCCTCACTTGCCCACCACCTTTGGCCCCATTTGCATATAACCACACTTCCTGGGCTCCACCCAATGGAGTGAGCGAGGAGAGGTATTCATCTCGCCTTCAGGAATATCCTCTCATTCCTTCCTTGGAGAAGGTGCCAGATCTGGTCAGTAGACTCAGGGGGAGGGTAGCTGCCAGGAGCCAGAGTAATTTACTCCGGCTCCCTGCCCAGAGGAGGGAAGGGAACCAATGGGGATCTTCATTGTCACTCCTCATTAGCTTAGTGGAAGGAGAGCAAGTGGAAGAGCTCTGCACACAGAAAATAGAAGGGAGAGAGATCATGCAGTGTCAGTACTCCCTGATCCCCACTACTAATATTGAGTAACAGTCACATGGTAACCAGTCTCATGGCATACATGCACCACTGAATAATTAAACTAACAACTCCCTGTTTGGATCCAGAGTTGCATCTGAAAGA
This sequence comes from Mauremys mutica, assembly GCF_020497125.1. Classification (NCBI taxonomy): domain Eukaryota; kingdom Metazoa; phylum Chordata; order Testudines; family Geoemydidae; genus Mauremys; species Mauremys mutica. The sequence goes on along the minus strand of NC_059076.1, from coordinate 92,855,927 downwards.
TGCCATCACTTGCCTGCAGAGATAGTAGTGCACTAAGGTGTGCATATAGAGGTGTACAAGCACTATTTTAAAATGAAACCCACCCAACCATCTTTTAACTATTAGTACCTGTGTGTATTATCAGGCCAGAGGCGCTTGTCCAAAGAAGCCTTGTAAAACACCTCGAATAAGCCTGCACAGCTCAGCTCAGGGCAATAGAGCCACACCTGCTCACATCAAGGCAGAGTGCCTACTGTTTTGGTTCAGTTACGCAGCACAGCTAGTTGCAGCAGGTTGCTGAGGAGCAGACGCCTTCTTGTACAGCATCAAAGACCATTTTAAAATTAATCTTTTCAGAGCTATGAAAGGATTCATCTGGACTTCCTGAAAAGTGACCACCCAGCAGTTACACGCATGAGAGTGGACTGTGACAACACCTACATCGGTGTCACTTACAAGAATGAAGACAAGCTAAAGGACAGGGAGAGTGGATTTGATGAGCAAAGGTTGAGCGCTGACAGTGGCTACATCATCCCCCTGCCTGACATTGATCCCGTTTCCGAAGATGAACTTGGCAAAAGGAACAGGCATAGGTAGTTGCTGCTTACAGTACATTATGGGCCAGATTCTGCCATCCTCACTTACCCTTCTATAGCACCTTAGTCTGGTCCAGATTCTGATACTCCTACTCTTCTTGAGTAGCACCTTACTAGAAAGCTAGCCCACTGACTTCAGTGGGGCTACTTGTAAAGTTAGGTACTATTCCTTATGAGTCAGGGTATAGAGTGCAGCTCTCTGTGACTAGCCTCAATGATTTCAATGGGGCAGTCCATGAAGCCCGGTACTCATTAAGGCCTGGGACCTACCTACTCAAGAGACCTCCTCTTTTCTTGTACTGTACTGCCATAGAGACGGGGACTGGCAGGATGTTACCCATGAGGCCCCTCACCTTTGGAATTAACTTTCCAACTTGGTCCAACGTAACAAAATTGACTGGCCTTTGGGGCACATAGTAAGCCCCATTTGTTTTTCTGAGAATGAGCGAGTTGGAACAGGGTTTGAGGTATGTGAGAGATTGATTTATTTTATTTCAGAACTGCTGGTTCTTGTAATGGGGTTAGCTATTTCGGAGGGGTTTTTTGTGATTTTTTTAATTGGTGACAGAACCTTGGAATGGGTTTCTTATCAATGGATTCTCATCAATATAAATAGATACATAAATAAAATACCTAATGTAAATGAAGGTAGCTGAATCTAGCACAATGTGGCTAGCTACATTCATTTTATACTCTGTTTATTATAAAGTTAAGATGCTAGGAGCCAAGTTTTTGTATCTTTGGACTATTATCAAGAGAAACTGGAATGAGGTCATTTATTACCACGGGGCAGGAGTTTCCAGGCTTGATCTAAGCACCTATGGTCTCTGTTGTACCATCTTTTCCTTAAGCATCTCACTCTCTCTCTTTCTCAGATTTTTCTAATTAGCAATTTGCCACAGCAGTATCTGATATTGGTTGGTGGGGATTTCCTTCAAGTCTAAATGTTTCACTCATGAATACTGTATGGATGAGCTGGCAGGAGGCATTATCAGAAAAGTGTGGTCAACATGCTCTCTTGAATTCCAAAATTATTCATTAGCCTCTGGTGACTTCCTCCTACCAGATGTCAATCACTCTAAGAAAAAGGTAGTTACAGATCACCTAAGATAACCCAAGCTGCCATAAGGTCGGCGCATAGATTCACTTCCATGTCAATGGGTCAACTGTAGAAATTTAAGTATCTTGTTTATTTCACTATGTATTATAGCTCCTAGTTTCTCTGCCTCTTACAGTTCCCAGACATCTGAAGAAAGTGCCATTGAGACTGGTTCAAGCAGCTCTACCTTTATCAAGCGAGAGGATGAGACCATTGAGGACATTGACATGATGGATGACATTGGAATAGATTCCTCAGACCTGGTTGAAGACAGCTTCCTGTAATTCACATGGAATTAATGGACAACTTTGAGCTATGTCACAAGAGAAGCTCGCCATGTGATCTAAGGACTTTTTACTCTGTAGAGAAAACCACTTTATTTCAATGCAAAGGATGTAAGGAAAGTAGAGATTTGTTTCCAGTGCACAGAGGTCATCCTGGATATGAAAGAGTGAGACATGCTGAAGTCAGCTTTTCAGTGTTGCTTTTTGTAGTACTTCAGTAGCATCTCAGTGGTATTTGCAGTTTGAATAGGTAGAAGGACAAAGGCCATAAACTGACCAGTTTTGTGTTTCAAGGGCATTCGTGACTCAGATGGATAGAATTTCCACTGAAGCAAAACGTCATCATTGTAATTATGTAAATAACTGTGTGCTCAAGGATCTTTTGAGGTGTGCATTGAATATATTCTGTGGACTTAGAAGAGATCACTCAAGATTTCTGTGTACTTTGCCACTTAATCTCAGTATCAGCTGCTGCTGAACTATCATGTGAATGAAGTACATGCAAAAACCACTTTTGAAACTTAAAGGTACTGGAACTACATAACATTTTACTTTTTACAGTAATGCAAATAAAAGGGAAGAATAATAATTAATTAAAAAGCCTTCTATAATAGGTGTTAGAAGCCTAGTGAGTCTCTATAGAAGATAGCTGTTTTCATAATACTACTAGTACTGTCAGTAACACTAACTGTATAGTTTATAACTCATTGTCCTTCAGCAAAAGCACAGTTTTTAAAAACATTAAGTAGGTAAAGAGATTTAAGATTCAAAATGTTTATATGAAACAATTGTTGTATTTGACTGTATACAATATGATAATGGTGCTGGTGAGCTAAAACTAGTTTCACATGTAGAAAAGAACGTTGTGTCTTCTAAAACATGACAAGTTAGTTTTCTAGCATCGGATGAGTGGCTTTCCTAATACGATGATCTAAAAGCAATTAATCACCCTTTGATTTACTGAGGTTTTTTAAATTTAAAGCTATTTTTAAACCTTTCATTAATTTACACCATGTTTCCCAAGTTACTGTGAAAGGGACGTATGACTAATCAATAGCAACATCATTGTTAGTTATATTATATAATAATATTTTGCCCATCTATTCAAAAGAGAGCTTATTTTGGGGTCAAATGTGAATAACTGATTTGATATTTGAACTGTTCTGGAAGCAAACAAGGAAGCCTTGTTTCTTAGCCTGAGACTCCAGATTAAACGTGCAATCATCATTTTGTAACACATGTTCTTATCTTAGTGTTCAGGTTTCCATAGATGCAGAGGAAGCTGGCTCTGTTATCTTTACCAGCCCTAACTAAGACAAGTAATTGCTTTCAAGTGTGTTGGTTATTTTGGTCTGACTCCTTCACTTAGAAAAGAGGGAGGACAAAATTTAATCCACTCTCAGTTCTGCAATACTTGTTTGTTGACATCATATGTATGTAGAATGTGCTAGGATAGCTGCTGTCACTATATGATGTGTTATTGATGCACGATGCTTTGGAACTCTTACAGATGAAAATAAGATACATGCCAATTATGGGCCAAATCTTGTTCGGTGCTCAGCTTTTAAACTCAGTAGGAGTTGAGTGCACTGAGCACCTCACAGAAAGTGACACAATCAACACAAATGAGATTCGAACGCAAGCTTGTGTGGGAATTTTTTTCCTATTACATGTGGAAATGGGACCACCAGTGAGTGACTAAACAGAACAAAGTGACTGGATACTGAACAACAAATTAAAACTAAACTTGAAGGACCAGTTAAGCCCTCAGAAATGCTGTGCACCTCCTCTTGACTTTACTTATTACGGAGAGTTGTGGGTGAGCAGAGGAGAGCAAAATTTGGTCCCAAATGTAGTACTGCCATTATTACAGATAAATCAGTGTAAGTTTGAATTTCAGAATGTCACATGGCTAAGGCTACATGCAAAAGTATGCATGCATGCAGTTATGGATGCAAATGAGGCATTTGCAAACAAAAGCCAGACAAATTCAAATTGGAAGTAAGGCACAAATTTTTACCAAGGAGGGTGATTAACCACTGGAAAAAACTACGAAGGGAAGTGATAGATTCTCAAGCCCTTGATGGCTTCAGATCAAGACTGGATGTCTTTCTGGAAGATATGCTTGAGGTAAACTCAAACTACGCTTTAGTCAAACACAAGTGAGTGGGCTCAACACAGGGGTAACAGGATGAAATTTAAGAGCCTGGGACATACCAGAAGTCAAACTAGATGACCTAATTTTCCCATCTAGCCTTAAACTCTATGAATCTATGAAACACAAATGGCCTATTAGATAGCTGAAGGGTCATTTGCACTTAGTTTGTGCGCTTGCTATGTCAGTTATGAAAGTTAAAAAAAATGCTTGAGTCCCTGGTACCTAATTTCTGGAGACCTAGCACCTCTTTCATTACAAATTAAGGACTGGCCAACTGAGACCACAAATTTGTGTGTACAGTCACATAACTGTGTGTTCAAATTAGGCAAGCATTTTTGTATATGATCCGTGTTGGAAAATCAGGCCATGTAGGTTCAGTGATATCAAAAGATAGGTCACGTAAAATTCTTATATTGTCTCCCTTCCTCTTGTTGGTTTCATGCTGAATCTCACACCACATCTTGGGACTAGACCTATGCTTTAGATCAGCACCAAAACATTTACTGGCTATCCAGTCCCATTGCAATCTTAAGCCCCTCAGTCCTGCGATGAGTTGCATCCAGATGGAAGCCTGTTGTGCAGAACCCCATTGAAGAAAGCAGAGCTCAGTGCCGGTGAAGGGGTCTGTCCAACCACAGCTCATTGCAGGATTGGGGCCAGAGATACTCGCCTGGAAAAAAATTATTTAGATTGTAGTATAATGGGGATTTGTTTTGTTTTATGTTTCCAGCATTGCAGATTTTTTTTCTTTTATGGCTTAATTTTGAGAAGCCACCAGAAGAGAAATTCCCAGTTCCTTCTGTATAATGACAATCAAAACATTCCTATGAAACACAACTTCTTATTTTGAATGGTCAATCAAATCCTTAAAATTTGGGCTGCAACTTGTAAAAAATGGTCCTATTATATGATGAAGGACGTAAGATATGATGTTATACATCAATATGTATATATGTATTTTTATATAGACTTCTAGGATACTGCCAAAACATTTATGATAAGCTGTATCACTGCCTTTCTTTATATTTTTTTAACTGTGATATAATCCACAGGCACGTTAACTGTTGCACTTTTGAATGTCCAAAAATTATATTTTAGAATAATAAAAAAAAAAGTAAGTGTTTCCAAAGTGGTGGTGTTGTGAAGTGTTTGAAGAAGGGCTAACTGATATGCGTGACCGAAGGTACAACATGTATTACATATGCCCCTGTTCATATTTTGTCTTAAATCCTGTAAATTAAGATCTCTATATTTCAATAAATTATATATAATTTAAGGCTATGTAGGGGTCTATACTCACTTATTTAAAGGTGATCACTTGATAATGAATCAGACTTGCTCAGTTTGTCCATGACATTTCCTTAATTGAGTTTTCTGCATGCCATGAACCATCAGGGACAAAAAGTATTTTGAGCCCCACAGGTGAGTGTAGGGCAAGGGACTTGAGTGTCACATGACATTTGAAGTACGCTGTGCTCCCCCTTTAAAATGTACCAGGTGCTCTATTCCAGCACCTGCCTGCCAACTACAGAATACAGACAAAAAGGTGGAGGCCAAGCTGTTCTTCCAAGATGGCAGAACATCTCCACCAAGCGATGCTTTGGAGCACTTGCCAGTATGGTAGCTGTTCATCCAGTTTAGGTCCCAAGCGAATGCTAGATTGGGATCCTGGGCTGCTCATCTGTGAGTGTGCTGCTGAAGAATGTAAGATGCTTCCAGTGCTCCCCTCTTCTCTCCACAAGGGCAGCTGCACAACACAGGAAAAGATTTTACCTCATGTTTAAAAACCAACATATAACGTATAAAACCAAATATAGGCCTGAAAACTGCAAGGTGAAGGTTTCCCACTAGCATTCTTGATGAATACGGGGTTTTAGCTGATACTACGTTTAGAAGGCTGTAGTGGCACTTTCTCTGATGACCGCTAACTTTTTGAGCTTGTCCTAAGTTCAGTTTCATTTAAAACCAAACAAATGCCTCGCATGGGCCTATAGTCCCACACAATGTAACTTAGGCCTGGTCTACACTAGGACTTTAAATCGAATTTAGCAGCGTTAATTCGAATTAACCGCTCAACCGTCCACACCAGGAAGCCGTTTAATTCGACCTAGAGGGCTCTTTAGTTCGAATTCGGTACTCCACCCCGACGAGGGGAGTAGCGCTAAATTCAACATGGCTATCTCGAATTAGGCTAGGTGTGGATGCAAATCGAACTTACTAGCTCCAGGAGCTATCCCACAGTGCACCACTCTGTTGACGCTCTGGACAGCAGTCCAAGCTTGGATTCTCTGACCAGCCACACAGGAAACGACCCGGGAAAATTTGAATTCCTTTTCCTGTCTGGGCACTTTGAATCTGATGTCCTGGTTGGACATCGGGGCAAGCTCAGCAGCACCTGCAACGATGCAGAGCTCTCCAGCAGAGGAGTCCATGCAATCCCAGAATAGAAAGAGGTCCCCAGCATGGACAGACCGTGAAGTCCTGGATCTGATCGCTGTGTGGGGCGATGAGTCTGTGCTTTCGGAGCTGCGCTCCAACAAACGGAATGCAAAGACCTACGAGAAGGTCTCCAAAGCCATGGTACTCAGAGGATACAGCCGGGATACAACGCAGTGCCGCGTGAAAATCAAGGACCTGAGACAAGGCTACCAAAAAGTCAGAGCGGCAAACGGACACTCCGGAGCACAGCCCCAGACATGCCGCTTCTACGAGGCACTGCATGCCATTCTAGGTGGGTCTGCCACCACTGCCCCACCAGTGACCGTGGACTCTGAGTATGGGATAGTGTCGAGGGGCAGTTCCTCGGCGATGTTCGCCGATGGGGAAGATGAGGAAGGGTTTGTGGAGGATGACGCAGGTGACAGCGCTTACAATACCGCTTTCCCCGACAGCCAGGATCTCTTCATCACCCTCACAGAGATCCCCTACCAACCCTCCCCGGCCGTTAACCCGGACTCAGAATCAGGGGAAGGATCAGTCGGTAAATGCTATAAACATGGAAACATTTATTTTTTAAAAAACAGGAATAAAAAATACGTAAAAACTATATAAAAACTTTTCCATAAAAAACATATAAAGAGAAGGTCCACACATATAGGGATGGAACAGAAATCCTCCTGGGACACTTCCACGAAGCTCTCGGAGAGCAGCTCGAAAAGTCTCCGCAGGAGGTTCCTGGGGAGAGGTGCCTTATTTGGTGCTCCGTGGAAGCACACTCTTCCGCGCCAGGCCATCCTAATGTACAGCGGAATCATTGCTTCCACCAGCATGGCAGCATACGGTCCTGGTCTGTGCAGGGATTCTAGCAGCATCCTCTCTCTCTCTCTCCGAGTGACCCGCCTCAGGGTAATCTCGTTCGGCGACTGCTGCATCTAATTAGGGCAATTAGTGTACTGTTACTATTGTGAATGCTTGACTTTTACTTTGCATAGCAATGACCTTCGTTTAACAGCCACGTGTTGGAGGCCGCAGAGGAAAAGCATACAGTGATCTTTCCCGGGCACAGCCGCGAGGGGCTGGAACAGGGTCAGACTTTATGCTTTCCAGATTGCCTTCAGCGGGAGGCCACAGCTATCCATTAACTGTTAAGCAGCCTATAGTGTAGTGCTTACCAGGCCTGGCTGCTACACGGATTCAGCTGTACCGCCCCGCTTGTCCAATCTCCTGTGCAAGACCGCAGCCAATGAAAGCGTATTCCGAAATCTCGAACTTGTCCTGAGAGCTCGTGAGACTAGGTGCCCTGTATGGTCTTGTTCACTGAAACTGAGTAGACTGTGTTCAGTGTTCGCAAACATGTATCTTTTCAAGGAAATCACTTCGTTTTTCCCATCACACAGCTGCGGCTCTTTCCCGAACTGCCCCGGCATCCCCCTCACAGAGGCTGGCGCAGATTAGGCGGCGAAAGAAAAAGACTAGGGACGACATGTTCTCGGAACTGATGGCTTGCTCCAGAGCCGAGGCGGCTGAGCAGAGACAGTGGAGGGAGACCCTATGTCAGCACCAGCGCTCACACAGCGAACGGGAGGACAGGTGGCGGCAGGAAGACCAGCAGGCGACTCAAACGCTGCTTGGGCTAATGAGGGAGCAAACGGACACGCTCCGGCGCCTTGTAGATGTTCTGCAGGACCGCAGGCAGGAGCAGAGAGCCCCCCTGAACTGTATCTGCAACCGCCTTCCCCCGCCACAAAGTCCTGTCCTCCCCTCACCAAAAATCACAAGAAGGAGGGGCGCTAGGGGCCGTGAAAACTGTCACTCCACCCCAGCAGAGCGCTCATGTACCAAACAGCTCTCATTCCCTAAAGTATGAGAAGTGCTTCCCTTCCTGGATCACCCAGTCCCAAATCCAAGTTTCATCCCCCCACTGTGTAGTTGAGTATTAAGAGTAGTTTGTTGTTATTCACTGTTTCCGTCACGTTTTCCTTGTCAGAAGACTTTGTGTGAAGGGGGGGGGAGGGGTTTTTTAATTGCATAGGACAGCCTCCATTACCAGGGTACAGACTTGGGGGCAGGATCAACAGCAGGACACACACAGACTGCAGTCACTAGGCACTAGGGTCATTCTGGGAGGTGAATGCTGCCCCGGGTCAGTCTGTGAGGTGTATGCTGTCCCAGGGTCCTAGCGCCTGACATCCACAAATGGTAAGGCAGGCTGCCCTTACCATGCCCTTCCCCCCTAGCCACGAGCCTCTCCAATGCCCTGAGCCCCAGCAAGAGCCCTCATCCACAGACACATACTCACCCTTCCCACACACCCCTCACCCCTTCCTACGCCCCAACCCCCAGCCCAGAGCCTGCATCCAAACTCCGTCCCAAAGACGGCACCCCTCACCCCTTCCTGCAAACCCACCCCTTCCTGCACACCCACCTGCAACCGTCCTCCCCCCAGAGACCGCTGTAGGAGCAGGAGCCTGTCATTCCTCTAGTGTAGAAGCGGTCTGGACATCAGTGCACACCGTACCCACCACAGTCCGCGTCCATGTTTCAACCCTTGAACAGGAATTCATAATTAAAGAAAACTTTATTAATAATCAGTGTTCCATTAAAGTTATTTTAAAACGTGTGTTGGAAGGGGGGAAACCTGGAGAACGGGGTATGTAACCGCAGATCGAAGTCAACAGTCAGTGAAACAGGCTCAGGTTCAGCGTCTCTGTAAATCAACTGGAGAGTCATAGGTTACCCTGCTCTCCGAGGAACCTATCTTTCAAAGCCTCCCAGATGCACAGCGCTTCCCGCTGGGATCTTCTATCGGCACGGCTGTCTGGCTGAGCGTAATCAGCAGCCAGGCGATTGGCCTCAACCTCCCATCCCGCCATAAAGGTCTCCCCCTTGCTCTCACAGAGATTGTGGAGCACACAGCAAGCAGCAATAACAACGGGGATATTTTTTTCGCTGAGGTCCGAGCGAGTCAGTAAGCTCCTCCATCTCCCCTTGAGACGTCCGAAAGCACACTCCACCACCATTCTGCATTTGCTCAGTCGGTAGTTGAAGAGTTCCTTCTCACTGTCCAAGGCGCCTGTATAGGGCTTCATGAGCCAGGGCATTAGCGGGTAGGCTGGGTCCCCGAGGATCACTGTAGGCATCTGCACATCCCCAACCGTTATTTTGTGGTCCGGGAAGAAACTACCTGCCTGGAGGCGTTTAAACAGACCAGAGTTCCTGAACACACGCGCGTCATGAACCTTGCCCGGCCACCCGACGTAGATGTTGGTAAAACGTCCCCTATGGTCCACCAGTGCTTGCAGCACCATAGAAAAGTAGCCCTTTCGGTTAATGTACTCGCTGGCCTGGTGGGCCGGTCCCAGGATAGGGATGTGAGTGCCATCTATAGCCCCACCGCAGTTTGGGAATCCCATCGCGCCGAAGCCATCTATGACGACCTGGACGTTTCCCAGGGTCACTACCTTTGAGAGCAGTTGCTCAACGATTGCGTGGGCTACTTGAATCACAGCAAGCCCTACGGTAGATTTGCCCACGCCAAAGTGGTTCGCTACTGACCGGTAGCTGTCTGGCGTTGCAAGTTTCCAGAGGGCTATGGCCACTCGCTTCTGCACAGTCAGGGCTGCTCGCATCCGGGTGTCCTGGCGCTTCAGGGCAGGGGACAGCAAGTCACAGAGTTCAAGGAAAGTGCCCTTACACATCCTGAAGTTTCGCAGCCACTGTGATTCAGCCCAGACCTGCAGCACTATGCGGTCCCACCAGTCCGTGCTTGTTTCCCGGGCCCAGAATCGCCGTTCCACACCATGAACTTGACCCATTGCCACCATGATCTCCACTGCGCGGCGTACCCTGCTTTGTGAGAGGTCTGCGCCACTCTGTGACTTCCTGTCCTCACCGCGCTGCCGGAGCCTCCTCGCCCGATTTCTCAGCAGCTGACTGTGGAAGAGGTGGACGATAAGGTGCGAGGAGTTGACAACAGCCATAAGTGCAGCAATGATCGCAGTGGGCTCCATGCTCGCAGTGCTGTGGCGTCCGAGCTGTAACCGACCAGAGAAGGGCGCGAACAGATTTCCCACCGGCGCTTTCAAGGAGAGAGGGCGGGAGTGACGGTTCAATGATGACAGTTACCCAAAACCACCCTCGACACATTTTTTCCCCCAGCAGGCATTGGGGGCTCTACCCAGCATTCCACTGGGCAGCGGGGACTGCAGGAACTGTGGGATAGCTTCCCACAGTGCACCGCTTCCAAAGTCGACGCTGGCCCCATTACTGTGGACTCAGACAGTCGAATTAGTGTATTTAGTGTGGATACACAAATTTGACTTCATAAGGTCGATTCCACAAATTCGAATTAAGTAGATTCGAAATAGTCTTGTAGTGTAGACGTACCCTTAGTACAACTGATATAATTGTGTGCACTTCTTGAGAGGAATCCCCAGACTCCCGCATTACAGCTGTCAGATTCGCTTCTTCTCCCAGTGAAGTCTGTTGCAGTTTACCATAGATTTCAATGGAAGCTAGCTAGGGCCCAGGTGTGCAAAAATATCAGTTACAGGAATTCAGACTGGCAACCTCCTGTTTGTTGCTTCTGCCCATATTAGATGGACTCCGAGTACCATATCAACTGTCTATTGAATTAAAGTCACATAGCACAAGAGAACACTTTATTTAGCTACAAACAGCGCATAGAAATCCCCGAAAATGTTTCAGGCATCCCCTAGGGCCTAAATTCATGATACAAGCAGCAGCAATGGGCCTCCCTTACTTTGCTCTTGCCACAAGGGGGCTTGTCTTAAACAGAATGCTGCTTGGGCCCAACTATGAGGAAGATGGGTTCACTATGTATTCATCCTGCAATTTATGCCTTTGCTGCTACCCCTTCCAGTTCTATTTTCACCTTTCTGGAAATTCAGCAAATACACATTAAAAACCAGAATTTTCTTCCCTCATGATCTTCAGTAAAAGTTGGCTAGAACCAGGGGCGGCTCTACCTTTTTGGCCGCCCCAAGCAGTCATGCACGGGAGGCGCCCCGGAGCCGCGGGAGCAGCGGACCTCCCGCGGGCATGACTGCAGAGGGTCCGCTGGTCGCGTGGCTCGGCTGGACCTCCCGCAGCTGCGGACGGTTCGCAGGTCTGGCGGCTCCGCTTGAGCTGCGGGAGGTCCAGCCGAGCCGCGGGACCAGCGAACCGTCCGCAGTCATGCCTGCGGGAGGTCCACTGGAGCCGCGGGACGAGCGCCCCCTCTGCAGTCATGCCTGCGGCAGGTCCGCTGCTCCCGGGGCTCCGGTGGACCTCCCGCAGGCATGACTGCGGCAGGTCCGCCGGCCCAGCCTGCCGCCCCCCCGGGAAAGGGCCGCCCCACGCGCGTGCTTGCCGCGCTGGGGTCTGGAGCCGGCCCTGGCTAGAACTGCACAGTAAGTTGGTTGGCAGAAAGGGATCTGCACCATAGTCTGAATACTTTCTTATGTGAGTTTCATGACTCACTTGAGTAAAGCTTTGCACGGTCAGGCCCTCGGTTTGTAGCAGGGATTTATGCTTTAAAGAGTAAATTTAAAGCATAAATTTTATGCTTTAAAACTAAAACAGGGGGAGGGATAGCTCAGTGGTTTGAGCATTAGCCTGTTAAACCCAGGCTTGTGAGTTCAATCCTTCAGGGGGGCCACTTAGGGATCTGGGGCAAAAATCAGTACTTGGTCCTGCTAGTGAAGGCAGGGGGCTGGACTCAATGACTTTTCAAGGTCCCTTCCACTTCTAGGAAATAGGTATATCTCCAATCATTATTTATATATTTTTTTTATTTAGTATAAACTGATGCTTAATCAGAGTAAAATCATCTCAACTGCCAAAAAGAAATAAGCATAAGACTATTTGCTCTAGATTTAATAAGCGCAGTACACACATCTATTGCCACTTGCCCATAAAATTAAAGCTTAAAATCAGACCATACTTTGCAGCATAAATCAACTTCAGACACTCATAAGCATTATGATTTGATTGTTGATCATATAGTTACCATAGACTTTTCCTTCAGTAATTATTAGGGCAGTCAAGCGATTAAAAAATGTAATCACAATTAATCATGCTGTTAATAATAGAATACCATTTATTTAAATATTTTTTGATGTTTTCTACATTTTCAAATCTATTGATTTTAATTACAACACAGAACAATGTACAGTGCTCAATTTATTTTTTATTACAAATATTTGCACTATAAAAAAAGAAATAGTATTTTTAAATTCCCCCGTTATAAGTGCTGTAGTTCAATCTCTTTTTCACGAAAGTAGAATTATGTACAAAAATCCCGGCATTCAGAAATAAAACAATGTAGACCTTTAGCACCTATAGTATACTCAGTCCTATTTCTTGTTCAACCAATCGCTCAGACAAACAAGTTTGTTTACATTTACAGAAGATAATGCTGCCTACTTCTTGTTTACAATGTCACCTGAAAGTGAGAACAGCCGTTCTCATGGTACTGTCGTAGCCGGCATCACACGATATTTATGTGCCAGATTCATATGCCCCATCATGCGTCAACCATCATTCCAGAGGACATGCGTCCATGCTCGATAGCAACTCAAAACAGTGTGGACCGATGCATGTTCATTTTCATTATCTGAGTCAGATGCCACCAGCAGAAGGTTGATTTTCTTTTTTGCTGGTTTGGGTTCTGCAGTTTCCACAGTGGAGTGTTGCTCTTTTAAGACTTCTGAAAGCATGTGTCACACCTCGTCCCTCTCAGATTTTGGAAGACACTTCAGATTCTTAAACTTTGGATCGAGTGCTGTAGCTATCTTTAGAAATCTCACATTGGTACCTTCTTTGCATTTTGTCAAATCTGCAGTGAAAGTGTTCTTAAAATGAACAACACGTGCTAGGTCATCATATGAGATTGCTATAACATGAACTATTTGGCAGAATGCGGGTAAAACAGGGTACGAGGCATACAATTCTCCCCCAAGGAGTTCAGTCACAAATTTAATTAATGCATTTTTTTAAATGAGTGTCATCTGCATGGAAGCATGTCCTTTGGAATGGTGGCTGAAGCATGAAGGGGCAGACAAATGTTTAGCATATCTGGCATGTAAATACCTTCCAGTGCCGGCTACAAAATGTCATGTGAACTCCTGTTCTCACTTTCAATTGACATTGTAAATTAGAAGCGGGCAGCATTATTTCCCGTAAATGTAAACAAACTTGTTTCTCTTAGTGATTGGCTGCACAAGAAGTAGGACTGAGTAGACTTGTAGGCTCTGAAGTTTTACACTGTTTTAAGTGCAGTTATGTAACAAAAAAAATCTACATTTGAAAGTTGCACTTTCACAATAAAGAAATTGCACTACTGTACTTGTATGAGGTGAATTGAAAACTACTATTTCTTTTGCTTATCATTTTTACAATGCAAATATTTGTAATAAAAATAATAAAAATAAGCACTGTACACTTTGTATTCTGTGTTGTAATTGAAGTTAATATATTTGAAATTGTAAAAAAACATGCAAAAATATTTAATACAGTTCAATTGGGAATCTATTGTTTAACAGTGTGATTAAAACTGTGATTAATCATGATTAATTTTTTTGTTAATTGCAATTAAAAAAATTAATCACATGAGTTAACTGCGATTAATCATGGTACTCTCTTCAGTTTCAAAGATATGAGATAATATTCCATGTTGTGGGATACAAGCTTGTTCCCTGCTCTGGTTAGTATGTGGTCGTTGATATTTATTTACTAAAGCTCTAATCTGTTATGAGAAGTGCTACTTTACGATATCATTGACTTAATAATTCCCCTCTGCAGCATATGGGGGTGGGCTACGGCTAACTATAACCCAGATCCACCAAAATTTGGAGACCCAAATACTCCGTCTTCCAATCATTCCCCATCAACAGACGTTCCTTCCTTCTTTAGCTCAGAACCACTTTCTCCTTTTTTGAGACTCTTGCTCCTAGCACACAGATTCCTTGATTTTTCTTTCACCACAGTCTCTTTGACTTTCTTTTCACCTAGACAAACTTGAACTATCCAGCCCTGGCCATCCAGAGACTGTCCCCACTCGGGCTAGCCAGAACTCGCTTCATCACTCTCCTCTCTGGCCAGTAAGTGCCCAAAGAAATACCTTTAAATGTAGCTTTCCAGCTGTCAGTCTTTTCTCTGCCTCACCACTGGTGTGGTGAGATCATCTTTGTGTTCAGTCTGCTGCAGGCCAATTCAAGCTCCTCCATTCCTCCTCATGCCAACCTGTAAATGTGCTCGGAACACTTGCATAACAAAGAAGCTGACGCGCAAGGACTTCCCAGCTGCAGCAACCTCACGTTCTGGTCACAACATGATGGGACCACACTCTTCAAAGCAAGATAAGCAGGAACTTGTGCATAGTGGCATTCCAGATGCATGCAATCTACCTCTGAGGCCCTGCAGGAAGAGTATGCTCAACACCTTCTTTAAATACTTGAACGTTCAAACTATATCCAACAAAAGACAAGAGAAAACTCATACCTATGTGGATATTGTCTACAATACATGCACAAGTCGGACTTCTTCTATAGAATTATACATTTGATTCATAACAAAAATCCATACAGAGCAGTATATTATTAAGGGTTCGTTGGGCTTCTGAGAGGGATAATGTTCTTTGACTCATGCCTTCTAACACTGTGCAAAGCCCTCTACGCTCGCTTTGAACTATAGGGTCAGAATCTACATGATTTGAGTGGGAATTTTGCCATTCATTTCTGCTGGTCATATTTTTATCAGCTGACAGGGTGAACTGGGTCTTTAAGGGGAGGTCAAGCACACTTCTGCCTGTGTCTGGTTTTCCTCCTAAATCATGGGAAAGGGATTTTGGCCAGATTTTAAAAGGTATTTAGATGCCTAATGATTCCAGAGGCAGTATTTAACCTAGGAACTTTTGGAAATCCTACTAGGGGTCGATTTGCATCTTTAGGACCTAAATAGTTCAAAAAAAAGTTTAGCACTAGGTGACTGAGAACTAGGTCTGCTGGGACATAGGATGTTGATTTTAATTCCCTGTTAGCCATGTTGTCAGTCAACCCTCCCTCAGCACTGCTGCAGGTCCCTGTTATAGCCTCTGTCCTTCATGCCCTTGGAGATTTTTCAAATGTTTGGGCATTTCCTCTTTTGGAATGGAGTTCTGATAGCACGGATTCGTCTCCCCATACAGCGATCAGCTCCCGTACCTCCTGTTCGGTCCATGCTGGAGCTCTTTTGCGATTCTGGGACTCCATCATGGTCACCTCTGCTGATGAGATCTGCACTCACCTGCAGATTGCCATGCTGGCCAAACAGGAAATGAGATTCAAAAGTTCGCAGGCCTTTTCCTGTCTACCTGGCCAGTGCATCTGAGTTGAGAGCGCTGTCCAGAGCGGTCACAATGGAGCACTCTGGGATAGCTCCCGGAGGCCAATACCGTCGAATTGCGACCGCACTACCCCACACTACCCCAAATTTGACCCAGAAAGGTCAATTTCAGCACTAATCCCCTTGTCAGGGGAGAAATACAGAAATTGATTTTAAGAGCCCTTTAAGTAAAAAAAAACCCAGCTTCATTGTGTGGACGGGTGCAGGGTTAAATTGATGTAACACTGCTAAATTTGACCTAAACTCATAGTGTAAACCAGGGTTTAGCCTAGGGAGCATTAAAAGGAATTGTACATCTTGAGGAGGAAAAAGTCTACTGGCTCTGAGTTCAGCAACAGGTACTGTGGTCAGCCCCTGCTATATGGAAAGAAGGAACCTCCTGCAATCTGTTGAAGGACTTGATAGTCATATGTGCCATATGCAGTGGGTGATGGCACAGGAAGGCAAAAAGGTTTGCTGTTATGTAGCTGGACTTTTATATGCCCTGCTAGGGTGGGCCAGAGGTAGAACTGTGCGTGGAGGATGAAAGTTCTGTTTCGTGAATGATTTTGAGATTTTAAAATTTGGCTTCCTTCACACTTGGAGTGAAAACCAGACACTTAAAAATTCTGAAAAGTCCCAAATTTCTTTTTGGTTCATTCAAAACATATTGTTCCACTAATATCCAATATTTCATTTTGATTTCAGTTTCTAAAATGTTGTATGATATTATGCTTATATATATATATACACACAAGAAATATAATACACAAGAAAAACACTGATACAAAAAATCACTTCAAAAATGCAGAATTGAAACAATTTGTCCTGATAATTTCAAACAGGAGGCTTTTACATTGTTGGAACTTTTTTTGAACAAAATTCTGGCACAATCAATCTGATTTTTCAAAGCATTTTAATGTTTGACAGAACCATATATTCCAATGGAACATGGTACCATCAAAGTTTATCCCACCAGCTCTAGCCAGAGGGCCAAAGCACTTATATCATCCAACCTGCCAGAGAGACTGAGGGAAGCTGAGACCTGGCACCCTGGTGACAGGATGGGTGAGATGACCTTTCTAATGGCCTGACGCTGGTGAAATTTTTTGCCTACGGAACCTGTGTGCTGGGCTGCCCTAGCCAGAAGCAACATCAACCCACTGCATCGGGGCAAAAATGAAAAAATGCTGCTTGGCTTGTGTATGCTTTTTGAACAATAAAGGTCCTTTGGGGAACTGGATGGCTCCTGGAATTGGCAACTGGAAATGAATCCTTGAAATGGTTATCCCTGATGCTGATGTACCCTCTGCCTCTGTGAGAGTCATTGGCTGCAGATTCATTGGTCCTATCTCAACTCCCACCCCCACCCCATTATGTTATCTCTGTTCCCAACTCCTTCCACATGCGGATACAGCTGGCTGTCACAACTTACAGGGGTCCAACCCCTGAATGGGCTCCACCAGACATCCTTCTTCCCCCTGTGGAGTTGGAAAATGGAGGGTTTCTTCAACAGAAATCTGGCTTTTTATTGGGGAGAAAATGCCCACAAATTTGAACCCCCAAAATATTGCCAAAAACTGAAACAAACACTTTTGGTTTTCTGACAAAAATTTAAACATTTAAAGGCAAGTGAAAATTTTCATTTAGTTAAAAATATAATTTTCCACTCCGCCCCCCCAAAAAAAACAAGTTTTAAAGGAAAATTGTTGTGATGGTATGTGTACTCCACACAGACTCTAAAGGGGTTAATGTGGCTCCATGAGGCCAATTATGCTACCTGAATGCACCTGGAGAGTGAGCTGGCCAGCTGGGCTTAATTAAAGATGAGTCCCAGGTGGGAGAGGAACTGGGTGGTTAGTTTAAACACAAAGTGTGGACCAGAAGGGTGCTGCAAAGAATGAACTGTGCAGTTCCTGTCTTAGTACTTGAGGGTGGAGCAGCCTGCAGGATAAAGGAGGAAGGCTAGTGGGAGAGTTGGCCCTGAATTCCTCTCAGGGGTGGGCAAGTCTGTCAGGAGTGATATAGAGCAGCCACACGTGGTGAGCCCTAAGGGCAGGGTGAGGCATTCCAGGGAGAGAGCCAAAGGGATACTGACAGGTCTTGCTTGAGGAAGATTGAATTTGGGTTATGTTGTATTTTTGGGGTTTGAGATTTACTGGGGGTTTTGGGAGAACCTTGGGAGCTCTAAGAGAAGGGTGAACCTAGAGAGGTAGTGTGGAGACAGTCTAGTAAAAGACTGGTGGAAAGAAGACCAGAGAGGCAGCACAAGGCTTGGTTTGACTAGACCTTGCCTGCTTGCTACGAGATCCCTGGACTGGAACCCAGAGTAGAGAGCAGTAATGGGTTCCCCCATCCACCGCTGGAAAAAGGTAGTGTGCGAAGCCCCTTCCTGGCCTCCCCCCAGATATAAAGGGATAAGGATACTTGCAGCCCTGAGCCAAAAGGGTATGAGGACCTTGAGTCCCAGAGTCAAGCCTGTTGTAAGGACAGTGGAGTGTATATTTGTCTGACTCAGTTCCACCCCTATTGGGGTAAGTAACAAAAGTGTGACCTGGCTGGAAAGCTGAGTCACTGGAAGAGAGACCACCACAGGACTAAAGTGACTGTTGGTAGGAGGTACTGGATTCAGGGAAAAGAGCTGCTACACCATACCCAGCCTCAATGGGGCACTCCACTGGTGAGTCCACTCTTCTACACTGCTCTACTTACAAACTCTCAACGTTCTAATGTTTTGTTAAATTTATTAGTAATTTTAGTCACTAGCACAAGTATATCATATTTGGTTCAGTAGTGTAACTTTACAAAAAAATCCCTTATCTTTAAGGCATTTCTTAATCCATGCTAACAGAGAAGCTTCTCTCATCTGGCCACAAGATGGAAGCATCACACAAAAATCAGAACTATAACACTATATTTTCCTCTGTTTTGTTTTATTCACAGCACCACCTCAGACAGTGAATTCTTCTGAAGCAGCTGAGAGCCTTCACAAATTTTGGAGGTAAGTGACAAGAGATTGTCCTTCATGTCCAAATGCTTTGTTGCGAAGTATTTTGAATCTGTACATGGTATCCATGATTTTCCATACAACTCAAACTACGATGGGTACTCTTCTGAAAGAGGTAAAACAAATGACCAAATTCTACTCTTAACCAAGAGGAAACTGAAGTAACTCCAGCAAGGACAATGGAGTCACTCAATATTTACACCAGAATCTGGTGCAACATTATTAATTTTTAGTTATTGCAATTCATGTTGAAATATCAAGCTCTGATACTACACAGACTTTAGGTTAAGCACCCGAGTAGTCCTTCTGAAGTTAATGGAATTTAGAATTAAGCACTTAAGTCTCTCTGGAGCTTGGGGCCTAAAATCTCAAACTCAGCTGAGATTAGTTTCCATTGTATCTAAGAAAACTTGTAATATTTACCAAAATTATTCTCCCATCATGTTAGTATTTTTCTAATATTAAAGGGCTGGAGTCAAATACTCTTGATGCCTGGTGGTTCAGAATTTCATTTGCAAAACTTACTGCTGACACCTAACCTTATAATGTGCTGAACCAAAATCCTGGATCTGAACAACCCCAAGAACTGCCTTCATATGCTTTGGACAAGTTGGGATAATATTCTCAAACCTGTGAGTAGGGCTGTGACGGATTCAGTCACAAAGACTCCCTTGGGACTGTCACCTAATGTTCTGAAACTACCTCTGAGCTCATTTTCTCTGATGGCTTGGGACTCCAGAATCCAGTCTTGTTGAGCCAGACACTCTAGCCTGCTGCAACACAGACCAGGGTCTGAACTACGCCCCTGAAGCTGCAGACTTAACTGAAAACAGCTCAGCAAGTACTCCTGTCTCCAGCACCCAGACACCCAGCTCCCAGTGGGATCCAAACCCCAAATAAATCAGTTTTACTCTGTATAAAGCTTATACAGGGTAAACTCATAAATTGTCCACTCTCTATAGCACTGAGAGAGAGAGATGCACAGCGGTTTGCGCCCCCAGGTATTAATCACTTTCTCTGGGTTAATTAATAAACAAAAGTGATTTTATTAAGTATAAAAAGTAGGATTTAATTGGTTTCAAGTAATAACAGAACAAAGTAAGTCACCAAGCAAAATAAAGCAAAAACACACATGTCTAAGCCTAATACATTAAGAAACTGATACAGGTAATAGCTCAGCCTCAGAGATGTTCCAATAAGCTTCATTCAGACTAGGCTCCTTCCTAGTTTGGGCCCAATCCTTTCCCCTGGTACAATCCTTGTTAGTTCCAATTCAGGTGGCAATTAGGGGATTCTGATGACTGGCAGCCATCTGTTCCACCTCTTTTTATAGCTGTGGCACAAGGTGGTAATCTCTTGTCTCTCTGGATCCTCACCCCTCCTTCTAAATGGAAAAATCCCAGGTTTAAGACTGATTCCAGTTCAAGTGACATGTCACTATAAGATCTCCTTCATTACATCAGAGCTGGAAAACAGGTACACAGAAAGGCATGCAGGTAAACAAACCCATTCACGGTTCATTGATTCTGAAGCACCCTTAATGGCTTCCACTTAACATGTTTACATCAGAAATACAAGTTTATATCTGCTTCTCCTAACTCTAGACATAGAAATAATACATGCAAACAAATAGGATGAACATACTCAGTAGATCATAAGCTTTGTAATGATACCTTACAAGAAACCTTTTGCATGAAGCATTCCAGTTACATCATATTCACACTTATAAACATATTGCCATAAAACATATGGAGTGCAACATCACAAAGGGTCCCATCTCTAACTAATGCACTGCATGCCCCAATATCCCCTTTGCATTAGTGCTATTGCACTCTGCCCGTAGATATTTCATATAATACAGACCACCACCCCTTCCTACTTCTCCACATGGGCACCAATGATACTGCCAAGAATGACCTTGAGCGGGTCACTGCAGACTATGTGGCTCTGGGAAGATGGATAAAGGAGTCTGAGGTGCAAGTCGTGTTCTTGTCCATCCTTCCTATTGAAGGAAAAGGCCCAGGTAGGGACCATTGAATTGTGGAGGTAAATGCGTGGTTACGTAGGTGGTGTTGGAGAGAGGGCTTTGGATTCTTCGACCATGGGATGTTGTTCCAGGAGGAAGGATTGCTAGGAAGAGATGGAATCCACCTCATGAAGAGAGGGAAGAGCATCTTCGCAGGCAGGCTTGCTAATGTAGTGAGGAGGGCTTTAAACTAGGTTCACCGGGGGATGGTGATCCAAGCCCGGAGGTAAATGAGGAAGTGGAATACTGGGAGGAAACACAAGGAGGAGGGTGCAACAGGGGAGAAAGTAGGGCAATCGGCTAGTTATCTTTGGTACCTGTATAACCCACACACCTTCTGGGTGTGGTGCTCTGTCCCATCTAGTGGCACTGAGACCACTTACAGATAAAATGAGTCTGCTCTACAGCCTTAGCTAACAGCCAGTTGGCCTTTAGGTCATGCACTAAGCTCCAGAGGTCCCCAGTTTGATCCTACCTGCCGATGACTGGGGTCTGTTGGCGTTACATCTCTGCATGAATGCAATAAGGCTGGGAAACAAGCAGGAAGAACTAGAAGTCCTGGCACAGTCAAGGAGCGATGATGTGATTGGAATAACAGAGACTTGGTGGGGTAACTCACATGACTGGAGCACTGTCATGGATGGGTATAAACTGTTCAGGAAGGACAGGCAGGGGAGAACAGGTGGAGGAGTTGTAATGTATGTAAGAGAACAGTATGATTGCTCAGAGCTCCAATATGAAACTGGAGAAAAGCCTGTTGAGAGTCTTTGGGTTAAGTTTAGAGGTGAGAACAATAAGGGTGATGTCGTGGTGGGCATCTGCTATAGACCACCAGACCAGAAAGATGAAGTAGACAAGGATTTCTTTGGACAACTAACAGAAGTTTCCAGATCACAGGCCCTGGTTCTCATGGGGGACTTCAATCACTCTGATATCTGCTGGGAGAGCAATACAGCAGTGCACAGACAATCCAGGAACTTTTTGCAGAGTGTTGGGGACAACTTCCTGGTGCAAGTGCTGGAGGAACCAACTAGGGACCTGCTGCTCACAAACAAGGAAGAATTGGTAGAGGAAGTAGAAGTGGGTGGCAACCTGGGCAGCAGTGACCATGTCCTGGTTGAGTTCAGGATCCTGACAAAAGGAAGAAAGGAGAGCAGCAGAATACAGACCCTGGACTTCAGAAAAGCAGACTTAGACTCCCGCAGGGAACTGATGGGCAGGATCCCCTGGGAGGCTAATATTGGGGTGGAGGGGGTGAGGAGTCCAGGAGAGCTGGCTTTATTTTAAAGAAGCCTTATTGAGGGCACAGGAACAAACCATCGCAATGTGCAGAAAGCATAGCAAATATGGCAGGCGACCAGGTTGGCTTAACAGAGAAATTTTTGGTGAGCTTAAACACAAAAAGGAAGTTTACAAGAAGTGGAAACTTGGACAGATTACTAGGGAGGAATATAAAAATATTGCTTGAGCATGCAGCAGTGTAATCAGGAAGGCCAAAGCACAATTGGAGTTGCAGCTAGCAAGGGATGTGAAGGGTAACAAGAAGGATTTCTACAAGTATGTTAGCAACAAGAAAGTGGTCAGGGAAAGTGTGGGACCCTACTGAATGGGGGAGGCAACCTAGTGACAGATGATGTGGAAAAAGCTGAAGTACTCAATGCCCCTGCCCCCCCCCTTTTTTTTTTTTGGGGCCTCGGTCTTCACAAACAAGGTCAGCTCCCAGACAACTCCCAGACTGCAGCACAGTATGGGGAGGAGATGAGCAGCCCTCATGGTGAAAGAACTACTTAGAAAAGCTGGACATGCACAAGTCCATGGATCCAGATCTAATGCATCTGAGGGTGCTGAGGGAGTTGGCTGCTGTGATTGCAGAGCCATTGGTCATTATCTTTGAAAACTTGTGGCAATTGAGGGAGGTCCCGGGTGATCGGGGAAAAAGGCAAATTTTGTGCCCATCTTTTAAAAAGGGAAGAAGGAGAATCCAGGGAACTACAGACCAGTCAACCTCACCTCAGTCCCTGGAAAAATCATGAAGCAGGTCCTCAAGGAATCCATTTTGAAGCACTTGGAGGAGAGCAAGGTGATGAGGAGCAGTCACCATAGATTCACCAAGGGCAAGCCATGCCTGACCAACCTGATTGACTTCTATGATAACTGGTTCTGTGGATGTGGGGAAAGCAGTGGACGTGCTATAGCTTGACTTTAGCAAAGCTTTTGATACAGTCTCTTGCCAGCAAGTTAAGAGTTTGGATTGGATGAATGGACTATAGAATGGATAGAAAGCTGGCTAGATTGTTGGGATCAATGGCTAGTGATGAACAGCTGTCTAGTTGGCAGCTGGTATGAAGCGGAGTGCCCCAGGGGTTTGTTCTGGGGCCAGTTTTGTTCAACATCATTAATTATCTGGATGATAGGATGGATTGCACCCTCAGAAAGTTCACGGATGACACTAAACTTGGGGGAGAGGTAGATATGCTGGAGGGTAGGGATAGGGTCCAGAGTGACCTAGACAAATTGGACGATTGGACTAAAATAAATCTGAGGTTCAACAAGGACAAGTGCAGAGTCCTGCACTTAGGACAGAAGAATACTATGCACTGCAACAGGCTGGGGACCAACTGGCTAAGCGGCAGTTCTTGAGAAAAGGACCTGGGGATTACAGTGGATGAGAAGCTGGATATGAGTCAACAGTTTGCACTTGTTGCCAAGAAGGCTAATGACATATTGGGCTGCATTCATAGGAGCATTGCCAGCAGACCAAGGGAAGTGATTATTCCCCTCTATTAGGCACTGATGAGGCCACATCTGGAGTATTGCATCCAGTTTTGGGCCCCCCATTACAGAAAGGATGTAGACAAATTGGAGAGAGTCCAGCAGAGGGCAACAAAAATGATTAAGGGGCTGGGGCACATGGCTTATGAGGAGAGGCTGAGGGAACTGGGCTTATTTAGTCTTCAGAAGAGTAAGAGGGAATTTGATAGCAGCCTTCAACTACCTGATTTGTGGAGAGGGTTCCAAAGAGGATGGAGCTAGGCTGGTGGTGGTGATGGCAGTTGACCAAACAAGGAGCAATGGTCTCGAGTTGCAGTGGGGGAGGTCTAGGTTGGATGTTAGGAAAACTTTTTCACTAGGAGGGTGGTGAAGCACTGGAATGGGTTACTTAGGGAAGTAGTGGAACCTCCATCCTTAGAGGTTTTTAAGGCACAGCTTGACAAAGCCCTGGCTGGGATGACTTAGTTGGAGTTGGTCCTGCTTTGAGCAGGGGGTTGGACTAGATGACCTCTTGAGGTCCCTTCCAACCCGTATCTTCTATGACGCTGTGTGGTCGCACCATGGCTTGACTGTGCATAACTGCGGGGCTGTTAGCAACAGCATGCTGAACCCTGCTCAGATGCTTGAGCACTGTAGAGGTACATTTATACTGCAATTAAACTCCCAGGGCTAGCCCATGGCAGCTGACTCAGGCTGTGGGGCTGTTCAATTGTGGAAGGTGTGTGTGTGTGTGTGTGTGTAAACTCCCCTTCTCCCCCTACCCTCATGGGGTCCCAGAGCCCAGACTCAGGCTGAGTCTCAATGTCGATGCTGCAATTTTTACAGCCTCGCAAGCCTGAGTCAGCTGACACGGGCCAGTCCTAGGAGTTTAATTGTAATGTGGACATACCCTAAGTGACCCTCAAGTACTATTCCTAGATTTAGTTTATTTTCCACAAGATGAATTAAATCCCCAAGTATATATCTTTCAGTATAGGCATACTAGTAAGAGCCCTGCAGAAAAGCTCACCACTAGCAAATATATAGATGTGTGTGGTATATATAACTACTTTCTTGTTACTTTGCAAAAAAGCATGACTATTTTTTATTCTCCTTTATTCTCCATTTATTTTACTTACACACACACACACAGAGATTTCAGTTTTAGGTTAAAGTCCGTTTTCACTGTAAAAATGGTGACATTTCAGATTCCAAGACCAGAAGAGACCATTGTGATCGTCTAGTTTTACTTCCTGTATAACACAGGTCAGAGGACATCCCTGAATTAATTCCTATTAAAAGATGTGCTCTTCAAAACAAAAACAAACCCACCCCACCCACATTCTTGGCTCAGATCTGTAAATCGTGTAAATATCATCTTTTGCAACTACTTAATGTGGCGCAAATATTGTTAATTCTACACAATAGTCATGCCCATTTCTCTCAATGTATGCTTAGAAGGACTTGGAGAGCCATCAGCCATTATTTCTAGGCTAATCAGCTGGGTGAGTAGGACAGCAGTTGGATTTCATCACCATATTTCAACTAGTTTCAGTTAAACCAAAACAGATATCAGAAATGTGCACAGCAGAGCATCAGAATATTGTAGGCTGGTAAATTCTCATTTCTCACTCAGCGCTAGTATGCATGATGCAATGACAGACTCTTTAAGAGACCATCAGTGCAAGTACTAGGGTTATAGTCTGGAAGAAAAGAAGTGAATTCAATTTAAATATTCACTCTTCTCTCCATCTCCTGAGAGAATTCCTTAAGTGCTTTTGAGCCATAGCTCTGCTTCTCCAATTGTCTTTCTATTCCCCATCTCAGATGATGTTTACTCTCCAAGAACTTACTTGTGCTTGAAAGCACAGCCTTGTGTGGGGGCTAGTGTATCGCACCAACACCCCAGTCTGAGCACCAGGGGACTTTTTTTTTTAAGGCCCCAAGGAACCATCATCATCTTTTAGTTTGGCATCCTGCATAACAAAGGCCATAGACTTTCACCCAGTGGTTGCTATTGCAAGTCCATAACTTTTGCTTGAGCTA
Organism: Mauremys mutica; assembly: GCF_020497125.1. Lineage (NCBI taxonomy): Eukaryota > Metazoa > Chordata > Testudines > Geoemydidae > Mauremys > Mauremys mutica. Next base: position 92,830,179 of record NC_059076.1, on the reverse strand, counting down.
GAGCATATAGGCACAGAACATTCTGTATCGGCTAACTAGAACGCCTTTTACATGACAGGAAGCTCTAGAAGGCACATACCCAATCCTGCACCCTTTTATGGGGTGTAGACTACTTTTGCTATATGATTCATCCATCCCTGCTTCATGTGCCAGTGCATAGGGAGGGTGGAGCTATGTCCTCTCTGCCTCTATCCCTTGGGGGAAGTGTTCCTTTCCCCCACCTCTCCCCTCTCCGTGTAGTATGGGGAGAGCAGCTGTTTCTGTGCTTTCCTGACTACAGAGAATGCAATTGTGCCTGGCTGTTGTTTGGGCCCAGCAAAGGGAGGAAAAGACCATTCCCAACCACCGTTCAGCCATATCTGGGCCAGGCACAACTGGGTCCCAAAGTGGCCTTACAGCCATTGCCTCTGGCTGCAATCAGCAGTGAGGCACACAATACAAAGATCACTGTTTTGATTGTATTTCCACAACTTTCCACACCACAGCAAGGTTACTGTGCTAAGTAATGAATAATGCAATATCTGTAGTGCTTGTCTATTGGGACAGACTGGGGCCTGCTGGCTCTGGGTTTTGGTTTGTTTTTCTACTTCTCACATTGTTCAGTAATGCTCCCCCTTCATGCTACTGTGCTGGCTCTTCATGGCTGAGAGGGGGGCCTTTATTCTTGACCTTTCCTTGTCTTCTGTGCTCCAGGCTCAGAAGACAATGCTCCATGCAAAACATCCTTGACTCAATGAGCATTTTAATGTGTCCACCAGTCATTCAAGGAAGTTCTTATGCTCAATGTATTTTCACAGCAAGCGTGTTGTATTCTTAAGGCCAAATTTTTCATCTTTATAGAAAGCCCAAATAAGTAGGCTTTGTGTAGAATTTCTCTGTGGGGCTAAGAACTGGGAGGGGAATCCACTCTATTAAGATATAGTAGCACTGAAACAATGCATCACACTTCCTCCTGTTCACAAGGAGTTATGGTTGCTGGTTGCAATGGTAAGGGAACTCTGTCCCACCCCTGAAGCCACCCTTTATGCTACCATGGATTGAGCCTCTGGAGCACACATCTGCAGATTCAGAGTCCCCTGCATGGACTCAGATGCCTGCTCCCTTTCCCCTTCACAGGAGACTCCTGCTGACTCACTACTTTTTGGACCACAGCATGTGGTAGGTAGACACAACGTAGAGTACAGAGTGTGTTTTTGGGGTTTCTTTTGTTCTCCCTTTTTCATGTAGGTGAATAAATGAGGAGTTGCACTTGCAGAACCATTGGTGTGGGTTTTTTGGTGTTGTGTGGTGGGTGGTGCGTGTTTTTTTTTTGGTTGACTAACCTCCCTCTAACTTTCTGAGGCTCAGTAATTCATTAATAGCCAACTCTTATGGAGAGAAGGGATAGTAGCAACAGTTGTAGGGGCCATAGCAACAGAACAAGAGTTTGGCTTCTTAAACTTTAATTCTGAGACAAGTATGGTGAGTGTCTTGTGTCCAGGGAGAAGACAAGATGAAATATTATGACCTTCTCATAAACAGACTAGGGAAATACAAGCTAGATGGAGTTATTATAAGGTGGGTGCATAACTGGTTGGAAAATTGTTCCCATAGAGTAGTTATCAGTTCATAACAGTCATGCTGGAAGGGCATAATGAGTGGTGTCCCACAGGGATCAATTCTAGGTCTGTTCAATACTCTTCATCGATGATTTAGGTAATGGCATTGAGAGTACACTTATAAAGTTTGTGGACGATACCAAGCTGGAAGGGGTTGTGAGTGCTTTGGAGGATAGGATTAAAATTCAAAATGATCTGGACAAACTGGAGAAATGGTCTGAAGTAAATACAATGAAATTCAATAAGGACAAATGCAAAGTACTCCACTTAGGAAGGAACAATCATTGCACACAACCCCCCCTCCCCCCCAAAAAAAGGGAAATGACTGCCTAGGAAGGAGTACTGCGGAAAGGGATCTGGGGGTCATAGTGGATCACAAGCTAAATATGAATCAACAGTGTAACACTGTTGCAAAAAAAAACCCCCAAACATCATTCTGGGATATATTAGCAGGAGTGTTGTAAGCAAGACATGAGAAGTAATTCTTCTGCTCTACTCTGCGCTGATTAGATCTCAACTGGAGTATTGTGTCCAGTTCTGGGTGCTACATTTCAAGAAAGATGTGGACAAATTGGAGAAAGTCCACAGAAGAGCAACAAAAATGGTTAAAAGGTCTAGAAAACATAAGCTATGAGGGAAGATTGAAAAAATTGGGGTTTTTTAGTCTGGAGAAGAGAAGCTTGAGAGAGGACATAACAATTTTCAAGTACATAAAAACAACGAGGAGCCTGGTGGCACTTTAAAGACTAACAGATTTATTTGGACATAAGCTTTTGTGGGTAAAAAACATGCATCTGCTTCTCCATGCATCTGAAGAAGTGGGTTTTTTACCCACAAAATCTTATGCCCAAATAAATCTGTTAGTCTTTAAAGTGCCACCAGACTCCTCGTTGTTTTTGTGGATACAGACTAACACAGCTACCCCTCTGATACAAAGTACATAAAAGGTTGTTACAAGGAGGAGGGAGAAAAATTGTTGTTCTTAACCTCTGGGATAGGACAAGAAACAATGGGCTTAAATTGCAGCAATGGTTTAGGCTGGACATTAGGTAAAAATTCCTAACTGTCAGAGTGGTTAAGCACTGGAATAAATTGCCTAAGGAGGTTGTGGAATCTCCATCACTGGGGATTTTTAAGAGCAGGTTAGACAAACACCGGTCAGGGACAGTCTAGATAATACTTAGTCCTGCCTTGAGTGCAGGGGACTGAACTAGATGACCTCTCAGGGTCCCTTCCAGTTCTATGATTAAGCCAGAGAGAAGCCTTCCAAATTGAATAATGCAAATAGGACTGGCAGAAAAAATTCTGCCAACTCCGTCTGATGGGAAAACTGGTCTTTCAACAAAAGATTATTTTTTTTAAGTTTTTATTTTTTGTGGAAAAGTGCAATCTTTGGGGAGTTTATTGTCCACCGCTCCCCCTGCTGCCCCCCAATAAAAACCTAAATAGTTTTAGACCAAAAAACTTTTGTATTCAAACTTCTGCTGAAAAATGTCTAAGTTCTCCATGGAAAACTTAGACAAACACTTTTCAATTTCAAAAATCTTCTTAACAAGCTCAGAGTGAATCCTCTTTTGACACTCAAACATTGCATTGCTATGTTTCCTACTCACTCTAGCCAAGAGCTGGAGAATGTCTGAGGAGAAAGTTCATGTTATGAAGTTATGTTCAGAATAAAAAATACAGTACATAGTACACATTTGTATTGTGAGAAAGCTAGTTCAGGTTGTCTCTCTAACAGCAGTGGGGTATTTATTAATATTATAACAATTTGTGTTGGACATAGTGGCAGGTTCCAAGAAATTGTGACTGAGTCTGAAGATGCCTTTATTCCTGTTCTACAGCTACTAAGATGACCTGCACAAAAACAAACAGGAGAGAGGGAGGAATGTTCAGTAGGTGGGATCATGAAAGATCCCACATTATTCCTCCTATACCCTTAAGCATTAGATTGCAGGGGGATTGTATGAGTGACAGCTGCAGGTGGACATCTGTGACACAATAAATCACAAGCGTTTAATACAGCATCTCTGCACATAGACGCTACTATATGCTCATAAGGCTCTTTGAGTAAGACCCCAGGAATAACAAATGAATAATTTGCTGCCTTACTACTAAGATGTAGGTCCTAAAGGCTGATAATATTTTACAGGAAAAAAACAAGAGAGGAGCCTAATTGGGAAGATGGGAAGTCAGAGCACGTGTGCATTCATAATTTTATGGAGTTATAAAGGCTCAAAGTTTTCGTCAAATATATTTGAGTGAATGCAGGGCTTGTGAAAGGTTTTGAAATAGCAGCCCCAAAGAATCTGTGGGACTGGTACAACATGGTTCATCACACTGCCTTCCACTCCCCAGGTGTCCCACCCCTGACTTGCAGAGACTTACTCTAGGAGTGAAAGGGAAGTTCAATCACCATACTAAACTTATTTCTTCTGTGGTGCCAGCAGAGATTGTTGGGTGCCATTAGTGAGTTCCATGACATGGACACCTGTCCATGAGAAATTGGGCTGGGATACAGATACTACTGTTTAGAAACTATACTGGGTGCTCTAAAAATATCTGAGTAGACACTGACTCACTTCACACACAGCCAAACAGCTGTCAGATGGTAAAGACTTTCCATTGCTATTGTTTTCATTAGCAACCTGGGCTGGATTTGAGCAGCTGACAAGCTATATGTCCTCTTATCAACCCCTACAGCCATCCAGTTCTCCATTTAGTTACTCTTTTATTTCAACATGCCACACAATTGCTAAAATATTGACAAATTATGAATTCATGATATTTTCATACATTTTTCAAACTGATGTGGTGAGATGAAAGTCACCTAAATTATGGGTTAGGATGATTTGCCCTTCTTCAGAACAATTGGACTCAAGTGAGAAGCAGAGACTATGTTTAAGTAGGCTCAACAACAACATAGGATTTTAGAGATTGCAATCCAATGAAATGCTTGGTTGGCCCAAGTCTGCATCTTCTGTTCTCTTTGAATTTCCATCTACCTTAAGTAGAGCTGGATGAAAGATGCTATATACTTTTTGTGGAAAACTTTTGAATGACATGAAGAAAATCAGCGTTAACTTGTGGTGTGTTTTTGTTTTGTTTTTTTAAATATTTGGGTCTCTTCCCCCTTACAGCTTCACCTCACTTCCCAGGAAAAGTTAGGGTGAGGAAAAGAGGGTGAGGGGGGCAGGGAACCTGTAGCTTCTTTGGTATTAGAAAACTGAAGACTGGAAAATTTTGACCAAAATGAAAGTGTTAATTTTCAGTTAAAAAACCATGGCGTGAAAATGTTTCAGCAACAAAATTTCAGAGTTTAAGTCCAGATGAAATAAAAAATATGTACGACCAGATGCATTCCCTGTATGTGAATCTGCAATCTAACTGCAGAACTTACACTGACTTCAGTAGTAGTTCTGTACATGGAAAGACTGTAGGATTGGATACAGGTAGGTAATGTATCAACTCACTTAGTAGTTTACTGCAAATGTACTTATCCCAGATTCTTTAGGCTTTCACATGACTACATCAGAACACTTTACATGCAGTCTAAAAATCTAAGTCTCTGATCTTGCAAAGACTTAAGCATTTGCATAACTTCACACATGTAAATGTCATTTAAGAAATAGAAATGCTTGTGTGTGTGTAACAGTGCACATGTTTAAGTCCTTGCGGAACTGGGGCCTAAGTTATATAACTGTAGACTTAAAGAATCTTGCAAAAACATTAATGTCTAAGGCAGGTTCTCAAACTTTTTTACTGGTGACCCCTTTCACATAGTAAGCCTCTGAGTGTGGATCCCCCCCCACCCTTATAAATTAAAAACACTTTAAAATGTTTAATACAATTATAAATGCTGGAAGCAAAGCTGAGTTTGGGGTTGAGGCTGACAGCTCATGACTCCCCATGTAATAACCTCACAACCCACAGTTTGAGAACCCCTGGTCTAAGTTTTTTTTTTTTAAAACATTGATATGACTATTTCAGAGAGTTCTGCCTTATACTACGTGCAGTGATGAACAGTAAGAGAGCTTACCCAGCTCTTTACCTTGATTCAAGATGGGATAGATCACAAGTCCAATGGTCTTGTCCTGGTGGATATCTGTCTATTATTTCACTATGCAGTCTGGCACAGTTCTCATTCTCCACTTTATGCACTCAGGGCTGGCATAGTGAAGATATTGCAGGTCAGAAGTCAGGTGCGTTGGCAGACCTCCTACAGGAGGTAAGGGCTGTATGTACATGAAGGCTCTATGACTTTGCACTGCCTCCAGGGTCTCTGGCCCTATAGGAACTAAAACCCTTTAGTTTAACATCCAGTAAGCTATAATCTTCTTAAGTGACTGGCAGAAGGTTGGTCCCTTTAAACTGAAGTAGCCAGAAAGTGGCAGCTGATGACTGTATGCGCTTCCTAATTTTGTAAACGCCTGTCATTAGGGGAGGCACAAAAAAGCAATGCAAGCCTCCTTCCTTGTCCTTGCCCCTGCCCAGGGGCCATGTCTTCCCCCTTTTCTGTCTGTGGCCAGGACTATGGAAAATTGGTTTGACTCACCCTTCCCTCCCTGCAGGTGCAATGACTCACTCTCTTAAATGCTGCTCTGAAGGACACAGCTGCTCTGAGTCCCAGTTTGCCCTTATGTTTAACTCCCATTGATTTCAATGGCAGTTTGTTTTGTGTGAATATCCAGGGCATAATGTTGGTTTTAAAACAAAAACAAACCCCAGAAACTGTCTTGGTTTAAGCCACAGTCCCTTAGACTAGGGATATACATTGGGCAAAAACTGCTTATTACCTCTAAATCCTCCCAATCAATTTACACCTGATGCAAGGCCAAAGCTGTTTCAAACCCAAAGCTGTGAGGGCCAGAGAAATTTAAAAGAACAAGCAAATATCTTAATCTGGTGTCTTATGCCATCTCCAGATCTGAACATGTTCTCCAGGTGGCTATTCCCATCCCTGGCTGATTAGTAGGGTCCAGTCAGTGATGTGATCTAATATCTTAGCAAGTGAGTCTAACAACCCCCTGACTCCCATCTTCACTTGTGATAAATCTCCTGGTTCAGGACCTGGTCCAAAACTCATTGACGCCATTGGAAAGATTCCCATTGACTTAAATGGGCTTTGGAGCAGGCTCCTGGGGTGTGTGCACTTGCATAACATGCTTGTCCTGTGTGTGTGTCCCTCAAAGTGGATAGCCCATTTGGGTCATTATTATTGGGGATGATGGCCTTGTAGAGGCCTTGTAGAGGGCAGAGGGGTTTCCTCCCTCAGAAAATATTTGACAGAACCTGATATTTGCAGGAATGCCAACCCTAAGCATTGAAAAATCATGAGTCAGGACTGGTAAAAATACATTGTGGGTTTTATTTGCCTGCCGGTTTCTGAGTCTGTAGGGAGCACTTACTTCATGTTATCAAGTTTTCTTCTGCAACCAGGAGCACTAGAAACCTTTTTTTTATCTGAAAGCTGAGATGCTCATGCAATCTCTTGATTCCACAAGCTGGAGCTTTAAGAAGAACACTGAATATTGCAAAGTCATGATCAAATCACAAGAGTTGAAAACACTGCATTTAATATGGAGATATACCTATCTCATAGAACTGGAAGGGACCCTGAGTCCAGCCCCCTGCCTTCACTAGCAGGACCAAATACTGATTTTTGCCCCAGATGGCTCCCTCAAGGATTAAACTCACAACCCTGGATTTAGTAGGCCCCTGCTCAAACCACTGAGCTATCCCTCCCCCCAATCCATCCAGCCAATTCCAAATACAAAAACCCTAGTTCACCACAAGCATGCTTCCTTCCAGGGATCTGTCATCTCTGGCAGAGATGACTTAGCAATAGCCAGAGAAGGCTGTATGCCATCAGTGGCAAGAAAATTATCCCTTCACTTGGTGGCAAGGCTTTTAGCATGGGATTCCCCGGGAGCCATTGCCAAATACATCATTGATAAAGTGTTGCACTGTATGTCACCCAGGCAGTGGTGTGAACAAAACTGAATGGATTCAAGTTCAGTGGACTACTTCTTCTAGGAGCCATTAGTGCTGCTTCCAGTTTTAAACTTTCTCGTCTATAAAAGCAATGTTTTAACCTCAGTTTGCTTAACTTACACTTCTTAATCTATTATTTTATGGGCCAAATTGTCAGGGGCTTCTAGCCAGCTTCAAAACTTACACCCAGCTTTATGGAGACAAGGTGGGTGAGGTATTGTCTCTCTCACCAACAGAAATTGGTCCCATAAGAGAGATTACTTCATCCGTCCCACCCGCTGCATGCACCATTGCAGGTGTAACTTTACAATTCATCTTTGATAATTTGGTTTTATATTCCCTCTTTCATTTCCTCCATTCTTTGGAAGGATAAGTGCTTCTGTCTTCTCCTCTAAGGTCTGTCCCTCTTAACTGCTGCCCCTGAACTCGATAGCAGGACTGTAGGAGCATCAATGTTCCAATTTAACTTCTTGGAGTTCTTGTTCTATTTCTCTCCCTAGTAGCTCATCTACCTGAGTGAAAGCATACAGTGACATAATAAAGAGATCCTGCATGAAGTGATGAATAGCAGGAGAGTGTGAGAAAAGTCAGAGGAAATAACCCTGATGTCTTTCTAAAACACAAATCATCTTTTGTTTTAAATTCTCATATTTCTTGGGCTTTCTTCCTGCTTGGAAGGAAAAGAGGAATAGGCGACTGAGGAGAGAAGGGAGTTGTGGGAATACTGAAGGGAGAGCATGAAAAGAGAAGCACAGACCAATTCCAGAAAAGAGAAGGTATCAGAAGACGAGTAGATGAGAGATACCAAAAGCACACTATCCCTATCCAAAATGGATCCAAAGTTTCTGACTAAGAAGCAGCTAGAGATAAAGAAATAGCAGCAGTAGAGACAAGGATAGATGTTGCAGCAGCAAAAATGAAACCAAGGGCCACTACTAGCTGATTTTCCCCCTGTTCATATCACTATACAGATTAAATTTAAAATTATATAAAGGCCCTGAAAATTAACTTAAAACATTAACTTGGTCGTCTTTGCTACTGAGGAACTTGGCATCCGCTATTTATCCACCGAATAGGGCAGCAGAAGCTTCCACACATTGTTTCACCAATGTAGCCTAGCCCTGTGCCAGAGGTACCACCTTGTAGAGTTGGAGTCTCCATGTCCATTGAAAAGATGCTATCAGCTTGAAATCCATTTGCTTTTAACTTGTTTTGAGGTCTAACCATCAGTTTCCTGTCTCCTTTTTAGTGCTGCTGTCTGTGCAGGCCCTTCAAACAGGGGAAACTGACTATCATGAAACAGTGGCATTGACTGTGTACAAAGGCCCTGATTCAGCACTGAGGGACTACTCATCAGCATAACATCAAGCATATGCTTGAGTACACTGCTGAATTAGTGCCAAAGCACCTGTCAACTGCCAAAGAAAATAAACTGAAAAGTGTCCTTTCGCTAATCTTTCAGTTAATAATCATAATTAAAATTAATATAATACTTACATTTATTTTATCTTCAGTGTTTTTAACAGACACCTGCAGCCCCCACACTCATGATCAGGGCATGATTATGCTTTCTTATAGAAATAAGTAAGGAAAAAGACAGTCTCTTTCCCCAAATCTCTCAGGCTATGGCAGGTATATTTCAGACAAATGTGATTTTTGAAATTGACAGTGTTTTCTTAACTCCTTTTTCTCTCGTTGGAGGATGCCAAGTGTGGAAGTGGCTTCTCAAATGTGAGCATCTCTTCTAGGATCTACACTGAAAATACCAGCTCATTTCATATGTCTCACCAAATACAGCCATTCGTTAGTAACCAGTGTCTAATCACTTTGAATCTTATTCACAAATGCATTATTCTCTTTTTAGGCCAGGTCAATGGGAGTTACATTCGCATAAATACTGCAGTGATGCAATGGTGAATATGGCCCTATTTTGTATTTAAATGAGATTCTTACAGGTGGAAGGCTCCACATTTCATCACCAGTCCCTGGAGCCATCCAGTAGCTTACAAAAAGTTATTGAACTATTTCTGCAGAGACACTGCCCAATAAAATTAATCTAAAGTAACATCAGAACTCCTCCTAGTTCCATTAATTTATATGAGGAAAGTCATGTTTGGATAAAACTGAAATCTCAATATTCTGTTGGGCTATAAAAAGTAATTCTTCTAGCCCCAGGCAACAAGATTTTGGTTTTACCCACAATCCTTTGCAGACTAAGCATTGGCTGAAAGATATTCAGAAGTGAAAGTAAGCCAGTATGGCATACCGGTAAGAAGGTGGCTGCTGGTACACAGATGACTGGACCAGCAGGGCCTCTGATGGGGAGGAAGGCAATTGCCCCGGGGCCTGGCGATTTAAAAGGGCCCAGGGCTCCCGGCAGACACTGGAGCCCTGGACCCTTTAAATTGGCGCCAGAGCCCTGGGCGGTGCAGCCTGGACAGCGCTGAAGGGCTGGCTGGGGGAATCTGTCCCCAGCCCCACCCCTTCTGCCCAAGGCCCTTTCCCTTCTGGGGGCCCAGAGCCTCCCCCCTTTCTTTGCCCAGGACCCCAGTTGCCTTGCGTACCAGTAAGTTCTTTAAGTTACTTTCACCCCGAACATATTTCACACGAGTATATAATGAAAGTCTTCTCATCAGTCTGAAGAGAGAGATAAACAACTTCAGGAAGCTTGGAATATGTTGTTAAAACTATTTTCATAGTTTCCTTGTCATGTGCTGTTTTGGCATTACATCCCATAATATATATTTGGTATGTAATTCATCAATCCCATGATCTTTCATTAGAAATTTTGTCCCATCTCATCCTTTTTATAACCAGGATATGAAAAGAGAGACTATGCTGGCAAGTAATTAAAGGTTCAGCAGTCTTATTTTTCTTTCTTTTTTCTGTATCCAAACTTTATTTATCTCAGTTTTGTCTCCCCCCTCCTACAACCCCAATCAAACACATGTTTGAGGGATTTCTTGATACCACCTGATGACTTCTGGAATGCTGTGTCCCATCCTGGTGCCCACAGCCCAGGAAGGATGTTGATACATTGGAGAGGGTTCAGAGAAGAGCCATGAGAATGCATAAAGGATTGGAAAACATGCCTATTAGTGATAGACACAAGAACCTCAATCTAGTTAGCTTAACAAAAGGAAGGTTAGGGACTTGATTACCGCCTATAAGAACCTACATGGGGAACAAATATTCAATAATGGGCTTTTCAATCTAGCAGAGAAATTTATAACATGTTCCAGTGTCTGGAAGCTGAAGCTACACAAATTCAGACTGAAAATAAGGCAGACATTTTTAACAATGAGTAATCAAGCATTGGAAAAATTGACCCAGGGTCATGGTGGATTCTCCATCACTGATAATTTTTAAATCAAGATTGGATGTCTTCTTAAAAATATGGTCTAGGAATTATTTTGGGGAAGTTGTATGGCCTGTGTTATATAGGTGGTCGGACTAGATGATCATAATGGTCCTTTCTTGGAGTCTATGAATCTATGTTGCACATCATGCTGAATAAGACTCTATGCAATTTACTTTGAGCTTCTCGTTGTAATCTAACTCAGTGACTTGAATACAGGTTTGGAGCCAATGGGCATGAAAACAGGTGGAATGTTCAGATCTCTAACATAGGGCCTGTTGCAGCTCTGATTTAAGGCAACTGGGCTAAATCCTTGGAGGTGACCATCTGTTGGGACTGCCATTCCCACTGAAGTCAATGAGATTTGCAGGTGTTCAGTAATGGAAGTTTAGCCATTGACTTCAATAGGCTGGTCTCCAGCTGTAATCTCTGGGCTTCCAAATCTGTCACTGACTTTGCCAAGGCCTTGTCTACACATCTTGACCTACTCTGAACAGGGTTAGATAACACAGTGGTAAAAACACCTCTAGCTCCCACCAGTCAAGCAGCATTGGTGCTAGTGCACCAGTGAGTGATTTAAAGATAAATGCTCATGTACACACAGCCTAGGGAAGTTGCGTGCCCTAGGAATAGATGACTGGACCTTTAGCATATCAGACTTGCATCTTATGCTTGACTTATCAGACTGAGGCATGCCATAGACATATAGTGTAGATAGGGGATTTTGAGGCTCTGCCAAAATATCCAGAGAAATATATGAGTCATGGTAGAATTAATGTAGCAGTTGATCCACTCATTCTAAATATTTATAAACCACATCTGTGGTGGCAGGAGAATAATAAACAAATGACACTGGATTTCCAGTTTTACTTTCAATATGTATGCATAATAATTCTAACAAACAGCATTTATAGAACTATGAAAAATTCATTACTACCATATATTCATATCATCACCAATATGTCTTAGAGTGATTAGGATGATAAATTCCTCAGACTGCATTTTCACCTAGTCTAGTACTTTTCATAAAAAGTTCCATGTGTCATTTAAATGAGAAGTTGTTCTTAAGAGAATAATTGGCTTCAGATTTTTGTCACAAGTCACCAACTGTAATAATCTATCTCTTTAAAAGACCCTTCCCGTGGGTACTCATATCAGTTGAGCTCATCATGTTGAATACAACAAAGATCATAAATCATCCTAAAGATTAAATAAGACTGAAAACAGCACAGTAATGTGGACTGGAAAGTATTTCCAACAACAGAGAAAAAAGTCAGTTCAGACTTCCTGTAAGATTATGAAACTATATCTTAAATGGCCAGAAGTCTTATAATCAATATAAATTCAATCTCCTTCAAAGCTTCCTGTACTGCTTATCAGTTCTTCAAGTACTGCTAGTGCATATACCACAAGTATCAGAGATCACAATGCACAGAATAGAGCTGGGAGCATCAGAGAGCCAAGGAGTGAGAATGGAGAGGGAAAATTTCAAAAGTCTTCCTTAGCTTTGCAAGACTTTATAAACATTTGACTATGTTGTGTGTGTAAGCAGAGTCAGGATGAGCTCTACCCTGACATCTGGTGGTAAATTGTGGCAAGTTGTGGAAAAGAACTTCAGGGGCTGATCTTGTTTGCATAGGCACACCCACCCCGCCTAGCATGAACCCACAGCAGCCCAAATGGTCACTTTGGCTGCTTTGGGGTCCCCAGTTTCTCTGTTATTGGGGTAGGAAGAATAAAGTGTTACCCTGATTATGTGAATCAAGGACACTGAAACTGTTTTATGACAGAGGGACTTGCTATCAGCTAAGTAGCACTCGCTAGACAAGGGACATGGGTTCCAAAACCTAGTGAATTGAGAGAGGCTGGAGACAGGTATTTGTACCTGATGGCATAAGCACTTTTTGAGGGTCTGAAATGCTAATAGCATATCCTCCTCCTCACTGTAGAATATTAGAGCTAATTTTAATTCCATTAGGAGTCTAGTTACAGGCTGCTGAGCTGAATTCATGTTGGGCCAATAGTGCACTAGCACTGAGGCTCCCCTACTACAAGCTTAAAATCACTGAGTGCTGTGGGGGGGCTTGAAGCTATGTTGCTGAGCAGCTGGCAGAGTGGAGCAGTTTGTGGGATGACTGGAGCAGCTCACGGGACGGCTGGTGGAACGGAGCAGCTGGTGGAGTGGCTCGTGGTGAAGGCTGCAGCAGAACCCCATGGAGAGGTGGGGCAGTTGGCCTCGAACCACGTAAGGTGCCCCTTAACACAGCTGTGCCCACCCCCACCCCCCCATGCTGGGAGGTAAAACTCTGCAGATAAACTTTTGAACTCTGGGGCTGCGCTGACCAGGGACAGAGACTTTTGGGTGTTAGACTTTTTGGTGATTTTTGGGTTGCTGGACTTAAGACCCTGAGGGGAAAAGGATACTGCAAAACTTACTTGAGGGGGGGTCTTTTGCTCATGGTTTGTGTTATGAATCCTGTTTGTGGTGTTTCCCCAACATAATGCTGCATTGTTTCCCTCCTTTATTAAAAGGATTTTGCTACATTCAGACTCCATGCTTGTGAGAGGGGAAGTATTGCCTCTTAGAGGTGCCCAGGGGGTGGTATGTAATTGTCCCATGTCACTGGGTGGGGGGCTCGAGCCGGTTTTGCATTGTTATTGAAACGGAACCCCTAGATACTGAACCCGGCCCTTGTTGCTGCCAACTCAGACAGGCAGAAGGGTTACATGTGTAAAGTAACATGAAAGTGAACTCACAAGTAAACTGTCATGAACCAGAATGGATAAAAAGAAATCACTGTGGAGACTTGCCTGTATTTTCAGATATAACCAAAAGTCACACTTTATATAAAGGGTACACTTAGTTTATAAAGGGTTTAGACAATTAAAAATGTTATGAGCATTTTACAAAGATGAGTGGTTTGTGGTACAAAAGACTATAAGCACATCAACAGAAAGTGTTAGAGATGGGTATTGACCTCTTGGAGTCTACAGACACTGATTATCCATTTATTCACCATCTGCTAATAAGTTATTAACTATTTATAACTACTCCCTTCATATAAAGTGTGACCAAATTCTGTGAGTTTTCTCTATTCTTTTCACCGCTACATTTTAATATAAAATAAGACATAATTCTCAATATATTTATTAGCTTATTGAACCGAGTTGCCTTATTTGCGGCTACTAACATCTAGGAAACTCACTCAGCTAAGCCTACTACAAGAATTAAATGTTTTTGCTGGCAGCACTCTAAATATCAAATTTGTCCTAGGCCAATAGCATCAGGAGTATTGTTCAACATTTTAAAAATCTCTAACTGGGTTGTGCATCAAATTTATATTTCTTAAGTTGGCTTCTGTAAAAGGTTAGATCTGTGAATCCTTACTCATGCTCAGCTCCCAGCAACTTCAGCCAGAGCTTTGCCTGAGTAAGCACTGCTAATTCAGACACTCAGAGCTCGCTTTCTCTCAATTCAGAGAAATTCAGATCCAGAGACTGAGCCTGAACTGGTTTCAGTGATTCTGCCTTTCACTGTGGCATGTAATTACATGTACTCTACATGCTGCCAAAAGTGTAGATAAGGTCTAAGGAATAGTATCAAGTAGTTTAGGCAAAAAAAAGTCAGGCTTTTTAGAAAAAGGTTTACAAACCGTATTAATAATGTTTTCATTATTTTCTTTTCTTTAAATCTCAACTCAAATATTGCAACTTTGTGCAGGTGCCAGAGAACCAGGAAATAAAGCTGACTACAAATAGAAATTGAAACTGACCGGTTCAGTTGCATTGTCCATGCTTTGTGGCTTGTAAAAGGAAGCTGAGTACATTGTCACAAGTAGATTATATCAATGGGGTTTCATAATAATCACAGCTCATGTTGCCAGTTTTACAGAGCCCCATTTCAGAGTCAAAACACAATTTAAAGTAGCTCAGCAGAGGCTCCACATCCTGCACAGACCTGTTCACCATGCATTCTTCTTGTCCTTGTCCTCTGTGCTTCCTGGCTTTTCTTCCATGAGCACAGAATAAAAAAAGGGGGATATGTTAGTGGAGGAGATGAGTGTCTCTTGGTGGAAATTGACTTCTACAATATCCTGGCCTGTATATGTGGTAGAGCTGCAATTGTCTTAAATCAACTACCCTTACTTCCCCCAGAGTAGGAGTATGACCCCTTCTCAGTTTGCACCACAATAGCTAATGATACAACAGGGAGGAATGGTTCATACAAACTGGACACCCAGGGCCTGCTTTAAGATTTTGGAAGTAATTCTTGAGGGTGGAGGGAAGGAACCTATTTCCCTAGGACCTCATCTGGGATGCGGTGCCAACTCTAGGATGATGTAACCTATGCAGCTCTTCTAGTCAGTGGTATCATTGTTTCCTCCATATCAGTCATGTCCAGCTTTGGTGCCAATGGGTTGCAGCAAGGAATTAACTCTAAACTGCTCTCCATTACTTGGAAAGTATGTTTCAGCTCTAACTCCTGGTTCAGGCATGGTGGCCCCTCCAAGCCCGCACAACTTCACAAATAGATTAGAAGGGTATTTCTCAATAGTTTGAAAGGTCACCATGAGAAGTGAGGAAGACATTGAGTGGGAACCTGCACAACTTGTTTTGCATAAGGTCCTTCAGTACCTCAGGAGCCCCATTTACACACTCTTCCTTTCCCTTAACACAACTGGACAACACAGGAGTCACTGGCACTGGGACTACAGAGCTTTTATTACTGGTGGTGTGTAAGAAGAAAAGAATCCAACTTGATTCTCAGGTCACAGGTTGAGTTTACATGGCAGGAATTAAAAAATCCTTTGTTTTACTTGAAATGGTATGAAAATCATTGAGAGAGAGAGAATGCATGAGGAACTTCATTTTTAGAGAAGAACTGGACTTTTAGAATTAACAGATAATATGCAATAGAATACAAAACTTAGAAAAGTTCATTTAGTTTTTGTTCATTGTGTTTCACTACTGATATGAGCTGAAGAAATATGATTTATGTAATTTCTAGGTAGAATTATTAAATATAAGACATTGTAAAGATTAAATCTATACCTCTTTTGAAAGATAAGCCAGGATATTTTTCTCCCTTTCACAACAATGGTTAAACTTGACATTCACTTGCTTGGCCAAGAGAGTAATGGGATTAAAATAAAAAAATCTAAAAGATATAAACCAGATTGTGTTATGTGAAATATACATCCTCTTCTGTCATTTTGGTAAGTTAAGGTCATGCACTGTAGACTCAAAACTAACAAATGCTGGTACTGTCATTCTGGTTAGCTATTTTTTATATAAACTAGTTCCATGCAGCTCATCAAATCCTTAAAGAGAGCAGATACATAGATCTTTACACATGTCTTCGGGCTACTAAAGTGTTTGATATAGTACAGTATTCCTGTTCATATAAATATTTGAAGTTGGAAAAACCTTCTGTTTGAAGACAGTTTAAGTGAATTGTTCCCACGGCAGAATACATTTTTTTACATTAAAAATATTGCATCACACCATTTTTTGTATGCAGACTACAACATTAACTATGGCTTGTGCATTGACACTTTGAACTGCTTGTTTCTCACAAATACTTAACAAGCAGGCAGCCAATATAGAGTCTGAGCTAAAGCCCGCTGTCAGTTAGTCTTTCCATTGACTTTGGCAGGCATTGGATGAATTGAGGTGTAAAATTCTCAGCGGAACAGTAAAGCTTCAGGTTTCATATAGACTAGTTTGCCATTCTCCTGCTCCTTCACACAATCTGTAATCCTGTTAAGGGTGTAAAACAGATACCTTCCACAATATCAAGGTACAAAGGGACCCTACCAACAACACCTAGCTGTATGTCCAGTTGATGTGAAAGCTTTATTGTTATATTCCACTGCTTTATGACATTAGGGAGGAAGGGATAGCTCAGTGGCTTGAGGATTGTCCTGCTAAACCCAGGTTTGAGAGTTCAGCCCTTAAGGGGGCCACTTAGGGATCTGGGGTGAAAATCAGTACTTGGTTCTGCCTAGTGAAGGCAGGGGGCTGGACTCAATAACCTTTCAGGGTCCTTTCCAATTCTAGGAGAGAGGATATCTCTATTTATTTATACTGACACTCTGGTTTTGTCACACTGTTATTATGAAGCAGAGAAGACACTGTTACAGTGTGGGCAGAGCCCATCCTGCACTGAGTTACAAGAAAGAAATGGATAAATTCACTTCAAATGATTGAATGGACCTGGATGTTTTGATGAGGAAGTAAGAATATTGCACAGATCCAAAACCAGCTCAAAGGTCTATAGCTAAGAAGCAAAGAAACCCAGAATGTAAGAATCATCAATCATGCAGAAAAAGTTTTTAGGTTACCTCAGCCTGACACATTCAAGGTTATAACTCAAGAAGTTTAAAGAGTGATAGAGAAAAAGACTGGGAAGGAAGAGAAAGCAAGAACTACATGCAGAAAGATCAAGGGACTAATCTTGCTGCCAATGAAGTCAAAGCAAAGCTCCCACTGACTTCAAGGCAGGGCCGGCTCCAGGCACCAGCTTATCAAGCAGGTGCTTGGGGCGGCCACTCCGGAGCGGGATGGCACTTTCAAGTATTCGGCGGCAATTCAGCAGAGGGTCCCGCACTCCCTCTCGGAGCGAAGGACCTCCTGCTGAATTGCCGCAGATCATGATCGCGGCTTTTTTTTTTTTTTTTTTGGGCTGCTTGGGGTGGCAAAACCCCTGGAGCCGGCCCTGCTTCAAGGACTGGATTTTTTGCTACCTGCACCTTGTATAGTCACTTACACCAGAAAAAAGAGAGTGCACAATAAGTGTAAAATGCTACTCAGAATGGTAATGTTTTTCTATCTACTTTGCAATGGTGCAAATGATTACGTAGTATGCATGGCTACGGAGAATCTGACACCATGTGTATAAATATATGCATTATGAAAAGAACAAAGATGATAAGAGGGGAGATCTGGAAGAACAGTGATAATCCTGGACAAAAAAATTACTGAAAAAAAAAAAAAGGAAGGAAAACATTTCATTGACATTCTTTTGACAAATCAACAGACAGGGCAAATATGAAAATACTGAAGATAGATATGAATATGTCTCTCAAGTGTTTCTAGAAAGCCAAATAACATAGATAGGAGGCATAACACTAAACAAAACACAACAAACAAAATTAGACTTTATTATTTTTTCCTAGGATTCACTTGCTTGTTCTTAGATTCCCCCCCGCATATCCTCTGATCTCCAGTCATAGTGTTCTATAGCTTAGAACCTAGCACTCATAATAGCCATGATGATGTATGGTATTAACAGAATCTATATACCTGGGTGCTGCTAGTTACCATGTTGCGATGAGCACAGTTATTTTGGACAGCCACAAAGGGAGAGGAGGTGTCTGAGGTACTCTAGACCCAACATTGTATGGACTTTCCAAATCCAAGATTATTAAACCCAGAACACAAGCAGAATCAGAAGAAATATTTCAAATGTCGATCATGAGCAGTTACTAGAGTGCTGCAGAAGGATGAAAAGTATGAGTCATTGAATATAACTTTGATTCCAACCAGGGTTGGTAGTGAAGTCAAGTCATTATCATATGATGAATATTTGGTGGCTTTGTTAAATGCATTTAGTTCCTAGTGGACAAAATCTACCATCAAAAATGGTAGTATCAACAGAGAGCCCAAAGACACTGAATACTCTCACCCTTACCCAAGTACTCCCTGGTGGTCAGGCTTCAGGCACTTTGGAACAAGGTGCTACACTTAGGGACGTAAAAACAAATGCCAAATACAGAATGGGGGCGGAATTGGCTTGGCAGCAGGACTGCTGAGAAGGATCTGGGAGTTGTGGTGAATCACAACCTCAGCATGACTCAGCAATGCAATGCTGTTGCAAAAAAAAATGTGAATCTAGGTTGCATTAGCAGAGGCATAATAAGCAAGTCATGGGAGGCAATAATACCACTCTACTCGGTGCTAGCTAGGCTTCAGCTGGAATATAGTGTCCAGTTTTGGTCACCAATGTATAAAAAGGATGTAGCAAAACTGAAAAGGCTCCAGAGGCCAGAGACAAAGGGATGGAATGCAAGCCCTATGAGCAAAGGCTGAAGGAAATGGGTAAGTTTAGATTGGAAAAGAGGAGGTTAATGGGGGGATATGATGGAGAAATGTTGTTCTCTTTTGCCACAGAGGCAGTGGGTTCAAACTACAACATAGATTTAGATTAAATCTCAGGAAAAAATTCCTAACTGTAAGAGCAGTAGGACAATGGAACAGACTGCCTCGGGAGGTTTGGAAGCTCCTTCACTGGACATTTTCAAAAGGAGGCTGGATACAGGGGTGGCTCCAGGCACCAGCACCCCAAGCGCGTGCAGCAGGCAGGCTGCCTTCGGCGGCATGCCTGCGGAGGGTCCACTGGTCCCGCGGCTTCGGCGGACCTCCCGCAGGCTGCTGCCGAATTTGCGGGACCGGGGGACCTCCTGCAGGCAAGCCGACGAAGGCAGCCTGCCTGCTGTGCTTGGGGCGGCAAAATGCCTAGAGCCGCCCCTGGCTGGATAGCCATCTGTCTTGGATGGTTTAGACCCAACAAATCCTGCATCTTGGCAGAGGGTTAGACTAGATGACTTTTGCGGTCCCTTGCAACCCTTTGATTCTATGGGTAGGTGGGGTGAATGAAGAGATTACATTGCCATTGTCTGTGCTGTTCAGGTTCTGTGCCTCTTCAGTCTTCGAGTTCTTCAGTTTGCAATGTGGTCAATCTATCCCTTTTCAGTAACATTATGGTCTTATCTAGTCTGTTTTTTCTCTCTCTTTTTTTTAATTGATGTAGCTACACTGGTGCAAATCCCCAGTGAAGATCCGCTGCATTGGTAGAATACAAGGCTTGCACTGTGCAACATACTCTGGCATACATCATATCAGGCAAACCCTGTTTTGCATCAGTGCCGTATGTTTAGATCAGGGATTTTCACTGATGTAACTAGTAGTGTAGCCCTAATAGCTGTTCACAGAGCAGGCCAGCGATATCTGGAAGTGGTTCGCTGAACTGAGATGTAAAGTCATGATTTTATCCAGTTTACTGACACATTGTAGATTACATTGTATATGGCCTAAACCAGCAATAGATAAAGCTTACGCTTCACACTCTGAAGTAACTCTTTGGTATGTAAGCCATGTGCCTCACTGTAGCCAAGGCACAAACATTTTATTTTTCCACACATGGCTGAAAACATGATTTTTCACCAGTTTTCCCAAGAGCAAAATGTCTGTCTTTCTTCTTATGCTACACGCCTCTAACACTCAGGGCCATGCCATGACTGACAACTTGTATGAGGATCAATAGACTCATCTGAGTGCCATAGGTAGGGGCTTTATTGCAGGCATCACTGTATCCACATGCTTGTATAAGTCTTAAAACCTATACGACAATGTACAATACTGAGCCATGCAGGTGGGATGGCAGCAGAACCAGGTCTGTCACACACAGGGCTCTGAGCCATCTTGCCAACACAGAGTGGGAGGTTGACTTAGGCTTTGTTTTCACTGACACAAAGATAGTTTTACAGCAAGCTAATGCACCACAGTTGTCTCCACTTAGGATTTAACAGACAGAGAAAACACTGTAGGGTTTACTGAGAACTTGCTAGGCAAGGTCAGCCCTGTTCCCCCACCTGTGATTGACCTCACCTAGTTTTCCTTTGCCTTGTCTCCATGGTGCTTTTACAGCAGGGTAGCTAGTTCTTCTGTGGTAAAAACACACTTATTTTGGTGAGTGAAGACACAAGACATTTGGTCTGAGGTGCTGGGGTGGGGGATACACTCTGAGGTTGACTTTACTGCCCCTGTCCTGGTAAAAACAAACAACATGTAGCCCTGTAACAAGCCTGCTTCAAAAAGCAGTATAAGCACCAAGGGCCTAACTAGTAGTTATCAGAGCAAACCCCTAACAGCTGTGATGCACTGGCTGGGTGCACATCTAGTCTAGCACACCGAAGAAGTTTGCACTGGACTCCCGACCCACAGATGTGCTGAGGGCAAAAGGGATTTCCCCCTATGTGCTCTTCTTTTCCTTGTCAGCCCCAGCGTACTCTCACAGGATTTTGCACATAGCTTCCGAAGAGCTATAAACTGGTAGAGAGCCATTTGCATCGTCTCTGTGTGTCACAGTGTTTTGCCAGGGAGCCCTTTTTGCATAAAAACTCCAGGACATCTATCTATCTTCCTGCCTACTTTGTCTTTTATAGTTAAACTTTTAACAATCTGTATCTTTTACTTCCCTCTGAATTACAAATTATGAAGCAGTGAAGCACTTGCACCATACGTGTACAAATGAAGAAGTTATGTTAAGCAGGCCTGGAATAGGGAAGGGTCACATTCCTCCGTTTGAACCACCACTACGGGTAAATGTTCTCCAATTAGAGCAAGTGTGTGGGGGCAGAGGAGTAAGCACCTACTCAGCAAAGAACACAGCTTTTCCATAGCAATTCTTTTGGTGCTTGAGTGGGAAACCTATATGAGGAACAAAAGTATTTTTAACAAGTGTGAGCAGCCCAGAAATGTATAAATCTTGCACCTTTTGACACACGGAATTGGAAATTAAATAAGAAATTTAAGCAAGCAGGCTCTTTCTTGTTTTAACTATAGCTTTCTCTCCAGTATTTTCCCCAGGAATTGAAATTGGAGGGGGGAGGTGTTTGAATTTACTGGGGGTGGAGGGAGGGGTCAGGGCCGATTAGGGGTGAGACCATGAGGGTGAAGGTGGGCTGTATGGCACCATAGTAAAAATTGAAAAATGTGTCATGATACCATTTTATTAGATTTAACTCATGTTTTAAAATCATCACACAAATTAAAGTTGGCTACTCAAGCCTTCTATGAAGCACTACATCTATCTCCTTCTTGGTTTCTTGTTATAATTTTGCACAAACTTTGTTAATGAACTTCTTGAATGCAATGCATTCATCTTTGGTGGCTTCTCATGTGTCTGGTACTTTCATTCCTTCAATTGATATGCTCATTAGTTCGTTCACATGATCAGGTAGAAGGTGACTTCTTTAAGAACACAAAATTCTATTCAGTGATGAAAAAGAATGCTCAACTGTAGCTGTTGTGACTGGGAGTAGCAAGAGATGAATTCCTACTTCTTTTGTCCCAGGAAACATAGCACAAAGAGTTGGTTGATCCACTAGTGATGATAAAAAAGAAGTTGAAGTCAAATCTTCATTCATTCCTCGTATGATATTCCACTCTGTGTTTAAATTTTCTATTCTGTTCTGAGCACATGGCAGCCTCATTGCTGGTAGTGCCTTGCTCCACTCAACTGTTGGTGTTTTATAGGACAGGGATCTGTAAAAGCTAGGTAGAGGTTGAGTGGAATCTAGATGTCGCTGTTGTAGATTTTTTAAGAATCAAGTCTGTGACGGTTCCCCCCCATAAGGCTTTATGGAAGATGCTTATGAATGTATATATGAAATAACTAGAATATGTTTTATGCTATATATGCCATGTAACATATCTATGTAAAGGTTATGATCTACTGAATCTATTAATACTATTTGTATATATGTATCATTTTTGTACTTGAAGTTAGGAATATTGGCTGTATACTTGCTTGATTTTAACTAGCCTAGTAGAGCAGTTGGTCAGCTTCTTGAGAAAAGTGCAAATTAAGTGCCCAGTCAAAAACCACTTAAACCAACAATGAACTTGAAGATGCCAATCCACATCTGAGCCTTCCCAGGAATGTGGCTTGGCTGGTAAAAACTGAGTCATGAATAAATTAAATGTTTTGTTAGGCTAATGCACATTTAACATGAGGATAATGCAAATTACACGAAAACACATAACAGTTCTAGACTTCTAAAACAAATATACACATTTGTTAAAAATTTATTTAATTTAAATTGGCTTTTGAAAAGTAAGCCATCATGGGATAAGAGGGAAGTTCTCTCATGGACTAGTAACTGGTTAAAAGATGGGAAACAAAAGGCACGAATAAATTATCAGTTTTCAGAATGGAGAGAGATAAACAGTGATATCCCTGAAGGGTCGTACTGGGACCATTATTGTTCAAGATATTCATAAATGATCTGGAAAAATGGGTAAACAGTGAGGTGGCAAAATTTGCAGATGCTCCAAAACTATTCAAGATAGTTAAGTCCAAAGCAGACTGCAAAGTGTTACAAAGGGATCTCACAAAACTGGGGGACTAGGCAACAAAATGGCAGATGAAATTCGATGTTGATAAATGCAAAGCAATTCACATTGGAAAACATAATCTCAACTATACATACAAAATGATGGGGTCTAAATTAGCTGTTAACACTCAAGAAAGAGATGTTGGAGTCATTGTAGATGGTTCTCTGAAAATATCCACTCAATTGCAGCAGCAGTCAAAAAAGCAAACAGAATGTTGGGAATCATTAAGAAAGGGATAGATAATAAGACAGAAAATATCATATTGCCTCTATATAAATCCATGGTACAGTGCACACCTTGAATACCGTGTGCAGATCTGGTCACCCAGATATATTGGAACTGGAAAAGCTACAGAGATGGGCAGCGAAAAAAGTTAGGGGTATGAAACAGGAGGAGAGATATAAATGTCTGGGACTTTTCAGCTTAGAAAAGAGACGACTAAGGGGGGATATGATAGAGATCTATAAAATCTTGACTGGTGTGAAGAAAGTGAATAAGGAAATGTTATTTAATCCTTCACATAACACAAGAACTAGCAGTCATCTAATGAAATTAATAGGTTTAAAAACAGCAGGTTTAAAAACAAAAACAAAAGGAAGTACTTCTTCACACAACATAAAGTCAACCCATGGAACTCTTTGCCAGAGGATGCTGTGAAGACCAAAACTATAACAGGATTAAAAAAGAACTAGATAAGTTCCTGGAGAATAGGTCCATCAGTGGCTATTAGCCAGGATGGGGAGGGATGCAACACCATGCTCTGAGTGTCCTAGCCTGTTTGCCAGAAGCTGGGAATAGGTGACAGGGGGATGGATCACTTGATGATTACCTGTTCTGTTCATTTCCTCTGAAGCACCTGGCCTTGAGCACTGTCGGAAGATGGGAACTGGGCTATGTGGACCATTGGTCTGACCGAGTATGGCCTTTCTTATGTAAAAAATAATCATCATAATAAAAATGTTTAGTACAGAAACTCCCCAACATAATGACCTCTCAAGATAGCAACAATGTGAGAAAACAACCTTGGCAAATAATACATAATAAAAATCTTGGCCTACTAGAAAACATATTTTAAAAAGTTTCCATTCCCAGTCACAAATCTAGCATTCTGGAGCAAAGTCACTAAAATATAGTCCAACAAAAAATGTTTATTTAACGTTCCCCTCACTTTTCCCTCCACTGCATCCCACTCACCGGTGTTGTCCTTGGTCAGTGGAGACTCAAGAGTTCAGAGGTGCTTTCATGTGAGTTCAACTCCCAGGTGGGGAACAAGAAGACACCTTGCTCGTTCCTCCAGCTGCTCACCATTTCTTCTGGCCACTGTTGTTCATTGTGCCACCATTCACTTCATCGCTTTGTTGCCAATGGCCCTGCGCCATCACCTTCTGCTGCCACCTCCCACTGTGACCTGTGCGAGTTGGTCTCTTGAGGTTCCACCCAGCTCTCACAGATTTCAGCTGATCTCTCAGTGGGGAAACCTCGCTGCTAGTGCAGACTGGGCCATCTCTTCCAAAGAAACACTGTCCCACAGCAGGTCTAAGCACTTAGACCTGATTATCAGTGATTTTGGCTGGAGTGGTCACTTAACAAAACAAAAGACTATCTATGGAGCCTAATAAGCTCTGTCTTTAAACAGTGGAGAGGGACAGGTCAAATAGTACTTGTGACTCAGGCAGACCATCAAGCAAAACACCTGTCCCCACCCTCTCTCTTGATGCCCTCAATCAGCACAGGCTAAGTACAGTTCTACTGCCCTTTACTCATACAATAAGAATAACAACATTTCATTCCTCCCGCCCCCATTCAAATGATTTGTAACCCAACCCCAGCCAAAATCTATCATTTGGGCAACACAGCTCTGTTTGCTGGATATCTAGGTACATTAGGTGTGAATGTAAATACAATCTGGTCCTGAAGCTTTTCCCCCCAGCCCCCGCCTCATCACTAGCTGTCAGGGAGAGCTCATTTAGACTTTGTTTACAAATCCTAATTTGAAATTATTAGGTTGGCCAACATCACCAAAATGAATACACTGACATTGTCATAAAAAAACAACAGTTGTATAAGGAAGCTAGTCTATGTTCATACTTTTCAAATCTATTATACTTTTTCAAATACACATAATTTATCATACACTGTATATGCTTTTAAAGTGTGTGTTAATGTTTCACTTTCAATTCAAATTTCCAGACAATCACTAAATTGGCAACACTGCATGTAACTAGTTCACAAAATTGGGGGAGTGTTGGGGAAATTCAGGGGAGGGGCCTAGAAAAATCGCTGTTTGTATCTTTTTAATTGTTTTGTCTCACCAATATAGTTGGAGACTTTATGTGTATTATCTTATTTACTTTTCAGCTTGTGGCTTAGTGGTTTACGCATGTATTTTAAGATCATTGCCCTTTACAGGAAAGGGGAAGCTGTGGAATGCAAAATATCGTTTAATAAAAATAAGAGTGTCTACCAAAACCCAAATGATTTACAGCGCATGTAAAAAAGGCAGAGAACCTGCAAGACCTTTAAATTTGGAAATAATATTCAGAGAACTATCTCAATGGACTTTGTTTTTTCTACAGTGTGTCATTTAAAGTTCGATGGATACCTCAAGCAATGCTGATTTAAATGGGACATATTTTTTGTATCACTTATTGTCTATACATTGTTTGAGGCACACGTAAAAAGGTAAAGGGCTTGTCTATGCTTAAAATGCTGCAGCTGCGCCGTTGTATCGCTTCAGTGTAGATGCTATATACGCCAATGGGAAGGCTTCTCCTGTCAGCAAAGGTAATCCACTTCTCTGGGAGGCGGTAGCTAGGTCGACAGAATTCTTCTGTCAACCTACCACTGGTGTATCCTGGAGGTTAGGTCAGTATAGCTATGTCTCTCATGGGCGTGGATATTTCATACCCTTGGAAGACATTCAGCCGTAGCTCTACTGAAGCAAATTCCTAGTGTAGGCCAAACAAATACAGCATGGATCAAATTCTCCTGTCTCTCCACCACCACTAACCCAGCCAAACTGAGACTGTTTCTCTTATGTAGTTTCACTTGCTCAACTATCCAGTTATTGCCCCCCCAGTAAAAGCCTGCAGGAATTAGCAGAGCTGGTCAAATACTATAAACCGTGATTTCTGAATTTTTGCCATGGATAGATAATGATATGGTTTTCTGCATTATGATTAGAGCGCCTTGTCTGTCATGGAGGTCGCAGAAGTCATGGATTCCATGATTTTCCGCAACATCCATTATTTCTGCAGCAGCTAGTGTGGCTGACCCCAGGGCCACCCAAGCAGTTGGCCCCAGGGACTGCCCAAGCAGTGGCCAGTGCAGCTGGCCCTGGGGATTGCCTGAGCAGCGGTCCTGGGCGTGGCCAAAGCAGCAGTGAGGGAGTAGCCCTGGGGTTGGCCAGAGCAGCCACTGCTCAGCAGCCCCTGGCAGCTAGTGCTGCTGGCCCTGGGGCCCTCCCCCCAGAGCAGTGATGCCCCTGGGGTTCCCCCCAGAGCAGCAGTCCCCCAGCTAAGATTTAGTTGGGGGTATTTATAGTACAAGTCATGGACAGGTCACAGGCCATGAATTTCTGTTTATTTCCTATTGTCCATGATTTTTATTAAAAATACCCATGACTAAATCCTAACCTTAATTATGATCTGTAGGGTCTTGTTCGTCAGTCAGTGACCAAGTGTCTGTGAAACTATTCGCTTAACCTGAATGTTTCACAATTATTGGCTGTTTCAATTGTTTGAAAATTCACACTGGGACTGTGATGTGTGCTATTTACTAGTTTCATATTTAAATTGTTTCAATCAGCAATTCAGGCCCCAGAAACAATATCGGTATGACTTGGCTGTTCAGACAATAAGAGTTTTCGAAAGGAACACCTCTCAAAGGACCCAAAGTCTGGAAAGTATTTGCCCAATCTATCCCACAAATATTTACAAATAAAAATGCAGTCAAATCAAATTAGGCTTTGTTTATAAACTATTCATTCACTTAAAGTGGGGCATTTGTAACAAGTATTATTTGCACTGAAGAGTTCAGTCATCACTAGAGAGTGGATAGATTTGCCTGAATAAAGACTGCAGGATTGGACTAAGCCTTTTCAGGACCTATAACTGAAGCTATAATATACATTTGACCACTTATAGTAATTGGGGCAAATTTGTTAAATAAAAGTTTGCATGTTGCTGATCTTCCCCTGGGCAATTTCAGTTATTTTCTACAACATTATTGAAGTGACACTGCTCTGAAATAAGATAGCCAAGGTTACATTATCAGAGTGACTTTGAGCCAGTACACATGGAGGGGAAAAACAGACTATGACTGTAGCTAGCTTTAACAACCCCAAGGCGCTGGTGTGCTTGCCAGGGTAGCGAAGGAGGAAATGTTGACTCTTGCAGTGACACCTGGATGAAAGATTTTAAAAAAATCACACACACACCCCAAATTTGGGAGGCCCATGAAATCCAGAGTTACCTATGGAAAGTAACTATAGAACTCAAACTATCCTGATTTGCAGGGATGATGGGTTATATTCACTCCCAGCCACAAATTTAAACAACAATGTTTAAACTTACATAGTAGAAAAAGAGAATAATTGAAACGGTGTGGGCAGGGACATATTTATTTTATTTGTGGTCACAATTTCCCTTCAGAGCAATTTCTCTAGTGCGCTTTGACGTACTCCTGTTTGGAACATTAGCATGCAGTAGAAGGATCTACACAGCAAGGCAGCATATGGCATGCTAGCATGCTAAAGATCTTCACCCCAGGTTGCTGCACAGTGGCACTGCATAGACAAGCCCAGTATTCACGGAAGTCAATAAGACCACTGGTAACAAGCACTGCACTCAGCAGGACAGGATCAGACCCTAATCTTGCAAATGATTATCTGATGTGCTTGTGCCCATCTGCAGACCAAGCCACATTTTCATAAAGGTTCCTGTGGGATGTCAGTTTGAATAATTAGACTTTACATTTTATGTGCAAGCAAAAGAAGAGGCTTTTTTCAAAGGCAACCACAATGACAGTGATATCTTGCAGTAAGTTGTATGTTGCCATCAAAATAATCGAAATGTGTTTTCCA